>NC_079460.1:31590496-34090496 GCF_026250575.1 Diorhabda carinulata | reverse complement strand
AGATATGCTGAAAAGAGCTACTAGAGAATGTAAATTCGACTAAATCAGTTCAATCCAGTACTTCCCTTTTCACTATATATTTGTGAATAAAATCCATACATTTTTTATAATAAACTATATAAGAGAGTAACAGCATTGAGAACGATATGTCACATGATAAACATTTGTATCTTTTCTTTTGTGAATGTAGAATTTATTCTCGAATAAAAATGAGGTAAAATCACAAAAATCCATGTTCGATACAATTCTTTCACTTTTTTTCTCAGTGCATTTTAATCAACATTGTATTTTCTAGTTTCATGTTACTCTTGAGTCAATTTATAACCAATTCAGAATTTTTTCAGTTAAATTGAAATACAGACTTCAAAATGTATGATTGCAAGTTTACAATACAACATCCTATTCGTCCAGTTTGTTAAATGGGTCCTATTATTGTAAATTTTCACTTTATCACTCTCTTTCATTAAATTGGTAAGGGGAAAAATACAAGAATAATCATTTGGAGGCTTTAAATAAATCTGAAAAATTATAGATCCTCATTTTCTATTTTTTTTTATTAAAATATTTATATTAAATATCTTTATATAATTGAAAAAGTTCCAAAATTTAACACCAAACTGTTTTCAATGTGAAAATATTTATGTAATTTTTTTTATATTAGGAGTTAATTGATCGAATTTCATTTATTATCTACAATTAATACTTTTTATATGAAACAATTAGCTCAAATGTACAATATTATATATAATGATTCAAAATTTATATATAATTATCACATTTACCTAATAATCAAATCTAATAACATTCTATTAGGATCCAGGACATTTCTAAGACTTTATTACATATTGCTTTCAATAATCAAAATACCATAACGGGATTTTGTATATCTTATTCTTTGACTATTAGAAATCTTAATATCTGAAACAAACAATATTCATTTAGACATTCTTTCTAAAAATAAAATTTGTAACCGTTTGCAAAAGGGATATTCCATTAATAAATGGACACAAAAACCTCGAAATGTTGTAGAATATTCATTGTTATCTGCTTTGAAATTGTCAAATAACTTTTTGTTAAAAATAGTTCGAATAAATTTCCATTTTCCAAAATCATTGATACCTTAATTTTATCAAAAATACGTGGTATCAAGAACTTCATAATAAACTACAAGCAATATGTCAATGGGAAAACAGTAACAACATAGGTAATTATAAAAAAGAAATTATCACTTATATAAAAGAAAATACATTTTTAATTAACAAAATGTTATAGACTACAGGGCAGAACTTTAGAAGCAGCAAAATCAGATCCAATCCAAGCTTGCTTTATTGCCAAACAGGTTGAAAAGTGATTTGTAATTAAGGGCAGCATAATTATGCAAAAAGTAAGTTTTTAATTAATTTCAGGCACACCTAATAAATGGATATAAACATAAACTAACTCAACCTCCTCAATGGCTTCATCACATGATAATGACAAGAAGCACTCAGTGAGAAGACGTCTAGCAGATTGCAGATTCTGTGGGTAGAGGAATAAACTCTAGTTCACCTAATTCTATAATGCAAGTATACGGACAAAATCCTTTAAACAAGAGACAAGTAGCAGAGAGTTAATTAGAATGCTGGAATTGGAAGGAGAACTGTAGATGTCTAAAACAGCTTTAATATGTACAATAAATAAGGTAGCAGACATACCCCCTAACTAAATCATATAAACATAAAAACTTGATGAATTTTTACATATTTTCTTTCATTCTTATTAACCTGTTTATCACGCATTCATAAAATTACTGGAAAGATAAATTGAATTCTATAAATATTATCAACTAGTGTAAAGTTTTCCCAATGGCAAAATTTCTACCGCTTCACCGGCATTGACATATTTCAATAACCAGCTATTTTTTTTAGAAAGCAAATAAATGGCATAGTAGTCGCCAGCTATGAAGAGTGATATTCGTAACGGTGAAATGGGTTTACTGTTTTATCTACTCCAGATTTGTCAGTAACGCACCAGTAACAAAGATGTTCTGTTAATTTCAAAAATAATAATGAATTATATCTGGAAAGAATCTTCATAATATAGAAGTATTGTTATTATAATAAGCTAGTTAAATAGTATACTATATTTATGATTGTTTTAAAGATACTAGATCACCATTACGCTTTAGAACTGAGTGCTACAACTACTTAAAATCAACTATTAAATAAGACAGGTCGTCAAATCTTTTTCACAGAAATTTGTAGTGAGTAAAACTTTCGTCAAGAATAGCAACAATTTTTTCCTTTGGCACTTTATCTGTGGACACAGTGAAAATGAATAAAAAGTCTTATTTTATGCTATTTAATTTTAATGAAAACAAGCTTATTAACAATTATATATAAACTAAAGTAAAAAAACACTGTTCTTATTCTAAATTTAGTTATTTAATTATTATTCATCAGCTGTCAATAACATTTATTGATAATTTATGTAAACTAATTAGAAATTGGTATAAAATTTAGTTTAAAAGCTACAAACAATCTTTGGGATTCAACTGCTAAGGTGCACAAAAATTAAAAACTATTACTGATAATTACTTGTCAATCTTAGCTTTCTCTTCCTAGTTGGTTCTAGCTAATGTATAACTTTTATGTGTTATAATTAAGTAAATATTTACATACAATAAAATCGTTTGAAGTATACATTATTTACAATTACATAGTATATGACAGTTAGTATAGTACGTCTGTATTACTTACCATGCTGACTACCTGAATTCGTCAGAGACGACATATCCAAAGAAGCGACTGCGGGACTAGAACTCGTACTATTTGCCGTGTTAGTGCTCTCGTCTGTAGTACGCTTAAAAAAATTGTGCTGCAAAGCATAATATGGTGTAATTCTTGTTTTAGGATCATATTCCAGCATGCGTAGAATTAGATCCTTAAACTTGAGATAATCAGACATGGTGTGTCCAATTTCACCTGTTCTTCTACCACCTGGACCTCCCGTCTCAACTCCTAAGATATCGTGAAGTCTTCTAGTACCTGGTATTTTATATTTTTTTCCATCTTTATTTTTCTTCAGTATGTACCTATAAATTACATCTTCATTGAATAATACAACTACAACACTGATGGCAAGTAATTAGAAAATATAATATATGTGGCCTAAAGTGATATAACTTTTTTATAAATTAGTTGTCTCCAACAAAATTATTAATATTTTCACATAAGTAGTTTTCTAATAGGGATAGAACAATCTATTAACATCATCTACTGTTGGTTTTACTTTATTTTCAATCAATTTCTTCCAAATATTTATGTCTTGCTAATAAAAATTATATTCCAATTGAATTCAAATATCTATGACTTTGATGGAGGAATCCAATAGTGATATTGGTAACATACCATTAACTACTGTTTTTAACCAAAACAGCGGAACTCAAACGGATTGGTTGACCTTTTGAAAAATTTTATTTTCACATATAGAAGTTATAGAATACCATCTAATAGTAGTAAACAAAAATAAATGTATTTATAATTCTCTCACAAAATCATTTCAATGTGACGAAATTGAACTAACTTGATTTATTTTATGCACATAAATAACAATAATCCACTCAATGCAAACACTACTGCAGGGAATTATCACTCCACTAAAATCATTTAGAAGGGACTTAAATCACAACTTTTTATTATTACAATGTGGGGGATATTCAAACTTACCTTCTCTCTCCTTGAATTTTTTCAAAAAATTTTCGAGTTTTATTACTATGATCTAAAAGATGTTTAGGTGGCATACCCAGAACCTCGACGATTTTGTTCATCTGATCAATTTCATTGGCACCACTAAATAAAGGTTCCCCTGTATGCATTTCTACCAGAATGCATCCCAAAGACCACATATCTATAGCTAAATCATATGGAATTCCTAAGAGTACTTCAGGTGATCTATAAAATCTCGATTGAATATATTGGTATATCTAAAACAAACACAAAACACACTAAGAAAAAAACAATTTGTTACAGAATATTGTAATTTCGTTGATGAAATTCTTGTTATAATCTGATAAAAATCAGAACTAAAATATTAAATATTTTTTCACTATTTTTTTTTATAGAAATATCATCCACATTCTATGTATAGATAAATACATCAGATGATCAGAGTGATTAGAAAGAGAATGTTATCACTATTGTTAAGTAAACTTCATTTCATAGGATTTATAAATATTTTTACTACAACATTAAGGAAGTTCCGAATAGAGGAAAAAATATTTTTACATTTTAACTGTTAATAAAATATGGGGGGAATTAGACAGTAGTTTAAAGTTGATGAGCTAGTATTAATTCCCGTCCTGCTACCATAAAAAACGAAGAACTGATTCATTTATACTATTGATAGGAGGGAACTGTACATTTGAAAATATTTTGTAAAATTAATACCGGCTGGTGCTATTGATAGGAAATATCATGTGTAGAAGAGTTGAGGACTATTTTATATTATCCAGATTGCAGAAATTAAAAATAATGAAGAAATACTATTTTAAAATCAAACTAAATACAAATGAAGTTTATTTGCATGAAACTTGAATGTTAGATTCTTCCAACAACTATACTGTAACTGAAAGAGCATTTATGTTTAGTGATTATAAAGAGAATACATTTTTGAAAATTTATTTCTATATAGTTAATAAAAAATCATATTTCTATAGGGATGTTCTTTATACATTGATTATCTTAAAAAATTATCTATTATTTTCTATATAAATAATTTTAAATGTTACTTACTCTTGAACCCAATTGGCAAGAACTTCCAAAGTCAACGATTTTAATAGCTGACCTTTTCGGATTGCATAGCAGTATATTTTCGGGTTTAAGGTCGCAGTGTATAATATTCAGTTCAGGAGTAGAAAGAAAAAGTAAGGCTGTACAAAGCTGCTGGGCAAATTTTCTAGTGAGATTCAATGATACACCACGAAAGTTGGTGTTTCGAAGTAAATCATACAAGTTATACGATAGAAGTTCAAATACAAGACATAAATGATTCCTCCACATGAAATGTCTTTTTAATTTAACTGAAATGAAAAAAATCGATAACAAATATTCATAAATAAAAGTATATTACACTCACCTATATAATATTTATTCTCAACGTCAGCTCTATTCATCATTTCTAATAACTTAACTTCGATTTGAGCCTGGTTAAGGAAAGGTTTCTTATTCTTTATAATCTTTATAGCCACATGGCATTTTTCTACATGATCAAATGCCTTGACGACTTGACCAAAAGAACCTTTGCCAATGAGAGAATCAATTTCGTATCTCTCCAGGAACTTTTCACCATTTTTCACTATGTAATCATGGTTATCATCATCATAACCATCATTGTAAATCTTCCTTTCTTTTTTATGAGAAGTGTCTTCACCTAGGATTTGGGCTGCCCTTCGTTTCTTTTTAGCATAGTATACCTGAAATTCAGATTGTTTTACAAAAAAAAAAATGTTTAATTACCTACAATTTATCTGAACATCCTAACTATCCACTTATAAAATAAATAGAAAAGTTTCAATATACACAACAAATAAATAAATATTTTTCTGGATAGAAAAACATGATTTCCCTAATAGATGCTCATTACACTCAAATCTTCAACAAGTTAATACTGGCTTTTA
The DNA here is from genome assembly GCF_026250575.1 of Diorhabda carinulata. NCBI lineage: Eukaryota > Metazoa > Arthropoda > Insecta > Coleoptera > Chrysomelidae > Diorhabda > Diorhabda carinulata. Next base: position 34,084,840 of record NC_079460.1, on the reverse strand, counting down.
GTTTGTACAGATAAAAGGTCATTTCACATAATTGATAATAACAAAATAGAGACTAGTTAAGTTAGTAAATTAATCTCACTAAAAATTTAAACAATATCAAACTGAAATGGATGATTTAATTAAAATTAGACCATATTTTGTAAAGCAAAGAAATTTAAAGGTAATATCTAGATAAACATGCATATGTTTCAAACCATCCGAATTGTAGCTGTTGAAAATTGGAAACAATATCAAACCAAAATGAGAGGACTAATGAAATTAATCCTTGCTTTGTAAAAAAAATATTATATACATAATATCTAGATTCAGATAAACAGACTCATCTAGTCAAACTTCAAAATTTAGACAGCCCACATTATGGTTTTAAAAAGTTAGTAACAGTATTATTCAATAATAAAATAAAGAAAATTAGGAAGATTATATCATTATACAAAAAGTAAAAGATTGATATGACTTTTTGACATATTCAACTCATAAAAAAAAGATGTGTCACAGAAGGGTTTGTTTAAAATGGAATGTGAATAGCAAATAAAAATCCTTTATAGTTCAGGAAGCTCAAGAATTGTAGGGCATTTGCACTACTGAAGCACCAAAATAATGATTCAATTAAATATAACTTACTTCGTTAATATGTTTATAAGTCTTAATTAAATCAACGCTAAGTTTCCTAAGGGGAGCTGAAGAAGAATCCCTAAAGGTAGGTGGTATTCTCGCCTGCATTGCCTGAATGTCAGTAGATGATGAGTTAGTCATGGGTGGAATTCCTAAAGTATCTTCAGCTACCAATCGGCCATATAGAGGAATATGTCGTCTTTGAGTAAGAGTCATGTCTCCTCCTCCGCCAGGAGTTGCTGGCACTGAAATTGAATTTCAATGCTCAATTAATTGAATATGTTATTTCAACATGTTGCTATTAAAGTTAAGTAATATAAAAATTCAAATCATTGTGCTATAAAATGGAATTGTGTTTCGATTTTTAAGAAAGAATATAAAATTACAAGATTATAGCTTTAATAGAAGTGTCTATATTAAACGTTTCAATGGCTGGCCATTATAAATCTATCTAACTGCCGTTAACTTGTATTATACTTATAAACATAAAGTAGAAAAAATATATCAGTATTATGCTCTTTGTACATAATCCCATCCTTCTATGGAAAGACAGGGTTTCCAAAATGTGAAATACATTGCTGACAATAATTAGAGGAACTAATCTTTTTGTCTTAACAATTTAATTTATTGTAATAGAAAATCTAATCTAACTTGAAAGAATGTTTTCTGTTACTATAAAGACTGGAAAACTAATAATAACAAAATTAATATGAATTTCAGAAAAACTACAAGATAATGATGGTTCGTTTTACAAAAAAATATATTATTTTACAAAATAAGACATCTATATAAGAAAGGAGTCTTGATGTTTCTGCGCCTATTACTTCAATTTTTATAGTACTATCGAGTTAAAATCAATAGAATATTAATATGTATTCCTCTACATGTTTTTGGGCAGTACAATTATTTTAAAAAAGCTGCAACCTCGCAGAGATAATTTAGCTATATACAAGTTTGTAAGGCTGCTTACATCCCACGTTTGCCCACATGCTGGCCCAAGGGGTCGCCCTATCACTAAAAACTTGTTATAGATGTGGACTGGTAATTGCAATTAACAGAATAAAGCTAATATAATAATAGCTATACTTTCAATATTCATATCATATTAGTTTTACTTCCAATATTCATTCAAGCATTATCAGAATTTGACATAATTAATTAGTCATAATGATTATATTGGTATCAAGTAAATGGATGAATGTTAATTTATGTATAGAACAAAATACTTGATATCCAGTAATCAGTATATTTTCGTCACACATTAGAAAAAATTATTCACATTATAAAAAATCATTCCAATGAATATTTGAATTAAACTGATAATATTTCAAGTCATAATGCATACTTTTAAAAAGTGATAAGTCAACAAAAGATTTACCAAGCATTACTTATGGGAATGACATGGTAACAAGTGTTCAACAGATTACACGTGGTAAATTATTATTTACGTGTTTTGAATTAAAGTATTTTCGATGATTCTATTAGCAGGGGCGTAGCTATAGCCATATCAAAAATATGAGATCCCCCAACTGTAGGGACCCCGAACCCACGTAAGAAGAAATTCGTAAAATGTTACCCACATCATCACTCAAACTTGACCATATCACTTGCTACATAAAATTTTTCGAAACTGAAGCAAAGAAATCTTATAAAATATATGCGTTACAAAGATATTATCTTGACGAATTAGGAGTTGGACAGTGAGAGAATTTTAAATTGGTATTAAGCATAAACCCTTTCATTTTACAACAGATCAAACAAAGAAAGAAAAACAATTGAAACAACAAAGTTATTTCTTCATGCCTTAAAGAAAAAATAAATAAACAAATAATATTTCACAAATTAATTTATTCGCGGATCTGCAAATAGTCTAAATAATTTAAATAAGACGTTTCTATTTTTATCTTTCCAATGCAAAATGATTGATTTTTTTTATTTATTTATTTCCACTTCCGTTGATGAAACCAATTATTTTAATTAAAATAAATCTATAACTTGCTTCTTTTAAAAAATAAACAAACAAACAAGAAAATCGAAAGACTTCATAAAAGTGTAATTAAAAATTTCTTGAATAATTGGTAATAATTATTATTTACATATAATTGATCGTTAAGTCATTCTGAAATTACCTGCAATGTTGGAAATTTTTTTTTTGTAGAATTTAGCAACCTTTTGGCAACACTGCCGGCGTTACTAGACATTAGCTATTGCGGGATTTTCAGTTGAAAACCAGAGCAGTGACAACTGTATTTACATTCTTATTTCAATTCCTACACGCGAGTCATAACTTAAAAATGTCGTAATTGAGTATTGGGATAATTGGGAGCTATGAAAAGAAAAAATAAGGATATAAAGTTTTAAAGAAATTGCCCCAAAATTTTTTAGCCATCACATTTTGTGAGTGATCAGCATTGCAATAGTAAGTGGTAAGTTCCTATTTACACTGAGAAAATAATTCTTATTTAGCATTTACTAATTTGTTGTTGAACATAGAAACTTTGGTACGACGTTTGGTTTAGTGGTGTAAAATAAGTGTTTGTCACTCAAACACTAATAAAAATTTTTAAGATTTGTTTATATTATTGATATTTTGAATCCTTAAGTTCAAATAATTTCCAAGAAAATCCATGCTGTATTAATTTTATTCATTTATATTATTAGATTCTTCCAGTGCAAGCTGTTCAAAGGAGTTCCTGAAAATACGAGGATGTATTGATATCTAGTTAGCCTAGACCAGTTCCATGCATAAAAAAATATTGTGTTACCATAGCAACGAACAATAACTTATTAGAAGTGTCAATGTAAAGTTTGACGTCTAAAAAGTAAACCAGTACGCAATAAATTAAAAGAAAAAAGATGTCCACCGAAATTGTGAAAATCGAAAAATTGGAGTATTGAGCCATCACCAAGTACCTATATTTAAAAGGGTTAAGAGGTAAGCAGATTTACGAAGATATGCTTAACACCCTTGGTGATCAATGTCCTTCGTATGCGACCGTGAAAAATTGGACTGCAAGCTTCAAAAGAGGTAAATTTTCCATTGAAGATTGCTGTCCGACTATCATCTCTTTCCTCAATTCAAATAAAGTTTAAAGGTTGTAAATTTTCTTCAAACGGTAATAAAAGCTGTGGACGTCTGGTTTGCAGAGAAAGAAGGAAAATTTTTTTTGAAAGGTCTAGAGACGTTGCAGGTTCGCTGTAATAAATGTATACAATTAATGGGAGAATATGTTGAGTAATAAAATATTTTGACATTGAAATTTTGTTTGGTTCTATAGTAGGCTTAGAATTTTTCAATATATCCTCGTAGAATCATACCACATTAATGATCCTATGAAGTTTGAAGAATTTAATAAATTTTCCTCAGAGAGAGGAAATTTTGGTAACAACTGTACTGAATGCGAACGAAAAATAATTTTAAGCTGGAAGTATTTACATTGCAAAGGCCGTTTTCAAAAGATCCAGAAACATAGCTATGTTTATCAGCCTATCATTATTCATATTTAAATAAGGCTGGTATAAAATGAACAAGAGCATGGCAATGTTATTCTAATATTTTAAACAAATCATTTTGCCACTTCTGTTGGTTGTTAGCAGATCATAAAAAAATTGTACTCTTCCGCGTGGGTTAATGATGTTTCCATTAGAAGCAATTTTACACTATGTCTGTCTAGCCATGAGCACTCACAGCAACATATCAATGCAGCTCTTATGGTTAAAAGAAAATACCATTGATACTTGATTGCAAAGTGAAATCAACAACAAAATCACTTTCAAGCGAGATGTATATTATTATTATTATTACATCATGTAATTAATGTTATAATTTAGCATCATGAAATTTACCTTTAAGAGGCCATGATTCTGAATCTGGAAATTTGAAAACAATTTCATGCTTACTATCTAATTTTGGTCCTATTTGGAAATAGCTTTTAAAGCCTAAGGTAAAATGTATTGTTTAAGCCAACAGAGGCCAAATAACTTGAACAACTGAAATAGTTTTCTGCTATGGATAATTCAATAATAAATTTGCCAAAAAAGGCAAGAAGATTATTTATTTCAATTGTTTTGCTCAATAGCTTCTAGAAGCATTTATTGTAAGTAATAAGAAGCACTCAATAAATGTTTTAATTGTTCAACAACAGTGCTTTTGTTTCTTTGTGAAAAATATTGGGCTTCTCTGCAATTAGGTTGAAGTGCCCATAACAACTTTTGATACAAGGTACATCTAGGGCAAGTTACGCCCCCGTCTATTATTAATAACTAGCCCTATAAACTAGTGTTGCATTGTTAGTTATTTTATTTGTATAGTGATAAATGAGTTTTAAATAAACTTTCTGACTAAAGCTGTGGCACTAAAATGGTTTCTACCTATGTGAGATGGAAATGTTTCCAACGGGTCAACGACTTCACCCCTCTCAACATTACTCCATAAAACAGCTTTGATTTTATGATTACTTTTTGATGTGTTTTGTAGCACTTTGTTATTATAGAAATAATAAATATAATACATTGCATCAGCTGTTCATTGAAAGAAAATCTCTTAAAAGTGCATACCTGAATTGAAGTTTATAGTGAGCTATAATTGCATTCATTCATCAGTCATTAAAAAGACCTATAGTACACTTACTAAACTAGATTGTGCTAGTTTTGGAACAATTAACCATTTGCACTCCGTTGTCGCCGTATTTGCAACATTAAAATGTTAACATCATTTACTGATTTATCTAAAGTGTTCATGATAAATTTACATTATGATAAGTGCTTTAATGATTTATTCAATTTCTTTTCCTTATAAATATAATGTTATAACCATTCCTGCAGTGAAGATGGAAGGCGAAAATTTTGTTGTAAATTGTGAAATAAGTAATGTGGAAGATGATCTTGATTTTGCATTGCTTGGCGACGATTTAAGTGAAATATTAATAGAAGATCATTTATAAACAAATAGTAACGTAATAGTAGTTAGAAAAGTAAGATGAATTGGAATTAATGAATTTAATTGATAGGATTAAGATACACCACCTGTAGGCAGCAATAAATAGAGTTCACGGGAAACAACATTCCTTTACAAAAAAAACATAAACAAACTCTTTTCAAAGATTCTATATGGCATACATAACACGACACAAATAAGGAAAAATTTTAGCCTTTATGGGTGTAATTTTGAATATGCGAACTATGGTTTTACCAAATGTACATGATTTTTGGTCTTCTGGTGCAAATATCAAAATACCATTTTTTTCTAATGTTTTCACTAAAAGAAGATTAAACCGTTTATTTTGTGTGTTAATTTGAAAAAAGTAAATCAGAAGACAGATTCAACAGATCACTAATTTATGAATATATCAATTTAAAATTTGAGGAATATTTTATACCAGGATCAGATATATGTGTCGACAAATTGATAATAAAATTCAAAAGTAAAATTAGTTTTATAACCTACAACCCGAATAAGTGTACAAAATGAGGTATACTGTGTACAATATAAATAATTCGCAAGGGCATACCCATTAAAAAAACCCAATTTGGATAACAATGAATCAATCACTTATAAAAAAGAAGGAGCGATGATATTGTCAATCATAACATCCTATTGTGAAAATCACATGTTTTTGTTTGGACATATTTTTCTAGGATTCAAGTGGCTCCCAAACAATTTTTGCTTTAAGAGAAGAAAAAACAGATTTCTCGTTGGATGAAGAATATTTTCTAAAAATTTTTGGTAGGATAGGATATTAATGAAAGCTGGCATTTATTATCTCATGACATATGTTAGATTTTTATCTAGTTAGTTTTGGCTCAATTATTTCAACACATGTATTGCTATAATCTAGATAACAAATCACAGTCTCGTCATGTAATATATAATATTTTGAATTATTTTATTAATTTTAATTCAAAGAACTTATACCTAATAATTTTTTACCATCTCATTGTCAATTAAATGTGAACATTGGGTATTATGAAATTAAAAATTTTATTGTTACATATTTCATGTATCAACTTCCTAAAATTATGGCATTGACTTACTTTAATAGTAAATATTTGATGTACTTATTAGAAAATGTACTTACACACTAATGTAGGTGCATAAGAATCCTGTCTTATTTTATCTGGGACACCTATTCAAATGTTCAATTTCACCCAAAACTTGTTTGAAAAGAGGTGACTATCTATTTTTTTAATTGAAAAATAAAACTATAACACTCTTAACTGTTGGAAAATATTTGTTAAATATGTGCTTCAAATAAGATATATTGGATAAAAGCAAGCAACCATAATAATTTGTTCATATATTTTCAATAGATAAAAATTAGTGAAAATCGAGGTATCAATTTATTGTTAGTTTATTATATTGGCAGTGAATATTATTATTGTATAATGAAGTTATTGAATGAAGTAGGTGAATTAATTTAACACTATATAATAAAGGGAATTCATATTATCAAACTGTTAGATACATAAAGATATAGTACTAGAAATGTGAAAAAATGTTACAATAAAACGATTTAATGAACTAATGAACTCTGTAATACAAAAAAATCAAACTCACAATGACCCAAGAGCTTTTAATTGAATAATCAAACAAAATTGGTATGTTAATTACATATGGCCAGTTGAGTTTACTATGGAGTGATGCTGTGGGGAGATATGTTACAAGATCCACATGCTACAGAGAAATCAAGAGACTTAAATTTGGGTAGTACAAGATGATATGTACAGGTGACAGCAAAGTAGAATCAACCATGAAAGAAATAAGACAGTTCAACGAGATACTCAGAAATGAAGAGTGAATTTCTGGAATCCATTATGGAATAAACATCAATGCCAAAGGTGTCTGGTAGATATACTCTATAGATGGTAATGTCAATACAAATAAATATTTGTAGGGGACGATTTTATATTCCAGGTGGGGCTGTGTGCCATTCATCAAAAAAATTTAAATAGTTTAAGTTCAATATTCCAATGTTTGAATGGATCTCAAGCAGCCCTAACCCACCCCTCATAGACTCCAGCAAGATCAGTGGAGGTACTCAAACTCGGGCTTTGAGAAATGTGGTTTTACAGCACAAAATTATTCTCAAGTTATAAATAAAATGTCTATTAGAATTCATGTCAATTATTCATCAATGTAGCACAACAGTAAAGTTTCATTAATGTTTGAGAAATGTCGTTTACATGAACTTCATTAATATATCATTATTTTAGATTTTTTTTCACAATAAGTTGTAAATAGGGAAAATGTTTCAAGGACCAACACATAAAACTATGAATATATTTCTAATCCTAATGTTTTTGTCTGGTAATAATCAAACAAAAATGTGAAAGAGATTCAGTTAAACACAATAAGAGGTCTAAGGAGGCAGAGTAGAGAATATTGCAGTTTTTTGTGATACCCAATAATCTTTAAACTGTGAAAAAGCTTTTTGGATGAAAATAACATCAGGCACTAAAAATGATGGCATGGCACATTGCCTGGACTTGAGGCACGAAAAAGTTTTTAAGGAATCAGCTTGATAGAAAGGAGTGACAATAAGCTAAATTTACAAAACATTTGTGAAAAAATTGTGAGACATGGTAAAATGAAACTAAGATAAAATTGAGAAATTTAGATTAGGTTTCATTATTTGTTCTACTTTGAAAAGATTTTTATTTTAATTACCAAGTACTTAGTAGCAATAGTATACATACTATAATGTGATTCCATGTTTTTGGTATTCCCTTGAAGATATCGAATATAATTTCAAAATTGATTGGCTTAAATTCATATAGTCCTGCTTTATTCATTTCTTATAATTTTATACTAAATGAAATATATTAGTAGCATTCTAAACAAAATTAGTGTTTTAGTTCCAATCTCACAATGATGGGAATTTGAAATATATACATATATCTTATATACAGGAATACTATTATAAAAACCATCGGTAAGTTGGCAGAGAAACACTAAAAAGTTATCCCCCAATCATTAAAATGTTATCCTTTAACCTATATTGTTAAATTGAAAGTGGGAGTCAATATACAAAAATATATAATATATCAGATCAGATCAGTTTTATTTCATTTAAAAATACTGTGCCAAAAACGCACTGCATTCTATAGCTTGAATTTGTGGTACATAAGACACATCTAGATTTTTTTTAACCACAATTTTCTAAAAATATATGAGATATCTAAGATTGATAAATTCATGTGGGGGGAGATCATTTTAAGATATGAAAGATACCTACTTTTTGGTTTATTTTTATCCATGAGCATTACGTGTTCTTGCTTGTGCCACGCCATGGACAGTAGAAATTGGAGAAAAATGATTCTGGTTTTCTTTGTTTTTCTCAACCCACGGCTGATTGTATGATGCAGCCGGGGTTAACATATAATAATCCAACTTAATAACAACCAGCTCCCATGCTGTCACTGGGTAAACAATCCCGCGTGCTTAAGGCCACTAACCTCCCGCTTTCCAAGGCCAGCCGATATTATGCTTTCACAGACACAGGCACTTCCGTTTCGAGAGAGACGAAGATAGAAAAACAACAACCAGTCAATCTGACGAGCACAACATTCTTCGACTACAGGATACTCTTGAGTCTTCAGGAAATATTGTAGCACGATTGGGGTATATTGGTTAGGCCGCATGGTATAAACATTTTTAATTAATTATGAACTGAAAAGCCGCAAGCTAAACACGATTGAATATATCAAAGTTCACTCCCCTCGTCTCCTGAAATGGACTGATCGCTCTCGATTGACGACAAGACAGTCACAGCACTTCACTGTACACAAGAAAAAACTCTGAAGCACCACTGAGCAAAACAATAACAAGTGTGCACACATAGCACATTCATAAATTAAACCAAATTTAGGTTATATTAATGCCTAACAATAAATCACTCATATGGTTAAACTCCTAAAAATACTGTTTTCAGGCCCACATGTAGGTATTTGGATCATTCACCTTTATTGCTGTTTTCCACTCCACGTGTGTTAAATTCTCACTTCCCGACAGCTTAAAAGTAACACTAACAGTTAAATATGTAAACTAACTTGTATGAAACTGTATAATTCTCACAAACTTCCGCTTATTACTTTCAAATTAAATAAATAATTTTATTTTGATGGTGTAGCACACCCCTAAAACGCAACAACATGGCAACTCGCAACTAAGTAGAACCAGCGTTGCCATTGTTCGTAGCGTCCAACCAACTTAAAAATCCATATTAAATACTATCCTAAATTATTCCTTTCAAGAATTTTAAACGTGATCTTTTTAATCATTCTTCGCTTTAACAGTTCACTAAATCACATGATAAAGTCACAAAAAATATTTTAAATTATTACAAAACATGGCAACATAACACTAGTGCTGCTATCTACCGATAAAGGGTAAGTAGTCAAGGTTATAATTCTCAGGGCCGGTTTATCAATTGCAGTTTTTATCCAGCAGTTAGGTATCTGTCTGATAAAAGTAACTTACAGATAAAGTTCCAGTTGGGTTTTTAAGGTATTTTTTATCCACTAATTTATCAACTGTCAGATATAGAATGTTGGTAATAGTGATGGATAAAAATAACAGATCTGATTGGTTGCTGGCTTCACTATATCTATGTTTTATACTTCATTGGAATGTGTCTGTCATTGGTGATCAGGGCCTGTGCACTGGAATAGGAGACGTTCAGGAAGATTTCCAACGCCATCTCTGTTACTGGCTCACATCTATAAGCTTTCTTTTTGGTGTTTTCATTTTTGAATGTTTGTCAATCTGGATTCTGAAACTAAGCTGCAATCATGCATCGAGAAACAACCAAGATTATTGAATGATATAATCTTAGATTGAAAGAACAATATCCATCTTGCAGAGGTGTATAAATTCTTTGCAAAGGTGTTGATATTGTTTGTTTATTAGCTATTTGCATTTTGTGCATTTAAAAGTTATTTGTTGCGAATTGTGCTGTCGTGTTTACTTACTCAATATAAGTAAACGAGTAAAGGTCTGCTGTGTAACAGGATTCACCAATAAGCAAGCGATAAGGTGAGAGTAATAATATTTACTATTTATCAACATAAAAATATTTAAATTGAAATCAAGATCATATCTATACGAGAATAACTCTTTTCTTCCTTACTTCATTAATTTGTATTTAGTCATTTTGTTGAATGATTTTATCCTTATTTACCTTTTTTTAGACATTCCATTCTTACGAATGAAGACGTTTGCAGAATTTGGTTGCAAAGAATAAATAACCCCAAGTTAATGCTTGCAGATACAGTATTATCATCACATAGAATATGTTATATTTATTTTGAACCAATTTGTAGAAACCCCAATGGCAGGTTAAAAAAACTTTCTCTGCCAACTCTACATTTACCTGGTAAGTACTTATATTTACTGTGACAATAAATCTCTTATGAATCCTAGTGAAAAGTTATACAGAGAAAAAGAATTGCTATTTCCTCCAATAGTCAATTTGTAAACCATTCAATAGAAGCTCGAAATATACAGAATTAGATCTTGTCACTCCTTATGTGGTAGGTTCAGTATCGAAGAAATGATTTAAAAGTCTCAAATGCCACTTGTGTAAAAATATAATATTGTCAAACGAATTCATTAATATATTCTAGGGAACATAAAAAAATGTTTTATGTGTGCCTTCAGCAAAATTCTGTGATATTTTTAAAAGTTTTTCTGATAAAATTTTCGAAAGATTGCCCCAGTTAATCAATTCGGTAGGCATAAAGAAACAAATATTTCAATTGGAGGATTTGACAGACATATCCTGAATATTTTTTTCAGGATTATGTAAATATGTTTGTAAATATTAGTTTTAACATATGCATCTTTCATTACATATGTATTATTAATGACATTTTTAAGGTCAAAGATCAACAATATAAAGACTATGATGTTGTGATGAATATGGCATATGTTAAATATATGGAAAGCTGCAAGAAAGACAATCATTAATTAACCATGGTTATAAAATCAGTTTTTTATATACCATTGTTTGTACCATGTATAAACAAACATTTTTTAATCACGCCAATATTTCAAAGTCCTAAACCTGGTAAAATGTGAAGGAAAATTTTTTGTTTGTGGATATAGTTACAAAATGTCAAAAACAAAATAAAACTTATAATAATCATCCTGTGTTTCAATATTCCATCTACCTATATCTTATATAAACCATTTAATTGTGAAATTTAGATGGTCTTACGGGATTGTCACATAAATTGTAAATGAAACCAAAATATTATACAAAATACTTCATTTAAACAGCATTTTAATTTTAGGTATTTATATTTTCTTGTAAAAAACAATATTTGAATTTGAAATGTTAGCAAAATGAAAGTATTTTGCATAATATTTTTGTTTCATTCATAATTTGACGAGACAACTAGCTTCGAGCATTTAAAATTACTCGAGTTTCAAATTTCCCGCGAAATTAGCATGGATATGAATCATTCGATTATAGAAATCTTTTTCTTGGTACGGAGCCAGTCCAAGAGATGTCGGTAGGATCGAACATTGTCAAATTTATATACAGAGTGGCAGATCTATCAAGTATATAATCTTTGTTGGCTATTTAGAATAGTTGTATGGTTATTGTATTTGTTTCGTTTGATTATATTGTGGATTAGATAGTGATGAGGACTTTGATATAGTGGAAATCCTTCAACATGAACGAAGGCCCTACGTAGTGAGGGAAAGAGTCGATAATTTTGAGAAATGGGATGAGCATCATTTTCATGCAAGATTCAGAATGAAGAAAGATACTGTATTGTTTATATTAGAGCAAATTGAGGAATCACTTGAATTCCAAACTGATAGGTAAGTAATCATTCCCACCACCATAATAAGTAGTATTCTTTAATATTTTTAATTTTCAGAAATAATAGTATTAGACCCATACATCAACTCTTACTAACACTTAGATTTTATACAACTGGCAAATTTTTTATATCCTCTGGAGACTTCTGCAATGTAAGCAAAAGTTCTGCATAAAAAATCATAAAAAAAGTGTATCATGCTATTGCATCTTTGTCACAAAGATATATATGAATGCCACAAGGAGAAGAAATTACTATAATGCAGAAAAATTTTTATATGAAGGCAAGACTTCCAAGGGATATTGGAAGTATTGATTGTGCACATGTTGGCATCTTATCACCAGGTATTTACTGACATATGTTTTTAATAACTTCATAAAATATTAATTTGTAGGTGTACCTCATGCAGAGATACACCTACAAAAAGGGTTTTTCTCATTGAATGTCCAAACAGTATCATCTACAAATCTGAAAATTCTGGATATTGTTGCACGTTGGCCAGGTTTTTCCCAATATCAACATATTTTTGACAATTCAAACCTGAAAGTTAGATTTGAGAATAACGAGTTTGGTAATGCCCTTCTTGTTGGGGACAGTGGTTATGCTAATACCAAATACACCCCTGATAAATACACATAACGAATATGAGGAAATGTATAATGAGTTAGTGTGCAGAACTAGAAATCCTGTTGAGAGACAGTAGATTTCCAGTTTTGGCACTGAAGCTACGGTTGAAGTTGGAAACTGTCATGGCTGTTATAATAGCAACAGTTGTTCTGCATAATTTTGTATTGATAAAAAAGAGGAAGTTCCCCAAATTGATCCAGATTTGGATCAAAATGGAATTGATTTTGAAATGAATTGAGAAATAGAGCCAAATCCCCATGAACATTTTGTTAGCGATAGATCCCAACTCTTAGCTGGATATATTCCAGGATTGTTCAACAACAATAATGAAGTGTAATAACTGTTTATAGTTAAGTGTATATTATTATAATTATTAAAAAACATTATAGAAAAGAGTTTTCTTTATATTACCTTGTTCACAACAAATCCGAAATCTAAAAAACAAAAATTATATTCAACTCTAACTTCATAGAATCAACTCATAATACTTTTTTAAATGACACTAATTGCTTCACAATAATACTACATTATAATGAAGGAATGATGAAATTTCTAAGAAAGTTGACAATCTTTTCAATATTAAACTGTCAATTTTTAAGAATTTTCATAAATTTTTCATTATATTGTGGAATTATTTAGAAAGTGTCATGTAAAAAAGTAAAAATTATAATATGACAAAACACATATGAACAGAATATAAGTAAAGGAAAAATATCACATTGATCATTCAGGATAGTTAAATTATAAAATTAGAATTAACTAATAAAGAAATTAATTGCAAAAATTATTTATTCAATTGATTATTACAGATTAATTTCAGGAGCCAACACTTTGTATTTCAATTTTACTATTTTTAATTCATATTCTAAAATATTTTTTCAAATTTTTCGCATTCTTCCTGCTGTCTGAGAATGTTCAGTACATTTTTATTATTACCAGATACGACTTATTGGTTGATAATTTGGTTTGCACTTAATATTAATACGTTTATAGCAGTTCAATTAAAACAAACCGGCATATATGCCAAAATGTCGGTTTCCGTGTAAATTTTCTCCCAGAGAATAAAGCAAAATGTTAAATGATACCGAAATATGTGTCAATAATTCAGTTTCTATTTTATCAAAACAAAGTTTCATTTGGTTTTTTTGAAGATATGTCAGTTTATTTTATTTTTACGTATCGTTATGCAAGATGTTTTTTACTGCTTCCTAAGCTCAAAATCCACCTTTGTAATCTAAAATCACTATGACATAGCTTTAATATTTTCGTCAGATTAATACTTATAAATATTGTTATTTTTTGAAGGAAAAAGCGTACAGGCTTGTTATTAAAACTATATACTAGAGACTGAAAACCACGTTTCCCCTCCTGCTGGTAAGTTTAGGTTCTGTTCATTTAAATAAAAAATGAATGTTGCATAGAATTGGTATAGCCAGTTCTAATATAGAAAGAACTCACTCATTGCTCATCATTTTCAAACAGGAAAAACCATAATATAATTATAATTTTATATTATATTTATATAATGGATGTAAAAGTTTGGGTTAATAAGCTGCCTGATCCGTTGCTTCCAACATTTATGGATACAGAAAGCACTACTAAAAATGTTCTTAAAACTAGCAAGACTGATTTGACTGAACTACTAGCACTCTCTAATTATGAATGGGTGGAATGTGAACCTATACAAGAAAACCACATTTCCCTTACGACTGGTAACTTTTGTTTTATATAATTCCATACTGTTCGTCGTCTTGCTTGGTGGCTTATAGATAAATATTTTTTTAAATTTTAGAATATGAAGTGACTGCACCAACGATAACTGTGATTTGACTGCGGTAGATCCAATAGAAGTTTCAGTATAGCAAATGGCACAGAAAGCTCAGAAGCTTGGTTTGGCCGACGATATTGTTACGGGTCAATTATTGGGGAGTTAAAGCTACAGTGACAACAACAATAGTAACATGGACTCTACTGATTAGGAAGACCAAGACCCATTCCATAATTCTGATGATGATGTTGTCGATCCCGGTTATAATACTTTAAATTCCGGCTCCGAAAGTTCTACCGATGAGGAAGACCAAGGCACATTTCATAATTGTGATGATGATAAAGTCGAGCAAGATTATAATACATTAAATTCTGGCTCCAAAAGTGATATTGAAAGTAGAGAAGAACCGGCGGCTGGTTTTGAAATCGAAAATACAAACGAACCAATTACAAGAAGAAAATTTAATAAAAGAGCTTTAGCAAAGAAGATGCGAAACTGCGGTGAGGAATACGGCTCTAAGACCTGAGGAATAGTGAACAAACGAACCATGAAGACTCCTTGCCACAACTGTAAACTCAGTGCACTGAAAAAATTGATGAGAACTATTGGAAAAATATTTTTGCAATGTTTTGGGGAATGGGAGACTTGCAAAGACAAAAAGAATTCATAAAAGATAGCACACAGGCAGTTGTTCCGAAGTATCAGAGGACTACATTGAATCGTAAAAGAGAAAGGGGCTCTAATCAATCAATCTCGATAACGAAAGATGGAGAAAAAAGAAGGGTATGCAAAAATTTTTTTTAAAAATACTTTTGTCCTATCGGATAGAGCTATTCGTACAACCTTCGAAAAAACAGACAAAAGCACAGGGGTGCTAAGTTTGGAAATGAGAGGCAAACACGGAAAGGATCGGAAGTTGGATAAAGAACTCGTGAAGAGTGCAAAGGTTCACATAGAAAAAATTCCCAGAATTTTTCTATGTGAAATCTATCGCCGAACTTCACAGAGTTTATCTAAAAGAAAGAAAGGAGTCAAACCTTGCTATTTTTAAGTCATACAACCTTTCTTTCTTCACACCGAAAAAAGATCAGTGTGATGTTTGTCTCATTTACCAAAACACGACAGAATATGAGAATCGTATTCTAGAAAAGGACTTGTCCAGACTCGAAAATAACACTGACAAGAAAACCACAGATTCAACCCTCGTAGTGCTGTCATGTCCGCAGGGAGAGGCGTCTTCCTACTACTACATTTCAAAGGTAGCCATTTACAATTGCTGAACTGAAGGGTGACAAAACGGTAAACTGTTACACTTGGGAGGAGATACAGGGAAAAAGATGGAGATCGGGAGCTGTGTATTGAAATATATGCAAGATTTAAATAACAAAGCTGACTCTCCAATAGACGTCGTCTTTTACAGCGATAATTGTTGTGGACAACAAAAAAACAACTTTATGATGGCAATGTACAAATATGCCGTTTCAACATTAAAAAACATAGAATCTATCCAAATTTTTAATAAAGGGTCACACCCAAAACGAAGGGGATTCGGCTCACTCAACCATTGAAAAAGAAGTTAAAAGAGCACTCCGAAGCGGACCGATATACTTATCTTCCCAATATGCCAAGGCCATGAAAACGGCAAAGAAAAGTTGCAAGCATTACTTTTTTGATATAAAAGCTGTGGAGAAATCTCAAGTAATTTTACCCATGTCAGGAATTCGAATGTTTAAAGTAATTAAAGACGACAGCGACTTTTACTTAAAAACATCCTACCGATCAAATGCCTGAGAGGAGGCGAAGAAAAGGAATAAACGGGGAAATTGGAACGTGAATTCTGCCCTGATGCTAGCTTATTCCAAGAAACTTACCATTGATGAGAAGAAGAAACAGGGTATCCTAAAGTTAGTTACCGCCGGGATAATACCATCAATTTATTCAGATTTCTATAAAAATTTGTGAAACTTTGAAGTTAGGTTAGGAAAATTTTAAACAATAAATTATTTTTTCATTAACAACCTTATCTTTTTTTTCTATCTAAAACAGTGGTTCCAAAAGAAGAATCTATTGTGACATAAAAGCATATATTACACTGATTTTATACCGGTATATCTGCATATTTCTCTTAATTTAAGCAATTTTTGATTTATTTGCAACCACTACTTCAATAAGTAGTATTCGTGTAAATTGTATTCATGCATAAGGTGACTTTGAGGTGAACCAAACGGATGTTCAAAGGAAAATATCACACGTGAAAACTTTAAAGCGCTCTGGTGAAAAATATGCATTTTGCAGATATGTCGCTTTGATTTCACAGCGGCGATCTATCTGACAGTTTAACTGCCGGATAAGAGTTATTCTGTTGTCGATAAACCTGTCCTTTCCACATAACTGTTAGTTAAGAGTTATCTCACAGATAAATTGCATTTTATAAACCGGCCCTAAGGAGGAAAAAGCACAAATATGTAAATACTATATTAACAATTTCCCCTGATATGTTATCGAGTTCCTTTGACAAATAAATTTTGCTTGTTATATAAATTTGAATGACACTTATATGATAATAGTTTTATTCTTCTCATGGTAGAATCCAGCACAAGTTTTATGTTTGTTGAAGTTACTGATGAACTATTTAGTAGTCCAAAAGTTTAGTGCATTTAAATGTTGGATCATTCAGACCAATTTTATTTTTACTATATGAACTATATAAAAAGAATCTACAACATATTTACTGACCTATGATAAATTATATAGCAGATTCCAATAATATATGTTTATACATATAAAAATTATCTAATTTCTAATTCATCTTTCTGATATTGGTATTATTACTATATACCTGTCACTTTAAACACTATTGAAGAGTCAACATAAATGTGTAAATAATAAATATAAATACTGCTTCTTCTTCATTTTAATTCAGATTATAAACTTTAAAAATTAAACATTAAGCATTTGAATAAATGAAATGTATTAGATTTTCACATGAATGTCTTTATGATTCAAGATTTCTCTTCACTGTTATTTGCTTCATTAATTGAGGTTGATGTTTCGGAACTACTTTCATAAGCTGATTTATTCTTCATTAGAAATGATGCTAATGCAGCAATGGGTTCATCAGGTCGTTCTTTAGCAAGATATGAAAGGGCACTCAACAATATAGGCACTATGGTTTGATCTAAATATTGCCTTGTGGGCAATGAAGATAAATCAACTCTAGATTTTTTAATTGGATCGGAATTCTCCATTTTATTATCTGGAACAAATACAATAATGATTATGAAACTAGTCAAATGTTGAAAAAGGTAAATATAAAAGCTATTCATACAGATATAATTATTTTTTTATGTACAATGAAAACATAACAATTTTTGTAAGCTTCAGTACTTCTTTTAAATTAGATATTTGTATATATAGTGTAAGGAATGAAATGTTTGTACTTATGGCTAGTTAAATTAAATAGTGATACAGAGTTTTCAGCAATATATTTTTATGTATACTATTGATTAATTACTGGTTTTATTTAAAACTTACCAAACAATTGTACAAAAGTTTTATCGCAATAGAATATTCAATATTCTGATGAGTTTTTTGTTTACAATGGAGTTATTCTTGTTTTTGATATGCCTTTGTTTAATCCTAAAAGTTAAATTCATCAGTGAATTGTTACCATGGAGTAGACCAAGATTACGCTACAGAAAGTTAATTATTTATCAGTTAAGTGAATATTTTCCGGACTATACTAAATACGGTTTTTTGTTAATTGTATTCCAGAATTTTCAAATTTAAGGTTCTTAAGATATAGTATCCCTATTTCAAGGTATTCAGTAAATATGACAGTTACGTCAATCACCAGAGACAACCACAGAATAAAAACTAACGAAAGATGCAGCTTATTGCATTATTTATGTTCAGCAAAACTTGTCTGAGCGACTGGAACTGCAGATAGCGTTACATGGTTCTGTGGTTTGTCTTGGTCTTCTACTGTTGTAGATATACAGGTACTCACAACACAATTTGTTAATGTGTGTCGATAGTGGTAGTAAAATTTATATTTTATATTAAATTCAAAATAAATCCCTGAAGCCTGTTTTCATTAGAAATTTACATGAATAAAAAGATCTTTCGTTTTTGTCTCGTGATTTAAGCGGTGCACAGAATGAACGCGAACATGTTGCGCTCTAAATGTTTCTAATTGTTAAAAATACACCCCAAATTTAAAACTGCACAGAATGAACATGACGCTGGTTTACTACTAAACATAACCGTAAAAGTGCATGTATATAAAGATATTTGAACGGTGATCAACGATTGTGAAGAGACCCCCCAATTTGAATAAAAATATCTACAGTTACTTCACTACGACATATTTTACAATGAACGAAATAGATTCAAACGAATTTTTCAAACATAGATGAATAAATCGGGGTTTATATAATCAACTTTTGAACTTATTGAACGGAGAACTTTTAGTTTTCTTGTACCCAGCCGACGATCGGCACGTAAGAAAGTTTGTGAACTCCGACGTCAAGAGCGTGTACAAGCACGATCATTATGTGCGTTATCACAGTTTCTCAACAAGTTGAACTAATTTTTACATTTTTGAACGTCTAGAGCGCGTCGTGCTCGAGTTACTTCTGTGTACCGCTTTACAGCAAGAACCTACATGACGTTAGAAAAGCTGGTAAAATGGAGACTTATTATAATTATAATACTCACCTAATTTTCGATGAAAAAAACAATACCATGTTTTTACTAACAAAATGGAATGTCGCAACAAGGTAAGTGGTGTTATAAACAAATACACTTTTAATCAAATGTATATATGAGTTTTGATTTCGTCTATGAAATTTTGCAAGCGCTTATAGATGATTCGTTCGGTTGTCCTTCATTTTTCGGTTTGTACATTAACGGCGAACGGATGTACGTTTTTAAGAATTTCCTACACCCACTACCTCTACCTTTTTTTGTGTACTGTAGGTTCTATTTCATCTCATTTATTCCGTCGTTTCAGTTTCATAGTACATTTTTTATATGTTGTCACAAAAAGTTGAACCCTGCAAAATTTTCAAATTTAAGAAACTAAATTTTGTGAACCACGTGCGGTCTCTGTCAAATAGCATAGGGTACAAATCTTCGCGATCTGTATTCTTTTTTGAATAATTAGATTGTACTTGAGCATGTTAGTAATTTTTGGAAAATTTAAGCCCTGAAATTCAGAATTTTTATGCTTATGTGGATACAAAAATCCACAAATTACGGTCGTTTTATTTAACTGATTTTTAAAAGATTTTCATAGATAAAAAGATAGATTATCGACGAATGACGTGGCGCAAGTTTTATAATAAAAAATGCTTATGAAAATTGCAGTTTAACGGAAAACATCAAATCTTTGTTTATTCAAATCATTATTTGGTGGCTGCATCGAAAACTACTGGTAATACGTAAAATAAAGCTCTACAAGTTTAAAGTACTCATCATTACACTTAAAAAAGTACGTGAAGCTATATGTCTAATCAAATTAAAATTATTGAAATGTGTAAAAGCTTTCAGAAATAATTTAGTTGAAACGTTCACTATAAACTAACGTTCTACATTATCAAAAGAAGATAGGCGAAATCATACAGGAAACCGCTAGAAGATTTCAAGAGCTGATGACTCCAATTTCCAGCTGAGGGAGTTGACATAATACACAAAAGAAGACTGCACCAGGTCTCCAAAGCCGACAAAACAGTTGCGACGATAATTAACATATAAATAGAATAAATGAACATATAAAGAAGAGGGAACTTCTATTAGAGATTCTTCTATTCTGTGGGATCTCGAGTATGGGCAACTTTAACAAGTGGATTCACTGTTTAAAGTCTTGCTCTCCTAGAAGATGTGAAAAACGTACACCAACGTGAACGCCAGAACTGAAGAAAAAATGAGTGAATTGCAAGGCACTACCTTGAAGAGAAGAAGAGAATAGCCTGAATTCCTCAATTTTCGCGGACAAGTTCCCTTTTTGACATATCTACTGCTTTTTGTTTGCATAATATTTTTGTCTTACCGTTTTTTATCCGGTATTTCTGGACGATACAAACGCAAACGGATGCGATTGGCTCTTTTCTATTGCTAGGAACGGACGACGGGAACGAATAAAATTCGTTTATGTTGAAAGTCACCAATGGCAGAAGACGCCGTCAAATGGCAACTATGAATGGTCTTATGCATTTCAATGTTTTTTTTAATTTTGTAACAGCAAACGAAAAGTCAAATTCGGCCTTTACACATAGGCGTTATAGCTAGTGTCTGGAATTTCCTATACAGGGATTTATGGATGAAAGCACCGCAACGCTACTAATTATTTAGGTGTCATATGCGACCCTAAGGATCTATTACGTCCCTTAGTCCCTATTATAGTCAGACCTCCAACTCTGTTGTATATACTATCGTCTAATCAAAATATGACTCGATTTCCTTTCGTGAGTCAGTTGTCTTGGTTCCGCCTTGCGGTGCACGATGCAAAGACTTGTCTTTACATCATGTTGCAGTGTATTTGAAAGAATTATACGTTCAGTAAACAAGGTCGCCTTTGAATAAAATTGCAAAATACCGAAAATATTGTAGACATACGTATTTTAATTTTCAAACATCCTAGAATAAGCATTTAGAATCACGTATTATTTTGTTAACTTGATTCCGAATCAGTGTTGTTGTTACAGTAAAAGTAACGAATTCGGTGATTATATTAAATCACCACTCAATTTGGTAAATATAAATTATTCCATATTTATCAAATTTACCGGTTAATAAATAACTTTAAATTTGAAAATATCTTAAAAAATCCGATTCAAATCAAAAATATCACGAACACTGCCAAAAGTCATGATATTTATCCCTTTTACCATTACGAATTGGGATTTTATAAACTAATCGGTGAATTTGATAAATATGAAATAATTTATCATAGTTACCAAATTCAGTGTTGATTATGTATAATTACCGATTTATCATTTTCACTTGAATTGTTTCGAATTAGTTTCAGTGAAAAAGTGAGAAAAATCAAGAAAACAAAATGCAAGCTATTAATAATTTTTTATTAAAAAATACAAAAATAAAACTTCTTTTATATAAATTAGATAAAATTATCACCTATTCTTTTATGTAGACTGTACCATTGCTGTTTTATAAGTCATTGATTCATACGGGGTCCCATATTATATGACCTATTTTCTTCTTGATAAGGAACATAACCATCACTTAAAACCTGAAAATATTAAACAAGAAGTCTGGGAATTGAGCCAAGTTCCTTCATCGCCATATATTCTCTCATAATTTAATTAATGTCACTTCCCAGTTTTAGATAGCAAACACGAGTTCTGATTCACTTACCTATCATTTACATAACACCGTATTAAAAAATACTGAATAATTATTAGTTGATAATACAGTGAAAAGAGGCGATAACAATCCAATCAAAACATAGGAAGCTAAAAGTGGAATTGCCTAAAAAAAATAGTTGAAATTTTTAAACAATAAACTTATAAAAAATTCATTTAATAAAACAGATCCTATGCATTATTCTATTTTTTATATCGCTATAAAATACGCCCCAAAATATTTATCACAACAATAATCCATTAATGGAAACATTTGTACAAGCATATTCAGGAAATGACTTCAGTACTCACCACGAGTGTTTTCTACGGACTGAAAACGAGAAATTAATGGTAATTTGAATTTCAGGAACAAAAAAAGGATGCGTTAGTTGTTTGCCACAAATACGGTTCATTCTGAAGTTTTATATATTTTTAATGCTTCGAAACACGATCTATCCATTTGCAATGCAAAATTTAAAACAATATTCGATTCACCGTCTTACGTCCGTTCCTCTACTTAAAATATTATCTACATATATTATAGGGATGTAAGAAGAAAAGTGTTAGTTACACACAAGTAAATTTGATACTTTCATGTAACTCAGTTATTTCCAGCATTGTGTAAATATCACAAAGAAACAATGCGCATGCCCGAATACTTTCCTGGTAGTTGACACAAAGCCATATCAGAAATCGGATATAAGAAAATCACTAATCTGTTAAAGCCGATCAGAATCATGACAGATATTCATGGAAATATTGCATAAAAAACATAATATCTATTTACATCTATTCGAATTTCATGATATATATATATATATATATATATATATATATATATATATATATATATATATATATATATATATATATATATATATATATAAATTGTAAAGAAGTCTTTGCCAGCTATATTATGAGTAGTTTTTTATTGAGAACGTGACAAGGAAACCCAAAGTGGACTAACTTCAATATATTTTCTCAAAGCTTTCGAATACTTATGTATTCATCGTCTGGGAAATAATTAATTAAGATTGCCGGTGATTTTTGATATTATTAAAGCTTGTAAAAATTTAGATAGAAATATTTCTATCAACGTCATATTGAATATTGAACTTTGAATTCTATGAATTTAAAGGAAAATATATTGAAGTTAGTCCACTTTGGTGTTTCCTACTGAACCCTAAGGGATTCCATCAATAATAATTAAGGATCTTATGATACAGAACAAATTTTGCCTTAACCTAGAAGTTATAGTTTTAAATTTTTGTTTTTCATTCGATAGTTTCCTGGTTGTATGAAATTCTGGTGAATTGGGCGGCCAACACATTAGCCTATGTCTTCAATTTCATCTTTCAGGAAACTGATCACCTTGAATTAATAGATTATGGTGGAAATGAAATCTGCTTTAGTTAGTGACTGCCTAAAAGATCTCAATATTTAAATGAAGTTTACATAATATGGTTCCAAAACATAGTTACCACCAATACCTCTTCATGCATTAAAAGGTTATCTAGTTTGACTACGTGTGATTAATTTACTAAAATAATAGTCCAAGTTGTGCCTGTTTACACAACTTACTGCTTCTTTCAGATTCCCTAGAAAGTCTCTACTTTCCTTTGCAAACAGTAGTAACTAAAATTATGGTCTTTGAAAACAATACAGAGGTGGAAATATTTAAAGAATTAATGGACCAAAATACAAATGATGAACATAACAGATCGAATATAACGATGGAATTGGTAAAAATTACAATTAGAAAGGAAATTGTGGAAACACATGAACGGATAACACAACTTTAGAAATTAGATTGGAGAAGAATAAATAACATTTTTTATTATATTAACCAGGCGAAAAATGAGACGAAAGAATAAAAATATGAATGAAGATAATATAAATACAATACATTAGAAAATGCTGAAGGTAGAAAAAATGAGCTAGTGTTTATTCGTAACATGAAACTTTAAGCCAAAAATCAGTAAAAATATAATTACAATCATAATAGGATCCTTGAATTTTTTAAAAAGTATTTTTTTTGTTTATCTAATTCAATGTTTTGGTCTTTTTTGATCATGTCTTTTTTTGTTCGTTACTGGATTAAATAAAAGACATAATACATAAAATTAAATTGTATTTAAATATTTTCCATAGTACACTAAATTGTACAATATACTTGGATGTGAGGTGAAATAAAATTAATTCTAACAAACAAGGAAACGCGTTGAACAAAGATGGTATCGTGAACACAAAAACAGAATCCTTAATAATAATTATATTTATTGATAATGTCCGATCCTGTAGGTCTATTGAAAATATTTCTTGGGGGTGGGGGAGCCTGTTGGGGAGAAATCGTATGGTTTGCATAATCAAATGGTCTGCTCTTCTTTCTGAAGTTCTTATTGTAATCGTCTACGTCATGAATTTTAGATGGTCCTGCAACTGATCCAGCTAATAATTGAGCAGGTGTTAATGAAGCTAGAGATTGAATTTTCGGAATTGTAGGAGCAAACGCTTCTTCTCGAACTTGAGTACCGATGGAAAACTTTAAATTATTACCGCATTGCACACCAATTGATTTAGTTACAATTTTACTACGTTTTTCACAAACTAAACACCTTGTTATATCAGTTTGCTCTGAAATATTTTCATCATCTCTTGCTGATTTCCGAGTATTGTCGTTAACTAAGGAAATTATTGGAGCAGAAGGAGGGACAGAAGATGACTTTGAAAATTCACTATTCGACTCCATTTCATCATCGATCACTACCACCTCGTTCAAAAGGCCCTGATTTCGAAGAAGAGTATCAATGTAAGCAGATAACTTGATCTTGTGTTCAGTAGTATTAGGAATCTCTGTAAACGGTAGCTTTAGGTCCCAAGATTTTAATAAGGGGGATTTGAATTTTTCTTGCTGCGAGTTCGATATATTGTCGTCCTTGCGTAGTATCAACGGCCCAGTAAAACGCTTTTTATTATTTTCCAGATATGTAATAGCGTGTTGGCAACGTATAATGACTGCAAGCCAGATTTATTATGAATAATGTGATAATAAAAAATAACACAGTTCAACATTGCTTTGTTCTTGGAAAGTCATCGGTCGTTTCCGAAGTAATTTTTTGCGTGGACTCCAAATTGAGAATAAAAATTGTCTCATAAAGTCAGAAATTTGAGATAATCGAGATTATGTAATGAAAACTTTCGTTCTTCTGTCACTTTTGAGTACAGAATTAAAATTATATTTAAAATATTGAAAATCACAGAATTACTGCTAAGCTAATTTGAAATTAGGAGATATTACTTAAATGAATGTGTTGCACTATTTCCCTCAATGCAGACATGTTACTATTGGACACTTTCCTGTGATATTTATATTCAATATCTTTTGAGGTCGTTGAATTAAAGTATGGAACAAGGACACTAAAGATTGAACTGCCAATGTCGAAGTATTCAAATACATAAGGTAAGGTCAATCTAAGATCAATTTACTTAGATCAGGATCGATGAAAAATTGATGATTTGTCGATTAAAGCAATATTGCATAAAAAATTATTGCAGATATATAATCATAATAAATATGGTATATTTGAACTTTTATATTAGAAATAAATAAAACCTCGACACAATTGATCAATTCTAAAGCCGGATTTTGCGTGGAAAATTATTTAAAAACGACTTACAACTTCTCAAGAACTTCACTTTTTGAAGAATATATAAGGGAGATTATAGAATAATAAAAAGATATAAATTCTCCAGACGTTTTATTGATATATAAATTGGATAAAAGTAAATGAGAAACTTACCATCGTTTTTGTGCCTCATCTGTTCTGAGCCCGGTAGATAGACTACAAAAAAAAACAAATTTATTTCAGGAGAATCTACTGAACATGGTAGATAACTTAAATATTGGATAGTTCAATTGGAATCAGCGTTGCCAGACTTCCCGATTTTTAAATCAATTTAAATTAAATATCCCGCGCGGGACAGGCTCAGTCCCGCTTTTCGGGGATAACTAGACCGTGCATTCAGCGTGATGAGAAAGCGTCGGCGGATATCACTGAAAAGTGTGTACAAGCCGCCCGCCCGGCGCGTAATGAAGATAAGAGCGCAGGAGAGAGGGGTGTGTCCCGCAACCGGTACGTGCGACAGCTTCTCTTTCTATGATATTATGTACAAAATTCTAGCCACAGAAATTACTTTAATGTACCACACCGTTAAACATTGCCAACAATATATAGACAAACGTTATAATTTTTCAAATGAAAATATTTTTCTAAACTTAATTGATTGAAAATGTTGTATCTTTCATAAAATTGACAGGCAATATTTCAGAAGATAACTTATATGACGAATTTAACTTGTACAACCACCGCACAGAAATGGCACAGTTTCCAAAAAATGATACCAGGAATATGTTTTAACTAGTGTCTTTCAGATTAAGTATCCCAACATCAAACTGCTTTCCTGAACAAGATGAATTTGAAAAGGTCGGATGTCAGAAATAAATGCTATGTAAATTTAATGAAAGCTGAATTACTCATCCAATTTAATCTACAGCTATCCTGTAAAGAGTTCTTCATCTTTATTAAAGAGAAATAGATCTTCACAGAAATATCATGAATATTTTTTTTATTGTAAAAACGAATAAGACTCAACTTTTTAACGATAGGATATATCTGATTTAAATTATTATATTTTTATTAAATTACATTTTCTATGGCTACTTTTGCTATCTATTATCAAGGAAACATAATTTTAATTCAAATAAAGAGATAAATATTTCAAAATTTTTGATTATATCCGTTTTTTTACTATGTCCCGCTTTTGAAGAAAAAATCCAAAATGTTCCAAAATCCCCACTTGGCAAAAAAACTGGTAGCGCTGATTGGAATCTACTCAAAGGTGCAACCATAACAAAAATTATTGTTTCACAATCGTTGCTAAGTTTTTCCAACACATCTTTTTATCTATTCTTATTTTGTTTTCCTTAGGCAATGCTTACAAAAGTGATATTTTATGTCAATCATAGAATGAATCAAATTCTGTTATTTAAAATAGAACGAATAGAATTTAACAGATTTCTGTCTGGTTATAATTTAAAAATATAAATTCAGTTTTTGTATGCGCTAGAGCGTGTGCTCCTTCTTACCCACATCTATTCTATCTATTCCTTCTTTCCTTAATTGTACTTCATCTGTATTCCTTTTCATATTTTTTTGAAATCTGCAATTGCTGAACCACGTCAAAAAAATAACATAACAAAATCAATGGTAGATTACTGCTGTTTAATCCTCATGAGCTACAACATAGCTACAGCTAGCCATTTCCAGATAAGTTTCCTTGTCCTATATTTGTATTTTTATTATATAACTGTTTTGTACTTGTTACCTTCTTTAAATATACAGTCAATATTAATTTTTGATTCAAATTAATAAACACATTTCATAGTCATTAATAAATTAAGGTCGTTCAAGCTTTTCAACCATTTTTCGTTAATATTAATTGTTCACTCAGCTCGACTCAATAGAGAATAGAGCAATTCGAATCATAGGCGACCAGAAACTTGGACGACTTAAAGCATAGAAGAAAGGTCGCTGACCAACTCTGTTTTACCGATACTACCACGGCAGAGGCTCTTCCGAGCTGTCAAACATAATCCCACCTAGAGCAGTATTTACAAGACCTACTCGACAGGCATACGAGGCTCATGAACACCAAATTCGCCTACAAACGCCCAGAAAGTCAATTTATCGGGACTTCTTTCTTTCCCGAACACTACATCATACAGAAGTTCAACAGCAGATGGAACTGGAATAGGAGTGTACGGGGCCAGAACCAAACACTTTCAAAGTTTGGGCAACGTACCAAGCATTTTTCAAGTAGAATTACAAAATGTGTTCAGTTCAATCTAGAGAAGAACTATCACAAACAGGAGATCATCATCCTGTCCGATAGTCAAGCAGCCATTAGAGCTCTAACCTCCAATATCATAAAATCCAAATACGTTTGGGATTGCCTAAAAAAATTGAACAAGCTAAGCAAGAAAAATAAAATTACCCTACAATGGATTCCGGGACACACTGGGGGCAGACAAGTTCTTCATGGGAACCGAACCCTTCTGTGGTATTAGCTACAGAACAATAGAAAAAAATTATTGATGCAACCTACAGGGGCTGAAACAGACAAAGACTCTTCTGCGAAACTATAACCAGAATAGATCTGCTGAATGTATCAACGTAAGTAAGACCAATCAATTAATACTAACAGGAGTTCTATCGTGGCACTTTGAGGTTGAACCATTGTTTGGAGTCCTAAACTGCTCTGAATCTGTGAATGGCTGAAATTAAATGGCATAGATGTACCAAAATCTGGTTGATGTATTGGATTTTGAATTTGTTCAAGTAAGCCCACATGATAATGAGCAGATTGTGTTGGTAAAATATTTGCCTGGGGAGTTCCTATAAAGAAGTCCCGATTGTAACTCTGTGTCTGTAGAGGATACTGTGTGCTCAGTAAAGGTGCCGGTACTGGTGTAGGAACAGATAGAGATGATGCAACTTAAGTGCCAGTAGGATGTATATATGCTGGAATTGGTTGTGATTCAAAGGGACGTAGATCTGCTGAATGTATCAACGTAAGTAAGATCAATTAATACTAACAGGAGTTCTATCGAGGCACTGTCGCTTCAATAAACACCTGAAGACGCAGATATTGCGGCGTGCAGATTTTGTTGCACAGAGGACAATACCTCTATCCACATTCTCTCATAGCAAGAAAGGGAGACCCAACAGATCCTTTGGGTTGCAGTGTATACGAGACCCCAAATCTATATATACATACAGAAGTTCAAGTTCAATATCGACAGGCATCTTCACACGGCAGGCACCACTTGAACTACTCGAGGGCAATCAAGTGTTTGCTTTTTACATGAAAAAAAATCTGATGCTGGATACTACTATCTAGATGAAGAGTCTCCTGTTGGAGACTTTCAGGTTACATACTAGATAAAACAGATTGAAAACTGAGGAGAAATTAGATGTAATAACCCTTACCCTTCAAGTACCAAAATCATATTAATGTCCTGGAATCACTCTATCAATTTGGTTATCAAAACCGTTTGGTAGATATTTTAAAAAACATGTTAAACCCTTCAAATAAAAATTTGGACAATAAGTGGAAACCCTTATTTTGGACAAACTCTCAGCTCTAGAAATTAAAGCTTATAATTATAGGGCACTTTATATATATTTTTTGTGATCTTTGGATAAATTGTATATTTACTAGATGAACATCAGAAAGTAATAAAGATCTTTTCAATGACTTCCACAGTTAACTTATTGATGACTGCCCTTCACAAAATAATGCATTTCACTCTAGACATGTTTCTCTGAAACTTAAAATGTTTTTGTAAGAAAATTTCAAATAAATACATTTTTGTTCACTTCTGTAGGTCAATTGAACAGTTTAAGGATCACCGTTTTTTGTTAATAAAAAGTAAATTGAAACGTATACCATAACATAGTTAATAGTCATCCTTAGTCATTGAAATGACTTGTATACATCCACTCATACAAAATATTTCTATTTTCAAGTTTCAATATAAAACCGATTTTATTTGAATTATTCATAAATTTTTTTCACATTGATAGCTTTTTCATTGTATATATGTCTCAATATTGCAAACTATCACATGTGATTTTCAGTTTATGTGAAAATTATTTATGAATAGAGCAGGAAGACTTACCGAAAATAGAGCTGGAAGATATCCTAAAATGATAATAGAGTGAGGAAAAAACTAATAGAACCAGTCCTAAGAAACTGAGTGGATCAAGCATACATTCATGCATACTAACATGAAGTATACATTAAGAAGAAAACATTGAAAAAATAGAAAACACTTGAAATAATGAAATAATAATAATGAAACTAAAACTTTTAAGAATTTGCATTCACACTCCTTACTTATTTCAATTGATTACATATGAGAATCAATACTATCAGATTGCTCTGGTAATTAGTTTGATATTTGATTAGTGAATTTGAACAACTGCAACTACAAATATTTGTGATAGCAATAGATTACCTTCTGGATTAGCAGTAATGGACAAGAAATCAGCCAATGTGATTTTTTTACTTTCGCAAAACTGAAACAAGGACAAGGTTTTAATAATAATAATACTGTTACTATATAATTAACCATTCTCTTACTTTATTTAAGTTATCATTTGCCTTGAAGTCACTTTGAAGTTGAACCATTGCATGCAGTCCTAAATTGTTCTGAATCTGTGAATAGCTTAAATTAAATGGCATAGATGTACCATAATCTGATTGATGTACAGTTTGTTGGTGTATTGGATTTTGAATTTGTTCCAGTAAGCCCACTTGATAATGAGCAGATTGTGTTGGTAAAATATTTGCCTGTGGATTTCCTATAAAGAAGCCCCGATTGTAACTCTGTGTCTGTAGAGGATACTGTGTGCTCAGTAAAGGTGCTGGTACTGGTGTAGGAAC
This sequence comes from Diorhabda carinulata, assembly GCF_026250575.1. Lineage (NCBI taxonomy): Eukaryota > Metazoa > Arthropoda > Insecta > Coleoptera > Chrysomelidae > Diorhabda > Diorhabda carinulata. The sequence continues at coordinate 34,054,132 of NC_079460.1, read as the reverse complement.
AGATAGAGATGATGCAACTTGAGTGCCAGTAGGATGTATATATGCTGGAATTGGTTGTGATTCAAAGGGACGTGGGTTCCTTAATTTCTCAGCGATTTCCTGTAAAAATGACTTTTGTTCTTCTCTTTTTCTTTTTGATGATCTAGATGTTCTGGGTCTTCTATCATGGCTATGACTTCTAGATCGCTCTTGAGATCTTTTGCCATCATGGTTTCGTGAAATTCTTCTTTCTTTAGAAGACTCACGCCTATCACGAGATCTTAGTGGTGAATCAAGCCTATGTAATCTTTTGGGAGATTCATGTCTGTCTCGTGAACTCATAGGAGAATGTCGTCTAGCGCGTAATTCTCGAGAACTTCGACGTCTATCTTGTGACCTCAATGGAGATCCACGATGATCTCGTGATTTTCGCGGGGAATCTCGTCTATTACGCGACTTCAAAGGAGATGCATGTCGATCATGTATGTTCAATGGAGATTTATTCCTATCTCTTGTAGGATTATGTATTAAAGGGCTTCTAAGTCTATGTATTAACCTTTTAGATGTACCCAAAGGACTTCTAGAGTTGGACATAGTTCTATGGGATCTCTTTGGACTTTTGGATCTATACCTGAGGCTTTCCTTGGTGAAACCACTTTTAAGAGAATTACTTTTTTTCTTTGAAGAGAGGCCCTTAGGTAAATCAATATCCCTTTTCTCTAAGACCCTTTGTTTTTGTATTAGTTCAATATCTGTCTCCATTTCCATCCCAGGAGGCACCATACCTGTTTCAACTAATTTGAGTTTTTCTGATATTCTCTTCATTTCTTTATTTTTTTCACACCTTGCTTTATCTAGTTCAATATCCCTTCTAGTCTTTTTTGGATCTCTATGAATACCAATGTCATTTGAGCTTCTTCTGTGTGGATTTGATTTCGTACTTCTACCTTTTCGTTCTGATTCTTTATATTTTGTATTTACAATTCTTTCTTTCTTTTCATCATCCTGTATTTTGAGAGTAGATACCTCCGTATCATTATGACTTGAATTTATATTATGATTTGTAAACACCCCATCATTTTCAACATCATCATCATCATCATCTATAACATCTAATGCTGCCATGAAATCATCTTTTAAGAAGTCATCAAAAAAATCACCAGGAACATCATCATCCTCATCTTCTACGTCACAAGTCGAATATTGTAATTTATCTGTCTCCGCTTGCTCAGTGGCACTTTGTACATTTGTGTTATATTCTACAGGTTTTTGCTCCACAGAAGAGCCATTAGGGTTAATTGTTTCATCCTCGCTCAATGGCACTGCTTTCATTTCATTATTCAACGATATCTCTTCATCAATTATCTTTTTCTTAGTACTTTTTTCTGACGACTGTTCATTTGATTCAGTATCATTGGATTTCATGTTTCTAACAAATAGCACATTTACTACTATCTATAAGTTAATAGAAGGATACTACTTTATTTACAACGAAATGTCTAATAATTCAAATTTCAACAACTTTTCATCCAATTTGTCAATCGATTCGTTCAGTCACTTACCACACCATCTCACATTTAAAACATCAATTTACGCCATATTTTGATTTTCGTTCTTTTACGCTACACATGTACAGAAAAAAAGCGTAATGGGAGTAGGTTTGTTTTACCTGCTACACTGGCTTTGCACTAAAAGTGTCGTTGTAGCGTATAAGAGTATAAGTATAGAATGATTTGAGGCAATAGCTAACCTAGTTAGCTAGTAGTATTTCATAATATCATAAGAATGATTGTTGGAATAATGGCTGTCATATTCTGAATAATTCAAAAGTTTTATACTATTCTGTATACTTTAGTTAATATTGAAGATAGAGAAAGTGACATGTGAGTGAAATTGTAGTATTGGAAGAGAGTGAAATATGATATGCTCACTACTCTCTTGGACATACCAATGTTATTTTTAAGATTAACCATGGTCTTTCAGACCGAGACAGTTACTTAATGGTATACTTTCGTTCTGTGTATCCCACTGCACTAGATTGGAAGACTGAAAATACCAAGAGAATACTTTTTATAAGTATTTATACAGGTTAATACTCTACATTATACTGTATAATTACATAATATAATAAATTGGAACAATTATAATAACACCAATATAGTTTGTTATTCATTAAATTATTCTCGAATAACTTTTTAACTTCAGACTTATGCAACCACAGATCACCTACATCTGTAGTTCAAATTTACTGTCCATTTGCTTTATACATAGTTTCTCAAGGACAGAACAGAATAGATGCTGAATATATTATTCTATGAAGTACAGCATAAAATACAAGAACAGAGCACTACTACATGACGTTGACACAAAACTCTACGAGAGGACGTGAAGAGATAAGTGATTTATTACACTATCAGTAACTATTTCAATATTTTTACTGAATTATTTTTAACAGTTGTTACTTTTGAAACATTTTTATTTTAATTTCTTTTTTGATGATTTGATCTTTTGATTTTTTTCTATAAAAGTGATTGAACTGTAACTGGATGCTACAAAAACGTGGTAAGTGCCATCACCACATATGTACCTCAATTCAATTGTCATCAAGTAAATAAGGTCCCTATAGACTAACTTGATTACGATTATTATAACCCCACAACTCGAAATGGCTAATCAATCTCTATAACTTTCATAGAAAATAGATTCCTCTACGTCATTATTTTCCAAATGATAATTATACATATATGTATATATATATATATATATATATATATATATATATATATATATATATATATATATATATATAAAATATTCTAATATAAAAATTAATTTTTCCTTAGCCCTAACATCTTAAATATGTAGCAGTAATTATAAGGACTAAGGAAAAATTAATTTTTCTTATTAGAACATTTTCTATTGTGATTTTATTCTTGTTTTGATATTCATGATGTAGGTAATCCATTTATTAATATTAATGTACAAATTGTCAGTGTCAATATCATATTTTGATAAAGACTTGAAGAAAAGTCGAAACGTCAAATTTTATCTTCCAAAAATTATTAAACTAAACTAATTTTGAAACAGACATAAAATCAAGAATTTAGATATATATATATATATATATATATATATATATATATAAATAATATAAATATAATAATAATAAAATTTTAATTTTACGTACAATAATTAATTTTATTATTGTTACACATTTATACTTATTTCTTATATTGTATTTAACCATAATTTTAGTCCCAGATGATGAATACATAAGTGTTGGAAAGCTTGGAAAATATATTGAAGTTAGTCCACTTTGGTGTTTCTTTACCACGTTTCCAATAAAAAACTACTCATAATATAGCTGGCAAAGACTTCTTTACAATTCATCTATATTTATATATATTTTAGTCCCAAATGATGATATATGATATAAACATTCGAAAGCTCCCAATATATATTGAAGAGTACATTGTGGTATGTTTTGTAACAACCCCACAGGAATCATTTTTATTACGAACTTAGCAAATATTGAATATTTTTTTCAAATAACCTAAGTAAAGTTGGACACTTAAAATTTTATAGTTTCGTTGTATTTGAAAATGATTCTCTACTTGTAGGTTTTCAACATTCCTGTTATATTATGAGGGAGTGCAATTAGCATCCTATACCTTATTTCTTAATATCAAATTTTTTGGAGACCAGCGCAATTAGAAAAGTAATACTTCAACAATCATAATTAAAAATCTTGATCCATTGTTGACCGTCCTTATTGGTATTACAAATAATATGTTACAACACAATTTTAGTAGTCCCAAAAAAAAGAAGTGCTACTCCAAGAAGAAAAAACAGGTCATAGAAGATGATGATCTTCAGACTTCTATATATCTTCTATAACTAGATTTTTATTGTTGTTAATTTTATAAAGAGAAAAAATATTGGCATCATCAATAATAGTATTTTTACTTCCCCTGACATTGTTATTAAAAATAAGATTGATTAATGTCCTCATAAATGTGAACAAAGTATAAATCAGTAATTTTGATACATTTTTTAAATCTGGTAAATGCAGCTCTTCACATACTAGCCGTTTCAGCCAGTCAAATTATTTTCTGCAAAAAAATTATCTCAAAAGATTCTAACTGATATTTATAAAATAAAAAAATTTGAGTACTTAAATTTGAAAATAGCATTAATATATATTCATCAGTAAAGCTTCACTTTTACTCTTAATAAAACGATATACAAGTTTTCCAATTCAATTAATCAATAAATGAAATTTGGTGAAAAAATATGTATTTGAATTTCTTGAATAAAATTAATTAAGTACTACAATAATAATAATAAACCTGTCACTTTTTGAATGAAACACAGGTTTTTGATAAAGAATAATGTCATATAGCAACTTTCACTCAATTTTTTTCTTTTCCAAAAAATATTTATTGAAATCATCAAAATAGTTATTTGTGAGATGATTTCATTGTTTTGTATACTTACTGTGTCTAGTAATTTCTTCAGGTTTTGAAACGGGATACATCCCAATAAAAGAATAGATGAGAGAGACATCCATTGCTAAATTCATGATCTTTACCTTGGAAACTTTTTTCTTAGTCACATGGTAGTTTTTTCAAATCTTGATTGAAACGATGTAAGAAGTTGGCAACATTTTCCTTGTTGATTGTTCTAACCTTTTTTTATACCACGTGCACATTTTCTTTGTGGTCCCTGGTATGTTGTGATAAATCCACGCTTACGACATGACATAAAAACTGAAATGCATTTGTGGTTAATTATGTCCAAGCACATTTTGTGTGGCAACAAACTTTAATATCCAAGCCATTTTTTTACAATTATATCTCCTATCACTAGACTGAATATTTTCAATTTTTTCTGGTACATAGACTTCAGTAAGGTGTTCAGAATGCTTTACATCATCTGTGCCTGTATAGTCACAACAGAATTTAGTAAACTGTCAACAGGCGCAGGATGCAGTGCTGCCGAGGTAGGAAATTCAAAAGATCACGAGACTTGTAGATCAGTACTCGTAAACAATACATATTTACACATACATACATATCATTAATACAATCCTCCAAGTAGAGAATACTAAAATATTCCACAATTTTACTATTTCTATGCTTTCAAAGGTCTTTGACATACACTCTTAAGATGTATCTGCTCTTTATGAATTTTTTAGTCTTGAAGTTGAATGTCAATTTACAGTTTATCCAAAAGAATGTACATCTTTGCAGAATTTTATTACAAAGAATTTTAACATAAACAATTATTTCTATTTCTAGATGTTTTATTAATTTAAAAAAAAAACAAAACTGAAAAAGGTTTAAGTTTGAGCAAGTAGAGTTGGCAATTTTTTCTTCCATATCAATTTGAATGATTGTTTATTTTAATGCTAATTTAAAAATAAATGAATTTTTCAATTTGTGATAGAGATAGATATTGCTAGTCCTATTAAAAAAATATTATAACTAGAATAATAAGTTTATTGAATTTGGCTCTACTTGTAATTACCATATACTAATTTTAAAAGTGACTTTTATTATCACTAAAATATAAATTTGAAATTGAATCTTCATAAGCACTGATATTGAAATAAATTTAATATTTCGTTTCAGATTAGAGTCTACTCCAGTAGAAAAGTTGAAATATTAGTGAAGTAATTACTAAGACACCTTTAAAAAGCGGTTTTTGAGTATTTGAGAGTTACCGTCCATAAGGGCGCTAATATTTTATATGACTTTAGTAAAACATCAAAGTGAGTATTCTATATGTATATTGATTTTTACACATGCTGTACAGTTTATTACTTACCATCAAGAACACTGTTGACACTAACACAAGCACTGCTGGTACAAGCAAGACCATATTATATTTATTTTCTATTTTAATCATTTTATATTTTTTGTTTTGTTGGTTTTTTGACAAGGCCAGTCTGCAGATGAGATCTGTCCAATATGATACAATTAAGTTAGAATTGTGGGACCCATTGGTGATATTAATACTGAATATACTGTTAACTACTATTACATTTACATATACTCATAATTACACTGTCTGGCACATATTTTAATAAAAAATTTGTCGTATTCAGAGAGAAATGGTACATTATGTAAATATGAGTGCTGGTGTAGTCATAGTAAATAGTGTGTTCAATATCATAAGATGATTGGCACTACCTCCACCCTCTGTATATGCCAAATCTGCCCTATCTTAATAGCAATATCAGTATACTTATTACTTTTTCTGTATTTGTCTTCAACATTGTTGTTGCGCCCAGTAACATCATGTCTACTACTACAGTACCTAGCTGGTCATTTTTTACTTGTCCATTGGTGATAATAAGCTTATAATTAGAGTCAAAACTGTATTTTATATAACTCTCTGAGATGGTGTTCAATAGTATCTCCTCTATTTCTCATCAACATTAGATTTCTCAATAATATGACTGTACTTTTGAAGCAAAAGTTATACAGATTAGTGAATCAGGTTTTCGTGGATCACACACACACACAGCTTTAGATAATTTTCACTACTAGTTCTATCATTTCTATTAGTATTTTTCCTGTTCCATTGAAATTGGCAGTCTTTGTGCTCTGTTCCTTATTTAAGAATTATTTTGAGTAACTGTGGGCATAGAGGAAGTAGTAAAAATTTCGTTATTAATTTTTTTTATCAGTATGTAGATTCCTTTTACAGCCTAATCAATAATTGGCTTACAACAAGTTTTGCGGACTTACAAATAGAAAGGACAATGTGTGATGTACAGCCTATTTCTTTTAATCATTCTCTTTGCTTAATGAAGACGCAGTACGTTTCTATAATAACTATTGTTAATACATTTTAATACTGGCGATTTGACGTTTGAAGATCGTTCGCGCTCAGGTCGTCCACCTGCGTGAGATATTGAGGTTACAAGGGCTCGCTTGGATTTCTAAAGATACCACACATCGTCACTTAAAATCATTGGGTAAGATATATGACAGTTGTCGAATAGTGCCACACGAATTAACCGATATCAAAGCAAAATGTCCAGTAGAGGAGAGTAAACAGCTCCTTGCCATGCCTCAAGATGGTCGTGTTATTAGATGCTTTGTTTCTTGCAATGAAATATGGATTTATCTAAACAACCTCAACATGAAAAATCACTGGTTAGACAGAGAACAGAACCACTGGCAAAGAGAGGTCGACATGAACGAGAAGTCTTGTTGTGTGTCTGGTGGAACTATGAAGGTTTAATATAATTTAGATGGATGAGCCATCAATGCCGTAAAATATAGTGGACGGCTGATGAGAATGTATTATTTTTACTGGAGAAATATCCAAGTTTAGTAAGCCGAAAGCGGGTACTCTACAACAAGACAATTCTAAACCACATATTGCGCCGAATAAGATCGAAGAGGGTTTCACCAAGGTCTCAAAAAAAGTTGCTGAACGTTGGATTAAAACCATAAAAACATAGAATATGATGAGCTATACTTCGAATTTAATAAAAAAAGTGAACATAACCGACATTATTCATGAGTCACCCTCTATATCATCCAATGAAGAAATAAAGAGGAAGGTCTAGAAGAAGCGTCAAAAAAATGAAGATATATAGGTGAAAACAAAGGAAGAGTAAGAGAGAAAAGGAAGGAAGAGAGTTTTTTTAAGAGTCAAATATATCACAAGTTTTTTGTAACGGAATGAACAAGTCCTGCAATTTTGGTTAATTCACTTTTTATTTTCTTTGTAAAAAACGTAAAACAGCGGTAAATTTATTATCAAATCATATATTCTCTTTATAAAACTATCTCTTGCCATAGCGGCAACAATTATTTTTCTTGATTCCTGCTGCGGTTCAACCGATCGATCGAAAATCAGGACTTGCAATAGGAGGTCTTGCGCGACCTTATCGATTTTAGAAAATATGACTAGTATTCAGCGGCGTTCCAAGAATTTTTTATATTAGGATATTCACTACAATTATGAGCATATATTGGTTATATATATGTCTAATGTGTCCAAAAGGTACTGGATACTTTTGGTTTTTTCTGTTTAATTCCTTCTATTCGTAAAGCAACGTTAAACCATCATAGATCTTCCATTACATACTGCCAGATAAAATTTATATTCTAAACACAGTAACATGATTTAAGTACTGAAAAATCGGATTCAAGCAAACGGCTTAAAGAACTACTGAAAAATATGTTCTTACCTGTCTTGCAAAATATATTAACAGACTTAAAAGCCTATAAACATATCTCTATTTTCGTGTAACAGTCAATGTTTAATATTTTTGCATCAGGCACAGTAAAAAGAAAGAGTATCTCTAAATAATTTCACTGCACAAAATAAAATAATATAAAAAAATATACATAAATATGAATAAACCTATGAATAACACAACTCGGTAAAAAAGGGCCGAAGTTGTTCCCCATAATCCTTGAAATAAGCAGAATCCATACTCTACCACTTCAAGGCTTCTATGATTGTTTACAATATTAGGGGTTGTGTTAATCGTAAATAATTCTATTAACACATAAACATTTTCTTGTTTTCGACAGAATAAATTTATGTTTAATATATTAGAGATTTCGTTACTTTAGATGCCAGTATTGGGAATACAAATTTTGGTATTCCAATTTGATATTCGAAAATGACCGACAAAACGTTGATGGCTTAGATGGCATATATAACTTCAAATTAGAATAAATTTATCAACACACACTCCTCAGTAAAAATGTACATTCATTTCATACGTTAATAAATGCAATTACTTCCAATCTGAACATTTTTTCTACACTTCCAATATTAAAAATCTTTGAAATGTTGATTTTCACTTTTCGACATAGAGAAATTTGAAAAAAAAAATGATTTGATGTGAATTTAATATTTAAAATTTAAAAATCAAGTATGATTGTATGTTTATTTCATATCAGCTATCTATATTTCAACCTCAACCTTTTCCTACTTCCTACTCAACTCGTGAAAATATCACAGCGACTATTCGCAGTTACGCCTCTGTATTTTGAAAGAGTCGACGCTTTATCTACTACGACGCCGTCAACGCGTCGTTGAGGTAGCGTTGTAGGTGTACGTGGATGATGAATTATCGCGACCCGTAGTCGTCGAGGTAGAACAGCGCGACGAGAGACCCTCAACATAACCGTGCTAGTGATAGTGGTGTTGAAGGGGCACCAGGCCTCCTCAGTGCTCATGGTGTCCACTTTACACAGGAATGTTTGCTACAGTATGTAAAACAGTTTGTTAATTATGAATTTTCATTTTGAAAAAGAAAAATTTAAACATATATGCAGTCTAACGAAAATTTTAATCTATAACGTTCCGAACATGTATGACTTGACTTGATATTTTTACATAGAATGATAATCGGTATTTACTGTTATTGTTAAGTACACATTCTAAATTAATTGCGAATTTCAATAATACCATTCAAGTAAAATGATAATTTTCACAAATACGTATATCTTTTTAATATTTTTTTTTATTAAAAGGACTGAATTACTAGCATTGCTTTTGATATATAAATATTTAACGATTAAATATCTATTGGTAACATGTTCTTTATTATTGATATTTTTTTTCTTTCTCATGTAAGCAAATGTTCAAATATGAATTTGCATCATATTAAACACAGTGGACAACTCAACAAGGTATTTATTCTGAATTCATAAAATTAGTTTACAATGATTCAGTACTTTACACCTGAAAAAGCTGACTTATGTACGAGGACATTTCAAAGCTATGAGTAATACATTGTATTGAACTGTATAATTTATCAATCAAAGCTGAATTATGATTATTTTTTGTTACATCCATTCTACATGTGTGAAAAAGTCCAAATTTTCCAAAGTGTAGATATTAGCTCAGGTATACATGAATCTAAGATAACAAAGTTGTTTAGGAATATTAATTTAAAAATGATCATTGATTGGTACACCTGATTTGACATAAATCATATTTATAAAATTTTACTATTCACATCTGTCACTTCCTGGCAATTTTATTATCAAGAATATCAAAACACATTAAAACCCTACTGAAATTGTCAGTGCCCCAAATTTTCGTGTTAAAAGAGTGATAATTTTAAAAGGAACAACTATTAAAGGTAATTTGTATCTTCACATATATTTTTTTTATTCATGAAAATATTTAGTTTTGTTTTATATGTTGAAAATCATGATTACATTTATGGTGATATTGCCCGCCTTGTATTTTTTAGAAAAGAGAAATCTGATATTTTTTTTAACTATTAAAAACAAATTATGCTGATAGATCGTATTTTTTATTAGCTGAATATTTATTTTTCTTTTCAGAGACATTATTAGCAAAAAGCATAGTTGGGAATTTTGGGCCCGAGCAAGCGAGGTGTATGACTTCGCAGCGACGTGAGCCTAACTGTTATAGGTGAGTCGAAAGATGTATATCTTAGGCAAAGTATTTATTATAGTACTAGATCAGTAAAATTTTTCATATTACATCTGTTTTATAGTAGTGAATTATTTTATCAATTTTGTGTTATAATTTATTTCAAAATAACAAAAAAAATATCTTTACCGTTCATTTTCGTGACTAAATTGTACAGTATTTTGAAAAAATTTTTTCTTTCATTTTAGGACTACAAAATTTTCATCCAATAGGCATCGAAAACTTCAACCATTTAGAGAAACGTGACTGGCTACTGAGATTTCACGTAATATTAATCCAATATCGAAGATCATCCAAATAAATAACCAACATCATATTTCTTACAATCCTACCGCTCCTGTGCAACTTCCACAATGAGTGTCAACGTTAATAGAAATGTCAGCGATGTCTTCTATCGCTATAAAATGCCACGAATCATGGCCAAAGTTGAAGGTAATACATGGTTTTCATCTATGTCTTTTGAAGTATTGAACTAAATGTTAGTGATATTGAGACATTTAGCAATTGGTACTATAAACACTGTCAGGTCTAAGTTACATTTTTTAACGAAAAAATTATAAATCTCTCAGTCACTTTCAAGTGACTGCGTTAACTATGATCTTTTGAATGATTGTCAAAATTTACAAAAATCAGTTTTTCAGTTTTAATTTAAATCAATTACAGGATGTTGAAACATAAATTAGACATTTGCCCTAAATTATTAATTTGGTTTTGTTATTTGCATGTTATTAATTGTGTGACTAAATAACAAATTATAATTATTATAATAGGCAAAGGAAATGGTATAAAAACCGTCATTGTCAATATGGCTGAGGTTGCTAAAGCACTAGGTAGACCTCCAACCTACCCAACTAAATACTTTGGCTGCGAATTGGGCGCCCAAACTCAATTTGACTTCAAAAATGAACGCTTCATCGTAAATGGATCTCATGATGCTTCCAAACTTCAAGATCTTTTGGATGGATTTATACGCAAGTAAGTATTATATGTCAATTAAACATTGCGCAAAATTATTTCATCACAGATAAAAGTAAACAAATGAAATACTCCATATAAAGTCAACTATTCATTACAAATAACATTGCCAATTATGAAATTTGATAAAACTATTTTCAAGTGTATGATTTATTTTAGTTAAATTTTGAAAAATATTTTTTATAGAGGAATTATTTTACCATTTTAGATTTGTGTTATGTCCAGAGTGTGACAATCCTGAAACTGATTTGTTAGTATCTTTAAAAAGAAATACAATTTCCCAGGGATGTAAGGCTTGTGGTTACCATGGTGTATTAGAATCCAATCATAAACTAATGACATTTATATTAAAAAACCCACCAAATTCGAATCCCGCTAGCCAGGGCTCATCTCTGACTGAAGGAAAACGTTCTAAGCGCAGCAAACGTAATGGAGAATCAAATGGCGATCAAGAAGATCAAGGAGATACAACACTTGAATCATCTGCTGTAGAAAACAGTATTGATAACAATGTAAGCTCCTTTAAAATTTAATATTTCACTTTGTGATAAAGTAATAAAATATTTATTAATAGGATGGCAGTGATGATGACCAAACAGAATGGGCAGTGGATGTAACTGAGGAAGCTGTAAGAGCTAGAATGCAGGATCTTACTGATGGTGCTAAAAATATGACCATTAGTGATGATCTTGAAAAATCCGAAAAAGAAAGAATGGACATTTTATATAATTTGGTAAAAGCAAAGCGGGATTCTGGTCTTTTGGAAAATGTGCAGACTCAAAAGGAAGTTTTGAATGAAGCTGAACGCCTGGAGATTAAAACCAAAGCTCCTCTTATTCTAGCAGAACTACTTTTTGATCAGGTAACTTTAATATATTCGATTTGCACATATTATCATTAATTTGTTCTTCTACTTCTACAGAATATTCTGGCACAAGCTAAAAAATACCGCACGCTATTCTTGCGTTTTATGTTGAATGATAAGAAGGCACAGAAATATCTTATTGGCGGATTGGAACAAGTCATTGCTTTGCATAGAGATAAACTGATGAATAAAGTTCCAGGTTTGTTGAAAGTATTGTATGATATGGACATTCTTGGAGAAGAATGCATTATCGAATGGTCAGAAAAGGTAATTCTGAGTTTATCCTATTTCTATTTCTTTGAAAGTTTTTTTTTGTTTTGTCTTATTGTAGTATTTTCAGTTTTATGATCTTTTTGACTTATATTTTAATTTCTCTTCTATTTCTTCTCGAGAGCTTGTTAAATTTGTAATATCTATATAATGGAAATTCATGTAAGAGGCATATAAGTATTCTATTTTTCATAATTCATGATATCTGATAAAATATTTTTTATAGGTATCTAAAAAATACGTAGCTAAAGATGTTAGCCAAGAAATTCATGATAAGGCAGCACCATTCATAAAATGGTTGAAGGAAGCTGAATCTGAAGATTCAGAAAATGAGGATGAAAGTGAATACGATGATGATGAAGTGGAAATTGAATATAACGACAGAGCACAAATCCAACTGAAAGTTACACCTCAACAGAAAGCAGCACCTAAACCGGCCGAAGATGATGGACAGGATGATGTGGACATTGATGCCATTTAAATATTTTTCTTATTAGTTGAATGTATAAACACATCAAACTTGCATTTTTTGTTGTTTATGAAACCTGTTGAAGTTTATATATTACAGGGAATTGAAATATTTGTCATCATTTTATTTGTGTTCACTTTATATATTTACATTGAGTGGAAAGGCATGTTTTGAAATATTGTCTAAATTCTGGTCTTTATTAATTTTTATTCAAGTTACACAAGTTGCATTTTTAAGCATGTGAGTATAATGATGACAAATAATTATTTTTTTCTGTTTTATTTTATAATCACAATCTGATAACGAAACTTGCAAGTCTGTTATGTTTTTAAAGGCGCTTATTATGAGGGTGTCAATATAATTATATGTCTACTTTTTTTTATTCAAGCATTGATTTTTTAATTATATATTGTGGTTGATTCATGCATACTTTTATTTACTATTTATCATATTGCAATATATAATATAATATATATTAAATAGCATTTTCTCATATCCAAATCTTTTTCAATGTTATGAAATGAACCAGTTGTGAACTGCTCCAATGGACTATGGGTTTTTGAAATGACTGTCGTACATATTTGTTCATAGATTTATTATCTACTTGGATTGGTACATATGAATAGTTTGCTAACCCGACTAACTATTTTTTGATTGCCTCTAAAATTACGAGGAATTTAAAAATGAGATATTTTGGGTTGTTTATATACTATTTAAATTTTACTGTTTTAATGTCAATAAAATATTATCAAAAACGTGACATTATTTAACACATCATGTCCTAAACATATCCCATACCTTAGATACAAAATATATAGGAAATAACGCAGATTCTGCAGTCCAAGACTGGTTTTTTTAATCTGTAGCGGACATCGACAAACTTCAAATATTGTTAATTCACCAGATCGATATATTTACAGAATGTTTTGTTGATCAGTTGGAAATTTTGAAGAAATCGAATATTCCAATAAGTTAAACGCACGATAGATTATAACATGTGTCAGCAACTTGCGGCTCCATAGTTTCACATGAAAAAAATTTATGATCTAATATCGAAACCCTTAAAAAGTAAGGGAAAAGTACCTAAATTCACAATCACAATTTTCTCAGCATCGGATTAGTCTTTGACAAGTCTAGAACCTCGCAAATTAGAGAAGACCTTCATGGTAGATAATAGCTGCTTACAATTTACTTTCAAGTAAGCTGAGACTGTTATGTATCATACTCAGATAATGACGTCACTGCTTAGTGAATAAAAGGAACCCGTAATTTGAATTAATATTCTCAATAACCACATAAAATTCACCATTATCATTGGTGATCCGACCGTCTGTTACTCGCAGCGAAAGAAAGGACATTCTAAATATTAGTTAGAATTATTTACCTCAATGACTGTTTGCAATAATTTAGTATTGTGTACTTAATTGCTAATTTTGATGACAAAATCTGACAACGTCCTCAACCTCACTTTACCAGAAAGCTTGTGCAGATTGCTGGTAAAAAATCAGTTAAGCCTCACTTGTGAGACTGAAGAGGAATGTGGATTAAACTAAGTCATGACGTCACAATTGAGAATAATCAGTTTTGATGTAAATGGAAAGTTGACGATGTTCAAATGCAAGTATGAATAATACAATTAATAGTAATGTCAGGAGTCACCTACATACAACAAGGTATAAGCCAGATTTAAATAAATTTTTACAAAACTAAAGCACCCATTTTTATAATTAAATTGTTTGGGTTGTCATTTTGGCTTTTCAGCCACTCTGACCTATACATAGAATATATTTTGTACAAGACGCTACATCTCATTCTTATGCTTCTACAGTACGTAGACTCCTCTTGAATGAGGCAATTTTCTGAGATTTTTGTGTTCTAGTTCTTAAGGTATTAATACTACTCCTTCGAGGTACTTAAGCCTTTTGATGAAATGAACAGGACATTCGTCTATGCTTGCTCGCAAAATCTGTATTTTTTTGTCATCTGCCATGCCTATCTTAAGTTTGATGTAGTTTCCTGGGACTGGAGTGTTTCTCCAGTGAGACTCCATCTGATTCTTGAGCCATTGAGATGAGAAGTATAGAGACGTTGCCCCCTTTTTGGCCAATATGTCTGCTTCCTAATTGCCTGGTATACTTTGATGACTTGTTAACCACATTAAGGTTACTTTGTTTTTGTTAGCTAGTGCTTTTAGAATTTGTTTGCACTTAAACGTGCACTCAATAGCTT
This sequence comes from Diorhabda carinulata, assembly GCF_026250575.1. NCBI lineage: Eukaryota > Metazoa > Arthropoda > Insecta > Coleoptera > Chrysomelidae > Diorhabda > Diorhabda carinulata. The sequence continues at coordinate 34,038,899 of NC_079460.1, read as the reverse complement.
TCAGACCTTCAATAGTGCTTTCTAGTGAGGTTTTTACCTGAACACTGCTGATCACATTTTTTTATTGATAGCAACTATACCTGAAAATGGTGAGTGATTCTCATGTTGATATAGATATAAATTTTGATCGTTATTGATGCCTTGCTAGGAATCGATAATGACCACTTCGAATGGGATGCCTATGTCCATTTATTTGTCACTGCTTTCTAGCTTTATTAATTCTTGAATTCTCAGGTGACCTGTTAGATTTCCTGATTTCAATGTGTTTATCTGTATTATCCTGTCTCTTTTTTCACTATACGGTAAATGGGAGGTAGGTTTCGCAGCGCTTCTAAGGCTGTGGTGGGACAGGTTGTCATGTACCCTATGATACCAAGGTAGATAAGTCTTTGAATTTTGTTAAGTTTTCATAGAGTTGTTGGTTGTTCAGTTTCCGAGTACCAAATAAGCGATGCGTGTGTGATCATGGGTCTGTGGCTTTTGAGAAGTCTAAATTGTTGTCCCAAGTAAGTATTTTATCCAGGATGATTCCTAGATATGTTACTTCATTGGAAAGTATCAGTTGAGTTCCATTAAGGATAGATGCGCGTAATTTGCCTTTCTTTTCCTTGTAAATGGGACTATAGTGTTTTATTGGAGATGATCGAGCGTTGCTCTTCATCACCCCAGTTTTTAATTGTGTTTAGGGCCGGTTGCATTCTAGAAGATATTATGCTAAGTAATAATTTTCTCCAGTACCAAAGACCACAGTAGGGGTGATAGGACTCCGCTTTACGGACAGCCCGTCAATGTAGTTATAACGAAAGTGTTTCCTTTCATTTCCGCAGTTACTTTACACTATTGTAGCATCACTTCGGTCCAGTTGAAAATAGGGATTTCCATCTACCGTTTTTCTAACGCCATTTTGATGAATTGATGTCAAAAGTACGTTCTATGTTGATGAAGGCTACTAGAGCAATATCTTAGCTAGACAATATAGTGGACTTGCTTTTTTGATAAGCGAATTGTTTTGTGTGAAGTGGCTTTCTTGCGAGAACCGAGCTTCTGAGGTATTGTTATACGGCTTTCTTAATAATTTTAATGAAAAAGCGAGAAAGCTAATCGGACGGTACGACTTTTGTTGATCTTTTTTTTAACTCTAAGTAATTGAGTATACTTGTGTTATTTTTTTATTATGAAGGATGATTATTTCGTATTTCAAATTTATTCTAAATAAAAGTCACTCTTTAGAAACTGATAGATTTTGTGAATAGAAACTTTTGATTCTTTCATTTCGACAGCTGGATTAGAGACTCCTTAGAATCATGTTAATAATGGGGTTTGGCCAATACATTGTTTAGTAGAAAGAGAAATCCACAGATGTCTCTAGTGCCTGTGATACTAATATTTTATTCTTTTCAAACCAGTTTTGGGGAATTAGTGGTCGTCTTATTCTTGTTATTGAAAAATAAACACAATTCACCTCAAAATAATTAGAGATTAAAGCTGAATATTTCAAATTTAATATTGAAACATGAATATGTAATAAATAATTATATATATATATATATATATATATATATATATATATATATAAATGAATTTGAAACTGATATAAGATGTTCAAAATATCGGCGGCAGATGGCTAAAATTCTAACAATCGTTAGGCAGCGTCTTTAATCTATTGAAAAAGTATAGGCATCCACATTTTTAAAGTTATTTCGAATGGTTATTGATTTCTTCCCATAACCCTGGCTAAGGCTTGTGTTCTTAATCAGGTACAAAATTGATTTTTCTCGCTCATCTACTGCATACATAGGAGAATGGACATTTCCTGTATTATAGAAACATTAGACGATTCTAAGAAACTTTTTAATATTTGTTCAGATACTAAAAAGCATTCAATCAAAAACAAGTTTTTTAATGCATTTGAAAAAGTGAGAAGGTGCCTTTTTCATTAATAATAATCTTCTAAATTACAATATCCACAATGATTAGGAAATTACCTAGATACATGAAATCATTGAAAAGACGGATTGTATTAATCATACTAATTTCATTTTAATGTTTGTTTAGGACTTCTCATTAGTTACATCAATTTCAATAACTTCAGAAGATAATTACGCCATTTTCAAAGATGCTTAATCTTATACCTAGCTAGAATTTATTTTTAGAAAATGTCGTTTATTCAGGTTTTCAATAATAGACTTAAGCATAAACTTTTTTTATTGCAATGAAAATAGAATAATTGGAAGTAAAATAACAAGAAAACGGTAGAGTTAGGTTCCGTTTTCAAGATTTTTAAAAATTAGAAGAAAATATGCGCGTTCATAATTTGCTGATTAGTTACTAAAATTAGACAAAGCTGTCCCTAAATACTATGAAAGAAATTGAATCACCACAGCATACCATTTCAAGCATCAATTTAATAATTAATTGGTAACTGCTTAGCCAATATAAATTATAAGGGGATGAAAGACAGAGCAATACTCACGCCTCTTAACAATTATGTTAAAAAATTAGTGATTGGTGATATAGTTGCCCAACTTCTAGGAGAGTATAAAATCTACTTTATCCATGACTCAATGAAAGATCAACCTGAAGGAGCAGTTGAATTTACAACAGAATTTCTCAATAGTGTTTACATTTCAGACTTGCCAGCACACGATTGAAAAAAAATGCGTTAATAAAGTTGAGTAATTTAGATGTATTATAAGGACTATGCAATGGTTTAAGACTTAGAGTAACAAGTTTGTGTATTCACATAATAAAGGAGAAAATTGTTACTGGTGAACAATCCGGCAAAGAAGTACATATACCAACGATAACCTTTAACCCATTAAAAGTACAACTGGGATGCACCATGTAGCGTCACCAATTTTCTGTCAGATCTGCATTTGCCACGACGGTCCACAAATCCTAAGGACAAACTTTCGAATCTGTTGGGGTTGATAAGTCAAGTCCGGTCTTCTTGCATGACATGCTTATGTGGCTTTTTTTAGAGATAAGCATCGAGTTACGTTAAAAGTTTATCCTCCAAATGAAAATCCTCGACATACCCGCAATATAGTATAGAAAAAGTATTAGATTAAGAACTGATTTTAAAATTAAAACTGTGATGACAAAAATATTATTGCACTTGTGATTTTTCATTTAAATAACCAGTTCAATTTTTTATTATTATGTCGATAAGATCGAAAATATTCATATTTCATCAGTATGTAATTCGTATTTAAATATAATTTCTAAGAAACACAAAATACCGAAAAAAACTCGGTCATCCAGGTACTGTTTATTTATACCATTTAGTATTTGGCAAAAGGTTCTCTGAAAATCAAGAAATTTTGTATAGTAATGTAGTTTCGCAATAGTGTTATTAATTAGTTAAACTGTGACTGGTTTATAACAGATTTGATGGGTCTGAGATCAGGGATTTGGTACAAAAATATTCATCACTTCTGTGACGTATTCAAATGATCATGCTACTTACATTTCAGCAAGATTTGATAATCAAAAAATCAAGATGGTATCAGTTTATCCGACAAGTAATAAAATACTTAAGGGTATTCAACTGGTGCCCAACATCATATCACTAAGATTGCAAAATATATGTGAAAATTGTATGGTGATAAGAGAATGTAATGAACCAGTTTTATTTTGATCCTCTACAAAGATGACATTATGAATTCTGAGTAAACATAGGTGAATACAAATCGTCATTCTGGAAAATTACTTTTTATTACTGATTATAATTGACATTTTTGTTTATGTGCTTCTTCACAAATGTAGTGGAGTTACAATTTTCAGACATGTGAATTATCCATTTTAAAATATATAATAAATTCAACTTAACGAATTTCAAGGAATATTGATTTTGTTATCAAAAAGATAAGTAGACTTCAATTTTTTTGAGAAAATTAATAAATGATTTTAGACATTCACTTAAACCTTTAAGGTTATCTTTGAAGGAAAAAAAGTTATGTAATATTCAGAATTACTGTTTATTTTCTTTTATATAATACTTAACACTAAGTAATCTAGTTGCTTTATTTTCAGTAATAAATTAGAGGAGGGAGTTTTTCAATAAGTTATTGCACTGGCGTGGGCGTCAGGATTGTCATTTGTGCCAGCACCGCACCCCACACTTCGTGGAATGGTGTAACATACGAAATCAAGACGAAAGATTATAAATTATAAATATATTATATATGTATATAAAAAACAAATGGAGTTTTATTTTTTAAAAAGACCACCATCACAATAGCTACCGACGCGACACTATACTTTTCGGTAAAATTGATTTACTTCATTTTTTATACATCTCGACTATCCTAACAAGTCATATTTATTTGAAAATTGTAAAAATAAAAAAGGAAAAATAAAACAAATGATTAACAGATGCGTAGCTATGCCAAAGTCTACCATTCACTAGGTAACAATCCGTTAATTTTAAACACAGCCTCGCAAAGCCATAAATACTTTAAGGTATCTCAATTTTTTCACTCAAGTAATTCACTAAATATTAAATATGTATATGTATAATATGATACAGTTTGTCTATCAAACATATGTACAATTTTGTATATATAATCATTACAACATAATACAATTCATATTTTGACAATCTACAGTATGTACAAATATATAAGATATATAAATATATTTTTTATCACTTTTATTAGTCTGATAACCGTCTCGAAAGAAGTACATTGCACCACTAAAGTTGCTCCACAAACTTGCTCAACTGGTCTTGTGGAGTCATAGTCGGCACTTCGTTATTTGAGTCTTGGTTTGGTGCTGCAACGGGCGAGGCGTGCGGATGAAGGGAATTCGAGTGATTTTGACTCAATAACATCTCAGACGCTGTCGCGAGATCGTGTGGAGAAGGTTGAGGACCTCGAGGACTCGCTACTGTCTGGTTTCGAGGACTTGGTGCCGTGCGCGAAGACGGACTCGGTTGAGGGCTCCTGAAAATAAATAAAATATTTTTAATTGAGACAAATCACGTAAAGTATTCCTAATAAAGTGTTTAAAATTTTAGGTTGGTCCAAAAACAATACACTTGCAGAATAACTGAATAATGTTTTCAAGGTTAATGCACTTGTGACAGAAAATCAATTGTATAAAATTATAATATGAAATGAAAATTTAACGGACTGGTTACTGTGAACTATGAAATATAATTAGGAAGTTTCGACAAATAAGTACTGTATTTATTATATACTGGACTTAGTGAAAATTACCCCATATTTGCAGATGACACCACTCTCCTCGATATTTACAAATAGAAAACAACTGAAGAGGTTATAACTTTGTACTTATTGTAAATGTTGAGAACAGGGACTAGAAATCAGTGATATTTTGTTAAAAAGCCAATATGTGATAGCTTGTTGCAAAGGATTATATATTTTTAAAATTAGGAAAATTTGTAATGGCCAACAAGGTGTAATTAAAAAAAATTATAATTGAGATTTTATAAATTCTGCGACAAAAGTGTGTCCTTTGTGTGAATCCTCCAAAAAAGATTATCTATTTTTTGTTAAAATAAATCAGGTAGTTAGTACTAATTTATACCTTATCGGAGGCGGACTTCGAACACTTTGCATCAGTTGTTGCTGTTGCACAGATATGCCTTGTCCCTGAGGTGGTCCCATTACGCCCTGTGGCGATGGTAAAGGTGATGGCGTTGGTTTCAGACCTTGCATGGGTGGGTATTGCTGGTCGCCAAACGAATTGTTGTAGCCCATATGTGGTTGCCTGATACCCGGTAGCCTCTGCTGATAAGTTGGACAGGCACCAGGCTGTTGGAAACCAGGCTGTTGCTGCTGCTGCTGCTGTTGTTGAGCCGCCGCCTAAAAAGAATGATGGTTCAAGTTATAGTTTGGACAATCTTGTAAAAGCATATTCGTCATTTGCATCCTATCGCAAAATATGTACATCAATTTAATTCAATTCTTAAAATACTTCATGGTAAGTAACAATTTCAGATACCTTGTGAGCCAAAAACATCCCGTTTGAACAGCTTAACCTATATCTATATTGATTAAATTTATGTACATAAGTTTTTAAGACAGTCCTTTTGAAATATAATATGATCCACACAAGTTTTTTCAACTTAAATACAGGATGAATAAAGTTATTAGTGACTGGGATCCAAACAAATAAATCTTAGTAATATTGGGATATTTTATTCAATTAATAAAATGGAAAAGTTTAAGGTAAGTAGCTTTCAAGAGGTTTTATTTGGAAATTATACACACAACAAAATTTTTCCAGTAATGTGGTGTATAGGTTATTGAATTTACCTTTCAGCAAGAAAGATTCCAAATTGTTATGAATTTTGAACTAGATTTTTTATAAGGGAACAAACAGGTGTTAAATATCATGGAGTGGCTTTTGTGGTTTTCAGAATGAAAATTAAATAATTATAAAGGTATCAGCTTGATGAGCAGTTAAGAAAATATTTTATAGATCAGGAAGAGAAAACTTCTTAACAAATGGGAGAAATTAGTGAATAATATTTGTGATTATGTCCTTAGAAAGAAAAAATAGACATCAACTATACAAAAGGGCTAAGTAATAATCTTACCTGTTGTCTCATGGCGAGGATCTGATGATGTTTGAACCATTGTTGCTGTTGCGCCATGGGCTGGCCCTGTCCGGGACCTGGGTTGAGGCCCTGTGGTTGTGCTTGGTTTATTAAACCTGCCTGCATTTGCACCCTGTTTTGATGTTGGGTTGCATTAGGTTGTTGATTCAAGATATGTTGCAGTTGCTGCTGGGAAGGAGTTGCACCACCTGCTTGTTGTATTTGTGCTTGCTAGAAAAGAATTGACATTTCAACAAATTAACTAATTGATTAGCTCTTTTTATAAATAAAGCCTTAAGATACAATACATTTTTCATTGTATTTCTTTTTAGAATAATTTAAAAACATGAATGCTACAGTGAAGCTTATGATACTGCCATTAAATGGTACCACGCCTATTATTTTCACATTTAACCATTTTCATAAGTTTGAAGGTGGCATTCATTTTAGGAACGAAAACGGGTGATTACTGTAGTTATAACTGAGCCTCAAAACATAATTTAAAAGTTAGCTACCTTAAAAAAACGTTTAATAGATTCCATCTTATTGTTGTGCTATACTTTGTATTTCATCTTATATTAAGGCTTCATTATATAAAAAATTCATATTAATTGAGATGCAATCACCCCATTCAATCTGAAACTCTCCGCAAATACAAATATGAAACAATACTGCAAACTGTAAGTAAAGAGTATAAAATAACTATGCTGAACTAAAACTGAAATAACCCTTTCAGTTTGAATTTAGTATATTTAATTTATAATCTAATAAAGTGTCTAGTAAAATTATATAAAAATTACTAGGAAGTTGAGACAAAAAATTATTAAAAATTAAAATTATGAATATAACTTATTCCAGTGATTCAAAAAATTGAGTAAAACATTTTGTGATATATAAATATTGAAAAATTAGCAAATTAAAAACTGAGAGGATAAAGTCTTAATATCATTTTTTGAGAAACATATTGTTAAGACATTAACTATCTACCCACAGAGTAAATGTTAAAACTACTTAACTTATTCAATTGAACATAAGAAATCAAGAGACTACACAAAAGTAGCAAATAGTGTGCAGCTTGGGTATTCACCTTTCATTTTCCTGAATGGAATAGTGTGGACTTATTTTTATGATCTATTGTTTCTCCAAACATGATAGTTGTCGAAAAATAGCAAAAGAAAAATTTGTATAAGCGGAATATACAGTTTTGAGAAAAATGAATATGATGTCATCTCAAGATATAATAACTGAAAAACATGAAATTAGAGTCAGCCATATTAGATATCTTTTTTTGTTGTAACATAGTTTATTAAGTGATTGTTTCTTACAACAAACTTATGTTGGTGAAGTTTTATTCAGTGAAAAATTGAATCAAATGTTCTCTTCTCAGGGGCTAATATTCCTTTCTCTGGTATTAACAACAATTTATAGAACATATGTATGAATACACATAGTAAATCTCTAAAGGTCTCAGCTACATCCGTCATAACATCCTACATAACACAATCATTGCTAACGAAAAAGTTCTCACTTCTGTTTGTTAAGTTTAGAATTTTTTGGGGTGAGCTAACAAACCAGTTTTTTATTATATCTGCCATACAAGTTACTCCATTGAGAGACATGTTTCGTGCTAATCATCAACCTACAATAAGTTGTATTTCATGAACAGGTTTTCTACCAGTCCCAATACACTTGCATTGACAAAGGAAGGGAGAATTATTATAACAAATATAATAAATAATTATGAGTACTTAATTAAAAACTATGATGAGAGTTTTCAGGAATTTATGTGAGGGACCCTCCTGACGTTTTTGGCAAAAATTTTTAGTTAATTTCTTCAATCATTTAGTAAAATATGTAACAGAAAAAAAATCAAAAATAACTGACTCAATTTTATGCTCTAAAGTGTATAATAAAAAACAAATCAAGTTTGGTTATTTTTACCTTACAAATTACATGTTAAGGAAGGAAAATCAATAGGATCTGAAGGAATTGGGGCAAAACTATAAAACTCTGATGTTGTAACTCGACATTTTCATTCTGAAACAATTAAATCATAAGATGAGTATTTATCTTGATTTTTTCTTCACTTAGAATACAAAGTATAAATTCTTCTAAATATCCGGGTATCCACAAGTTGTACTTCTCAGATGAACCAAAAATCTCAATTCAGTGCCTATAGGTTGGATATAGTTAGGAGGTGTGATTATTCCATTTACCATCTTCATAATCTATATTGTTGTATTTAAACTTGTTTTCATTTCAAATTCAAAATACAAAATTCTCCAGTATCTATCTCAATTCATCTTTATGTAGTATATTAGCAGAAAAACTAACAATCCCATAATTTGTACATTCCATATACAAAACCTCAGTTTATTTGAAACAATCCCAAAAATGATTTTTCAACTTTGGACTAAAGTTCCATAAAGTCAGCGCACAGAGCCCGTATAGCAAATGCAACTAATTTAACTTCAAACATATAACATTTTGAGGTTGAGAATAGTTCATCATAATGAACAGTTGGATCATGTATTCCATAAGTTGATGCAATGCCTATAGGTCAATTATCTTTTTTCTTGAAAAATTGGTTGAGAATAATTCAACATAACGAAACGTTGGATCATGTTTTCCACAAGTTGATGCAATGCCTATAGGTCAATAAATTTTTAATTGGTTCTTTTTATATCTGAAACTCTACTTTTCTTTTCAAGTATTTAAAGATGCATGTTTCATCATGTGTTAATTGGAATTTGAGCAGCTTCAAAGCCAGATCATGTACATACAGCTCTGGTACATAAATAATAATACATTTTTTTTATTGACTATGATCCTTCATCTGTCTATTCTTTTATCTGGGAGAGATAAACGCCTACACACTAACTCTTGATTACAGCTAAATAAGTCATTCTTGATGAAAAATGTCAATAATTAAAGTATCATGTCCAAATATAAGTAATAAAATATTCAATAAAATTTACCTGTCTCTGTTTTATAAATGCAGCCATTAACTGTGGATTTGACTTAAGTATCGTCAGAATTTGCTGTTGCTGTTCAGCAGATTGCGGCGATCTTAAGGTTTGCATGAGCTGTTGTAACGCTTGTTTCTGCATCATGTTTCCTGGTGCACTAATGGGTGTAGCACCTGGTCGAACACCAGCTTGATTCGTTTGCATGGGAGTTTGACCCATCTGACCTGGTTGCATGATAGGTGGACCTTGTTGTCTAATACCCGGCGCTACCGCACTTGGATACCTTGGTTGCCACTGTTCCATAGGTAAGAGGTTACCACCACCTGAAACCAAAATGTCAAATATAGAGCAGAATAATCTATTCATTGCTGGAGGAAATTATAGTTTGAGCTTCTCAATTTCTAAACAATTAAAGAAACAGTTGGAGAACAATGGATAATAACAACTAAGTCTAACAATAAAACCTGACAATAGCACTGTGAACTGTTTTCTTCAGGATTAGTTGCTTTTTCACTTCCTTTTATTTTACTTGGATTTCCAAGTATAATGGTAAATCCAGATAGATATATCTTTTAGGTTCTAGTCTTCTAGCTCTATTCTCCTAATTTTGTTGCCTCATGTTACAAATGGTTAGGTTAGGTATCTAGTAGAATTAACTGGTAACATGAGGGATATTCCATATTCAAGAAGTTTAAACTTAAACTTCTCTATTTTGATGATAAATGTTTTGTTTCTTACTCCATGTTGGACGCTTCATGTAAGGGCACAGAAAATATATGGAGAAGTTCAACATTTTAAAATGTGATTAAATCAAATTACCACAACTTTAAAGAAAAATATTAAAACCTGAAACAAGCAATTTAACATGAGAAAAATAGAACAGAATGCACAAAGGCCTATAAAAACTAAATAGACCAATGAGAAAATGTTATTTGGTGTGATCAATCAAAATCGTAGAAAAGGAATATATAGTTAGTAAAATTCGAAGAGACCTTCAGATGGATATCCAGTAACTACAATAAGGTAAACTTTTTGGAACTATAAATTGATTTATATAAGAGCTCAAATTAGTGACTCACTTTGCCCAGCTCCAAGATGTCCCATGCTCCTAATTTGAGGTGGAGGCATATTTTGTACAGGCACTTGACCAGGACTGACTTTACCATAACTCACATGCGGAGCTTGCTGTCGGGCCGCCTCTTCTTGAACCTGCTTCACTACTTGGAGTACATTAGCTGGTGGAGTTTGAGCACCTGGTTTTAAACCTATACCAGGTTGATGTGGAGGTTGTATTCCCATTGCAGGATTAGGTAAACCTGAAATAAATTATACATTCACCTAATAATTGTAACTAAAAAAATATGTAATTGTGAAAATGGTAGTTCAAACAGATCATCTCAAAAAAAATATTTAAAAAAAAAATTAACAATGTAGCAAAAATGATGAGATCTATGAAAATATTCTTCTATTTAAATTATATTATTGGTAAAGCCCTACTGCTTTAATTTAGAAAAAAGCATTAATTGGAAAAAATAAGAAATATGGAGATTTCTAATTGAATATTGTAATTCAATGTAAACATATGAAACTATTATAAAAATACTCACCGGCATTCAAAGTATTTGCTGGACTAACAGCAGTAGGTACCACCGATGGTACTCCAGCAACACATATTGCGATATTAGCCGCTCCTGGGCATGGATTCGTTGTTGGAGCTGTTCTTGACATCACAGCCATTCTTCTCCTAAGTAGTTGCGCCTGTTGATACCTGAAATTATGGAAATTAATTATATATATATATATATATGTATATATACTATATACACATATAAGTAATAAAATAAACCACTGTAACTACTGCATTCTTATAATTTTCAAATGATTTTTAATTGTGTATGTAATACTATAACTGACAAAAAAATTATATTCAGCTATTCAGAATTTATAAAAATTACTTAAACTGATACATTAAATGTATGAGATACCTTTACTTGAATAATGAATTACTTTTCAATGATATATATTTTCATAAAAATATAGTACTCACCTCTGTTGTAATTGTTGTTGCTTGAGTTTATGTTTAATATTAGAACAAAATGGTACAGGACACTTGGTTTCTGGGCAGTGTTTAGCATGATAACAACAAAGAGCAATAAGTTGTTTGCAAATGGGACAACCACCATTTGTTTTCCTTTTGCACAATTTGGTGTGATTTGTTACTCGTTTCATCTTTTGACAGCTCGGCAATCGACAATTTGCATCTCTGCATTGACAAGCATGCACCAATGAATGAATACAACGCTGAAAAAAGGTATAAATCATTATTAACACTACTTACTATATAGGACATTTTTCAGAGAACATTGTTGATAAAATTATTATTATAAAATCCTTTATTTTTTTACTTGCAACAAAAAAAAATTGAATACTAAGGAGTAAAATTACTACGCAAAACATCACATAAGTGATAATAATACTAGGGAGTTAATCATACGCATTAGTATCAGAATTTTTCCAGAGAACAGATATTATTCATTGAAACAACACATAATTGTAAACTTTATCTACCTGTATCGATAATTTTCGTGCTTCTCCAGGATTGGCTTTGCTATCACTTGGGGAGCTTCCATCGTCTATGTCCAAACCAAGTTTCTCCATCTTGTGAGGATGACCTTCTTTTTCATAGCATTGTATACATAAGTCAAAATCTTCACATAAGGTACAATGATACCTTGTTTCCACATGTGCTTTACAACTATTACAAGTATATACAAATTTATCTTGACCTTGATTATGTAATTCATACAACATAGACATGGTGCTGTATTTGGCTCTCCTCAATGAAGAGAATTCATAATGTTTTTCTCGGGCGAGCGTTAAGAATGCATCTCGACCATCCATTAAATCACAGTTTATAAAAGGATCAGGATCCTGAATTGGCTGTAATAACAAGATAAATTCTTCAAAATTTGGGGACACATACATTTGATGTATAAAAAAATTTCTTCTAAGGATTAGTAACATAGTGTGCAAGAAAAAATATGTTCTTCGCATATCTAATTCTTGAAAGATTTTTGTTTTTTCATAAATGTGATATAGTGAGAATTTGAAAGAAATAACAATGGTCTGAGTGGATACATTTTTGCATACAAAATCAACTAAGTTCATTAGCAAAAAGTAGTTATTCATTATATTCTAATAAACATTATAAAGTGTGAAAATCATTATTTGCTAAAAAGAAATATGATCAATTTTAGTATAGGATGTTATAATGACAAAATTCATTGACAAATTTGTAAAATTGAATACACTTTACCTTTAAGCTAGCAGCGGACTGTACAGTATGTAACCTAATAACAAAGAAAACTTCTTTATGCTTTTCCATAGTAGTAAAAATTTTGGCAGACAAATCATTGCCAGTTTGGGGAGTATTGGATTTCTTGCTGTTTTTTCTTTGATTTGCTTTTGACTTTGTACTCTTTTTGGCTTTCTTCTGGCCCTTTTTCTTGCCATCAGGACCAACTTCACTTTCCTCCATCGAGGAAAATATCTGAAAGATAATGAAAACATGAACCAAAAATACAAATGAATACAAAAAAATTTGTCCAGACAAATTATCAAAATATCTATGTAGCAAATCAGTAAATATCAAATTTGTCAAAATATGATTGTACTTTACGTACTTTTGAGATTAAGTAAACAAATTGTTGATGCTTTGGATCTTTAAATATATTTGAGGTCAAATACTAACAGTTTTAGATAAATCATAGTACCCAAAGAATGGTAAATGCAACAAAACTTCCTACGATAAAGCTGCGGTTTTATATGCAAATATTTTTGAATAGATGTATTGCTTTATATTTCCTTAAAGTGCAGTGTTAGCCCGTTTTTTTGGATTTCAGTTTTCTTTTTTTTTCATAATGTGTTTCCTGAATCCAATGATCACTTCATAATCTTCTCTCGTGGCAGTATTTTTCTATTATTTCACTCACCATTTTTATCTGATTACATTCTAATTGTATACATCTGTATCTACTTTGGTTTTTCATTTTTGGAATTATTATTTAATACCACATTTTACTTTTTATTCAGTATATATTGCCACTATATTACAATAGGTTTTATGAGCTCGCCTTCATCTGATAATTTGTCTCTTTCATGTACTCTTTTCCATCTTTTTCAGACATTTACAGTTTATTTCCAATGAGTGATATTTAAATTTGTCATAACATTTTCCTATTTATTTTGCTGTTTATTCCCGTTTTTATTCATACTCGAATCATTAGCACTACTTTAGGGTTTTTGTGAGAATAAGAATACTATTTATTATGTACCCTAACTGAGGTATCTGTTGTGCTCTAACTGTTCCTACTGAGATATTTTGTTCAAGCTATAATGAATAGGGGATAGTTTTATAAGCATTCTCTGACTTTTCTTTGTACTTACCGCAGCCTCTGCAGCTTCAGCCTGTTTCCTCTTCTCTTCTTCCTCTTGATCCAATTCTTTTATGCTCTCTTCCAAAACATTTGGCCAAAAGTCACCCTCAAAATATGGAAGATCGGCCGCCGATCTTAAATTATCTTCCATGGCTTGTTTAAGAATGTCCTAAACAAAACAATATTATGTTTTACATTTATTATAATGTATATATATAATATAATACAATACTATTTAAAAACGGAAATGTGGCTGTTGCAATAAAATTCTTATCATAATTAATATTCACAAACCTTATAATCCATAACTATCCTTTCAATAATTCCTTTATCTAACATCTTCTTATACCAGTCTTGCAATCTCTTAGGTTTTGGTATCTTTTGGTCCGGAGGATGGCAATGGAAGATGTAATCATCACCTTCCGAAGGAGGGCAAGCCCAAATGTGAGCCATTGTATAACCTAATTGTTTAACGTAGTCCATATACCCTAATAAAATCTCATGATAAACAGCAGTCCTAAATTGTCTCGGTTTAAAAAAGTGAACAGAGTCCAAATACGCAATGTAAACTCGTCGCGTATTTGGCGGTGGGCACTCGGAACCGTATTCTTGCACATGCATACCGAAAAAGCATACATCGACTCCGTCAATTTCCTCAAATGCAAAAAGTGCTTTCGCTCGGTAAGGAAAGTCCCCAGCTAGTTCACCACTTTCTACGAATTTACCACGCATTCCCGGTTTAACTTCAACAACTTTTTCCGAACTAGAAACTACTCGTATCGACACTTCACCCGCGCCGGCCTCTTTCTTTTTCAAAAATATGTTAACCCTATTTTCGATATACGTGCCCAAGTTTGTGGTAGGTAGACGTTTCGCGGTAAACTTATTTTCTCTCCTCTTTTGTCCTTTAAACTTGAAGCATTCATCACAAGTGAAACCTTGCGGCCAAATTGCTTCTATGTGAAGAACACATATTTGATGGAGTTTTCGCCCACAATCCGTACAATGCACAAATGCCTCCATCTCTAGGTGGTCGTTTTTCATTTCTTTGAATTGATCTTTCTTTATTGCACTGTAGTAACAAAATTGAATTTAGAAATTATATTTGTAAATAATACATTTAAATAAATATCAAATATATAGGTCAGAAGACAACAAATTATAGAATAAAAGATAACCACAATCGGATGAAAATAAAAAGCAATTATACTAGAAATGTGGAAACTACTAAGCACACTGTTTACTACCACAACTCCAACCCTCACACACCATCTGAGAGTTGTAGAGGTATTTATTACAAATATTACCCACAGCTCCAGAAATTACGGTGCTAATATATAAAAAAATAGAAAAATGGGGTAACAAAAAAAAACTATCTAATCAAATAAATACTATAGGTTAACACCAGTGAATATGCGCACACAATGTTTCTAACGCTATCTGTTAGAGAGCACTAGTAGCAAATGTGACGACAAGAGAACAGAAAGCTTTTTGTGTTGTTCAGTTGTAATTCTCAAGGAAGTAATAACATCCGTAGATGCCATCATTATTTGAAGATATTGGCTGCTTTCAACATAAGAGTATGGAATGAAGCTTAAGTATGAATGAATTGACCATTCACATTACTGAACATTTTATTATTAATAATGAGTGGATCTGGGGTTCAGAAAATCTTCACGGGGTGGTATAAGAGCAATGAAACTTAGCTAAATTGAATGTTTTTTGTAACATTATCTAGCAGAAACCTCATGCGTCTTTCTTTATAGTGATGTAACTGTATCTGGTACTTAATTATTAATAATTAATACTCTACAGCTACAGTTTTCTCAAATGGAAGAAATTTCCATTTTTCAGCAGCCGTCTAACTAGCATTACAAAGAACGTGATTCGTTAACGCAAGTGTACAAACTGCAAGGGGCCTAAAGAGAAGTACTGATCAACATTGAGAAGAACTGTGTATTATCTTGATGTGTGCCTAATGATAAATAAAATAATGATTACACGGTACATTGCAGACTTATGTAAAACTGAATTTCTCTTTAGTTGAGGTATCATCTACAAGTGCCAGTTCAATACATATTATAAAGCATTGAAGCCCTGCAAGACAATTTGAAACACCTAGCATATAAAAAAAATTAAAGGGAAATTATCAAGTTTCAAGACTTCAATACAAAAAAATTGAGTAAGTGACTGGTCATTGAACGTAAGATGATAGAAAATTTCTTAAAATTGTTGGTGTGTACTTACGTTTGAGTGTGAGTTGGATCATCTCCCAAAGTAACAGTATCTCCTTGAATATCATTAAAACATTTTTGACAGAAAGTATATCTATCAGAAGCTAGTCCATATGCCTTCAAACTACTAAAATTGGAGATAAAAATAACGTCAATATAAATCAAAGCAGAAGTAAGATAACAAAAAATAACATTTTTGAATATGTATCCACAATGTATTAAAATTATATCTTTCATGTATATACCCAGTGACAAAGTTTTACACCCAGAAGGAAAATTTCTTATATTGATCGACAAAGCATCATGCAGGAGACCAAATGGTCAAACAATGAGTTTTTGGTGATTACATGTTGATAATAAAAAGATTGATATACTCCTTCAGGGCGTAACAATGCTTTTTTTTTCAATACTAAAATAAGCAGAATTCATTAAAACGTTTTACCTATTCTGATAACTGAAGTACTTGGCATCTCTTGGTATAGTACAAAGTTGTTTTCCATAGCAGCATAAAACTTGTGGATTAAAGGTATATTTTCTTCCACAACAATAACCCATTGATTGCATCACTGGATCTATTTCTTGTTCAAATACTTCTGATAACTGAAATTTTTAATAATAGTTCTTGATATTTATTAAAGCTCCTCATTTTAGGCTTTTTAGTTCAGTGTTATCATATTGAAAATTATAGAAAAATTGATTTACGTCATCGTGGTCACATAAGAAGTATTACATTTGACAATATAATTTATAACTCAAATGACTTAAATTCGTCAGAAATAAATTTTTTGTAAAGAATTCATGAGATAACAAAGACAGCACTAAATTTTGTTTGCAGTCCTAAAAATTCGTTATTTTTAATAGTTAACTATAATTTCAATGCTTAATTTTAAGATAATTTACAAATCAAAATATGTACTAGAAAAATTGGAAAAATTTAAATGTAAATATTTAGAAAAGAGAAATTCAAACTAAGTTTACCTTTGTACAGTATCTATAGACTCTACTAGTTTTCTTGTTGTAAAGCCAAGCATTGTCAAACATTAGCCACACGTCATCCACATATTCCCAAGGATCGGCATATTGACCTATATCTAATTTTCTTTTAATAGTAGAGAGGTCCATTGGTCTCTTAATAATATCAAAATAATCAGGAATACCCAGTGTCTGAGGATCTACAGGTTGTCTAAATGGTATGCTTTCTGGATCTTGTCTAAACAATTTTTCCAAAGTAGGCATCAATTTTTGACGAAGTTCATCCGGTTTGAACACTGAAAATTCAATTGGGCATAAATACATGCTCGATATGACACGCAAACATTTATTAACAAAATCACAAATTTTCTACTTACTTTTCTGTTTCTTATCACCTCCTGTAGCAATTGCATTGGCAGTGTCATTGATGGAAGGCTTAATATCAGTAGAATTTTCAGACATATTTGATTCTTCTTTGATTAATCCAGGCTCCTCTTTGATTGACATTGATCCATCTATAGATTCTGATTTAATTTCCTGTTTAATCTCCTGTTTCATAGTCTTACCACTGTGATTTTCCATGAAATTTTCATGTACTTCAGGTTCTTCTTGTTTGATATCTGTTTCCATTTTCATTTGATCAAGTTTCCCTTTACTACCCCCTGCTGGTGGAGAGGGAGAATCCTCATCTCGTCCTGCAGCCGCAGTAATAGCCGCCATTTGCGAGGATAATGAACTCTGTCTGGGAGCATTCAATGCAGCTCTTTCTGAGCTACTCATACCTTTACCTAATAAGAAATATAATAATGTATTTATGTAACAAAGAAACTATCCATAGAAAATGTATGTTTATACCAAACCTTTCCTTAATATTAAATTGTATCTTAGTTTAATTAAAAACTGAAATGGTCAAAACTCACCCATGCTAGCTGCTAAAGCTGAAGGAGAAGCTTGTACAGGAGTAGCAGGTGCAGGTGATGTACCCCTGGAGGAGCTAACAGATTTTGGTCCAGCGTTAGTATTTAGAGGCATTGTTGAAGAGTCAGATGAAGTTGTTGGTATTCGAGAGGTATTGTTTTGAGCAACATTCTGTTGATTTGATTGTGAGAGATTTTGTTGTGGTTGTTGAACAAAGCTAGACGGTGATGGCGGGATTCGACTTTGTTTTAACATATCACTAAATGGATTTGCTTGAGAATTTTGTCCAGCTGGGGATACTTGGGGCAAACTAACTGGTCCATTACTGGTAGCTGGGAATTGGCTATTTGAAGTACTGTTATGCGTGCTACCCTGTGAAAGAGGATTTCCGAATGGTGAAAGGCCTGGATTTGATGTAGTTGGACTTGGTCCAGGTAAACCAACTGCATTGGGTTGTTGTTGATTTTGTTGTTGAGTATTTTGCTGCTGAACTGGAAACATGAGTCGGTTACCTGGTGCATTTAATACTCCTAGACCACTAATAGGTGGCCCACCTAGAGCAGGCGAACCACTCCTTAATCCCGGTTGCTGCTGGTTTGGTTGTTGTTGACAAGGCATAACATTCACAGGCACACCTGGTCGCGCTACAATACCTGCTAATAAAAGTTAAGCATAAAAAGCTGATTATCTATTTATCCTGTTTATGACCAATATTAATGTAAAATATAAAATAGACCATACCTTGTATATTTGGTCTAATTTGTTGCTGTTGCTGTGATGAGTGTTGTAATTGCAACTGCAGTTCTTTCCTTTTCAGTCTTTTTTCTTCTAATTCCTTCTGGATCTTGTAAATCTTTTCTGCTAAGAGATGGTAATATTCTGACCTTGAATTAGCCATTTCATACATGTCACCTTCAACTTTCCGAGCATATGCCACTAAATTATGCATTCTCTTATCTAATAAAGCTTGAGGATCAGGCGTAGGAAATATTGCCTGCACAAGCTTGTGCACTAAATGGTTCCTGAGATCTGGAGTAACATGTTGGTGCCATTCTTTTGTTCCTGTTACAGGTGAAGCTGTTACTTGTCCTGGCTGTAAACCTGTAGGTAATTGATTCACTAAACCTTGATTTGCAGCTTCTGCACCACTAGCCAACCCAAACATAACATTATTAACACTTTGTTGGATACTAGCAGCTGTTTGACTAATTCCTTGAGCTTGAGCAGAATTGGAAGGATCACTATTCAAGGGTAGAGAAACATTGGGTGCAGCAGGTCCTGTTGGTCCTAATACCCTAACACCTTGCATGTTATTACCAATATTTGGTAAAGCATTCCCGGAGTTAACAGATAATCTCAATCTTGGTTGGCCTGGATTTGGTATCAAACCTGTAGGACTTGGCCCTGATGCTGTTGTAGGACACTGAATTCCAAGGGCATCATATGCTCTGCGCATATCTGTTGCGGAAGGATTTGAAGATTGATTGTTTAGTGCAGCAGTTGCAGCAGCTGCAGATAAAAAAATAAAATATAAGCTTAAATATAGGACAACTATTTAAAATACAGTTTTAAGGCTCACAACTCCACATATTTTATATAATTTTGACTTAGTTATAAAGAATTAGACGAACACTAATATATATATATATATATATATATATATATGACAGTTTATTGCATTAATAATTCCAGTCTACAGACTCGGATTTTTTAACACACTATTATGAACAAATTGAAGTGGAAATGAATTAAGCCTTAAAAATGTGATATACATTTTGACAGTAACTTACCATTTGGATTATTTCGATTTTTATCAGCTTGTTTCAATGGCAAACAAACAGGACAATCCGTCCTCACACAATTTTTCCAATGATTAATTATTTGTCGTGATGAACTGCAATGTGCCACTGAACAACTTTTCCCGACATTACATGTAGTCATGTGATTGAGAACATTTTTCATGGTTTTGCAATGGGGTAATGTACAAGACCACACTTCTCCATTTGCCTGAGACTCCCTCCTTTGGCATTTATGGGCATGAAGTAGAAGTACTAACTGTTGTTGTATCAGTTTCCGTTTTTCTGGATCTAATTAATGAAGCGATTTAATGCTTATGTTAAAATTGGTGCTTGAAGCCCCGTCTAATCAACATTGTTATGAGAAGTTTTTTTTCATGTGACTAATTTTTTATATATAGAAAATTATTTGAAACTACACTACAACATTCAAAGGTTAATCTCCAATTTGTGCAACGGAGATATATATTCAATTATTCTGGATGTAAATAGTTAATTGAATTAATCTTTGTCAAATGTAGCAAGCACTGGTTATAGCCATAATAATAAAAAACTTGAGTATTAACTGAAAAGCAATATGGGTGATGCCAGAATTTTTTTTGGTTTAAGTTTAATTTTAATCTGTGAACTAATCTATGCTTATTCAAGTTCAATACAAATGAGCACTAACATTAGCATAGTAATTTTACAATATACTATATCACCGTAACAAATTAACCTACTCAAAGGTCTTTGGCTTCACGAGCCTCAACATCCATGGTCTTGAAGTCGCTTTTCAGAACTTTTCATGAACTTGGTGACATTTTATTTGTGATCTAGTGACGAAGTACTCAGTTACAATTCTTCAATTTTTTATTTCTATCTTGCTCAGCAATAATTTTGGTATAAAATTTAATCTCTCAAGGAAGAGCAATATAAGAGCAGTTTTTTCCCTCCTTTCCCATATTCTTCCACTCAGTATAAAATACTTGACCATTTTGTAAACTTGCATAATCTTATGCAAACACTGTTTGTTTATATTGAATTTATATTGTGTATAGCATTTTATTTCATGATAACTACCAATCTTCTCATGTTACAGTAGCCAAAAATGATGACTACAGCTTTTTGAGTAGTCTGATAATAAACTTGTTTATAACTCTAAACCAGAACAAATAGTAACTTGATCTTATTTATATTGAATTCCTCAAATGTTAGATCAGAAGGTTAATTTAGAAAAATATTATGTTAGGGACATGTCTGAAATAAATATTTGAAAGAAGCCCTTTCCATATAAAAAAATTGACTGATACATAAAGGAGAATTGACCAATAATAATTTATCAAGTGCTTTACTAACTATTCTGTGTATACCTAATAATGAAAAGTAGTAGAGGAGCTCAAGCACGGTAGTCAGTTATATTATGATAATCCAACAATATTTACCAGTTGAAGGTGCTGGAGGAGGCGGTGCAGAAGGTCCACTGGGGTTTTGAGTTGCTTGTTGGGGTCCTGGTTGAGTACCACTTGGAGCTCCAGATTGTGGCTGAGCTGGTGATGGAGCAGGTGGTTGGGTTTGAACTATGCCACCTTCTCCACCACAACCTGGAGGAGGACCAATTCCCGTTCCTGCTGTTGTCTGAGTAGTGCCAAAACGAGGGCATGGATTTTGAAGATTCATTTTTGGTTGTGGAGTTACTACACCTACAAAGTGTAGATTTTTTAGTTCAAAAATAACAAAGGTCAATCTAACATCTACTTTTACAAAATATAAGACAACGAATTAAATAATATCAATAGATTTTTATCTATTACAGAATATAGAGATTAATTATTTTAGATTGTCTCTAATACTTAGAAAACTATTGGTCATTAGTGAAAGGTTTGAATTTTTTAGTATGTAATATCAAATGTAAGATATAGTTATCAATGTTTATTGAATATTGATAGCATATTTTATGTAGCTTAGATATTAAATTACATTTTTAATTCTAAGAAGTGTTTGCATTTCTACAGGTTATATTTACTATTGAATATATCATTATTTTATTGTTGAACAAATTGAATATTTAATATGTTTTTAATAAGTAAATTTAAAAATATGTTGATAACTTTTATTTAACGTTTTATGCAAACAATGAAAACTAAATAACCAAAAAGCAAGTCTGCATAACTTTACAGATAAATTAATACTTCTAATCACCTTTTGCAACTTTTATTAACTTGGATTTGCAAATTTACTAAACAGTGATTCCATTTATTGAGTACAAGGAACTGAGAAATCTTCAGTACTCTTTATTAAAGTATTAATTATTCCAATTGTTAGTTTTTCCCTAATAACCAATTTCTATGCAGTAAGAGATATAGTGACGCTAAAATTTTTATTTGGTAATTAACTAATAGAAGTGAAGAAACACACAATTTCTAGAATATGTTCTCTAGTAGAATTACAGCTTTAGCAACATTAAAATACTAAAAAATGGATTAAGTTCCCATAACTCCCTCAATTATCTAGACTTGTGGCTAAATATGATAATTTTATCACTTGATGTTTTATATGAAATTGTATGAAAATGGTTAATCCAATTGAAAAGTAATTATCCATTTTTCTGATCTTTTACTAATTCAAGCTGTTCATGTTTTAATGGAGGGAGTTAAAAATGAAAATTATCTATACTTTTTATGAAATCCATTACCTAGCAGTAAGTTTAGAAACAGGAGAGTATGAGAGAAACTTAATACATATTTTTAAAGCACTGAGGTAAAAATTAGTAGAATTGCGCCTCTATCAAGTTTTCATTTCCTATTAATTAAGGAGAACTGTGTATTTGACGCACGTTTTAATAACCAAGTTATCGTCTTCAGAGACTGAAGGTAAACACCAGTTTACTTGGTTATTGAAACGCGCATCAGACAGTGAGTGTTGGTGAACCGTGTATTTGGACATTTTCAAGCTGACCAATAGTACTAACCTACTACATTATGAAATACTGCAAATATTCCTTCACCACTACATTATAACAGAAATGTCAAATTCCTGATAATTGTATTTCAGCAACATTACGGTAAATAAATAAAAATTAAGTACTCTTACCATACTCACCTACTGGAACACCTTGATTAGCAGAATTTTGATTTGCATATTGGGCATATTGAGGATTGCCAGTCATACCCTGAGGTCCACATAGTGGTGGTCCAACCCCTAGTCTCGGTCCACCAATGTGAATTGGAGGCCCACGTTGATTTAAATGCATACCAACTCTATTCATCATGGGTCCATTTGGTAAAACTTGATTTACATTATGATTGGCAGGATGTTGAGGATGACCAGGTGCAAACATGTTAGCATTTGCCAGTGGTTTGTTTATGGTACTGCTCACAACCAGCCCTCCTCCTGCCATTCCACTCATTGTGCTCATATTGCTACTTGTCATTATCATGTTACCACCACTGTTATTAATTCCTAAAGATCACGGTGACAATCATTGATCTGACAATTTAACGACAAATTATTTATTCAATAAATCCAGTAGTAATCTAATAATTAGTATTTAGCCCTACTAAGTAGTACTGGTACTAATTGGATGGACATAATGATGAAATATATGAAAACTAATTTTTTATGTAATATCCCTAAAGAGAAAAGATAGCAACATGGAATATAGAAATAGCAGTGGGAGACAGAAGTGCAAGATAGAAAACTAATTGAAAAATAAGGACAGTGGAAAAAGTATGAAAACAGTAGAACTAAAGATAAAAAAGGGACCAGATTGAGTATAAAATAGCTGGGGGAAATGATACGTAGAAAAGGAGCAAGGATCTGAGAGAAACAGTTTCATAATAGAATAAAGGAATTTTAGACCATTACAGGGCATAAACAGCGGTAAAAAATAAAAAATTGACAGCAAGCATATATCTTCGAAACTGGTCAAGTTATCATTTTGTTCTCAGTACTTTTTCACATTCTGTGTTGATATGTTGATTATAAATTTAAGAATTTTGAAGATTTGATAAACACAAATGGAATCATTATATATTTCATGATTCTACACTGTTGAAAGTTCTGGATCTATTGACATGCTTAACAGACCTTTTACTATGAATGTACTAAAATAAAAACATTAAGGATATAGTTCAAATAATGTGGTTGAATGAAAGGGAAGTACTGGTATCAAGAAATTTCAAAAATTACATTCCTTAGAAAGAAATCATAATAGCTAATTATTATTAAAAAAATTAGACAGAGGATTTGACTAATATTCTACAGCAAATAAAATTGAATAAACTTGTATCGTTATGAAATTTTAATGTAGGTTTCATTAATCAAGTAAACAATTTCCTCTCAAGCTCTATCTCATTGAAAAACATTCTTATCTATACATTTACCAAAATATCACCTTAGTAAAATATTCTGTTTATAGTTTTGAGTATTTGAAAAAATTTGCTGGATATTTGCTAGTATATGATGAAATATTGCTTACCTTGAACTGAACTCATAACTTGGGTAGAATTACCATTGTTTGCCATAGACTGAAGACCTGTATTAGTTGCGATGCTGGATGGTAAACTACCTAGATTCATTTCTACTACACCACCCTTTGCTACCGATACATTAGGTGGTGACTGAAGATTTGGGCTCTTATTACCCAATGGCCCAGTAGTGTGTTGTAGGAGTGGCCCAGCTAAACCCTTATTGCTCTGAAACAAAATAAATGCACTTTATATCAAAATATTTTTGGATCCAATAAATATTAAATAATGGCTAGGATAAAAAAGGCAAATTATCTTATTAAAAACAGAATAAGAAGGTAACAACAAATTGGAATTCTGGTTACCAATGCCTACTTTTCAAATGTTTCCTTGCAAATCATTAACAAAGCATTCCACTACCTCTTTGTAAAATTCAAAGTTTATATTTGTTCCTTTGTAACAAATTCTTATAGCATAATGCCCCCACACTTGAGGAAATAATGATCAACTTTGATAGAATTTTTCAGAAATATATAAGTCACTAGTTTTCCTTTCATAATTATAAATTTTTATCTCAGCAGCATTGCCATAAAGCCAACTTGCATCTCCATTAAAAATTTTTGGACCAAGGACATCCATTTCGTTTTTCATCCTCAACAGACTCATTTCCACTTAAATTGGTAATACCATTTGTTAACAGTCTTCCAAGTTAGTAACAATATCACCCGGAAAGATTTTAGCATTTAGAGATTCTTTAACAGTGTTTTCAATTTGAAGTTCAAGATCAATGTTTTACAACAAAACTCTGCAAACAGTAGAGAGAAGGCTATAATAGCAGACTGGCAAGACAGAGCATGTTTAAGCTTCTCTCTGCTAGTTTTAACATATAAGGGTATGAGACATACTAGTTGAAATAGATGAAGTCTAAGTAATTACTGCTAAAGAAGTTCATTCACCAAATTCTTTGATCAAACTTCATACGCAACAATGTATATACAGTGTAACCCCAACCTAATCAATATTAAACAATAGAACTATTATAAAAAAGACAATTTTTATAAACAACTATTGATTGTGAATATTCAAGTACTAAAAAAGCAATAATGAAAAAATGTATTGACTAGTGGAGAGGAAACAATTTTATAATATTTGTTGATAAATAACAGCAATAAAATATGAAATCAAGTCATATCACAATATAATGTCTAGCATGAAAGTTTTGTTCAGGAACAAGGTAAATATTTAGGAAATATATTTTAGAAGTAAGAAATTGGTATTCATCAAATTCAGACAAAACAGCAGGAAGTATCTTTCAGAATTTTAAAGATAGTGAAATTTACTTAAATTTAGTTTAAATTTTTGTATAAGTAGTTTTGGTATAGAAACACATCACATACCTGTTGTAGGAGATGATTGAGCTGCATTTGTTGTCTAAGGTTGTTACTGTCAGTGTTATCTATACCATTTTGTAAACTACCTGGTCCTGGACCTTGAGCAGGTGGTTTAGTACTTGTCATGTTATCAGAAATACTTCCCCATGGTGATGATGACATAAGTTCATCTGGAAGATCATTTTCCAAGTCCAGCATGTCCATATTGGATAAAACATCTAAAAATCGTAAAACATCAGTAAACTTCTCTAATAACATCAAAAATCTTTGTTATTTGGTAACTTAGTACTCTCAAAATCAAAGAAGATTGATTGTGATAGAATCTCAAAAAAACTCCTGAACTCAAAAGTAATCTTAATATTAAAAAGGGTACCAACAGGTTGATAGCTCATGTATGTAAGTATTTCAACAAATAATAAAATAACAAAAGTGTAGTATCTATTACATCTTGGTTAATGTTTTTGAGGCTCAATTCCAAACATTATTATTACACAGCTTTCATTTTAGTTACAATAAATTTATACAGAAACAGGTACAAAATTGTTAAATTCTAGTAAAAATAAATAGAAAATTCTAAAATATCGAAGTTTTAAAATAATGATGGAATGGGCAAATAGTTCTTTGTGAGATCAACACAAAAAGACATTTACATATGACATGCGGAGCAGGTTAAAACATCTTCATGCAATTAGTACACTTCTTTTATAATAAAAATAAGTACAATAAAAATTTTTTAATTGTCAAACTAAGAAAGAAACGCCTCTCCCGCTTTCGTCCGTAAACATGCTGTTGTATATAAATAAACACAAGTAGAGTACTATGTTGGAAATATATATTCTGAAAAACTTACCGGATGAATCCGATGGCCCCTGAAAAGGGTCCAATTTTTGCCTTTTTGCATTAGGCGGCCCATCTACAAGGTGATCGGCCATGGCAAAATCGGTGCACTCTGCTGTTTACCAAGCCAAAACCGAGCACTGGCCCAATGCTACGGCTGACCAAACTAGCAGCACTGTAATCCACTATTTACTGTAAGTCAAGTAACAAATGCATGATTTGTGGGCAAAAATATGAAAGAAACATAGCAAAACAGTCGATGTACCGAGTGTTCGAGAGTCGATGCATCTCACAAGGCACATATTTATCGAATAAAAGTCAACCATCAGTCATTATGAGTATCGACTAATGCGAATGGTCGACTATATTTCGCGACTGCCTTTCTCCATCTTCCATCGGAACTGCACAATGATCTCTAATTTAATCAAGCAAGTTTTTCAACTTTTTCACTAACTGTCAAAAATCGTCACCAAAATTAAAACACTATTATATTATCTAACACTGATTTTACAAAAACGAACCTTTATAATGAACATAAGACAGTATGAGAGAAGAAAATCATCTGAATTTCTACGCGACTTCAAACAGGCAAAATGGCGGCTGTTGAAACTTTTTCTACGCTTGTCAGAAATTCTCTTGTCTAATAAAACCTGTTTATTTGTTCATTGGCCGGCCACCATCACATGATTGAATCCCTTAATATCATTGGCTTGAGAACTCCGGAAGAAATGTCGTGACGCAGCGTCCGTCGTCATCCGTGACGTCACATACGAATACACGGAGAAAACCGAATGTAGATTAGAAAAACCTTGAAGGCACAAAGCAGAAACAAAACATGAAGATTTTGGAAGATGATATAAACAAAACGAAGTATCAATGTACGTTTTCTATAAGCAAGTTGTAAATTTTCATACTTATATAATATCAAGTTTTTTTAAGAGTTTATTTTATTTTGCACTTCACTTTTCAACAAATAAAAAACAAAAGTACTCTAAATACAATCATTTTAATTCGCTGTCATTATTTTATTTCTGAGTACAAGGGAAATAATTTTAGCAAATTTTATTAAATTTTTTGACAAGGAATATGACAAAAGTAGGGTAAACATATACCAACCTAGGTAAAATGTGAATAGAAAGTGGAACTGGAAAGTGAGAAATGAGAATAGTGAAAAAGCATCTTCTCTGAAATTAAGTATTGTGAGTGATAATTGCTGAATAGGAACTACCACTAATTATTACTAATGGTTTTACATATGTATATTATTTTTATGTTAAATTGTGTTGTTTAATAACAAAAGTTATGGCAAGTACATTTATAAAACAAGCATCAAAAGATCTACAGATATACCAGAAATATCTGTGTAATTAGTATTCTATAAATAACTATATACACATATTGACAATTAATTTTATTTTATTTTATGTAATCCTTGTGTTTATTTTTTAATTGATCGCCTCATCTTTTAAATTTCAAAAAAATATATGATATTCTATTCATTCATAAGTTAATTTTGGCACTAGTAAAATTGAAAATATATTTATTTGTGGACTTAGAAATTGCTGAAACTATAGCGTGTCCCAGTTTTCATTGCTAAGATTATCATTCATCATTGTTTGATTGATACAGAAGATTATGAACAAAAAACATATTCAATACAAAAATTTACAGATGGAATGTATCACATAGACGATACTGAGATTCTTGAGCTTTTCCAAAAATTCTAAAAAAGTTGATGAATTACAATTCCAGGAATATTCTTCATAATTGGTAAATCTTTTACTTTGACTATATGTTTAAATACTAAAGGCAAACTTACATAACCAGTCAGGTAATTTGGCCCATTTCCACTATTAAATGCTGAAGAAATTCAGTATAACCAATAAAATGGAAAAAAGAGCAGAAATATTGAGCGTTCGAGATGGAAAAATGTTGAAAATGATTTTAGGGCTCCGAGGGATGGGATAGAACAAATCTAAAGGCAACTATGAAATAAGGAATAATTGAGATTTAAATCACTGGACCTTATTGGTTACTTAGAAATATTGTAGATTCAAATTCACTCATAACCAAACAGGATAAAAGTATTTATGCTTTATGTAATTGGTAGAGCAGCATATGATAAGATTAAATATAAAATTTATAAAATAATTACTTGCAATGAAATGAAATGAAAATTCCAATATGATTGGGAGTGTTGTAAAAATGATATTTTGGATGTAAATATTCTATCTTGCACTTTTTGAGAGCGTCTGGTCACCCAAAAGTCCAAGAATAGAGTCATAAGTTTCACACAAAGGTAGAAAAACATCTAATAATTTGGGGATCAAAGGCCATAAAAACTTCCATGTTTCAAAACTTAAATACTATGGTAACTATATCAAACATTTCGACTACTATGTGTATTAAAACTGATATACATTTGTTGAGCCAATTTACTACAGTGTATCATTTTGAAAGTCACCATCATGATTTTCGGACCTTACACCAATCGATTTTTTTGAGGGTTTCTAAAAAGGAGGCTCTGTCTCAGGACATTTGAGAAATTCTATCTGAATGTATATAAAAGGTAAAGATGAAAAAAATCAAAATTAAACAAATGAATAAAAATATATTTAAACTAAGGGAGGTACAAACTCATGTATTTAAAAAATCGTCTAACCATTTCTCCAATTCTTCGGGATTTTCCGAAGTTTCAGTAATCTCTTTTTCAACAATTGTTGGAGTTTCTTCAAGAATTAAGTTTTCCTGAATTGAAATTGCTATATCTTGTGTAGTTTCACTTTTTGTAGCATCTTTTGATTTTGTATGATTATTTGTTGATATTTGATGATTTTGTTTCGACAGACTACTACATCCATCATTTGGTTTTATACACTTTTTCAAAAAGTTTTCAGATTCACTATTCATATCATGAATTTGACGATTCTGAAAAATAAATGGTAACATTAATGTAACCTATAATAAGTATAAACTAATATTCTGAATATAAAGTATTCTCTCATAATTACGTATACACCAATTCTGTAAATAATTTTTTTGGAGTGAAATACCTTTGTCACTATTTGAAATAGTGATATGTAAATATACTACTTATTGGTCTGAGAAAATGAATTATTGAGCTTAAATAAATAATAAATGTGTTGAACAAAGGTCCCAGATTGAACTTAGGCAAACTACTTCTTGCAATGTACATATTTGACTGAAGAAATCATTATAGGAGACAAATTGTTAATATATAATTGGAACAGTTCACTAGTATTCTTGAAAACCTATTAAATTTTTTCTGAAGAAAAATTGCATGAAGAATTTGATTGGACGTTTTTGACAAATTTGTATTGATAATTATATATATATATTTCATATTATTCATGAGAAAAATCTGCATTATAAATTGAAATGACTTACTGAAAAATAATTTTCATCAACTCCTACTCTTTTATAAAAAGGAATAGTCATCAAATTTTCTTCTAATTTTTCCAAGTTTAAACTGAACAATCCATCAAAAGTACTTGATTCAGTTTCATTAGTCAACAATTTATCACTTTTAGTTTGAAACTGGGTACCCTAAAAAACAATGACATATATATTTACCAAACATATTGGAATTACACATTGTCATAATATCTAGGGATATATATCTACATACTTTAGTTATCGGTACACCGGCAAGAATTGAATATTCCATTGCACCATCTTCATTCTCTAGATCATCTTCATATCTATGCCAATTTGATTCTAAATTCGGTTGTAATTTTGTAGGGACATACTTTGAAATTTTAGTACTATTACCTTTGTACTTTCGTTTATCTTTCACATGTTTTAAACCTCTAAAAAATTTGCTATTACTCCCAAATAATATAGAAGAAAACCAAAAATAATTCAAGATTGAATCTATCAACAAGTTATTTACTTTATAAGAGTTACAATACAACTAAATCTTATTTTCACAGATGAAAATTTGTAGCTACAGCTTTCATAGTAAAATCAGTAGATTCTACAGAAATACCAAGTGAATTTTACCTATCTTATTATTGTTAGATAATCTACTATTGCCACTAAATGATAATGTAGAAAATTTTCACATTAATTTGAATTAAGAGACATTCCTTTTACACGAATCAGAAAGATATAAAATAGTATTATTTCCTTACCGAGATTTGTGCGAATCCATTTTTCAGTGAAAATTAATGAGTTGGTATATTAATATAAATAATTTTTGAAAATTTCTGTTTATATTCTCTGTCAATTAGGTAGGTAATCACAAAAATTGATACCTGAAAATTTAGGTTAAGGACTCTAACCTTGAAAGTTAATATCTATATAAAAAGTAAAATATCTATGTCAACCATAGAACAATAATAATTCAACAAATCTTAACTACATATAAAATTGTAATAGCACTTTCAATGTATCAATCGGATATTTGAAACTATAATATGTAATCCGCGAGTGAGCTTTTTAACGTGATAAACAATAAGTTACTCTAAAATGAAAGTTGAACAAATCTAAGTCAAATCTTACTTAATATCATACTCAAATGATTACTAATATACAATATCTTACTTACATAAGGATAATTGTGATTTTATCTCAGGCAACCAGTAGATTGCATTTTTATGCCTATATCTTTCCGTAATTACTTATGAATTTTCTTCAAATAAACTTGGTGGATTCGGAAGTATTTGACAGAAGAAAGTGATTCAATCTCTGGTATTGTATTATCCACGAGTAGATTGTGGCATTTGAAGTGGTTTCTATAAATGGGATAGTCTTTAAAGCTTTCGGCTGTATTTGGGGCTCTTAGCATTCACTTATATATAGGAAAGGAATCATTCGATAATCTATGCTTTCCTTATTATGTCCTATGCCCATAGTTATGTTACCTTATGTTATGCTAAGCCGTAGATGCATTTTTGACCTAGTTCACTCCATGGCTGATGAGGAACATATATGTAATACTTCTATAAGAACAGTTTCTATAAGTGGAAGCCGTTCCGACTAAGAAAGACAGAATGGCAACGATTTTTCTATCCTGCAAGGTTCCAGATCGGTTCTGCGCATTCTCAAGCATGCGCAGTATAGATAAGGTGTCTCGAACGAGAGAGAAAATGAATATTGTCAGCACCGTAACGTAGGGCTACCACCTTTGCATTTGTCGCTAGAGGAGCTGATGTAGATTGAGGTGTCATGTTAAATGTCACTGTAAGATTTAATTAAGGTCATCCATGGGTGCATTCCACTAGGCACTCACGACAATAACGTTCATGACCAGGATCTTCCCGTTCCACTTATTTCAGAGCGTTATAATCGTAAACCCAAGTGGAATGGATTACTAGGCGTTTTGATGTTGAGATAAATATTAAGGAATGCAAAAGAGAAAAAATAAAGCGAAAGCGGTTATGTTATAATTTGTAAGTTATTAAATTTAAAATAAACTAAAACCAAAATATCTTCTGCAGCGATAGTGAAATATTTGGTGATGCATCACAAGAATGCTTCAGAAGTACTTATAATATCTCAAACCGCATCAAATAAGATATTCTCATGGTTGCAATCTTCGTTGCTTGAGTTTTG
This sequence comes from Diorhabda carinulata, assembly GCF_026250575.1. NCBI lineage: Eukaryota > Metazoa > Arthropoda > Insecta > Coleoptera > Chrysomelidae > Diorhabda > Diorhabda carinulata. Next base: position 34,006,753 of record NC_079460.1, on the reverse strand, counting down.
AAAATTCCTCTAATTATTTCAACGTTCACTTCGACCCATCTCTTGACAAGGGTCGTTGTGTGTGTGTGACATTCTCGCCGCGACCACAACGATATTGAAACCATAGACGAAGCAATTTCTACAAAACGGCGTGGTTCTCGTGTTGTCCGGGTTTTATGCGTTTGAAATATCCATGGCGCGGCGCTACTATCTAGGGATGGATACTTACATCATAAACTACTTTTACTTATCAACTACATTTATTTATAACAATTTATTACTCATAGAAATAATATTAACTATTATTCTTAGGTTAACAAAATTTATATCGTTCAGAAGTCTTTTTCCAAACAACTGCAGTCTTACGCTATCAGAAAATTATTTATTCTTAAACTCTTTTCATAAGCGTAATAACAAATTGAGATATATTTTACTTACAACAGTTCCATCTGGTGAGCATCAAGACAGTTGCCCTCAATTGCTTATTTGTATTTCATGTTATTGTACAAACTAAGCATATAATATTTTTGATTTTTTTTCTTTGTTGTGTCGACTTTTCTTTTATAATGCTTATAGGAAATTATATTGAGTTTTCTTTCTTCATATTCTAGTGTGTTTAATAAAATTCGATTCGTTCCTTATGTTAATATAAAACATAAAATTAATTAGATTAGTACAAATTTAACAAATACCACAAATGTGGAAATAAAACAGTTTCAAATGTTGCAACAGGTGAATGAACTTTTTAGAAACATAGACTGAAATAAATATACGTAGTGCCGAACACAGTCTTTTATACAGGAAACGAGGGAAACAATTCATTTCACGGGCTCTAAATGATCTCATTCTGTAGCCGTCAAGGCGGCGTTGTGATCAAGAGATGGACAAGTGCATGCGCAATGCAGCTTAACGGTGCCAAATTGTATTAACCTAATAATGATTGTTATTATTTAGATAAGTAATGAATTGTTATGAATAAAAGTTGTTAATATGTAATCTGATATGTAAAACTAGTTTATGATGTAGGTATTATGAATGCTTAAATTTTTGCTCCTGATGTCAATGTGGCATGTTGATGTGGATGTAACTTATGTCTTAGAATTTCAGTTAAATAAGAACAAATAACTTTTAATTTTTGGTAATTTTTTGTCCGTTAATTCTTCCTTGATATTTATTTAGTTGTATAATAGACTCTAGATGTTTAATAATTGTTATTTAGTAGTTATCAATTATTTACCCATGAATTTTGCACTAAAGTTTAATATTAATAAGCTGAAAAGCATATTAATAAGTTAAAAAGTATAAAAACCGCAAATCTCAGTAAACTATCAATGACGCTGCTCATGAGAACAAATAGTAGACAGTCGTTTAAGGAGAACAAGTAACTTTTAAAGATAAAAAAAAAATTGTAAACAAATGAAACAACCCGTCAGCTGCTCGCATTTACTGCTTGGTGACTTCGGCCCGATTAATTCGATCAGTTCCCGAACAACAATGACCGTGATCCGGGTTAGTATCCGAACTTCCAGATCATGATCAGGTTAACCCTGTCATAAGAAATCATAAATCTTAAAATAATAATTGTCAAAATGGATTTACAAAGAGATGTTCAAAAATTGGAATTCACCGACGACGAAGATTTTACAGTTACTAAAAGTAGCACTATTTCTAAGAATTCCACGGAATTTTAGAAACAAAGTAAATCATTTTTTTAAATGGAATGGAGAGGAATTCATAGCTCGATTTCGATTTATTATTGCAGAAATAGGGAGAGGTATAAAAAACATTAGAGATGAGTAAGTGCAATAAGAAAACTTAACTTCTACACACAGATCAGTTTTAGGAGAAGCGTAGCGTGGATTAACATATACGTAGGAGAAGTTGCATTATCGAGGCTCCTTTTTATTTGTTTCAAAGTTCGTCGACTTTGAAGGTGGTTACAATGGCCACTCAATCTCTCTTAAGAGGGACTTATTGTGATAAACCAAACAAGTGTAACGCTCGTAAAAGTCAAAATAATTAGTCATTTGTCATATTGCCTACGTCACTGGATTTATGTTTTCAATGTTTTCATTATCTTCTTTCCAATTTTCCTAATTTTTCAGCAATGTATCGCATGTATTTGACTTCTAAATGGCATATATGTGATTTAGATTGAACGTTTATTATTACTTCAAAAGTGAAGGCTTCAATTGTAGAAAAGAGCATTTATTAAAAATACATACAAAAATATCAATTTTTATAACTATTACATTTAACATAAACATAACAATACAAACATGTGTTTGTATAAACTATTTATTCCACTCTAAAAGTTTATCTAATATAACATTTGAATCCTCAGATCCGTACATTTCTATTTTCTTATCAAACTCCGTAAGATTCTCGGGAGTATTAAGAACAGTGTCAATAAAAGCAAGGAACATATAAGTTTCTGTGAACATATTCAAAAATTTTCTGATTCCCTTCGTTTTTCCATTTTTGATGAATTCTTCTTTCTGAAATAAAATATATTTATGTTCTTATCATGAGATTTGAATATTGGCACTTTTATTTTTCAAATCAATATGCGAGTTCTTATGGGGATTTGCGCTTTAAAATTAATGGAACATCAAGTACAAAAAGAAGTTATTATAGAATTAAATAACAAAAAAATACTGCTCTATTAAAAAACTTGATAAAACTAGATTTGAGATCCTGTAATCAGTTAAATATCATGTTTTTTAATTTTGACAATTAATTGAAAGTATTGCAGCAACACTTCACTGTACTTTCAGCCCTTTTTAAATTATATAGAGTGCTGAATTTGTTATGGTTTGCATGGTATAACTTTTTAAATACTAAAATTATGATTTAATATCTTTGAAATGAGAAAATGAAGACGTTTTCAAATTTCAGAGTATTGAAGTAACATTTCTTTATAAAAAATGTATACGTCTTTTCATTTTTACAGATGATTCTATAAGTGATAACTGCCAGCCTTAATTACTGTTTGCACTGTTAATTGTTTTGTGCGCGTATAATAAATCATTTCACTCTAGAGATGTATATATGGCATTTAAATAGTTTTCTAGGAAAATTAACAGTTTCTCTACTTGCTATCTATATGCGAGAATGAAATGTTTCGACAGGCCAACCAAAACATTTGTTAACCGCAGTTTTAGTTAAAGGAAAAGTCTGTTTTAACTGCATACTAGAACATTATTTTATAGTAGGTAATCACCACTACCAGAGTTGTCTGAAAAGTTTCCGACCTAAAAAATAAACAAGACATTATTTTTCATAATCATTTTTATTTTTCAACATAAGTCTCCTTTTAAGTATATATACTTCACTTAGTCCAGCGGTGCTCTAACCTAATCCTTTTTAACCCTTCCAAATCATAGTTGCCGTCTTTTTCCTCAAAATAGACGTGTACGTTTGCGATAACGTCCTCGTCTAATTAATCTATCTTTAAAGCAAGTGAAAATTTGAAGCTCGGAAACAGGAATAAGTCGCTAGGGACCAAGTATACAGTATAGTGGTGAATACAGTAGGTGGTCAACCAATTTGAAGTATAATTCGTGAATATTCGACATGATAATCACCGAAGCATGAGAAGATGCGTTATCCTGATGGAAAAGCACTTTCTTTTCTTCAAATACCGTTGGCTTTTACAGGAATCCCCTGACTATCCCAAAAAACGGTTGCCATCACTTTTCTGACTGATAAAACGATTTTTGCCTTTTGTGATCCACTGCTATGACTTTTTTTCGGTTCCAGAGTGTAGTGGTGGACCCAAATTCAATCTACATTTACGCATCTACGTAAAAAATCCGACTGATGTTGCCTAAACCATGTCAATAAGGCCTGGGAAATGTTCATTCGAATGCGCATTTGGTCCAAAAAGAGCAAACGCTGCACTCAACGTGCAGCTAAATAATTCTTCAGTTAGTGTATGGCAAATGATATACTTATAGCCTCTTCTATCTCTCTAATATTAATTCGATAGTCGTCCAGTACCATTTGGTGAACTTTTTCCACAATTTCGTTTGTTATCGCAGTTTTTCGCCAGACTGAACGCTTGTCGTCAGTCAAGCTGATACGACCACGTTTGAATCCAACTACTGAAAATTTTACGGTCGCAAATGATGGTGCGTAGACGTATTACCTTTCAAGAATAAATATTTAATGAAAGCTCAATACTCAATTTTTTCAATTTTCAGAAAAATCTTTACAACTCATTTCTACAATTGTCAAACAGAAGCTAAGCGTTCAAAATGGCGAAAATGAAAGTGAGAATCTTTCAACAGAAACGCAAATATATTTCCGTACTTCTATTGCTAAGTGCTGTCATCTTTAGGTTGAGGTAGGAACCTTTTCAGACAACCCTCGTAAATCGAAAATCACTAGTTGAGTTTGATATATCAAAGGTCAAAGAGAATGCTGAAAACTATATGAATAGTTATTTATAACTACTGCAACGTCCTACAGGTTTGGGCAATAATGGTATACTAACATTATTTTACCAGTGGAGATTTCAACCTGAATTCTTTTAAAATAAAAATATCACCTGTTACTTATTATTTTTTGAATGTTTAATGTGTATGTTGCATACTCGTTTTTCATGATCCCACTAATTAATTAACGCATTGTGAAATGTTTATTGCGTTAATTGTAAAAACTGATTCTTTTGTTCAGACACAAACATCGTCTGTTTTTCCGCTTTAGTCACTTTTTAGTGGTTTATAGACTTACATGAAAGACTCCATCCTCAAAATATTTTTTGTAATCTTTAAAGCACATTATAAACACTTGTAGGTATGCGTCACTCAAATAAACAGAATGAACATATTCTAAAGAAGTTGCTGCTTTATTTGCTAAATCAAGACTTCTCTTCCATACTTTTTTCATACTTTGTGCTAAAATTTTATTTTCATCGCCTTCTTCTCTTTGAATGGTCATTGAATCTAAATCTACCACAATGCCCTAAAACAATTTAAAGTTATTTTCCAATTTTGGCTTACTTTTGAATATTTAGGAGTGTAATAAAAAATCTGGAAAGGATGTTAAAAACTTACATTCTCAATTTGGTAATTTTTAGTCACAGCATTGGATAGTACTCCACAAAGTACTGGAGTTGGACTTTCAACAATATCCCATAACGGCTCAGGTAGTACTGGTATACAAGTGTGATGCCATGTAAAAGGATAGAGTATACTTTGAAGGGAATCTATACACGAAGAAAGATTGCTAGAATAAACGGAAGCTTGTTAGTCAAAAATAAATCAGATGTATTATTATTATCAGTGGTACAAATCTATATTTTCCAAAAGTAGTGATAAGAAGGTATTGAGAGGGAAAATATGATAAGAACAGTTGGCTCATGATTTGAGATACTAATTCATTAATTATTTTAAAATGCTCACCTTATCATAGAACTGATAAGAACGACTTTCCTTTCTAGTAACATTGAAGAAAATATCTTCAATAAAATATCTGGAGGCAACTGATGTAACTTTTTCAGATCAGAATCCTCAAATCTAGTATCAGGATGTAGTGTTAAAATAAGTTCGTTTTTTTCTTTACTTTGTACTATATAACTTGGTATTGTACAATTAGTTTTAATATCAGTTTTATTAACAAAAATTTGTTCTGGATGATTCTTTCCTGGTATAAAATCACCTGTCCTGTTTACTGGAACGAAAGAACCGACATCAACTGATTCTTCTATATCTTTAATACTATTTTCTTTATCATCAGTCTTGTAAATATTTGGTTCTATATTAGTGAGATTTATTTTTATAGATTCGCCCGGTTTTGGAAATTTTTGATTATAAAACTGACTAATCAATTCATCTCTATACTTGGTTTGAATTCCATGTCTTGATTCTAATTCGTACAAAATTTTGCGATAAAATCTGCAAATAATACATAATTACTCTCGAGATTTTTAAATTTAAGGATATTATTGTTAAAATGTTTGGTAACTTTCCGGTAGTTGTTAACAGAATGAAATTCAAATTCATAGGTGTAAAAATGTGATTGATGGAATAATCATCGAAATGTGACTTGCGTACGAGGCCATAAATTATGTAGTCAAAGTAGTATACGCAAGTAAAAACTATAGAAACGAGATTAAAGACTGGGCTTTACTTAAAACATAAATATCTTTGATAAAATAACATCAGAATGGAATTATGTAATTCGCCCATCGATATCATTGGTAAAATATGGCAAAATTTATAAAGCTTTGATCAAAAGGATGACCAATTGGAAAAAAATTACCTTTAAGTAAAAGTGAACTATATATAACTAATCGGATTGGTAGCAAAAAAGGATTTGTTGATGGCTCATTAATATTTGAATGAAACAAACAAACATAAATGTTGATGGATTTGAAGAATATTTTCTATAACTGGGTTGCAAAAAATATTAATAATGAGTGAGATTTTATAAAATTGGTTGACAATTGATATCCTACATTTAGTTCTATTCCAATTGTGTTAAATTTCAACATAAAACAGAAATTTAGATAAGTAAATGGAAAAAAGAAGTATATTATATAAACATAAAATAGATCTAATTATAGGTTAAAAAATTGTCCTAATTATAAATAAACGTCTTCCAGACCAGTAAAATTTTATCAGGAGACGTTACAAAAATTAAATAAACTCAATATCACTTTTTAAGTGGCTCTTAGAATATCATAACAGGGAGACCGAATTCTTCAAAGAAAATGGAAAAAATATACAGTTATAAATAATGTTTACAGTTGATCACAGCTCATCACAATTCCATTGGCTTGTGAGGACTTTTTGTCTCGTTACTGAGACCAGCAGTTTCTTTTTCGACATGTTTCGACATCTAAGTTGGTATTAAAATTTGGTCTTGAATCAATATGCGTTGGCAAATCGCTGTAACTCTTTAATTACTACGCACTTAAAATCTTACGTAATTGAATTAAGGTGGAAGTCAGGATAGAAAATGTTCAACTACACGGACCAAATAGATGCGCTCTATTACGTTGTCTTCAGTTTCTTATGCCACTTGAGGTAATAAGGTCGAAACTGGTCAGTGGTTACAAACCAATATGTGTATTGTTTAACAGTTATGTCAATCTTAATTACATATTTTTAGATATTTTTACATATTCATGAATTTTTAACCAAATTAAAAATTACAACATACATATTCAATATGAATCATAATTCATAAACCTCAACTTCTATCATGGCTTACTCCGTTTTAAAGACACCTAGAAATACATTTATATATATATATATATATATATATATATATATATATATATATATATATATATATTTTCTGTGCAAAGTATGGTAGTCCTTTCATACTAACCTAGTGTGGCACTGCCAGTCAAATAAACAAGAATTTTATCGAAATCGTCTAAAAACTTTCTGTATAATCTACAGATATTGTTATTTTGTGTATATTTCTTGGTATATTTTAAAATGTTCTATAAAACCAATGAACCTCAAATAATTGCAGAATTAACTCGTTATTACATTCCATGTTCTCAAAATCAATATATGCTCAACCTTAATAGGAGAATTGTGATTTCTTATAACTTAATTCGAAAATGCAGATTTTCAATATTCAATCACTCACGTCTTGATTTCGTGATTTATGTATTATGGAATATAAGGACAACATAATCAGTTGTGCGGATATTGCTAATTACATTGAAAACGTTGATAAAAATACAATATTATCTAAAAATGTGCATGTTTGGTATAAATAATAAACACAACCGCAGAGCGACATACTTGTAACAATTTTAATTAGTAATAGGGTTTTCTGCGCGTGCATCATTTGCAGGGTTCTCACAGGTTTTTTGAAAAAAAAAATCTAGAACAATTCCATGATATTTCCAGCACAAAATGATGATTTCCAGGACACTCCCAAACCAATTAAAATTCCAAGTTTATTACTTTTAATTTAATTATTTTATTGGTACACATATTGATAAATGTGGTTTAATTTTTTTAAAAATTCTCAAATATGAGAAGCCGTATAAGAACAAGGATTTAATTATATCAAATATTTTACCATTTTTAAATATTTTTCAACATTTGATCAAGAATAATAGACGACAGAATAAATGACATCAATTAATTATACAGTTGTATTTATGACTTCATGATAACTAGACATTTTATCGATTGTTACATTTAAATATTCTTGTCCACTTTTAGCTGATTTATTGAGAGGAGAGTCATTTCTTTGATATTACTATAAGCCTTATTGAACCCACAAGATCTAAAAAACAACAATATAAACAAACAACTATGGTAGTACAGTAATACCAAAATGAGAAAGTCATTATTTTGTTAGTTTTTTTATTTGATATAAAAAACAATTAAAAATAAGTTTTTCAAATCTGACATAACCTTTCAAAAGTTGTTTATGAAGACTCAGAATTTTAATCTAATAAGTTTAAGAATTAGAAACTTTTCCAAGGTGTTTTTCAATATTCGTTCTAATTTTGATCTCTTCATAATTAGCATTTATTATTATAAAATAATTATATCATCAATTTTTTATTATGTTATACTAACCATAAAAGTATTTTAGAGTTTGTTGAGTACATTCATAAAGAACGGAAGCAAATAAAAATTGGAAACATAGTCTCATAGTTTTTTGTTAAGAATTGAAATTCTGTATATGCTTAAGGTTAAGCAATCTTCTGCTCTAATAGAAATTAATTTAACGCTGCAAACTATAAACCATTACAGCAACAGAATTATGCTCAGCCTTTTTTATAAACTATGTTTGAAATAAAACCTGATTTGTAAAACAAACTGTTTTAATTCTGTTGGGCACCTAAGTGGTAAGATATTATGAAATAATTTTTCAATTAGAATAACTGTAAATCCTAAATTTTTAATGGAGGAATTGAAGTTCCAAATATTATAAATTCAGGACAAAAAATGAACTTACAGAACAGAGGGCCAAATTCCAAAATTCTTCCAGAGAAATCCTGATTTTCATAAGGTGTAATATTTGAGGTAATATATAATTTGTTAAAACCGTTTAAAATAAGAGCAAGGCAACATGCAACTTCTTGCAAAGTAGCTACCAATCATCCAGATTTAAAAGTACATAAATACCAGCACCAAATAGGTTCGAGGCGAGCAAGTTAGTTTTACAAAAGCGCTTTAATCGATTATCTAATTCACATTTAGTTGATTGTTAATCTAAAAGTAACTAGACTTTTCTTCATGGAAATATAACTGGCGTGGAATAAAAATGGCAACAAACTGAACATCTTGAATGAATCAATCAGTCGAGCTTCATTTGCGGATGCTTTGATTGCATATTGCGCCTTGATAGAACATTTATTTGCTGTGGTCTCCATGGAAAATTTTTTGCATAAGTATGCTAATAATACCACGACAGTTGTTATTCCTAATCTCATGCTTTATGATGATACATTGATCTGTAAGGAAGTAAGTGAGGAGGTGTAGTTTGTTTTTGCTAAAATCCGAAAACTTCTTAGATCCTTAAGAAGGAAATTTTTTGAAACTTCAGCACGATTTTTCGGTTTCTTCCTTCTATTTTAAAAAAATAATTTCCGTATGCCACAAAGCTCCAGGCAAATAAGATATTTTTGGTAATTTTCTGGTGAATACATTTCCTCTGATTCCTGTATTATCTTGAGATAAGCTGCTATTTCTCTTATTTCTTTAGCACTCCCATGTCAGATTTGAATTGATGACTTGAAAGGATGATCGTTTTCCAAGAAGCTAGCGAATTATTAGTTGCATCCGGATTTGTCTGATTCTAGCTATGTTTTAATAATGTAGAACCATCACTGTTCGATTTATTACTTTTCTAAATTACAACTATTTATTAAACACTTCATTTCATACATTGAATTTGTCACTAAAGAGGAGAGGATGCGTGTAAAAATATAATTATGAATTATGAACTCATTTGTTTAGAAGTTATTGTTATCTTAATTATTCATTCGTATTTTATAATTGTTGAATTCATTTTCAATGATATTAATTACGAGGGTTTTCTGAAAAGTTTCCGACCTAAAGAAACAAGACATTCTTTCATAATCATTTTCTTTTTTCCTTATAGTTCCCTCCTTTTCTAAGTGTAACACTTCCTTAGTCCACCGATGCTCTCACATGTTTAAACCTGCCAAATAATAGTTGCTAGGAAAGAGTCGCTTGTGGTCAGATCTGGTGAATATGGTGGGTGATAAATCAATTCGAAGTGCGATTTGTCACTTTTAGCCATTGCAATCACCGAAATGTGGGAAGGTGCGTTGTCCTGACAGTAAAGCACTTTCTTTTTCTTTAAATGTAGTCGGTTTTTGCAATTTCTTCCCTTAGTTTTTCAAGCAATGATGCGAGATACTCCTCTGTTATTGTTGCATCTGTTTCAAGATAGTCGATGAAGGCAATTCTATGACTATTCCAAAAAACGGTCGCTATCACTTTTCCAACTGATACAAATGTCTTTGCCTTTTTCGGAGCAGGTCTTCCTTTACAATCCAATGATGTTTTTATTTGGTTTCCAGAATGTAGTAGTGGATCCACTTTTCATCTACACTTATTAATCGATGTAAAAAATACGACTCATTTTGCTTAAACCATGTCAATATGGCTGAATGATACGCCTCTTCTATCTCTCTAACCTTGACCCTATAATCGACCAGTGAAATTTTTTGATGACATTTTTCCACTTATAGAAAAATCCTTACAACGACTCACATGATTGTCAAGCAAAAACTAAGCGCCCAAAATCGCTGCTCTCAACGCACGCGTAAATATATTTCCCAACGTGAGTGCTGACATTTTCATATTGGGATGGGAAGATTTTCACACAACCATCTTATATAGCGAGCGGCTAAATTATGAAACAAATTCATTATTTAATGTAATCATCTAAAAGGTCTTTTAATAATGTAATCAGCAATATCATACTTAACTAATGTTTGTACAGAGGAAATAATAATTATTAATTAATAAATATAAAACACTTTTCAGCTAAATTAAATGCTCAAAATGTCATCTACGGGTGTCTTGACAATGAACAAATTGACGAACACTTTTTTCTTGCACATTACGAACAACTTCGTGTCTAATTCGGTCTTGCAATTCTTGTAGATTTTTCAGTTTATCTATATGAACCTTTTATTTTGAATATCGAAAAAAATCTAAAGTAGAAGTGTTAAATCGAGATGGTCATCTAACGCAAACTTCACGTGCATCATGCGTAGGTGTACCATCTTGTTCTAACCATTTACTAGAAGTTTTTTTAAATTTAAGATTGTTCGCGTTTGGAGACATAAATTACGTTAATCTATAAGATTTTATTTGAAAAACTAATGACTAATAATTGTGTCACTAATTATTCCCACCCGGATATTAATTTTCGTATGTCATCCAATGAGGATTATCCTTCTTTGGTATCTACTATTTAGACGGTTGGTCGATCCTGTGACGTATCGCTTTGTATATTACTAATTATTTGTTATCAAGTTGTTGTATAATCATGTTTGTGAAATAAGAATAAAGATTATCGAACACAAGTTAGTCATTCGGGAATGATAGAAGAGAGAACTTGTGGACGACTAGCGAAGTATACGAGTGTTTTATTTCTATCAAGGAATGTGTTAAAGAATAATAAAGTGGCCGATATACAGGGTACATAACAGATCCATTGAGGCAAACTATGGCCTCATTAGAAAACATAATAAGCACTTATTTATCTTTAACTGTTGAATTACCCAAAGCAAATTATTTAATAGGTTTCTTTATTTTCACGTCGATATAATATTAATTTTTACTTATTACCGTTACTATTAGAATTAGTGTATTAAGTTGTATCATATTACCAAAATATGAAAAAAAAATTTACCTTGGAGCTCTATATTTACTTAGAATGCAGTACGTCAATGGCAAACAACAATTGGAACCTTCTGGGAGAACTCTTCTGCAGTAGCCATATGTACGTTCCCCTTTGTCATCGGTAATGAGTAGTGAATAATTTTGTGAAAGATCTGACATATCTAAGGGTATGCTGTCACTTTCGGGAAAACATAGATGTTCAATATTTTGAGGGATAACAGCCTAAAATGAACAGAAAAATTTGTTCGAATAGTTAATGAAATTACAAAGATGTTCCCAGAAGCGGAAGCGCCTGGCTTTACCTAGAGATGGCGGTAGTTACTTGAAAAATACCACTGTATTAGAAAGTACACAAACTATATATCATATGTTTCAAGTTTGAAGACGCCACGTTGTTTAGTATTTGTTTGGCAGCTTTCACTAGAGAACGTTTTTAGTGAATTTGTAAACATTGAAAAAATTGGTCATCGTTATGTGATGCAATACTTTTATTTGAAAGGCATTAGCCCAACCAAAATAAAAGCTAGATTCTACTCTACTCTAGGTGAGACTGCTACTTCGTTATCAACAGTAAAATATTGAGTAGCAGAGTTTAAACGATGTCGTACGACCTGCGAAGACCAGCATCGCAGTGGTCGACCAAATGATATGAAGACTCCAGAAATAATGTTGAAGAAGATCCACAAAGCGGTACTCGATGATCGTAGAGTGAAAGTGCGCGAGCTAGCAAACATAGTAGGCATTTCAAAACGTGCGGTACATCGCATATTAACAGAAAATTTAGACACGAGAAAGCTGTGCGCAAGATGGGTGCCGCGTTTGCTCACAATGGAACAAAAACAGCGTCATGAAGATGTTTCCATCGAGTGTTTGGCAATGTTTTAATAAAGCCTAATTTTTGCGCAGTTCCATAACCATGGATAGAACGTGGGTCCATCACTTCACACCCGAAACAAAAGAACAATCTAAACAATGGACTAGAAAAGGGAGAACCGGCTCCAAAAAAGGGAAAGATAGTTTCATCTGCAGGCAAGGTCATGGCGTCGGTTTTTTGGAATGCGCGTTTGATATTCATAGTTCATTGACTATGTTGAAAAAGGAAAAACTCTCAACGGTCAGTATTATGCGAACTTATGGCAACGTTTGAGCGAAGACATCAAGTAAACACGGCCGCATTTGGCTTAGGAGAAAGTGTTGTTTCATCAAGACAATACACCAGCTCACAAATCTGTTATTGCAATGGGCAAAATTAATGAATTAAAATTTGAATTGCTACCTGATTTAGACCCCCGAAGTATTTTCTGTTTCAAGACTTCAGTCTGAAAAGACTTCAGTGATAAAAGATTTTCCAACAATAAAGAGTTGATGTTGGCCGTTAATGGCTATTTGGAGCAGCTTGACGATAATAAAAATGATATCGAACTTATTGAACATCACTGGGAAAAGTGTATGGAGCTAAAAGGAGATTACGTTGAAAAATAAATATATTTCCAAAATTTTCGTGTTTTCTTTGAGAGGCTAGGTACTTCTGGGACCATCCTCGTTAATACAGTTAAACCAGAAATATCGGAATTCGCTGTAATATGAAAGTACCTAAACTAATAGTAATACAAAAAATTAACTTACATTGGACGGGTACTTGAATTTAATCCTTGCTATATCCTTTCCTTTTTCTATAATTAGACAACAATAAAATAGAGAATCCTTACTAATTTTAGTAGTACAATACTTTGGCATAGCTTGCCGATATGTTTCAAATTTTCTAATAATTTCAGATACTTTTTCATTCTCATAATTCTCGGAATCCGAATCTCTCACTGCATTGATATTGTTAAAAGTGTTATCCAATGTTTGTTGAAGTGAATTTCTCAAATTATCAACTCTATTTGAAGGAATTTGACCGTTATGTAGAAAAGTCGTGCCTCCTGATTCGTAACATTCTATGATTCTTCTAATTTTAGGTGATTCTTCTGTGGGTGATGTATCGACATCTGATGTGAACGATGAGAGGGACGAGTTTTCAGCAGACATCTTAAATACATAATATAATTTCAAAAAATTATGTTAAAAAATCAATTATCCAAAATAGAAATAAAAGTATAAATTATTTTATATAACAAAATTTTAAATAATTTCATAATATTCACTCCGAGGATTGCTATTCGTGTATGATGAATAGGAAGAATAAACAAATACCTTTGATTAAAAATATTTTATTGCTTTTCAAAATGTCAGCCTTTGAGGTATATACATTTTTTGGATGAATTAACCGCTTCTTGGGGGATGAAAGTCGATCTTCAACTAGTAGTAGTAAAAAGAAATTATTTGGTGCTAAAGCTCCGCTTTGTGGAGTATTTTTAATCTGCGAAATGATTTAACTTTTCCTCTTCATCTCACAGTTACCACATGATCAGCTTTCGTAAAGAAACATGCCACCAATTACTTCTTGATGCATAGAGAACAAGAAACTTCTCTTTGGTAGGGCATTAGAAAACATAAAAACAAATTGAAACTAATATAATAAACTTATGTGAAAATAACATTAGAGACGCCATCATGATTGAGAAGAAGAAACATGCTCTCGGTATATTCTGGCACGTAAAGAACGACTATTCATTGTGCGAGATTATTCGACAAAGGGAAGGTTTTTCATAGGAAATTTCTGGCTATCGTTACTTCTACGGATGCAAAGTCTATAGCATTTGCAATTAACCCATACAAAAAATTTGGTTTTGTAAAATTGCCAGTGTTTTGCAAAACATATGCTGGCAAAAATTACTACGAATTCAAATTATAATACAATTTAAATAGTTTTCTTTGACAATTGAGAAATTAACTAAGATGAGGTTTAATTTTACGATCTTTGTGTACAAATCTCACTTGGATAGTAATTGGAAGATTCACAAAACTTAATATTTTGATATACTGTTTTAATGTAAAATTATAAAAAAGATATTTTGTTTACTGCGTACTCAATTAAAAAAAATATTTTGTAAGTTCAAGTTAATCGAATGGTGTAGTTATAACTATGCATTGCAAATTAACTAAGTATCCTTTCAACAGTGTACGATATTATTATACTATAGCAGAACAGATATTTATGTGCAGAAGAAAAAAATCGACTATGTTGACCATAATTTAATCTGGTGATAAGCACCGAATTTCAAAATGCATTCCTAGTATACTTAGGAAAGTTCGTAGAAAATCGTAAATATTTTTTGTACTATAACATTGCTTACAACTTCGCGATATGGTAGAAAACAGACTAAAATCGCGGATCAATACAAATATTTGAAAAGGTATCTTACAAATTATATACATAAATCTATTGCAATCGTAGCATTATTTTCATATCATTAAATAAAAGTGGGGCTTGTTCCGTAAAAATGTTCAATTCTTGATAGAAAGTCTGGACAAACAAACTTAATTTTAACAGTTTTGGAAAGGTCTGCTCATTATTCTTGAACCTAGATGAAGCAAACTGAGCACAGCCCCATATCGTCTCTTTCCTACTTTCTTCATGTAATTTTTCATCATCATCTTGTTGTTTTATAAAATCTTTCTTACTTTGTTTATTTTTCAACTGTGCTACTTTTTTAGGATTCCTTCATCTTCTTCCCGAGTTATTTCTTCCGTGCTGTTAATATTATTCACATTTTTTCTTCCACTGATGTAAAGGTTTCAGATAACGTGGCACTATACAAATATATGCTATCGCTTGCACGTCCCTATTGCTAATTAATGAGGTCCACATTTACTTGGGTTTTCGTTTTTGTTGTTTTGCTAGCTTTGGAGGTATATTTTCTTTGAAACCTTGTTGGTAGTTCCTTCGCTGACATGATCCTGAGGGTCCAGGTTGTGGTGAACTGTCTTTAAAGTTATCAATTAGTCTCCTGCTATTAATTTCCAAAAACCCCGTCTGTTCTCAAGTTTTTTGTAGCTGTTCATCTTTAAAAAAAATTTCTTCAATTGGTAATTCTGTTAAAGTACTTTGAGCAAAAGCGAGATCAGAAATCGCTTCGAGATTAAATGGATATATCCCCATAGCGGAATTTTTGTTTTGTTATGCTACTTTCTTCGTGATGTGTCCAGTATAAAAGCACTCTCTCACCCCAGTAAGATCTAAAGCTTTGAAAACAGCTTTGTCCATGGACTGGAATTCTTGGGTCATGTTACTCGGGAGGCGAAACAGTGTAATGTCACATGTGTCAGCTGTGTGAAAGTTACAAGAGTATAAAAAAATGAAATAAGCGTTGGATTGAGTAAATTGGCTCGAAAGGAACTCATTTCGAAAGCTATAATTCAGATGTTGTTTTGATCAGCCTAGATTAAATTTCATAACTTATTATTACGTAATTAAACTAACTGACCAGCCACGCGTTGCTGTGAATAAGTTGGCATAATGGATTCTTTTAATTTTTGTTAATGAAGATGAAAATAGTGTAGCCGATTTTAAATAGTATTGGATTGTGAATGAAATTTGAAACGTTTTGTCTAAATTTGTATTGGAAACAAAAGTTTAAAGCAGCCGTGGCAATAAAGAAAATATGTGAAATTCAAGAGGAAGACACAGTTATTGAGAGAACGGCTTAGCGTTGGTTTAATCGTTATAATAGTGAATATTTGACGCTTGAAGATCTCGTCCAGGTCAACCACATGCGTGGGATATTAAGGATATATCAGCACTCGCCGATTATCGGACACCCTTGGACCCTCAAAGATACCATACATCGCCAGTTAAAATCCTTAGCTAAGATCTATAAAAGTTGTCGAATAGTACCACACGAATTAACTGAGATTCATGCAAAACGTTGACTTGAGGTGTGTAAATATTCTCTTGCCCTGCCGTGAATTATCGTTTTATTAGACGCATGGCTACTTGTGATGGAAAATGGATCTATCTGAACAATCAGAACATAGAAAATCAAAGGACAATTATCAGAACTATTCGCAAAGAGAGGTCGATTCAAGCGGAAAGTCTTATATGTCTGGTGGAATTTATGAAGGTTAAATGTACTTCGAAAACATTCCATATGGTTTAGCTATCAATGCTGAGGTAAATAGTGGACAGCTGATTAGCATGTATTGGGTTTAATTGGAGAAATGTGCAGTGGGTTAAAATCGTGGAATACGATGGGTTATACTTCGAATATTAATGCTTTCTTTTTGTGTGAGTATTTAATAAACAGAGTGGACATTGGAAACTGACATTATTTATGAGACACCCTCTATATTTACTTGATTACAAGTACAAGTGCACGGAGCGGAATTGTCAATCCGACAAACCGCCCTCGTACGAAAAGCTTTCAATTAAAACTAAATTTATTATACTAATATCATACCTGTCGTCGAAACCTGTAGAACCACAGCATAATTTTTAATTTTAAGTACATACACAGTTTTCATAGACACTTAAATTGAAATTGAGGCAAACACCACATAAAATTATGATCCAAAGGTAAGTAACAAAAGAAGTATCCGACATTTTTAAAAATATTATTATATTAAAAATTGAGTTAATATTGAAAATATTAATTGAGCATTTATAAGGGATAATTTTAAATTTCCTTTCACTGAAACTGGTACGTTCAAACGCACAGGTCCTATTATTTCGCGAACCTATGGAAATTTTATATGACCGAAGGATCACGATACATTGCAACCAACTATGAGTTCGGTCGTCGATGAATCACCACATAAAAACTCGTCACACAAGAATACCTAAAGCTTAGTAAATTTGTATTAGTCATACCTACCCAATAGGTAAAATGACTTCCAGAATAATTATCGTATGATCAGTGCAACCCAAATATCAGCATTTCAGAAAAGACTTCCAATAAAGTACATAACATATTAAGTTTCAAATTGAAGGAAGAAAATTATTTCTCCGAATAATTAAATATACTTAAATACAACATTTTAATATTCCAAACGAGGAAGATCCTGGAGCTTCGATCACATATATTATGTGAAATAAATCTGACCATATCTGAATTGAGGAGAATAACTGTAGCACTACCTGTTTTTTTTTAATGTTTCACCCTTTTCAGTGGTGAATTTACCAGCAGGCTGAGTAGGCCGTAGCCTAGGACAACAAATTTCATCGTCATTGTTCAAAAATGTTTTATTTCAATTAACAAAATTTAAAAAAATATTGTTTATAGAGAGAAAACGAGTTTTGATGAGTTTGATCACCGTTGCTCCATAGTTTTTCATAGCCGGACTCGAGAATTTTAAGTTCGTATTACGAAGACTAGGCGTTGAGCACGTTTGAGCTGAAATACTCAGGCAGTAGAACCGAATTCCGCAGCCTTCCCAAACTTCCCAACTAGCTAATGAGTTGCAACCAATGTGGAAAGCAAAACCTTAACAATGATTCTAATAATGAATCTCCCAAACAAAGCGACAGTGATAAAAATTTTTACTTTCTCGGAATTTTTCAAGTTTTATCAATTATTCACTATTTTCATTAAATATATTTTTTTTGTTTTTTTCCTAATTGTGGAATAAGATGAATGAATACAGTTTGTGTCTCACATACCCGACCTTTCTTTATTGAAAATATTCACATCTCGCAATTATTTATTTTACAACATATTAAGGTATTGATTCCTCAAGAAAAAAATTATTTTTTCAGTTATTGAAATCTTCTCCGTTTGATCTATACTGAACGATATTTCTTGAATAATCAATACAACTTTTCTTCGAACTGTTTTTGTCAACTCAGAAACGTTCAATTTCACTTTTTTCTAGTCCAGAAAAACAAGTTCCAACAGGGTTTTTCATCTGACTGTCACGAGGCTGGCATAGTTAATAACAACAATGGTATTATTCGTTTCGCACCAAAGTCAACGCATTATAGTTTGCACCAGATTTTGATATTATCTATAATAAATCATGTAAATCATTTCTAAGCGTCTACAATTACTGTATGTCTCTATTTTAGTTTTAATTTTTATTAGCGTAAAAAGTAGTACGGACCAGAGTTCTATATCTAATATTCAACTTCCAATGCCTATGGGATACGATTAAGTTTGGGGGAATGATAGATTGTTGAAAATGCTGGTATATTTCTTTGATATGTGTTGAAAAGAATAACGACCGATCATACAACCTTATTTTCGCAGGGCGCCAGTTATCTAGAAATAATTCTAGACCAAAAACTCACCTGGAATCCACGTTCCATAGATTCCTTGCTTTTTACGTAAGTAAAAGGCTCTTTTGCAAGAGCTGGTTTCTGAAACGAAAATTGATATGCTGATTGTATTTGACAGTGATATGAAGCATAGTCACTGGTGTCTCTTTGGTATAGAAGCTAATAATATAGAAGACAATCGAGTAAATGGGTCTAACAAAGATACAAATCAAATTATCTCAAATTTTCTCTGATACATACAAAAGCTTCAAAGATGTCAGAAGCTAATTTATCTCATTGTTAAACATTCCCCAATTATACTTAAAATAAATATTTACTACAGTGTCATCAAGCTCTAAAATACTACACTACCTATTAAGAAATAAGGTTGTGTTTGTACATGGATAAGTGTGAAGAACAGGAACATTATGGACACAATAGAGAGGCTAACAAAATGAGAAAAATGCTGCTGGATATCCGAACTGTTGGATGTTTTCATTAGGTTGATTTCAAAGGTGTCATTAGCTGTATTTTTTAAAATGCAGGTGATTTAATGAAAAATTCATTCGATAAAAGATTCGAACCTCTGATCTCCGTGTTGGAAATCAAGCACTTGGACAACATTACTTATCTAACCTTTACGGCTCTATACCACTTTGGAGGAGATGTAGGTATATAAGCACCGAAGCTATTATACGAGGGTGATATCAATTAATTGAATATAGTTTAAAAAATCCAAACAACACGCTTTCATATCATATTAAACTAAAAATTGATAAATATATATTGTCAATAAAACTAAAAAACACGCATTAAAAGCACATTAAAATAAAAAGTTAGAAATAACTTTTAAAATAAGCTTGAAACAATTTTTTAATTATTATTGCTTTTCGCATATTTTAAAAATTTAAAAAACCTTTTAGTTTACTGTACTATAAAAGCATAACCATTTTATAGTTTGAATTAAGGGACGCAAATCAATTTGGTTTATGGGGATAAAATAGACTAGAGTTTGGATTAATCATTTTATAGTTTGCATTAAGGGGCGCAAATCAATTTGGTTTATGGGGATAAAATAGACTAGAATTTGGATTAATCATTTTATAGTTTGCATTAAGGGGCGCAAATCAATTTGGTTTATGGGGATAAAATAGACTAGAATTTGTATTAATCATTTTATAGTTTGCATTAAGGGGCGCAAATTAATTTGGTTTATGGGGATAAAATAGACTAGAGTTTGGATTAATCATTTTATAGTTTGCATTAAGGGGCGCAAATTAATTTGGTTTATGAGGATAAACTAGACTAGAGTTTGGATTAATCATTTTATAGTTTGCATTAAGGGGCGCAAATCAATTTGGTTTATGGGGATAAACTAGACTAGAATTTGTATTAATCATTTTATAGTTTGCATTAAGGGGCGCAAATCAATTTGGTTTATGGGGATAAAATAGACTAGAGTTTGGATTAATCATTTTATAGTTTGCATTAAGGGGCGCAAATCAATTTGGTTTATGGGGATAAACTAGACTAGAATTTGGATTAATCATTTTATAGTTTGCATCAAGGGGCGCAAATCAATTTGGTTTATGGGGATAAAATAGACTAGAGTTTGGATTAATCATTTTATAGTTTGCATTAAGGGATGCAAATCAATTTGGTTTATGGGGATAAACTAGACTAGAGTTTGGATTAATCATTTTATAGTTTGCATTAAGGGGTGCAAATTAATTTGGTTTATGAGGATAAATTAGTCTATTTAATGGTGATTAATTATTAAAAATTTCAAATTTTATATAATTTATATTTTTGGGCTATAAATTATTATTTGGTTCCCATATACGAGGCTAATTTTTTAATATTAGTCGTATAATTGTAAGTTAAAATATTAGGTTAAAATTTAAAAAATTAAATTTTGAAAGTTATTTGTTTTTAATTTTAGTCAGTGACCTAACCTAACCTAACCTAATCTAACCTTCCATGGTAGAACTAAAAATTTCTATTGGGATTTAGTACAAAAAATAAAATTTCAATATATATTTATCTGTCAATATTTCAATATCTTTTTCAGCTTCTGAATGGTTTGGAATTTTAAGCGTAATAGGTAAAAAGCCGGAGCTACTTTAAATTATTACAACGTTGTCATCTAAATTGATACGATTACTAGAACAAAAAAACCATTAACCAATTTACAGCTAAATCCACCTAATACTAGAATAACCGACCCTGCTCAATTCCAAATACCTATCACTTCCCTTTCCGTATCTGCGTAAAGCCCACTTGAAAGTCAGTATATCGTTGGTCGTAGTGGAATTAGTATTTTATTGTGTTGGAGCAGATAGTTCGTGAAGGTCGAAGTGCTGTCAAATCGATTAAGAAATCTCTTGGAATACCTTGATGAAAGAATCAGTTGACCAGTTGAATAAATAATCCATCTACCTTCCGATTCACGTTGTTACATTATTATTATTCGAATTCGAAGAGATGTTTTAAAAATTCATACAAAGAAAAGATAGAATTAAAAATGGAAGGTCAACCATTACCATATATTATTACAAAAAAAAAACTGTTGTAAGTAGTAGAAGAAAATTCACTTAAGATATTTATGTCAAAAATGATTTGTGGTAGTAAAACATGCATTATATCGTGTTAAAGTGTTAAATCTGTTTCGCAAATTGAAACATTGCAAATAATATAATAAAAGTGAAGTAGAAAAGCATGAGGCCAATAAAATAAATAGAAATTAGACAAACAGGGCTAAATTCTAATAAGGCAGAAGATTGCGTAGCAACTATATATTTTTACCACGAGCCGCTACTGAGTTCTGCAATTATTTTGAGGGAATTTCCGTCAATTTATATATATTAAAGAACTGAACTACGAAGGGTGTTTCATAAGTAATATCAGTTTTCTTTATTGACGAAGCAGAGTACTATAGAGTACGATAAATATCAAGGAAAATATATGAAATTGAATGAGAAGACACAGTTAATGAGCGAACGGCACAGCGATTGTGTAATCGTTTGATAAGTGGAGATTAGATGCTCAGGTTGTCCACTCGTCGATTATCAGACCCCCTTGGACCTTCTAAAGATACCGTAGACCGCGAATTAAAACCATTAGGTACTATATAAAAAAGTTTTCGTAAAGTGCTACATGAATAAATCGAGATTCAAGCGCCCAAGTGGCTCCTTGCCCTGCCGAAAGATGATCGTTTTTGAGAAGTTTTGGTCGCATTCAGCGGACGAAACCGTTGCGTAATTATTGAAAAATTTTGACATTGAAGAATTTAAGACACATTCAACAACTCTACAATGTATCAAATAAAAAGAATCGGACAATCTAGTAAGACTCCTGAAAAACTCAAACGAGTTTGAGTAGTACTTGCATCTAGATTAAATGAAAATGAATTACTTTATACACGTACTAATAATTATTTCAAATTTTATCGTCAAAGAGATAAGGATTTGCTGCCTTTTTAGAAAATAACCCATTTTATATGAAAGAAGAAATAATCCATGGGTTTCTGTAGTAATATTTATAACTGGAAAAATACACAATGTCTGTTTGCCTTAATATGAATGGGCTTGTTTTTAGAAACACAAAATTTCCGGGTATAGCACATGAAAATAAAGTAAAGATGCTATGTCACAGAAAAAATTGAGGCGATTCAAAAAGTGAAATGAGGAACACCCTATATGAAGATTTTTTTATAAAATATGGAAAATTTATGAAATTATCGCATTTACTAAAAGTTATTTTTATACATGAGTAATCCCTTTGTGTTAAAAGCGAATTATGAATTTTAAACAAATAGTTTTCAAGAGTTTAATAGTACAAGGTGGTCCAGAATTATCTACATATATTAAAGATTTTCACTTCATTTGGATAATCATTTTTATGTTAACTCATCCCACATAAAGACAGTATTTTTTCGGTGTAAATAAGAGTTATTACGTTATATTTTTATGATTATTCTAGTTAATTTGAGTTAGTTTCCTTAGATTATTATACACAAAAAAGTTTCTCCTGTATTAATTCTATATAGAAATTAATGTATGAATATTATTCAATACCAATTTGTATAATAATTGTCTCTGATCTTCTTAATGTTAAATATAACAATGTACAGACTGTTTAATTGCTTAAACAGATATTTAACTTACCCATTTATTATATAAAAATGTATGCGAAATAATATAATCATTACCTACAAACATAATATTTCAACTGATATTTTAGAAGAACTGAAATCACATATATTTATCAAAATGTTTCAGAACATTTCCTGTTAAGATAAAACACATTTAGAACAAAAAAAACTCCAACAAGAAATCAAATGTATTCAAATACTCACATGTTTGGATGATAAACCAAACGATTGATTCACATAAATTGTTTGGACTGACTCCACCATAGCATTGAAAGAAACAAGATGATTTGTAAATCACAGAAACACACGCACAGCTTTTGTAACAAATTAGATAAATGAAATACTCGAAAACAATTTGCTGGGAATGGGAAAATTTGAAAATAACTATAACTTGTTTATATAAAACAAAAAGTGAAAAAACGCACTGTACATTTATTTAGTACTGTACTTGCAAACCGGATAAAGATATTTTTACGACTGAGCGATATCAGAATATCTTTTTAAAAAGCATTGAAGGTGTTATTATGTTCACTGGGAAATCCCACTGAGTTATCCTCACAATACGGTTAGTGCCATGCGAGAATGGTAAATATTATGATTAATCAAGTTGGAAATCCTTATTATAATTATATAATTCAATTATAAAATCTAGTAAACTTCTAAATAATATTTCGTATCAAAATATTTCATCATCAGTGACTCCTCAAATCCTTGGTAATAGATGTAACTACATGTGATCATCCTGGTAGAAATTTAAATCAACAAAGAGAAGATGAATGTTAAAAATTATAATGTTTACAGCACGTTAGAGATATAGCAGGTGTTATTACAATAATATATAAATAGTCCAGAAGGAATTGGCGCATGAGTACCGAAAACTATTCCACCTCAATTTTTTTATGTGATCCTCTTCAAATTGCCCTACTGATGATATAAGTGCATGTTGCCATGGAGCAACCCCGTGCCATATTGTTAAAACCGAAATATATTTAGAGATATGTATTTTTGAACGTTCGACGTACTTTTGACCCATCAAAAATATATTTAAAAAAAAAAATAAAATATAAATCTTACTTTTTTTCTCCATACGAGGTCTGGTTATTGAATAACGAGACTGCGCGCCTAGAGGGCGCCCTAGACGGGTTGGATAAAAAACGAGTAGAGCGTTGGGTATCTAGATATCTTGTCTATGCACGTTTCCGTCATTATTATAGTATTTGTGTAGTAGCGGTTTGAAACGGACGTGTTTTTTTTTCTCGTGTCAAAAACCGTGTGTGACAAAAAACAGGAGCAACGTATCAATCTCAAACTTCTTGTTAAATTGAAAAAAACTGCGACTGAGTGCTATAAGATACCTATGGGGATAATTCTTTATGTTGTGCGCGTATTTATGAGTGGTGTAAGAGCTTTAGTGAGGGAGGAGAGAGCAAATCCAAATTCAAGGCAATGTTGATAGTTTTTTTCGACATTAACGGTATCGTGATGACTGAATAAGTTCCAGAGGGTCAGATTGTCAATCAAACTTACTCAGTTTTGGCAACATTGCGAGAAAAAGTTCGTAAATATAAAAAACGGCCCGAGTTGTGGAAGAACAACACGTGGATAAAATCTGCTTTGAAAGCGATAAAGCAAAAAACGGTAGAGCTCCTAAAGGCACTCACCAGCGCTGCTTCGATCAATGGAAAAAACGTATGGAAAGGTGTAAGGCGAGGGGAGAGGAGGAGCATTCGAGTGTACGATAATTTTTATGATAAAACCCTTTTTCGTAACTAGTCTCGTTATTTAATAGCCAGACCTCGTACAATAGTTAAAAATGGAGATTTAAGAACATTTCATTGGTTAAACCCGTTTTTTTCAATCGTTAATTTTTTTCGCTCATAATTATGTATCAATAACTTTTTTCAAATACTATTATATCTTAGTACTGTTGATAAAATGTATAAGTAACAAAAAAATGATGAACTGATAGTAATTTTAATTACATGTTCCGATTCTTAATGGAAGAATTGATTCCAGACAAAAAATATTGTATTACAATATTAATTATTAATAACATTGCTCTTCTCAACAATCTTGATGCAGCGCATGAGTCAGAGAGGGACGGCGATACTTGAAGGCATAACTGTGAGCACGCGAAATTAACAATTAAAATCATGTACAACCAATGAAATCTTCTTATTTCTCTAGTAAGAATATTATTAACTATCATATAAAGAATCAAAAAAAAAATATTCACATTTTATCCTTTTTTTCAATATATTTTTCATAGGTCAAAAGTACCCAAATTTGAGCTCTGTCGAAAACTTTATACCTCTAAAAATATTAACCTTATTGCAAAAAAAAGGCCTTTTTTATTTGTATTTCATATAAAAAAATTTGTCCGGTTGAAAAATAACAATTCATTGCAATTGCTTAAATAATAAGGCAGCATGCATTTATATAATTAGTAGGGCAATTTTGAAAACGATCGCATGAAAAAATTGAGGTGGAATAGTTTCCAGTACTCATGCGCCAATTCTTCCTGGACTATAAAAAAAACAGACGCAATTCTATCGACTAAAGACAAACTATCATTTTTATATTAATATTGTTAACAAACCATTTTGATATAGGCAACCAACCATACATTATAGTGAAATATGCATTGCATCCTAATGTACATCTGAGGTATTATTTTTTACATACAAAGGGGGTCCGGAAAGTAATGTCACTTTCTTTACTTGTATTTAATCGACTGAAATTATTATATATCAATAATAAATCTCATTAACCTCGTTAACAACAACATTTTGTCATTTGATGTCCAAATTTTCAATGCTGAACCGATAAAAATCAATTTGATTTTTTAGTAAAAAATTAGGAGATGGCATTTTGGACATCATCCAAATTTCTAACTTTTTGCCACCAAGAGAATAAATGGAAATCTGTATATGGTGGGTACGGCAGTACCTCCCTACCTAACTCATTAATTTTTTCAGATAGGTTCATCTTCCACAGAACCGTCAGGCATCGTTCTATTTCAATTAACGATTGTTCCAACTAATGATCCGCAATAACGGTTTGTCCATGTTTCAGTACTTTGTGGTGTTGAAGCAATACGTTGCACACAATCGATCGGTTGGCTTTGTTCTCTTGGAACAGATTATGGGGTAACCAATCACCTTCTCCGTTCATTTTCTTTCCCCAATATGCTGCAAATGTTCTTGGATTATCGACCAAGGTTGATTGAGGGTTCCTCGATTGTTCAACATGGATTTACCTCCACTTCTGCTCTTAGTATGTTGTTATGTTAGTTTTCCAGATCGATAGGAGTCAGTGAGATTAAAATTACAGGATTTAAACTTGGAGAACCATGTTAAGAATTTACCAGCATTTAATACACTTAAATAACCATCGTAATTCAAAAAGCGTACCCTCTCGGACATGCTTTTTTGGTAATTGCAAAAAAGTATAATATTTAATTATTTGGAAGGTCACAATGTTAAAATGTCTTTGAAACGACTTTGAAGTACAAAATTGGCAATCAATTATTGACATGCGCAAAAACATTTCTTTTGGGTTCCCTTTATATTTTTATCAATTTCATTACAGAGAAAATACAGAAAATGTCGAGTTTATAGAGACATCACAGAGGCTAAAGGGTACGTCAGAATTTTGGAGAAAAGGTAGAGAAAAAGTGGGACATAAACAGATGGCAACTGGCGCGATTTTTATTTTGAGACAGGAAAAAAAGCAAAATAAAAGAACGAAATACACTGCTGCTTGATAGACCTAAACAAAAGCTTTTGGGCATGTAAAAATAGACTATATGTACGGAAAATATGAACAACACACAATTATCTTAATTGTGTAATCAGAAACCTTGGAGGTAAAACGTGGATATATCTTGAGCCCACTATTGAACGTGTTGGTAATGGATTAAACAATTATGAAGTAAAAGAGAAGTTAAGGTATATGGAAAAGAAACAGTAAAACTGTGTTATATGGATGGTTGGTTACTAATCTGTATTGAAGGTGTGTTCGATAGAAGCGGAAACCATGTGATAAATATTAGGATGAAAGATTTTTAATATGGATTTTTGGAGTCCAATATATTTGTTAATTGACGTGTACTAGTTTTGTTATATCAAATTATAATGTACTAGCTACTGCAGGCGTCGGTACATGTCTTTGGTCACGAGTAAACTGGCACTGCACGGTGTGAAAGCAGTGCGAACTCTTTTTCTCAGGATAAGATACCAAGTCTTATTGAGGGACAGGGATAAACACGTGAAACCGATCCACACTTGCGTTAAAACTTGTTTGCATCGCTTCACGGTACACCGCCTTAAAAGATATACTTAGATATCGACGAAAATATAACCATAACTCTGCTGGGAAGCCAAGTTTACTAGAACTACATATGAGAAAAGAATTTTACTTTATAGTGCAATGACACGTTATGATTTATTTGGAATATTTATCAAGTATTTCTGGAAAAAATTTAATTATAACCTGAATATTCGATATGGAAGGTAATAAGTTAATTTCAATAATATTGACTAACTACAATTTAGTTTTATTCATATTTCTACATTCGGGATAAAATATAGTATTCCAGACTAATTTGCGAATATCTACTGGACAGAATAAAATCAATCTTTACTCCGGGTTTATGTTTTTCTTAGTTAGTAAGCACTGTGAGAAAACAATAGCAGTTAACAAACAGACCGAAAAGAATTTTACCAGTTGTCAGAAAATGTTTTTGAGAAGTTAAATAAAATATAAAAGCTTTCAATTTGAACTTCATAAAATGATAATAAGCACAGACATTTCCGAAAAATCCAGAGTACAGACAATTTGAACTTATATACATACATAGATAATGTAAATATCAGATTGACAATAAGCACATACAGTATTAGAAAAAGTTTTATGAAACATAGGAAACTCAATGCATACACTTTAACCAACAACTAATCTACTGTTAACAGAGACTACTGTAAAATACGGTGTGGTGGTTGTAGTCATTCGTCGTTTATTTTGTTTGAGAAAACTAAAAATACTTTATTCAATTGAACGTGATTTATATGTAGAAACAATCAAAAAATTCTCTTCACATGCGTGTTCGTTCTCGACGCAGAGATTCTTGAGTAGCACCGAAATCATGGGTCGTCTACTATTAGGCAATCAAAAGTGGACTGTGTTTGAATTAACTAAGAGGACGTATCACTAAGTACGAAAAATTCGTGTGGACTCTACATACATCTGAAAGTTGGTTTAAGATTTTGAAATAAAATTCCAGTTTCCTATTTCTCATTTCAAAGGAATATGTTATTGTAAAAATTTCGCAACAAATATATTATTATCATTGACGGAAAGAAAATATTCGTACTTGTAAATGGCAAAGAATTGGTTCAATAAACATGTTTCTATATCCGTGGTGATATTATTATTGATGCCTATTAAAAAATTTCACCTCAAAGTTTTTAAAATCTCTATTTAATAACCATGATTCTATATCTGTGAGCGATTATTGATTGTAATGATTTATGCTACCAAGACCATTAAATAAATTTCACCCCAAAAAGTTTTTAAAACGTCTATAAAAAGCAATTTTCAAGTTCCATCCATTCCAGGATACCTCCATTGCAGTTACTCAGATAGAACCAGGACTCATCTTAGATAAACTATTTCTCAATTCGTGAATGGTTTTAGTTGCGATATTTCTTGCCCTCTTTTTGCTAAATCATTAATTGCATTGATGAGGTTCTCTAAGATGTTTATTTGTCAATAAATTACGGTCAAAATACGTTCTAAACAGTTAATGTCTGGATAACAGACAAACTACTTCATTCTGAAACGAAATTTTGACATTTGTACTCGCAAATTTCAAAATAATTGGTTCAATAACCATTTTTCTATATCTGTGAGCCGTCGTTGTCATTGACAAACCTTTTGTTGTATCAGCTTCAAAATAATAAAGAAAGCATTGAAAAAGGAAATCTAAACCCAGAGAAGATCTGCTGAATATATCACCTTAAGTAAGAGCAATCTGTCGCCTCAATGAACATCTGATTCTGTCTAAGAAGAGTGAGATTAATAGATCAGCTGGAAACACTGTACCGCAGCAAGAAAGGGGGACACAATAGATCCTTTGGATCGCAGTGTACATAATACCCTAATATACATATACTATCAAGAACGTTAATGATCTTTTAAGAATACTTCTAGCAACAGATCTGGTACCTATTAGGTGATATATTAGGCTAATAGGTGAATAAACCTGTGTCGAATCAAAGTAAAATAAATAGTGCATGTGATTTTACGTACAATAACAATAAATCTGGAAACTAATAACTACACTGAAATCAAATTTACAAAAAACGTTAATCACTATTGCGTTTTAAATTAATATTCCGTCAATTCCTATTTCTGGACTTTACAATAATGAAGACGTACTCAAGCTTGAAACCTGCAACAAAACGTAATGTTTAATATGAATAAAATAAGTGAACTTATTAACCAATTCCATAAGATCTGTTAATTAATTTACATGCATGAAATTACAAAGATCTATGAATGAAATAAAATTATAAAAAATAATCTAAGCGAACTATTAATGAGGTCAGTTATTGTTTCAAATCTATTAAAGTTTGTAATTATTTCAATTTCTTTATTAGTTTGTATACAATACATAGATAAGTATATCGTTACTCTAATGCAGAACTATTGTATCTTCAAAAACATGCCAATTTTTCGTCCTAAAACCAATGCCCATCTCTACCCCACATAAAATTATTAGTCCAGTCAAAAGAATATTAATGGATGAAGGTCGTCATATTTTTTGGCGGAATTATTTATATCACTTACTAAATGGTTAAAATATGGTTTTTCTTATTTTGCCAAAAAACTAATGCTCAGATAAACTTGAATGTATGCAAGAAGTTAAAGATATCAAAGAAACCTACAAAATTAGAGGTTATTCGTTTGGTTAATTATTTATTATTTAAATTTAAGTTATAAATTTTTCTGCAATTAGAAATTGTTAGTTATAGTTATTAATGAAAACTTTGCAGATTCCGATAAGTTTTTTCACTACAAATACAATGATGTGTGAATTTGCTATAAATTAATTATTTATTGTAAAAATCCATTTTCTTGAAAATTAATTATTGGAATCCATAAGAAGTAATTTGCTTATACTAATTTAGAGCTATGATATATAGCTTTAAAAAGAAACTGTCAATTTACGCTAATCGCGCACTGCTTGAAATCTGAACTTCAAAATGACATTGGATGAAAAAATTAGCTTTTATCAGAAAGTAATCCATAAATTTGAGTGATTTTTTTTTCGATTTTTAGTAGCCATAAAAATTATGACGACCAATCACAATAATTTTTAACTAAAATTGTCAATTTATGAATTCATTTTGTTTAATATGCACTCACAGCATCAAATTTTTATTTATCTTCTCTCGAAGAACTCACATTTTGTGTTCAGCATTAGGGTGACGATTTAGTGTATTTATCGGATAGTTTATAGCTTACCAATTGTATATTTCGAGGTATTAAAAAAATTATACTAGTTTTTTAAAAACTACCGGCAATATTATTAGTAAATTATTTTGGGGGCTGACTGAATTTGTTATAGAGAGTGCTTATGTATACTAATTTTTTCTCTAACTCTCTGTTTTTAAAGTCTCATCCTGAGAGGTAATTACCTAGCCGTTTGGTAAACTTAATGTTACCAGGTAGTCATTTATGTTCCTATATTTCTATATTCTATATATCGGCGTTGAAGCAACTTTCTAGTTATGAAAAGGAATTCTTTTTACGTTGGCTTATTTTTACTTTTCGTCCTCCTATATATCATGGGCTTACAACCAAAACCGATCAAGTCAAAAATTAGCTATTTGGAGTTAATATGACCAAGTGACTAATAAGAGGGAACTGAGCTACCAAAATATTGTATCAAGTCTGGTACAAGTTGTGTAGCAGCATTTACAGCGAAGGAATGAAGCAAACGCCTCAAAAATGTTGCCTTTTACACTGTGAATGATTTATTTAACATTTTTAAATTGGTACGTCCTGAAAGACTGCGCAGCAAAAGAGTAGTTCTTATCATGTGGAAGAATTTAAATTTCCGGATTTTCTAGTCTAAAAAGCTTCAACATCAAAATTTCCGAAAAACAGAAACCTAATTTATTCATTAGAAACTACTATGTTTTCTATATTCATAAAGAAAAATACACTTGTTGTGTCTGATTGTATAACTATGTCTAAACTTTAATCCCAATGTGTGAAAAAATCTCAATTTTTGACATGGTTAGTTTTTGTTTTAAGCCGAAAATATAGCCGTCAATTGTTTTGTGTATTTAATATCTATAAAAGATTTCCTTATCGGGAAGCCTATTTGGAATTCCCTTATTTTCCTATCCATGATATCTTCTATTCACTATTTTGGGAATTCTGCTCATTAATGACAAGGCACTAATGCCTCTGTAATTTTCACATTCTTTATTCTGTTAAGATAAAAAAAGAGGTAATAGGAAATAATATATTTATTCAATAATCAAAACATCGTACAGACGATGATTTCGATCTGATCGGCGCATAACAATTCGTGTGAGAGATTTATGCAAATAGTGCCAAAAGTTCTCATCCACCAACAAAATCAAATGGGAAAAGCTATCTGCGAAGATTTGATTTGCTGCATCGCGAGCGACGGCAGAAGCTAGATGAGTTAGGTTAACCCTGAAAATGAGTCCTGGACATTTAACTATGGATTTGAGACCTGCGTTTTTTTTTTTAATATCCATCCATTATAACCCGGGGAAATTTGATGGTACGTGTTTTCCTTTTGAGACCTGACAGGCTGGAATTTGCACCATGATAACGCACCGACCTATTCCTTATTGATTGCGCAAAAAAGACCTTCAAACCACTCAATTCAAGATAATGTTGAGGAAATAAAAGAAACTGTTTTCATGGCTTTAAACGGGTTAATTTTTGACAATTGCCAAGGATGCTTTGAATCGTGGGCGCAACATTGGAATAGTTTAAGACTATTGTGAATTCCGACAATGAAATTTTTTGTTTTTTATTTATAAGTTCTCTAAACTTATGATTGAACTCGTAATTATGAAGCAAATGTTCGAAGCAATAAAATAGAACAAAAAAAAGTGTAAAAGCTACCGAACGAAAAGGCGAAGAAAACAGTATAGATTGAAGGAATATTTGGAAGTAATTAATGAGGAATTCAAATCTTCCAATACCGATATCAAAAGGTAAAAGGAGTATATTTGATTTTTTTGTGGTTAAGTAACATAATAAGGTTTATAAATAAATTGGAAACTAGGAAGGTTAGTCGCGACTATTATTTTAATTACATGAAATTGGCTAAACTATGCGAACTAATTTTTATTTTTGTAGTGTCATGGATTTCAAGTTAATTTTTTTTATATTCAAGTAACTATTAATGTATTAAGAAAAGGAAGTAAAAGCAGTTATGTTAATACAACTAACTTTTTACGAGGTTGTATTAGAAAGTATTAAGACTCGTTTCGTACATAACAGTTTGAAATTGTAGTAATTGAAAGATATTATTAGGAATTAGAAAAATTGAAAATGTGTCAGTCAACGTAGACATGATTTTCGTGAAATTATAATAGAAAATTGAAACAAAAACGAATTTTTTCCAAAAAATATATTATTTGCAGATGAATCAACGTTTTCTACGTATCGCCACTCAGTTTCTCTTATTATTGACCAACAGTAATCCAATTTCCATCCCAAAATTTCTTATAACTTCTTCAAAAATCTAACTCTTTAACGTTCTCCCTGTTCGTCACTCATACTTTCTAAGTTGTCAGGAGAAAATTTTTCTCTCCATAACATTGGTAAACCAAATGGAAGGTATACGTTATCTTCTGCTGACAACTTTTTATCTTGCTTCGCAATAAGAAATCCAAAATAATATGCAGTTTTTAAGGAATCTAAGTCAAAATGTGTAAACTAATAATCTTCTCAATTAAATAAATGTTTTTTGTGGACTTGACCTACCTCCCCATTCTTGTTTTTATTCTTATTAATATTTATAATAAGTAGAGTACTCAAAGAGTCGAGTGGAGCAGTTGGGTTTATTAGATATTATTTACTGAAATTTGCATTGATAGATTGTAGGTAGTAAGTTGGTTAAACTGTTGAATAACTATGTTCTGTAAAACTTTTCTAATGCCGAGATTATTATTAAAAGGAACTTAAATATCAGCTTGTTGGATTTACCAACTTTTAAGTTATCACACAATCAAGATTTTATGTGATACCGTACCATGTTATACTTACTGTTTTCCTTGATAATAAATCTCAGTAATTGATTTTTGATAATACAAAAATGTATTTTGTATTACTTGGAGTTAAATTTCTCTTTTTCAATTGAATTTTTTGACAGTAGAAAAGTATTGTAACTTTCTTAATACGTTCTGGTATGTTATAGAAACTAGTTACTTCAATACATCCTCGTAAATATTATTATGTAAATAAATCGAACATGCAAATTTTGTTGCTTAGCGAATGTATATAGAAAGAGAAAGGGATCTATGAAGATCTAAAACTAGAACTACACTACACTATTTGAAATCGATATTATAATACTCACTTGTATATAGATTTAACCTTGACTGTTGAAACATTCACATTTTCGAACTATGAAAATAATGTGAAATATTCACGAAAAAAAAGCACGTGTTCGTATACCAACGCAATATTTTTCAGATTTTTTCTGACGCATTTCAATTTGCAGAACTATGTATATGATAAAATATAAAACTATTTGGAATATTCAATAATAAGTCACAAATATTTATAAGATTAATATTATAATCACATACCGAGTGAGTGTTAAGTATGGAACGCTTCAATTATTTCGGAAGGACTCCTGCAATCTTACAATATTTTGACTAGTCCACAGTTAGATAAATCAGGCAAAGTCTGAATTTGGAGCTAAAACCTTAAATTAAATTGGGCGGTTTTGATTTTATAGATACTGGGAGATTTTGGGATAGTGAATAAGTTTAGCAACTCTTAACAAAATAACGGGCATGGATTTTCGAAAAAATATTAAAACGGGAAAACGAAAACAAAATTTTAAAAAAAAAATATAGGTATTTGTTCATGATCTCAAAATTTTCACCTTAAAATGGGTTTATACATTCAAAAATATTGTTAATGCGAATAACTCGAAAACTCCGAGGCATTCGCAAAAAATATACATCACAATATTCTCTACAGATCGGTTTCTAAACATTTTTTTAACCTAAAATTATCATCCTAAAATGGGTTCATGTACACAATCATTTTGATTTGCGGATAACTCGAAAACTATGAGGATTTCGACAAAAGAACGAAGATAGTGTTCATGATTACGTTTTTTAAAAGTTAGTTCATATAAAACCAAGTTCATGTGTGTTATATGTAAGCTTAGCTATACGTCTTTGAACTGTAGAAACTTCTTGAATTGCCTACCAAGTATGCGATACGCATTACCAGATATTAGAAGTTTACGGCATCGAATCAAGAGTGATAGTGAAGTCCAAAAATGGCTGGGAGTTTAAAGATGGGCGTACGAATTACCATAACGAAGAACGCTCAGGCCGGTCCTTTGTAATAATTGTTGGTTTGATGCATGCAGTTGTGAAAACGATAACCACTTCTTCATTGGTATTTCAAACAACATCTTGGCGGGAAGTGCTTCGATGACAACGAAAAGTGAAAACGACCGTGAACCCCTGGCAAAGAGGAATTGTATTTGAAGTTCTAAAATTTTTTAAACAAAGTATTGCTGTAATTTTTGTAAGACAAATTCTAATGGCAATCACAAAATCTAAGCTTTTCAAATGAGGACCTCCGCTATTGAACTAAGAGAGTTCAGTCGTTGAAACATTCAATATCACATCACTTCACAAATCTTACAAAACTATTTACTCTGGCACGGGTCAAGAATAAATGGTATATCATAATTCAAAGGAAACGACTAGACAAAAACACTGGTTTATGGCGGGCAGTTATCACTAATAGAGTCATAGGCGGGGTTAATGAAAAGACCTATGATATTAACATATACTTTTTTTATTCTTTTATCATACATATCTAACCGGTTGTATGAAGAGGATTATTACTATAAATATATTTTATATGCCGCGCCGTTCAATTTTAACTCGCTGTTATTTTAATACAGTAATTAATTTGAAACGAATAGTTGTGTAAAAACAATGACAATAAACATTAACAAACAGGTAACAAATCACTGAATAATAAGGTCAAGTTCTTATTCAAATTTGTTAGCGTATCTCAATACTTTACAACACAACTTCAATTCTCAATTAATTAGTTTGTATATGTGGAGTTGGTTAATGGAGGACTAATAAAATAGAATGTTTCTCTTTAATACTATGTTTATGGAAATTTACCTTTTAATCCTTGATTTGACATTGGTTGATATTATCTTGTCCACCTTTTTTCGGTGTCATCTTTCCGCTCATACTACTCTGTTTTAGGCCATCCTTTATTTGTTGATACTCTTCATCTCCTTTTAGTTACTACTTCCACTCATTTATTTATTCAATTATTCACTTCTTCATCTATTTTTTCATGGGTAGATGGTTCATTTCTCATGTATCCAGGGTGTCTAGTAAATATTGAAAATCAAATTCCCGTACTCCTCCCGGTTGGTTTTCACAATTTCCCGGTTGAAATTTCATGAATGTACTAGTTCATGTTGATGAATATTTATTTTACAAAAAAATAAGTATAATAGAACAACGAAGTTATTTTTTTAATTTAACTAATTCTTGTTCCACTGCTGCAAGCTGTTTTGAGAGTCCTCTTTGTAATTTTTGTTTCCAGTTTTTCGCTCTGTTTTTTTTTTTGTTTCAGTTTTCAACAAATCTTGTGATTTGTGTGCGCCATATCTTGAGTAGGCAATCGTCATACAGAGTATCATAGATTTGGAAATATCTACAGTTTTTAGTCCACCAATTTTTTGTAGAGAACCATACACTAATTTTGGCCTATAAGAGATTTTTCTTTTAAATTTTACAATAAAATCTTCTTATTGGCAGACATTTCTCTCTTTGCTGTCGCATTGGCGTGAGAAACTATTAGAAGAAGTTGCAACACTTTTTTTAAACTACCGTTTTCGATCATCCGAAAATCATCTACTCTATCACATCTGGAATAGTTTTTCATCTTATTTAGAGTGATCTAATTTGTCAAAATGTCTCTAAAAGCCCTGTATGCTTCTTCCAAGTAATGGCGTTGCATCTGTTTGTAGTCAACAAAATGTCAAATGCTTCAGACATCAATTGTTATGTATCGTTGCCAGTCTAGGATTAGATAAACTTATTGGTTTCGTTAATTTGAATGCCAAGGGACAGTTTTCTAAAAGTTTGGAAACCGTATACATCAAACAGTTTTTAGAATCCTTGCGAAAGATAAACACTTTTTTGAAAATGTCTATTTTATAAATATGAGAGCTTTGAAGAATTTTGCCTGCAATGAACTGCCTCATTAAGTTATTCAGAACCGAAATCAGGTCTTCGTAACGACAATGAGTTAGTGTCCAATCACAATTTTTAAGGAACGGCTCTAGTTCTTCGGATAAGGACTAAAAGAATGGTAGTTCAGTAAATGATAATTTATTATCCAGATACTTTTCCACGATTTTAAAACTTTCACATGGTGGTTTCCTCCTCGTGTTTTGCGGAGAAGATATGAATTTTTTCAAGTGCGGGTATAGCAACTAATTTTTTTATAAACAGGCATGTTTTCCAGCCATCGTGCTGAACAGAATTTCGAAGAGAGCTGAGAGCAACCAAAAATGGATAAGAACATTCCTCACCTGGAAGCACTGTTTTTGAACAAATAGAAACATGCCCTCAAGTTAGGCAATCATAGATACGTGGGCCTGTAAAAAAGCAGTTACAAGGAAAGTTTAACATGTTGTTTCGATTGGATGATGCGATTTTCCAGATCATTCGGAAGGTTTTTGACCTTTACCAACACCAACCTGCTATGTCTGATTGGTTCACTCAAAATTACTGAATATTCCCATTGTTTTCCGGTTTGTGAGGCTACCACTAACTCTTTTAAGTTTTTCAATGGAAATTTTCATAATAATTGCATATGTTTAAGTTATTTTAATTGTCTTTGTCAGTCATCTTCTGTTATAATAACGTAGAGTAAAGTACCTCTGTGTTATAATTTTCTTTGGCGTGTTTTAATCAATATTAACGAAGCTTTTATGTAGATGAGTAGTATAGATTTATTCCTGTATTCAAAGTTTGGAACGGTGCCACCAACTCCAGTAACCATTTAAAAACATATAGTAATATATCTCAGTGCAAACTTTATAGTTAATGTTGTAACTTTAAGAAATCTATATAATGAGAAATTTTCATAGAAAGATAGCAAGTCATGGTACCAATAGAATAAGAGGGATACAAATAATAAATTAAAATGTTCAGAAATATAAAATTAACCTACTGAACACACTGTTTACACTTCAACTACACCAACATTCACAATTACACTGTCTGACTCGCGCTTAGATAACCAAATTATTGTCTTCAAAAGCTGAAAGTAAACTGGAACCTATTAACATGACCTACCTATTTTATGCTATAAAATGGGATGTAAGAGGTAGACCGTTTTACCCTATTTAGACCGGGATCCCTCGCCCTTTTTCGTAAGTGATTACTAACAAGCTAATTTTTCGTCAGTAGCTTCATTTTGACGAGACGCCCAACATTAGCTAGTACAAAAATTTCGTAAGTGGTAGCTAACAGGGGTAATGAGAACATAATTTGTTGATTTAGTGGTTATCAAAAATTCATTACTAACTGGTTTTTTTATTTATAATTCTTATAATAATAATCTAAATTAGCCGAAAAAATATTTGTCCTACAAAATGCTAGGTTTGATCAACGAGGTCCCATTTTTGCAACATGTACTATTTACGAGGTCATGAAAAATTATTACTAACCAGCTGATTTTTTTTTTGTTGGTTAGTTAATAATTATATAATTTAACGCCCACATTGTCCTACACATTACGTGGAACGTTTTTCTAGTCCGACACTCTTAGGTTGTAGTACAAATACTAGATGTAAAAATAATTAGTATCAAGTTGAAACTTCGTGAGTAGCTTCGTTTCAATGAGACGCCCAAGAATTTCCTTTACGAAAATGCTCGATTGTGGTAGCTAACAGGGGTAATGAGGACATAATTTGTTGATTTAGTGGTTATCAAAAATTTATTACTAACTGGTTTTTTAATTTATAATTCTTATAATAATAATCTAAAGTAGCCGAAAAAATATTTGTCCTACAAAATGCTAGGTTTGATCAACGAGGTCCCATTTTTGCAACATGTACTATTTACGAGGTCATGAAAAATTATTACTAACCAGCTGATTTTTTTTTTGTTGGTTAGTTAATAATTATATAATTTAACGCCCACATTGTCCTACAAATTGCATGGTATATTTTGCTGATCCTCCAATGGAATTTGAAATTCATAACAATAAAAATCTATTCATTCTGTACATTTTTCTATTGGAGTTTAGTTATATTAGTACGCATGCGCGCGATGCTGCGTACTGTGTTTAGTTACTCCATGCTGAAGCCGACTATAACCGTGCTGTTCTTTTCTGTTGACCACGTGTTGGACGCTCTGAAATAACTTACATTTTTTTTTTAATTGCTCAGCAAAAATGGAGTGTTTTTTATGCAGTGTATTGTGTGATAACCCTCGCTTTAGAGAGAAACGCGAAGAGATCAAGAAATTTTGCTTTCTTGTCGAACTTT
Organism: Diorhabda carinulata; assembly: GCF_026250575.1. Lineage (NCBI taxonomy): Eukaryota > Metazoa > Arthropoda > Insecta > Coleoptera > Chrysomelidae > Diorhabda > Diorhabda carinulata. Next base: position 33,967,772 of record NC_079460.1, on the reverse strand, counting down.
TTTGTCTGCTCGAAAGCATCATAAACATAAATATAGTAATGTCGTATTACAAATTAAAAGAACGGTATTCATCAGCAATGTATGGTGTAATGCACACATGCGATGCCCCACAGATAAAGTACCTGAAAATTATGGATGGACAATAATTGATGGTAAATACGAGTATTATTGGTTTGATGGTCCTCAAAGCCCATCCTTTGAAGAATTATCTTCTCAATTGCAAGGTACCTTATTAATATTATTGAAATTTGGTTTTTAATTTTTCGGCGACATTAATTAATTTTTTCATATTATTACAGATTTAGATACCACTGAAGATCAGAATGAAGAAGATACTGATGAAGATGAGGAGAGTGATGCCAGTAGTGAGGATGAATGTTTTTCTGATGAGTCAGATGAAAATTAATTACTTTTTTATATAAAAATATCTACTTTTTCATGTATGTTACATAATAAAGTTGATTTATTTCAATAAATATATTTTCACTTTACCTCATGTTGCACATAGGAAAAAGGAAAATTACGATTATTGTAGGACTACGGATGCATACCAGTTTTTTTGTAGGACATTGTTTTATTCGGATAAAAAACACACTAATGTATCACGTGATACTTTTGTCCTACAGTTACTAATAAAAAAAATGGTCCTGTGGTATGGACAACTTAGGAGTCTAGGACTAGAAAAACGTTCCACGTAATGTGTAGGACAATGTGGGCGTTAAATTATATAATTATTAACTAACCAACAAAAAAAAAATCAGCTGGTTAGTAATAATTTTTCATGACCTCGTAAATAGTACATGTTGCAAAAATGGGACCTCGTTGATCAAACCTAGCATTTTGTAGGACAAATATTTTTTCGGCTAATTTAGATTATTATTATAAGAATTATAAATAAAAAAACCAGTTAGTAATGAATTTTTGATAACCACTAAATCAACAAATTATGTTCTCATTACCCCTGTTAGCTACCACTTACGAAATTTTTGTACTAGCTAATGTTGGGCGTCTCGTCAAAATGAAGCTACTGACGAAAAATTAGCTTGTTAGTAATCACTTACGAAAAAGGGCGAGGGATCCCGGTCTATTTAAACAGTTCTTACATTTAATAATCTCAATGCTTTCAAATGCGTCCAACGATTTAACATTGGATACATTTTTAACAATTTCACATTAATTATATTTACTTCATAACATGATTGGTAGCGTCCTCGGAGATACCCGATTTTTCGCTCTGTCCATATCTACCTGTGCTTTTAAAACTGGATATTAAAGGATCTCTTAGTCTGTCTAAATATTTCCTGTCAGAATCATTACAGCTAATTTCATAGATATCACACTTTTCCAGATCTGGTATTTTATCCTTGGCACTACCTATTAAAACTAGACTAAGATATCAGTAGATTTCCTAGCTCATTTAAACATGTATAAACCGAAAAATCGGGTAATCATAATCATGAAATAAATAATGTAAAATTGTTAAAATGTATCCAATAATAAATTGTTGGATGCATTTGAAAACATTGAGATTATTAAATGTAATAGCAGTTTAAATGGGGGCAAAGGTTTTTTTCCTTACAGCTCAGTCTATAGATTATTGGTTGAGGAGTGAATGTGAAATTTCCCGACAGAGGGTTTTCCCGCTGGAATAACTTTTTCGCGGAAGGAAGTTTCATTGGTGGGAAACTTTAGTGTTGGTGTGGTGGTAGTGAGAACAGTGTGTACTTTATGAATATCACTAACCATTCCAGAAATTCCATTTAGTTAATAAAATACCCATTCTTTTCAATTTCTCGATTGTTTACTGACAAGAAGAAATTAAAGAAATCAAGTTACCAAATGCACATGTATTTAAGTAACATTTCACAGATATGCCATTGAATTAAAAATTTTAATCAATTTGTTATGGCATGTAGTTACAAAAACACTACGAATGGTTTTTCAACATAATTATTTTTCCATCAACTAAACTTAGATGCAATTTCTATTGAAAGGTCCTGAAAAATCGAGAAATATACTATTTCGGTGTTTTATTCCGAGTATTAAAAACTTGTTATGTTATAGGTGTTGATAGGTGCAAAGAAATAGGGAAAAAATAAATCGCGGTGCTTCAAAAAACGTCTACAAGATCGTGACAGGCGACGAATCATGGATCTATCCATATGAACCCGAAGTTAAACAACAATCAAGACGAGCCAAATACAACAAAAGTAGTTCACGCACGAAGCACTTCAAATGAAATTGTCGCCTGGACAAGTCCGTTCCATTAAAGCAACGTAGAACGGTCGATTAAGAACGATACATCAGCATTTGTTAGCCAGAAATTTTCGAAAAAATCGCACAGAAACAAATTTGGTAGTTCGCTATAATAGCGTGATATCACAGTTAGATTTTCGATTTTCTATAGATGTCTGATAACATTTGGGAAAACTTAACACCAAGTAAAGACGATACATGTATGAAAAGCAAAACATGGGACCAAATATTATAATCGAGTTTTAATTTGGTCACCAAAAATTGGAAGAACAAACAAAATAAGAAGATGTAAATTGTTTAAGGGTACAACTATTTATAGAACTGCTTGCAGCTATTCCACTATCAAATTAAATAGGATATCGTATAAGCATAAACGCAACATTTTGTTGTAGATAGATAGATAGTTTTTTTAATATAATTTTTAAGCAATTATTCAAAATAAATATATCAACCTTATTTCAATGCTCAATCCTTATTAAGTTATGCGGAATTTTTATTATACAAGCAATATAAACGAAGTATCGCAATAAAACTTTAGTTTTTTAGTTTTTCTTAAATTTTTATCACAAAATCAACGTAAATATTTATACATTCAGTGAACCTGTATTCAAAATCTATATTTGTTTTTAGACATATGATAATTTATACACATAAATATTTATTTTAACGGAAATAATGTTTTATCAGAAACAAAAAAAAATCCTACCTGTTTCTCCGAAGTTTCAGTGAAATTGTCAAAAAATTTGCAGCCTGCTGTCAAAACAGGTGTGCTCTGTAACAAATATCAAGAATGAATCAGAGAACTACTATTTTACAAATAGAAGTAACATTCACCATTCATTAGCATGTTAATTACTAACTAAAATATTGAACAATATTGAAATAATTAACTGAGGAGCATAACTATAGCCTCGTATGTTTTTTCGTAAAAAATGTTATATTTTGAGATAATTAAAACTAAAATTGAAGAATACAACCACGGTAAAACGTTTACATAATTTATTTCATAATTCAGTTTGATAATGACTCTTGTATTTCAGAGCTAAAAAAGGCGGAATTTTGCAGCTTTTCGTAAGTATATATATATATTAGCATTTTCGTTGTGGGCATGTGGCCAATGAAACACCGAAACACCAAAGTGTACTAATTGTAATATATTCCGAGCTTTCGAATACTTATGTATTCATCTTCTGGGACTGAAATTATGGTAAAGTACAATATAAAAATATAACAATAATGAATGTTGTTTCTAAAAATAGACGTTTTTTGTAATTTTTCTCAGTTTTAGAAATTTTGACAGATCCATAAATCATATTATGTTCTGAGTGACTGGTGAGTGACTTCTTCAACTGACCAATGTACTTGTCACAATTTAAACAAGGAATTTCGTATACTGTTAAGCAATTTATTGGTTGGACTTTTATCTTTTATTCTAGTAGAAATATATTGAATATTAAGGATTTGACTGTACGCTATCTTAATATTGTGTTGTTTAAACATTTCAGAAAGTTTAGAAGAAACTTATATATGGTAAGGTGTATAAATAGGTGAGATAGAAAAGTCGGAAAAGTAACGATTTTTCAGTATTCTACTCTTCTATAGTGAATTGTATATGAGGATCAAAACTATTGAAGTAAAATAGTAAATTATCAATTTCATTATATGGAAGGGATAACATTATTATGTCGTTTACATACTTTTTAATGAAGAATACTTTGAAAGGTAAAACAGATATTGCAAAGTCCAAAATATAATCCATTACATAATCTGATAATATCAGGGATATTCAATCCACTGGTGTACCAAATATCTTGAAATGAAAAATTGTGAAAAAATATACAATGGACCATCGAGATATACATATTTTTGCACAACAACCTCAAAGTTTCTCTAAAATGAATTTTGTAAATCGTTTTTAAGAGTTTTACAATCGATGTATTTAAGTTCTAGTTTCACTAACCTCAAATTAGATGGGGCTATATTTATGCTCCTCAGTTAATACTATTCCAATACTGATTTAACAAAATAAATCTGTGAAAATTCGTACAATGCTTGAAAAAATATTTTTGTTTAGTGCAGTGTTCATTATCAAAGAAAAGTTATATTTTTGAGAATTTACGGCATCTAACCAAGACACTTATAAATCTATTAATTTGAAGGAGAGCTGAAACCGTGAAAATCAGAATAGACAATGAACAGTACAAAAATTTTTTTTGAAAAATAGGTGTTAACTATAGATTAGTTTGAGTTGGGTTCCTAATGTAAGTGCCTATTATATTTAGATGTTGTTACTAAAAAATGATTATGAGATCTAAACAAAGAAATAACTCGATGATAATTATCGATGCTAGGTTTAATATAAATATTAAGTTTGTTTGAAAATTATGACCTTTTACCACTAAGAACCAAATTAACATGAATATTTTTTCGATACATATCGCTATATATGAACTTTTCAAAATATATAGTACAAATATTTCGTTTGAAAATATATCCTTCTAACTCTATACCATGTCTACCGATTTTCCAAATTTTGCAAACAATCAAGAAAATAATATTTCAGAAATTTCAAATATTATAGAATAATCTTAATACTTCCTGAAATTTTCATACATTTTCCTAAGCTAATTTTTCAACATTTCCATTTCTCGACCCCTTTTAGTGTTAATTTCAAAAGCAAAATTTTATTTATATAATTTGTATTAATTTTTTAATACTTGCTGGTAAGCATTGTAACAAATTACTATGAATAAAAAAATTGAATTATCACATATTGCAGTTCAATAATTATCTGATTGAAATAATATTTAATAAACAATTAAATCTGAATACCAGTAATAATATGCATATCATTAAAATCTTAGCAGTAAAAACTTTGTTAATTACTACTTATCAACAATTGTGAGAAAGTTATGATTAATTATAACAATGTAGTACATTGAATATAATTACAGATTCTTACAGTTAAATTAACCTTTTATAACATACATTACAAGTGATAATGTCTGTGAAATCAATAAAAGGAATTTGAATTTGTATAACTGGAACATATAAGATAGCATCATAGACTCAATTTGAATGTAACAGCTCTTCAAGATTATTTCCAAATTAATACAAAAATTCAGCTCTCTTCTCAATCCTACAAAGATAGGTGGAAGAACAGTTCTGATGCAATTAGAGTAAACTGCCTGTCAAGTTAGCATTAGCATTAGTTACAATTAGCAGCATACTATTCTCACATGAGATGTACAATATTTTCCACCATACCATTCATCTCAAAGTAGAAATATTAAGTGATTGAAATGCCATTACATGGCCTTAAACAAAGTTCTGATATGCTTATAAGATTATATGATTATTTTTGTTAATTCCTGGCTAACCACCAACATATTTGTATATAATTCTGAAGCTCTTCTTATAATCTTATATCTTTTTAATCAAATTGTTATTTTTTGTGTTTTAGCAATAAATGATGTATTGAAATTGAATTTCAAGACAAAAATATGAACACTTCCCTCCCCTACTTTTCTTGTTAAAATATTAACACCTTTTGTAATATATGGTAAAGAACAAACTTTACATAGAATTCATAAGTTGAAGTAGGAAAACTAAATGAATCTATTATTTGAATAAGTATACTCACCATATAGTAAAGGCTGTTCCTTGCACTCTGTTTACTCCTGGATGACCCCTCTCTCTTTAGAAGAACAGAATCCAGCGAATCTTTTCTGTAGTGAAAAGGTTCTGCATAAACAGGTTCATGAGGATTCCCAACAAAAAAACAAGAATTTGGTTCCCTTATCTTCTCATAATTTGTAACGGCAAATCTCAGAGGTTTCAAGCAATTAAAATTAAGTGCTGATGTATTAGAATTTTCTTCATAGCTGGGTAATTTTGGAAGAGTTCTATTTGATTTAGTATGGACAATCATACTATCATCACTATCTTCCCCAGACGTTAAAGATTTATCTATTAGTTGCTTTCGCCCTTTTAATTTATTATTCCTAACAGCATCTTCAAGCCTAATGAGCATATATTTTGGATCTGCCTTCTTAAATGCTCTTGATGGAGGCTTTTTTTCTATTTGTTTAGTATGTAAAAATGATATATTTTTAGGTAATTCAATTGATTCTTGTATATTTAATGCCTGGAATGTTCTAGGTGGTTTTTTGGGGGCAGGTCCTTTAGGCAGAGGTCTACTTAATGCTACTTTCAAAGAATCAGTCAATGAAACTCTTTTTTTAATATCTAATAGCTTTTCCTCGATTTTCATTGTACTAACACTGTAAATTGAATCTTTTTTGGCAGAAACAGGAAGACTAGTTATATCTGTACAATTTGAATTATTTCTACGTAATGCTTTAGGAATAGGTTCAGTATACAACAATGATATATCCATTGATTTTTCAGGACTATTTTTTGTACTGTCGTGGCAATCATTACAGAGATTCTTTGTAATATCATTACTAAATTTGCTTCTGACAGATTGAAATTCAATAGAACTTTGAGATTTTAAAAGCACAGGCTTTTTAATGTTATTAGACTTATCAGATTCAATATTTAGTAAAGGCTTAATCTCGCTAATTTTTGTCAAAACATTGCTGTTATTATCACAGTTATTCTTAACGGCACTAAATTGTTTAACTTTACTTTCATATAAGGTACTTTGATTACTATTTCTTTGGAAAGCACTGGTACGCTCTGCGCTTTTATCTACACGAAAGGCAGGTGTTCTTTTAATGTTTCTCTTGGCAGGATCACTCAATTGCCTTTGCAGAAGGTTATTTTCAATTTGCTTTCTCTCAACAACTTCTCCACTGTTATTAAACTACAAGATAAAAGATTCAGGTAATTTCTCATCCAATTTACATTTTGTAATAAAAATATGTCAACTGCACCATAATATCTTAATGTTAATACTTTATGCGAAACCTGGATACGACTATTATAAAATTAACATACTGAAAAGATTTATAACAATCTTTATATCAGTCTTAGAGCTTTATATTAATTATGAATTAATTACATCGATCAATTATAAAAACTTGTTAGGAAATTCCGAACAATGGAAACATGGTTCCATGGTACAGAATTCTATATTTTTTTGCAATGATAACATGTAAAAAGAAATTTCAAATTCAAAGTTTAAAATCAATTGATTAAATCCTTCAAGATTTATCATTTGTTGATAAAGTTGGTTTTTTCATTTTTGGTCAAACATATTAAAAGGTACAACAAATGGTATAATCAATTCTGTGATATAAATAGTACATTCACCACAAAATCATGTCTTACTGATAATAAATAATGTTTATATGCAATTTTGGAAGTTATACTATCAATAACATATTGAATATTTCAATACAACTCTTTGATAAATTGAAATTAGAGTGTGGAGAATATTTAGGTTTTGATTTTGAGTTGTGCACATAATAATTGTTTACAGTACCTATTACTTTTTGCAGAGTTGCAAATCGCAACTAAGCAAATGTGGCATTAACCAAAACTATCAAATTGTCAGAGCCAGGAGTCTGGAATCAATTTTAGGATAAGAAATTACCTGTAATCTAGTTCCTTCATCGGCCAATAATCTTTCATTATTTTTATTTGGATTCCTGTCACCACTATCACAGTTTTTTCCATTTTTTCTTTCAGGGGATTTATTATTTTCACTATTTTCAAACTTTTTCCGAATTGATTTCACTCTGTTATTATTGTTTGGAGGTCTATACATTATTTTATAATAAACAAGTCTTATATGATTACATCTCAACTAGTCTACACAGGAAGTATCTAATTTGTTAGTAACTTGCAACAAGTGGCACAATCAGGTAAAAATTGTTAATCTGAAAAGAAAATTTAGTTACTTACATGTCCAAAAGAAGATCCACAAGTATACTAAATTATGCTAAATTAAAACAACTTACCATTTAAAACGAGATGCTTTAATTAATGTATACCAAGAATTGAGTTTAATTACTAACACTTCTCACTTAGACATACGGTGCAACCTTTCCTTATCTTGGTTCTTTCACTCAACGACTAAACCCATAGGCAACGGTTTTTTTTTTGTTGTTTTGGAGGTGTCTGATGCTCCTCCATGCCAGACAGTTTTAGTGATCCAATCCGAATGAATGAACGATAAGAAAAACGTGAATACATATAAATATTAAATGATTGAGTAGCATTTCATATTTGTTTTTGCTTTGAAATTGATAAAAAACCATTAAAACTCACACCTATTCTATAGAGGAATAATTATCTTTGAAAGGTCAATTTTGTACCTATGCAATATTTGCTGTAATATAGGAAATACATGTTAGTCTAATGATTTTTTTTGTACTATTGCTACCTTATGAGATGAAAATTCATTTAAATATTATGAAATGATAAAGTTAGGCAATTTTATAAAATTTGTTCTACCATTTACTAAATATGTTTTATAAAACCGGCTGAAACGTTTGGTATACATTTCTTATTATTAGTAGAATTTTTTCTGACAAAGACCAGCTTATGAGTTTATTTATTGTGATAAGTGAGATACAACACATACAAAAGCAAATTTTCTGTTTAGATTGGCGACGCCCGAAAATTTAATAAAAATTATAATTTAAATATAACTCTCCAACGTGCTATAAATATAGTTATTGAATTGTTTTAACATTGAAATAGGTGCTACAAATTATTTTCGTTATAGTAGGCAACCATATATACATAATTTATATTATAACAAAGTTGAAGTAGGCTAGTAGCAAACACCGGAAAGAAGTAGAAAATTATAGTTAAATTTTTGACATCAGTAATTATATTATTTTGTTACAAATAAATTTGGAAGAAAAAGTCTAAATTAGCTGTGTTTTAAAATATGTCTGTAGTATGTTTAACATGTTTTCAAAAAGGCGAAATCCTGACAATGAGTCCATATTTTCAACATATATTTGATGGTTTGAGTTTGGCAAATATGATAAATTCTATTTCAACATTAAAGGTAATGTTTTATTTCCGTTATTTTAAATTTCACAATAAACTACTCTATACTTCTAGTTATTTTCAAGATATAGTCCTCTTGAACATTTTTAACAATTTTTAGATAGAGGAAAATAAAGTACCATCTCCAAATGTCTGTCAAGAATGTACAAATACAATATTAAGTTTTTACAATTTGGTAAAAAGATATAAAGCAGGGCAAACGTTATTCACCGATGTTGACAAGAAGGAAGAAGTATTCTTTTTAGAAGAAAAAGATTATGACAATTATGTAGACTGTGAAGCAGTGTCTTATAAAGAAAACAGTGATCACGAAGACAATCAAAATTCAAGTCATTCCCCCGAATGGCCAGAAAATGACCAAGAAAATGGTATATCAACATTTCCAAATTATATAGGAAGTTCTCTAAAATTTCAAGAAGAAACAAAACCCAGAGTTATTGATGAAATGGGAAATGAAGTTATTTCTTCTGTAAAATATACGTGTCATGAGTGTGGGGATTCATTTCTTTTTAGAGTTGGTTTTTGCTCACATATGGTTCAAAAACACAACATTTATATTGAAAATCACATGTACGAAAAGTATAGTACCCAAATAACTATCAAGATACCTCCACTTATTGGAGATCCTGTAAATTTCGCAAGAAAAAGTTATACCAAAAAGCACATCAAAACACTAGATGATTTTCAATGTCAGGTTTGTAGAGAATCTTTGGAAACAGCTGAAGACTTGAAACAACATTATAATACACACAAGAATCATATATGTGAACATTGTGGAGCAGCTTTTGTAAAGAATTCTTATCTACGAGATCATCTTTTAGTTCATACATCAGAAAAACGGTATCCTTGTGATATTTGTGGGAAAAAATTTAAATATAGAAATGGATTATCTGTGCATAGGAATATTCATATAAACTTCAGAGGATTTATGTGTGATACTTGTGGTCAGGGGTTTAATGCCAAAAGTACATTAAAAACTCACATAAAATTAAAACATACCAATGAAAGAAATTACCCGTGTCCAGAGTGTGATCTAACATTTAAAGTTAAATCTTGGTTAGATAAACATTACACACGTAAGCATACATTTAATAGAACCAAGGATTTCATTTGTAACGTATGTGGTGTAGCCTATTTAAATAAAACTACATTAACAAGACATATATCAGAAAAACACACTGGTACACCTGTAAGACATTATTGTACTGTTTGTGACAAAAGTTACAGTATGAAAACCAAATTAAATATGCACATGCAAAAAAAACATAATATTATTTTAAATACTACATCACAATTACTTCTGTAATATTTCTTTTTAATATGTGTGTAATGTATATGAATCAGGTATTGCTTTAAAAATAGAGTCTATATTAAAAAAAAGAAAATACAAAATTATTTGTAGGAATGGATAACATTCTAGATCTAAAAACTGAAGAGATAGAGAGTGTGATAAATGGAAAAAGTTGTATCTTTTAGAGCACGTTATCAAAACAATGTGAATTTTCTTCCGTTCCGTCTATCCTCATTATTAAGAAAACAATCAAAAATAAAGGAGAGGATTTTCTTCTCAATTTTTTGTGACAGCTTACCATGACATGAATTTTTTCGGGAGCATCCACCAACTTCTATTTTTGAAATTGAAGTTATGAACAGAGAATGTAAATACTAATAAATCAACATAATGTCCTCAGATTTCCTAAAAAAGGAAGGTGCAACCAACAGACAAACTTTATATTCTCTGCTCATATGTTACCTAATAGTTGATGGCTGCCCTAAAAAAAAAAACTGTTACAGAAGACTATAAAGAAAATACTCCTTTTCCTTTTTGACAGTTTTTGGAGTAAAGATGATAGGCAGCACAGAGGAAAATTGGCATTTGTTTGTTTTTCTAGGATAATCTGAGCAAAAAGATTTAAGAAGCTTTAAAATGTGCACATTTTTTCCATTCAACTTCCTATATTTGCATACTTTTGGTTTTATTCTCGTCATCTGATTATTTATTTCAGCCTTGTGAAATTTCAATTTTCAATAAATTTTGATCTAAAATGATCTTAGGTCAACTGACTTGAATTGGTATCAAATGAAGATTGCACTTTAATACAATAAAAATTTTTATATTTTTATTAAAAAGAATAGCAACACAAGATTCATATATTCAAAATACCTGGTCAGAACAAGTTTGTATTTATATTAAATGTTTTATATACTTCTTTTGTAACTTAATAAAATTATTGTTTATTTGAATACATTACATCAAAAGGAAATTAAGGAAATTTTATTTTACAAAAGTGAACGAGAATGTTAACAGCTTATTTAAATACCAACACATACAATTATTTTTATCAACTCCAAAATATTTTATTAGTATTCATTACTGATATGGAAGGTGAATCAGTAAAATAAAAACATTGATTCATTATCAGTACAGTGATAAAAAACTCATTCTCATTAATAAATGAAAAATGTAAACTTCAGTTTTAATGAGTCTGTTTACTGTTTACTAACAATTGTTATTTTGTTATACTGGGTATTCTAACTTACATAGATACACACCATGGTATCATCAAGTTGATCAATATTATAATATATAATCTTAGACAGCAAGTAATAAATAATAAATATTGTTGTAAAGTTTCAGGAACTAGTGGTGAATAAACTTTTAGTATTTGATAGGACAATAGTGGATAAACAAAGAATTAAAAATTTTGATCTGTGGGATGTGGTTAATACATTAGTAAAATAACAAATCGAAAGCACCCATTATGTGAATCTATTTTTTGAATTTCAAACCCGTTTGTTGTTTATTTTTATTATTTTGCGGTCTCCCGTTTGTGTTCACTTTACAGTGTTGTCTATCTTTGTAGGTTAAATCTATGTTTATTTTTCTTTAAATACAAATATAAGTATATTCATATATTTTAGAATTTGATCCAATAAATCTATTGGTACTTGTCTTACTCAAATTATCAAAAATAGAGCAGAATCACAAAAAATGATAAAAATTGAATACTGTTATATAAAAGCTGATTGGAGTTTAAGATTCAAAATAATGATATATTAAATATTTGTACACATGTTATGTGTCATATTCTACATACTCAATTTAAATAGGCGATATTATCAGAAGTACCACATGCCATACCAACACTTTGAAAACCTTACAAACATATATTAGACTAACTATTATTCTCATATCTGCAGTAGCACAAATTATTTTTTGAATAAAAAGTCGCTACTGTTTTCAAGGGTTTAGGATTTTAGTGCCCTGCAGTATACTACTATTTTAATATGAAAAGTTGAAAATATCTAAAATAATTTGTGATAAATTTCACAACACAGACACAGATGGCCGGAATTCCAGTTTCCATTAGGGACCAAAACAAGAGTTCTTGAAAAAACATGGGTTGTATCTAAGGAATCTTCAATCTGCAGAGATAGTGACAATAATTTTGAACCATTTTACTTATTCCTCAATCTCATTTGCAAGTATGCAGTGTTAGGCAGGGTTGGATGATAAGGTATTTTTAATATACTTATATCATATATTCACCTTCCACTCGTTTCTAACTTTAATTACTATCAACGTTGTTGAATCGTTTCCCTTTCTTTTTACATAATGTCTATATAGTTTGCTTAACATATTTCTAATTTGCGTATCTTTTAGTTTTCAATTTTAGATTTGTGTTTTTTGACCTATTTCTTATCATTTTGTTTGGTATGTTGGTTCACTTTTCTCCACTACATATGTGGTTGTTACCTCTGCTTTCGCTTTAAGCTTTTAAACTGTTGTTCTACGCCATCTTAGTTGATCTTCCAAATATCCTACCCATATTTTCTTTCTCTTTTTAGTGATTTAATTGATACATCTTAGTATTTTGCTAAAGTTATTGGTTAGATGTATTTCTTTATTTGTAAGACATCGTAAGAAAGTTTAAAAATATTTCTTGTAACCATTAAATAGCTGCCTAAGTGGTAGTAAATAGTATTTTAGATAATAAGTAATTATAATATAATTACTTCTAAGAATTTTTCAATTTAATTTCAAGTTTTTTTTACTCTTAATACTTCCATTTTAAAGACCGTATTACAAGTTAAAAAAGTATAATTAATTAACTTTGTTGATTTAGAATTCTTTACTAACTGAAATACCGTCATTTCAACGTATTATAATGTTACGAAAATACCTCATTTTGGCACGAAATAAATTTAAAATTAGCGATGCTAATAGGATTGGTGATTCTATTGTATATTTTTTCTAAACCCTTAGCCTTCTAATGTGATACTTAGTTTTTGCTACAACGATTGAAAGTACTAAAATAAAAGTAAATAGTAATTTGCTCATTATAAAAGTCTATTACATGGACTATATATTTGTAAGTTTTTTCGAATAACTTTATAATAATTTGCTATAAATCTGTATACAAATTGGAACGGCACTTTGAATAGGTGTGGTTTTGATTTTATATTTTTAGAAAAGTAAAAATACAATATGTGCGGCCTTAAAAAACAAACCATTTGTTTTTAATTTGATACACACATCTGTGATTATCAAAAGATAATTTATTAGGAAAATGTATATGTGGAACTACAAAAAATTTCTAGATTTAATATATTATTATACGAACTATTCATTTTGAATTATTTTATTTAAACATACACTTGTGCTAGTTAGTAGCACTTTAAATCATAATGTTAGATAATGAAATTAATTTGAACAAATATCTATTCACAAAAAAATTAAAACTTCAATGTTATGAACAAGTAAGTATATTATTTAACGATCAGTTCACAAGACCAGCCGCTGGCGGGTAGTTTAAATTCGAGTAGAACACTATACTTTGTTCACGACTATCAGATAGATTAGAGGTGAAATTATAAGAGAGTTTCATGGTAGAAAAATATTGACTATAGTTATAACTAAAGTGTAATTATTTAAACTATAAAATTAATAGTGATTCTGATTTTGCTCCTTCTTCAATATTTTCTGAAATATTTGTTTTGCTTTGTCAGTAAAATAAAAAATTCAAAATACTGAGATTTGATTTGTTGTATAATTTAAATTTGCGAAAAATATGTAAAATGTATTGCCTATACATTGATATTGGAATACCGATAAGATTGCCATTTGTAAAATTTAGCATCCTGAACAAGACGCGTGAAAATTTCCAAACTTAGAGCCCAGAACCCGGACAGGTCAACAAGTTTTTTAAACATAGTCGGTGCAATAAAAAACAGTTGAAATTTTGACAGAATTTTATTTTTCTGTTTGTTCTAATGATATCAAAGGGTTCAGCCAAAGCGCCTGATCGGCTTCACGAAGGACATTGGCCTTTGGTAACGTCAAGTGGGGCACGACGCGCCTATCTGAAGGCCTATGTGCTTAAAGGCTCCTTGGCCGCCCACTATGTAATTAAGAACATTTACAGTTCGTTATGAATTGTTTTAATAATTAGATAGGAGTTTTTTATTCTTGGAATCAAAAATAAATTATTAATATACTCCGTTATGAGAACAAAACTTCATGAAAATATTGCACATAACAAAATCCAATAAAATTCCGAAACAAAAATCTCAAAAGTCCTTAGATTATTTTAGTATTAAGTCTTATAATTTATTCAACTCAATAATTATCTTCTTTAAATTTTCATCATCAGCCATTTCACGGAATTCTTTAGGAGCTTCGGTAAGTGGCAGAAAAATTAAAAATTTTTAAAATAATGGAGTCCACATCTACTGGCAGTGAATAACATCCTTGATGCATTACGTTGTTAACAACATGTGCAGAGCATCCCTCACCAACCATGTTTAGTTTAGATATTCTCTCAACTAGTGAAAAATATTGTTAGTTTCAAATTTCACTAGCCTAGACTACAAAAGAAAACCCTGCTCGGATGCCCTCTAAACTAAGACAAATCCGGGTAAACGTAGACATGGAGTAACTCTACTTTTTATGGGTTTGTGTAAACTATTGCAAAATAAAAAATTTACATCTAAATTTTAAATATTAACAATATTTGTGTGTATTTTCGAGTGCAAAGTGATAAGTCTGGATCAAAATCTAAAATTTATAACTTGCAGTAAGCTTAATCAATTTGAAAAAAATTAGTTCCAAATATTAGGTTTATTTTGAGCCATTTGAATATCCAAAAAACAACAGCTCTTTACATTTCTTCTTATTACACTAAATATTCAACAAATCTTGTGTTATATATTAGTATAATATTTTATTCCTAAAGCAGAATGTAAATATTCTCAAGTTTAAGCCTAGGTCTTAAGTGTGACGTCAAGTGGTATATAACCAAAACATTTATGTACTATTATAGTAGATAGTAGGTATTAGCTCATCGAAATGACCTTGGCAGAATAATACTTGATTTTATACAAAAATTGCACACGATTACCTTTGTTTCTATTTGTACTACCCGTAAATACTTTTAAATAATTTGCGCCTCCCTAAAACAGTGAAGAAAATACCATGCCTCGGAAAACGTATATTTTTGGTAGAAATATAAAACATAGTAAATAAATAATGACTGTAAAGTTAAATATTTTAGCGTCTTGAAGCGGACGATTTTCCGCGTGCAACTCATACTCGCCAAGCTGGGTAGATATTGCACATCCATATTGAATTAGCGCATTTACCATTCATTGTGCAAGAGTTTTGGCAAAAAATAAATTCCAACTATTGTAAAGTTCGATAATAAAAATGTATATGAAACTTTAGTTGTTTGTTTTTTATTGATAAATTCATGGAACACACCACGTATATATGTATATATATATATATATATATATATTTATACAAAAGCAAAAATTCAAAACTGTAAGTTATTATTTCTTCCCATTCAACGTCTGTTTTGAGACCATTAAATTCTTCTTTTACGTCCACTTCATAGGCTTAAGTCATCAATATTTTATATCAGCTATTTATTTGTTTTTCATTTGAAGTTTTTATTGTATTAAACGTTTTGTCGGCAAAGAAAGAGGAAACAGGAAATGAAACAAAACTATTTTTATAACAAATTTAATATCTACTTGATGTTGCTTTACATTGGGCTAACAAGTAATACCTTTTATAATTGGCAAGAACTTGAGAATGAAAATACTTTCAAGAATAATACCTTAAAATTATGTAACGTTCTAATATAGTTATATTTCTGATATGTTTGTAGAGAAAAATTATGCTATAAAACAGAGCGGTGCTAGTGTAACAAAACGTTTACATGTTTGAGCAATTTGTTTGATTTTATCAATTTAGGGTTTTTATTTTCACCTTCAGATTAATTAACTTAATTGATAAATAGGCTGAGATTTCCCTGAAAACATACAGTAGCTGTTGCCTTTATATTAGTATACTGTCCAGTGGTAATACTATTATGAATCGACGCTATACTGTTGATTTGATGTGAACTATGCTGATCAACACATTCAATTGTTACTTTCTTCATTTATTAGATGTGTCGAAATGATCAAAACTTACACTTTTTTCATTATTGAAAATGTCTTTATTCAAAGTTTTTTGTTACCTAGTAACAAACTTAGCTAAGAATACATAGTATGCCGATGTTCTGGTGATTCTTGGCGTCCGTTGCTGTATTTGAGGCTCTTGGCTAACCAAAAAATAATCCACGAGTTCTGTGTGTTACTTTAATTTTGACTGGGCTACCCCTGAAAAGCTGAAAAACTTGATTTTATGGATCGAACGTGTAAATTTTTCGAGAATGTTAACGTTGGTTTTGTTTGATTAGGGTAGTGCAAATCCGTTGATTAGCCGTGAATCTTATTAAGCGATCTATGGAAAAGCCTCTCACTATCTTGGAAACCAGATAATAATTATAAAAGTGCTTACGATTTTTTGCAGCTTTTTCATATAACCAAGAGTAATGTGGGATTTTCTGATACCAGGAATAATCTATTGTCATTAGTATACTTTGTTTTGTACCACCTGCAGGGAGAGTAATTTGTGTTTGGTACCGGTGTAGCAGACTGATGCTCCGTAATTTTCCACAACTCTCAAATGAGTCAAGTGACGATGAATCTGAGAGTGAAAAATGAAGTTTTAGCTTCTAGATGATTTTTCTGTGTTTTCAAAAAAATATTACATAATAAGAAATTTTAATATGTATTGATTTGTTCCATATTACCCACAATTAATTTAAAAAAAATTATTTGAAATTTTTTCGGAAAATTCGAAATTTTTCCAAAATTTTCAATTGTTTACTTAAAAAGACAGAAATAATAATTTCTACGAAAGTAATTTTATGAATGATTCAATGAAAATTGATAATCTTGGCGTTTATAGGGGGTATTAATTTATAAGCTTGATTGCCTTAGAAAAACGACTTAATAGATTTACGATTTTTTTCCGAGAAAACTATAGCTTTTACAAAAAAAGTTAAGCGCCATTTTTTATCGAGAAAAACTTGGTATGGTGGTATTTTTTCTTTTCTTCTTTATCATAGACTGAAATAATGGGATATTTTGAAAATCAAAATGATTTTCGAAATTTGTTTTGACTTCGATAGACCTCTGAGGTTTTTCTCACATCAATCGATATACTTTGAAGCTCTTGTAAAAAAAATCAACCTTTTTGCTTATTCGTTTGGTGAAAAATTGCCTCCACCGACTGGGCTAAAGTTAAAATAGGTTTTATATCTGCTTGTATAAAATCAGTTTGTGTTTTATATGGAGTTGGCTATTTTTGCAAAAAAGGGAATATATAATGTGTCTATTGCAATTTCAGCTTTTGCACTTATTCAGTGATACGTACATTAGTGTTTATATCTGTTGCACTACTAGGGGTAACTTGCCCTTCGATACAAAGATGCGACTGCAATGAGCTGTTTATTCTACCGATTTTTCTGAGTAACAAGTATTCTGTTTATTGATAATATTATTATTTAGTAAATATGGGAGAACGTTGTTGTTTATATGCTCTTGTAAAGTGTTTGGAGCACCATTTAACCATGCTACAAAACAAGTGTCGTCCAGCGTGGCCAGAGTATATTAAAGATGATAATACTGACCCTTATGATATTCTGGGTTGGATGGAGTAGTTTCGTCAATTTTTATATAGATATTCCTGTTTTGTTAGAGAGGAGTTTAGGATTTGTATTAAAAAACTAAGTGAATTTATAGTGATGGCATACTGTTTCAATGTGGCTTCGGATTTATGTTTTTATTACCACTGGTCATCAATACTAATAAGTATTTTGAGATATAGGCGTTTATAAAGTTTAGTAAATTATCGGAAGATGAGAATACAGTGCCTTACAAATACAATGAATTCCTAATTGTTATCAAAATAATTCATATTTTTGTTAAACTAATTCCTATTCACGTGTAATGGCGCATTCAAAATATGTATAAATTTTCTCAAGACATTGTAGCTTATTACAAACTATTATAATGTTAGCAATGGAAAGGATAATTAACAATTACAAATAATACAAAGAATTATGAAATAAATATGTATAATTTATAAAAAAAAAAACATGAGAAATAAAGTTTGGTTATGGAAACCGAAAGTAGATATGGTGAAAACATGTTCCTCCAGAGTTATAGTTCCCAATAAAAAAAAATTTGTAAATATACGTTGTATTTCTTTGTGTAATTTATAATAGAAACTTATTCACAAAAGTTACATTTAAACGAAAATAACCATTATTTCTAGCACGTACTACTATTACACTAGACCTAATTTTTGTACATTGAGACTTCTATACCTACGTCGCATTAGATGGAGACTCATTAAAATCAGAGTTGTGGACGCGACAAGTGCTTAGGTAATACTGGTATCGATTTTCGATTAGTTTTAAATCCATTTGACCACGTTTTATTAAATATTATCGCAAAATAATAATAGCAGCCAATTATCGCGAATTTTACTTTATAGCAGACAATTGACAATTGAAAATACTAAAAAAATAAAATTTTGTAAGTCACTGATCAGATCTACCATTGATATATTTTATTTATTATAGTCTCAAAACAATTTTGATCACGGCAGACATCTATATTGCGAACAAACATTAACAAATGATGGAATCATCAGCTACTACCGGGTCAAATGAGTTCTTGGCCTCAAAGAAAGATTAACACCATCACAAATCAAAAACAGAATAGATGTTGTTTACAGTGACTTGTGTCCATCATTTTCAACAATTCAAAGTTGGTCCAAGTTGTTTAGCTGGGGACGAGAAACATTAGAAGATAATCTACGTGCGGGAGGTCCTGTGACGGTGACAACTCCAGAAAACATTAAATTAGTGTAAGAAATTGTTCTAAGTCACCGGCGCCCAAAAACAAAAGTAATTTGAGCACAGTCCGGCATGTACAATAAAAATGACAAAAATGCGTTTAATAAGCTTAATAATATTTTGGGACTGCAAGGATATCCTGTTGATTGACAAGAAATCACATACAACCGTGGACGCGGCATATTACTCTAACTTACTAAGATAGTTGCGTCAAAAAATTATCGAAAAAAGGAGCTTTATAATTAGCCGAGGTGTGCGCTTACTTCATGATAATACCTCAGTCCAGCTTTGCTTTCCAAGACTACTATACACGAATGTGGTTTCACAGAGATTAAGCACCCACAATATAGCTCTGACTTGGCCCCAGCCGACTATTTTTGTCCGAAAAGATAAAAGTCCAGTTAAGGAGTAAAATATTTAACAGCGACGATCAAATTAAACAGGCGATGTACAAAAGTCTTAACCATAAAACGCATTTCTAGAGTGGCATAGAAGCTTCAGTCAGACGTTCTGAAAAGTGTGTGAAAATAAAGGGAGAATGTGTTAAAAAATAATCATAGTTTTTTTTATGACTTATCTTTTGTTATATATGTTAGGATGAGAACTCATAAGACGATAAAGAAGTAGATTTTTCATGGAATAATCATAAATTATAGCGAGTATCTAGAAGCATATGCGTTCTCCTACTCAATTCAACCATACTCCAATAGGTTGCTTTTTGAAAGCATTTCTCCAATAAGTAAAAATATAGTGGGCCATCAAAAGTTGGTAAAGCTCACTCTTACACGATAGTATTGAGCTCACGTTAACATTTTTCATTTTCTTTTCAAAAGATGTTTAAGGCTTTATAGTTGCTAACGAATGGTTGGAACCTGCCATCATCTACATTATTAGATTTTTTGGCACTATATAACGGACATGTGAAATGTTGAATGATTTTAATACCTTTGTAGCTGGCTCTCTATTAAATTTTTTTACCAAAATTAAAAAATGCTGATATTTAGTATTCTCATTTAGCAAAAAAAGAAGTTTTTCTTTATTTTATTGAGGAAAGCTGGATTAAAATCATATTCAGTAAAGGCATAAAAGAATATCGGTCAAACAAGACATCAATTCGGCCGAAAATTTTGTTATCATTTGAAGAAATTTCTTTGAAATCCTTCCCAATGTTTTGGGAATCTCTTTTTTTGAACGAAGAATGGAAAATCTATTAATAATCATTTGTTTTTATGAGGCGGCTCTTAACATTACAGAGCAGATTTGTTACATTTACAGAAACCACCTTATAGATGAAGAAGAGGAAAAGGTACAGGAAATATTGGATACGATAAAGTTTTTAAATCGTCAATTTGGTTGTATATAGAATATTTCAGCAAACTTCCGAATAAAAATCACTGTAACTCGATCTCTTGATGTTTTCCTCCAATTTTTAGAGAGTTCCTCCTCTTCACAACTAGACTTGTGTATCGGTGTATTTTTTATGGCGTTTTCAAATTTAAATTAACCGAAAATCGATACTTATATACGTACTCTTATACTTGAGTGCTTGTCACGTTCACCACTTAGAGCTTGTGAGTCCCTACGACGTAATGCATGATCGGTATAGGGGTGTCAACGTACAAGGTCTGGTCAAATGCATAAAGGTTGCCATTCATGGGCTTTTAGACTAATATCTAGTTTTCATCAATACCTATTCGTGGTATCAGGTTTTTAGAAATTTTCTTCTTTATTTTATATTAACTCATGTGAAATCATATTATGTACTAATGATAAATATGAAATTCAATAACAAATAAACGAATGGTCTATAAATTCGAGGAATTTTAACAGGAAGTTTTATAATCACATAGTTAATCAAAAATAAATGAATTGTAAACTTTACGATCTGCTTTTTGTTAGATATTTCATTAAAATGAAACCTATTAATTTTAGATTTAATTTATGGGCGATATATTTATTTCAAATCTAATGGTTATTTGTATACCAAGGTTGCAAAATACAAAAATTGCTACACTTAATAGTTACATCTAAGCTACTTCCAAGTAATAGTAATTGATTCACGACCTAATATAAATATGTTCTAAATTAAAAAAAATCAACTTTGTTTAGAAAAAATATTTATAAATAATCCAGAAATACTTTTGGGTAGTTGAATGTCAAACGGACTAGCTCACTGCCATCATCACTTTTTGACATTTATGAGCAATATACTTTATTACTTTTTGGAACTTACGGTCAGATAGACAATCCAAACCTTTCGAACCTTTGAAATCCAAAGATTTCAAATTTTCAATTTTTAAATATAGCGTTCCATTTCCTTGGGAAGTTTTAAATTTGAAAGTCAACTTATAATAACTCATATTTTTATTATTTCAGTTTCTTGTTGTTATTAAGTAACACACACACACACATACACACACACACACACACACACACACACTCACACACACACACACACTCACACACACACACACACACTCACACACACACACACACACACACACACACACACACACACACACACACACACACACACACACACACACCATACACATTAACAGGACCCTTTCTTGTCAGGTGGAAGCTGCAGAGACCGGGGCTTCTATTGTCCCCTTTGCATGCTGGATAAAGCCGCCGGCAAAATCCTTACAAATAGTCCATAGAAGCATAGAAGTAGTAGGAGAACCGCTACTAGAAGAAAGTCAATACAGCTTTCGAAAAGTCGCTCCACACTTTATGTGATTGATCTCGTCGTCAGCACTGCAAAAGAAGCGATCTCATGAGTCAGATGGAAGGGAAAAACAAATAAGTACTGTCTAGTGATGACGCTTGATAGAAGACGCCTGCAACACAACTAGATGAGATTGCATTATGGGGGCTCTTCGCAAAATACACGTGCAAATTACCTACAGAAGATGGTACCTAGTTACTTTACAGACAGAATCCTCAAATTCGATACATAGAATGATCCGAAAGAGTACAAAGTCACTGGAGGGTACCTTGCAGATCCTTCCTAGGTCCCCTCTACTGTGGAACATCATGTATGATGGACTGGTAAAGCTAATATTTGGCGTTAGTAGTTGTGGGAAAGCACCTAGAAGAGATCAACTTCACTTTTGATAAAGGCTGTACTGATTACTAGCAATAAAAACGTGGGAAGCCTGGGAGTGCTGATTGATGCCAGACTGAATTTCAAGAAACAAGAAGAGCTCGTGAGTGAAAAAGGATAGTGAGTGGGAAACTGCTTATCTCGGCTTATGCCGGAACTGGGAGGTTCAAAACAGAGAAGAAACAGGAAAGAGAAAGGAGGGTCGTTTCAGTCCATTGTTGAGTGTTTCTATAGTTGCCAGCACAGTGTCCGAGGAGGCAGTATGTGTAATCATCGAAGTGCTGCCTGTTCGTGCATTAGCAGAGAAAAGAATATTCTTACACCGACAGAGAAAATCAACTGCAGCGAGGAAAGAAGAGTTGAGAAGAGATGAACGGAGAAACAGCATAGGTCGTTGAAAAATGTTATGGGATGCCCCGACAAAGGAAAGATGGACCCACTGACTTATTCTGCGAGTGAACACTAGGGTTAGCCGCTCCCATGGAGAGGTAGATGACTACTTGACTCAAACGCTCTCTGCACACGGATGCTTCAGAGAATACTTTTACAGGTTCCTACCCTATCTATGCAGGAAGCAACGAAAGTGCTGAGCACGTATTCTTCGTATGCCCACACTTCAGCATGCTTCATCATCATCACACCTGAGAAGCTGAAATATGAGTAGTCACGCATGAAAATATGTTTAAGGTTATGTTATCAACAGAGACTATCTGGACAGCAATGAGCACGTTCAATGCTAAGGTATTGAGGAAACTTCGTCTGAAGGGAATAAAATGAGGAAGGTGCAAAATCGAGATAAAAGAAGCAACTGACGGAAATGACGCAAATAAGAAACCAGAAATGTCCCTAGTCCAGAAGATACGTAACAGTATTTTATACACCAACTTTTATAATAAAAAAAAAACACACACACATACATACATACATACATAAACAAAACTAATGTTTATACCGATAAGATATTCTGATGCTGAATTGCCAAAATAGTATGAAAATCGTTAGCCTTAGTAATCTGCCTATTACTCTGCTCACAAGAATAAATCATAGGTAACCATATAAGGGGATTAATATTTTTGAGTTAATAAAAACAAAAACAAACGAATCAGCTGATTGCATTAACCCACGATATACTGGAGTAGAAAGAATCGTATTAACATCGTATGGCTATAACTAATTACATCATCAAATTATTTAGACTTACGGTACATATAATTATCGGAGCTATCCGTCGAACTTTATCCCACATACTCTCTGAATTATACTTAACGTCAAAATGTACATACTGTAGACAATATCAAACTTGTGAATGAAAGTGTGGAAGACTTTATCTATCTGTCGTTTATCCTAGGAATTGGGAATCTGCCTATCTATTATATAGAAAATTTTGAGCAATGATCTTTGCCTACATTTATATGAGATCCAGCTGGTGCAGAATTAAAGCCACGAGACCGTCGTATACGTTCGTTATTCATTGATTAGACTAAAATGACCCAATGGTGTGAGATAGAAAAGTGTTTTTGACTTAGCGGAATTTTTAACAAACAAAATTATCGCAGCAAACTCTACAGATTCTATTATATTTAGAAATTGTATCAATTGGTGCAGTTTACACGCTGGTGGCATCACTGGACCTGATTTTTTAAAAATAAAGGCGAAACTTACTGACAATGTGGAGATCGATACCGTATCATCATCAATAATTTTTCGTTGGAAAATATAGATGACATTGATCCTGGTGAAGTGGGGTTTCAACAGCATGACACTACATGGACTGAAACCATAGATCACTTTGGCGATAATTTTATTTTGAGTAATGGACCTATCATTTGATCTTTCGATTTGACACTTCCCAATTATTTCTAAAGGGTCACATGAAGTCACGAATTTATGTTGATAAATCAGAAACAATTGACGATTTGGATGGCAACATTGTTCGTACTATTAGTTTCGTATGACCAAAAATATACGTTTAGAATATGTTTTATCAAGAATCGTCGCGGTTGCCTAAAATGATTTTAAAATGTTAATCCCAGCTAAAACCTCAATAAGATGCTATGTTTAATTTATTATGTAGACAGTGAACACCGATAGGAACATGATTAGTAGCCAAAGAAATATTATCAACAAATGTCAATACATTTCACACTATATCATCCCAAACGTCTGACTAAAATTCACATCTAAATGGCTTTTTATAGTCTTTGCTAAATTGACAGATGTGTCATGTGTGATTAGATAAAAAATCATTTTGATCGTGTTCATGTCATAGCTACTGAGTAGAATATTCTTAAGGGAATTTCGATGTTGCCGTATAAGCCCGGAAGAGATGATGGAAAACATAGTCGTCTCATATGGCTGTTTAAATTGTGAATCAGAAAGCTTTTCGCAGAATAGGTGCCAAGAAAAAGTTTTTTTTGTACAAGCACACACATGCATTTTCAATAGAAAAAATTCATGAACCACGCTAAGAATTGTACCCTTAACCACTCAATTCCGCGGATTTAGCTCCGAGTGATTATTTTATTTCAAACGTAAAGAAAAGACTTGACAGATAAGGTGACTACAACATACAACATATAATATCTATTTTGATTACCACGACAAAATTTATTTTTTGGTAAAAGTTGGAAAAGCTCAAAAGAGAAAAATAAAATAATTGTTTATCTATAAATCTGCGTTTCATTCAAAAAGTAAAGTACTTTATTGACTCATCCTCGTTCAAAAATGCCAATTACTATGAATAATCATGCAAAAAATGTGATATAGGTACAATCACACGACTAAGACCGAGTTCCATTAATTTTACAATTGTAGTTTTGAGTGCTCCCAAGGAAAAGTTTTATAAACTCTATTCGGTACTAATATTTTAAGTTAAAACTACATTGTATTGATGTAAGAAGAAATCCACATTTGTTCGAATTAATTACTCGAGCGGAAAATTTGCAGGCGTCAGAATTCAGTTTACACCTGTTCTAACCAATAAAATATAACTACCGGAGTCTTCTTTGATCTTTATTGAAGATTTAACATATTTAATATTTTCTTGTTTCTGGTTCTATGTTTTTAATTAATAATTGAATACATATCGGTATCCACTTACTACATATAAATTTAAAATCTACCTGACATTGTAGATGACATCTTGTAAAAATTTGACGACACGCATGTGTGAAATACTATTTAGAAATCCTATTAACTTACTTATTTATTAATTTTGGCAAGTTAACAGAAGAAATCTTCAATTAATAATAACAATCCAAACATAACCAAGTAAATGTAATTAAGTAGGTATTGTGTTAAAAATAAACCCACGCTGTAGATTTATTACCTTGGTTTTATAATCTACATGAAATTTAGATGAATTTGTTAGAATCATGGCTGTTACAATTGACTTAACAATGTATGATAAAAATAGGCGGGTAACATTCGAATCCATAATTTGTGGATATTTTTTGACTTGCGATCAATATCGTAGGTAGTAGTCAGTCTATGCAAAAATATATATCAATACTAATTATGTTTATTTAAGAAACTTTTTACCAATCAATTTATTTACACCGAAATTGTTAAGCTGCTTTTGATCTATCAGGCTAATATCTCAGTTGAGTTAATAATAGCTTTGTTGGCGGTAGTTAATTTGAACACATTCTGAATATCTTCTGAACGTTTCAAATGCGCACTCTTGTTCAGAATATATTCTGAGCATGAATTCCTCTAAGAATTATGAACTCTTTGGTATTTGATGTCACAAAATTGTTGTTGGATTGTTTGTTTTGTTGTTTCTAAAATTATAATTTAAATTCAAACCTAGCTAGGAGAATAAAATGTATATAATATCCATCTTACTGAATAATTAACTGGTCGATTTATTGTTAAAATTAGTAAGTACAAAGGTAACTGGCACGTTTTTTTTTTAATTACAAGTACCTAGAAAAACACAGATTAGAAGTGTGAGCTTCAAGTAAAGGTACATTTCCAATATAGCACTTCGTGGGCGAATTGCGAGGTGGAACGCACTTGACGTGAAATTAGCTCATTTCTAATAAACTTTGTCAATGGTTTTGCAAAAAGTGCTTGCACATGCGCCTTTGCACCAGTTTTTGTTATATGAAGTTAAGTTTAATTGAGCCGTCTTGTGATTTAATATTGATACAAAAATAAACGTTGAATTATGTACTTCTTCAAATTATATGAAATCAAAATGCGAAATATGACAATTCCACCTAGTGCGCATGTGCCATGCATGGCACGAAATTCAAAATCTTGAAGTTTGCATCCTCTGTCAACAATCAGCAAGGTTTTTAGCATTAGAAATGTTAACATTGTTTCTCGTATGCCACTCAAGTGTACTGTGTTTCCAATTCGCCCACGAATTGCATTAGAAATGTACCTTAAATCGTATAGTTACCACGCGTTTTATTTGTCCAACAATCAAATCTTATCTAAAAAATGGACTGACGTCCAATAGTGGATTTGTACTCATTGGTGTTTTCTGATCAAAGTTTGTTCATGGGTAAAAAATATCTGTCATTTATCCATTTTTTCACATATATTGGCTTCTTCCGAATCAATTGTTTTTCAGTCATATATCTATCAGCTCGATTATTAATAACGCAAATTTTTAAAAAATATTTCAAATTACCTTCTTTTATGTGAAACGCCCATTTTTTAAGGAGGCAAACCTATAGTCACCTCAACAAAGTAGAAATAGCTACTGGACGTGTGTAAATGAGATGATTCAGTGCCAGTGAAATGCCAGTAATGCTACTGTACCAATGTAAATCAGACTCAATGTAGTGGTGTATCACTGTCGAGTTTCAAATTATTTTTCTGTACTTTTTTTCGAATCCGATATTCGCTTCTCTTATTCCCAATTACTAATATATTGAGTTTTAAAGACAAACCCGAAAAGTGAAAGAAAGGAAAATAATATTAGAACTACCCTTTGAACTAGGAAGAGCGACTTTCTACTAAATATATTTAGCACAGCTCTGTTTGGGATTTGAAAAGTGCAATTCATTACATACATCTAAATTCAATAAAATATTAAAATACAAAGATTAATCAAATATCTAGAATTTACTAGTAGTTGATGTTCTGGAGAAACAAACATATATATTCATTCTAAAAACTGATATAGGTCAAGGTAAAGAACATCTAAAAATCTCAAAAAATTAGATCTCCAGGCACATGACAAACCACTACCACTAATAAATTCTTTGATTTTATTTGTGAGTATCTGAGAGAAGATATTTTCTTATGATTGAGAAGGTGATGTAATCTAATTTCTCTTTATATAACAAAAATATTTTTAAAATGGTAGTAGAAAACCAAATATAAGTGCAATCCCACTCGCAATATACCCTCCGATAAGTAAAAATTAACTAGCCGATTGTTAGCAAACCACAAGTCTCCACCTATATTTGGCGTTCCCGTTGGGAATTTTTGTTATTTGACCACTATTTTAATGTTCTAAATTGACCGGACTATGAACACAATATAGTCGAAGACGTTCTTTCCTGCTAGCTCCAACTCTTGGAGAATTAAGAAATTATATAATTACAGAGGAGATTCAATCTTTTATCACAGTTTATAGAAAATTCACGAGTAAGTACCTAGATACTCAAATAAATGTTAAATATAATTATAAACTAACTTTGATTGGAATTACAGTGAACATTTTGAAATTTTTGATGAAAAAAATTCTACTAAATCTGAAGCCTTCTCCGACTCCCCAACTCGTAGTTATTTTTAACCTAAAATCATAAAATTACAACCATTACTGAAGAAACTCAAGTAAATATTCATTTATTGAGGATAGTTGCAGCTGTTTACAACCACTATTTCACACGAAACTTATCATTTGAATTTATGAAAATACAGTAAAATCAATTCTCTCAGTTACTCTACAATAAGAACAACTAGTAGACACTAATTTAATGATATGATTACTAGTCGAACTTATGAAACTAAACGTAATACATTACAAATACACTGCTCAAAATAATCAGAGGAACACATACATGTTTTTTGTAAATATAAACAATGCGAAAGTGATGAAAACAAGATAATTTGAAAAGCCACTAGAATTGCAGTGGGGTGAGCAATAAAAATTTTAATTCAGAAAAGTAATTTCTGAAACACATAAATTATTAAGTCTAACGCTAGTTTTAAAAATAGTACCAGCATTTGACAAATGGTACGTAATTTCAACGTTATATCTATCGAATTTGAAAATATTAAGTGGAACCCCGGGGACCATAAGATACGCATTGGAATAGATAGATAGAAAAGATATTCGAATCGAACTTACAGCCACTTACAGTTGAAATAGATTAAGAAAAGACAACATGAGATCAAGAAGAGTCGCACGAATATCTGTTATAAATATTAATCATAATTTTATTTCGTTCGATCTAATTTTGTGTTATGCATATAAAGTATCATTTTCCTTCGGCACGGTGAAATTTAAACCACCACCGATTGAGCACTGTTTTCAACTTAAGAAATTTCAAAAGGATATGTTTGACAGACGTTATCGGAGCTTTAGACCCTAGAAGAAGCTCTAACCGAGAAATGGAGTAATATATCATAACAAGATATTTGTAGTCTACTATGTTGTAAAGCTGGTCGAATCGTGGAACGCACATAGGAAACTAAAATTTAATCCGGAACATGTGGATTGCTTGTTTATTCCACTTTTTGCAGTATTTGCGACTTGGTAGAGTTATCTTAAAAGTGATATGTAGAATTTGGTTTTTTCATAATTGTATAAATATACATCTTTAAAATAACCCGCATTAGATTAATATTGTTAAAATTTGAAAATTGAATATGTTTATTTTGAACAATGTATCAACTCTTCTCCTATAACTTTTAATAACATGTGTTAATTACTTATACAACTTCTTTTCAATTTATCACTGCTAGATTTTATAGAAAAATCAATCTAATTAAAGTTACACTTTTCTCCATATTGTCAAAACTATTGAAAATTTGTATGGCTCATGCAATCATCATTTGTTGAAGCTAATGTCAATAATATAACTAAGGTTTGAGTTTTGTATTTTTAGAAAATTTTTCATGCTAACTAATAGATAGAAAAGCCCTATAATGGAAATCCATATAGTTACAGATATTTGTATGTGCTTCATTTGACAAATCCGGAAAGCAAAACTGGAAAAAAACTTACGAAACATAAAATTTCAATATACTCCCATTTATCTGTGTAAATTTAAATAAAACTTCGCGATAAATTATCTAAATAATAAAACATACTTATTAGAATCGAAATCAACCGTTATAAGAAGAAGAGGGAAGTGTACGTCAGGAACTGTTCAGTATATTTCGAAATGGTTATAAAATAGAAACAACTCAAGGGGACAAACCGAATGATTGGAATTTTCTTAATCTATGGTGATAAATAAAAATGAAAATTTGAATAAAAAATATATATGTTCACAGAATCTATGTTTTCGATTGATTGTAAACATTTTCTTCACACCGAAATATAATTACCTGAGCATCATGATACGTACACAACAACCTAAAAACGCTTGGACAGAAATTTTGGAGGATTAGATTGTATGCCTATTCAGGATTAATGCAAATTTAACTAAAAATATTAACAAAATTGAATAGTTCCTACGGTTCTATCAATCCCTGTTAACTTTGAGGAGATTAGGTTCCAGTAAGACCACATTTATCT
The DNA here is from genome assembly GCF_026250575.1 of Diorhabda carinulata. Taxonomy (NCBI): domain Eukaryota; kingdom Metazoa; phylum Arthropoda; class Insecta; order Coleoptera; family Chrysomelidae; genus Diorhabda; species Diorhabda carinulata. Next base: position 33,937,450 of record NC_079460.1, on the reverse strand, counting down.
CATAATTTTGTTTATTGGTGTTTCTTTATCTCTATTTATTTTAAATTATTGTTCTTTCCTATTCATTTTATAGAATCTACTTAATTTTCCTATCAGAGCAAAAATACCTAGCAGCTTTATTGAATTTAATAAATTATTTCTATTATGCTTGTCATGTTTTCTTTTTGAAAAGTAACTTAATTATAGTAATTTATCGACAAAGTTTTCTGTGGTAGATTGGTTGGTGTTTATATTTACATTCTTCATTCTGTAATTTTTTTTTCACTGCTATATCTAAAAGCATTTTTTCATTATGAATTAGAAAATACTGCTGGAAATGGTAGGCGACTATATAAAATATAACGCAATGAATTAATTATATTTATTATTATCAATTGCATTATATTAATTATAATTTATTGATTGCGTGAACAATTTCTAATAAATAAATTCAACAGTAATAACATGAACACACTTTAATTGACATACATGGTTTTCGTAAGTAAGGCACTAAAAATAAAAATTTTTTAATATGTATTCTTACTCTTATTCGAGGAAAACTAGCCTATAAATCAATTGTATATTTAACAGCTATAAACCCCTTCTAAAAAAAATCGACAAGTTTCACAATCCAGCCTTACGTTTGATAACCGGTGCATTCAAAACAACACCAGTGCAAAGTCTGTACTGCGAATTAGAGGAACACAAGAACGTTTTTGAGTCATACGTATGCAGCCAAATTAAAATCCAATCCTTCCAATTGTACCTACCAAAATTGCTTCTCTAAGAAATTCCCAAATCATTTTATGCTAGAAGGAAATTTCTTCCTTCTTAAATGCTTTCCTATCCAATATTCTCAGAATCCAACAAGTACAATAAAAAGTATCAAAATTATTACCCAGCTTACTTCATTCAACAAACATCGCTTCAACCATACGCTAATCAAAAGACACTTTAGTGACATAATCGACAAATACAAAAATTTGTAGTTATTTACAAAGACACATCCAAATCTCAAAATGGTGAGGGTATCGCTATTATCACACCAACCTCGAAATATATGCTCAAAGCTCCTCCAATCCTATCTACACTTTTTCTGCTGAATTATATATGGAGCTACACATCGCTGCTTCGTTAAACGGACCTAATCATCTCATCCTCACTCACTCGTTTCCCTTAGCTCAATCCAAATTCACAAATTCCTTGGCAATCAAAATTAGGAACTACAATATCTACAAGATAACAACAAAAAAATTGTGTTGTTGGATCCCCTCACATACTAAAACAAAAGGAAACGAAGTTGCAGACCTGGTCGCTAAGGAAACTATAAATAGTGATAGTGTATATAATTTCTTACTAGTGCCGATATCAAATCAACCTTAAAGCATAAAGTTCTCAATAAATGGTAGAACAAATGGCCAACGTCCCCATAAAAGACTCCCTAAAACCATGCAAATTGACTATAAAACACATAATCACATATTTCAATCATTAAAGACGTTTATGTTAAAATTTTTCACATATGTTTGAAAACATAAAATGCAATTAATATTATAGGAACGATTACCATCAAAATAATTTGTATTTTTCACTTTTACAACATATGCTAAAATAAAACTATGTATTGCCACTTCTATAGTCAAATCAATACATTTATATTTGTTACATAATTTCGGAATGTATATAAAATTTATAAATACAAAGGTGATGGTTTGTTTGGGTTACTTTCCCTTGTGTTAGTTTTTTCGACGTTTAAAAATTAATAACCTGCGAGTAAAGAACGAAAATTAAACAAAATAGTTCAGCTATCAAAATATTTATATTATAAAACAATCTATAAAACAGTAAATTTAGCAGTTAATTCATATGATTTGAATTACAGTATAAGAGAAAATAAACGGACTAAAAATGTGTACGCGTCCTAATACCACTTATATATTTTTAACACAATTGATCTTTATGTATTGAAGTAGGTTCTGATCTCTAATTTTCAATCTCATTACATTAATTCAAATGACCAAAGTAAATTGATATGTGAAATTCTCGTAACCAGTGCCCAAGAGGTCAATTTGAAAAGACAAATATAACTGCTATAAACAGACAAAAGAAACATATTCCATTTCCTGAATATTTGCTCTGATACATTTGTCACTAGTATAATGAGAAACTATGTGACCTAGCATTTTCCAAGTATTTTTTTTTAATAGTTTTTCATTAATTTGTGTACTTAGATATGACACATGAGAGTTCTAAAAAGTGCTAGTAATGATAATTTTTAGTATAAAAGGTCACAGGAAATGCTACTATAAACGACTGATGACCACTTGTTTTTTTTCTCTCTCCATCTCTTATAAATCAATTTTTTTAAACGTGTTCCTCCAATATAAATAAGATATGAAAATTTTGCGTATGGGGTTTTTGATACGCTAAACTGATCTAAAATACCGGTTTTTGCATTGACGTGAAAAAGGAAAAACTATCAACGGCGAGTATGCGAATAGCGATTAATTTCGATTCTAATAAGTAGGATTGTCAAACAGTAAAGTTTATAATAATTTATCACGACGTTCTATAGACACTTACGAGGATGGTCCCAGAAGTATCTAGACCTTGCTTAGATTGCCTTCGTTTCTACAAAGGCCAGACAAATCGACGTATTTCTGTCAGTGCAAAAGAACACTTGTTATCAGTTACTAATTCTGATAATCCGTCACCTTTACCCAAAATCGTGTCCATACTGGTGTATTCCTTTAATTTTCTAATATACTGCGTTTTATCATCAGTGGAAAGTATGGAAATCCTATTATTTTTGATTGTTTTTAAATTTATACAGTATCTCGCCAAATTAGAAATCGTGCAAGCAGTTCTCGAAATATGAGCGATGATCAAAAAAAAGGTAACCCAAATTGGAGGCACATAGTGCATATAACTGGTGAGGTAGGTAGTGAAAGTGCCGATTCAGACCCTGTAAATGTTGAAACGCTTAAAAAATTGGTCTAGTGTGGTGCATAATTCCATTTTTATGGAAAAATTATGTGTCTGGTTTGCAGATTTACTATCAAATCGTGAAAGTTCATTACGAAGAAGCAACGAGCAAACAATATGTAGCGAAATTATGTAGCTATTTTCAATCAGGCAGACAGAATGACCATAACCGGCCAAGTTATTCAACAAAAGAAATCAACACGGCACGAAACACCCTGAACCATCAACGACAATGAAATTTAAAATAGCACTCTCTAAAAATACCGGTAAAGCTGTAGAAGCTATTTTCTGGGATTCAGGTCTTATCTGGAGTGTGACTAGATCATGTTTAATGAATTTGTCATCCTTCTGCAGTGTTTTTCAATCTTTTTGATTTCGTGACCCATTTACAAGTTGAAAAATTCTGGCGGCCCCCTTGTGTCATAGAAAGACTAAGAAATAATATAATTTTGATATATATATATATATATATATATATATATATATATATATATATATATATATATATATATATATATCCCTATATCCCCCCTAGGGGGGTCGCGACCCACAGATTGAAAAACACTGTCCTACTGTATAATAATGCTAAAACAACGCAGAAACTGTTGAGATGGTTCGGGTCGAAGTTACCCCCATACAGTCCAGACTTGGCACGAAATTCTTATAAATAGACTTGGTGATCATGTTGAGGTTATTATTTAAAAGTGGAGTACACCCTAATTAATTTTCTTTATTTTTAGGTACATTAAAGAGCCATTTGTCTGAAAGCTATATTTTTATCGGTATGTTTTTGGAAAGTATGTACAAAAATGAACAATTAAAAAAAAGCAATTTAATGTCCAAATTTAAAGAATTTTTACAAATTATTAAAAACTTTTTAGGTTAGGTTAGGATTCTCTTTCTTCATACTTTCTTTGTAACGTTGCGTGAATCCCACAATGGTTTAATTAGTGTACAACAATTTGTTTCTTGTTGATGAAAATAATGGTACGATTAATGATATAATATAATAATTTTCATCTATTTTTAACAACCAAAAAAATGTTGAAATTTTGATTTCTAAACTTGGGGCTAATTTTTATCTCAAATGCGTCGATAAAACAAACAAAACGAAGAAAAATTATTGAAAATTTTTTGAACAGATGGGCAGAACCTCAAAATTTAGCTTAATAAAGATTTCTTGATTCGATTTGTAACCTATCCTAAATTTAATTTGAGTTCACTTTGTGTTAACTAAAGCTACAATTTTATGTGAAAAGTACCACAGAATTAATAAAATAGTAAGTACACTATAGTTGAAATGCTACTGGATAGTTTTCTTATTCAGTATTGTCACATTATAAAAATTAGAGGAAAAGAGTTTTTTTATGGCGATTAATTTAATTTTTATGTAAATATATTGACAATTTAATAAATAAACAAATAGATTTCTAACAAATACTAACATTCAGAGGAAATTGGTATTAATTATCACAGATAAGGTAAATATCAGACTAGATATATATAAGGAATATGGTCGTCTATATAATAATAATAATGATAATAATAATAATAAATTACCGTTATTGGTATAAATATATAATATGCCAAATACTAAGGACACTTATTCTTTGGTCACTTCTATGAGTATAGGGTAATGAATATTATCATCAAAATCACAATTATCCAGAAGTGCTAATCGTTTGTCCCAAACAACATCGCTATATCTTAAAATCATTTTACAAGTGAAGCCTTTCTCTTCAGATTGTTTGATGAACATATTTAAGGTAGTACCTCTTTGTGGAGCCATTATATACGCAGTACCGTTATTGGCCAGACAGCACCACAGACAATTGATTAAATCAGTTCTCGCATCGTCAAAAAATAGACAATCAGCACAAAGAACAACGTCATACTGATCCTTTATAACGGAGGAAGACCATTCGAGAATCGCACAGCTGACTTCACTTCCAAACTCATTGCATTTGAGTGTAATTTGAACATTCTCTACGGATACTTTATTTCCATCGGACACTAGAACACTTTTAGCACGACCATATTTGGCAGCGAACAGTCCCGCTAAGCAAGACATACCCCCACCCAACTCTATCACATTTTTGTCTCTAAATATTTCTAAATTTGAGCAAACAAAGTAGCTTAATGTTTCTTCAGATGGCCATATACAAATGTTACCAGTGTTGTTAAATCCCATTAAATCTTCAGCGGAAAAAGTGCGGTTTCTATGAGCTATATCTAAAAAATAGTCGCTACCATTTATACATATAGAATATTTATACCATGTATATTTTTTTAATTGGTCAATGTTTTGGTTTTCTTTAATTACTAGAGGCAATGAGGTAAGCTCCTGTGTTTTCAATAGCATGAAGGAGGAAATTCGACGTACGGAACATTCATCAGTTGGACTGGAAGGCTGACTTTCTGTGGGGCTCTAAATTAAAAAAAAACTATTTTGAAGTCAAAAATTGAGGTTCTATTCATTATCTGTTTCCTAATGTGACAGAGTAATAAACTAACATTCCGAAGCCATTAGTTGAATATGAAATGAATGTCATAAGCTAGTTAATGAAATGTTTAAATATGTATAAGCAATAGTTACAGAAACTCGTATTGAATGAAATTTAGTGTGATCCTAATTTAGGACTAAATCAGGTGTGTGGATGGTATATTCAATAGGTTTCACCATCACTCTCTCGCAATTGGAAACAGAGTGTATATGTAAGTTTATAGATCAATTCAAATGTTGAGAAATGCTGGTAATTGAAAATGAATATCTCAAAATATAAGCATCAAGTACCCTTTTCGGAAATTTCAATTTCTATACATTCTTTATTATTGCAAAATTATAGAATATTCATCTTGAACGAGATATTCGATTATATATTAACGGCCATTCGCCTCGCGGATTATTGATTCTTTGTGCATATCAACTTGCTACAAATAAATGTTTATCAATCACTAATATAAAGGATGTACATTCAATATCAGTGGAGATCAACGTTGCTCAGTGAAAACCGTTACCAACTTTATACAGTCAGCAATTATTCTAGAAATAACTGAACAATTTGAAAATACAAAAAATACATTTTCCGTTCAATTCAATAATGAAAATTTACTCTTATTGGAAAACGATTAATATTTTAGACCAAGATCAAAAATAATAAGCTAAATGAGATGATATCACATTAAAAGTATATATTTGGAAGAAAATATATGAAAATATATAAGAATAATAAGGGAGACCAAAAAATAACAGAGCCCATGTTACTGAAAGACAAAATGCTAAAAAAAAAGAAAATCGACTACCCAACATTAGATACTTTGAATAAATTTCATAAATTTATTAGCAGGTATGTCAGAAAAATCAAATTTAATTTATGAATATTCATGTGTTACAATATTTCGGAGATTCCTTCACGATTGAAAAATTCTATCACGGAGTGAACAATTGAACTATGAAAATAAGGAATGGAATGAGAACGAGAGAATTGGTAACATCACATGCATTTTGATGTTAAGTTACAAGGCATATCCAGAAAGTGAGTTTCTCCATGTTTTCCCCTTTAAACAAATTAATAACAAATCCATGATGTATCAACTATATAGCAGAGGACACATGGAAGATCTTATTCCTTCTACCGCCACGTAAAATTCTGAAATGCACAAAACATTACGTCAAAGACCGCGGCTTTTGCGACGAGCCATTTAGAACAAGAGGCGTGGAATGCTGTAAGTCTCCAAAACTTACCTCGTCTAAATATGGCATGTTTCACAGCCGCTATTTTGATGGAATTTGACTGGGAGTTGTTTGATTATGCACCCTACAGCCCTGATCTTGATCCCAGCGATTGTTATGTTTTATATTCACATTATTCTCAATCTTGTATACTTCTAGACACTGACCTAAGCTAACTTTCTACTTAACAACACTAATGTATTGTCTATGGGGTTTTCGGAAACTATGATGGAGATAACCAGATCTTAATGTTCACTGTCGTTAGAAAACTGAATAAGGTAATCGGATCATAGCCATGTTAGGATCCTTTCTACTTCAGTATATCAAAGGTAAATGTAATCAACTGACGGGTTATTTCTGTTTTTTTTTTGATTCCATAAAATAATTAATAACCCGTATGTGGTTAGTTTGCTTAATTCTTATGAACAGCGTAATTGACAGGTTACTGAAACTTACAATTTCGTGGCTTTTCTTCATGAAAATGGTTTATTAACATAAAAATTGGTTGTAAAATACGCATGTGTTGCAAAATCGCTGATAACTGCACAATTAAATAACATCAAATCTATTACACAACTGAATTAAACACAGAAAAATGAAGCTGAAGATTAACGCACCAAACTTATAAAAATTAAAATATATATAAAATATAAAAATTAAAAAGTTTGTTTTTATTGAGTTTCAAATTTGAAATCACGTTTAAACACTAAAAATCGAGCTAAATGATGGTATCTAAGCACTAATTTTGTTAAACGGCAAGTGCAGCGTTCATCTAACTCTTCAATGCCAAAAAATATATCTGACACCTTATGACAAGACAATTAAGAGTTAGATAATTTTAAGACTGAAAGAAACAAAATTTTGTTCAAATATCAAAAAACTTGTTACTAAAAATTGACTTGAAACAATACAAACCAAACGACTAGCGGTTATTCACTGACAGCTCAAAACTTGCCTAAAACGTATTCTATTACATAATGGAAATAAATACGCTGAGGTACCTATATATATATGGTGGCTAAACACCCCAGATGGGGTAACGCCACTCTTACGAGCTTTCTAGATCTTTTTTTTTCTTTTTTCTTTGTTTCGGGGTAGATCAGTCCCCATTCTCTTCTGTTTATATCTTGTGGCACATATCCTGCCAGGCTCGTATATCTTTCGTTTTTTCTTGCCAGTTCCACATCCCAATTCTCTTAAGGTCGTCTTTTACCTCTTGCCACCATGTAGACCTTGGTCTTCCTCTTCTTCTAGCACTTCCAGGGGTCCAATCTAATATTGAGTACACTACTGTTTCCTCTCCTGCTCTCCATACATGTCCCAGCCATCTTGCTCTTTGCTGTTTAATTTTTCTTACTATGTCCTCTTTAATTTCTTGTGCTATTTCATGGTTCATTCTTCTTCGGTACTCATTTTCTGTTAGTTTTACTGGTCCTAATATTGTTCTTAATATTTTTCTCCCAACAATTCTTAAATGATTTCACCACCAAGTGAGGAAAGCGACAACTCTTGTTTAAAAGTCAGTTTTATGCGAAACCATATGGGGTTCAAAAATGTCATTGTTTTTCCCATTATAGAGGACATTGACAACAATGTTTCGGCAGATCGCATAAAACTTGCGAGTCCAGAGGAAAATACACTTATAAATATACAGTGCTTTTCAGATAAAAGTATCCACCTTTAATAACTTTTGTAATACTGGTATTTAGAAAAAATCCAAAAACACGTCAATTTATGTTGGAAGGGGCAAGCATTATGGCTTATTTAAACTTACTGGAAAAGCCACCCCCTCACCCCTAGCAGCATCCCCTTTATTTTTTTAAATTACTTTTCATATTTTTTATGTAAAATTTGGATACTCCTCTTTGAGCTGATTTCAAAAATGTATAATACTTGTAGGTTAAAGTCTTCTTCTTGCTTTTTTGTCATAGTCATAGTTTCTGCAGCATACATCATGACCGGTCTAATAACTGTTTTATATATTCTCATTTTTGTACTTTTTCCTAGTATTTTGTTTTGCAGTAGTTTTTTGTTAGCGTAATATGCCCTGTTAGCTACTGTTATTTTTTCTTTGACTTCTGCCTCTTTATTTCCGTCACCACTTAAGGTTGTTCCTAAGTAGTGGTACCTATTGCCCAACGAAAAATATTGTAACATTTCGCTACTCTTTTATGCCTTTGGAACAGTAGAGCTAAATAAGTGCATTGGGTACGAAGAAACCGGCCTTTGAAAGAAAATATGGAGCCTAGAAAGAAACATATGGTCCAGAATTCATTAGTAGCTTGTGACGAAATTATCCTTCCACCATTACATATACAACTGGGCTACATGAAACAGTTTGTTAAATCACTGGATAAAAACGGGAACTGCTTCTCTTCCCAAAAATGTCCTCAGCTCGCCATGGAAAAGATTGAAGCCAGAATTTTTGGTGGCCCCCCAACTTATGAAAGATACTGAATTTAGAAACTCTAGAACTAGAGGCTTTGGCAGTTTTTTGTCTCTGTGAAGCAGAATTTTATCGGAAATGAACAATCTTAAAATTATATTGAACTTTAAGAAAACCTTTTGCTACAATTAAAAAATATTGAGTGCAATATGAACATATAACTCCACTTCCTCTATAGTCACCTAGACAGGTTTCCGGAAAATTTAGGAGATATGAGCGAAGAGCGTAAACATCAGGACTTACGCGTCATGGAAGAATGCTACCAGGGTTTCGGGGATTCGAATAAATGATGTCTGAGTATTGTTGGTCTTTGATACGTTATTTTCCAAAGTTTATACATAGGAGAAGAGTATTAAAACAGAGATTTTTTCGTAAAGGTTTTCTAAGTAAATACATGTTTTTTTCGGTTATATACCTACATAATTGAAATTCAGAAACAAGATAAAAATCTTGTAATTATATTTTTCAAAATAGAAAATCATATGTAGTCAGCACCAGGTAAAGATTTCTTAGGTAACAGATGTACTGTAAACTAGTGTTATTCACTATTATTGTAAAAGATTCGATGTATTGAATATAAACCTGGAGAGTGTTAAAATCAAATGAATTTATTATAAAACACATTATTGTCGAATTTACTGAAGTTTATGATGGTAATAAATAATTCATGCGTGTTCATATCTGGAGTATCCGCTTAGCATGCTAATATCTGGATTTATATTTAAAGCAATTAAATCTCTTGGGATCCACTTATATCACTGATTTATTGTTCTTGGATTATATCCTGTGTTAAATATTAATTAGAATAGAACTATTTAAAGCATATTTGATTGAGTGCCAACATTTCTCAAATAAATTACAGAAGCATAAAAAATTATATAGCTTGTCTACTTTAGTTGGAATCGTAACTTTTTTATTATTAATGTTAGGAGTAAAAGTTATTGTTTGACAATGAACCTCAAAACGTTTTGGTTATTGCACGTTGGTTAGTATTAAAATAGATTCCAACTTGCTGCGTTATTAACTAAACGAATAAAATGAATGGAAATGTTTATACGAGGGCGGATCCCTTTGTCCCGAAACTGACCCTGAGCAATAAAAAATTGGCAAACATATTTTTCTTCTACAATATAGTCTTCATTATGATTAAAACTTTTTTACGACGATGTGCTTTTTAAGCTTTGAAACAAAGAGATTGGTCCTCCTATAATACTAATAATGGAAATTAGTGCTTACCTGAATGAACCATTTAATTCTGATCAACTTTTTCATATATTAATTATCGGTATTTTGCAAAATGAGGTATTTTAATTAATAATATAAACTTTTTCACGTATGTGTTTCCAACTAAAGTAGAGATATGAATATTATTTTCACCACTGCTAAACTCGCAGAAACAATTTGACAAACGCAATTCAAACTTCTTACATTATTTAATTTTCATTTTTTTTTAATATTACACCATAAATCACCATGATGTGAGCGTTACTTGTGATTTAGAAGAAAAAAGTCTTATTTCTATAATTCTTCTAAACATACCCTGTCTCAATGAAGTTGGCCTAACTCCCCAAAACATTATATTTGTGAAGTTATTCCATATAAAATTGTAATTTTATTAATTATGTAATAATTTCAGTTCAGTTTTACAACAAATAACAAAACTGTAGAGGCTATTTTTGAAGAGTTTTCATGCTGAAATGGTCTTTAAAAAATTTAGTATGTAGCAAAATAGATGTAGGTGATAACTTCAGTTGAACGGTTTGTTTATCAGCTCTGTCATCAGAAATAGGTGACAGTTGTCAATTAATTTTCGTTAATAGGTAAATCATAGCTTTCATAGTAAAACTTCGCTGAGACTGGGTTCGTATATGTATATCGCATGCAAGATTCATGTTTCAGTCCTTTATTTTTATGTTTATTTTTTTTATTAATCTTAAATAAACTCAAGGAAAATGAATAATTGTAATATTTATGTATGAATGAAAGCTTTTATTGCCTAAATTTATGTGGGTTTAATAACTGCCGCCTTGATGAAACAACTAACTAATTTGGCAATATATCCTACTGGATACAAATTCCATATCATGTCAATCTGTTTAACTAGACTTTGAAAAAATCTATAAGCTGATTCGTTACCAAATTATGGGTTGGGAATATAAATTACAACAGCTACATAGTCTAAATATAGGATTTAAGCTGAAGAAGATTCTCAGCATACCAGTGGACCAGTATTTAAATTTAATCTTTTCCATTTCAATCTACGAAACACTGACGATGAACCGATCTATAACTAACATTTTAAAATGATACAAAGGTATGCTAATATTTTAATATTGGTGTCATAATCTACAAACTATAGAAATTTCAATTCAATTGTGAAATAGGAGCAGTTTTTTCCTAAAATGTAGGCATTAGAATATTAGATTTTCGTATGCAGCTATAATACAAGCCTCGTTCCTTCCTCGCATTTAACTTCAGCAGATGACTTTCTTCTTAAATGCAGATCAGCATGATAAAACTCGTAAATATTTGCTATCAGTGTTGGAATTGATCTTCATGGACTCATACAAGTTATCTAAGAGAGGTGAACCTATTCCTTTCATTCAAAATACGAAAAATAAAAAAAAACTAGTCCTCTCACATTCTTAAAACTTTTTCTAGAATAACTGTGCGGCTTCCATTATTTTCATCTAATAATTTAAAGGAAATTTTATCAAAGTAATTTTAAAATATACAATCAAAGATACCTACGCCCTATTTGTAATAGTACAAATACAACTTATAATTAATATTAATTTGTGACCGACCTCCATCAAAAGACCTCAAAAATTAATAGCTTTAGAAAGACTCCACTGGTTCAATGTCTTTTAAAAATAGTTCAACATAAATTCTCATTTCAATATATTTTTTGTCAAATTCACGAAAAGCAATATTAGTTGACTTCAGACGAACAATAAACAAACTTAAAAATAGATTTCATTAGTAGTTCACTCTAATATAATAAATCACAACAATTTTGGACTAGAACAAACAAGTTTTCAAGGTACACAAAAAATTAAAGGAGCTGAAATATTTATGAAGAGTTTTGATTAAAATTTCACACATTTTTTCAACGTAGATATAGCATACGCCAACTAAGAAGAAATTCACAGAGCCTGAAATATTTCGTGCTCCGTCCATATTTAATATTGTTAACACCAATATGCCGAAGTATTTACAATATGAGTGGAAAAAGCGAGAGGTTATTAGAGAACTCCACGTGTTTAATTATTTCAAAGATAATAAGGGTGACTGGACACTTCATTAACAAAGTTTTTATTGAAAAAAGTTGAATAAGGGCTTCAAGAATAAAATGTTTAAGATAAATCAAATATATTAGGGTACGAAATAGACTTATCTGTAAGTCTAACAAATCTAGACATTTGTTCAATTTCAAAAGGACAGTGATTGATCAAATTTATTTCTAATGATTGTTTGATATTCAAGTCAGGTACTAAAACAAGAGATTAGTTTATTCTAAAATGAGGTCAGTGAATTACAGCAAATGAATACGAGAAAAATTTATACCAAGTCCAACTGCTAACACCGTAATCGTTTGTGACAATGGATCTTATCATTCAGTGAAGATTATAATCCACCACCTAAAAACGATTTATAAAAAGATAGAATGATTGAATGGCTAATAGAGAAAAGATTTATTTCAATTCAACAACTTAAAACCTATCACTTCGTGATTCTACAGAAGTCTTTCTAAAAAAATGTTTGTATAATTCTCAAAAACTAGAACTGATATAAATAAAAATAGAACAAAATCATGTAATTGAAAAAAAATTATAGGTACTATGTTTCCTGGTGTAAGAGAGTGATAGAATTGAATTTGGCAATAACATGTTGTATTGCAAATATAGTTTTTAGTTATTAAAATCCTAAATTATGTTAACTAACTATACTATAATAAAAAACTCTGTTTATTGTTACTGATTTATACCTCGTTAAAAAGCTTATACGGTTTTCTATTTTTCAACATAGTCTTCATTTCTTTGACACACTTTTGAAGACGGTACTTCAGCTTTGTATTCCTAAGTCGAACTCCTGTGTTTGATGAACGAAGTGGGATCCATCATTGTCATGAAGAGGTAGTACTTTTTCCGTCAGTCGTTCTCTCAGGCGATTATGGATTGCTCGGCAGAGTTTGGGCAATGTTTCAAAATATATATGTGAATGTATTTTGTCAGATTACATGACATCGAAGAGGATATTCCCTTCCTATCCCATAACACAATCGCCATAACCTTCCCTATCGACTACGTTTGATTGAATTTCTTTAGTATCGTATCGGTGAATCAAAGTGACGCCACTGACTAGATTGTTGTTTTGTTTAGGGGGTTTAAAGGAACACGTTTCATCACCAACTTCTCCTTGTTATTTACTCCTCACATTTTTAACTAAACTTGCAAACACAGCCAACACGTTAATCCTATTGTCCATCAGTCGCATCCCGGGGACCCACCAAGCACTCAAGATAACCCAACGTTTTTGTTAAAGTTCTTTCAATTGTCCCATGAAATGCTTTAGGAATGCTTTTAACAAATCCACGGATAGCAACCCTCCGGTCTTTGAACAGATCACTGTTGATATTCTGGACAATCGCATCCAAAACCGGTAGTTTTCCACTCCTTTCTTCATCGTGAACTTCTGTGCAACTCTTAGGAAAAGCTCTGCACCATTTGCGGGTATGCACTCTTTACCATAACCTTCTGTCAATTGCCGATGAATCTCCACGGGCGGTAACTTCCTTGTATCAAGATTACTGCTCGAACCTTACACATGGCGGGAGCAGCGATCAACATTTCCATCTCTGACGGCGAGCGAACACTGTAGTGGGCTCGAGAGTGGGAGAACCACTTCGCAAGGGACCGTTGTCGGATTTAGCCTTGCACCTTCTTTCGACACTGTAGCTTATTGGAAACCTTACTTTTGGAACAACCCTCGTTATACAGAGAAACCTAGTTTGTTATTGGATATTTAAGTGTACTGTTAGATTCCAAATCATTTTTCCTATATTCCCTTTGTTCATTTCTATCTTAGTTTTGCATAATCCTATACGAAGAAGACTACTATTTACGTTACAAAGCAGAGTACAAAAATTAGACCTAATAAATTATATTATAAATATATAAAATCTTGAAAATATATATTTTCGATCAATCGGTCTGACGGATAAAGGTCATATGACAAATTATATTTTTTTTCGTGAGGTACCATCTCTCAAACTAAAACCGTTAAATTTTGATTTGAATCTTTCCTAAAATTTGTTTTTTGAAGTTTTCAACATCTGAAATTTTTTAATCCATGAAAAAAGACTGGGCAACTAGTATGGTTACTTTTTTCAAAGCAAATCAAAAATCAAAGTGGAAGGATCGGCGAAGAAAACTAGAATGAGAAAAACTAGCATAAGAAAACCAAGTTCTCAAAAAAAAATAGATACTAAGAAGAATAATTATATATTATCAAGAATGTGAAACCAAAAAATGATGTAAATAAAAAGAGACAGGAATAGACGTTGGAGAAAATCATGAGGATGATGGAGAAACCAAATAGAAGGTATAAGGGGTAGTAATGAAAATAAAATCGAGGAAACTCGTTTTCTTCCTCGGTGCTAATTTTTGATACTAAAATGTTTTTATTAATATTATCTAGAGTTCTACTTATCGAAGTTTTCTTTAAAATGCAATCTCAAGTTTAAAAGTAAAAATGAATATTAAAACTAGTATATTATTTGTTTTATAAACGGTATCGCCTGAATAATAATAAAAACATCATGTTGCTAGTACAAAATACATTTTCAAACTCTATTTAAAAATTTTAAAGAAGCATTATAGCAGGATAGACAAGAAAAATACGATATTTTCGATGGAATGCAAATAAAAATCAGTTTAAAATAGAGACGCGATTTATTAACTATACTATAATAAGGAAACGAATAAATTTATAACCATCGATGAATCCAAAAATAAAAATTGTTGACATTTAATAGCGGATATATATGAAAACCAAGCATCTTGAGTAAAAAGATATTTTATTGAGCTGTTCAGTAATTGATATAAACTAAAGTAGTCGTATAGTCATAATCACAATGGATAAGTCTACTATTGACATTTTTTGATGTTCCATTTCCATTTGCAACCTTTAAAGTTAGTTGTAGTAAGTTGGGCGCGGAAATGTCAACTTTAATATTTTTTCTAGGGTTGAAAAATGTAAAAATGAAATAGTGTGTTACTTATACTTCACGAATGTCTGATGCAAAAGGAAGTTGTAAGTAGTGGCGGTAGGCGGTGGTAGAAGTGTTCAAAAGTTGTCTGGAAAATGATTATTTGACTAGTTTTTTTAACACAGATTAGGTTAGGTTTGGTTGGGATATGATATTTTGCGCAAATTCTTCGATATCATGAACCGAGTTATTGAACCATACAGTTCTTTCAATATCTATTGAAATAGTCTAAAATTGAAAAAAAAAATTCCCCAAAATCAAACGAACCAAACCGCAAAAAATTCTCGATACAATCTTCCCTTCATTTTCTACTTGCAGGTAGCAAAATCACCCGTCAATATCCTCGATTAATTATGAATAAAACTACTTTCGATAATCAACTAAACACAAAATCTCCCTCCGAAATATAAATCTATAAAACTAGTTTTCTATTATCTTACAAAATTTAATTCTAACAAAATCGATAAACACGTTTCTAGCAAAAATAATTCGAAAAAGCAGACATTTATAGAATGAGCTTCAAAGATATGATAAAAGTGTTTTCTCATTGTTTGAATAGTAAAAAATAGATTATTTGAAATGCCGATTTTTCAAAATTAATGTTAATATGGAAAAAGTTTGGATTGCGAAAATATATTTTTAACAAATCGAATATCATCTGCCTACTGAATAAAAACTTGAATAAGTTAATATAATTTATATTTGAAATTATTAATATATTCATTTAGTGTTACAAAAAAAAATTAATGGTGATATTTTTTTGTTCAAGTTGTGCGCGAAATATATAGAGCAAAATATAAATAAAGCAAGCAAATATCAACGAATACAAATAAAGCACATGCAAAGGGGCTATTAAATAATAAAGCAAAATTGTATATTTCTATGTTTTAAAACGATGTACCTTAAGGGCTTTAGCCAAAATAGCCCAACGACGTCGAGCCACCACTCTTTTTTCGTTAGGAAATCGTAAAACTTCATGGAAATCAATACTACATTTAGAAGTTATTCCAAATATGTCTTTACTTTGGTCCATAGAAGAAGCATGTTAATAATGAAACTTGAGAATTATACTTGGCTGTAAGGTAGTTTAAATAAAATCAATAAATAATGTCAAAATTTAATCCTTTTTGTTTTTATCAATAAAAACAATGTATATCAAGTAATTAAAAAGCGAAATAAGACAAACTTCCATTCATAAAACACACACTTACCTATCACTCCCGCTGATTTTTCGATACTGGCAAGTTGCGTTAAAAATTATTTAAATTTAACGACAAAGTATAAAAATTTGGACGAATTACAAAACATGACCTTTTCGTTGACATTGACAATTAATTACGTCAACGTAATTACGTCATAATACTACGAATATTAAAAAAGCTAACACTTCTTCATATGAGCGAATAATACCAGAAGTTTTGAAAGGGTCGCCTCATACTTAATTTACATTTATCAATGTGCACTTTATGTAAATATTTTTGTTTGTAAATCAAAAGTTAGTTTACAAAATATAATGATATAGTATAGCTCCAATGGAACTTCTTGTGTACGAATTCGTGAACAGAAAATAGATAGTTTATTGCATACTTATTCTTTGGGAGTGCTAATAAATATGTACTATTTCTCTGAAAAATATTCCATAGTTTTCGTTTGTACTACTGATCCATAATTCTAAAAAATAATGTTTTAAGCTTTTGCAATATACCTCTTTGTTGTTGAAACGTTAGTAAGTGCACGTTTCTAATGGCAACCTCTTATTTTAAAAAAAAACTTCAGTCACTCGCAGTAAAATGGAGAGAAAGTAATACTTATACTGATGAGGGACAATTACACCGAAACCAGTCTACAAGTGATGAATTCTCCATTTGATTTCAAGCGAAAAGCGATTGTGTGGATCCACAATAAGTACGATCTCTATACGAATTATGAGAAAACGTAATGTATGTCGTGGTACGTACCTTGTTTGCTTTTTTTACAGATAATGGTAAGAATATTATTTTGAATCTAGAACATTTATGAGATATAATGAAATGAGAATTCCACACTAAACAAGAATTAGTTGCTATTACAAACTGAGTGCTATTAGAGGAAATAAACAAAACTAAATATGAAGATCTCACATGTGTATTACAGTTTGAATGATTTACCTTTTTTAAGAATTAAACATAATGGAATTAGATTGAACTTTTCATATTTTCTACTAAATGTTTCACAAAATGATAGATTTGGAAAAAATGGAGTGTTTTGCTGTCTAGTAGTTTGTACCTCTATTGAATATTGCAGACTATGTATGTTTCAAGTAATTATTGTGCCATTTCTATTTTATGTTTTTAGAATCAAATGTTGAACTAATTTGTTAATTATTAATAAGATTTGCCTCAACTATAAAATAAAGGTTAATGATAAAGGCAGATATATTAAAATATAAAAATTTTTCATTACACAGACTTAGTACAAATATACAGCATAAATTTCAAGAGCTTGAAATATGATACTTGTTCTTTAATACCTTCACTTGAGAAATTATAAATTTACCACTCATTCTTACTTCTAAAATAATGCACAATAATTGAATATATTCACAATATTTTGTTGCTATAATAACAATACACTTGTTGTGAATTATCTTATGATAGTTATATATGAATATTTAGTTGCCACATTCACATAATAATTTGAGGTTCTGGAACTGATGTTGAAATGTTTTTATGGGGCAAAACTTGTCCTCCATTGATGTAAGTTTCATCTTTAACTATCACATCTTCACCTAATACAGTAGAACCTTCCATTCTTACCCATTTTCCTACATAACATTTCCAGCCTACAATACAACTCTCTAACCATGAGTTGGAGCTAATTGTTGCGTCTTTGAGAATTGTAGAACGTTTAATACAGACACCATCTTCAATTACAACTCCTGGTCCAATTGTAACATTGGGGCCTATTTGACAGTTACTTCCAATTTTGGCTGAAGGATCAACTAAAACATTACCTACTACACCAGGTCCCTTATATAATTTTTGTTCATTTGTTTGACGTAGATGTTTCAAATATAAACACATTCCAGTTAAGAAATCTTTAGGTTGTCCAACATCCATCCAAAAACCCTCCAGTTCAAAGGCATATAGTTGTTTATCCTTTGCCATGTGTGGAAATACTTCTTTTTCTATAGAAGTTGGTTTCAATTCAATCCTGTTAATGACACTGGGATTGAGAATGTATAAACCAGCATTTATTTTATTTGATATGAATTCTTGAGGTTTTTCGATAAAGCTCTCAATACAATTATCTTTTCCATAAACAACAACACCATACTTAGATGGTTCTTCTACTTTTGTAACAACAATTGTACCTTCTTTTCCATGGTTTTCATGGAATTTGGCTAGAGCGCGGAATGGGAAGTCGCAAATAATATCAGAGTTTAAAACAAAAAAAGGTTTAGTACTCCTAGAAAGTTGCTCCTTTGCTAACGCTATTGGTCCTGCTGTTCCTAAAGGTTCAGTCTCATGGGAAAATAGAATACTAACTCCTAACTTCTCAGCTTCCTTTGTTAACTCTCGTTCCATCTGTTCGGCACGGTACGAAACCGCCAATATAACTTCTGTTACACCAGCTTCGACTAATGCTTCAATTTGATGCAGAAGAATTGGCTTGTTAGCAAATTCCACCAAAGGTTTAGGCCTACTCAAAGTTAAAGGTCTTAGCCTTGTACCATATCCACCAACTAGAATCAACGCTCTTTGGCCTTCTGTCATCTTAATATATTCTTATAATTTGGTAAATCGAAAACTTTTTAGGCGTAATAATATCTAAATAAAACTTACAAATCTCTTTATAATTTTATACACGTTTTCAATTAGAATATTACACGTACGAAAATGTTGATGAAAATTGATGATTTATCAATATAAATATGTTAATATTGAGATAAGATACAAATATTGTGACGTGTTGGTTATATTTACATGTTTTTCTTCTTCTTTCTATAGTTTACAGTGCCAGATGTCTATGAAGATTCTAACCACTTATTTGTGCTCAAACCATTCTATTGGTTGAAAATAAAATGCATATCACATATCTGTACGCGTTTTTAAATCGTGCGATAAGCTAAATGAAATGAGAGTTTTCTTGATTGTCGGTGTGTCAGTGTTGTTTTGAATGCTTTTCCTGATTTTCTTGTTTTAACGTCAACATTCAAGGTTTTAGTTAGTTATTCAAAGACTGGATAAAAAAGTACGTAAAAAAATCCTACATGTGATAAACTTTGTGCAAAAGTGTGTCTTATTGACATGGCTTCTCTTTCTTTGCCTAGAGTGCTTCATCCAAGAAAAACGAGCTTAGAAATTGAAAGAGAAATCTTCGAAAAATCACAGGTATTTATATTTACAAATAACTATACTTTCATGTAAACGTACTTGTTACTATATTAAAAGTTAGCAGGAAACACTTTGTTATTGATAATGTCAATGTAATTCCCACCCGAAAAGGATGTTATACTTTTGCGAATAATAATTTTTTTTACTATATGTATCCTTTGTTTATAATTAGGCTGATTCATCGAGTTTGAACTTTGATGTGTTATAAAAATTACATTAATTTTTTTTTGGAAATTATTCAGTTTTATACCTACTCATACTAGATTTATGTTTATATATATTACTTTATTATCGACCTCATTTATAAATATGAATAATGTGTTAGATCTAATTACATATTTGAATATAGAGTATTCAATAGAATTTAATATAAACTATAGAATAGTTGTCTTTAGTAAAACATAGTTTTTATAATAAAGAACAAAGAATATTCCTATGTTTACAGTAATATACTAGAAACTTCCCAATAATAATTTGTATAATACTAAGGAATCATCTAGTTGTTTTGTTTATAGGACAATAATCAACTAGTTTTCAAATGTATATGAAAAATAACAACTAATGGGACATTTTATCTTAGATTTGATATCAAAATTAATACAATTATTTACATTCTAAGAGGTAAAAATAAACTTACACTTTAATTTTGTATACTAAATAAGTAGGTATCACTTGAAACGTCTCTATCAAAAATTAATTATAGAAATAGTTATAATTCATGTTTTAATCTGAGATCTCAGTGTCTATTACAGATATGACAGCTTATTAAATATTTAGGTTTTGTAAATGTTTTTTAACATTTCCAGCTGATAGCCTGGAATGTAATGATACATAAGTGTGAGATTAGAGAACCTTGTTAAATATATGTATATATATATATATATATATATATATATATATATATATATATATATATATATATATATATATATATATATATATATATATAAAGACTTGAAGAAAAGTCAAAGTCGAAACATCAAAATTTGTCAGTTCTATATTTCTATGTCGGTGGTCAGTAAATCCTAAATCCTGTAGTGTAATTTTTTGGTATTGGTAAGTTTGTAATCCTTTGATAATGAAAAGTTAAGTGGACTTTAAAGAACATCTTTATTTCACTTCAAATAATCTAATCGAAATGCTATTAATGTTGCAGAGAAGTATTTCTATTAATTATTATTAAAAATCTCAAAGTAGAAACTCTGGTAGCTCAGAGTTTAACTATTCTATTATTGGGAAAATTGAAAAACAAATGTTTTTTTCTAAAAAGTAATAAATTCAAATGCAAGATAGAGAGGAACCATAGGCCACATAATGCTAGACAGATCCCCTAAAGAAATCATAGCAAAACTTCTAGCTAAAGACCTTGAGGAAAAATTACTATTCGAGACACAACATACAATTGTAACTCTATATGAAAAAATGAGAAAATAAATTAAAATAATAATCCAGTGAGTGGTTCTTAACAATTTTCAAACTTATATAATTATCTGCCGAGTGATTTTGATTATGGAGTTCATACTTTGTGAGTGGTTATAAGACATCTGGGTAATTAATTTCATCTAATTACTCTCTACATCCTACATTAATACACTTTATTTTGAAGAGTGAGTGAGGGTGATAAGCCACCTTTCTCCAACTATTATTCAAAAAATATTTTAAAAATTTTTTCCTTAGACTTTTCTGTTTGTTAAGGCTGTGAGTCTTATGAAATATACTTAAATTTTGGCTGATTTATGTTATATCATTGTAATAATTTTTTCTTTAAATATTTTCCTACCTTGAAAAAAAATAGAAGAAAAAATTTTATTAGACATTCTGAAAGAGAATTTTTGAAAAAGAAAACATTTTAGTGGGATTATGATATATCTTACTCCAGACCTGTTATATATTTTGTTATCAATATTATCAGCTTGTCATCTTAATTTAATAAGCAAATCTAATTGTCCCGTCAAACATTTTGGTTTCAGATTTTGCATGCATATTATAGCGCTTAACAACTTTGGTTTATAAAAATTTGCAAGTTGCATGTATGTTTGAAAGAGAGACATTACAAAAATATGGCAAAGGAGTATTCACCTAGAGATTTAGAAAAATATGTGAGTAATCTTGGTTGTTTTCATTTGTTTAATGTTATCTGTTTGTATAGGTGGATTGCTTTATTTTAGAATATATCATGGTTGTGTAAACATTTTATAAGTGTTCAGTGTTGCTAAGGGATATAGGAAAACAGGTGTGTGTATATAAGGTGTATTTTGAATAACTTCATTTTAACTGGTTTGGTCTCGCTATTGTCATTTATTGCTTCACTTTTCTATCTACTGTATTTAAATATGTTATTATGAAATTTTTATATTTTTCTACCTCTATCAACTATACCCTCTAAATACTGAGGTAAGTACAGTGTGGGCAATCCGAAATCTAATATTTACATTCATTATAGTCTTTTCATCACATTCAAATGTAACTTTTTGTTAAAATACATTAGCAAGAACAACAATTACAAGGACATGTGTGATAAAATTCTATCAAAATGAAAATAGACCATAGAAACCTTCTTACCATAAAAGTGATGTAAAATAACATTTACCTGAAAAAGTAGGGAATGTCTTTTATATTGATTTTAAGCTAGTTTTGACTCAGTTTACAGAGAAAATCTGTAAGAATGGTGGAATTAAATAAACTAAAGGATAATAGAAGAAACTCACAAGTCAAGAAGGTATAAGTCAATAATAATTTTAACAAATAGTAAGGAGAAGGAACAAGAAGAAGAGGCATACCAAATAATCTTTTTTCTAATGTAGTATAATTAAAATAACTAATAGTTATGTAAATTATGTTTTATTCATATAACTCAATTGATTTTCGAATTATTTTCAGAATAGTTTAATCCTTAATGACCAACGCTAAACTTCTACAAATAAATTCAATTGAAAATTGATAAAGTCCGTTCGCATTTGATTTACACTGCTTTTATGGAATTATTGGGCCACATTGAAAATGAAGTTTTTCTCTCATTGAAATTCCTACACTTTCCTGGTACAAAAACTTTGAGAAGCTAAATGTGTCAGTATATTGGCAACATCTATTAGTGAATTTTAGCATAAACTGGAAATAATTAATGTGCACTTGTTGATTACTGAACAATTACTCTATCCTTGAAGACCTTATAAACAAATAAAAGAAACTTGAATATTTTTGTTATTGTAAGTAATATACCCTAGGAGTGTTGAAAATGAAAATCCATTATTAAAACTACATATTTTTTGATTTCACTATAACTTTTCATGTTTTAATGTCGGCTTTATTCAAATAGTGCTTTTTATATTGAATTGAACGTTCCTTCATATTTAATTACAGTTGAACGAAGATGAATATGCTTAGATCTCCTGAAATAACAAGGTGTAACAAGCGCCTTATATTAACAATTCTAAATTGAAACCCAAATTCGTAATTCTCATGCCACAATATTGTAATACCACGTTTTTAAAAATTCATCTTGTATATAATTTTATAAATAAAAATCATTATAAAATGAGCAAAATACTGCTGCGGCAATTATATAAGTTTGAGGTTAGCATTCTATTTGTAAAATCGAATACCATAGAGTTTTAAGGGTTCAAACCATGTGAGAGGTATGAAGAACAAGTGTCATTATTAAAATGATAAAAAAATTAGGTGCTACATTACTTGAATTGTACATAACAAATGTGTTGGTTTTATATGAAAGGATAAAAGGTTGAGGTTCTTAGGTGAATTTTGCTAGTAATTTGCCTATGATTAAAACAAAAATTAATAAGAACATTCTGGGACGCTCAAATTCTCTTGAAAGTGGTAACAGGTCTCTTCTTTTTTCTAGGCTCAAGCGCTTCAAAAAGCAATAAATAGCAATGAAACTCCCGTCAAACAAAAACATGTACGTTCAGCAATTATTGGTACTTTCCATACACAAAGTGCTAAAATATTTTGGGCCTACGCTTTACGCTTACCAGCTATGGATGACAGGATTGTAGCATGGAAATTATGTCATGTCATTCACAAAGTGCTACGAGAAGGACATCCATTGTGTTTAGTCGACAGTCAGAGACATAAAAACGATTTAGATGAAATAGGTAAACTATGGGGGCATTTGAAAGAAGGTTACGGAAAAATGATCCGTTTATACACTTATTTGTTGATAAACAAGCTGGAATTTCACATGAGAAATCCACGATTTCCTGGGCATTTGGGTGTAACAGCTGAAGAATTGGAATCGATAGCTGGAAATGATATAAATAACTAGTAAGTATCCTTCATCGCCTTCTAACTATTCAAGTTTATGTCATAATGGCTATATACATATAGATCAAAATGTTGGTTGGTTGTTTTTTCATCATTATCTTACTATTTTGAATTACTTTGTCCACCATTCTGTCTCGATATCAAATATGTAAAATCCATCTCCCCTTTCTTATGAGACTCTCACTTTTCTTTAAATTCTTGTATCATCTGTTACTTTGCTTTCCTTTTTCACTGGTGTCGCCGTTCAAATCTACCGCCCCAATAAACTCGGCTAATACCCAAATACGTAGGCAGCAACTGATCACCATCATCAATACCAATCTTGAAAACATTCTAGAGTGGGGTGGAAGCAATCTGATTGAGTCTAATGCAGCAAAGACCCAGGCTGCTGTTTTTACAAAGAAGGCTGGTACTGCAGTTCAGGAGTTGGTCCTCTCTGGACATAAAATATAACCATCACCGCAAATTCACTTG
The DNA here is from genome assembly GCF_026250575.1 of Diorhabda carinulata. Classification (NCBI taxonomy): domain Eukaryota; kingdom Metazoa; phylum Arthropoda; class Insecta; order Coleoptera; family Chrysomelidae; genus Diorhabda; species Diorhabda carinulata. The sequence goes on along the minus strand of NC_079460.1, from coordinate 33,912,905 downwards.
TTGGGTGTTGAGGTTGTTAGCAATATCTGCATGGCCGAATTAGCTAAGGCAGCTTCACAGAAACTTGAAGCCCTCTTTAAGACCAAAAAGCAAAATATTCTGCTATAATTTTAAACCTCTACAACGCTCATATTCGTCCATCGTCAACATAGAAGAAAGGTCGTCGACCTGATTCTGTTTTATTGATACTACTACGGCAGACGCTCTTCCGAGCTGTCCAACATTATACCACCTAGAGCAGTATTTCGCCCGCAGGTGCCCAGCACGTCAATTTATCGGACTCTTTTTGCAGAAATGCAAGCCTGTGGAATCAGATACCAAGGCACGTCTTTCCTGAACAGTACAACCTACAGAAGTTCAAGATCAATATCCACAGGCATCTCCACATGGCGGGCAACACTCGAACTACTCGAGTGCAATGGGATTTACTCTCTTGTGTTCGATTTTTACATAAAAAAAATGTTGATAGAATTTTTTGTCCTATTATACAAAGAAATAAATGTCTTCTTTCGGTTGAGATGACCGATCTTTTGATATATTGTTTTCTTGCATTGTAAAGGGGGGTCGTTCACTCCTTAGGAGTATTTCTAATTTACATCGCCCACATGATTGATACAGAGTGACTTCCCATAGTAATATTCGAACGTAACAATATTTAACTTTCACTTCTCAATAAATTGGTACAATGTAAGAGGTAAGCAATTTTTGGTGAAAATCTTCTGTTCATTGAATTTTTCGTGAATAATTGTGGGATAATTTATTCTTTAATCATTATAGGTCAATGTGAAGAAAATTATTTAAATTTTTTCTCTTTCAGTTTTGAAATGACTGTTGAAATGTTTGATTATTTGGATCACATTTTAGATTTACAAGAGGCAGGTGAGTGAAATTGGTAAATATTTTTTATTTGAGATAGCAATCCTAAACTGATTAGATTATGTTTATTGATTATTGTAATTCTATGAGCTTAATTTTATTGTTAATGGTAGTAGTAAATCACAAATATTTGAAAACAAAGATACATAAAACTTTTTTAATCAAGCCAACAGTTCTATTGGTGTCTGATGAATTTGAAACTGGTTTTATATGATTATTGTGATGTGAATTTAAATTGGTATTAACTATATACTGTTAATATGAGATATTGATAAAATGTAATTTTTCAATAACAGGGTTTAATAAATTAATTATATAAGTTTTGCCTGTTACACAACCATATTTATTAATAATGGCTTCATTTTCAAATAAAACATAGTAGAAAAAGTCTCTTTGTTGATTACAACTTTTTGTAAAGCGCACCTATTAAATGCTAGTCTTTTTTTAAATCAACTTCCGTCATTTTCTGTTGCAAATAAATGTGGTAAGGTTGCAATTTGTTTTTATCAATGATTCTTTGCACGCCCTAGTAGCTCAGCTCTTGTTTATTGGAAATACACCTTACACTTGTGTGTGGGTTATCAGTAACTGCCAACAGAACATTAATTTCATTTTCTTCTGCCACATTTTTTAATCGTTCAAGCTTTTCATAATTTACTGAACCCGTGCGATTAAACTGCTCGATATTTATTTGTTTTCAAGTTATAATATATTAACAAATAAACAAATTATCACATAAAAATTTTCTTAATCATAGCGTTCTTTCATTAAATGTTCAAAAATACCGCCATTGACTTCTAAATATTTTCTGCTTCGTCTACGAAGAGCGTTTGTTGCATTTCTTTCTTCTTTAATATGGGCTGCAGTATTCTCAGTTCGTCTAATTAGTGCATCCCGTGTGTCCACTTTTATTTTGTAGACTTCATTTCTCATCCAGCCCCATAAACAAACATCTAGTGGTGTGAGGTTTGGGGATCTTGCAGGCCAATTAATGGGACCTCCACGACCAATCCAACACTCTAGAAAACGTTCATCAAAACGTCAGAATGATCAAATGCCTTTAAGCCTCGAACATGGCATACTTTGAAAATGTTAAAATTCAGATATAAGCTAGATGAACATTTTTAATTACTGCATAACTTGAAAACAAATGAGTTTTTTACATTACTTTCACGTGTATAATACACTCTTTGAGTTTGGCGCGCTCCTCTCGACTCACCTTGTGTAATGAAACATAATTCGTTTGAAAAACTTTGATATATCACAGCATTATGGAACACCCTGTAAGATTGTAACTAAATTTACAATGTGAAGACTAGTGATGACTATAATACTTCAAATTTTCAAATTGATATCTCAAAGGACAAAGGAAGCACTGAACTTCATCATACTAATCAATCACTCTTTATAGTAACACTTGAGTTTTCCTTCCTCAACAAAGAATAATACGAATTTATCTAATTTAAACAGAAGTTCTTTGGGATAGTGTGTTATATACTTAAATTTCTCAACAAATAAGTGAAAACCTCAAGTCTAACTTGACAAACTTTAAAAATGCAGAGATACTAATCCAACAAGTAATGCTAAATTGACAATTGCTACTCACTTCAGTATAGACTGAATTAGGTCGAAACGACAAATTTTTATCTGTTATTTTCATAGAAAACAGACCTAAAATCAAAAAAATTCACCACGAAAAACCTATAAAAAGAGATCAAGTGAGAAGTTAAAAAAAACTATGTTTATTTCGGTAGTACAACTTTTTTACAAAACATATTTTTCACCTACAAATTGTCATTAACAATTGAAATTTATAAATGAGAATAAAGTTTAAATGAAGGAATCTGTGTTAGAATCTTTGTGTTCACTAACTCTATTTATTTCACATTTGTTTAACTGCAAAAGCTGATAATGCTAGTTTTTGGTTGTTTTAGTGTTTAGCTCGCTGAATATGGCTAGATCCAATTCAATGACAAGTGCAGGACAGTGTCGACTTTCCCCTCTAATACCCTGTATACAGGATGCATCAAAATTGTATGATTACTGTGTAAAGATTATGTTTAAACTACATATGACGTTACCGCCCGATACGTTATCTGGACACAGGGAAAGATTTTTGAAGCAATTTAGGTCATTGAAGAAATTTTATGAAAGCACCAGTAATATGCAGTATTTTAAGGATCTTATAGCGATCCCACCTTTACCAGAGGTAATGGATTTAGAAGAAGATTTAATTAAATGTATATATTTGAAAGAAATGCATGTTAATAGTATAGAAGTAGTAGAACTAGATAATAATACAAATAATGGTGCTAGCAATTCAGAGCAGACTAACGATGAACATGTTGGGGTTTTGATAGATCTTGATTAGAATAATTAAAGCATATATAAAAATTGTCGTGTTTTTAAAATATGAATTTGAATACTAATTGTTTTGTTTATAAAGGAATATGATGATACAAATTTTGATTTTACTCTAAATATAAAAAAAACACCTGACAGACAAGTGTTCAGGTATAAAGGAATCAATGTATTATTTTCCTATATTTTTATTGGGGTAAAGTCCAACATTGTGGGCTATTAATTGTGACAATTTCATAGCATGGACGTGGAGATGTAGTTTTGTAACTTTTTAGTCGAACGGCACCAATGTGTCATAATATTTTTAGATTCTTCAAGAAAGCTTACAACTTTCAAGCACATTTTTGAAATTTATTTTGGTTATAAAAGCAAAACAAAAGTGGAAATTGCTACAGAACATTTCTTTGCATTTAAGATACAACAAATATCTATTTTTAGAAAGCTTTGTATAAATATTCAAATATACAAGGCGTTTCCAAAATAATCTCATAAATTGTTATAAATGATTTATCATTCCATTTCATTAACTTTGGGCGTATATTACTGTCAAAAAGAAATAATATTTTCTTTATTGATTCATTGTACCACTAGCTTTGTTCTGTTTAGTTAACACAATGAATTTACCAAAGGTACACTGTACTGTAAGAGAAGACTATAATTATACAAACTTATTAAAATTAAATGATGACGAATAGTCCACAAATATATTCCACCTTACTCTGATAACTGCTTTTCAAATGTATGAATTATAGTAATAAAGTTTTATTTCAATGCATGTGTTTTTATATGGACTCTATTTGATTACATAATAAATAAACCTTTATATATGAATATTATTGGGAAAATGTTTTTTCTTACTTTATTTTTGGTTTTATTTGTGCCAGACATTTGGTAAACAATATAAATATGTCCATGCCAATATTTGCATATTTTTATAATATACTGTTTATCATCAACACTACCTCCGGAGAACTTTTACTGTACATTTGTCCGTGAAAAACAGTTCTTACCAGTCATTTCTCAGAAATTATTTATTAGAAAAAAATTTTGAAACAAAATAGCGAAAAAATATGGAGGTCGATTTGTTGGAGACAAAATAGTTTTCAGTTTAGTTTGTATACTTCTCATATTTATATATAAGTATATAGTTGAAGGTAAATTTTTGGATTTGTTGTTTATCTGAATAATTGTGTGGAACCAATTAAATCCTATAACTAGTTTTCACATTTTTCAATGTTTTATGAATTGGTTTGATGGAATGATATTCTAATATTACTATATATTAGACACGCCATTTTATCAATAATGGGCGTTTTATACCTACAAGATGGAGAGAATATGAAACAAGTTATCATCAGACATAATTTAGTCTCATGTTGAAATAATTGAAAATCGGATCAGAATAGAATAAAGACAGGAGTCAAATTTTCTTTCACATACAGTCATTGGGAAATAAAAAATTACAGGTTAAGATCAACTCTCATAAGTTGAATTTCTATTCCAACCATTATTAGTCACTGAAATAGAGCTTGTTTAACCATATGGGATCTTTTGCATTGGACAAATTTAGAACTATCTCTTAAAAGGAAATATTCGGTTTTGGATCAAAAATATTCTGTAGAGGTGTTTGTTTCAAAGCATTTAATACATTTGGTCTATAAATACAGTGAGAAACCTTATGAAATTAACATTCGAATCATCGTGGCAATTGTGAAGTCTTGATTTGAATTTAATAATGGGTTGAGTAGAAAAAATACTTACTTAACCGTCATAACGCAACATTCATAACTTAATAACAAGATTAGACAAATGTAACAAATTGTTATTAGGGCTCATCATCTTTATTTTAATTCAAATGTTCATATATTTTGTGAAGTTGATTTGTATTCTCTTTTCAATTCTGTATGGCTTCTGTATACCTTCTATCCAGTAAGGAACAAAACTATTTAAATGAAACATTGTAAGAGGGAATTTAGTCAGTGTATTGCGATGAGTTGAGTATGTCTAGTTAGGTTAGGACTCTAGTATTATTCCTTCATATTATTTAATCCCAATCATCTGTTTTCATATTGTCTATTCCATTAAAGATTTTCTCTACTTGCTATTACAATAGTTAACATCTCAATTGTTTATATTTATAATAATTACTGATATACTTATTATTTCAATAAACAACAAATATTCCTTTTATTTGTCTATTAATTCTTTCTATGCTATATAGATTAAAGTAGCCCTAATAGACGTTTGGGACTATAAGAATATTGAATTTTTCCATGTCCAGAAAACAGACTATTTATTGTAACTCGTGCTACACTCCTTTCAAATCTCATATCATTCTTAGATTTAGTGTACATTCAGCATATACGCTTATAATTGAAAAATATTAGACTGACAAATATACGTAACAAATTAAAGAGTCACTGCTCTAGTTTTATTTATTAATACACCAAATGCCTCAATGGTTAAGAGATGTATTCATGAAGTATCACTACTCTTTAAATCATATATCTGAACTGAGAATTATCATCACCATACAAACATTATATAGTGCAATAAAATGAACATCAATATCATGTTGTGTACCAAAATAATTCTTATTATGGTTTTACGTCAGAAAATTGTTAATTATGTTAAGAATTTAATTCTTGAAAGATAATGTCAATAAATTTTTATTTATATTCTGATTGTTGATCAACTTAACACTATAGTTTTTAAAAATTTCTGAAATAGATATGTTAAAAGGTTCTAATGAAATTATATAATTTAAAAACAATTGTACTTAGATAACAAATTTGGATCAATATTATATATCAAATCTTGAAATGTGAAAACCCACAAATTGTTTTATTTGAAAAAATTGAAACGATATTTTTTTAATTTTATTGAATGTCCTAAATCTATAGATGAGTTTTTCATGTTTCACTTCCAAATGAGTATATTGGGACATATAACACATTGTAAACATTTACCTCATCTCTTTTTGGTAATCTCTTAATCATATAAGTATTTTTCTTAATGGACCCATTTTGTCATTTATGTAGATTCTCAAATACTTGTATTTGAACACAATCCAATTAACAATATATTAGTTTATAGTATCTACTGTGAGTATAAAAATGTCTGGACATGTATAAGTGAATTTTAGTTCTTTAGAATGGCCTCAATTTTATACAAACCATTTTTTAAAGTAAACAGTACAAATTTCCAGTAATATTTGTATATTATTTGACAAACTCGGTGTCTCATATATCGACTATAAAATCAAAGATAATAAACTTTTTACAGAATCCTCCAAATTTTCTAATAATGGGCGATTTTAGAACATATGTAACACAAGAAGTGGTGGTTCCACAAGAACCAGAACATGAAGAAGAACCTTTAAGCGAAGCAAACTTGATTGATACTACAGAAGAGAGTTCATCAGAAATCGATAGTATACAAGCACGTAATGATGCTGTGATTTCAGCACTTCAAGAAGAAATGATGAAAGAAAGAAAAATGTTAAGATCACAGCGGGAATTAATACGGTAATAAAACAAAATGTTTTTTTGCCCACAATACATCTGCCACTGATATTACTAAGTGTAAATGTAATTATTTTGTGATACTTACTACATAACAGAATACGTTTCTGCCCATCCTTCCCTTGCGATTTTAAAATATATACCAACCTTTCCTTTTAGTATTCATCAGCATTTATAATCAAAACTATTTTGTTAGTTACATTATCTATGTCATTAGGACATAAAATAAAAATTCTCCTATTTCTTACTAGGCTTTCAGAAAACAGGTATTTATCAAATCACTCATGATTTTACTAGTAAGTATTGAAGATTTAATGATCTACTACATTTTGGGGGTTAAACAACAACTTGGAACAAACATACTAATTGTATTATGATATTTACCTAACTTTAACATACTCTAGTTTGAATTCTTGAGATATATTGAATATTTATTGATTTTTGGTAATTGAATACCTCATTGCAACTGTTAGTTAAACGATTTTACTATTTATATTCACATACATCTGTTTTATATTGTGGCCAATTAGTATTCTACAATTTTTTTCTGGAAATTCAATTTTTGCTCTGTATTATAACTTAGTCTGTGCTGCATTAGCATTGGTAGCTAATTATAGTTAGCTATTCCAGCCACATTTATTAAAATTAATTATTGTACTTGTAGAAAATTGGAAAATAAAACATTTGAAAAGATACATAAAAATTATTCATTGTTCATATATTGAAATCTATGCTATACATGTATTGTAAGCAGGAGTTTTAAGGATACAAATTATTATGGTATATATGAATAAATTTTGAATCTCTATTGGTATAAATACACAATGACTGAAAAAAAGATATAGAAGAATTCGCCTATTTCATAATCTTAATGTAATAAAAAAAATAGATATTTTGTCAATGTTTAGTTATTAAACTTTATAATTAACAGGCAACAATTAACTGATATGATGGCCAAAAATGAAATAGAAGTAACAAAATTACAAAATAGAATAGTGGAATTAGAGACTGAACTTGCAACCAAAGAAAGCGAACTATTACAAGAACGCCAAGTAAAAGAAGATTTATTACATCAGTCATTTACTGTGGCTCAGACACAAGATTCTGAACGTAAGTGATCAAAAAATTTTTAAAAATAGAGATATTTTTGTTTACACATGAAATATTTAATGACTATAAATTGCAAACCCTTTATATGTAAATGTTATCTGAGTAAAGAAAATTAAGTATATATAAGGTTTTTGCAATATTCAAACTATTATTCAAAATCTAGTAGAACAGTATTCAATTATTAGTAATTAGAGAAAGTTTAGTTTCAAAATTGAAGTCCAGAAATCAATTTAGTTTAAACTCTAAATCATATCAGAAAAATTAAATCCTAAGATGAATAGTAAATATTCAGGTGAAACGTTTTTTAGTTTTGTTTCAGATTGTGGTGGTTCACAGCAATTTATTCTTTCAGTATTTTTCTAAAAAACCGAATTCATTCTTATATTATAAAGCCCATTTTTTCATAGAAGTACTAAAAGTTACTAATTTTATTAACCTGTTTGCAGAAAAAGTGAAAAATGAAAAATTCGACAAACTTAAAGAACTTTATGTTAAATTGAGAGATGAACACATTCAAAAAATTAGAGAGGTATGTATCCAACTATTGTGTGCTCTTATGTCAATTAAAAGTAGCTTTAAAGAAGTAATTGTGTAACTATGAAAGAATTTATGTGGTATGTGTTTATTAATGTAGAAAAAAACTTTTCCATTGGAAATTGGAAACTAGTCACAATATAACCTATTACAACCAATTATTTTCTCCAAATACTCGTGTTTAAAATTTGTTGATTTGTTTATGAATAAAATCTGTATTTTCTTCATAGTCACTTATGTTATTGCAGTTTGTTCTCCAGTGAAATATCCCTAATACATTTACATCATACTTGTCTGTCTGTCTTTCTAATCTGATTTTGAATTTTGTATAGTTTCTCTTAATTTAATATTATTGGAAATAGTTGATTTTTTAAAATAAATATATTATTTCTATTATACGTCTATGTCTTTCCTGTTGTGTCCTATATTTTTTGGTTTTGATTTAATATGTCAGTATGATCATCATCTAGTTCAAATTCTCTAGAATGGTGTTGATGGTTGTAAACAGAGAAATTTGTTCATAAATATTTTTAGATTATTTACTCTATTCCTTTTATTCTCATGTTCTACCTTTTTAATTTTAGAAAGCTGAAGTAGAGAAAAAATTAGTAAGTGCCATTAAAAGTATACAGCGATTGACTGAATTAGAATTGCTAAATGAAGAATTACAAGAAGATGCCAAACAAAAATCTACCGAGCTCTCTGCATTGCAAAAGGATAAACAACTTTTTGTTATGGAAACAGAAGTAAGTGGTTCATCTTTAAAATTCAACTAAATGTTTATACAAAATTTTAAACTTTGTAGATACTCAAAAAAAGTGTGATGGATGCATGTCGTGAAAGAGATGATGTCAAAAATGAATTAGCTATGATAGTTCAAGAAAAAGATGAGTTTAAAAAAACATCTGACGAATTATCTTACAAATTGTTGGATTTGGAACGTCAATTAACTAAAGGTGAATAAATCTTTTAACATGTTTGAAAAATTAAATATCCACTATTGTCGTATTTGCCTTGAAATTTCTGGAACCGTGGTAATATTTATACTGCACTAGCACTCACAATTACATTGTTTGATGTGAGTTCCAATAACCAAGTTCAGAAAGTTTGCCTTAGGTCTTTAAAAACACCTTGGTTATTGAAACGCGTCACACGCGAAACAGTCACATAGTGAAGTTTTGTATATGGGTGATTCCGTTCTAACTGTGATTTTTTGTATTCAAAATTTCAAGATTTTAAAATTTAACTTTTCTAACTTTTTTATGCATATTATTCATCTATTTTACTGTAAAAATAAAACTCTAAGAGGAATTTACTACAACTTCAAAGTATCACGAGCAAGACACAAATGTCGGATTTTGAGTTCCACGGTACTGACTCATTTATCCACGGTACTGACATGGTAACTTAAGATATTAAACAACAAGTGCATCAATTTTCCTCAGTTTGATCATAAACATTAGAATTTATAAGGTAATTAGTTTAAATCATTTGTTACGACAAAAAAAATTAATAATTTATCGGTAAATTCTAGGAATGGACATGACACGGTACTGACATTCAAGTGATGTAGTATAAGTTTTCTTTAAGTGGCAAGTTATATTGTATAAAAATAATGTTTAAATATCTTAAGAATTATTCAATTAACACAAAATTTTTATTAATTGATTATTAATTAATGACTAGTACAAAAAAACAATACAGGACATTGAATATCACAGTTATAATGGAATCACCCATATGTGAATATTAATGTACTGAACACACTATTTACGCTGTTTTACACCTGCGCCATAGCCAGAAAAACAACTTAGTAATGTTAATGTAGGGATAGTAAATAGTGACTTCAGTATTGCCGATTTCTGTTTGAAGGAAATCAATCACAAAAGTATATATTGTTGTAGGAAAGAGAAATATTTAGCGTATATTAATTTATTTCAGAAATATTGAGAATCTTATCAAATATAATAGTTTACGGTCTTTAGTTGTCATAATTTGCGAATTATTTATCAAGTAATTTATTGGATTTATAGATTTAGTCGTCATCAGATGGTCAAAATGGTACTCAAATGAAAATACTTCTAGTTGAACTGAGCATACTGTTCAGTACCACTACACCAACACTCACAATCACACTGTCTGGTCTTTTGAACTCCCTATAAGTTATTGGCTCATATCCTACTAAACGACCAGTCAATGTTCATTCTTATAAACTTATATCTTGTTTCTTCATTTTAGAACAGAACCAGTCGCAAAATAGTTTGAAAGATATTGTGTTGAAATTGTTAGAAAATCTTAAAGATCTGATTAGACATGCTATTCATGAAGTTGACAATCCCGCTTTAACAGCAGTTACCTGCTCATCAGATTATTTTAGGGGTTTAACAGAAGGATGTATAAGTTCTTTAGATGATTGTTCAAACATTGCAGAAGAGGATTATGCTAGTATTATCACTGTTGCAAACAAACTTGTTCATAGGCTTACGTATTATATATTACAAGGAAAAGCTGTTTCCAATACAAGTCCTGATATCTCATTTGGAGAAAGTAAGTTTTTTATTATTATTTCATAGTAATAAAAACACATAGTATTATTCTATGGATATGACTATGGAAATCTTGTGTATAAATAGTTTGTAATATTTCAATGTCTCTAAAAAATGTTCTTTCTTCTATCCAAACTGGTAATCTTATGCATTGCTCAATACTTTGGATTGAATTTAATTCTTTGACACCTTCCACAATATTTGTAGCAAGCTTATTTGTAAATATGAAGGGTTTTCTGGATTTTTGTCTTATTTCAGGATCATTATTTCTACTAAGTTTAGCAGGTGTTCACCACATCAGGAAGTTCCGTAGGACATGAACATTTAATTTCTTTAAGAATTCTGTTTACAGTTACTGATATGATTTATGGCATAATAGGGAAAAATTGTTATGAATACCTTTCTATTTCCGAATTAGGTATATCATTGATGGGAATAAGCATTTCTAATAGTAATGTCTCCAAATCACTTTTAATCCACCCCTAACAACTTTCATAGGGGTAATCCATTTTCTATAATGTGAAAAAGTTCGTTAGCATACCAAGATTTTTTTTCAAAAATAATAATTAATAAATTGCACAGGAAATTTGTTATTATTGATTTAAAAATATTCCATTGACTTAAGCACGACATAAAAACTTGTGATTGAAATAATTTTCAGAGGTAGCAGAAGCATGTAAAGAATTGGGTGAAATAATTTTAAAAGTTATTGATGTTTTAAAACTGAACGAAAATACAGAAGAAGTAGTCAAAGAAGCCAAAGACAAATTAGAAGAATTAAATTCGTTAGCTGATAATATAGGTATATCTATTCTTGGAGAAAAAGCAGAAAATCTAGTTGATATGCTTGAAAGTGAAATGATAGCAATGGACAAGGCCATTGAAGAAGCGGCCAATCGAATTCAGGTATTCATTTTTACCAAAATGACAATATTATTATTTTCAATATTTCTAATATTTTAGGACATGTTGACTAATTCAAGGGCTGCCGATTCTGGTATAAAATTAGAAGTAAATGAAAAGATATTAGATTCTTGTACCACATTGATGCAAGCTATTAGAATCTTGGTTCAAAAATCGAAATTATTACAAGCCGAAATTGTTGCTCAAGGCCGGGTAAGAAGTTTTGCTTTATAGGAGTTTTAATATAGAAAAATGCTGGGTATAATTCACAATATTTGTACTAATGCTAATTCCTCTCGATTTTATTTATCCATAAATTAAAAACTTCCTAGATACATGCCGTTAATGGGTATTAAGTAAGTTGCTTATTTTTAGTGTTTGATTCCACTTTGCTGCATTCCTATTTAAATAGATAAACTAAACCTTTACCAACATCACCTGTAATAATAATAATAATAAAAAATCTGAATAGAGTTGTATTAAATTATTTTTTATAGTTCTATTGACATAAAAATCTGACACTGCAAATATATTTTGATCTAATCATTACTAATTAGTAGAGAAGCAGCTTATTTTTGAATAAAGTATCGAATATTTTTATTGTCTGCCAATATACTGAAAACTCCTAATATATTAGAAACTGAGTACACTTTAGTTTTTTTTAAGTATCAATAATATATATCTACAATATACCCTTCAGTATAATTTGATTATAGATATTGAATGACCAATATCACTTATAATTATAGTATATTATTTAGTAGTTTTCTCATGATTTTCAATCGTTATTTTGCAGGGGACGGCAAGTGCAAAAGAGTTTTACAAAAGGAATCATCAATGGACTGATGGATTTATATCAGCTGCTAAAGCAGTAGCACTTGCAGCAAAATTTTTATTGTAAGTCTAAAATATAATTACAAATGGTTGGCAGATTAACCAAAAATTCACAATAATATCGGAATATTTGAAAATTGTCCTTTCTTTTAGGTCTTGCTCCTAATTCTGCATTCATGGATAATAATAGTTGAAATATTTTTTCTATTTTCACAGATGTACTTAATGCTTTATTATTATTGCTTGGTTCTTTTACATTCATTAAGAAATTTATTGATAGAAGTTAATTTTACTGTAAACGTCGACAGTTAATTTACTTATAAATTGGCCAAGATTATTGTATATTAATTTCTATAGCTAATAGTACGTGATTCTAATTTTTTAAAACTGATTTTAAGGGAGATACAACCCTTCAGGAGAAGAAGGAGAAAATTCTAATTTTTTTCAAATATCTACTAAATGATTATATAGTTCATTTTTGGGAGTGATAATAAGACACCTAGTACGTCAATTTTCTTCTAATTTTTTATTATATTATTTGAATAAATTATGGAGAAAAAGTTTTTCCTAGACATTTTTATGCAAAAAGCACTTTTAATTCTTATATTTCTGCCATTTGAAAAATTCTGTTGTATGGTGGTGACATGAAATTAATTATCCTAATCTATTCACACTCCTATAAGCTCAATTTTTTGGCAGACATTAGATGAAAATTATTTTTAAATTTAAATCTTGTGTATATATATAAAAGCATCCTTATTTTTAGATATTCTATTAGTTCTTGAAATTAATGTACATTATTTTGGACCACCTTGTTTGTTTGGTTATCCATAGGAATCAATTGTTCATAAAATCATTCATTAATATCTTGGAATGCAGTTATAAAAATAAAAAATGGTAATTATTTTCTTTTCCAGAATGGCTGCAGATAAAGTTGTTCAATCAAATGGAAAATTAGAACAGTTAGTAGTAGCGGCTCAAGAAATTGCAGCATCCACAGCTCAATTAGTTGTAGCCAGTCGAGTTAAAGCAGACAGAAATAGTCAAAATTTACAGCAACTGACTCAAGCATCTAAAAGTGTTACCACAGCGACAGGAGCTGTTCTAGCTACTGTTAAAGATTGTAGTCAACTTATCGACGAATCAGGTATAATAACCAATTCATCTAATTTTTTTGTTATAAGTGTTCTTTCACTATAATCATCTTACTAAGTAATGAAATGTATGTTACACAATATCTGATTAAAGATCTTTTATAATGTAATAAGGTAGATCCATAGTATACATATATCGTCAGAGCAACTCAAATGTTAACGCCAACATTTAATAGTGTAACTTAGACATTGCCTTATACTTGTTCTTCCAGACAATGAGCATGAAGAAGACATTGATAATGAGAAGAAAGAAGGCAGGTAAAAGAAATACACTATCCAAACCTTGAGAAAAATATAAAGGTTCTGAGGTGGCTCAAGAACTACCACAGGAGTTGACGTTGGAGTACTATTACCAAATACTCACTAACGCTAGGCTCCTGTCTGAGTGTTTTATACATAGAAATACTTACAATTGAAAAATACATGGAAGTGAATATAAACATACTCAGAAATATGACATATCAATTTATTTTATGAGGCAAGCATTTATCAATGCACTGAGCTCTAGTATTATCAACTCAGAGCTGTCAGGGGAGTGCAGAGGGATACTCGATGAAATAAACGAAAAGAAAAACGAAGTTTCTGCAGTATAGGTTATTGGTGAAGGTTCAATAGATAGTTTATATAGATCCAGAAAGTCTCCCCATGGATCTATACACCATCTAGAAGTTACTGGTGTTCATTCAAATTTTCAAACTGAAAGGCGAAACATGTAAAAAACAGCTCTAATAGGAGGATAATACTTAAAGTTGCAGTGTAATGTAACTCATTATTTAGTATATCTGTTATCTGTCTCAGCTCTTAATGTATTTAGATAATACTTGACAAAAATAATCGTATTAAAAACATATTTTTCTCTGAAACACAGGTTATACATTTTATTTTGTACCATATTCTAAATTATATAGGAAAACTTTTGAAAACGAGAATCTGTTGGATAAAAAAATCACTACACCTACTTGTATTAATTGAAATAAAAATTAATTCATTAAATTAGACCTATATTTAATATACTTGTCGTTTTACAGAAGATCTGGATGTTTCAAACTTGACTCTCCATCAAGCTAAGCGACTTGAAATGGATTCACAAGTTAGAGTACTCGAATTAGAAAAAGAATTGGAACAGGAACGCTATAGATTCTCCAGACTCAGAAAACATCATTATCAACTGGCAGGAGAAAGTGAGGCGTGAATCGACCTCTCTATTGACTTTTACAATAATTTTTATCCAAATATTTATTAAATAAAATATTAGGACATCCACTATGAATAAAAAACCTTCTTATGTTTATAATGTACTGAGTTTAGAATCCCGTGTAACATATTGGTTAACATTTTATGATTCTTTTGGTTATTACTTAAAGTTTTTATTAAAAAAATTGGTATTCAAATGAAGGGTATAAACAAAGTTCGTCAATCACAATTTTATGTCAAAAATACAGCTATGGATTTCCCATATACCTAAATTTTTTTTGTGGTTTCAAATTTAAGATTTCATTGCTTGGATTAAGTAGTAAGAAATTGGTTTTTTATAATATACAAATTCAGTTTTCATATTCATTCTAAATATCATAGGATTAGAAGTTACATTTGAAAAAAAAAATAATTGATATGAAGTAGATACACAAAAAATATAACATTTAATTATTAATTATTTTTAACACTGGATTCTCAACCAATTTAAAAAATAAGAAGGTTTCCTATATTATTATTTAATAAAGCAGATACAGTGAACCGTTATATGTTATTTTTTGCTAATTGATTAATAATTTGTGAGTTACCCGCGCCAAATTTGGAATAAATAGTGGTAACTAACACTAAAATGAACTAACCAAAATAACATGCCTTTTCTTCTTTTATGAAGGAAAAGGTTTGCTTCCATCATTATTTGTTTCCACTAACCAACAGTTATTGAATTGTTTTATTAAATAATAATGTCTGTAATACTAATTTTTCAACTGTTGTTGTTTATATTATATACAGTTGTAGTTTATATACATTCATTTTAACATATATATCTATTATTTATATATATATATATATATATATATATATATATCTATTATTTATATATATATATATATATATATATATATATATATATTATATGTTTGTATTACCTGAATTTGTATTGTACCATTTACAAATATTGAATATATTAAATTATTGTAATTAACAAAATAATAATTTCTCAAGATTAAAAAATTCTGTTGCAAATATGCATTAATCTCTCAATTAAAGCTGAGTGAAATTTGAGCATATTATCCCAATACGAGACTTGATATCTTTGATATAATTAAGACTATATAAGAATTTGCTCAGGAAAATATGATTTTGTTCTTGCTTATAATTGGCTCATTATTTCAGGATTTATTTAAGGTTTACATAACCTTAAATAGCTTTTTTGCTACAAAACTTTCTTGCAATTTTTTTCTCAAGTTTCCACATTTAGTACTAATTTAATCTCAAATTACGATTTTTTCCTAGTTATGCTAGTTTGATTACGAGGTATATCCCATTAATGTAGTGAATTTTTATTGTATACGAAGACGTTCAAGCTTTGGGACAGACATTTCATCTTGAAAATTTCTATCCAGAGGTTTTTGATCTCCTCGAATAAATAGATTTGGAAAACTTTTTGAATAACCAATGTCGAGAATTCAAACTCACAAGGTAACAAGCTTATAATTGGGAAAAAAATTGATCCCGATTTTAGCTATTTCCTCAAAAATAATTCCGACAAAAGTAATAGTTATATTATTTTACAAAAGGGTTTGTCTATACCCATTTTGAAAATTTTTGTTTCATTCAAATCTGTTGATTAGATATTATTTTAGCATGTATTGGATTCAACTCCACAATATATAAATAGAGAGCATTGAAAAAAGAGATTGTAATGGGTTAAATCTATTTTAAGTATCCACTTTTATTAGTAGTACCTGAATAAATAACATCCAGATAATAATTTGAACTATCGAGTACAAATTCATCTTTTATGTCTACTCATGACAGTAGTTTCGATTTTAATAGGACAGCTATCAAATATAATTGTTAAATTGCGTTTTGCATTGTTTCTATAAGTAGTTTTCCAATATTGGCTTATTATTTGAAAGCATATTATAAAAGAGCCGAACAATATAATTAATCTAAAGGAATAACTTAATAAACGAAGTTCAAGTATAAGGGAATGAAAGGGCAAAAGAAAGAAGGAAAAATGAAAGAGTAAGGGGATACAGATATGGCTTTATTATTCACCGTTGTCGACCATTTAGCTGGTGAACCGGTCACCAGGTTTATCTGAAATAAGAGTTACATCAAATGTAACAAATAATTATTGTTAATATAATTGTTACCATTTGTTCTGCTTGGTTTAGTTCTGAGAAATGTGTCATACAGGTAATTTATTTTGTTATGAAAAAGGCATAGACTTTGTTACCCTAAAAGTACCAGGAAACTTTGCGGAATTTCTTTTGAAAAAAGTACGGGGTCTGAATCACATTGCCAATTTTAAAATCGTTTGGAGAGTCCCTAGAAAAGTGCATAGCTAAGATAATAGAAAATTACTATCTATATGACAATAATATAATTATTTCGTTTTAACATATTTCATTTCAGTTGCTTTTTCCTTTGAATGATTAGTATATTCTTCAGGGTGAGGCAAAATCTGATTTTTATTAAAATCATTGATTTTTTTTTAAAAAATCACGATTTATTTGTTTTTTTTTTGATTTTTTAAATTTGAATATAAAATTTGCACATTTTGATTCTTTGAAATTATTTTTATTTATTATAATGTATATGTAAAGTCTAAAAATTATAATACAATTTGCGGCTCAAATACTTGTGACAACGCATTTGTCGCGCTTCTTGCAAGAAAAATCTTGTCGCGATTTGTTTTCCTTATGTCCTATACACTCACTATACAGTGCCGAGTACTGCCGAGTGAGGCACGAACGCGTTAGTTGTGCTTTTTGCAAGAATATTCCTGTCGAGGCTTGTTTTCCTTCTCAACACATACATTGACGTTGCCCAACAATTCCACGCATTTCGCTAGTTAGGTTAGTTAAGTGAGGTGAAAACATATAAATAAAGTAAAATGAGTGAAAGAAAAGAGGACCCAATATGCCAATTCTCTAAGACAACAAATAAATTGGGGTGTAGGGCTATTTGTAGAAAGTGTAAGAAATATATTCAAGGGTTAGTCCAAAGACTTAAAGCACACCACGATGTTTGTAATTATCAAAAGAGGAATGCAGGTAATTAAATTATTAATTTCATTTTATTTATATTTAATAAAGATTTTTATTATTAACCCGGGAATGATAGCGTGGTTAGATTTTTTGTTTTCTGTTGATTCTCCAGGCAGTTGATATTTTATTTTTAAGATAATTTAGTGAATGTTTTGAGACATACGAGGATATATTGAAAAATTCTTAGCCTACTAAAGAACCAAACAAAATTTCAATGTCAAAATATTTTATTACTCAACATATTACAGCGAATCTGCAACGTCTCTAGACCTTTCAAAAAAAATGTTTCTTCTTGCTCTGCATGAAAATGATGAGATTTGTGTACAGGTGCGTTGTCCTTATTCTGAACTTTTTTGGTTAAAAATAACCAATGTTTATATTTAACCGCAGTGTATAACCGTTGTTCGTATTCTATAATGAAAACTGTGGTCGTACATTAAACCAACAGGAATTATAGTGTTGGTTATAGTATTATTTAGATCAACAAGGTGTAAGAATATATAATATTTAACTACAATATCATTTTGTTTTGAGGGAGATACGACTAAAAATAATAAATTTTATAATGTATATAATTTTGAGGTGTATTTTCCACATCAACTTTTAACAACGAAACACGCCTAATGAAAAGAAATTTGTGAGATATGAGAGATGTTTTCCCAAATTTAACATTTCCAAACTTTTGAAATTAATTAAAGGTGCCGATCATTTTCTTATTGAAAATCTTTTTGCACATATACATGAAGGTATAAAGATTACATGTATCCCCACACATTTGAAAGTTCTATGTACACTCAACTTCTTGGAACATGGATGCTATCAAATGGATAGTTTCACTTCCACAGTAGACAACCCTTTGTTAGTCGTTGTAGGTGTGTAATGCTATAAAGTTTTATGAAATAAGTGGGTAAGATTTCCAACAGCAACAGATACTATTTAATAGAAATATTCAAATGTTTTATAATTTATCGTTGTATCGTTGAAAATTGAAACTTAACCAGGTAGTTAAAACTGAACAATGAGGAATACTCAACCAGTTTAATATTATATCGATGTAGTTATAAATATATTAATAGCCCAATGTTACAAATAAGGAAAAGCTACAGAATAGACCCCTAGGAGTTGTAAATTGTTTTGAAAATACCATTTTCTAAAACCTTATTGCCTTATAAAAATTTTATTTATGGGATCATTTCAGTAAAATTGATTTGTTTTTACTGATAATAAATAGGAAAAACTTTAAATAAAACAAAATAATGATTAAACTTTCTAAATATTTATTTCTGAAATATTGAAATCACTGCACCAACACAAATTATTTGTTCAAAATAACCTGTTTAAATTAAAAAAAATCTATGATTATGTTTACAAAATTACTACTTCTATAAAACTATTTTTTTAAAACTGACCACCCTACTGCATGTTAAGGTCATTAACCCGAAATATCCCAATTTTTTTTTATTTTATATCGTCACTCCTTTCACTATTGTAAACAAATATCTCACTGATTATAAAGAGGTTTTAGGAAACTTGATCATTGTTTATCACACATTTTATATATAAAAAATAGTAACAAACATTGTTTAAATGCTGGGAATATTACGGCAGTTGGAAATATATTGAAAGTCCACTATAGCGTTTAATTTGATCAACTGTACAGATTCAGGCTTTTATTATACATATCAGACTTCGCAACAACTTAATTTCACTCAATAAACATGCTATAAAATTGATTTTTCAGAGAAGAAAACTCTGTTAGATCTGGTGGACCTGCTATCATCCTCAATGTTTTTCGCTGATCAATTAATATAAATACAATAGTGATTACTTGGAACATTAGTCGAGAGAATGGAATATCTCAAAAATTTGACAGTTATAGTTAAACAGAGGTACTTTGTATTTTGGTGATTGGAAGTAAGAAAGTAAAACTGTTTGGAATGGAAGATTTATTTTTGTCGTGCGATTTAGATTAGCTGGACGCAAATGTTATCCAGAAAAAGTTTAGGAGTCAATTTTATCAACACTCGGGATGTACTAAAAGAATTATGATTTATGAATGACACTAAAATATCTTGACCAGTGTGTTTGTTCATATGATTACGAAACCTTATGTTTCAATATTGAACGGATTTAAGAGTTGGAATATTAAATGGTCAGGGATGTAAAAAAGTTTGGAGACTGAAACAAAGAGAGAAGAAATACAGCCAGAATGGAATTGGAGACTTTAAAAAGAAATATTATTATATAATTTATCAATTACTGTATTGTCATCTGCTATCAATTGTGTAGTACAATATTCAATTCGTAAAATTTTGCTTTTCAAATCAACTATTGTTTTATATGGTACTGTATTTATAACTTGATTTTGTTAGGGTTAAAGATAAAGTAATTGGTATATTTGAGTGTAATAAATAAAATAAAAGAAATATTAACAATGAGAAAATGGGATTTATGGAATGTTTTAGTTATTGCGTAGAAAATAATCAGGAATACTTTTAGAAGTCAAGTGGTTAATATTTATATTTGTTTGGGCTATTTCAGGTTTAAATATTTATAACATTAATTCAAATACCAACATTACAAAAATTTTAAACACAAGCGATTCAATAAATGTATAAAATATATGAATATATAACTTTTAAGTTAGATAACATAAGTAAATTCAAACTGGTCACCTTATTCTTGGAATAATTTTTTGAAAAATATAATATACTATATGGAAACAATAATTGAGTAGGTTTTTTTTGGCAAGAATTTCTTAAATTCGGAGTATTTGATATTGCTAATTATTCAAGGTTTAAGGCTGTAATAAGTTTTTATTATTATTGAGGCTATGAGATATAAATCTTTGCTTCACAAAAGTTCATGTTAATGAAAATATGTCCTAAAAACCTCCAAAAATTCATTGAATATAACAACTAATTAACTAAAGCCTCTAATTGAACTTAATGATTAGATTTTAGCTTCCATTTC
This sequence comes from Diorhabda carinulata, assembly GCF_026250575.1. NCBI lineage: Eukaryota > Metazoa > Arthropoda > Insecta > Coleoptera > Chrysomelidae > Diorhabda > Diorhabda carinulata. The sequence continues at coordinate 33,891,840 of NC_079460.1, read as the reverse complement.
AAAAACAGGAAGGCTGAAATTCTCAAAACAAAGAAAATCACAAGTAGTGCTACAATGTCAATCATATAGCTTGATTTATCCATATCCAACTCCTCAAGAGTTGTTTTTGCTTTTTTGAAATGGCAATATTTCATGAAACAATCCAAATTGGGCCTGTCAAAACCATATGTAGCGAGAGCAGTACCTTCGAAACCATATCTTATATATGATAGATAAGTTATCCAGCGAAGGTATATTGGAATGGCGTCGAAAGAAACGAAGAATCCAGAAAACAGAAGAAATGGTACTGACATCACTGGTGCTAAAAACACGCCGTTCTGAAACAAAAATTGACAAAATAATAAAACGATAAAAGTCATTGCACATGGATTGATTAAAACAAAAATGTAAAATTTTTGAAAACATTGATGAGTGTTTCCAGGAAATTGAGATAATCCAAAAAATATCTCAACTGAATGTGGTAAAAGTACGTCAAGTCCGTCCTCATAGTATAATTATATGATGATTAATGACTGGTGGAATAAAGTTATTAGATCGAAGTTCACCATTTTCGTAACTACTACAAGACGACAGTAATATGTTCATAACTTCATTTATAATTCAATTCAATTCATAGCATCGTTCAAAGTTAAGTATTCTGTTATCTTAGATTTATTAACTGATATTCAACTGAATTTTTCTTTGGAATTCCTGAGATTTCTTATTAAAGTTGTTCATGTAATTTAATACCAGTATAAATGAAGTCTAGTTATTTCCGATTCCAATGTATATTATTGATAGATGTAGAATATGTTAGAAATTGGTTCTTGATTCTAAAGAAATGTATATCTTGTTTTTTACCAACAACTATTGGACTTAAAATAAATATTACATTGATATAGAGTGAATTGTTTTAGTTAGTGAATAAGGTAACAAACTCACCTGAACGTTCATAGCTGCACCAACAACTAGTCCAACACTTTGTGCCACAAAGGAAACTAGTATACAAGACAGTAAGAACATTCCAAATCTAGCAGGATCCAATGGTTGTGATGTCATAAAATAAACTATTATCACATATAGAATGCAGAAAATAGTCTGAAACCACATAAAATTTGGTATAGTATTTGAGTCGCAGTTACAAAAAATATGAGGTATTAATGAATTAATTAATTTTGTTTTTATTATTTATCAGTAATCAGAATAAAATATATTCCAACCTATGAATAAATTCTCAGGCTGTTATAATTAATATATAAAGAAACATTACACATCAATTGTATGAGCATGCAATAATGCTTGGTTTATTTTTAAAAAATATGCAAGATTAAATCAGTATGATTTTACATCTGTGAAACACAAGTCAGCAGATAAATTGAAATAAGAAGATAATCGTTGATAATATGTATTAAATTTTTGTTACCTGGAACGGCATATCTGATATCGTAATTGCCAGATAATAGGATTTCAAGGAATACCATCGATTAAAATGTTCCTTCAATAAAACTGGCATCTCCAATGGAAAAGATAAAATGGTAATAGTCATGGAAGTGTACATCAAAAATAACATATTGAAAAATAGGAAACCAAGATTACTGAGTACTTTGGAACCATCATTACCTATGTTGAAATATAAGGCACCTATAAGCAATCCAACCAAAACGTGGGCAAATAAACGTAAATACATCAATGTCTGAAAAATAAATAATTACAATTTATTCTACAAGAATTTCATGATTAAATTGATATTTGGCCTATTTCAATGCCGTGTTTTTCATAGAAATATTTTTTTAATATTCTGGCTCAATTTTGGCATTCAACAAAATTTCTGATAATGTTAAATACTAATTTATTCCATGCTTGCATTTAAGATGTACATTTGGTGATTTTGGTGAATCATTGAGGTTTAATGTAATGTCATTATACTCTGTTTTTCTGCCTATGTGTTACAATTTGGTAGTACAGCTTCAATGTATTTTGTGGAGAATTACTTTTCTCTATTAAAGTTATAGATAGCTGTATAAAAAATTCAAGTTATCGCGAAAACCGAAGTACAAATCAAAGTTAGCCTTGTAGCTTTTTGATAATAGCAAACATTTTGTATTGTTTCCCATAAAACATTGCATTTGGTTTGTGGGTTTTTGTTCAGTTTACTGCTAGTAGTATATCATTATAAAAATTTACATTATTGGTACGATTATTATGTCTAATTAAGTTGTAGCCAATTGATATTTTTTCAAATTGTTTCAATGCACCCAAGTCCCCTAACATATATCTCCTTCTCTAGTAAAATTAATTTTATGTGACTAATTTGATTTTGATGAAATGGTACTTCCACGGGTATGTGATCATTGACCTTTTTTCAAATTACTATTAATCTGAAACTGTTGAGATAAAATTATCTGACTCAAAAAAAAGAGTGATTCATAAATATTTCAGGCGTTTTCATAAATTCGCATATTTTTAAAGTTAAAAATTAAAATCACAACAAATATGATATTTAACAATTCCCTCAAAAAAGTTATTTTATCAAAACATACTTACCCAATCTCTTCTACTAAAGAGTAAGGCACGATTCAGAATAATGAAGAATTGTTGAATTTGCGTATTTCCATATCTGGGTTGTCTAACAGTTAGTTTAGGAGTAGCTTCCAATAATGCACTATTAACATTCGCCTTTTCCACATCTTTTAGATCAACACCCGTATCCTCATTAATTCCGTTTGGATTTCCGTTTGAATTATCTTTGAAAGTATTAGTTTCTTTCCTTAATTCTTCGGCAATAAGGGTGTTTACGCTGTCATTTCCATACTGAAATCCATTGTTTAGACCATCTTTTATTTTAAGTTCACTCATAGATTTGTCATCACGAATATCCATTTTTCCATTTTGTATAGCATGCACCAATCTTGAAAAAAAAAAACGATTATACATTAATATATGGTTATTGAGAAATGGCATTTAATATGTCTTCATCATAAGTTTACTAGAAAAATTTCAAAAATTATAATTCTACAGAAGTAAATTAGTTTATGGTAGAAGTAAATTTTTTGATAAGCACTACTTTCATTTTTGATCTTTCTGTACTCGTTTAATTTTAACAGTTGTTTGACTTCTACATTGCATATAATAAAACTTACTTTTTCGTATTGTCTCCATATTCCCCACAAGCTACTTCAATTATATAAGAAGCAGGGTTGTGGTATGATGGGCACTGTAACTGTAATTGAGACAGGAAAGGAACCAACTGAGTGGTGGAACCTTGGTAAACACACTGACCATCAGCGAGAGTGTAAAGTTGATCAAACATTTCAAACAATCTGGCAGACGGTTGATGAATGGTACATATTATAGTTCGACCTCCTGAAAAATTAATAAATTAATAGTATTATGAATATAGTATAAATAGTATACAATGAGAGCAGGAGCCATGAAATGAAACTTTACTTGAATGTAAATTGTATCCAGATTGTCAATAGGTTATAAACCATTTCGTTTATTGGTCTTTTCAAGAAATTTTGTATAATAGAATTTGATCATTGACTTACTGCAATTCTGAAAAAAAATATTTTGAGTGTGATAAGCTCTTCACTAAAGACCAAGAAAGTATTGTTGACGAATACAGCACCCAACAAGCGATGAAACCATTAAAGAAAAATGGCCTGTTATAAAACACTACCAGAGAGTTTCTAAATATGTCCATAAATCGGTTGCCTCATGTCTGAACTTCGATGATTTGAATAGGAATTGTGTGGGAACGGAATACGTTCGAAAATTAATAAATCTGGACTAAAAGAAGAGTCGTATGAGCATCGATAATTTCAGACAATGAAGATTTTTTGGAAGAAGCATAGCTGGTCACTGATCCGTGATGATTTTTTGGTCAAGATCATGATAATAATGACTCAATTAATATATCAATAGAATTATAGCGACTATTTTCTGTTTTCATAATTGACTTATTGAAGGGCAGAGTTTTTTCATGATTGATAAGTGTAAATCAGAAGTGTTTTTAGAACAGGAAAGGGGTGAGACAAGTATATTTTTAACTAAGGATTGCTTTGAAAGGGAATCAATTAAATACTGGGGAACAACTTCTTCTTCTAATTTGAAAAATTTCGTTGTATTATTTTTTTGATATTTACTTAGACACAACAAAATAAACATGGGAACTTACCTTTCGCTAAAGTTTTTAAGAGTGATATACATTGGAAACAAGAAGATGAGTCCAAACCACTTGTAGGTTCATCAAAAAACATAACTGGAGGATTACTAACTAATTCCAAGGCTATGGATAATCTCTTTTTTTGTCCGCCAGATAATCCACTGGTCATTGTTGTCCTATGCTCTATCAGTCCAAGTGTATCTAAGATTTCATTTATCTAAAAAATGTTATTCTTTAATATGTTTTCCACAAAATATTTCCATATCGAGAAACCAAACAAGTCTAGCATATTAAGAAATTATGAAGATAAATACCCCCAACATTATGTGGGTTGTTTTCTATAAAATAAATTTTAAGAGTTATAATTTGATGTGAATATGAATTGAGTAAACTTACGATCGCTTCTCTGTGCTCTATTCCACTGGGACCAATTTTTAGTTTAGCTGCAACAGCCATAGCTTCATCGACAGTCAAATTAGCGTGGAGTTGGTTATCTTGCATTATATATGCAGATAACTTACGAAATTGGCTCAAATCTCTATCGCTGTCGTTCATCAAAACATGCCCTTTTACTCCTTCGGTTCTGAAAAATTTATGAAATACACGTTGATAAACAACGCTGAATGCTATGACTATCTGGAGGCGACTGTATGGTGATAATTTGCCTATCTTATCGAACTAGAGCTGCATTTCTCACAAAACTAAAGCAAATTACAGTCCCTTGGTATTATGACCGACAGTTTCAACTATATGCGTGAGAAGTAGCTATGTCATTTTGTAGAGAGTCACTTAAAACAAAAGAAGGCATATCTTTTGAAGTTCGCAAGTTAGTCTTCACGAAGAATGAGATGTTGGCGTATATGTATTTGAAATAGTTTCTAAGAGACCATGTTCTAATGATATTTCATTATCAGTGTAAATACCATCGTTTACAAGAAAAGAGGGAGGAGGGGACTTTTGAAAAGCACTTTATATTCACTCTTAAGAGTCTAAAAAATCATCCGGCGGGAAAAAAACTTTTTAGGACTAGTTTTCTGGACGTTTAACTGAAAACTATATCGATCGAAGGAGAAAATACCACTTACCGCAGTTATTACGACGCAATAAGCAAACATGCGAATAGAAATGAATGATTTTCAAAAACACGATTTAAAAAGTTATGGACAATTAAGAGTTACCAAAAAATATCATTTCATGTTATGTTATGTTAGTTATGAAAATATGAATTGAGGTTAGATCAGATCAGTGAATTATATGAAGACAACCTTTTATGCGGTATTTTATGCCTTTCAATACCGTTTTCTATAGAAAAGGAAAAAAATCAGATATTTTGAAGCAATCAGTGATTAAATGTTTACAAACAGTTCAAATATCCATAGCTTGATATAATATCTGAACAAGACTAGTGGAGTTGTTCGAAGGTATAGAAGAGAAACCTAGAGGTAGAACTCATGATCAAGGAAAGTAAAACGCAGTATATGGTCACAGCTTCCAATACCGTAAACCTTGCGGTAGAAAACAGAACCTTTTAGGGAGCAACAAACTCCAAATACCTTTGAGCATTTGATAGACAACAATCCAAACTACTCAACATCTATCAACAAGCGAATACAAGCTGGATTCAGGGTTTACAATGCAAATCTGAGTCTACTGAAAAACAAAATAATAAACCAACTGAACACACTGTTCACATTTCCTCTACACTAACACTTACAATTACACTGGCTTACGCGCGATTCGATAACCATGTTAATGTCTTCAGGGTATATTGGTGTATGGTAGTAAAAAAACCAAGACATTGTTCGTTTCATGAATGTTCGAATGTTCTGAATGTTAAAGTATACAATAGTGGAGACGAGGGAGGCCAATAAAGAGATGGTTGGACAATGTCACGGGAGATCTTCGAACTATGAAAATTACAGAAGCTCTAAGTCAAGGGATAGAATGTTATGCAGGGCTGTAGTGTCGGATGGTAAGGTAAGTAGTATAATCTATTGGAATTGACAGAAAGTATAGTTTTCATATCCACAGGAATATAAATCATCGTCACCTGGTGACCTGAATGTTTGTGAACGTAAAAATCAGGTGGTTGATCAAACGTTTGGATACAATGAGCACATGGTATTTTTATGCCGCTGCTTCAGCTGTAAAAATCACTTTGAAGTCGAAAAATTTTAGCTTCTATGTGACTGACGAATAATCCCCACTTCCCACAATATTGCTGATCATTATTTATCAATTTAAAGTAAATAATCATTCTCATAATTTCGTGTCCGTAAAATAACAATAAATTATGTTAAATAAAAAAAAATAAGCGCCACCTAAAACAAATAAAAAGATAACTATGAAAATAAAATCAAAAGATTTATTCTCAGTAAGTAGTACATAGTATGTATTAACAAAAAAAAACCAATGCGCTACCAATACTTTTACTTTTTCATGTTTTTTACTTTTACTTATGGATTGAGCATTTTTTCAGTGAAAGCTAACGGATCATATTAAATAGTTAATGCAATATTACTATGTAAATATACTTCTTATTTTGACAAGAAAATACACGTAGTATGACGAGGAATAAATATCGAAACAATTATCATTTTTTAAACTCTCTTTAGATTCAATTAAGAGTCTAATTACGTAAGAGAGATTATTGGTGTTTACAATTTATTATTCAGTGTGGGTTATTTGCAGACCAACATCTACAATTTTAAAATGAAACTACTCAATAAGGGGAAAAGAAGCCTTGATTATTTAAAAAATGACCTTAATTCCCTGAAAAATATTCTCACCGCCTTTCATTAGGCCAAGCTTTAAAGTATGTAGAAATTATGGCTTGAAAAGTATTTTATTATGTATACGAAGACACCTCTAAATTTTATTCTTTAAAAACTTTAAACATAGGGCATGCTTCTTACGCTAAATGTAAGGTTTTCATGAAAATAATTCCTTGCAACCGACTTTGTCACGTTTGCAGTACGATTAAATAATTTGTTTCATCAGTGTGAGGTTTTATATTCTGATTCCTTTTTTTCGCCCCCGATCCATTTATAAATCAAAACAATTGTTTATAATCACATCATATTATAACCTATTATGTACAAACTCGATAGAAACTGACTAGTCTGAACCTGATGAACCACTACCACGTATAGACAAGACAAACAAAATTTTTTTGCAGGATCATTATAATGGAGCAAAGGGAAAGCCAATGCAGGAAGAATTGTCTATATTGATCTGAATATATGATAATTAGCCTATTTGAGTAAATACTAAACTCTTCTATAATACACATGTACCAGCAATCTTGTGAGACAAACAGTTGAAGAAAGTGGTCTGTCATAGCATGCGGTACATTCACTGCAGAATTTAACATGAAAAAATTGGCTGCACGATGGTTATGCACGAATATTAACAGATGCACACAAACTGAAAAAAAACATTTGCAGTTGTCTTTTAATGCAGTGTAGATAAGATAGAACTTTTTTGTTAGATTAATAACAATGGATGAGTCATGGATTTATTAGTATGGTGTAGAGATAGAATGGAGAGTTAGGAGTGGAAGCATCGAAGTTCACCCCTTTCGAAAAAATCAACATTCAACATTCGGCTGGGAAATTTATAATAACTGTATATTGAGATTCTGAAGGCGTATTATTAGATTACTTACAAAAAAGATCCATTATTATGTATTATGTCAATTTCGATCCATAATTACGAAAGACAAAAAAAATAAAACCGGGTAAGTTGCGTTCTCTTGCATCAGAATAACGTTCATAGTCACACGTTCGCCATTGCAACAGCAGGCTTCGAATTAGTTAAATATCCATTTTTCCCAGATTTGGCACTCTTTAATTACTGGCAATTTCCGAAACTTGAAAAATACTTCCGTGGTAACGATATCGTACGTGCGGTAAATCAGTGGTTAGGAGGCTATATTGAAAAACAAAAATATTTTCGCCCTCGTAAGTTAAAAAACATTTGTTTGTAATAATGACATTTTGGATTCAGCTTATTTAATTGATTCTAAACAATTTTGAAGTGTAGTAGTTTACTATTTTACCGCGAAGAGGCATGAGCATATGCTGAAGGTACATTTTAGTGAATGGAATTGGGCTGATAATAAATAAAACTAAAGGTACGTTTACATCTGACATTTATTGCATAATGTTTGTGTCAAGGTGTGATTTTTGTTAATGTAGATAGCAAAAAATATTTCTGAGATGTATCGGTGTCGGGTAATATGTACGAGTACCTACATATCTATACCTATAATGTAAACGAAATGATTGCATTAGTTGACTAGTCGTCTACATTTGCAGAAGTGTGAATTGATGAATTAATTAATTAATATGAACTACAATAAACCTGAATAGAGTCACTAAATGAGATTGCACAAACGCATTAACTGGCTTTATGCAGCATGTGCTTCTAGTCTTAAAATTCACTCTCGAACCCACACGGATCTTTTATTCTTCTTTTTTCTTTCATTTTTTTTTAACCGTTCATAATAATAATCACATTGCTGCACATTTTCTTCTTGATATTTCCATAGTATGAGAACCTTGAGAGATACACTAAAGAAATACACTTTAGTGTAAACTGTTCATATATTTATTGCAAACGTAACGATACATGCTATGTCCAATAGATATGTAAGCTATAAATGTCGAGTAATGTGTATAATTAATGTAAACATTAAATGCAATTTTACCTCAGACATTTGACACTTATGTTTTGATACAAGTGTCAACGTACCTTAAAACTGAGGTGGTGCCGTTTAGATAGACACACTGTATACTTTGTTAGAACATCTGATATTTTTTTAATCAGTAATTAATTAATAATTCATATTCTTATTAAAAAAAGTAGCCTTGACTTAAGAGTCACGAAAGGATTTTAAATAGAATAACGACGGAAACTGCCACATATAGTATTATAAAAAATGCCAATCATTTTGTAACAAATTGAAGGTCATTTTTTCTCTCTAGCAACTAGTTTATAGTTTGAACTTTGTGAACTGAGAGAAGAAATGGAAATATACGTTTTTTATTAAAAGATATTCGGATAAAAACATTTCAGCTTAGATTCTCTAAGCTAGAGTTTTTGACAATGAGAACTAACTAACTGCATATCCTATTTGCTTTGTTTATAAATATTTTTGGATAGACACATATGAAAAGGCTTTGATTATACATTTATTTTTTTTTGTTCTAAATACAAATTGTACAGTACTAGAATGATAATTTTATTGTAATTAAATAAACTAGTACACGTCTCTACGTATTTTCGTTTATTCGATAGCAAGTTGGAAAAACGAAAAATGTGCAGGTTAAACCACCAAAGTTACGATATATACTATGCAAAGGATACATTGGGAACAGAGGATTCTCTACTGGGCATTTCCTCTTAAAAATTAATACGCAAAAGATTATGACAACAATGGCGGTGATATCACGATATTATTTTGACTAGCCTCCCCTTTAAGCCGAGTTTAATATGAATCACAGGCTAATATTTTATTTATGGATTTTGCCCTAATTAAAATAACTAAACTTGTTTTAATTTGGTGTTCAATGGTGCATAGTAACTATAGTATATACGTTTTATTATTACTAGAAGATTGCCTTGAATATAATAATAAAAAACTCACTTGTATCCTGTGAGAATATTAAGCAAGGTTGATTTTCCCGCACCCGAAGGTCCCATAATAGCACATAATTCTCCAGAGCGAAGTCGGCCACTGACATTTTTCAAAATAGTTTTCTGGCCTGTAATAAAATTGTTATATTACTAACTAAAGTTGCTCATAAAAATATATACAAATCAAAAATATAGAAGGGGCTACTTTGAATATTTATAGGGATATTAAAATGAATAATATATATTTGTCCAAAGGTACGTGATGACATCTAGTCAAATTCGGAGTAGTCGTTGCATATTTTTATATTAAATTACATCTAAATAATTATTATTCATATTTGCCAACGGCTGCCATCAAGGTCGAAAAATAATTTATTTCTCCAAATCAAACAAAATTTGCCCGTCTTTAGTTTTACTATTTATTTGATAATTCTACGTAGCTATAACCTTTACGTTGATGATAGTAAAAGAACATTGGAATTTGTAACTTGTGTTGAATAAACAACTTTCTATGTTGATTATTTTTATAATCTCAATATATATACTTAAAGCATTAATAAGTAGATGCAGTAATGCAGCATTATTTTGTTTATTACTAAAACCTCTTTTTATGATTATCGATTGTAAACAACAATTTCAAAAATACATTTCAGGTTTTTGAATATTTAAAGCACTTTAAAAGTGAAAATGTGTCAGTTAAATGTTAGAAACAACCTAAATCTCCTTCGAACTCAAAAAAGAAGAAAATGTGCAGCAATGGAGAAACTTGTTCATTTAAACAAGCGATTATTGTACGGGAACGTTTGCGAAACGATTTATGAAGGAGATCTGATTTTCTTCTTCATTAAGACAATTTATTGGATCACAAGTCCCTTCTAATCCACGTGTTTTTGGATCTGACCCTTCCGGGAAAAAAAAGGTATACTAAAAGTGATAAGTTTCGTCTCCATTCCTGACATTGAGCAGTCCACGACAGAGCAGATTAATGGCATTCCAAAAGAAGCTTTACAGTCAGATAATCAACGTTGGGATAAGTGAATTGCTACCAAGTACTTTAAAGTAGATTAACTTAAATTTAATGTTACCTTTATACTTTGTTTTTAATAATATAATACACTCTTTAATTTTAATGGAACGACCTTCAATACGTATGATTTATTATGGTAAGTACAGGGTTAAATTTGGAACACTTCGATTTTTATTGATAATGCTCAAAACCTGGTATGCCTATACCCTTTTTTAAATTAGTAGGACCATTTTAGGAAACTTGAATCACACCACGAGAAAAGTGATGACATAAAACTAGAATTATACAGTCTGAAATTAAACTACAAATTAAATAATACTCAACCTAATAGCCACATGGTAAAGAAGGAATGCATATTATTGAAAACGACAAAAAAAATCTAACGAATTGTAAAATTAAATCTATAGAGAATTTAAAATTGTCACATTTGGTGGCACGTGAAGTTTTAAACAAATTTTGAAATAATGATAATATCTGAGTCGTTTCTAATCAAATGTAAAATTATTCAGAAAGCAGAGAATGTTTGTATTTTTTTCGAAAATTGAGCTATATGAGAAATGAAGATCAGTTGAATAAAGAATTGGTTCAGTATGAAATATAAAAAAATGTTAGATTCCAAGGACAAGAACTTATTTTATTTAAAAATTCAATCAATATTTTTTGGTTTATAAGTCTTTTTATTGATTTCAAAAGTTATGATATTGTGAAGAAAAAGTTAATCCAAATATTACGAGAATTAAAAATTCCAAACTAATTCAAATAGTTAAAATGACATTAGAGGACACAACCAATATAGTAAAAATTAATAACAAGAAAAGTGAACCTTTTAAAACACAACAAGGAACGCATAATAAGAAGAGCCAGTATCAACCGAAAGGGCATGATATTTAACAAAAGTTATCATTGCTTAGCTTATTGTGATGATGTGACGTTGATAGCAAGAAACAGAAGAAAGCTTGAAGAAACCACTAAACAACTAATAACAGCAGCAGAAGAGATAGGCATACACTTTAACAATGACAAAACAAAGTTTATGGAAACAAAGAATAAATGTGGAAGCAAAACAAAAAACAATTTCGAAGTACATAAATATGATGAGACGTTAACAGAATTCGAGGAAATTGAAAATTTCTGTACTTGGGTGTACTACTAGATAATAAATGGCAAGAAGAAAAGGAAATCGAACTAAGACTTGTCAAAAGTAACAGCTGTGCAGGCAACCTTAGAAGAATATTGACATCAAAAGAGATATCCAGATCTACGAAAGTTCGAACTTAATAAGACAATTTTCAGACCCACACTGACGCCTGTCTAGTCTGGATAATGACAAATAAAACTAAATAGAAATTGGAGATATGAGAAAGAAAAATACTGAGAATAATTTTTGGAAGTAAGCAGACAGAGTTAGAATGAGAGAGAAGATCAAATCAAGAAAATAACACACTTTTCAGTGAGTCACCAATCAGCGCGCTTATCAATACAAGAAGGTTACAATGGCTAGGTCACTTAGAACGAATGGAAAATATTCCCATTTCTGTAGTCATCCTTTCTGCAATGCTAGTTGTTTATGTCGTACATGCTTTGTTTAAGAACTCACAAAATTTATGTTAGTAGTTAAGGGATTTGACATATCTAGCCCTCCGTTAGTAACGTATGTATTCGACTTTTATCAATCAGTTTTCTAGAAAATAAGAACAGAGTAGTTCCAGTTCACTTTGACTATTATTATGACCTAGAAGGATAAACGTTATTATAACTGTTATAATAGAAACCAAATAGCTCCGACCGTGTAGCTGCTAGATATAGCTCGTTGTATTTTTGTCTAGCCCAATTCTAGAAATATTCTTACTTGATCATTTGTTTGTATTTAAAAATGAGTATGAAAGAGTTTTTATGTATTTCAAAACAGGAAGGTACCAGAAGACGAACCCAGTGACGGTGTATCCAACGAAAATTATAATCTTATAATAACAAGAAACAAGATCAATTGATTCAGACTATGCGAAAATATAACAGAGTCTGTGATTCTTGCTTGTTTCAGTAACCGAAATTTTATTTATATAACTCCCTGGAATTTTCCGTTTACACAAAACATTTGATATATTCTGCTACACACATGCCATCTAGCCATCTAGCCATCTAGGCCTATAGCGTGATATTTTTTCCATCCTTTCTTATTTATTGTCTTCTCTTTCCAATCCTGAAATCCTGTTTTTTGTGTTCCTGCCAGTTTTATATTTACTTTGCCGCTCTTGTTTCCGGCATTTTTTCCAAGTTTCCCTGCTATCCTAGTCTTCTCCATATGTCTCTTTTTCCCTCCTAACTAATTTCCTCTCTCATATGTCTATTTTGTTTTCCTCCGATTTATTTGGTATCCATTATTCGTTTGCATAAAGTACTCTCGTCTGATTTGATATTCATCCTTGATAATATTTTGCAAAGAACCAATAGATTTTTCATAGTTTTATTGTAAATGTGTATTTGAGATCTGTATTGTTATATGCAAATTTTTTCAAGCATACACTTTTTTGTCTTTATAATTTTAGTTGCAAGGTTATTACAGTTAATATTCAGGCATTAAGATTCTCGTTGAATACTAATGTTTAAATATGCTATTCAAAGAAATTTTTATCTTAGAATTGACGCAAACTGAATATGTTAAGGAAGTTTTTTTCCTTAGATGTTTTTTTTGTTGATTTAATATGGTAACCAAGTTATTACAATATTATCTGATTGTAAATTCTCGAATATTAAGCAAAAACCTCCACAGGAAGAAGTTTAATGAAATATATTCGATAATAAAACATGTATTTGCAATGTAGACTAAAGTTTTACATATTTATAGCTCCGCAAACATATATATGTAAAGTTTTTATTTAGTCAGGGGGCGCTTGGAGGCATTAGTGACCGAAGTTCTTGGACAACACTCTTTGCAGTCCGTTATTGACCATTAAATAAAGACAATGTATTTTACTGTCTACAAACTGAAGCCTCCAATAAAAAATCATTACATTCAATCCTCCGGTAATTCAATAAAACAATCAAAAAATAAGAAGGAAATAATGTAACTATTTTAGATGTTTATAACATTATGACTGGTTTAAAGACTGAGCCTATTCAATGAAAAAATGATAAGTATTTTGGCTATGAGACAAAAAAAGTATTAAATACTATTACAGAGTCTTCTCAAGAATTTTTTTTAAAAGAACTATTAATAATTAAGTTGGGATTTTTGGAACCGCTGGCGATATTCATATTGAATACATTGTTAAGACCAACACTCACAATGAAGGTAAACTGTTTAACTTCAGTCTCTGAAGACGATAACTTGGTTATCGAAACGCGTTTCAGACAGTGTAATTGTGAGTGGTGGTGTAAACAGTGTATTCAGTAGACTATTAATAATTTCATACTTTTTATTGATTAGGCTAAATTTGTATTTATAGAAATAATTCGATTTCTGTCAGACTAACTGGCTTCCTTCAATTAGCTGTTTGTCATTAAAGTCTTAGGTCACATTTGATCATTTTGAGAAAATTATAGATAATCTAAATTTGTATAGAGTCAGTATTGGTATGGATGATTTATATTCAGAATTAACAAATTTCAAAGTAATTTATGAAAACATATCAGAAGACTTTCTGGGTACTGGCCAAAAGAGGAGCCATTTATTAGTAAACACCTCAGGAGAATTTAAAAACATAACTAAATTGTCTCATATCTGCTTTCTGTTTCCGTTTCAGTTTTCAGTAATTAATGCTAAATGGCGGAAGGATAGAAATAGAGCATCTATTAATTGAATAAAAAATGAGATCCTCATTTATTTTAATTTCAGTTATAATTATGGTTGGGCGTTATAAAAGAAAATAAAAAATATTGTATTACGTTTGACGAAATGCAAACAATGCGAACGAGCTTTTGATCAGAAACATTATAATATAATCACCGTAGTGAAAGTTAAAAAATAATCACTCTAGATTGCTTTGGATTGTTCATCAAAATTGGACCAGTGCAAATTCCTTTCAATAGATCAATTCGGCGATAAATGAATACGGTCTTCAAAGCATTCATGGTAAAATTAATTCTTGAACTGGTTCATAATTGAGCATGTGATGCTGAATTGATTATCAAATATTTCCGGAGTCGCTTCAAATTGTGACTAGTTGACAAATCTATTTCTGACTGATTGATCGTAGTTGATAAGTTAAAAATAATTTTATTTGAGATAACAATGTCGTCAAGACGTTCGTGATGAGAGTTTATTTAGCATCCTCTTACACTGACATTATTATTCTTGGTCTCTTATTTTAATAAGCAATAAAAAGTATCCTTTAGAATTAGTAGTGTGATTACTATATCTTGACGTTGATTTTTGCAATAGAACAGAAAGTTGTGCCATTGTCCAATAGAAGTTTGTCTAGAATTTTTTGAGAATCTACAAATTTGTTATAATTCAGGATGTATTGTTTCAAGACATTTTTGAAAAGACAACAATAATATTCTTTTATAACATCGCTTGTTTTCTATTCTGTTTGTGATTCCTCTAAATTTTTATCTTAAGTACTTTTAATATTTAAATACAATCGCTCATCTCGATCCAAGGTCGAATGTTGCATTAAATTCAACAATGAACAAAAAAATATCTTCTTGTATGCACGAGGCTGATATTGGGAAGTAACTACATCCAGTTAGATAAAATAGTTCTGATAATACGAACATTGTTTAATAGTTTTCATTAATAAATAATCTACGACGGAAATCCATGTAGAGAAAAAATAATTCTGTTGCGTTGTTATTATTAGTCACCAAATTAGAATATTAATATTTAATGGTCAAAGGTTACTTTATTTAAAAACATAGCCATTGTTTCCTATCTGGCCAGCGACCGCTCGTTGTTATCAGTAAATATAAGTATATGTTCACAACAGATCGGATAAAGATAAAATGACACTTCATGTATTGTATTTAAAAGCGATTTTAAGCAAAAAATCTCATCATTCTTTATTAATAATAAATTAATCAGATAAAATAAGAAAAATGACAGGGATAAACGTACTAATTATAGGTTAGTCAAAAGTTAGTTGTTTATCTCCTTTCGATGCAAGGTCAATGTTGCGAATTCCTACAAAAATACTTTTATTTTCCAATATAGTATCCATTAAGGTTAAAACATTTTTCCGATCGATGTTCTATCATTTCTACTGCGTCTCGAAAGGACTATATGATAATATATATATATATAATATCATTTATATGATATGACTTCATTACCCGAAGTAGTGTTCCTTAACTTTCAGAAACAGCTGGTTATCGTTGGTTGCCCATTCCGAAGAAGCTGGTGGATGTACACTAATTGGAAGCCTGTCTGTGCTATAGGAGATCTGTTACTGGGTGCGTTAAACAGATGCAAGAGACCGTATTTGCCCAACTTTCCCAGCATTATCGCCTTATGTAATTGTGGATGTTAATTGACATAAAAGTGATCTCAGTATCTCAAAATACATGAAGCGAAAGAACCCAAGGCAGAAACAAGGCCTTTGTCAAAATATGCTAAAAATTTAATTACGTCTGTATCTTATTTTCGAATTACATTGATATTGATCAGAAAATATCGATTGATAAGACATATTTCGTTTCAACTTTTTTTTATCATTTTAGCACTTATAGATACTTAATTCAATGAAAAAAATATAAGGCATGCTCAAAACTTATTGATTATTCTCCTGAAACCTCCACAGATATTTATTTATCGAAAAAACTTAGATATCACAAAATCAACAAATCAAAATAATTGTTACCAGTTTATGGAATTTAGAAACATTTTATTCAATAAAAAAATGAAAGGCAGGCTCGAAATTTTAACAGTCTCTATAGTAGCAACAAATATATAAAGAATATGAAAGAATTAATAATAATTAACTATGCTCATATTGTCTTTCGTACATCTCAAACTATTACATTACATATTATACAGTTGATTATTTTAAATATATATAAATACAATTATCAATTTAGAAATAATTTTCCCACACTTCCAGTGCCGTTATATTTGTTACTTAATGTCTCAGATCAGGTGGGTTCTATGAGATCTTAAGTTTTTACCGATAAAGAAATTTCTAGAGATAATTCAGGAGAAGAATAAACTTAGAGCATGTTTTTTTTTAAATTATGGAATAAAGTGTTTCTGGATACCATAATAAGTCATAATTATTCTGAAACAAACCTAACTTAACTTAACCCGTCAGAGGTTGTCTCTGTAGGATCTAATTTTTTTCTTTAAATCAATGTCTGATGATGATTCACGAAAACAATCAATGAAATTAGAGTATGCCTTTCACGAGTTTAAGTTTTAAGATATACAAATAAAAGCAAATATTTAAAATTGGATATGGCTGTATTGTTTCTCAAAATATTCTCCATTCAGATCAATATACTTTTGTATGCATGCAAGTAAAATTTGTTTTTTCATGTAATGGATTACAATATACGAAATATTTTCATGTGAATGTTTCTAATTAGCTAATTTAAACCTAGCTGAGCAAATAAGAGGTTATGTTCTCGGCAGTATTTATTCTATATAAATTGTGTTGGAGGTTTTACACGATATCGAAAAATTGTTATTTCCACAAAAATCAGTAAAAACTTATTTCTTATTTCTATGAATTGAATTTTTGAATGTCTACGTCCATACTATTGGTATATTAGTTTTAAAATTATATATGAGTACAAGAAACTTTTTTCTTCTACTCAAAATATACTTCTATTCTTAATTATTAATTCACATTTTCAATCAAGAAACATAATCATGAGACTTTTTGTTTGAATACTTTTATTGTTAGAATATCTTATTTTTCATAGAATAAACTGATGTAGAAGAGAAAAAATATTTAATTCCAAAATGCAACAAAAATTAGCTTAATTTGAAAGAATACCCAGAGAAATCTCGAAGACCAGTGCCTGTTGACCTTTTTGGTTGGCGTCTTATAATATTTTTGTCTTTCATTGTTAATGATATGAAAGATTGACTAAAAGGCTGTATTCACTTGATTTTTAGATTTACACATTATGATTTTATTACTACATATAACACTGGCCCACAAGATTTTTGTAACACAGGCGAGATCTTTATTTTTAAAATGGAAATACCTGTCCAATAATAGAAAAAAAAAAATTATTAAGCCCTAACACGTACCACTTTTCAATAGCTTAATTATCCCTGTTTACACTAGCAGGTAGGTAATTTTATAAAGGGGCGGTTAATATCGGTAAATTTTATGGCCCAAAAAATACCTCCACTGTATTATTCAGAATAATAAACATAAAAATAACATTAAAATTTAGTATCCTGTTGAGTTTCATGGTAAGTGGTTCTCTATTCATAGTGCAAAAAGTGATTATAAAGACGAAAATTTCGAGTCAAAAGCGCCGTAGTTGCAAAACTTCTTGACAAATTTTGCTACGTTTGTGGAGAATTTATGGTGAAATCGCATGCCAGTCCATTTTCCGAAAATTTGAAAAAAACCCTATTTCAGTTCTTTTGGTACTTTAAGTATTGCGGGAACCTACTAACCATTTTGACGACTGCTATTTTTGACTAACAAAGACTGAAGGTTATTTTAAGAAAGGAAAGCACAAGATCGAGTATCAAAATTTGCCGTTTGCTATACCACCTATTCTTCATAACGAAGATTTACCAGTATCGATTGCGCCTTTAGATCCGCAAAATATTGTTTTAGAAGATACTGGTGACAAAGACTCATCAGGAAGTTCTGAAGAACATTGCACCAACCCTATTTTTGCTCTAAGTAGCAGTTCCGGCAAGCCACATTTGATTGCTCAAAGTGAGTTGAATAATTTAGCACATGATTTGGAGTTATCAAAGCTACAGTCTGAACTTCTTGCTTCCCGTCTTAAAGAATGGAACTTGTTAGCCAAAGAGACAAAAATTACGACCTTTAGAAAAAGAAATGATATTGAGCATAATCCCAGTGAATGGTGCCTCGACTTATTTCGTTTATCTTGAACATGTAGATAAGAACTTGGACAGGTTATTTCCTATCAAATAGGCTACTTTTTGAAGGAATCATTATGATTTAAAAATGATATTTTAGATATCAAATCCATAAGTATGAATCAGAATAGAATTCAAATCATATCATATTGCTAATTCTTTAATCAATCACAATTTGATAAAAAATAACCTAATCGCATTTATACCCAAATTCTAATATTTTAATATTAAAAAAACAATGGCTCACCAGAATGCAACATTCAAAGAAGCTGAGTTTGTAGTAGAACACCCATCTTATGCAAAAATAACCACGTATAATAAATTCGAATTACTGAAAAACGATGAAAATTTTCCAGAAATGTCATCTAGAGGTGCGAGCAACCTCCTCAGAAACCCCAAAATTTCAAACTCCTCGGTTAAAATTAACTCCAAAATATCCAAGAAAAGAAAATGCATCTCCCCTCCACTGTCACCAAACTTCAATATTCTCGAATCTACTCATATCAGGCATTATGCACAGGCCTCACAACCCACTTCACTTAATTCCAATGAAAATCATTCCAACATGACCAACAAATCTGCCCTACTCCCCATTTCATCCATATATAATACTACTCCCAACTCCAATCAAATCATGAATTAATACAAAAACCAGAATCAACCGATGAAATTAAGATTAAAGATCATCTATATTCAATATTTTATAATAGAAGCAATACATTCAACAAGGTAGATACAAATTATGAGAATAGTATGGATTACATAAGTATTAATAGCGATGATGAGTATTAACCATAATATGAAAATTCTCCAATGGAACAATCGATTCTTGCTTCAAAACAAAGGAAGCCTCGAAAAATTTGTTAACGAGAAGAATATTGATATTGATAATATGAAAACATCGAAGTTTGTGCAGTAGAATTAACTAACTGCAATCTCACCTTTGTGTCAATATACAAACCACCTGATGCTTATGTCAATAATAAAGATTGGTAACAATTATTTCAACAGTTCCCTTTGACTACGATCTTCTATGGAGATTTTAATGCACATTTTAGTATGTGGAGTCGTTATCCGGATACTTTACAAGGAATAATGTTAGCCGACGTGGTAGACAATTTAGATCTAGTGGTACTCAATGACGGTACTCCCAGTAGAGTAACCCCCCCGAATCAATATAAATCAGCAGTTGATTTAACTATAACAGCCCCTTCTCTAACAAATAAAATACACTGGGAAGTAATTGGTGATACAATGGGATCGGACCACTACTAATAATTATGGAATTGCAAACCGTGTCTTTGTATACTCTAATCAACCCTTTAACTAAATGGACAAACTCTCGTGCAGACTGGCACCTTTTCAAAAATATTATCGAATCAAAACTTAAGTCTTGCGATCGAAATTTGTCTTCAAATGAGGCCAAACTATCATTATTCTTTGAACTACTGTCCACTTTCGCAAATCAAGCGATGCCCATAAAAAATCTCACAAACAGTTTCATCCTAGACCATACTGGTGGGATGCTACCTGTTATCAGCATCTATAGAACGGAAAAAGGGATTGAATAAATATAAACGTCTGGCTAATTTAGAAAACTATCTATATTATAAAAATGTTGCCGCCAAACCAACATTAATATTCAAGAAAAAGCAGAAGCAATGTTGGCTTGAATATTTAAATAGTTACTCCTTTGTCTAATATATGGAACAAAGTTAAATGTATTAATAATAAATATCACCAAACTAAACTCCAGAATTAATAGATCAAATGTTAAACTCCTTAGCTCCGCCATCAGTTTTAAGCCCTCCATTTTTATCAACAGAAAATTATAATTTTTCATTTCAGTCAAAATCGGAATTCCTAGGAAAACCATTTATTTAGAATTTTAAAATGATATATAATATTCTTGAAACAGCCAAAATATTTCTTCTAAACATATAATATATAATAGTTGGTGGCTTGGACAAGATTATTCAGATAAATTGAAAGAGATTATTTAACGTTAATACTAAAACCCAATAAAAAACCTGATTCACCGACATCTTTTCGACCTATTTCTTTACTCTCATGCATAACAAAGACTTTTGGAAAGGACCTTAATGTTGTAAATCTCAACATCCTATTCTCTAAAATGAATATGATGGGTATAAACAAAAAGGTATGTACTAACATTTTGGAACTCTTTAAAAACCGATATTTATTCGCGAAACAGTACTGTATTACACGGCCCTAGAATAGTGAATAATGGTTTACCTCAAGGTTCTATTCTTAGCCCTATTCTTTTTCATATCTATACCACAGACTTGCATGACATTATGGACGATAATATACATCTCCAATAATACTTATGAGCGATGCGTGAGGGAGCTCCATCATGCAGTATACTGTATCAAAGGATGGTTATAAAATCTTGGTTTTAGTCTTGTACCAGAGAAATCGGCGGTTTTGTGCTTTACGAGACACCGGCTTCATCTTGCAGACACAATTGTAATCAATAATACCTCCTTTCCTATAGTGGATTATTATAAATATCTAGGCATTGTCTTAGACAAAAAACTGCTTTGGTCTCATCAAGTTAGATTTGTGAAAGATAAATGTGAGAAAGGTTTGAATGTTCTTCGAACTGTTTCTAAAACAAAATGGGGAGCTGATGCAGGAAACTTACTTGTCTTTTACAGGGCTTTCTTAAGAGAAATTTTTTATTTTCATAGCTTTTTTCTATTTTTAATAATAGTAGTTTTTCATATATGTCTAACGGTGTCAGATTTTGATGTTGCATTTATGTGTTTAACTTATTTAAGTGGTGAATATCGCTTAAATGTGTCAATTTGTTTGTCCACTTATTCGTCTTTTTTATCGGTCCAAAATATAACTATTTCTCACTCTTTCTAAAATACTGCGTAAGAACCATCGAGTATTTTAATGAGACAATATCAATCGAAATCCGGGAATTGAATGCGCGGCCCCCTATAAAATTTTTGAAGTTTGACACAAAATCCTCTGCGATTTTTTATCGTTGCTGGTATTGCTTCTGTGAAGAGACACAATTTTGGATCGGTGTGCTCAATTATGACAAACAATATAATAATAAATACTGTGATTTCTTTCATGCAAACCTCCCCTTATAAAGTAAATAAAATGCAAGTATGAAAAAAATTATAAGACCTTCATGAAAAACGTACTTGAGAAATTGAAACGGAGCTAGATGTCAAATCAAAAGAATGAAGAAATATTAACTGGACTTAATATGAGCATTGTTCTTGTCAGTGTCACCAAAATGAAGGCTCCCATAGGATGGCAGCATGTTTACTATAATTTGTAACGCACAAAATTGGGGTTAATAAAAGTAGACCGTTCTATAGTTTACGACCAGAGTCCCTGGTCGTCAACTATATACTTAGCGAAGGTGTATTGAAATATTTGTATTCGTCAGTCTTCTCGTTCCAATTATCTGCTACTAATACGTCGTATACAACAAGCAAAATTATTACCTAAACTAAAAATTTATGGAATACGGGCAATTAACTGATTATCTATATTCATTTAATTTTTAGAATATGAAAATTGTTCACTGAAATAAACTAGTGCTCTTCACGTTTTTTGCCAATTCGCGAAAATCATCTCGTTAACTAAATTATTTTAAGCAAGAACAACTTTCACCATTGCAAAACATCTATTATCTAGCATTTCCCGTTATTGGAGCATGATCTCTTTCTATTTGACTGAATAAGAGAATTGTTTTGACGATACAACAATAATATTTTCACAAAAATAAACAATTTACAATTGCTCTTTTGACCCCGACCCGTTTAAAGAAAACAAAAATGGATGTCTAGGTCAGTATGACTTCAATTATCTTATATTGTTAAACTAATAGAATGATCGTGATAAAGACTTTTGTATAACACATCTTCTAGGTTAAACGTTTTAAGTACAAAAAAAGAGAAATGAACATAAAGTTAAAATAGATTTCAACAGTAGATATAATTGCATATTATTGATTACCTCATAACTGGGCTGTGAAGCGGAAAATATAGAACAAAATTTAGTTGTCAGACATGGACTATAAACCAAATTTTATGTTAAACGACGTTTTTCAATTAAAGGAATTTAGTGATAGGTCAGGAACTGCGTCACTTTATCTACGTCTGCATAAAAATTGAATAATACATTTGGTTTGTATTTAGTGCGTATGACAACGACATGAATAAAATGTTGAAGTATATTTTTATGCCACTTTGGGCTGGCTAATTTCCCTTTTCCCTGTACACAAACTAAAAGCCGCTATGTTACCAGTACTGGCACACAGAACTCAATTTTTGTAGCCAAATGTTTTTGGAATGATGTTTTGGAATGTACGTTTTGAAGTATCGCTTAAAATCTGTACATATTATCCTTTCTGCAAGAATTTTAGGTACATCATTAATTTAAATAAATACAGTCTTTTATTTGGTAACTTCACATAGCACCCAGAATTACATAAAATCTCGTCTTCTGTGACTGTCAATGACTTATTTTTCTGACCCAGGAAACCTGCAACACCGATGATCGACGAAGTGTATGTGGGTAGGGTTTTATCTGATGTATATGGGAAAATTGTCTAGGAAGTTGAGGTAGATTTCAGAGAGGTTTTCGAATGCTGTTACTAGCAGCCGGAGGGGCGGATAGAAAAGTTTCCTTTTGGGCTTTGTGGAGAGGGCCGTCTATCGGTGAGCCAAGGGGTTCTTTTGCAGCGATGGTACGAATCATATAGCGGGCTTGGAGGTTATTTAGGCGGCTATGCATTAATTGACATAAACTCTGTTATGGCAGTATCTGAGAATAGACTGATAGCAGGTCAGGAGTTTATTAAGGAGATAAATGGGTGCTGTAGACGTTTGTTCTATATTAGATTATGAGCGGATGTATGTTTTGTACATATGAAGTAAGGTGAGGGGGTGGGTTCGTCAAAATTTTCCACAGTCAAGGTGTTTTATTAGGTTTATTGAAGTTGAGATTATATCAGGGGACGACAAATTAAAGAGTCACCTGGAAAAGTGCCATCGCAATGTAATTTACACATCGATAAAATTTATGTGGCGAAGTTATTAAGGAGAAAATAATAAGTGAGGTTCAGAAGACCATGGCTTACGCAGTCTCAGCTGATGAAACAGCAGACGTAGCTGGGAAGGAACAGCTGTCAATAGGCGTGAGGTTCTAAGTCAAAGAAAAATCAGAGAAGAATTTGTAGGCTTCGTCGAACTAAAAGCACAAAATGCTTCAGTAATTTCCGAAGCAATTGACAATTTCTTAATTAGTTCTAACTTCCCAACAGAAGATTGCGTAAGGTTTGGATTCGATGGCTGTTCTACAATGGCAGGGAAAGAGGCGTACAAGCCATTTTGAGATAAAAATATCCTCGTGTTTTATATTTTCATTGCTCAAGTCACAAACTCAACCTTGTTGTGAATGATGCGAACGCAGTGCCAGAAATTAGAAATACTGTCGCCACTGTAAAGGATGTTATAACGTTTTCCAGAGAATCGACTACACGTCGAAACTACGCTTCAAACTTATCACGATTGTGTGAGACGTGATGGTCCGAAAAATATAAATCAATCATAAAGTTTTCTCAACATTTCCCAGAGATTGTGAAATGTCTAGAAACGTTATCCGTAGAGATAAATTATGCCACCAGAAAATCTGCATATCCGTTGCATTCAGCCTTTTATTGTTGTTCTACAAATATTCAACAGTTTTAGAACCAGTAGTTAACGCACTGCAAGCTAAATCGATCGATATGATCTCGGTGTGGGAACACATAAAAAATATCAAGGACATTCTCAGAAATGACCGCGAGTTTCCTGATAGAATAAGTAATGAAATGCTTCAAACAGCGCGAGCTGTTGCAATGGATTTGAACATAGAAATTTCGGTTCCAAGTCTTGCTCATAAGCAAACACATAGAAGTAATCCGCCATCAGAAAATGATAACGATTATTGGCGGCGTTCCCTGATAACACCATACATTGATTCACTCATTTCATCGTTGAATATTCGACTCTCCCAAGAAAATACTCCGGCGTTTGCTTTAAGTAAGCCACATCCCTTGTATATCACCAAAACCAGCATTACAGCCTTACACAAAAACGCAGAATCATTCAAAGAATTTTATTACCTGGATATCATCGGAGAACTGAATCTTTGGCATAATTTATGTGTGATCAATTAGGAGACACAGAAGTAGTTGATCTGTTCAACGAAGTCAACATTTTTTACCCTGCTGTCAGAAAGGCATTGATTAAGCACTATCCCATGCACCACGGCGACCGTAGAACGGTCCTTAAGTATGCTGCGAAGAGTTAAAACGTGGCTTAGAAGCACCATGGGTGAAGAAAGGCTTACGGGTTTATGTCTGATGAGCGTACATCGCAATTATTTAAAAGAAAACAGTGAGTTTGTTGAACAGACTGTCATAGACAAATTTTCGGCAAATCCAAGAAGATTACTGTTAAATTAATAAATATATATATATATATATATATATATATATATACATATATATAATATTTTGTTTTGTGTCATAATCTCGAAACAGGTATGAGCTGCCCCCCTATCTGAAATCCTCGGTACCCCCTTGGCCAAAAGCATTTTTGAAGACAAATCAAGATAAAAATATATAAATACAAAACAATATCAAGATCTACTGAATATGTATGTAACTATTCGAGTGAAACCTTGTTCAAAATGTAATAATATACAAGGTCTCCCTCATATTTTTTATCCCTTAAGATCTGTTCTTCGAGTCGATTTTCAGCAAAATTTCACAAAATGCATACAACTTCTGTATGAATCCTGTATGTATTATTCGTATTTTTTAAGCAAATGTTATCAAGTTTTAATACTTAAGTAATATATTAAATTTGATAGTTAAAAATTTTTTCGTAATTCTTCCAAGTACTTAAGAGTTATTTATTTTCTATTGTTATTAAGAATTAGATTTTCAAATCTGTAGATAAGGTTTCTGGAGTATTTTAATCTTTGTACTTCAACAAAATTCAGTAAACGTATACTGGTTATTATACAGATAAAGAATATGCATAATTAATCAGTTAAACTAAGTTATTAATTCATAAATAGGAGGTCAAATTGTAATTGTATGATCAAAAGCAAAAATATTATTTCATTTAATAATAACTAAATATAGATACTGTATTAAGAGACGAAGAAGATTTGGAGTGGAGTTTCGATACATTAACTTTAACAATAATGAAAAAGAAAATGGGACACATATTTATGTCAATTGAATAAAGAAATGGAATAATCATTGGAAGAGATAACAATCTTATTACAGGAAATTAAGTAGAAAGAATTTATTTTGAAAGTGAACTTTGAATAAAAGACAAAAGAAAACATCTGAATTTTTGCAGAGAATATGTATACTTCATTGAAGTTACTTTCATCGTGAAGATATACACAAACCTATCAGAAATTTGAAATTCGCAAAAAAAACTTAAAGTAATGAGGAAATCAAATGAAGTTGACTTGAAAAATGTATGACAAGCATAAAGTTGAAGAAAATAAGTCATAAAGTCTTATATGTAATATGTGCCATGCAGCGATAATAAAAAACAGAAGCTACAGATAACAAGACAACTAAAACACTTTACGTGGAAAAAGGAGCATCTCCTGAAGAAAAGTAGTCATCTTGAGGAGGTGTTGTTTAAAGCAGCTAAGAAATAATAGGAAACAGAAAAGTTTATGGTTAACATATGAATCGCAGGAAACAAGAGAAAAATATAAATATCTACAAAAAGAACTGACAAAAGGAAGAGATTAAAAATATGTACATTTGTATAAATTATATCAACATATGGACAAGTCTACCATATGTCTGCAATGGAAAATATCCAGCCATGATAAACTTCGGTTCCATAATGTAGATAAATGTGACCCCAGGAGTTTCAAATAATATAAGAATCATGACGTTGGACTACATATAGAAATTTTTAACCAAGAAGACAGAGTGAGAGCTGGAGTTATTTGGCTGAGGGTTGAAAAGGGACTAGAAATAGGTGATTAGGAGAATAAAACAGAAGAATGGGGCTTATCAACAATAGGTTTATGTTACACTAAGTAATTTATAGGATGTTCATAGTTATGACCCACGCTAGCTATAAACACTATCAGACAAGAAAATTGAATACTGAAATCTTTGAAATTTTTTATATTTCAAAAAACACACAAACTTAGTTTTATTACTGTTATTAAACTTTGAACAACTTTGTTACAATCCAGAAAATTCAAAATAAGTCTTAATTCATTTAATTAATCATATTAGAATTTTTTCATTAAAAATTGGAGATTCAATGATGTTAAACTTTTTATTAGTGTGTAATTTTCCGCTTAAAACAAAATGGTTCTATTTTATACTTTGAACTTTAAACTACAACTGATAAAATTCTATGTATGTCATCATCTTAATGATCATAAAATAATTTACAAAAAATATGGTATACATACATATTATTATTGTAATATTATGTTGTTTATGGGTATACGCCAATCATTCATAGTCTAACTCATTGAATGCATTAACCATTAACATACTCTGTTTCCTAACGATGCATAAGTGTAGGAGAAACTAAAAATGCAATGATATACTGACAAATATTATGTAGATATTATATGAAAACCAGCTATGACATAAAATTATACGTGTCCTTATTCTAAAAAATTACAAGAAAAGCCAAATTTAATTATAGACTGTTCAAATTTCAAAGTTCGAGGTGATTCATGCAAGTTTAGCATAGTCGTGACATTTATATTCAATGAAATACCTTTTTTTTGTGGAAGTTACTTTATAAATAAATTTAAATGAACTCAATAATTATGGTTTATTATCAATAGTACAGATTCAAATTACAATATATCAACATTGGCAAACCTCCTAAAATTCAAGAAACTTGATCATTCCTATATCTATTCTCTTTGTACACTTTACTTTTTAACTATTTGTTCACATATTACATCCATTTTTTAAATAATTTTATCTTTATCTCACATTGTACGTTATAGTATATTTTTATGAATAAGGGATTAATAAAATGGTGAAGCATTCGTAAGCCATAAGCGTATCACGTATCATATTTAGTGGACAGTTAAAATATTTTTTCAAGTTATACCTCGAGTATTTTCGTATGAAATAACATTTGTTTAAATATAAGATCAGGGTTCTGTCCCTTACCAGCAAGTCTATAGTTATCAAGTCAGCTTGTAGTACTACTGTTTCCGATGATACTGTTGGAAATGTGCAGATTTTACAGACAGTACAGACTTTTTTCTGTAAGACCGTTGTTTACGAAAGTGACATCAATAAAAGACTCGCTACTGTTTCCCTATTGAGTACCTGAAGGTTCAGGTCAGGGACCCACTCTGAAAGATTGTCTCCTCTGTGACAGGAGAGTCTCACATCCTTGAATTTGTTACTTTAGGCTTTGAATGCTGGTTTTGATGTCAGAAATTATTCTATTAAAGGTTTCATTACCTGTATTTGGTGATATATAACAGCTATATATGATCATGTCCATATACTCCAACCATACAAAGCCTTCGTCGTTCACATGATTTCGTATACCTCTGGCGTGTTTTGGTAACCATAATCCAGTATCCACGTTATCATCAAGAAACCATTTTTCTTTGATAACCAGTTTTTGGTTTGATTCACTGAGAATGACCATTCGGGCGTCCTCGTTTTTATCACGTATTGGAGCATATCGTGAGTCGCATATCTCCTCCCAAGGTTTACCTATCCAGTTTTAAACATTTTTTAAATATTTTCTGTATGTACTAGCAGTGTTCTAGTTTTTACTACTTTCCTATAGACTGAACATTTAGTTTTAGAGGTTTATGATCTTATGGTACAGTATTCTTTGTTGATACAATCCTTTCTGTGATGATTTTCTTCGCCGCAGTTGATACATATTTTTGTCCTATCCGGGCCACGGTATTGCTTAGCTTCATAGTTCGTACCCCAGCAACGGTAGCATGTTTTTATTTGAATCCTTTTCTGTATAGGACAACTGGAAAGTCCAATTCTAACTTTTCCCATTTGCGTAGGTGATTTGGCTACCTCATTTGTGACTGTAACTGTCTCATTCTAAGTTTATCCATACGAGTGCTTTATGTTGCTAACTCTAACTTTAGTTTTTATTATTTCTGACAACATGAATATTTAAGGCAAGTTCGATATCTTGTCTTCATAGCATCTAAATTTCGTATATGTTATAAGATGCTTGTTCCATTTCCAGTGGTTTTGACTAATGCATCTCCATTTATACCTATTAGGGCATGTTAATTGTCTCTGTCCTTTTTGTACACTGTTAAAATCAGATTTACATCTTTAGTTTATCTCGCAGAATATCTGGCTCAGACATATTTCTTTAGATAAAGTCTCCAATTTGTACCACTCTTTCTCCTAGTCCCCTAACTAGTATAGACTTTTCTATTTCTTTTATGTCTATAAATGCAACAAGGTCGCTTTTGTTAATCGCCAAATTCAATATGCTGTTTGTTAATCCGTTTTTGGTAAACGCGTCTGGTTCCCATTCGTTTTCTACAAGCTTATTTGGTAATTCTACATCGAGATTCTCCTTTAATCTATACTTTATACCAAAGAGTAAAAACTTTACCTTCAAAACCTATTCTTCAGTTTGAGTACTTTTTGTACACTCTGGTTTCCGTTTCCATGCTAATTTCTTTTGTAGTTTTATTGTTACAAGCTTTTTGTTCAAATGTACATTACAGTACCCTCTGTATTTCATGACCCATAAGCTGTTTGGTAAGCCTCTGCATCTTACTTAATACGTCTCTAATCT
Organism: Diorhabda carinulata; assembly: GCF_026250575.1. Classification (NCBI taxonomy): domain Eukaryota; kingdom Metazoa; phylum Arthropoda; class Insecta; order Coleoptera; family Chrysomelidae; genus Diorhabda; species Diorhabda carinulata. The sequence continues at coordinate 33,862,159 of NC_079460.1, read as the reverse complement.
CTTTGGTATTTGAGCTAATGTCTCGATAATTTTCATTATCTTGTCTCCATCCATAGGCACTTTCCTATTTTATATCCATTATCAATTATATATTTAAATATTTTGATAAAGACCCCAACAGGTCTAAAAGTAAAATTTTTATCTGTATTTAAAAAATTATATAAAAAATAATTTTAATTCAGAAGAGACCTAAAAACAAATATATATATATATATATATATATATATATATATATATATATATATATATATATATATATATATATATATATATACGTCGAAGGTTATTGATAAGTTCTGCCAATCAAGTCATTATTGGAAAGTTATGTAAATATATTTTTCCAAACTACATGTAATGTGTATTATTAAACTGCAATTTTTCTTATTAAGAAGTTTTTACAAAGTAAATTTAAACATCTACTGAATTATATAGCGGTATGGATAGGTTATGATAACTAGCAATTATTATAATATATTGATATAAAAAATTTAGCCGAACAATATTTTCTACATTAACAATGATCAAAATATTAAAATCTACCTCAGATTCGAAGTTTAAAAATGGTTTAAAAATAAATTCTACAAATGTATTTTACTGACAATTCATCCAATTTGAGTTGGAAAGTTGGTAAGCTTATTGTTGATAATTTAATTGTAAAACGAAAGTTTGAAGGACTCATAGTGATTCTAGCTTTCTTAGTTTTTAATTTATTTCTTTAACATGTAAAAAACTGAATAATTTGAACAGATAATCAACAAGAGCACAATTATGTACTACTTTCATTTGTTTTGAAGGAATTATCATTTAAAAAAATCCTTAAATTAGTACTCACTAGTCACTAAAGAAGCATATTCACTGATTTTCATTTAATAAATATAAAGATGATTAGATCTCAAAATACACTATATGTCAGTGTCTTACTTCTAATTTCTTAATTATTCTTATTTTTCAAGAAATCATAGTTGACACCATAGGTTTGGAAGATAATTTCTGTCTCCTCTTTGAAATGTTTAGGAGAGAACTTTGTTATTCTTTTTAAATTATTTGTTTATCAGTGTATTGGAATAGTGACACTTGGAAAAATATATATTAATATGACAAGTACCTATACAAAAATTCTGAGTGAAAGTTACATTCAATTATTTCTCATCTTAGCAAAATTCTCATTCAATAATCAAATTAAGAAAACCAATTAATAATAGACATATTGTAGAACTAACTAAATAAGTAGTTATCTACATAATATATGGACCTATGCAGGAATATATTATCAACAAAATGAAAAACTGTTGAAATCAGCCAAAGTTTCAAAATCAACATATCATATTTTTATGAATGTATATATGTAATGTATAAAGGTTATATTATAACAAAAGTAAAAATCACAGTATAGTATAAATTAAGCGAGTGATTCTTAATGTTTACTTCAAACTTTATGGTAATTAAGCGAGCAATTAAATTCCACTTATCACAAGAAAAATATTTTTTTCATATTTACAGGTAATGAAGATAAATAGTTGTTTTAAATAGCTTTTTAAATGAAAACTACACAATCTATAATGTGTATAAATGGAAAAGTTAATACATTTTGGCTTCCATGGATTTAGGCAACAAGCTTAATGAGAATCGTGATCAAATATTATGTTTAAAATATAAATATTATCAATGCAATTGTATACAAAATGTGTACATATATACATAAATATCCAATATGTAACTACATATGAACATAGGATACCTATTTATAACAAAATATATTATTTTCTGTCATTATGCCTGGGAAAAAACTAATGTTCACATTAATTCAAATTGATATAGGTATTTCACATTTAATGTTTTCTCAAAACAAATTAACATTTCAAAATCTAAGAATAATATACTATACTCATTTAATCTTTCTTTAAAAGAAAAAATAAACAAATATTTTTTGTTTCAATCTCCATAAAATTAGTATCTATGTTTCATATTCATGGTTATAGTAAGTCAGACAACAGTTTGATACACTTACTTTGGTAGCTTTGGTGTTTTTTCATTATTTCTCTTACCAACTATTGTATCAATTGTTTGCCTATTTTGCTTCTGTTGTAAAACTTATCCTCATGTTCCATTTTTTTTTTCATTAACTCATGTTTTCTGGGTGGAAAATACATATGTCTGCTATCAATCTTATTAAAGGAATTAACCTTTCTGCATATCAATTTAATATTGACTGGGGGTAATGTTATCGTAAAGCTTTACATCAAACTTTCCTAATATATATATTCATAAGATGATCATATTCATTTTAAATATAATTTGTATAATTCTCATAATCTTATTTGGATCATGGATTATTATTTCCACAATATTTTCTAGTACTCCTTTTCATGTGCAGCAGATGTAATATCATCATAATATTGTTATTAATTTGACTAGTGTTTTTTCTCCTACCTTTCTCTTATGAATGTATCAATGTATTTAAATGGCATCTGAATACTCTCTATCAATCGTCGGTGTTGCAGGTTTTTTGCGGTTTCCCTGCAATCTTGTGAACTGGTTATCCAGCCAAATGGCCGACGATAGGGAATAATGCACCCGCAGCTGTACCCGCCCGCCCTCCTTTAAATTTAAAATAAACAAAAAAAACACAAAATTTTCAAAAAACCAAAAAATAAATAAATAGTTAGACAAACACAACCCAAGGCAACCTCCACAACCTCAGCTGTGTAGATGAGCTATTCCTATATCAGGGCCTTCTCCAATAAACCCCTCTTCTTACAAAAATCCTCCTTATCATTAACAAAAAATAGGATCTGTATTTTATCATGAAGGGTAGATTAGTAACAATGTGATAAATAACTACTGAGGAATATAAATAAATAATTTCTGAATTAGAAATCGCCAAGGGAAAGCAGCTACAAAGTTCCAATCATATTTTCCTATCCAAATTAAAATTAAAATGGTACAAGAAAAATTATTGTAACAAAATTTTGAGTGTCTTATTCATACCAACTTTGTTATTAATAAACATGATAGCTTTTTGTAATTAGACAAGACCAATGTTTAAATAATTACATAGAACCTATAACTCATTTTGTGGTAAAGCATATATAATTTCACAATTTCTACACATATTATATTGCTTAAAAGAGAAACTGAAATTCACTATTTCATAAGGTAATTTGAAAATACATAAATGAATATTGTTTTTTCAAACAAGTTAACCTATTGGGGTCGAAGGTACTTTTGATTGTATTCAAGTGTAAAATAATAATGTCACAATCCTGTAGAATAGTCTTCTACAAATGAATTTACATTACTTTAGCCCATGTTCTGTGTACTTACTTTTTCCTTGCTTGACTATGTATTCTAAATCTGAAAATGCTAAATCAACCTTTGGTCTTTGTGGAAGATGAGTTAATTTTCTTGTTTGACTAGGGAATATTTGCACTTTCACATGTGGAGATTTATAATTTTTTAATAGTCCTTCTTGCGCCATTTTAAAACTTTTTCACGTTTTAAATACGTTAAAAAATCAATGAACGAATGACTATTATTGGATTGGAAACTTTAACAAAATACACTACTCGAGAATTTATCACAATGAAATGTACCTTATCACACACTCACTGACTGCTAGCTCATTCCGACAACAAATGATAAATTTCAGTAGATACCAGGTAATCATGCGGACTTTAACGGGAGGTTCGTGTCCGAGGACATCAACAATTAGTTTATTGTTCAACAAGTTAATGAGGTTTAGATAATTTGCACTTAGTACTTTGACTTGACACTAAGTAAAAAACTGGTTTTGTTTTGATGTTTTTCATATGGCAGATCGATGACGTTTGCTTTGACATTTACGTCAAAGGCACGTGTATGGATTATACTTCCAATTACAATTACAGAGCTTAAAGTTGTATCAGAATTTGTTAAAAGTCAAAATCAATAGCCGATTATCTTTGATTACTCAAAATTGACCAACTAACTCTACAAATTTTATTACGAGTGCTTTTGCCATCTATTGACATTATCTTGAACCATAAATTCTAAAGTTAACTGTAATTACAGTAAATGATATAAATATCTATAGCTAGATGTCTACAAGTAGAATTATATATATATCTACTGTAAAATTAATTTTTAGATCATAGGAACATTAGGAGACGTAGAGATTGTAAGTTTTGATTTATCGCGCTTAAATGCAAACATTTTTACTAAAAAAACATACAAGCATAAATTTATTAGGTGGACTATCATTGATATACAGAGTGTAGTGAAACTTGAGTGATTGTTTTGAGGTTTAAATATAAATAACTTTTGAGGAAACACGTTCATTCTACACTTCATGATTTACTAAGAACCCATTCCACTAGATATCAATTGATATTTAGTTAGCCTAGACCAGTTCCATGCATAAACAAAATATTGCGTTACCATAGCAACGAACAATAACTTATTAGAAGTGTCAGTGTAAAATTTGACATCAAAAAAGTAATCCAGAGATACGCAATTAATTAAAAGAAAAAAGATGTGAAATTGTGAAAACCTAAAAATTGGAATATCGAGCCATCATCAAGTACCTGTATTTAAAAGTGTTAAGAGGTAAGCAGATTTACGAAGATATGCTTAATACCCTTGGTGATCAATGTTGAATCATACGAACGCGTTCATCATATAGTCCACGTCAATTTGGACATGAGGAAACTTGCTGCAAGATGGATCCCCAAATGTTTGAATGTTGACCAGAAGCGTGCAAGGGTAGAAGCATCGCGTTCGATCTGTGCTCGATTTAAAAACGATGTAGACTTCTTAAATCGAATTGTTACTATGGATGAGACTTAGGTACATTTCTACGATCGAGAAACAAACCAACAATCGATGGAATGGCAACATTCTGGTTTTCCAAGACCTAAGAAGTTTCGTGTCCTAAAATCTGCTGGAAAAGTTTTTTGGGATTGCCATGGAGTAATCATGTTTGATTTTTTGCATAAGGGTAGACCAATAACTGGAGATTACTATTCAACATTACTGACTACTATATGGGAAAAAATTAAAGAGAAAAGACGCGGAAAACTCTCTAAAGGTGTTTTGTTTTTGCAGGACAACGCACCTGTACACAAATAGGTATCATGTTGCCATGCAAAAAATTCGTGATTTAGGGTTTGAATATATATATATATATATATATATATATATATATATATATATATGTATATATATATATATATATATGTATATATATATATATATATATATATATATATATATATATATACATTAGATATGCTCTTCATATTTGATGAACTCCTCCACGAAGATGAAGAAATTATCAACATTATCGATACAGTCAATGCTAATACAATATAAACAAGTAAATAAAGTTTTGGTTAGTTCAAGTTAATTGTAGCAGCTGCCTAAATTCGGTTACGAAGATTTTTACGATTCAATCACATTCACTTTATAATTTTGTTCACTATATAATTTTGGAATTTTTTTTCTAATTCATATAATTAAATTTCCTTGCCAAATGTTCCCAATATATATCCTTTCACTTCATCGTTGTTTTATGAATTTAACTCTCAGTATTCGTCAGAGAACTTGCATATTTTTTTTGTTCATACAATTTCTTAAAAAAATATAGTTTATTTTAGAAAGGTGTAGAGTAATAAAAGCTCATTAGGTATGCGAAGAGACCACAGAGTGACCCAACGAATATTTAAGCCACTTTCATAGTTTGGCATTGATTTCATTGTAAAATTCTTTCTTTTTATCAAGTGCAGGTAGTACCACCCGGGTTGGGGTCAATATATGGGTTTAGCCTATTGTTATCCATTCACAAACACTGAAAATAGTGTGCCAAAGGCGTGCCGGTAGGATCCTCGTAAAAAGGAAAGAATTTTATTTTAACAGAATAAAAATTAGGCATTATGTACATAGTATTAGATACACTTATTTTTTTATTGAACATTATATAAAAAATACATTATAAAGAAATTAAATTATAAAAAATCATAATATTTTTCGTCATCTGAGGAACTTTTATCTCCTCTTCACGTTATAATTAACGGGTCGACGGACCGATCGATCAAGTAGTCAAGATCCCACATTTTGTCCTCTTCTTTAATGACATGCTGGACTGCTTTTCGCCAGTTCTCTGGTGTCACCTCCTTAATGGCTTGATCAAACAGAAGCTTAACGTCTTTCATTTTGAATGTCGTGTTGTGTCTTGCTACAAATCCTTTCACTTGCGCCCATAATATAAGTTCTATAGGATTTAGTTCGCAATGATATGGCGGTGTGCGGAGCACAGTTACACTATGTTTTTCTGCTAAATCTTCCACGGCTTATCTCATAAAACGATGTTTGTGTAAATTTGCTGTAGCTAATAGTTCTTTTTTATCAAATTATCTTCAAATTCAATACTTTTGGTGGTTAACCAGTCAATAATGACTTGTTTTCTCCAAGATGAAGTTGGAGTCTTCTCTATGCGTCGAGAATGATAATTTGCGTTATCCATAACTACTATCAGTAGTATCAGCCGGAAGATATTTTATAATTTAACCAAAATAGTCCTCAAAAACATCCGAATCTATGTTCTCGTGGTAATCTCCCGAATGGCACGACTGAAAGGTTAGCAAACGTTCTTTTAAAAATCCCTCTTCGCTTCCAATATGGACGATTATTAGTCTTTTCCCTTTACCTGAAGGCATCTTAATACCCGGTGACAGGCCTTCCATGAAAGCTTGGCGAGCACTGGTTATATTTTTGTCTTGTCACATTTTTGGTACTGTATAACCTTCATTAATCAACACAATTACTTGAAATTTTAATATTACAAACAATACTATTTCAAGACCTATGGCCGACACCGAAATTGAGCCGAACTGGACGGAATTCCCCATTTTATTACTCTATACCTTTCTGAAATAGACTATAGAATTTGAAAAGTTAGGTTTTATTTCTGTATGGGTAAGAGCTGACAAAAAATATGGGTCCAACTGTGATTTGTAAAATAGAACAATTTGTTTATTCTTGACTTAAACTAGAGTTTAATACGAAGCCAAAATTTTAGTTTAAACTTTAGTTTCACCCTAAATTGTAAAATTGCACCTTAGTATCAAAACTAGATAAGTGAAATTAGTTAATCCGAAGAGGTGTTGAAAATTGATTGATTTTGAATAAAATGAGTTGTTCATTAATGTTGAAATATTCAATCACCTTATAAGAGCAACAAAGTATGAAGGTAGATAACACGCAAATAAAACCACTCAAATATGATATGATGGCATTCACTTTTGACCGAGTCCCCATCGGCAATAAAGCAAGTAAGTTTTTTTACCATAGTCGCGACAGAGATGAGCTTAAACGAAACACCTTATTAAGTGTTGATAGAGCACATATCTTAAATTCCCCGCGACTCCGCCCAGTGCAATTCACCCTTATCCAATGTATCCCCTTTGAACCTAAATTTGTGTTTGATCACCAACAAGCGAGGGTAAATCATGTTTATATATAGTCATCCAGGGACGGTTACAGGCCTAATAATAAAAAAGTTTCAAGAAACCGCTTAAACACATTTAAAAACTCACTCATACATAGTGTATCCATTCAGTATTTCCATATTTGTTTAATTATAATTTTGTTGCTTCTAGATACAATAAAACAAACATTTTCAGGAGGAATTCGAATTCGCCCAAATGGAAATTGTTATAGAGCATTGGTTATATAAATAAGAGCCTATTTTCGGTAACCTTCTTATGAATATCGGGTTTAACTTTTTGTTTCATTGGTAAGCAGAGAAGCAGAGAAACGTTGATCAATAAACGTTTTTTCCTTATTGAGGATCTGGCTGTACTTAGCAGTTATAAGAGAATTGTAAATAGCTTAATTAACCGTCGTAGGTTTAAGAAATTTCTATGTGACACCACCTTTTCCAAAATCCAAATTAAAAACAAGAAAAATTTGCTCTGGTACCTTTGATAAATATGGAATTCTGAACTAACTACTCCCGTTTGTTAATTTACGAGCTTTTGTAGTATTATTAGAGTAATTCAGAGTTATCTTTGTGAGAGTTTGTTGCTTTTCAGTTTTTAATGGTCACTTCGGGCCCTGTGAGTTTTACTAACAATTTCCAGTATTTTACAAGAAAAAACTGTTTTTTCGATTTTTACTTTATCATCTTTATGTGCATTGGATCAAATCATGCGTTCAGCATTAAAATTGAGGGCACTAGGTTGTTAACAGAGAACAAACCCCGATTTTTAACCCCAAGTGTGGTTTAGTGATACAACATTGAAATTTTTTTCTTACGCAAATACCTCCGATATCAGTAATTTGTAACAACTTTCTGTCACTACTCTGCATTAATACTGGGCATATAAAAAATATCCAAAGGCGATAGATTCTGTGATTTGACTGTCCACTCCATTGTACCCTTCTGCCAATTCAAAGTCTTATGCGTCTATTATAATGTGGAAAAGTTCTGCTGCAAAGTTAGTTGGCAATCTAAAAATTTATTTTCTTATTCCAACGTGTTCCATTGGTTCAATCATTTCAAAAAATTTAAATAAATAGTTCTATTGAGATTTTCGTCAATCATAAATATTCCAATAATGTTTTGATTTCTGAGGGGTATGTGTTACTATGAATAAATGAGGATAATCCTCAATCCAATAATGACAATTATGTCTATAAACTTCTTAATTTAATATAAAGGTACGGTCCTCGGAAAACACGTATTTTACCATCGGTTTGGATTGTGATTAAATAAGATAATAAATGTTTCATAAAATTGAAGCCGTTGATCAGGATTATCTTTATTCTATTCACGTGCTAATTTTATTTAATAAGGGTGAAATTATGGGATTTTACAGTTTGATGAACACAACATGCTGATACACCAAATGCTCGAGATAGTTGTTTGTCGATTTTTCATTTGTAAATGACTCAATACCGTCACTTCAACAGCCTAGTTACCCCAATTTTTGTGTTTAACGTCTCTTGTGGATTGAAACTTATCTAACTTTCGTTATAAGAATATATTTTCATAAGCGTTCACAATTATTTTATCAATCAGTCATTTACAATTCTAAAATCAAAGAATTGATGTTAGCACTTATGCAGCTAATTAGAATTCATTATGTATTTATATTTGAAATAATACAATAACAAAGTGATATTTTTACAAAAACAATGTAGTTGTGATCCATTGGCGGTTGTTAACGATTAGCACGTAGTTTGTATGAAGGTCACCGAAAGTCATTTTGATCATTTAATTCGTTAATTATATATTAATTAATTAATAAATCAGTTAAATCCAAAATACCGTCAAAGTTATTTCGTATATTAAAAAAATGCAGTTCTAGTTAAAACCGCGTGTATACTTAAAGCATTGGAACTGCTTCTTTACATTCAACAAGAATTAGTCGACGAAATAAGTGATAAAAAATATCATCGGAACTGAGTTCCTGGGGGTGTTTTAAAAATCTCTGAACATGATTATCATTTCGACGATGACCTCGAAAACCCCCAGGATGTGTATATTTGGTCAATTTAATAACGAATTTCCACGGGTCTGTAAGAGACGTCGTATAAACCAAACAACTTAGGCACCAGGTACCTCGTATTCATCTTTGTCGTGATATTCGTATTCAGCGATTTCGAAAACCCCCAGAATGTATATATTTGGTCAATTTCATAACGACGACCTTCGGATTACCTGGTGCCAGGGGTGAAAGTCGTTATTAAATGGGCCAAATATATATATATATATATATATATATATATATATATATATATTCGGGGGTGCGTTCGAGGTCATCGCAGGCTTTATATTCGTGCTCAGATATCTCTAAAACTCCCAGGATGTATATATTCGGTAAATTTCACAAAGAATTTTCACAGGACTCCACTTAATGACGAAGATGTCGACCACCTTGGGTACTAGGTACCTGGTAGACCTCTCTTATCATGATATGCGTGTTGAGTAATCTCGGAAATCCCCGAGTAGTAAAATTGAAAGCATTTCTGGTATTATTTTCATTTTTTAACCAATCCAGATACACTTTTCAAAATGCATTTTAGTGCTCAGAATTACCAAATTTTGTACCCTTTTTAATTGATAAAAATCTGTCTTCTACATAACTATAGTGGGTAGAGAGAAGGAAGAGTATTTCATATGGTAGAAAAGTTGAGAAGTATCCAGCTGTATACGATACATGACAGTTCAAAAACCTTCCAGAATGGCGATGGTGTGAGCAGAGGGTATGGTATGAAAGTAGCAATTGTAGATGAATTGAAGTATGCTGAAAATTTCAACTAATCGCTTTATACAAGTTGTCTTGGGCGCAAATAATCTAAAATTTACCCAGACGCTAATGAGGCGTCACTCTTTTTTAAACATTTCGACGGGCACTTTTCATATATACAGATTGTTCTCCTTGTCTCTACTTTCCGTATATATAACATTTTGTACCAGCTTGTTTAATATCACCTATAGCGGCGGTGGCGTCTATTAGAAAATTCATATTAGTATATTTTTAAAACATACCTAATACCTACTCAAAGTTGTATATTGTGTTGTTTATGTCAAATCTTCCATTTATAAGTTCATTGGTATGTTTTAGCGCTGGGTGATAGTTTCACTTGAAGAGATGTCACTGTAGTAGTTTGCTAGTAGCTTTGCAGCTTTGTTGTTTTTTATTAGCCCTTTTTTACTATTTTGTAAATAAAGCATGTACGTAATTTGCTAATTAGCTTGGAACAAATAATCATTTTTAGTTAGTTGATTAACTAATCACCAATCTTTTAATGAAATCTGTTTTGCAAATTACGCATTGTAAGTTTTTGCATAAACTCAACTTTTTTTGTCTTTATTTTTATTCTATTTACTACTGTTAATGGGCTTCGTCTTCCATGACAATAAATGGTTTGTTTTATTATTTCATATGCAGAATTATCGATTTTTTCGAACAAATTAGCAATGCAATTCTGTTTACGTAACTCTTCAAATCAAATTTATTTCCGTGAATATCATTAAAAATATCAAAAACGATTTATAACTTATCATGAAATTACTCAATTCATAATTGAGTTCTATAAATATAAGCTTTGTAGTTAAAATTTTCAACCCACTGGAATGAGAATGCCATAAAACCAAATGACTACTTTATCATATTTTCAATTGGATTATCGTCTACTACTTACTTTTAACGCTATGAAGTTTAAATTCTCTCAAATATACAATCCCTTCAACAACAAATAATAGTTGAATATAATTCGTGACCATACATACAGGTGGAAGTTTAACTTCCGTCTTTGTTGAAAGCGAGCCCCATCCATGCAACTGAAGGCGTCCAGCAGTCTGATACACCCGCGACGTCGACATCACTTCCTTTTACAATCCTGCTTTACAGGGTGGTAACATCTCCAGATTTTCAAGGGATCATTTTGAAACAAGCTCAATTTATCATATATTGTACTCTGACACGGAAATTTTATGTATTTGGATTATGTTAATGGATAATGCACCAAGTGAATAATCATATTTTTATTTCTCCTGAACTATGATCAAAATATTACGAAATTTATGTTCAATTCTTGAAACAAACAGATCGATGGGTTTGATTCAATCAATTTTGGCATTATTTGCTTCCAAAAATCCAATGCCTTTCGAATGTATCAAACAGGTTCATTCTCTGAACGTTTGTCAATAACAATTGATAATCTTCAAAGTAGATATTCAAAATGCCTACGATTTACTTTGGAACATATAATAGCTTTTACCAAGCTCTCTGAATATTAAATAAGCCTTCTTTATCATTTGTTTTTTAGTTGCAATTTTGAAGTAGAAATGAAAAATATTTCTTATTTCTAACTATATTCTTGCTCTGCTCAAAATTTATTATTTTCTAATTTTTCTTAAGAGTGAATGCAAGTATATTCTTTATTAGAAAAAATATCTTCTCAAAGGATTGATCGCAATAGGGAAGTTGCTTGATATTTGAGAAAATTGTATTTCCAATCTTCCCTTCTGGGACACGTGTTGTGCGACTCAATTCGAGCGAATCTTCCAACAACAAAAGAGAGCTGTTAGATATTTACCCGTACCAAACAGCAGGGATCACTGCAGGGACACGACCTTTACCTACCTACTCAACGTTCAGAATTAGCTAAGGGCTCAATATTTTACAATACAAATAAATGCACAATCATTTGCCAATTGAAATTAAATCGATATCATCTTCTCCCGCATTCCGCAATAATATGAGGGCATATTTACTGGAAAGTGCCTTCTACTCTGTAAACGACTCCTAATAATAATATTTAATTTCGGGCATGCAGCATACAGGTTTAATTTTTGCTATGGACGACTTATGTACTTATTATTACCTATAATTTTATTACTCATTGTGGTTTTCTTCTGTATATAGAAATTTTATTTTATTTTTATCGTTATTTAGTTATTTTTATGTTTTTTTTGTTTTTATAAGCTTTTGTCTACAAATTGTAACAATTTTTTGACAATAAAGCATTTCGCTCTCTTTCTGTCTATTTTTGAATATGGTCGATATGAAGAAAAAAATAATTCTCATGATTCCCTTCCAGAACTGAGACACAAGGTTTTTATACAATGCATCGAGTTTATTAAGCACTTCATGTAGGATATTATTCAAATAATTAAAAAAGAGACAGTATCTCCAATAATCCATGAAATAATTGAAAATTTAATTATGACTATATCTTTGTATCTATAATTTTTACATATGATGTCAATTGAAGGAAACCTACTGTATATTTTTATGTGGTATTAAAAGCTACTTGCTAATTATGTTGTAACTACTAAGGACAGTAATTCATTACAAAATATGTAATAGAAAACATCCTGTTTTAACAATCAATCCACATTTTCTATGTACTCTTATTACGGCTTATTTTAGAGCTTTTCAGAAACTATAGTGCTGTAGTAAATAGATCTACTACTAGCTGATTATGGATCCGAACCTGGAACGAGATTTTCATAAAAATATCCGCATTCGATTTTAGCTACATATTTAAAATTCAACCTATGAAAATCGCAAATTTTTCTTACTCTAGTTTCTTGTAATCATTTACAACTGAAACTTTTTTCAGTTCTATAATAGTTTCGATTTATTAAATAATAGTTATTGAGCAATTTCACAATTAAGCATAACCACGTATAGGGAATTAATAGGTACTAAAGTTCAAAGTAACAAAAACAGCCTGCCAGTGATTTGCCTTCTTGTATTCTAGGGTAGAAAATATTATAGGATTATATGGCTATCAATCAATTATATAAATCAATCTCCGAACAACAGAGAACGTGATCCGGATTACTTTTCGAACATTCAGATCATAATCGGGTTAACCCGATGATAGGTTCCGAAACCTTTTTGTATCATCCAAAAATTGCGCAAAATTTAAAACAAAGTGTTGTATTACCTCATAGGAAAATTGATGTGTTATTATTGAAAAATATTTAAATAAGTACAGTTTGAATATAATCCCTTTTCGTACGCCTTTGGCTTACACCCTATATAGAATTGATGTAGGGTCGAAATCGTTTCAAACACGCGCAGTAGCAAGATATGAAAATCAGGAAAACTCATTCTATATTTCGGTGCAAAGTAGAGCGTTCCATTTACAGATATCTCTAGATGTAGATACATACGTACCTGTTTTAGTGTTTTCTATAAATTTATTGTGATTTGTAATGTGTTCATATCTTTAAAAAATAAAACGGTAAGTACATATATATTTTGTATATTTATTATATAAATTCTTAAGGCGCGTATATCTTCCTGCAACACTACTTCTACTTCCTGTTATTTTTCGACACTTCCTTGTTTTAAAATAGTTCTGCATTCTATTTTGTAACTGTTTTGGTGTAAAAAGTAACGTAAGCGTTTCTGTGCGGTCTCAGAATAATAATAAAGCTGCTACCTACAAATCGATGTGATTATTTTGAAGTTGCAGTAGTGTGTGCACTAGTGTTTACGATTGCAGTTTCTGCTTTCGTTCTCGGACGCATCTAGAGTCTTTGTGTATACAGAAATAAGTCGAATTTTTAAAAGGTTTAAGATAATGATAGTTTCTTTTCATTTGTCGACAAATAAATTCTAGTCAACGGATTAGGGACTTTTTCAGTGCGTTTTCAAAATAAACAAACTTGTTGCCAAGTAGAGTAATGGCCTCGCGATGTAAACAGAGTCATTGCCTGGATAGGGTAGTTTTATACTTTCAAAATAATAGTTGAAAGTTTTTGAGCATTATTGTGTATTTATTTATCTTGTACCAGAAAGATTAGTCGCAGTTATTCGTTTATATAAGGATTTTCGAAATGTAAGTATTAATATTGCAAAAATTTCGTCTATTATTCCATCTTTTCATTATTAATTTGATGCAGAGAGGTATTTCTTACGTTATTTAACAGTTTTCGACTATTGTATTTGGACCTTTAATCATTTTAAACAAACAGATTTTTTTAATATGAACTTCAATCTCATAATTACTTTAGTATGAAGACCCTAAACTATAAAAGTACTATTATTTTAGATATAAAAGAAAATTTTTTCATAACTTTATGAAAAGTACAAAAATACATGTCAATTATCCACTTACCCACCAAAAATATTATTAGATATACTTTGTTCGTAGCTACATTAAGTGTTGAAACCAATTTTGTATATAAGCTTGTAACTGGTAATAGCAGCTCATCTGCAATATCACCAACTTGATATATTGTTGAAAAATATTCCTCATTTATGTTTTTAAATTCAATACAATGAAAGATTATTGATTACGACTTGGGTTAGTATCAGCTCATCGTCAACAATTTTATTTTGTGACAGCTCCATGAAATGAAGCTTCATAAGATAAAACGGTTATAAATTTAAAAAATTGAAAACAATATTGTACACAGAACAGTAGTCAGAGCCTCGGCAATATTCGTCTGCAAAGCTTGGTTCTGATAATTGCTAGAGAATTTGAAGAAGATCAGTGGTAAATGTGAAAGCATAAATGCTATAATGGAAAGGATATTATGAGTGATTGGAAATATAAAGGAAACCGAATATACAAATCCAAATGAATAAAAAATCGCAAAGTTGCGATGAGAATCTTGAATGCTACAAACAGATTCTCGTCTTTGGCTGTTGGCCCCTATACACTTAAAAAGTTATATCCGAAATTTCAATAGATATGATGCCCATTTCAGTCATTTTCTCTGAGATTAAAAAACAAAATTTTTTGCAACTATCCTTGAGCTTTTTATTATGGTTAGCCAAACTCCTCTATGGTGTCGGTTTGACATTGTAATATACCGTAAGATTTTGAGGAAACCGAATAGAGGGTCAGCTACCTGCGCTGGTGAACCCCAAGCGCCCCCCGACGCTCAATCCTTTACGTACCTTCTGTGTAACTGTTACAGGGAAAAACAATTTTTTATTAACAATTTCAAATTATTATAACAGCAAATAATGAGTACTGATTAAAAAACAAGGAAATACGTTTTAGAATGACAAAAATCGGAGCACTTTGAGAATATTACTATTTCATAAGAAATACAATATCATGAATAAACTATTTTTAACTTTGTTTAACAAAATTAAATAGAAATTATAACAATTTCAGTGCAATAATATCAGACAAAATTTTCCTCAAGTGCTTCATGATATTGTATTTCTTCTGAAACTATTTATTTATGTCCTATTGTTTTTGCGTAGTTATTGATCAAACAAATATTATTGCACGAAAAATCATCGTAAATTTAACAAAAAATTTAAATAATCAAATTATGCCTAGTACTATTCTCAAAGTGCTCCGATTTTCGTCATTTGAAAACATATTTCCTTGTTTTTTAAATCAGTACTCAATTACAGTAATAAAAAGCAGGTACACAGAAGGTCCGAAAAGGGTGGAGCGTCGGGGGGCACTTGGGGATCACCAGCGCAAGTAGCAGATCTAAATTCAACATATAGTTTAGTTTAAATGGCAACACAGGATTTTCTATGTTCGGTTACCTAAAAATCTTATGGTATAAGTATATTGGAATGGCTCTTGTTACTCATTACTCTAGTAAGTTATGTGTAATTTTTTGATTAACATACTATGTTTCCTAAGATATTTTTTTAATTTCTTCATACTTCCAGATATATTGAAATATAAATATTTACCCACATAAAAAAATCATTTCAATATATTTAATATAATTTATTCATACATTAAACTTATTATAAAAAATTAGAGACCTTTTTATTTGGTTAAACGTTTTTTGAATTTTTTTTTCAGATTAAATGAAACCATTTTTTTATGAAATGACTGAGATTCCAAAATGAATTTTGGTTTCAGTAGAATCGTAGTGCAATTATGCAGCGTTGCCCGTATCTCTACGAGATGAAAGAAAGACTGCTCGAGGACACAATTCCTATGAAAATAATCATGCCCAAAGAAGTTCCACCACCATGTCCTCCTTTACCAAAGGACCAACAACCACTCATCGTTCAGCATAAGCCAGTTGCGACTATAGTCAAAGTAAGAAATATATTTAATCAATCTTTTATAAATTCTAAATCTTCTAGATGTATTCAAGATTACTGAATTATGAACAAAATAAAAAACTTCGAAATTTATTTTTTCATATCTCTTGTATCTTGTATCAGTATTTGTTATTGAGCATAGATTTCATTTATTAGATACCAAATTAGTATACAGACAATTCGAAAATAATTTTGTAAAAAAATTGGTTGAGTATTTCGTCACTTGCTTGAATGAAGTGATTATTTGAAGATTTTAAGCTAACAGTTATTGAGACCTTGATAAGCTTCGTAGATGTGGAGCAAGAGAGTAAATTTTTGAAATTTAATTTGGCCTATTATATTTTTTCTAGCAACAAGTTATGAATAATAGAAGAAAAATGTATTAAATACATTTGGGATTATCTTTTTGTCTGAACCTAGTCGTTATTTATTTTAATTATCTTTTAACTGATAATTATACAAGTAACAAAAATCTTCGTATTTCAATGAAGCTACTTATGGAAATACAATGTCACTTCTTACAATAGGAACCCTGTAATAGATTAGAACAGTTGAAGTAGACACACAAATACCTCTGCTTCGCAACTCCCCCTAACACACGCAATTACCTTCTTTCATATATGACATACACTCTTTTACAAGTACATTCTCATAATAAGGGGGGTAATTATAAAGGGTGATAATCCAACATCGTACGTTGGAACATTACGTTTGTGACGGAAGCATTGTTACATTTGGTAACCTTTGAAACAAGGAAGATGCAACTGCTCTAGATAGCTATTAATCAGTACATCAAAATATCCTGATTTCAATTTTCTATTATTTACTTTATAAGGAATTAAGAATTATTCTTCCTGTCTGCTCATTTTAGTAATTTGTTTAACCTGAACATACTTTTTCCATACTTGAGCTAATAAATAAGCTATAAATATATAATATAAATGTTATGTTATACCCAGAACTTACCTAAAGTACAGACATTAATAATCATAGTTCGAAAAGGTAATTAACCTCGTGGAATTCGATTATTGGAGGGTAGAAAATAACATTCACTGAAGGTATGGAGTAACAAACAATTTGTTTGAATAGAAGAAAAAGTAGCTGAAATAATTATTATTTAACAGGCATAACAGCTCTAAATTCTAAAAAATCAATATAGTATATGTATTCATTGAAACAATACACCAATATAGATTATACAAATCGATATAAAAAAAAGTATGTAAAGAATGTGTAACTTTATCGAGAACGTTTACTTAGGAAGCTGGCTTAACCTATATGTTTTGAGAGAGCTTCTTACTGGTGATTCAACCTCTATATTGAAAATAATCAATCTCAACTGATTTATAATAATATTGAAAATGGAGATAAAAATTGCTACCAATAGACATATGAACTATTTTCATACATACATAATATTTTCTATATTTTAATATAAAAAGAATATATTATTATTATACTTATCACATAAAAATGTTATCAATACGGAGAATATTACAAATAAAATGTTTTATTTCTTAATGAAATTTGGATTTTAGCTGCTTTAGTATAGATGGCAGAATTGCGTATAGTCCATGATTAATATTATCGTGCTGATTATAACTATCGCCCCAAACGTTTCCTTTATCCAACAATACCATCTATTTTGCTAGTTTCTTTACAGCTTTGAAGCTGAATAAATTTCAGATACTAAGCATCCTTTATCAGTCAAATCCTCAAACGGAGTTTTTTGAACTGGAACTGTCAGGGACGAAAACTTTTGTTTTCCGGAATTAGTTTTCTATGCTACTTACCAATTTATTCTGTGAATATTATTAGAATAGTCAGACTGCATTCAAGCATAAGATTTTTCTCTTGTGAAACAAATAGCTTGTATAGCAGTAAGAGCTGAGATGGATGGTGGTCTAAAGGTTTCGTTTCGATTGCTTTAGTGAATCAAGCAAGAATAAGAGCGTTTATATTATTATATATAATAACAGCAATTGAAACATATGGAAAAGAGAAAGTATTGTCTAGTTTACATCATATTTTTATTATTGGAAATAGAATTTAAATGAATTATTTTTGCCTAGTACCTAGATCAGTAACATAGCGTGACTGTTTCCCGTCTAATCTTGCTGCTTGTTTTAAATTCGTGTCTAACATTTCAATTGACTCTCAATTGACTCGTGGCGACCACGCCATGTGACTTTGGATTTAAAAATACTTAATACAGGTTAACAACGGAGTTTGTCAGTAGTAATTTATAATCCAACTATTTTACAAAATGCTTTCTTCAGGTTGTTCAAACATGGTTTGGATTCTTCTTTTTGAAGAATTTAGACTGCTCTCTCTGTGTTTCAAGTTCTTTGAACTTGAAGAAAATCTTCTAAAATTTTCCGAAAATTTTAGTATCTTGCGTATAAATGCATGCAGGATACATTCGGCTTCTAATAGTTGATCTTTACGTGAAATACTTAGCACAGAGAGATATTTATCACAATTTCAAGTTCATGTATTTGCGTCACGTACCAATTTCAGATTTACTAGTATGGTGAAGAACGTCATTAAGAGATATATACCCAATCAAGAACTTAATTAAAATGTCTGAACGAGTTTCTCTTGGCTATCAATTCAAAATATTTGTATTTTTAGAACATTCAAGCAAATAAAAGAGAATAACCTGATGGCTAAATGATTGTTTATGAAACTTTCACAAGAAAATATGTATTCAGTATTCAGGTAACACATTTATAAAAGATGTTATCTAACCAGAGAATTTTTATAATCGCTTTTCATCATGAATTCTATTACTGTGAACTCATTAACTAACACATAGATTATATACACTCCCTTCCATACTTCTTTTTAGGTAATTTTTATACAATGTGTCTATAGGAAGATATGAAGTATAAAATGGTTAGTATGGTGTTGTTTGTAAAAGCAGATCATTCTATGGTGTATTTAGTGATAAATGAGAAATATATTCAATGCACTAATTTAGTTTTGAAAACCAATTTTTTCGTTTTCAAGGATAGAGAAATAAATGAATGATGATCTATACAGACAAAATATGGAATAATTCTATAAAAATGAAAATGCTCGAATACGTCTATAAAGTCTTTTTATTCATAAAAAAATCAATCTGCCCACTACACGTAACGAATCACCTTCTTTTTGGTTGATTCCAAGACCTCAATTTCCCTACTTCAGTGAGGGAATGAAAAGCTGAAACAAAAAAATATAAAATGTTTAAATAGAAATAAACGGTAGTAAGCTTACTATTGAGAACACTGTGGACACTTTTACTATCACTGATGGTATTGCCATTGAACGAATAACCACCCTGCCCCGACCCCTCTCTTTATAATGGCTTCAATGTGGGAGCCGAAACGTCGGGAATTTTCAAAATTTCAACGTTGTTTAACCCGCGAATCTAGTTTCTAAATCCTCTTGATTTTATATCTCTTCTGATTTAAACTTAATTCTTTTTTATATTTTTTAAGACAGGTAAAAATTTGACGTTTCGATTACTTTGAATATCAAAATCAACATAAAAATCTATTTTATTTTGATAATCATGATGTAAGTGATCTATTGATTAATATAAATACACAAATTGTGTCAAATAATATTGTGATGAAGACTGAACGTTAAATTTTCACCTGTCTTCAAATATATAACAAAAAATTATCCTTTATAGGTGTCGGATGTGTGTGTCTTTCTTTTTATTGATGCCCAAATTTTTGACACTCCTTTCTATTTATAGCTATTTTCATAGCATCTCTACATGATACTTTTTCTTCTCTCAAATTTTCGGCTATTACTAAGATTCCTTTGGGCGTCCTTTTTTTCTTCAGCTCCTTCCATTTCTTTAACTTACAAATACTTTTTGCCTTTCTACAAAGGTGTCCCAACCATCTAAGATGTTGCTTTTTAATTGTTTTAATCATAGATTGTACAATCAAGTCTTCTGTTATCTTTTCGTTTCTTATTCGATCTTTTTTGGTGACACCTTTGACTCACTATTAGGTGGCTTAATATACATAAATTTATTAGCCTTAATCCATTGCCGTTTCTTTCCTTCTTTAACCTAATTACGTCATTATTTTGCTCGTCTTATTTCCCAAATCTTCTATTAAAATCTCTCACTATTATTGACCTGGCTCCAGCCTCTTCAATTGTCTCCCTCGTTTTGTCCCAAAATGCTTCTTTCATTTTGATCTTGTATCTTCATTTGGATCTTACTCTATAATTATTGTTTTGTTTTTCCTTGAATTCAGTTCTACTTTAAGTATTCTTTCTTTAATTGCAGTTCAGTTTTCAAAATATTTTTCATGCTCTTTTCTTATTATACATTCAATTCCTTTTGTGCTCTACTTTTTGTATTTACTCCATTGAATATTAACAAATATCCATCTAATTCAATTTCAATTTCATCTGTTTCAAATTCTTGTATCATTTCATTTTTCTTTCCGGTCAGTCCTCTAATGTTCCATGCTGTTATTTTCCACATCCTTTCATTCTGTATGCTTTTCTCCATAATATCTTTTCC
The DNA here is from genome assembly GCF_026250575.1 of Diorhabda carinulata. Classification (NCBI taxonomy): domain Eukaryota; kingdom Metazoa; phylum Arthropoda; class Insecta; order Coleoptera; family Chrysomelidae; genus Diorhabda; species Diorhabda carinulata. The sequence continues at coordinate 33,841,087 of NC_079460.1, read as the reverse complement.
TTGAGTTGTCTTTTTGATTTTGAGGTTAACGTAATTCTAATCAAGACATTGAGATATTGCAAAACAAAAAAATTTCAATACATTACCATAAAACTATACTGACTAGACGAATAGAAGAGTGTAGTATGAAAACAACTGGAAATGTTAGATAATAATGTGATTTAACTAGAACATGGTCACGCTAATCAAATCATTCCATTAGACTAATACACACGGTGTTTATAATTGTAGAAATTTATGAAATACAGATTATACTCAGAAGATTTTTATTGGAATGAGTTAATATAAATTATATATATTTTTTCTAACATGAGCAGATGCTTTTAGGAAACTGTAGTTCCGAACTATTTTCTGAATTTTCTAAAATATAATTTTAGTTTTGAGTTTATTTCAGGTGTGTGTATTTCATCATATTTAAACAGTGAGTTCATTCGCTTTTGCAAATCGAGGAGTTAATTAGGGGAGTTTTAATCAATTTGTGTTTATACGAATTTTAATGGGAACAGTAACCGCTTTCAATAATATTTATGTTGAGATAATCGGTTCTAGAATAGTTCAATAAACTAATATTGTTAGAAATTCCAAATTAATATATTATAACTAGAAACCATATGCTATTTAAAAGTTATTTTGATGGTGAAACTCACTCTATTATATGTGAAAGGTTTCTGTTTAAAGCACATAGTACCAATCTTAAAAGGTATCAGTAATGAAGCAGTCGCTGTGGCAGTTGTGAATCATTTGTAGATGGATAATACCAAGACAGGAAAATCGCAAAGTAGTTGCTAGAAGTCCCAATCATATACAGTACGATTGGTTATTTATAAGTCCAACATTGTGGGAACGCTATTGATGTTGGATAACATATATGGCAACAGGAAATTATCCCATTTCCTGGGGACGACAATAACTTTTTGGAGTTTGTTTTTTTAACCAAATGGTGCAAAACAACATGTTTCTGTACGGTCCCCCAATTTCTGGAAAATCACATTTCTGGTCTATGCATTGGAGGAAAAATATTCTTCACCCGATTAAAACCCTTTAGTTCGTTTCCTTTGGGATCATTTGTAATACAATCTGAATCTCTAGAATATCTACGTCGACGAATAGTTTGAGAATGTCGTTAATAATCTTCACATGTACTCAAAGGGAGTATTTGAATATAGATTATATTATTATACGGGAGTAGTCAAAGGAGATCATTTTAATCAATTTATAGAATAATTCAAATTCTATTTTATGTGTTTTTATTTTTAAAATGTGATATTAGAACCAGTTATATACCCATTCATAAATTCCGAAAAATTGTAACAATAATTCGAAAGATCGATTGAAACAGGTACCATCAACCCTGTTTACAATTTAAATTTTTCAAGATGTGACTGTGCAGGATCGAGAATTAAACTTATGTATTATGGTAAAATATGCCTGAAATTTATGTTTCAAAATTATTGTTTTTCAGCTTCCCATACATTCAAAAATGTATAAGAATATCACATTTTCCATGTCTACAAACAATCCTTTGATAATGTTTGAAATCGCAATAAAAAGTTTTTGTTATACACGCGAAAAGTTGTACTAGCTTTTAATAAATTTTATTTTGAGACCATGACAAAAAGTTATTGGAACGAGTCCATACAACTGATTTCGTTTATTTTCAAATTTCAACATCGACCATTATTTTAATTTATTTTTATGTCTTTTAAAAGTAATTAATAACTGATGTTGATTTCAAGATTTTGATGTGAAGGTTAACTGTATATTATTTACTCATAAATAACAAAAAATATTTTTGAGTGAATACATTTCGATATATATTTTTTTAAATATTATAATAATAAATTATTGCAGACCTATTTGGCTCATGGCTTAAGTGCTTTGCTCTACTTTTTTTCATGTGTATTTCTACCTCATTTCACAATTTCCTCTCCGTTTTTTAAATTTATTTATTTACCAGTGTTTGTTTCAATTTTGTTGATTTTGCGAAACGCAGTTAAATCTTTATCTTTGCGTTTTCAATACTTTTTATAGTTTCCCTATATTCTGCTCATATGAATTCACTGCTTTATCTTGCCTGCTACGAATATATTCCGCACGATTTTAATCTTCCAAATCGCTTTAATATTTTCCCGACTTTATTTATAGTCTATGTTGTAAGGCGAATTGTTTTGCCACAAATCCATATTTTTTTTAAACGCTTCATTTTCATTCATCTGTTGCTAAGATAAACAAAAGAGGAAGACCTAGATAAAATTGGTGAAATGAAAAGTGGGAAACAGCATTCAACCGTCTGTATTCAGAAATTGTCAGCTCAATTGTACTATATTTGTTCAGGATCTACAAAGCGATAAATCAATGATCTCCATTATTCGCGTTTCCTTCAAACACTGTCATGACATTTTCTTCAAACGCTCACAGATTGAGGTTCACGTCTATAGTGAAGCGATTATTTGGACAAATTACCGCTTGAACTTTTTGTGTCATGACTCTAGGTGGTCTAGATCGTTCTTTGTTTTCAACATTTGTCCTTAAGTACGGACTTTTTATTCATTTAGAAACCAAATAATTGAACAATGTTTACAGTTGATTGACGTAAACCGGTACATCGATATAGAGATGTGAAACATAATGTCGGCGTAGTGAGAGACTGGCAAGAGGTGGCCGATCTTTTCTATTCACATAGAATAACCCTCGTATTATGTTATCCGGAAAAATGAAAATAGAAACGTTTTCCTACATGCTTTCATACAAAAGTAAAATCCCTTGAAGTAATCTGAATTGATATAAGATCTCAGTATAAATCCATTCTATATAAGCAAAAATGAGTGGATTACTCATTTAGAGAGATAGTTTGACTAAGTAGTATTAATGATTTCTGAATTTTGCCCTTTTTTTGTTTGAAAAATATATAATTAGTATCATAGGTTACAACGTTTGAATAATTGGATCCAATCAAGTAATCTAGATGCATAACCTTAACTTTGTTTTACTTTTTCCAGATAGATAATGCTGGGCTAACCCACACTACCCCAACGCACTGCACTGCCGATCAGACCCCTCTTGTGCCCGAGAAACCGGAAAGCAAGTTTTTCCCCATTTGTCAGAAGATATTTCCAAAAAATGCAAAGTAAGTATATTTCATTATTAAAACATTTTCCTTGATACGTTTAGCACTAGTAGAAGCAGGAGAATGGAAACTAACTTTTATTTGATAATTTCTCACACTAAGTAACAATTAATATTATCAAAAAATATCTGACATATGTAGGCTTCCTGCAGGATTTAGTTTTATATGGTGGTACTTACATACTCGTATATCTTAGCTATTTTGCATAATTCTTCTGTTCTTGAAACATACAAATGCGAAGTATTTTGGCGATAAAATTGTTCGAAGAATATTTATTCAATTATCCATATCAAAATGAAATTAGAGGCACTGACATCCTTAGAATGTAAAATCTGTCAATTCTACTACGAACAAATGCCTTTTGCAGAAGTTCGAGAAACGATTATTATGAAAGTTGATCATATTGGCATATAAATTATTGGTTTTACGATAAAAACTCGAAATTTGTTCGAAAAATGTTAATCTCGATCAGAGCATCGCTCAGAATATGTTAAATGACGACGTCAAATTCGAACCATGTTTTCTCAAAAAAAGTCATGATTTTACCAAAACATGAATATATAACTAGAAAGTGGAAGTCAAAGTTTTCGTGTTCTCTTATTTTTTAATGTATGTCGTTATTTTCAATAAAATTAATGTTTATATGTATTATGCAATAATTTGAAACTGATATCATATACCAAACTAATTACATAATCAACGGGTTCTTATACGTACTATTGTTTTTATAAATTAATATAATTGGAACCATTTAGTCATTTAGCTATGTTTATGGAGAACAAAGAGATAACATAGCTACGGAATGAATTCCAAATTGAATTTCGGTGTTGCCAAAAGCAAAAATATTTTTCCTTGTCCGTGACTTGAAAATATTATAAACGACCTTGTTGAAAGATTTGTAATGATTAATTCCAGAAATTATCGATGTAGAAGATAAGTTTGATTTAAATTGAGAACATAATAATTGAAAAAGCATTACTATAACGAAGGTAGTTGGAAATCAGATGGAAAAAGCTTAATAAATTAATATACACCTAAATTTAGTCGATTTTTTGCTTCTTAGCCTCTTTATATTCATATTTATTAATATCTGTTCTTGATTTTAGGTCTATTTGAATAAATAATATGTATTTTGATGATGTTACGTTTCGACCAAACTTTATATTTTATCTCCACTATTCAAAGTATATATTTATAGTATATATATTGTACTCGTAACAAAACAGGTGCATGCACATTTGCCTATTGTTAGATATTTATTTTGAAAACCTTTTGACATGACTAATGTGCACTTACTAAAAAAAACGTTATGTTTAAGTATTTAAGTTGTTTTTGAGTTTGGGAAAGAGCACTATGTAACTTTTTCATATTTATGCTTTTCTGTATATATGTTTGTAATTTATTGATTAACGTATTTTTCATAGAAATATGTTTTTGGTCTTTGGCAACACTGTATATAGTATAGTAAAACGAAGTTGAGACGACGTAAGCTGTCTAAAGACATGATAGGAAACTTGTGAGGTTTATTAAAACAATTATGATGCTGTTACAAGCCTATAACGAAAATATTACGTACAGAACGGAATATTTTTTAAAATGAGCAGAATTTCTGCCCAAAATGGTTAAGAGCACTGTTCATATAGATAGTAAAGGTTATTGCATTGTAGTAAGACTAGGGATTATCATGAAGATATAGATGTGATAAAAGCTATAGGTATATACGCTATTAAGATTTTAGATTGAAATCTATCAGTATATATATATATATATATATATATATATATATATATATATATATATATATATATATATATATATATCTACTCTGGTTTTGTTTCTAAGACAAAAATGTTTTCAGCTTCAGTACTACCTTACCAAGAGCAGAGGGTAGCAAAATTTGACATAGTTAATGTATATAACAATCCAGAGCATAAACTGTAAAAAAATAGAATATACATTATTTTCTAGTAAAGTTCTAGTTTGATTTTATTCATATTTTGATATTCATGATGAAGGCGATCTATTGATCAATATAAATACGCAAATTGTCAGTGTCAATATCATATTTTGATAAAGACTTAAAGAATAGTCGGAGCGTCAAATTTTATTTATCCTTTAAAAATTATCAAAAAAAAACTAATTTTGAAACAGAAGAAACCTATCAAATCAAGAACATATATATATATATATATATATATATATATATATATATATATATATATATATATATATATTATTAAATATCCTGTTTCCCAAAACAAAACATACAGAAATTTCCCTATAATACAGAGAAACTGTGTTGTGGCAACATTGACGAGTACATTTCCCAGCATCCAATAGTCCACGATTGCACCACCCTTAACTCTGGAAGGGATGCTGAAGTGGATCAATAAGCTACTGTATTTTTAACACATCACCGATTTTATTTGGGTTTCCACATTTTTTTCGGTAAAGGTTTTTCTCGCAACAAATTAATAAACAATCTTTAAGACTGTTAATTGAATAAGTGTTATTTTTTTGAGATTATAGAAGGGTTTAAATAGGTTTTTTCGCAGTTATGAAAGCATGAATCGTCTAGCACACAATTAATTGCTATTTTTTATCTAATTAAATTTATGATTGAAATGAATAAATGAAATAATAATTTTGAATTTTGGGTGAGGTCGTTGAATTTAAGGGTTTACTAGGTCAAAATCCCGGGAAGCTGTCATTTGAACCAATAGCGTCGCTGCTAAAAAGGCCATGTGATTTTCTGCAGCTTCCCTTCCTCATATACCAAGAGGAGGAGATTCGGTTAGTGCTTCTAAAGCCCTCTCGTCGAATCTCTGCTGTTAAATTCGGGAGGATAATGTAATGAGAAAAAACGAAGTCGCGATAAAAAGTCTTTTTATTTATTTATAAAAATATAGTTCAATTAAATGTGAAAATCCGGATTCCATCCAATGTTTCAGCACATCGACGTTTCTTTCAAATTACGCATAATAATGCTACAAATGCAACGAGTGTAATCAAAATTTAGTGTTTTGTGAAAAAATCGTATACTTTGAATTTCGGTAATGACTTTAACTGAAATGAAGGTTGCCACCGTCGAGATGGAGTCCACGGATAATACGGCAACACTTCCGGTATCTAAGACTTACAACGATGTTGATGCAGAAAAAAATAACGCAATTAGGGATATGGATTTGAAACACGTTCAGCCCAAACCAGATAAGAGGTATGACTGTATGATTATTCTTAATTCAATTCCTAACCGGAAGTGAACATCGCTACGACAAAAAAATTGAAGCCACATAAGTTCACAAAAAATCTTCAGTTCCTAAAAATAATATATTTATAATACTACAAGTATATCTTTCATTTAGTTTATCCTTGTGCTTTTGTTTTTTTCTAGAAACATAAAAGCATTATTTGTTAAGTGGGCGTGCTCTTGACATAATTTTCATAACTCGGAATACCCCATAATTAGTTGCGACTTACCTTCCCTTAATTACCTAACGAATAATTAGCTGAAGTATTTGGTTACAACTCTTGCTTCGCGCTTACGAAACGGAATTAGATTAACAATATTTATCGTCGCATAACTAAATGAAAAATTACAATTATACGTTATTGATAAAAATTGTGATATGTGATAAAACATTTTATGGCAGTTTTCAATTTTATATTTGGCTATGGCTAGCAACTGGCAAAATATTTCTCAGTGCCCAGTGCTAATCAATATAATGTCTATTTATTATAGTTAACAAGACAAAGGATTGTGCAAAATTAAAATTGAAAACAAATAAATGATTAAACTGTACACAGTGGTATTTGCCGAATCCCATAGATCTAGAAGGTTAGTATACAACACATTGGGGGCTAGTGAAAAGTTGGGGTAGAAATATACAAATTAGTTAGTAGGATACATCTAAGATTCTTCAATTTGCTGGGTGTACATATTACAGAGTAAGCTTTTCCAAAGAATTTCAAGAATCTGAAATATTTAGACACTCAAAACTCTTCCTATGATCTACCAAAAGAATTAAAATTTATTCAAATATGAGTGCTTTTTACAGTCAACAATCTACCGATTTGTGCACGACGATATTTGCGGCGTCTACGACGTCATCAAGTTACAAGAGAGGAGCATAGAATGGAAAAACTGCTGTTAGAAGATCTCCACAATTGATTGCAACAATGTAATCTTTACTTTTAGCAATATTGCACGAAAAATTATAATGGTCTCTTTCTTCTTCTACAGCCCATTGCAGAACTTGTTCATCCTAAGCTTTCTTCCCCGGTTGATCCTGTCCAGAGCTGCCCTTTTCCAATTGTGTATTTACAAAGATTGATTGCATCTTCTGCGACTTCTTCTTGCCACCTATTTCGAGCTCTTGCAATTGACCCTAAATCCTTCAAAATTGGAATCAAGCACCTTTCTCGACAATCATACTATACGGCGGCCGTATTTTTGATTTAGCTCGTGATTATATCTGGATCTCCTAAGGATTTTATTGAAACGAGTTCCTAGCGATATCATTTTTAGGCTTGTAGAAAGTCTAATCTACCCTAATTTTCTCTTTTGATCCTTTATCAAGTAATATCTTGGACAACATAATAAATATAGATTCATAGACAAATATAAGAGCAATAAATAAAACTTAAAATGAGTGAAGGCAAAAATATATCATAAATTTCTTATAAACATTTTCGAACAATGTCGTGGCATGTTTAAATAGGTATTCATTTATAATGATTAATAGACATTTAATAATAGAATACACACATTTGTTTTTTCTTGTATTTGTGGATAAAATAAACATGTCATAACCGAGTTATTGTCATTCCTCCTATACTATTTTGGAAAAAAAGGTTTCTATGCACTGAATAAATAATATTACGAAGTTCATTCTATATATGATGTAATTCCAAAGACAGATTTGGAGAGTTAAGATCGTTTCTATATTCCATAAAAGCATAATTCAAAGTCCAAGGCTCTTCTACATCGATAAAAAACTAGATTTTATATTTTGTCTTGAAGCAAACACATGGAATTTTAAAGTATTATACTGCCAAAATTAGAAATAATTAATCCCAAAAAGTCTCTATAATGAAATATCTAATAAATTTTTGTGGCAAAATATAGTTTTATTATTAATTTATCATGTGAGCCTTTTGTCGTCAAATTTAAATAAATTTTTTTATATAGCATAGGTATTTAAAAGAGATTACTGCAAGTCGGATTTTATATTATTATGTTGATATTATTGAGTAAGTATATAAAAATTCTTCGTTACTATTTGTAAAACATGAAACATGAAAGGAAAGCAAGCAAATCAAAAGAGCATTTTTTGTGAAATTGTAAATTTCAGTATCGCAACGTTTTTATCACTATATCGTATTGTAACAATTTTAGAGAACTTAAATTTTACTCGCCTAAAATATTGACAGTATCCAGATATTTCATATTTTGCAATAGGCACGAAATTAGAACAACTAGAGATTTGAATGTTTTGAAATCTCATGATCAAACATATGTTTTTTTAGTTGTGTCTGTGACTGTGCATCTGTGTTAACTAATGTTTATGTTTTGAATCAGAAACATATATTTTTTTGAGTTAATATTCATTTAAAATATAATGAATCAATTGTAAGTATTTTCAATTGTAATCTTTATAAATTATAGTGTTTACAAAAATATCATTCCTCTTCTTCGTTAATTGATAACTTGTTTATTTAGGATGAATTTTCTCGTTTCTTATTCAATAGTAACAGAAAGAAAAGGTGAAAGAGAAAATTTGAAGAATTATGAAATTTTCTCATTTTTTGGCTTATTGCAATGCAATATAACAAGCCAGAAAAATTTAAAAGTAATCGGAATCGTATTCAAATTATTTCCCATAATGCTCATAAGGCAGAATCGAATAACAGAAAGAAAATTCTCAAAATGAAGAAGAAAGCATCAATCACGGAAATATTGAAACTATTAAGGCAAATATACAATTCTGTACTCATTAATAATTGTAAATTTTTACTCACACATACACACATACACTTAGAATAACTCTGACTAAAGAACGTTATTCTCCTCAGAAATTAAAGGTAGACTGTGACTTACTAAGTTGATAACCTTTATATACTACATTTCCTGTGAAATTTTTCCACGAGAAATGATTACAGCGGGAAAATCTACCTTAATGATGGATTTTCACATTCAATTCCTCTCTAATAAGTGGACCACGAGGAATACGTCTTCTATTCAAACTATTCCCATATCTAACAATCTCAATACTTTCAAATGCATCCAGCAATCTATTTTTTGATACATTTTTCAACAGTTTCACATTATTTCTACTTATTGCTTGATTATGACTGACTAAACTATGAAGTAGACCGTAAGGAGTAGGTCCTGTATTTCTTTACATTAACATTTAATTGCATACAATAGTAGCAATACTTCAAAATGTATACAACCATCTATTGTTGAATACATACAAAAAAATTACATTATTGATACTCATTGCATGAGTATTTTTCGAACTATCCATATTTTAAATGATCTGAATGCTCTTTAAACAGGATATCAACATATATTGTCCAACATACTTTCAGTCATAATTATTACAGCTAATTTCATAAATTCCACTCTGTTCTAAATCTAGTATTTCATCAATTACCCAATACCCAATGATTGTTCAATTTCAAATCTACTGTCTTATTTTCTTTTCTATAAAAATGATTTAAAGGTACTAGAATTAGTTCCTCCCGTTTTTCAGTTAGAGTTTATAGTTTGCAAATGCATCACATTTGCGTATCAAATAGAGCAAAACATCACGTTCTCTGAAGACGATAACTTTGTTGTCGAAACGGTCGTCAGTAAATGTTGGTCTAGTAGTAGTAGTAAATAGTATGTTCAGTATCCATCCTTCTTACAATGGATATGTCTCCGTCTGGTAATGCTTTATGTTCTGATTTCTTGTGTAAGTTTTGATCTAGTACAAATCTTCCATCACTGTTTATTTACCTTTCCGTTTTAGGATCATTTTTACTGTATGTTTTCCATTACAAGAAAATTCTTGTTGCTAAATCCAGACTCGAAAAAAAATGTGAAAAACCTGTTAGTAATAAAAGGGAAAAGATAATAAACAAAGCACTAAAAGCTAGACAAAGAAAAGAAGATAAATAGGATAGGAGCAGAAGGTAGAATGATGAATATTTAGTATACAAATATTCCATTACCTCTTCATTTATTCGTCAAATATAATCTGAGGAACAGTATTTGGAGAAGAGAATATTGGTACTTAATTTCCACGTATATAAGGGAGCAATTATTGTCAATAGTGGAAATATGTAATTGGACGTACTGTGTCTTAAGGGTTCCAAGAGTAACACTCCAGAACATGATTACTTTTTATAATCCTGCTTTAGATGCTTTTATCAAATGGACGATTAGAAATCAATCATTTCACTCTTCTTGACTATTCTGCAAGAATATCTTATCAAAGAATTAACTGAAAAATTTGAGGCAATGAAGAGCAACATTATATCCAAAAATAAATGTTAGCCGTAACCTTTGCACTTCAATGTATAACTCATTTTAACGTTAATATTATCTACTTAATATTTTTAACAAACAGAACTGAATGTATTATTGACAAGTACTTGGCCTGATAAAGGTTGGTAGCCGAAACAAGTCAGTTAATGGATTGTGCTCCATTATATATAATTTCTTTGGAAATGGGCACTTCATTTGAATTTTTATTTATTATTTTTCAGGAAACTGCACCTTAATAATAGGTAGGTATTTGTTCAAAAAGTTTGAATTTTGTCTACTCCAATTTTCAGAATACATTTTCGGATTTTCTTCAAAATTACACTTATTCCACAAACCTTTGCTACATATTAGGGTTATGATTCATTATTACTTTCTATTTATTAAAACATTTTGCGTTGTAAATCGAAAACATTTATTACATAGCTCATGTTAACCTGCGTGTGAAAAAATTTTCGTGTAGGTCGAGAGATTCTCGATACTAATTTAATATTATAATAGAGGCATTGTTATAATATGAATTTAAGGGGACGTCTATAAAAACATTAATTTAAATAATAGGTATGTAATTGTCTATTCAAAAAAAGGATCGGGGCCGTCGTAAATTCGTCCAGAGAAATTTGGGACCCAAATTTGTACATGTAAACTAGTCAGAGTTAGGAAAATTGAAGTATACAACTATCAGATAGGTATATGTAAATTTATATTTTCAAAAATGTACATATATTCATACAAATAAAATAAAATTTGAGAAGTTTAAAAATAACCAAATAAAAACTGAGCACTGTGAAGTATATAACCATATTTACACGGCATAAAACCAAGCGACCGATTTGACAAACCGAAGTTACCGGTTAATTCGAAACGACTTTAGTCAAATCATATGTCAGGTAATTAATTTGGCCGAATATACTTTCCCAATATTTATGCTCTAAAGAAAGAATATAATATAAACTATGATAATGATACACACGTGTAACAACAAATCGAATATCTCTTTAGCAATTTTCTATCGAGCCATACGAGAGTTTTTCCTCTTTCTTTAAATACAACTGAGGAAATTAATATTACTTCTGTTAGTATCTCTATTACCTCTTTATGTGCAGTGTACCGGGTGTCCCAAAAAGAATGGCTCTCGGCCATATCTCGGGAACCGTTTATAGTACAGCTTCGGGAAAAAAAAATTACAACAAAAGTTACCTCGAAAAAAACCTGGAAATTATTTACAGAGTTGTAGGTCCACCGCTAGAGGGCGTAATTAAATACCAAAAATTATAAAATGAATAATTTACAAATTTTGCTGGATTAAGATGCATTTAAACTATGATTATCGTATTCTTCAAGAAATTCAGCGTATATTTGATTCTACAAGTTTTAGTCTATCTCTTCAAATAAGAGGTGGGGGGAAGCGGGAACTTTATTATGAAAAAACGCCTGAAGCCCAGTTCTACTTAACCTATCTATGCAAACTTAGTCTTTTTGAAGATAGTTACTTTCTACCTATGTAAGAGATATCAATTCTAAACAACCTAATGAGGGCGGTATTTATTTATTTTTTTAAATCTAGCTATCCTTGAAAAATGTTAAATGGAAACATGCAGTTTTAATTAAGAAATATAAAAGTAGACCAAATTAGCAACAAAATAGCGAAAACCGCTTGTCGAAATCTTTTTCGTATTACGAGATATCCTAAGAAATGTGTAAATTTTAAGCATTTTCCTTTAAACATAAATTACTCTGGGTCGACTGAACGGATTTTAACATTTTTTGACTCCTCAAAATTGTCTTTTCTTGTTCTATTAATAATATTTCCAATTATTATGTCAATATTACTTATGCTGTCACCGGGAAACTGCGTTATGGAAGTTAAACGGTTCCCGAAATATGGCCTAGAGCCATTCTTATTGGGACACCCGGTACATGCGCTTTAACTGAGAGTTCCTTCAGATTATATGTTCATTGAATTGTTAGTTCTTTATTTATTTTTTCTTTGTCGGTACTTGAAACTTTTTTGAATTTCCCATATACGTATCCTTTTTTCAGCATCTTCGTCTATAGTGTCCATTAAGAATTTGCACATGGTACCGATTTCCATGGAAATTTTGTTGTTGTAGTTCATTATAATATGAATTTTGTATATGTTGCATATTTGTTTGTCTTATGTGGTCTTTTAGTACCGTTAACTCAGTAGGTTCCAATGTTTCAGCTTCCTGTCGCGGTCGGATGTATTTTTCAATACTGATCAAGTTTTCCTATTGGGATACAAAATTTTCCACTAGTTGTTAATTTGTAATTTCGTCCTGAATTTGTATGATGTGTCTAGGTTTTGTTGCATGTTATCTAGACAATTCTTAGTCCTTCAAATATTGAATCTTGATCTTTAACATTCGTTTCAAAACTCTACATTACTAGCTATTCCACACACTTTTTTATTCTAAATTGCTACAGCTTATCACCTTCCTTGACTTCCCTGACAGTACACCCTACGTAGCATTAAATAATTAGCTAATAATTTAAACTTGTAATGAATGAACTGTTTTTGTAATTTTATTTTGCGTTCATTGTAGCTGATACCGAAAACCAAAAACAGTTCATTGTTGAGTTACGTCGTATCAATTAAGTCTATCTAGAATAATATACTCTAATTGTACTGAAATATCCAATATTATTCCATTTTTTCCACAATCTTTCAAGAGCAATATCGAGCAATGAATCAAGAGCTTTTATATGATTAACGGCATTATAAAGAGAAGTCTAGTATACACCGGAAATGAATGCTTTTCATTTGGATCTGAATAGGAGTGTGATGAGAATATTTCAATATAAAACTTCACAGGATTAGTTAGTTGATTAGAGCATGACAAATGTTCTGCCGGTTCCCTTTTCGTGTTTAAAAAATAACTGTTATTTGATACATGGGTGTTATCTATTGAACTTATCACGTGCATAAGTTAACTCAAGACCTTTAATTGTTAGGTAACTTCCAACAGAAATTAGACAAGAATTAAATTGCATTTAAAAATTACTAACATCGTGTTTAATTAATAGGTAGGAAGTTGGATGTGTACATTCCATTAAGAAGCAGAATAAATAATGAATTTGTCTAACTTGAACAACTCAATTCTTAGATAATCATGTTTTGTTATTTTATATATACTAAAATTTTGATTTTTGTTTCAGGACATCCCTGTTCATTGTAACAAGTTTCGTCTACGCCAAACTTCTAGTCGTAATATGCATCGCTTACGTAATTTCGGATATAGTGACGCACAACATACCCCCGTACTACTACGAAGGATTTTTCACTTACCTTTACGGTTTTAGCATTCTTTTCTTGCTGTACGTTTTCTGCTTTTTATTGCAAGAAAGCTCTTGTTGTTCTGGAAATGAAAAACAACCAAAGCCAGTTCCGAAAAAGAATGTGAAAGACAAGGAAGTTAAAAATAAAAAGGAAAAAGATGATAAAGAAAAAAAGAAAAAAGAAGCCGAAGCACAAAAAAAGCAGAAGAAAGAAAAGAAAGATAAAAAGGATAAGAAGCAGGAGAAGGTAGAATTGTTGAAACTATATTTGTTTGAGTTTGAAGTTTGCTTTTATACAGTTATGTAGATAATTGGTCTTTATACATTATCTGTTTTTACTCTACGTGCAACAATTCGCTAGTAAGCCCGCAACATTTTTCTAACGCACTGATCAGTTATTAAATATCGCAGGTTTCTGAATAGACACTTTTTTGGAATTAACGCTAATTAGTTGTCGTTATACAGGAGTGACTAGATGATGTGAAAATAAGGCTGTGACAAAAAAATTTTCTCATAAGACCCCTCGTTTCTGAGTTATAGGCTTTTGATATTGCAAAATCAGAACGTATTATTAGGAACAAGTCCGCGATATGGACCTTGGAGCCGGTCCTATCCGGTTATAGTAGAATTCTAAAATTCTTTTTCTAGACCGCGGAATACGTCTAATGTTTGTATACATTGTTTGTTTTGAACTAATTTATAGGAAAGTCCATTTATTTATTTGTTTTCTTTGTTTATTTTCTAGAACTTTTGAGAATTTCCCTGAATACATAAACGAGTTTGTTTAGCGCAGTTAGTTTAGTTTATAATAATTAAACATAGTGAACACAACGAAATAGTAAAGTAACCCAAAAACTTAAATAAATTATATATAATATAGGTTAGTTAAATTTTAATGATAAGTTAATTATTATAAGTTATTTAAGTGTAGTGTAGAGTATTTAAATAAATTTAGAACGTAAGAAAGAGTGTTTCCAAATTAACCCCACGAATAGAAATAGTAAATAATAAGAGTATTTTTTAGTATATATCGTAAATTATACATTCGAACATTAGGTATGAATTTTTAACGGATGATTACGTATGTCCATGTAGTGAGCTTGACGGAATAAATAATTCTGCACAATTATATGAAGGCCAGGGGCGGCTCATGCCCAATAGTTAACTATCCGTAACTTTCACAGGGATAACCTGTACATTCCAAAGATGAATTTTTTAATAAATTTTTTAAACACAAAGGTACACTCTTTGTTTAACTCGATAAAATTTACGGTTTAGGATATATGTACATTTTTAGATCATTGTATATGCCAAGGAAACCGTTCGCCATTAAGAGACATTCTAAAGAAAATTTTCATAAATTATAATTATTTATTGAAAATACTTACTAATATAGTATTAAAAATAATAAAACATTTCTAATTGAAGTACATACTGTCGGACATCATGTTACTTACATAAGGACAAACTTTAAATGTAGAAAAATTTAGTTGGTCAGTCTACAACTTATCAAATAAAAATAATACTTGATAATCGTGGTGGGCACCTTGCACTTTTACACATTCCTGGATTCTTCGAAGGATATGTCTTTGAACTTTTATAGCGTAAAATTCATGTTTGCTATCTTTAAATTGTACAGTTTTTCCCTGTAAAAGTTACCGATTATTAACCATTGGTCATGAGCCGCCCCTGGCCTTCAGATAGTAGTGTAGAATTATTTATTCCATCAAACACACTAAATTGACATACGTAACCATCCATTAAAAATTTATAATGTTCGAATGAATTCTTTAAAAAATAGTTGTGATTTCACAACTTTAAATGCCCATAACCATTTAACCAAAAATACTTCTAATTTAACAATATTTTTGTGGATATGTCAGTGTTAATGGTTTGTAAAAATGAAACATCAAGTTTATATTTAACAGGCAAGCCTATTTTTTTAATATTAGAATGAATGTAATTTGAAAATTAATTGAAAATATTCACTGCTTCCCTTAAAACAGTGTGTTAGCCTATAACAATTTCCAATCGAAAAATTAATTTATATCCACATATATTTCTTCTGGTAAGCAGTTTGACTTCTTCTTCAAACAGGTACATGAGCAGAACTCTCTATATTCCATCTATGTCCAATTGGTAAAAGTTGGATATACAAAAAATATCTAACATAGTACGGAGCCCCTGTATCAATAATTGATTGCTTCCTATGAAATTGTGAATGATAATTATATAAAGACCAATTGAATTTGGATGTTTTAAATTTAATTTGAGGTAAATTAGCTAGGATATTGAAAACAAGATCATATTATTGAGAGCTTCATGCAACTTCTATTAAATTATTTGTATTTTATCACCTTGAGGTGAAAGTTAGAGCTGTAGTTTTATTTCTTCATTTCTTACTTGTCTCTTTATATATCGTTTCAAATACCTTTTTATGAAAATTTACGTTTCGTTTTGCCAGCACACTTCATTTCTTATTCTATGTCATCTGGTTTCGGGTCTATTCTTATCTAAAATTTATTGCTAATTATGTTTCATCCCAATCTATTACTACGGTACATAGGAATTTGACAAAAATACAAAATATGGATTTAATAGTCATGAATTGAGCCTGGTGTAGTTTGAAACCATGCTGTGTGACATTTGTATAAATAACATACGTCGTTTCTATCTCATGATTATTTGATCTGTATCGAGTATTTTTAATGGTTTTTATCAGAGTGCACACGAATAATGTGATTTTATTCTTCCGTCCTGTTATATTAACGTGCCTGAATAAACGTTTTCGATCTCCATTACACCTATTGTTTTATAAATTAATTTCGGATATTATTTATCAACAGAAATGTAAGAATTTATGTTCGATTTAATACACACCATTGAATTTTCAAATATTACGACATAACTGTATAAATCTGGACTTTATTATTGCTACTAATTCTTGCAATGTTTGTAATCAGTAGATCGGTGTTTGTTCTAACCAGCTTTATTTTAACGCAGTTTGTTTGATTTTCATTTAAACAGTTTCAGTTTCTTCATAACATCATATCACAATTTTGTTTCCTATCTGGGTTTCAATTGCAGAGTGCGTGTAAAATTAGATTTTTTCAATTGAAAATATATGTGAATTCCTTGGCCACTGATGTTAATTTGGGATCTATTGTCACCAGAATACGGTACAATCAATTTATTAACAATACCAGCAATGGGATTTGACAGTAAATTATAAAAGTCCTCTCAAACCTGAAAGATCAACAAATGGAAGTAAATATGATGAATATTACAACCCAAGTCAATAGTGAAGTCGAGTCAATATAAAATATGTGTTAAGTTATATAGATATTTGGAGATTTTAAATTATTGAATTTCTAGCTTTCTCTCTTTCTTTCTTTATTTCTTTATTTCTTTGTATTCGCTATACATTTTGTAAACTTCATACTGCTGATGTCGAAAAAATTGCTTTGTAGTTTCCTCATTCTCTAATATAATTATCATTACTATTATTTTTGTATTTTATCCTCGTTCTATGCTTTTTTGAATATATATCTTAGACATTTTTTCGTCATGATACTTTTCATAGCATAATTTATCTCTCTGCTTTTACCGCCCTATCTTGATGGTTGCTATAGATTCTCATAATATTATATTAAGCCATTTTTGCTTCTATTGTTTCTTCATTTATTGGTTATGCTTGTATTCATATTTGCTTCTAATATCATTTCATCATAACTCGTTTTATGTGATGTTCAGGTATTTTAATTTGTCCTCTCTCTTTTCTTTCAATGAACGCATAATTTGGAAGTATATGTTTAGATCTATTCAAATTTTGATTTCAAAATCCTTCTAGTCTATTTTACTTGTTTGATTGCATTTCTGTTCCACGTACCTAGTCCATGATACGACAATCAGCTGGTTTATATTATATTTCTTTGATGTTATCCACCACTATTTTTCCATTTATTCTCAGCATAGACATTTCCTTATCATTGTTTCATAATACTTCTGACTATCTATTTCTTTCTCTTACCTTTTTAGTTGGGATCCATCTTCTCTTTCATTATTATCAATTTGGATGTAGCCCTAATTGCTGAAATTTACTCAAACGCGGGAATTATATTGATCTGTTTCTATGAAATCTGAGATGTTCACAAATTATGAATCGCAAATTATCAACATTGTCTAACTGCTATTTTAAATTCATTTGTTACATCAAACTGTTTTGAATATTTGTTTTGTTTTCTTCTTAACTTTATTATTTCTCTTTTAACTTTGGATTTTTAGAATAGCTTTTTTATTGTAGTATCTGAAAGTTTGACGGATTAAGAACGAAATGCAGGTTCTCCAGATCATTTTTTCATTGATGATAATTATATAAATAGAAGTATACAATGCACAATCCCAGTAATCAAATGAGATGGGTTTGTAACAAAAAAAATATATTTAATGTTCGTAGAAAATTTTTGTAGACCGGAAACAATTGCAGTTAGAAAATTACACTGTAATCAAATGAAAGTTTGAAGAACTAAATTGTCCACGGGTGGGGATTATTGTGAAACAGATAAACTAGAATGAAAATGACCTGGACGACTCAGCAGCAAGGTCTTAGTCTATTAAAGTGGTGCGCCGCTCTTTCAATAAAGTTTGCGTACAAGATAATATTTTTGCATTGTAAATTTAATAGTACGTTACTGAAATTTTACGAATTTGTTTTGTTGTGTGAGAGAAGAAAAAATGAAATCATTGGTATTTGATTTTATAGATTTAATTGATTGGTTTTATTAGAAAGATATCTGAAATTTATATTTAGAACTAAAAAATACTAATAAATATCCTTTTAAGTCAAAAGAATAACACATGCAGACAGTTTTAACTGACTTGCATACAATTGGTTTTTTATGATTCATCAGCTCTTCTGGTTACCTGTTAATCGTCACCATTTTTCCGAAATAATTATTGTTTCATAATTATATCATGTTTATCACATTTATATTAGTTGTTTCATACTTTGCCGTTCTACTATTTCATTTCTTCAAGCCTCTACAACTGCTTTCCAAAATCCTGTCACCATTTGGCCATCCAAAATATAAATTTGTTTGAAATTTGCGACCCAGACGTTATATTATTCTAGTAAACTGAAGTAGTGACCTAAAAGCCTTAATTATTGAATTTTTAAGTATTGGTAAAAATATGATCGATGAACGGAAATTATGATTTTATTTCAACAAAAAAATATGTATAAAATATAAATTGAAGTACGTTTTTATGTTTACTTCAGTTTGAGCATCAATTAAAAAATTCTCCAGGAAAAAAAAATTACTGAAATAGTGACTGTCTTAATGTTGGAATTTTGAATATATTGAAAGTACACATCGTATGTCATGTTGCAGATCTATTTTTGTATTTTTTCTAAAGAGCTAAGGATGAGAATCATGCTTCACAAAAATTCATAGTAGTAAATGGTAGCAGAACCTTTCCAGTTTCTTTCTGTCCAAAACTTTCCAAATTTTCCTTTTAATACTATATCACCTTGTAATTTTAGATATTCTTTTTGTAATTTAGCAGTACAATTTCCAACCCCTATTTCTTACTCATCTGTATTAGTCGATATAGACATTTTGTGAAATTTGACTTTTAAGATGATGAAACGTTTTGAAAATAGTGGTATACTGTTTTGAAAAATATGATTGCCATCTAGATCTTAAAAAAATACAAGTTTAATTCAGAAAATGGCGCTAATTTACAATTTTTTATGGCTATAGTTTTGTTTTATTTTTAAAAACAATAATTTTTTCACACGTGTCTATTACGGTGTGGTTTTAACTTTGTGTTCTGCTGATTTAAGTGATAAATATCGCTTAAATATGTCAATTTCGCCATCCACTTATAATGAAACCACATTCTTGTTCTCTATCAGTCAGAACTGTATCTATTTCTGTTTTTGAAGAAAGACTTCTTGTTATTTTTTTCATTGACTTCGGTACAAAAGCTTTTTACCAAAATAAATTTGTTATTGAAATTTTGAATTCTGTACCTCACATACATATCTACTGATTTATTGATTTGAATAGAAAATTTCATTGCTGATTTGATATCTGTTATTAATTGTTCTAAAATATCTAATGGCATTAAGTCTAGTTTAATTTTACGGTATAGTTCAAAATTGACACCATCCCCACCTTCTTAGCTATTCCGTCTCCACAGACAATTAATTTTTCCAACGAAACTAGATAGTGCATCAAGTTTCGCACGCTTTGCTTGCGCTTCTTTGTCTTTTCAAAAGACAAGTGGCTTATTTTTGTGAGTAGGATGGATTTGTCTGATTGTTGAGTTTAAGCGTTTAATATGGTATGAATACAAGGAACAATCCCTAACGATGATTTTACAACAGTTTTTACAAACAAAAGCGACCAAGCAGCGTAATTCGATATTGGTTGGGTAATAAATTCTTGACGCAGGTCATAATGGGATAGGAAGAGATTCAAAAATATAGTACAGAATAAAGTAGTCTCCTGGAGCCTGTTTATTTGTATTGAAATTTCAGTCGTAGTCAGTAGTGCCACACACAAAACGCAAGAATTTGTTGAAATTAAAGATACGTCCATTTTGTCTTACATTTACAGGAACAGTTTAGACTAAACTGCAAAAGATAATTAAGATCACCAGTAGCTGAAGCTAAATGAATAAGTTTCTAAAAATTACGTGTACAGAATGGCTAATAAATTAACATGGAGTCATGTCAGTTTGTATCAAACTTATGTGAAGTTTCTTTTTTACATTGCCAAATATCATTTTAAATCTACCTACCTCTCTTTTCTGCTTTATTGAGTATTATCTAATATTCCACAGGATCTAGAATTGTTATTTATTACTTTCAGATATTTTTCTAATTCAAAATAAAGTTTTATGTAGGTACTGCGGAGACGTATCAAATAAAAACTATAAAATATAATTTAGACGTACACCCATAATCAACTGTTCTGATTGTATTTCAGTCGATTTTAAAAATTCAGTACATATAAGACAAAGAAAAGACAATTGTAAACGATTATATTCCATCAACTACAACGCAGCAAACTATAGAGTGTCAAGGAAGACTGAGATAACTAGACCGAGAATTCTTCACGTTACTACTACTACCGTGAGAGAGTAATTGGCCTAGTTCATTTGTTTAAATTAACAATACCGGAGATTGTAACAACCACAGTTAAGAAGTACACATTATCAGTAAAAAAATGTTTAAATTGTTACACTTTCACAAAGTTTCAAGTAAATTATTTTTCGAGGGAATCGTAATGTAAAAAACCTTTTGTAAGACAGATATTTTTGTTTTGATAGTTCTTTGATTTTCTTTTTCTTTGAAAATTCATTTTGGTACAAGAAAATAAACTAAGAAATTATTTCAAACATATACGTGTAGAAAAACTTTCCATTTTTTAAAATGAGTTGATTAAGGTGAGAAAGACTAAATTATTTTCTATTATCCGCAGTATGTAAGTAGTTAAATATGTTTGCGATTGCAGTGGTATTAGTATTGATTTTCTTTTAACGTAATAATATGTACCTGCTTAAAAACCTTATAAAGACGTTGAAACATAGCATGTCTATGCTTATGTTTCTACAAGTGAACTAAAATTTTTTAAGCATAAGCACTGATTCATTTCACGCCAAGTAAATTTCAGGGTGATTACTTTTTAAAAAATATGGGTGTTGTTTCTCATAACAATGAATTATATAAAATTGTATTTATTTTTCTCTTTATTCTATTTATTTGCGAACATATCTAAAAACGATATTTACTTTAAAGAATTCAATGCTTCATAGAAAAAGTATTCCTCTGATTTAGTTTATAGGACAATTCATGATAATATGGAGACGGGTGATTTTGTTTTGAGCATCACAATTTTTAAGGGGCTGTTTTAATCACTTGTTCAGATTTGCATTTTTTATCAACAGATATTGAGTTATCGATTAGCCTTTTTTTCTATCTGTTCTTATTAATGTTTGATTACGTTAGCTTATAACACCTTTTTTAATATAGGTATGTTGGATTGAACAAAGTTTGGTTTTGATTTGTAAAGTAATCGGAGGATGTATATAGAGTATTACGAAGTGTGGCTATTATATAATGAAACTGGTGATATAAAATATTTTAGTTTGATATTATCTATATTTCTTTATTATCATCTTCAATTTAATGCCAGATAAGACTCAAATCTTGATCTAGGAAAGGGGTAGAAGTTGCACGATGCAAGTTCTAGCGAACAAGGTGGATGGTCTAACACTAGAATGCTTTTCTTGGCTGGAAACATTTTGCCGGACCGTGCAAAATAAGGCACAGACAATTTTTCACAGACTTTTTGCACACATTCTTTGTCGCACGTTATGAGGTTTTTCAGAGGAGTTGTCCGGCACTTTCGATCACTTCTTACGAGGGTTTTCCGGCCTGCAAAACATCTTGCGCTATTACACCGCTCTTATTTGAGGTTTAAGCCCCACGTTACAAAAGGTTTCTCGCGCGCCCGTTATGAGGTTTTTCAGCCAATTTTTTCGTTCGGGAAAACCGGCTAGCATTTTCATATCCGACCTGTGCTGACCTTAAGAAGTGGCGTCTGGCGATGTACTAAGTTGAGGCGCCAGTTTACAAGCTGAAATGGTGCGCACCTTATCGACCCTGTTTTTTGTAGCCAGCTCCTCGTCTAGTCGTGGAATATTATTGTACATAGAATTGAGTTATTGGTGGATATTTTTTTCTATTTTTATCTATAAAATTATACTCCAAATACGTTTGAATATTATGTTCTGTTTTCTTATTTGTTAAAGTTTTCCTACATTAAATGACAACTTTCTTATTTTCTAAATGTATAATCTAGAAAAAATAACCCAAGAGAATTTCTGGAGAAATTATTGCTATATTTTTTCATCCGAATCATTAGAAATAAAAAAGTAGATCTCATAGTATTTAAAAAGTATTTACACCCTAAAAAAATTGTATATTCGTTCATGAAACAGAAACTTATGAAAAAATTGGTTTCTTGCTATATTAAACTAACTATGCGATATTTGTTATTCATATAATGCAGTCCAATATTTCTTCAAGACTTTCACTGGTTTATAAACAGGTAAATATATAACTCAAACACCTGAGAGATGCCATGGATGGTGCTCCAAATGTTCTTCATCTCACCACTTCAAAAATTATCATGCCTATTTTTCAACATCAAGAAAAGTGTTTCTTCCTACAAAGAATTTTTATTTTATACAAACACAAATATCAAATTGGAAAAGTATCAAGGTTTTCCAAAGTTGTTAGGGAAAGAATTATTTTTGTTACTATTTGCTTCAACTGAAAAATTTGGATTGTTTTTTATTTTTTTTTATTTTTTCAGCTTTTCAAAATAAAAAATCATATACTTAGGTATTAGAAAATCAGAGATGAAATCAATTTAATTTCAAAAAAGCTATTTTAGGGTATCAAAAATTAATGTGTAATTTGAATAAACTTGAATCACTTTGTTTGTAGTTATTATTATTCATTATAATAATATTATTCTGAGTAAAATTTTATATATCTTATATAATATGAATAATAACACATAGACCAATTCATAAATTGAATTGTACATAGAAAGATATAGAAATACTTTTGAAATGGGAGCCAAATTTCTTGTATATACGAATATAGAAATGGAATAGGGGAAAAAAGAAAATACTGTAACCTGGCTCTGATTAGAGTTCATCTGAATATTCGAAACAAAATGATTGAATATTTCAAAATTAAGTTCTTGTTTTGTAGTAAGTTTTCAAGATATTAAAACCTGTTTATTCCAATTTATTTATTTATCCATATTACCTTTACTTCAGATATCAAAATAATGTATGTTTCAATTATCCTTCCACTTATATAATTATTCATTATACTTATTGTTATCATTAACTACATTTAGCAAACTCATCTTTCTATTGAAAGAAATTTAGAATTATCTCAAACAGTATATAAATATTTAGACTTTTGTTTCTCTCTGTAATCATCTCTCTCTGTATCTAAAAACAAATTTTCTCACACTTGTTTTGCTAGAAGTTCTCAACTTCTAGCAAATTCTAGGAAAATTAATCACATGTTTAATCCTATTTGTCTAAATATCGAATTTTCAAAATGGTAATTGATTGCATCTTTTATTTTCCATTTATTTTTATCTTGAAAAATATAGTGTAATAATATATCCAGTGGCCAAATATAACATTTCTTGGTATTGTTCAGATTAAGTGTCGGTATTTCACTATTTGGTTATAAAGTCTCGGAAATAAGAGTTGTAATTAATGCTTCAGCGTATATATTGAAATAGCTGGAATTGTGCCATAACTTGATATAGAACGTAAGTAAAAATCTAATTACGTTTCACGCAAAATTAAAACTCTATAGCTTAGAATAGTCATTTGGAATGGTTCATTTGATTTGTAGGTGGACCAAAACTTTTTAAGATGAAGTTTAGTAATCACAGAGTTCACAGACTATTTTATTGTAGTAACCCAGTAAGATTAGTGCCTTCTACTGTTAATAATGATTCTTAATTGATTTTGATGTTATTCAGTCAAAGCTTCAGACGGAAAGAAATACAACTTTAGGAACATTGTAAATATTTCAATTCATTTCTCATTCAAAACCAGAACAAGTTTAAAAAAATTTTTTTCTTTCTAAATCAAAAACTTCATTTTCAATCGATTATTTTATAACTTATATAACTATATAACACGTCATGATTTCTACGTCATAAGGTCATCAGGTATAAAGAGAATCACAAATCATGTGAGACAAGGACAAACTAAAATGATTGAAACATTAATTATACTCAAACAGTGGCGTTTTAACCATGTGTTGAATTATCGATATAAAGCTAATAGAAGAAGAGCCATATATTTCCAGTTATCATTTTGAAAGTCATTCAAACTTTCTCACTAAATATTGAAAACCTCTCGGGGTTAACTCCCTACATTTTTTAAGAGGGTAAATGATAATATTCAGATAGTTCGCTATAGTATTCTGAAACTATGAATTCTTTGTTAGTGATATGTACCTATATCAAATATTAGAGAAAATAAAAATGTTTTAAAATGTTTTCATGGCTTTGGCATATTTTAGCGAATCATCAAACTATTCTCTCTTCAAAATTTCAGGGTAGTTATTCACGTGAGAAACATTTTCATGACTTTTTGAAATGATACTAAAGAGAATCAATGGCTTTTGATCTATAATATTCTAACCGACTTACACGCACGATATACATACTGGTCTACTTTTTTACTCATCATACTATTATTTATGATTTTTCAAAGCAGTTGTTGGAAGAGGCCCAAACCAAATTTTAGTTTGATTCTTTTAAGATTGGAAGTATTTGATCATTTATTGTTTTCATCGAATGTAATTTTTTACAGCCAGAGGAATCCAACCAGCCTATTTCTGTACAATGGCAATTTGATGCGGTAAGATTATTTGAAAATTCAAAGTTCGTGATCGGTATACTGTAAATAAATTTTAAGAGTAGGTAGACAAAATTTAGATATTTACTACCCCTCCAGGGGCAGCGTTTTCCCCTTTCACAAGCATAATCAACAATAAAAATTTTTTGTACTCAACTCTGGTTACAATTTTTTAGCAGACAATGAGTATTGGGCCTTCAAATCGTTGAGTTTAGGGAAGTGGAGTAGCGGTAAGCTTTAGGTGTAAGAAATTTCCTAGTATTTTAACATGAGTGATTCATTAAATATTTTTCTCATTTTTATAAGTATAAAATTGAACCTTTAGCTAGAAAGTATAAACAAGCAACAAACGTTCATTAAAGCAAAAATCAGACAAATGTACGTGAAAATGGTTCAGTTCTGGGAAAAAAAGATACCAAGGCGCTACAATTTGTCAAATGTTTTCTGTGAAAACTAGGTTTTAGGTTGAAAGTCAAACATTTATTTCATTAATTTCAACTTATATAATTCACAGATTTTTTCTGGGCAAGATAAAACTAGGAAAAGTTTCGTCTGTTAATGATATCAATATAAAATCTTTCTTTGTTCACTAAAGATATATTTATTTGTATTTTTTTCCTATTTTTTCTTCAATTTTTGTTCTGTTCGTCTCTTCATATTTACAACATATTATTAGGTTTAAGTATTTGTCTTCCACTTTCGTTCCGTTTTCCTTCCTGTTAACTACGTTAATTTCTTTTACAGTCTGCTTTTTTGTTACTTTAAAAGCCTTTGAGTTTCTCCTCTTTCTACATTTTATGATAATTATATATTTCTTATTTGTATAGGTATATAATACAGTTCTTCCAATATCAATGGCAGGAGACAGTTATGCGAGGATCAATCAATATATAAGAGCCCGTCCCATTTCAGTTGGCCCAATTGAAAAAAATTACTAATTATTGCTTTTTCAGCTGTTAAACTTTACTTCACTTTATATTTTCTATAAACATTTTAGATACTTTTACAGGAGTTACAAGTCTTAACATATGTTATAATTACAAACGAAAAAAAAAAACAAAAACCAAATAATGTAATCAGAAAAGCTTAAATATTAAACATACTTTTAAAAGTTACCATTGCATAACATCCCCTTATTTTTAATAACAGCCGTAATTCTTTGAGGCATGTGTGTATTAAATTCTGGCAGTATTCGGGAGTAAAATCATCTCAAATTTCTTGTAGTCTTTCTTTTAATTCCATGACAGTTCTAGCTGGATTTGCACGCAACTGCTTTTTCATTTCATTTCAAGGGTTTCTATTGGTGACTACTTGAAACCCACTTCAAAAGTGGAATATTGTTGTCTGAGAACCATTTTAAGTTTGACTTATGGCATGCTGCTCCATCTTGCTGAAAAATAAAGGCTTTCCCAGCGGTTGAAGTTACTTCTATTGTTAGCAACAATTATTCTTCTAAAATATCCAGGTACTTTTCAGTATTGACAATTCCGTTTATGAAATGCAGTTTTCCCCTTCCTCTTGCAGATATCGAGCCCCACACCATCACAGATGCCGGAAATTTTATTTTCCGCTTCAAAAAATCTGGATGAGAAGCTTCATTTTTTTGCAGTATAACTCTACTTCGATTGTCACCCACGCAAACTTCAAAACGAGACTCATCACTCCAATGTATACAGCTCCACAGTTCAAAATTCCAATTTTTATGCTCTTTGGCCCATTTAAGTCTATTTTCCTATTGGATTTGAGTCAATAATGGCTTTTCCTTGGCCTATGTAAAGAAAATTTGAATTTAGAAAAATATGTATTAACTAAGGTGTTACAAAATTCACCTTGTATGTCCGAAATCCTAATTTTTGAGCCTCTCTGTGACATGTGGATCTTGAAACCCGCCTACCCACTGCATTACTCCAAAGTACACTTAGTTGACCATAGTTAGCACGTCTGTTTTGTTTCGATTTTCTTACGTATCGGCGTTTAGGGACAAACGAACCATTTGCTTTATACAAGCGAACTATATTTCGAACACTGATTTTGACATGTTTACAACTTTGATTAAATGATTAATCGAATTTTTTCATCAATAACTTTTCCTCTACCCATTATACTCATCTCATTACTTCAAAAATCTATCTGTCACTTAAAAAAAAATTTTATGAAAATATGACTTACAGAGCCTACTTTATTCTTTGCGTATTCTAGACCTAACGAAACTTTGAACACACTTTTGGAAACAATGAACCCTTGTATATGCATAAAAAATTATTATCAACAAGACCTATCTATTTCCATCATATTAAATATCATCCAAAATATTTGACAATATTCTTCCAAAACCTATTTTAGACGTAAAACTAAAAGTTTAAAACATTTTCCTAACAGCTACTTTTTAACATTTTAAAATAAAGTTTTACACAAGGCCTACGTACTGTATAAAGCTCTCGAGGATGTCGCAACAAGGTAGAGTTTATGAGCATTATTCATAATTCACAAGATATTCTCGTAATCGTTCGTAATCGTGTGGTAGAGCTTAGTAGCAATCAAGTGTTAAATTATGGATTCCTTAAGTGACTCTATCAAAGGAACTTAAATGGTTGGCTAGGGAGCACATATAATATATCACACAACATCACGATAAAGGTTGTAGAAAACTGATAATTATTGTGAAAATATGTATGCAAACGCAAGATATCATGCGAGTTGTATCATCTTTCTATGTAATATACTCTTTTATATATCGTACTTCTTATTGTTTCTTAACAAAAACTTTTTGGTTGGTAGGTTTTTATATTGATTGAATAATTCCACTGTATTTAAGGCTAATTGTTTCCATAGTTTTGGTTAATACGAAAATTATAATTGTTCGACAATAATATGACGTAGTTACAATTGTTTATCAAACTCCTAAAATAAAATAGAACTTTATTATTGGATAATTCTCTATTCCGGCCAATAAGCCTACCGCTAATTCATAGGTGATCAGTTTCGAGAGAAGAATTGCTTAATTTGAATTAAAAAAAAATGATATTAACACGCAGTTAAGACATTCATCACTGCCTTTGCTTTTACGTATATTACTTTTGCTTGGATATATTTTAGTGTATTCTGCTATAACAGAAAAATTCGAATTCAACTACTATTTATTAGATATTTGTTACGTAATACATTTTAAATGAAACACAGTAAAATGCAGGTTTGAAAAACGGGAGTCAAACTGGCCATACTTACTAAATTATGATAGTTCTGGGACCCTTCTTCCTGACTGCTAAAATTATTCACCATTTTTATTATTTACTTTTAATTTGTGGGGGTAGAGCACCTACCGGCGCAACTCTGAAGGGGTGGTTGACGCAGGCCTGGCAGCCGTGCCTGTGCCTGTAGAAGAAATAACTCAATCTCAAGCTGCTACTGTTGTATCACAGGAACAGCCTCCTGTCGCTCCAGCAGCTCCAGCGGCTCCTGGTGCTACAACTGCACAACAAACTACTCGTCAGCCTACTCCACCTGCCGATTCAGTAGCCATAGAATCCAGTTCAGATTCGAAGATCAAATGTAAGCGCAAGACTTCACAGAACGATCACAGTCACGGAAGTTTTTTCTTGAGAATTGGTGCAATAGGTAAGTTAATTTTAAATAGCAAAAATAGAAAAATCTTGGACTATCTATGAAACTTTTAAATCTTGAATGACACATTTAAAAACATTTGATCATATTTGTATCATATGGAATTTTAATTTGAAATTGGATTTAGCCTCAATTACACTACTACTGAATGAAACTCTCTTGTTATATGAATAATATAAATTATGTGAATATTGAAATTTAGAAAAATTAAATCATTCTCGAAGGCATGAATAACCTAAATGAAAGTTTTTTTCGATATGTATTTTCCATTGACGTATTCTTATTTTTCAGCTTTTGGGTTGGGAACTATGATTTACATCGGATTGGAGTTTGGAGTATTCTTCGAGGTACCGTTCAACTCTCCCTGTTACATGATCCTGAAGGGGGTAAATCCTACGTTGCAGATGATATTTACCTTTATGCAAATGTACTTCATTTTTATGAATTCACGGGTAATTATGAATTGACATTTAATCAATAATATTCAATTACTCGAAATAAAGCACAATAAAGATATTGTTAATACGGAATCAGTTTACTAAACCTGCTAGTAAAAAACTGAGAGCATGGAAGTCGATACGTTGTTATTTGACAAGATTTGTTTCATAACAGGTCCTCGTTTTCGATGTTGGAAGCCATCATAGCTGTAATTTTAGATATGTTCTTCATATTTGGTTCTAATAGTATTCATTCATTCTGGTTGAATCTTTCAGTGGTCTTTGTTTTCGAATCTACAATATTGCTTTGAGGTCATGGAAATAACAATTCCTCAGAAATAACTCAGTTAATTCAACTTCATTGTTTCACTATTTTTGACAGATATTTCATCTTAATCTTCATTAGGTGATTTTTCGTAAAGTAATTTTAATGAAAAGATAAGGTCGAGAGAGAGCACAAAGAACTGCAGATTTTAATTACAAACAATGAATATCTAGTGAATAAAGAGTGCAGCAGTGCAGATATTTCCAAAAGAACTTTGAACTAGTATCACAAACTAAATCTATTCTGACATCTCGTTGAATTTTTGTGAAGCAAATTTCAAATGGATTATGATCTTTGATCCTTAGTAACGTTCGTTTAAATTGGCCTAAAGTTTAGATCATTAAAAAATAAATTGTTCGTTTATAAGTGTGTGAATGCATCTCTTAAAAACTGTACAGTACAGATTCAAATTAAGGGGAAGCATACTTAAGTGTGAAAGAAATCTACCTACTTAAGATTATGGATTCAGTTCGATATGTAATTTTGTGATGTCTAGATGCAATTCTCTCTGTCAATAGTATAGTTAGTAACTATCATAAATCCTCAGTGGGTAAATGAGCCATCTACAAATGATATTTCGATGGACCTAGAACATATGTATCCGCAGTAATACTAGAACAGTATAAATTAAGGTAAACGTGTTATGGTACTTAACAAACAATTGATATTTTTCAAAGTTGGATAATAGCAATAGGGAATTTATAAGAAAGCAAATATATTTATTTTATCAAAGTCACAGGAAATACTAAAAACTATGAGGCATATGTACTACAATACTCTGTATAATACCCTCCTGTATTGATTAAATTGTTTTATTTGTTTCAGCTCAATATACATCGTTTTAAAGTGATAGCACGGTTTGGATTGATGCATATAGTCGCTACGAATATTTGTGTATGGATTCGAACATTCTTTATAGAATATTTGAAAGATATTACAAAATATCATTTAAAATTTAACAATTCTACAAACTTGTCTAGCGAAGAAGCATTTTCAGGTAAGAATGTTTACTTACTAATTAAAGCAAACGGAAACTCTTACTCATGAAGAAATGATTTCAATGAAGTTGTACTTTTATCAATAATCTCAAAAATATAATGTCTATTCTCTGTCAGAAATATATGGAAGTATTCCTAATTATAAATTATTACTTAACGCATAAACAACAGACGATTGTGTATAAGTAAAAATCATTTGAATGAATCCGCCCCAATTTAATTCGAGCTGATTGTACGAGATCAATTGGCTGTCCCAAAGTCATTGGGAGTTTGGTAGAGAACTTACTTATCTACTCATATCTGAATAAGCTCTTTAAGCGATGTATCTGCTGATTCAGCAGAAAAGGAGAGAAAAATTTATTATATAATGCCCATAGGTAAGGTAGATATGAGTTATCTCTCGAATATAAAAACTGGCAAAAGAAATTTATCCTATACTGCGAGCATGGTGATTAATTGTTAAAGGTAGAATTAACTAGGTAATAAAACTTCAAATCAAAAGTGCGTATGTGGAGCACTATAAGTCTGTGTACATTTCTGCCAGAAAAATATTTCCACTGATCTTCTCTGTTTAAGGCCTAGTAACGTCAATTGGCAATATTCATGTTCTGCCTATTTTTGGATTGACTGGAAGTTCTACTTAGGCTGCACCTACATTGGATCCGTATTCCTCCCGATCCGATCCAATCTGTTATCTGGCGTCTATCACGGCCGACGTCGTCCGACGTGAGTGCCTACATTGGTTCCGATCCTGACCGATCCGATTTAGTTGGGAGCTCACGGTTGAGTCAAGATCAGTGGTTCTGGCGACAAGTTATTGTGCTGTGTTTGGTTAGAAAAAAGGTCGTCCTGAAGAGTCGTAAGAGGAAGCCTTGGGTTCTTGATTTTAATTTAGATAGATCTGCGGGAGATTTTATTACAACAAGGAGGAATTACAATGTTAAATTCAAAGAATATTATGAATAAATAGAGAAACTTTTGATTATCTTCTTGGTGGTATAAAGGAGGAGTTGAGTGGCCAAAGCAATGTGTATCAGTCCCGACGAAAAATTAGCTGTCACACTACAGTAAGAGAACCTGTGCTAAAATGCTTGTGTTTGGTTTTTCCCCGACGGTCGGGAGCAATGGGATCCTATGTTGATGTAGCTTAATTCTTTGAATTTCTCATATTGTTTAACCGATCCACCATAGAACAATAACGAATTATCTATTGCCCCTTTTCTTGTTACATATACTATAATAGATTACGATAGTACAAAAATAATTATACATAGTATATAGAAGTTTTTCATATTTCGAAAATATATTACATTACCGGTTAAAAGTTTTTGCTCACCCTATAGTTTGCGTGATACACAGCAAATAAATACGGACGATTTTGATATTTATATTTAGAAAAACATATATAGATAAAAATAAAGTAATAATATAATTACAGCATGTAATTATCGTCTATTTGGTTCCATTCGTTTCTCAGGATATTCCAAATATGTGTAGTGAAAATAGAACACTACTTTCTGACTTCTCTATCCAATTTCTCCCACAACAACTCAATCAGGTTGAGGTCGTGTGACTATGATGGCCAAATCATTACTTTCAATACATTCTAACTTTCCAATTCCTGCAAATTTTCTCTGCACAGCTTCGAGGAATGCTGGCAGGCGCTGGCCAGAAAATACTACATTTTCTTCTAATATTTTTTATAGCTTTTCTTCAAAATTCCCCAATTTTTACCAGGACTCCAGTCGCCCTTCCTTCAAAATATCCTCAAACCATTACCGAGCCTCCGTCATGGTTTGTAGTCGGGATAACACATGGATCGCATTCGCATGAGCTTTTATAAAGTGAACAAATGACGGACACTAGTATCTTTGGTTTGTAAGACACCGTTTCGACCTTCGCGTGACAATATGAAAGAAAAAGTTTTTGAAGTGTATAATTTTGAAATTTAATGAATGGATTATGGGGTGGGCAAAAACCTTTGACCGGTAGTAAATGTTGAAAACCTTGGTGTGGTATTGGAAATAATTTACGAATCCTCAAAAATCCATTCTATATTGGAAAGTTTATTCTGAACAGTAGAACTTCTTTAAGTTGATATGCTATTAATAAATAATTTTTTAACTGATTGTATACATTAAATTCGAAAAATTTATATACGTAATAAATATCACTATAATTTTTTCTCTTAAGATGACCAACTTCATTGATTGCGTTTTTTTTTTATTTCAGAAAGTGTAAAGGCACATAACTTACGAAATGTGAACACTGTTCTAGGAAGTCACAAAGCAATACCGGATAAGGTACTGCAAACAACCACTTCCTTTACAACGTTACCTCCAGTTTCTACGACCGTAGCAACATTCTTCAATAAAATAATTACGACATTGAGACCTTCCCCACATAATCCAAATCCATGTAAGTGTCATGCAAAATTTCTGAATTGTTGATTTATTATTTCCATTTATTAGGGTATTTTCCAACAACCACAACTGTTAAGAACAGTCCTGGAAACTTGTGGAAAATGGTCACTACTACCACTTCATCAACCAGTACTACAACTACAACAACTACGCCTTCCCCTACAACTACTAGAATCATTCCGAAAACAACAGTAGCTAGAGTTTGGAGAGCTATCACAACAAGTTTGAGTTCAAGTGCCACTTCTAGTGCTACTACGACCACAATTAGTACTACTCCTCCTATTACTTCAAAAGCTACTTTCACTACTCCAACCACTACTGCGTTACCTACCACAATTTCTTTCCACAATTTATTCGATTCTAGTCTAGTTCGAAGTATTACGGCTGACAATATCAACAGTGCCTCTGGTAAAGTTGTCGAAGTTATTATTAATAAATCTTTTAGTTTGTATAATAGGAGTGGAGTAACAATATTAGTTGAACTCGACTGTTTATTTACAATAAATTATTAATTGTTAATTAATTATTTACAAATCATTAAATTGCAACTAATGAGCTTCAATAAAAAGTTATTTTAAGACTTGCCAATTAGTGTATATAGTTTTTATTAATGGCTTCACGTGAAATCATTCTAATTAGATTGTTTCTTTAATTTCAGAGAATAATGTAGCTGATCTATTTCCAGAAATTGGTAATACACATGCAAACAATGGAACGGAGTTTTTGAACGACATAATTCCACAAGCATTTACATTTACGTCGTTGTATAACAGAACATCTAATAATTCAGATCATTGTGGTAGACTGAATATAATGGGAACAATTGTTGAAGATTCCGGACCCTATTTATATCCATTTATTATAGAATTTTCTCTAATTGGAGCAGCTGTCATTTTCGTTATGTGGAAGCATATTGGACGAAATCCAAAGTGAGAAAATATATAATTTATATCACCTCAAATCTTACCTAACAACTATTTTATTGTTCGTTGAACAATGAACGACTCCACTATAAAAACGGCGAAAACCTTGAATAAGTTCATACCAATTTTCATTAATTATAATATCTAAATATAATAATGTAGAAAGTTCTTTCCAAATTATTTCCCTTTGCTCGAATTCTATTTTAAATATCCAAAACGATTACCCAAATAATGTTCATTCAATAACTAAATGGGTTTCTTATTGTACTATTTTGGGCTAGCAACTCATGTGGATTATATTGCTTTCCCATACTTACAGTCGGATTCTGTAACTGCCTCTCAAATAGTGAAAAAAAATTTCCACATGTTACATTATTTGAGAACATAGGATAAAAAATTGATTTCAATGATGTTTACTGCATAACTAGACATATAAATTGTTTCTCCCTCTCACTAACTAAAAAACTATCGTCAGATATTGAATATCGTAGAATTTATTAGTACATAATAACAGTTTCTTAGACGATGTATATTTTCAGAAATAGCTAACTACTTGGGATGAAATTTTAACAGTTTTTCTGTCCAAAGCTTTGAAAATAAACAATTGAGCTATAGTTTGTTTTCAATAACATAACTAGAAGTGCAAATTGTCCGATCCGCTTGAGAAAAATTTTGTTACAAAACCAATAATTCGATAAAAAAGCTTATTGCGCATCACAAATAGATTTTACTTGTTCTATGTTATTTACCACCCTTTATCATTTCGTAAATTAACATCATAGAACTCAGTGTACAGTCAAAAATATTCCTTGTATCTAGTCTTTCACACGTTGTGAATAATAATTAATATCATGCAAATATTAAGATGATTTTCACTATTTTAGATATGTGAATCAGGAGAACCTAGAACATCGTTTGGAGATTATGTTATCTAGAAGAGCGGTTGCATTAGCCCAAGCACAACAGCACGGTCGTGTCGATTGTGTTGGTGCTTCTAAAGGATTGTTCTTCGGATTGTTGATGCTAGTGGGATCCTTGATATGTCTTATTCTGTTTTTTGTGTTAGTTTCAAACAATACATTTAGAGTTTTAGCGGTGTATTTGGCCGAAGTTTCCCATTGCGCTCTATTGGTATTGAGTATCATAGCAATTTTGATTGGATTTATACGGTTAGTAATATCTATGAATATATACTCATTGCACAGATTTTGATAGAATATATAACCTAGACACATATCACATAAGAGTTCATTCATTGTTTTCAAATTTTCATAAATATAATTTTTAGAGTGAAATCATTGAAGTTCAAAAAAGAAGAGCAAAGTGATTTAAATGACATATTGCTAAGAATTTCAGCATTTGGACTTTTTCTCTATGCAGTTTTTAGCGTGATCGCAGGACACTTACATGCATTTTCCCAAGACGCTAATTTATTAGCAATGATTACAGGAATTCTCGTAGTTATTCAAGTAAGTTGAAATTATATTCCAATTGTAATTATAATAAACAAATAAGACGAGTTTATTATGAGTTTGTTAGACTTGTACACCCTGCGAGGTGATAATTATTTCCGATGTCAAGTCAAAATTTCACTCACCTATGACATATTAGTTTTAAAACTCACAGCATTTAAAAAAACTGAAGGAAAGTTACGTAAATATTATCCTGAAATTGTTCAGTCTAATGTAATAATTTGTAATTGGTTCTCTGCTTTCAAAAGTTTTCAAGTATGAATCTTCATTTACTGTAACTACTACAGAAATAGTTTTTGAAATTTTGAATTTCGTACTTAGCGATCGTTTAATAAAAGTTCTTGGAATAGAAGCCGCTATATTCTTCATGTTGAAAGTAACCAAGTATGCTGAAATAAAAGGTCCATTCCATGACTTACATACCTCTCCATTCTTCTGCTATTTATATTTTTATATATATGCCCAACATTATTTATTAAAATTTTTATCACTCCCATTATTATAATATAACAAATTAAGGATAATATTTTTTATACACTCAGGTGATTCTTCAGCTGCTCTTCATCGCTGACGTATCACGTCGTCGAGTTCACCTACCGGAACATGATAGGTCCAAACCAGGACGTCAAGTTGTCACGTTCTTATTAATTTGCAATATAACCATTTGGATAATATATACTTTCGAAATGAAAAAAGTTGAAGAGAATCCGGTCCAACTAAAATATTACGGGTACTTGACATGGGCCATGGTTCAAAGACTAACACTGCCACTTTGCATTTTCCACAGATTCCATTCAGCTGTAGCATTAGCGGAAATTTGGAAAACTAGTTATAAACCACGACTTGAATGAGAAAGTTTAGATTAATAATTCAATGATGACATGTTTTTAAACTCGAGCTAAATATTTCCCAGCAAACACATCGGTGGAGATATAGCACTGATAATTTAAGTAGACATTTAAAATTATATATAAAGATATACATTATAAACTATAGAAATACGTGTTTTACAAAATCGTATTATGTTGATGGTGTATTTAAAAATATATAGAGGTATGGTAAGAATGTTCAGTTACATAGTAGCTGCGTTTTAAGCAGTTACTGGTAAATAAGTTGTCACTAAATAATTACTAATAAAATAATAGTTTTATCAAATCTGTTGACACCGCTGTATATTTGCGATCAAGATAAAAATCAAGCATGGACTTCATGAACACTGTGTCAAAATATTGGCTGTAGAAATTTATAATTAACTGATTTGTAGAGCTA
Source organism: Diorhabda carinulata (assembly GCF_026250575.1). Classification (NCBI taxonomy): domain Eukaryota; kingdom Metazoa; phylum Arthropoda; class Insecta; order Coleoptera; family Chrysomelidae; genus Diorhabda; species Diorhabda carinulata. Next base: position 33,804,180 of record NC_079460.1, on the reverse strand, counting down.
GATAAACCCGGGCAGGTTAAAGGTATCTAATGAACGCAAAATGGAAAGTTTACGACAAAGAGAAATTATTGCACAACCAAAATAACATCAAAGGTGAAAAGCGAGCATTTTGAAATCATTTTAGCAATAAGCAGCTCTATATTAATAATTCAGAGTAAGAAATTATTCTTTCATAAATAATTCTTACATCATAACGTGCATGGAATTCTATAATATTCATTTAAAAAAGATGGATAATTATTTTTAATCATACACTCTGATGATAACTATTGCAAATTCCTCCTAATTTCCATAATATCATAACACTGCATTTCCTAATATTGAATTTTGAAAATATTTAATATTAAATATGGAATAATTTCGGATATTTTACCTTCTTCATATTACCTATCATTTACCCTATACACAAACCATTATGGCTAAAGAAGAGATAGAAGAAAACAATAGTAGATAACTTAGGACGTTGAAAATGACAAACTGGAAGAAAACGCCCTAAATGAGCAAGAAAACATAGTAGATAAGTTTTGAAAGGAAAAATTGCCAAGATCTGTTGCACTGGATTGGAAGTGAAAAAGTAAAATCAAATACTTGACGTTCATATGAAAGTAATTTCATTATTTGTATTCGATTATATTTTTTGATATATTTCAACTTTATTGATATATTAGAAAATAAGATATTACTATATATAATAAGGTGGGTAAATGTAAAAAAAGTAGTGCTTCCTTCATAAAATAGATGTGTTTGCTGGCTGAGATCACACAAGAGTAATGTGATCCTTCGTTTTTTTACCGACACTATTTTCGACTGTTTATACAAAAAAAAATTGGCGATGAAAAATGTAAGTTAGACAATGCAATGTTTTACTGTGAGACCAATTTTACTAACCTTTACCGTTAAGCACATTCACACCATCAAATCGTTTGTGAGTTATTTTGCCTTTTATTATTAACTCAGATCTCTTCGTTCTCTTTGCTCAAAGTACTGTTTAAATGTAATCCTCCTGTATGTATTATAGTGTTATTTTTTTACTTTCGATAGATTTATAGGCATATATTTAATGATTATTAGCCATTTTTTTCTATATAATGTACATGTACATAAGGTTTTTTGTAAAGAATTATTTTTCTGGTCGGAAGAAATTAAGAAGCAGTTCAAAAAGAAATTGTTGGAAATAGTACCATTCGTATCGAGGAACAAAAAACTGATAGAAATGTGTAGAAAAATAACAAATGTGATACAGTAATTTAGAAAGTGTTTGGAAAGAATTTCTAAAATGAAAAATTGTACCAGTCTTGAGATCGATAAGGAAAGTAATTAAATCAATGATAGAATAATAAATGAAATTTTCAAAGAAAAAACAGCAAAATTAAGAAGTGACTGAAAAAATCAATGTACAAGGATTAAAGGAAATATAAAACAAACTAAAGTAGCAATATAGTTATGACAAGGCTACAACGAGATAGTATTTTGAATTCTAATAATAATCGGAAAGTAAAATATTTATCTAACTTCTATCTTTAGCTTGCAACCTATGTACATTGTACATGTTACTAATACACTATGTTACTACCACTATTGGATCTGTTCAATTGAGGAAGGAGCCCGTGTTTTTTCCAACATTTTCCTTACATGCATGTAAAAGCATGTATAAATATACTGTATGTGAACGAAACGTTCTCTTTTTGTGGAATTATTATGATATTATTATTATGATAATCCACTAGTTTTTATTTGCTGCCAAGTGAGATAACTGACTGCTATAATCATACTATACGCAAAATTTATGAAAAGTATGGACTCAATTTTGCTCCAAGGCAGATTTTCTTTTATTTTGAAAACGCCATCCACCTAGCATTAAGGCATTAAGCTGGGTTTGACCAGGTGTAAATATCAGCGGTTGCCGATTCTATTCATATCAAGCATGACATCGAACAATTAAGTTCTGTTCTGATTATGAATCAGAATTACAAACCAGAAAGGGAACTATGTGACTATTTGTTGAATATATATTCCGTTGAAAACGCAAGCTTTCCTCCTATTATGTGGGCGGAAGAGGGTGCTATGGTTACAAGAACGACTAATTATTGTGAATCTTCTCATGCAAAATTAAATTTTTCTTTTTACGTAACAGATCTATCCATATATGTCTTTCTTGAAAGATGTTAAAAGAATGTAAAATTGAAATGTATGTAAAAAAACGAAGTTTTGATGTTAGTATCAATTCAAATGTTTTTTTTTTGGTTCCGATATAGAAATTCGGCGACCATTTTACCTATAGGGATGGAATGAACCCTTAAATTCCGGTGACCAATTTACATTTGGGATTAGCGGAGCAAATAATTTTGGTGACGAGTTCAGCACCGCCGTCGCATACGAACCAAATATGCTAGGGAAGCCAATTAAGAGAGGCCTGGTTGCTAAACGTATAAATAGAAATACTTTCTGAGAAAGCAAATTTAGACGTATGTGAGAAGTTTTTATTCTGTACTTGATAGTGGTACAGACTTTGATCTACCTTTTTTTTTGTCCAGAGGTGAGGTGGAAGCTAATGCCTTCCTCACAACGGGCGAGTGCAAATGCTGTGAATTTGTGTGGGACTCTCACCCACTAAACCACCCTCCTCAATCCTTGGGAGTGCCGTACGCCGGGAGGACAACAAATTGTCATTGCATCAGCGTACAACACTTAATCCTTTGGATTTTTTGAGCTGTTTCTTAGCTTCACTCCTCTACACCAGTCCGTCAAGACGGCACGAGAAGAGAGGAAGTTACTGAGCCACTCCACCAACTTACAGCTCCCAGGAGTGGCACTACTCCTCTACCTTAAATGAACAGATTCATTCATTCATATTTTATTCACCTCCGCATTTTTAAGATATTTAGTTGAAAATTCACGAAGAAAAATATTTATATATTTTTAAGATGTTTTATATACTAAAAATACTAGTCAAGCAATTATTTATTTATAAAGTTGCAAATATAAATGGAATTTATTTTAGAAAAAGTTTACTGACAAAAGACCCGGAGACGTTATACAGCAGGCATATTGTAATTTTTTCCAAGGTTCAATTCTATTATATACCAAACATATCTATAAACAGAAAATATGTACAGGTATTTATTTATTACTTGATGTTTTCTAAGCGATATAAGATACTTATAAGCACAAAAATATTCATTTAAAATTTAAAAAATTAGAATAGTTCCTGCAAATTGTCGTGTATTAATTAAGATTTAATTGTTTGCTAACATTTTTGATAACACATTCTTCAAATATGACTCAAGTCGCTGAAATTCTGCAACATAAGTTTTCTTGATGATATTTATTACTGAAAATCAAATTTCGCTTTATAATAAAATATTTCACATTAATCATAAATGTAATTATCAAAATCTACGTTTTTGTACTAGGATATAACAATTTACATATGTAATTTGTATAGTAATGTGCATATATAAACAATATAAGTTAGCAAAATTAACAACATAACACATAATTTTATAAAAAACGTGCAAAAATTCAAGAGTTATGAAGCGAGAAGGGTTGCAGAGGCATTTTACAAAAAGCAACTCACCCATTTATTAACAGTTTCGTGAAAAATTGAAATTTCACAAAAAAATTAACAGGGCTAAACGTTACTTCTAATATACAGCAATTATTTTTGGCAAAATATACACCAACCTAACAAAAGTTTAGGTAGATGAATATACAATGAACGAAATATGTCAACCAGCCAATCCTACAATACAACACTCATTTATATACCTGTTCTAATTTGGTTAACTAGTGTCTGACTTGAGATTGATGGCTCTAAGTTTAACTTGAATTACTTAGACTAACATACAACTCATTATTTTTTACCGTGAATAACAGCTTTTAATACTTAATCGCTGAGCAAATTATAAAAAACTAAGTTATAAAGTTTTAGCGTCTTATTAACACTGCCCTTTAAATTATACTAACTATATACCATTTTTGAAGAATATGTTAACAGACGTACGAGATGTCTGAATATATCATCAAAAAACGAAGACATCTGTTGAATGATTTCAGGAGAAATCTGGTTATAAGCGTATATTAACACTACTATATTTGTGAGCGGAAATAAGAAAACTTACAGTAAATATGTATATACTATTCTTGTTGAATAAAGTTGTTAAACTGTAATATTCGAGGACAAAACTTTTAATTGAATGGAATAATCTGAAATCACGAAATAAAACATCCGTCCTAGCCTTGACTTCCGCACGAAATGTGGGACTTAAGGACATCTACCCTTTCTAATAAAGGTAGTTCCGAATTGGTTCTTCTTCTTCTCTGTTGTATAATTGTTATGTGAACCTTCCACTTTATTCACCCATATATTGATATCAAACGTTAACTCTACTTGGAACCAGTTGGTTCCATGCAACGTACACACACAAAATAATAAAATATTTCTTCAAATATAATAAAAACGAGATGTCATCTACATATTTACATAGTTATTAGTTTTTATTTATTACGAGTTAACCAGTTCACTTCTGTCATTTAAATATTGTTGGTAAGGAAGTCTTCGAATTTTTAATCAAAAGTGACATATTAAGTACTTTTTATAAAATCAGATAATGTAATTTTAGCTATCCATTTTTATATGTTGAGAAAATGAAACCCGTAGTAGGTACTAGTCAATTTCGTCTTTTCAAAGTCCAAAAGAATACTACTTTCAGTAAAAATATACTTAATATGTGTCACATCTGATACTCAGATATCTATAATGTGTAGATATGTGTGTTTTCTTCAATTAGATTAATATGTAATAGAGTAAATACTCCGCCCTGTATATAGTTCAGATTTATTTATCAAATGTTTTATTCAAATTAGAGAGCCGGAGATATATTCTTACTGTCTATTCAATAAGTTCTAAACTAATATGTGTAATATGTGATGTTTTCGAATCTAATCTTTAATTTGCATGGAAAACATAGTAGTAGTCAGGCCGCTGAATATAGTAATGAACCCAATCGAATGCAGTGAAAATATAGAATATCTATATAATTATCGCTAGTTATACAGAAACTACCTCTAAGTCAACACAGTGTCTCAAATTGGAATATTTTGTTTGTGTATTTCGAAGCCCACTGAATTGAAGATAATTTACTCTCAATCTGCTTCCAAAACCTTAATATAAAATGAGGTATGAGTATAAGGGTCAAGAACCAAATACTCTTAATCAGTGGCAACAGTACCAACTGCCAAATGAATATTACAAAAGGTGTGAGTGGTTCTATTTGGATAGACACTAATTGTTAGCAGTCTTCCGAAAATCAAGTGGCCATAAAATCAATCAACTCACAAATGAAGGTAAATAAAACGAAATACTAGTAATCCGCTAGTACACAGGGAAATACAGTGGAACAAGCAAGTTTATAATTTGACGAGAACGCAAGCTATGAACCTTCACACTAAATTTAATAAAAACCATAGTATTCCGTTTACAATAATGAAGTTTGGGTGCACTTCCGGTATAACCGGAAGTTTCAGGAAACTGAAATTACTTTAGCTAAAACGAGCATTTCGAAAAACCCATGCAAGCAAATTTTCAGAGCACTAGTCCCAGTACTTTCCGATATGCATATCGATTCAGCTCGTCGTGGAGGACCCTGTATATGGTTTTTGAATTTAACTGTTTCACGTTTTCTAATCACCATTCCAATTTCATACTTATTGTACTCATATATTACCAGGTCAATAAGTAGTTTATGGAGAAATTTTTTATATGCGTAATAAGATGATGCATTCGAAAAATATTTTGTACTGCATTCATCAAATAGACCGTTACTAAACATTTTCATAACCACCAGCAGAGCATACTCGTAAACAGTTGTCAAATTCAATTGATAATTTTTTCAAAAATCCTAACTGACACCGGCAAACAGAATGGAAGAAGGTATAATTCAATTCAATACTACTCACATACTTTCATAATAATCGGTTTGGAAATCGAGACCAATACCCAATAGAGGGAATATAACTTTGGATTAATAATGATCTGTAGCGATATTTTTCCACTTCTAATTACTTATTACTACTGTATATCGGGGTTAATTGTTTTCAGCGGCACATTCTCTTATGTTCAGTGGGTGTCAGCGCCACAAAATTGAGAATTGTCAGATATAGCAATTCCTGAATATTTTTTATTTATATCAACCTTAGATATATAAGAAAGTTTGTTACTTCTATGCAGACTGTCGTTAGAAATATAGTCTTAACAAATATTTTTGATTTTTCATTTACCCTCATCAGTCGCGGAGCACCGATCTATTTTAATGAATAAGGTGTTTTTTACGGAAAGCTTTTTAAAATTTTGATGTATCTTGGACCGTTATTTGATATTTGATTGAGTGATAGCGTTGTTAGTCGATTTTTCTTTTCAATTGGAATACGAACTTACGTTTCAGTTATTTACATTGCTAGAACGAAAAAATACAGTTCACCAACCAACAGTTCATAAACAAGAATTTTGATATAGGCCAAAGTTATGCCCATATATTTCTTGAGCTTCATAATTGTTAAGGTTAATTGTTAAGGAGCAGACAAGCCCTTCATGAGACTTGAAACATTCTGTGGTATCAGCTACAAAACAATAGAAAAAGAAGGTGTATAGGAGCAAAACCAATTATTGGGACAACCTACAGGGGCTAATACAGGTAAAGACTCTCCTGAGAAACTATAACCAACGAAGATTTTCTGAATGTATCAACCTAACTAAGAACAATCTACGAATACTAACAGGAGTCCTATCGGGAAACTGTCGCCTTAATAGACATCTTAAGGCGCTAGGCAGATTATGCGACCTGCAGATTTTGTTCCAGAGAAGATGAAACCTGTGTCAACATTCTCTCAAAGCTGGGAACGTTTGAACGCAGAAATCAACTATATATTTGAGTTGAATTCATGCGATCCTATCTTACCTAAAAAATGATGTGATTTTTATTTTGGATGATAGATATGGTAATGATGAAACTATTATAACTATTGTTATAATATCATACAAAGCACCCTATGCTTTTATATATTAGTGACATTAATTTTCTCATCCGTAATTTGATTGTTAAGCCAAGAAATATTTTTCACTTTCAAGTTTGATTATTGTTGAAACCGTGTTTTGCAGTTTTATTTTTTACGTTTTATTATAACTAACTATATAAGTATGTTTCTAAATGTTTTTAAACTATATTTTTAACTGGGCATCATCACATTCGTGCACAACCATAAATTAATGGATATACTTAGAAAACTATTGAGAACCTGCTAAGTTCACATGTATTTATAATACATCAAACTATGGACTGAATTTGGACGCAAAACAACATCCCAGAATTGGATTGCTTTCCTCCGATATGCAATGACTGGAGATATATAACGATGCTAGATAATCGTTGACTAGAGCTGAGTAATGATATCTTTGTTATAAAAATGGCCAACTCCAGAAACCCGTTTTCTGTTTGGATTGGTAACCGTTGAAAAGTGAGATACAAACATACAAGCATACAAACACACAGGTGTACCTAATAAAAGCTAGTTAAAAATGAAAAATATATCAATAAAAGAAAAGATGTAAGCAATTTATATTATTTTTTTAATTTCAAAGTATCTATAATTAGTCAGATGTGTTTTGATATTCATGTGAAACGTTATTCATAAATCAAGGTTATTAATGTCAGATAATAGTTTGATAAAGGTCAAATTCAGGCCGAAGTGTGAAAGTATAAAAAACCTGTTATAAAAAAATTTATCGACGTAAGGTCACATTTTCTCAAAGAAGATATAAATCAATATTCGTCTAAGTATATAGCCAGGAAAGTAATGGTTTTTTCCCTATAAAAAAACGTTCAGACTTTGTTTATGTTGATATCATTTTCGAATTAAACAGAATAAATATTATAACTCAAGTTAAAAAGTGTAATAAACCATGAATTTTATCAAGGTTCTCGAAAATTAAAGATTTCATTTCCGAATGTAAGACCTACCTCTGAACACTCCACAACAATCAATCATCTATATCTGTTTGGTTCGTCCCTAACAATATTTCGTAACCTTGATTCGATAATGAACAAAAGTTTCCCAATTAAGAACTTCTGATTAAGGAATTTTGAAGAGTACTTCATGAACTTCTACGTTCCACTTTTTACTTCAAAACTTTCATAGACACTTGACATACATCTCATTGATTTTCTTAACATACTTTAATCACGTTAAGCTTTTGAAAATGTTTAATAATAGGGAAACGACCATAAATTAAATGCGGATGTTTATCTACATGTTACAGAAGGAAATAAATAGGAAACAATGTCATTTAATGTCATTAAACTGATTCATTGAATTGGAAACGAAAGCATTTGAAAATACAATTTACAATGTAAAATATATTAAACAAACTAATGGATCAGAATGTTTACGTTGATCGGCACAAACAACTAGTGTCAAATAATAGAATGCATTGTCAACTTTCTTCTTTTTGCGATGAAATCACATATCTATTAATAAATATATATACTAAACTTGGAAATATTTTGATGAAAGCATTTTGCTTACTTTAACAATTTTAAAGCTAGTCTTCAGATGGGGAATTCGCTGCACTGATAAGTCCAAAAAATGCTCGAATCAAAGTTGATAGACATAGAAGACTTAGGCAAGAATGAAATTGCAGAGAACCTGGCCAAGCTTAAAGCCAGTCAACCTCCGAGAGGACCAAAACTTGACAAAGAGGATGGAATATAAACCTGCTTGGGAAATTCAGTCTATTCATCATTAACGACACGAATAAACAACGCGTGTGGATAACCTACTTAGATCCAATATAAAGGCCATGTTATTATGAGTAATTTAGACACAATAGAACAGACTTATCTCAACGATTATCGATAAATGTCGCTATTATTCGATGCCAGAACAGTAGTTTTTGACACAACTGTTTATTATCCTAAATAAAATACTTCAAAATCTGCCTTTATTGTTGTAACAATGGTATATTCAAAGTATACCCTCACCAATTTCAAGATTTTACAAAAATGAAACAAGTGCAGTTTTATTGCTATAAGGATAAGTTGTCAAAACAAGCTGATCAAATGTTGATTGAGAAAAATAAGGATTCTAAGCAAATAATTCGACCTCCACTTAATAAAAGATGGAGGTCACAACGGAAAGTTAAGTTTCAAGTATGATGAGCATAATATTAAAGTGCCTTGTTTGAATGGTCTCTGGAATGAATTAACGTCTGCAAAGGTAGCAGTGAGTGTATTATTGGTGGAACATAATAGCATCGGTTCAGATATGCACATTAAACGCATTATCAGATATTTGTTTCAATCTATTATTTTAGGTTCCTCGTATAATAAAATTATATTCTTCTAGAATCATATTTTAACTATGGCATTTCTACTATGTAATTAATTCCAAATAACAATAATGACAATTAAATACGTGTTTATTGAGGTATTTATACAGATTTATTCGATTTTGAAAGATAAGAGTACCAGTAGAATACGTTGATAGTTACAAATAACAAGGGAAACAAAATTCTTGAAACACGATCTATTTTTGATACGGAATTAAATCTTGGAGAATTTTTCTTTCTTTCAAAGATAGAGTTATTTTGTATAGTTGCTTTTTTGCATGCGATGCTACTTCTTCGTTTAGAAGTTGTTGCTTCTTGAACTGTTCCAGATTTATTGCAGGAAAATGATATTTTCTGAGATGATGATTTTGTGGAGGATTTTGAAGTTGGGGATACGATGACATCTGAAAGCTGAATGATTTCTTCAAAACGGGGGTTTGGCTTGGAACATTTGTCGACGTTTTTTGCAACAGAGCTAGATACCTAAAAAATATTCACTTTCAAATATAATGGTTCGCAACATCTACATTAATATTAATTTATTTTTTTCTATTTACATGAACACCATTGAATGCCGATATGCAAATGATGCAGATATTGTTTTAACCACTAACCATAGATGGTATTTTTGAAAATATGGATTTTGCAAATGCAATAAAAGTAAATTACGAGCTCTTTTTTGAATACAAAGGTAAATACAATTTTTTGAAAATATGAGAATATTGGAAGGTCGTTTTTAGTACTCCAGAATCTATTTAAATACTATTTATCAAACTCACCTTTGGCTGTAATTGTGACCAGTCTTCTTCGTCACTGCTTGAATCAGAGTTGAAACTGAAATAACATTCTCCAGAACCATATTTTGTAAAGTAATGAACAACTGCAAACTAATTATAGGATTATTTATGGAGCGGACTCATAATTAATAATTTCTCTAAATGTATTATTTATTATGCCAGTAGACTCAAATTCAACTTATCAAAAAAGTTATACTATGTTTCTCCCAATTTAACCAAGCCTTTTAACCGGCTACAAATTGTATGAGTATCAAGATCACTTTTTTATACCATCATTGTTCATGCTACTCTTTGTTAAAACTTTTGTAATTGTGTTATTTTCAAGTGTTTCATCCTCTGTTCTTATTTTCTACCATTATCTTGTATCTACCTTAAAGCTGTCTATTTCGCAAATATGTTCGAACTATGTAATTATTCTTCACAGTTTTGAGAAAAAGGTTGTTGAAATATTATATTATTACTATCGAATAACCTTTCGCAGCACAGGTACTAACTAAATTTCACTATTCTCTATGTCTATCCTGCCAGTATCTTATCCATTTTAATTTCAATATTTGAGTCTTCTTAATCCACCACCATTACTTTCATGTTCTCCGTATTCATGTTAATGCTCCACACTTCTAGAATTTTGTATTTTTATTGCTAAATTATTGTTTCAGCTTTTTAATGCTTCTCGCGAATAATAGTGAATCATTGGTAAAAACACAGTCAAAGAGTTTTAATATATGCGTTATTTCTTTCATCCCTAAACTGACAATATTCATTTCATGTGAGAACTATGGTTGAATGAAGTTAACATACTCCAGGATACAGAAGAATGAAAATGGGACCAATAGTTTCAGTCATTTTAATGAAAGTCTTTGTTTTGGTATTGTCTAGTTAACGTTCACCCCTTAATGTTGAATAAATTTTACGAGAAAATTTGCAATATACTATATCCTTTAATATATTATTATACTCACCTGGATGATAGTTGCAAATATGAATGAAAAAGAAAGGAATACAAAAAAATCTAACGCAGTAGGATATGGAACTTTTGGTAAATTAGTCCTAGCTTCCAATCCCAAAAAAGTCATTGTCAGTACAGTGGTAATGCCTACAACATAACGACGTGCTACTCAAAATTATATAGATATAAAAAATATTAGAAAAGAATCGCTTTTTGATTAATGTAGAAAATTGAAAATGAATCAATTAACTTAGTTGCGTTGTTTAGAGACCATGACAGATAATTAGCATAGGCAGTACAAAAAAGGTTTTACAAACCTGAAATTTATTTGAATTATGACAATTCAGCATTTATATTACTGTTTTTCAACAAGCACAACAACATCAAATCTTTACATTCTAGAACTTTAACCAGTTCAGAAGTAGATAATAAAATAATTTATCCCTTGACTCCGATTTCCGGAGTCAAGTGATAAATTCATAATTCAATCACGTTTGGGTCTCTTTCATGTCTGTCTGTTTATTTAGTTCAAAATTTAACATTGTAATTTGAAGCACTTCTGATGGTCGGATTGAGTTGAGATTCTATCACTAAGTAATTTAATATTAAAATTTAAAAAAAATGAAGAAATTTCCTCCATTCTTACCAACCTCAATTTTTAACATAAATAAGGAAGAAATAAAAAGGATTATGTGAATTTTTAAGAAAGTGGGGAGTGAAATTAATGTGTAGCTGGTGATTTTTAAGAAGATGAGGCAGTGAATAAAATAAATAAGAAAATAATTTTAAAAACCACATTTTCATGATGTATGAGAAAAATAAATTCAGAAAATAAAAATGACGTCTTAAAATAGAAAAAAAAATAATTACAGAAACCTTCAATACTTTGTACAGCCACAATCCGATCCCAAATATGAAATTTTAAATGATAGCTGCAACTATGTCAAAAGCGTGCGGCCACTCAAAATGTCTACTTTATATAACTTTTGACACCGGAACTTTCATCAGTTTCGAAAAACTTGAATCAACGCTTGGTAGCCCACTTTTTGGTATAGTTGCAGCTGTCATATAAAATTTCATATTTGCAATCGAATTTTGGTACAACTACAAAGCATTGAGGATTTCTGTAAATTCTTCTTCTTTTTAGATGTCATACAAACTTAGTTTTCAGAAATTTTTCTTTTTAATTTATTATCATTCAAGGTTTAGTAGGTAACCTCAATACGCATACAAATTTGTAGAAAACAAAAACTTACCAAGTGAAACTCGGTCTGCAGTGGCTTCTCTATTCAACCAAAATGAAACCCATGATAAAACAACAAGTAGAACACAAGGTCCGTACACTTGAATCAAAAAGTTACCCATGTGGCGTTGAAGATGGAAACTAACTAGTAGCATAGAATACTCTAGAACAAAAGTGGGCACTCCGCTAAGTATATAGGTGTATGAGTGATCGAATGGGTACTCACCAAAGATTCTTTGATGATTATTTTTATTAATAAAATTAAAAAAGAGTTTTATTGTTCCCAAATATGACGATTCAAGTTCATTAACTGTTTTCAAAAAGTCAGTTGCTACCTTTATATTATGTAACTAGGTAGTTGGTTTGTTTTTTTTACGTTTTTCGAAAATAAAAGAGTGCCAATATGGAATAAGAAGAAGAAGAATAAGTGAATAGGATATTATGGAACTTTTCACTTCTAATTTTTCTGTGAGATATGATGATTTAAATCAAATAAGATATCTGGACATGGAATACCCTCTTTTATAAATTCTACCGCCATCCCGCCCGACTTTCGGGGATTGAATAAATTGTGAATAAAAGCTCTAAAGTTGCTCAATATATTTGTATAAAAGGGCTAGGAACTATTCAATGTTACATGAAATCAGATCGATGAGACTCCTTAGACAAAACGGGTATCAACATCTATTACTTTTATCGGAAATTTACATTTATCTCGCATCTCCATTTACATTCTTCAAACCTATGGCTCGGTTTAACACCCTGTTGTTTAGCTGCTTTTCAGAATAGGCTAGTCAAAGTTTTTCAAGAGTGGTAGATGTATGCAAGGGGAAAAGTTATCATGTACTTTTGATTCAATTGTCTTGGAAATATTGATGAAATCAAATGAAAATATGAAACATTTTTGCACTACTAGATTTTCTCGGTAACCTATTATTTATCGTTTTTTCTCCATCCTTAGGTAAGAGATATATATATAAGAGATTTCGGCACATAATTTGATGTCAATATGAAAATTTTGAATTTCCAATTTTAGTAATATCTAGTAATTTTCATTTATTAATATGCGCATAAATTTAATAGAAAATGATTGTAAATAATGTCAAACAAGCTGTTAGTATAACCAGATGTTCAAATCAATCAAATTCGATTTTACACAGATCACAGCAGCACATCTTCTTGGCATACCTTCAACCAAGTTGTCTGATAAATTTTGATTTATATGATTTGTGCCCAAAGTTGTGGAAGATTTCTAAGCTCCTGTATGTTTTTTGATCGCAGATTGTGGTCGTCAATGACTTTTAGCACTGAACCTAAGTATGCTCTTTGAGTTCAGATCAGGGAACCGCATTATCATCAATAAAAATGAACTCGGATCCTAAGACGGTATGATTTATAACAGTACGAGTATGTTAGTCTTCCTTAACTAGGCTCAATCTTTGAAGATCACAGATCACAAAAAAAAACGAATAAAAAAATTCTTATACAGCAAGATCAAAATAAAACTCCATTTTTTCTCTAATGATAGCAAATTGCAATAAATAGTATCAACTAGATCAATTTAGTTCTGATTAGATTTAGAACTATCCCTAACTTTTGTGGTGTATATTTTTATTTTAATTAACTCTCCATCGCCGTCATTCAAAGTGTTAAGAAATACATAAAATAAAATAATTTTAGAATTTGTATGCATGTTTAATCTGTGTAATGAATGAAAATTTGAGCTTTGTAATATACGAACCTGACTTAGCATTACTGTTGAAAATATTAATAGTGTTGTTTCCTGCGGGTGTAGCTATAAGATCAAATTGTGATAATTTCATATCATCAGCAATAGCCACTTGTCTAGCATTATTCCATTTATATATCAAATCATTGTTTGTATAACCAACTGAAATTATCATTAACAGATGAAAACAAGAAATTAATTGATTAGATTTCAACTTACAGGAACCAAATCGTAAGGGACACTTTTGAACGTCCATTGGAAAATCTTCCAAATTCATTGGACAACCGGCTTTAATGGTTAACCTACAGTTCAATAATAAATAAAAAATATAAATTATAATTATAAAACTACAAATAATTTCATTTAACTATATTGTTAAACAGATAAAAAACATGAAATGACGTAATAATGTGTTCTCTCATGTACCAAATAAACAAAGTATCCTGTCCAGCTGTTTTATAAGAATTTAGTCACTAAGGCACAACTGAGGTTATAGTTCCTAGATTCTGGTTAATCCAATCAGAGGAAAGTAAAAACCATGGACACTTATAGTTTAAGTTAATCAGTTTTATAATTAGCTCCTACACCATCAATATCTTCTAAAGAAAAATAGCAGTCAATTGTGCGAAAGGTATGTCTTATCGGGATCTTGGTTCTCTTAACAATTTCCATATCTTTCCTTTCAACTCATTAAAATATGTTTTATGTTGAAACGAACTTTTTGTAGACTTTTCTAAATACATACGTTGATTGTAAATGTAGTAGAAATGAACACCTACCTATTTTCAATTGGTTCTTCTCACAAATTTAATGTTTAATCCAGTTACTGATACAAGTTATGTTATATGAGTAAAGAAATTAATAAATGAAAAGTTTCGTGAGAATTCATAGTATATTAATGTTAATTTCACGTATTCTTGACGTGGAAGCACAGTACAGGTCCCGTTACAATTCATCGATTTCTATGAGATTCGTCGAGATGATTAACTCATTAATTTCTGTGCGACATGTCTACATAACTTTTGATACTGTAAATAGTTTATCACTTCAAGAACTAGATATGCTGTGAGCCATTTTTACATTACTGTTTCATGCGTTTTCTATTGGACATATTGGAATTCCAGAAAGTACTCTAATTAATATAATAACTTACGTCGTATCCAGAATATTTTTGGCAACAAAAAGCAACGACGGATCCGTCCCATATATTATAATGATATAGTTAAAAAATTACAAATTACACCAAAACATTTTTAAGGCTTAATTTCTCGATAATATATTTTTAGTATTATCATTATATTTTTAAATATTTTAACTATTCAGCAACGTATCCCATTCTGTTTATATATGTCATATTTTTGCTCATCCTTCATTTAGAGAAAAACATTCACCTTTCACAGTATTCTGCAGTACGTCAATGTTAGAACACACGTACGAGATTTTGCCCTATTCACAGGACCTGCCCTAGGACCTTTGCCAAATTCCATGAAATTATATATATTGTAGAAGTACGAATGAGAATATCCGTTTGACAAGCAAAAAAATAATAAACAGCATGAAAAGAAATTAATTGCAGTCGTTCAAAAAAATTATGAATAAATAATTACCACTATGATTGTCAAAATTCGATAATCGTATATAGTTGCAACTTATTTTATTCTATTAAGACCCCGTTCTATAATTTTTCTTTTCAGCCTTTCGTGGATGTAGATTAATCAAACATTCATATGACATGAAGAAGAAACTTTTAAAATTCCAAGCAACACATAATTGATTTAAATTCACACAGTATCAAGTCGCACAAATGTAAATTTAAGCGGAATAATTCTCATAATCTTTAGCGGTGCAGGTAACAGCGCCTTCGCTTGTGTAAATCGCAGCGAGTCTATTTTTATCACAATTTAGGAAATAGGAGAATTACTAGCACATCTTTGGCAAAATACGGAGGTAAATTTTGTTTTCTACTGTGAGGTAACAAGATTTTAGAAGGAAAGTACAAAGGTATGTTTTTAAAAGTTTTTAAAAGCCTAAAGTAAAATCACTACAGTCAAAAAACATTAGATACAAAAATAGAGTAATATATCACCAAATTTAGAATTTTGCAAACAAACCGTATTTTTAATCCCGCTACAATTTACAGTACTCACACAACATACCTTGAAGGCGCCCTCTGCATTTTTGTTAAATTTAAACAGATATGCATTGTTTTTTTTGTAAACTTATAGCATATTCCACAAAATGTGTATAGCTCTATTTTCAAAATAATTATATAAAAATTAGAAAAAGTTGTGAAGGAGAAAAATATCTTACCTAGAAGAATATAACACGCTTCCATCATGATGGAGTCTAACGAACTTATTTGGTGTTGAAATAGTATGCAAATATGATTGTTTCCCATTGTAAAAGTAAGTATCAGGTTTCCATATTTTGGCTAACATTGAAATACTTAAAGCGAGAGTATAGTTATTAGTACTTAGAAATGATAATCGCTTGTCTGTCCATGACTGACGAAAATAGCAGTCCATAGAATATGTCTGAAGAACAAAATATAGGTTTTCTCAAATGCCGGAAATACAGCGATAAATACTGGATAAAATCTTACTGAAAGTCGTGAGCAAGCTGTAGTAACACGGTAAATATAGCTTCAATACAAAGAGTACAGAATCTCTCACAAACCAACTAATTTCAATTAGCAAAATATAAGTCTCATACCAGTTACAAAGCTTAATAATGCTCATAACATTCTACTACATTGGGCCTATATAATATGTCCTATGTCCAATGAAATGAAAATCCAATTACCAGTCCTGCATTCTGCATTTTCCAATATGAGTTCGTTCTAGCATACATTAACAAAATCGTCTTGTATCACTTGTAACATATTTGCAATAACTAAATTCATTTTTATTTTATTTTGGTTGAAAAGAAATTCCCAAATGGAATTCAACGTAATTACGACTATCAGATTGTTATTTGAATCCTTGTTTTGTTGGTCTAGTAGTTTAATTTCGAGTTTTAATTTTTAAAATAATTAATGTTATAAGGTAGGTATAGGGAATATGCCTACGTTAAGAGCATCCCTCCATAAAACACAGAAAAATACCGACTTTTTGTTTCTGCTTGATATAAGAAATACTCCTATTGGTTTATATAATAATATTCTTGGTAAAAAAAGTAAAATATCTATGATGGCTCTTTTCAGCTTCTGTATTTTGTTGCTTTTCCATTATTTGGTTTCATTAATTCTTTTCTTTTGTTGCTCCTTATGAGGCGTTTTCAACATCTAAAACTTATCATTTACTCCTTTTTCTACCTTTTCTTTGTTACTTTCTTCATGTGATTTCTCATTCTCATCTCATTGTTTTCTAAAATCTTCCTTATTCTGTTTTCCAACTTTGCCACTTGTTCTAGGATTTCTTGTAGAACTTCAGGTTCAGATGACGTGTCACTAAGATATGTTATCGCTTGCACTACCACTACGCTAAGTAATATAATTAAGTCCACATTTTCTTAGGTTTTCGTTTTTGTTGTTTTGGTAGCTTTGGAGGTATATTTTCTTTGTTGGTAGTTCCTTCGCTGACATGATTCTGAGGGCCCTGGTTGTAGGAAAATATCTTTAAAGTTATCAATTATTCTCGTGCTATTATTTTCAAAAAACCTGTTTTTTGTAGCTGTTCATCTCCGGAAATTTTTTTTCAATTAGTTATTCTGTTAAAATACTTTGGGCAAAAGCGAGACTGGAAATCGTTTCGAGATTAAATGGATATATCCCCGTAGCAGAAAAACCAATATTATTTGGTGTTACGGCGAAAATATCTCACCAAATCTCTGTTTGGTTATGCTTCTTTCTTTGTGACGTGTCCAGTATAAAATCACTAACTTATCTCAGTAACATGCAAAAGCTTCCAAAACAATTTTGTCCATAGGCTGGTAGTTCGTGGGTCGTGTTACTCTGGAGGCAAAACAGTGTAATATCATATGTGCCAGCTGTCTCTACAATAAATGTATCTAAGTTGCATGAAGTACCATCGAAAATTAGGAGACATTTTCCATTTTCATACTTTCTTAGATCTTGTAACCATTTATTAAAGGTTTCAACCGTCATGCTTCCTTTTTGTGTCATGAGTGTAAGGGTTGCCGGTGGTAGATGGTCTCATCACTTTGGATTTTGAGTAAAACACACTTTAAGAAGCTGTACATACTTACCGTTTCGAAAACAGCTCACTACAAAGTATGGTGCCGTGGCAAAAGTAAGCTTTTTATGTATTCGCATAAAAAATAAGCCTAGACCATCTCCCATGGTTCCCATTCTCAAAGTAAATTCAGATCAAGATCAAACTGCCATAAATGATGTTCGCTAATACTTGCTAGTCTGTAGCGCAAGTAGAAATTACTAAGATCCAAAACTACTTGAAATTCTCCTTTATATTCAAGAGTTACCAGAATAGACATATATGCATCGTTACCAATTATATTCAAAATAAACAGCATTGATATTTAAGTGCAAGTGTGATCACTGATTCAAACGAAACTTACCATATCAATTTCTGATATTGGTCCCATACTTCTAACCATTATATCTACTTCAACAACTGTAGGTGGACCTTGAAATGGGCCAATTTTATATTGAATGTTTTAAATAATACTTGTTATTTACCTCCAAAATCTGGACGGACACTATTGTCATATCCTCTCAATAACTTATCTAGTAACAACGAAATATTTTGATGATTATTCTTTTGTGGTGCAATTTTTGCCTTACTCAATGAAACTAGACTACTTGTTTGTATTTCTGAGGTAAAAACTGTGAGAATAATTAGTCCGAATACCATACCTGAAATTTTGAATTTTATTATTGTAACATTGAATGGATTTTCTCGCCCGATGCTCTGAATACTTGGTTAAGTATACCGAGAATACTTTTAACTAACAAGGCACGTTTCCAATATCTTTGTGCATATTACTAGTTTTAGAAAATAACCTGGTAAACTAACCCTGCACAATATTTTAAACTATAATATATACTCATTTTTTGTACTCTCAAAGCAAAACATTTGACGGAAAATGAAATTCCTTAGGGAAATATTGTTACAGGAATGATGTTTCTAGAGGTTGTCGGCAACCTTTTGACATTATTCATTCTATGTTTACATCTATTTCTATAATTATGTTGGACACATTCTTAAGACAGTTTTCAAAGTTACATCTTTCTTTTCACGTCATAAAACATAAGAAAAATACAAGTCTGTCTCTGCAATCACTAATTTGTTTGAAATTGCTTTCCATCAAGCCATTTTTTCAATTTTGGGACCAGAAGGTAATCGGAAAGACCCAGATCAGGTGAATATGGAGGATAGGGCATTAAATAATAACGCAGCTTGGCTAATTTTTCTGCAATAGTAGGGGACGACTGGGCGGTGCATTTTCGTTACAGAACAAAGCTCTTTCTTTGAATAAATGCGGTCGTTTTTTCATCAGCAGCAAAATGTTTCAGAAAATCAATATAATATTGGTCGATTAGGATTCTTGTCTTTGTAGATAATCAATAAAGATTAGACCTTTACAATACCAAAAAATTGTGCGCATGACGTTAATGACCCAAACAACGGGTTTTGTTTTCTTCAGAGCACATTCCTTGGATAAAATCCATTGTTTCGACTGTTTACTGAATTACGTTTAAAGATATACAAACATTTGTTTGAATTTTTAAGCTTTCATGAACCCATCTTGGGATAATATTTATGTAATTTTTAGTCGATAAGGTTCTCCACGTTAAAAATAGACAACACTCCAAATTCTGTTATCTCCATATTTACTCCAAAACGAAAACAGTTTTCTTTATATGAGTCTTAAAACGAATCTATCTGTATAATTTGTATGAAACTTTTGACAGAAACATGGCGAAAACGAATAATACCATCACGGTAGCAAACGTGTTGCCAACCTCTCAAATACACTGAAAACTAGAAAAGTTTTCTAACCGCTGGAAATAGGTGTTTTCTCAAATTTTAGATATTATTTAGTATTTGCGAGCTCAATACAGAGACGGTGCCGAAAAGAAAAATAACGAGTACGGTCACAGTGACACCATCAAAACATGTACCAATTTCATTTTAGACAGAAGTTCAGATAAATTCAATGAATTTATGTACTGAGTCGATATATTTTGTTTTTGCGGTAGTTAAATGCGTTTTACATATCTTCATTAATCAACATTTATGATTTAAAAATGTTGCCTAAATTGCGAAATTGCGAACAATTGGAATCTTGCACTCTCATATCTGATTTGTAAAATATAATATATCGTTTGAATCACATGAAATGACGATGTTTTCCAACAGTACAAAAAAATCCATTCGAATTTCCATTAAACGACATCAAAGAGGAAGTCATTGCCAAACAATTTCCCTTTTAGAACACCAAATTGTCTATCGCTTATATTAGTCTATTTACTTCTTGGTTCATCCATTTTAATGGCTTACTGTTAGTTCTTTGAAACGCAATTCTCATTAGTGAGGCATTGAGTAAACAGCATACTCATGCCTTTGTATACTTAAAAAATTAGAATGTTTTTTATTTTTATTGCAAATGCAGTTTTATCCCAAATTTTTATAAAAAAATAGTCATTACAAAAACTTCGGATACCACAGAAAGTATGTTTTAAAATTTTCAATCGTGTAGCAGAAAAAAATTTGAAAAATTGTGATAGCAATAATAATCACATGAATCAGGTTTTGGTAAAGTTTATAAAAGCAAAATAGTTATCAAATTTCTTATCAATATCTAATCATTTATGTAAACTAAACTCATAACCATGTCATCATTAATAAATATTAAATTCTGAAATTCACTTAAATAAGTATCGACAAAAACTGATTTTGAAGTTCTTAAGCTCAATACTGTGATTGAATAATATTTAAAAAAAATTTATATCAAGTACCCCTTCTTAATAAGATACTATTGTAAAAATTTGCCTTGATAATGGTTATTTGACCTGAATTGACTGGTTTGCTAAACTTATATACATGATCATCCATAAGAGATAGATACACCAGAAACATGAAGAAATCAAAAATTGTTTTGGATAATCATGAGTTGTAGTTACGAAAGGTGGCTTTCCAGCAAATTATACGTATTCTTATCTGGCATGCTGAGTTTCATTTAGATAATTTAGTAGATTGTCACAATTAGTCTCACGGGATAATAGAAACACTAAAACTACTATGTGAATAATCAAATATGTAGTTATTGCGATGCAGTAATAGAAACTAGAGCAACATTCCACGAAAAATTTATCTAGAGCCACTGTTTCAATAATAAAGCGATACTGTTCCAAATTAAATAGCGGTAAAAACCAAAAAATTAGGCTTATAATCTAAAATGCGTCGCACTGTATATTTTATCGAATACAAGTTATTAAATATAATTTGAGTTAAAGATAAAAGTTCTGCATACGTAAAGAAAACAACAAAAGTTTAATATGGTACTAGAAAAAACCAAAATTATGTGATAAAGATTTTCTCAAATAATGACCAAATTTTACGTAGAATGAAAACTATTGCCGTGGTTATAATTTGAAATAATAAATTATGAACTTACCCCCTTTTAACAAAATACAATTTAACTTTTACGCTTCAGTATCGAAATTACAGCTACTAACTAGACCACGTCGAATCTTTATTTAGATACGATACACTTCAAATGCAAATCACACGAAAAGTGCTGAAAACTAAAACTCCGAATTTAATTCCGAAGAGGTTGAGTCGCGCGCAAATTTAATGTAGCACTATCGTTTCTTTGCTAATGGATTAGATAAGATTAATTATTTAACAGTATAAGAAATTACCAACTATTATCAAAATTGTTTCACTAATTTCAGTAAATAATCGATAAGAATAATATGTTCCGGTAGACAACTAAATTATATATAGAGTAATCCGCCGTAGGCTCTTTTGCATGGATTTAGGTTATTTCAAACTAAAACGACATGATTTGGACACCACTTATCTATTCAGAGAATAAGTTTGTAGAAAAAATATTTATTTGAAGTACCTTCAAAAAATACATTTGAAAGTTTCCAGACTTTTTACGTTAGCGAATATCATAGAAGGATAACATCGAATTTATTGTTATTATCCAATAGGATGCCCAGGACACACCAATATGAATATTTTCCCTAGTATTACTAAGAATCTAAGAAAAGTTTTGACGATCTGACCTTTATTTCCAAAGTTATAGTGGTTCCAGTGGTACAATTATACGGTCGCACGAACATCGAGGATGCGCCATGCTCACACAAAAGATATAATTATACAAAGAACTAGAGTTTTAGAAATCGTTTTAGATATCAATAGGAGATGCAGAATGGGACTGAGACAAATTATATCAAAGGACAAAGGAATTTTTAGGATATGTTACTTGGATTTTCTACGTAATTACAGCACTATACTAAAATTAATTATTGCCTCAAATAATGAATTGAAAATCTATTTCATGGAAAAATGTAATTTGAATTATATCCAAGATTGATTTTTGAAGCTAAACTTCAGCTTTGGGTACAACTATATATCTAATATAGCTTCTTAAATATTGCGTCAAACAGTGGTGTTGTCGAGCCGGAATGCATCGGAACGTAGTTCCGGTACTTCCTTTTTGGACAGGAACGCGTTCCGGAACTAAAGATGATTTCTGATAACGAGAATTGGCTGACGTATTGAAAAAAAAATTAAAAAGAATTGCTGATTTTTTGACGAATTTTTATATGTATTATTATAAACAAGGGTTTGAACCGAACCCGAACCGGAACAAAAACCGGAACGAACCGGCTTGTTTTTCCGAATCGTGAACCGGAGTCCGGGACGTTTTTTTTCTGCTGAACCGAACCGGAACTCGAACCGAACCGAAACAAATACGTGAAGCGGTTTTTGAACTGGTTCAACGGGATTGAAACTTTATTTATAATAAAAATTAGAAAAAAAAAATATAAAATTTTAAAAAAACAATGTTTTCATACATAAATTTTAATGCAAGCGGCCCACGGACTGTACGTTACTCATCCCTGGTATACTTTATTGCCATACCCAAATGGGCCTTCGGCTAATGCTAAGAATTTTTATTATACATTTGTTGTGAACTAGAATTTCCAGATGTTGGTTTCCAGTATTGGAAGATTGTTTCAATCTTTATTAGTTAATTACTTAGTGTAATAATTTGAGTATTTAAAACAATTTTTTTAATCAGTGTCAAACCATCTTTGCGACAGCACATTTGTAGAAAGTGGAAGTTTTAGTTAGTGAATAAGTGCCACACAAAACTATTGTATGCATTAAAACCTTTATTACATACAATGTTATAATAATATTAATAAGTACTACTGTTAGCAAAATATTCTATGCACGCTATCTAAGTCAAAGTGTAGATTAAAAGTGTTAGTGTTAGTGTATATTTCTAAGAACCTCTCGCTACAAGATCAGGTGTGCGCTACATATATGTATGTAGTAGTTGCATTTTTCTATAATCTTTAATCTAATAAACTTAAAGTGTCAGTATATTCCATTTTCATTATTAATAAGAAAAATCGTTTTTTTCCTATTAAATAATAGTATTTATTTTATTAGTAATTTCAACATGAGTGAAAAAAGAAAAAACAGTAGCATCACCGATTTTTTTAAAAAGAAACTAAAAACTAGCAGCGAAGATGAGTCAATGACCCAGGAAAATGCAACATTGAGCCAAGTATCCAACATCAACTTCAACGCTGATCAACTGGAATCTGTTGAACTTGCAGCCATAGCATCAACGTGAATGTCAACAAGTACTTATAATGATAACAATTCTGACGAAGTCTCGTGACCTAATATTTGGAGTGCGGAAATGTGGTTAGAAAAGAAAAGACAGTTTCCTTAATTACTTTCCGAATCCGGAAAATTAGGTTGCTTTTTGTAACAAAATACAGCTTTTAGGGGTATCTAGAGCACGTAGTGTAAATATTTCAAAGGAATGGAGTTCCATATCCGTTTCTTACTACGGTAAAGATAAAAAATCGCAGTTAACGTCATTAAGAAAAAAATTTTTGAACATGCAAGAACAACAGCGCACATTAATTCAGAAAAAATTTTAAACAGCGAAGAGCATGTCTATTAAAAGCATGTCTTTAGTATTTAGAACTGCTTATTATTTAGCCAAACACGACCGACCATATTCGGATTATTATAATTTATTGCAATTGCAAGAAGTAAATGGAACAAGTTTGGCACCTGGTTTACGGTCCAGATATACCTGCACAAATATAATTAATTACATATAATATGAAATTAAGAATTTGTTCAGAAATTATTAAAGCAAATGGAAAGATTTCGATTCTCAATGTTGAATCTATAACATCGAGTAAAAAATCTACTCTAATTATATTTTGATAATTCGAAATAAATAAAACCAGCGAACCACGATTCCTTTTTTTGATTTAATAGAATTGTCCGATCAAATAGCATCCACCATTACAGAATACCTTTTAAATAATTTGGAAAAATATGGCTTCGACGAGAATTATTTGAAACAAAATTTGACGGAGCAAGTGTAATGTTAGGAAAAAGGTCAGGAGTGGCTACAAAATTATTGAATAAATTTCCAAAAATAATCACGTGGCACTGTTTAAATTATCGTCTGGAGCTCTCTGTTAACGATGCTGTAGCGAAAGTAAATGGTATTAACCATTTTCACATATTTTCACAAATTTGGGAGAAGAAATTTAAAAAATAGGACGTGTTTTAGGAATAAGGTCGATAGCTAGTTCATTCAAAACTGTTAATGCAATTTGGCAAAATTTAAAATCTCTTGCTGAACATTTTCATCAAGCCGCAACTGATGAAATTCGTTCAAAAACTGATCAGAGTGTACACATTGGTCTAAAAAAATATATCATGTCTAAACAGTTTATAATTAACTTGGCATTAATGTATGACGTTTTGTATGAACTTTCCATCTTGTCTGACGCGTTACAGAACAGAACTGTAACGATAGTATATGCGGACAAACTAATCCGTCGAACTATTCGCTATTTGGAATCACTAAAAGACGTTAAAAGAGGAAACAAACTCATAGAAGCATCAGAGGCTGTTCAACTGATGAAATTAGGTACATTAACTTTAACAGATAACAGAAAATTACTATTATCAACAGAAATCAATTCCTTGTAAGTCTCAGTAATAATATGACTAGAAGACTACATACAGAAAATGATTTGATAAGTGAATTTCGAGTACTAGATCCAACGGAGTGGCCAGCAAATATTGAAATTGGCTATGGAGAAAATGAAATCCAGTCATTATGCACCAGATTCAATTTAACATCACCGATGCAATGTATCAATGTGTTGAGAGATTATATTGATATTGGAGGCAAAGTTATTGCTGAAGATGTAGAAATCATAATTCGATACATAAATATTGTATCTTGCAGTTCGGCAGAGTGTGAGCGCGGATTCAGTAATATGAATATTATTTTAAATGAACAAAGAAATAGAATATTAATTGAAAATCTAGCAAATCTTTTATTTATAAAAATGAATGACCCACCACAACAATTATTTAAACCAGGTGATTATGGACTTGGTTAAGGTCTCATCGTTCAGCGGATAACAACAAAACAAGGAAAATTCAAACACAAGATCCTGAACATAATCCTATTTGGAATATTTTATAAAAACCATTGGTATTGTTAACTAATTTTTATTAAACGTTCCTATTATTCTAACAAGCGTTTCCTTTCTTTTTTATCCTTTATAAAGGACCGATCCTGGCTCCGGGCGAAAATTGGGGGAAATCTCACCTACTTCCCCCCGGCGCCAAATTTGGTACATGAGACCTAAAAAAAACGTCGCTGTCAGGATTATCATGGAAAATCGCCCCTTCCCCCCCCCCGTAGTTAAATTTGGGTCATGAGACCGCACAGAGCGGCCGCCTACCCAGGATCAGCCCTGTATATATAATTATATATACGCGTTCTGGTAAAAAAAATTAGCACAACACCACTGGCGTCAAAGATATGTGTACTTAAAAAAACTTGTAATTTTTTACATATGCATTTTTTTATTATTCTAATACTAAATAACTGACATTTTTTTCTTACAAAAAAATACTAGTAGTAACCTTATATGGCATAATTATTATTTAGAATTATCAAGTGGTGACTGACAGTCAGGTTTTGTACATTCTGACCATGGATTCCAAGTATATTTGAACAATTTTGGATCTGCATTATCTATATCTGTTTCTTCTTCAAGTTGACTTATCAGACTAGTTCTATAATTAACTAGTGCTCGTTTCATCTGTCTTACTACACTTGGGAAAAATTTAGCCAAATCATTTTCCTCGCAAGGGTCACTTGGAATGTCATATAAGCAATATGATCCACCTAAAAAGTGATAGAATTGCATTTTTGTTGTGATTTAGTGTCAATCTGTCATGCGGTGACGATGTTTTCATATTCCAACTAAAAGTTAGCAATAATTGTATGTCTAGTATTAGTATTATGGAAATACGAGTCCCCAGAAAAAAAAGAAAGTAAGAAGGTGAGGAAAATTTGAATTACAGAATACTAGATATTAATAAGGGGGAAAATATATATAGATGTAATTGTAATTTATTATATATATACTAACCTACAGGATCACATGGATTCTTTTTCGACTTGCAAGTTATTGTAGCTGCCGATCTGAGATTTTCGTATTCTTCGGGACTCAATGGACTATAGTTTATTTTATTAGCAATTATTCCTGCAGGACTGTTTATTACTGCTTCTAAGTTATAGATTTGCTCTTCGGTATTAACCAGTACATCTACTCCATAGTACGCACCCAATGTTTCATTTTGAATGCCACCTAAACCATAAATTTAATGGAATATTTTATTTTTTTAAAGAGACTCAAATAACTACGGACAAAGAGGAACTGTTGAGAATTGCTAAGATCTGAATCTAAATAATCACAAAACTACATTCCTTTAAGCTCACCACTTCATATGGACTATTGAATGCTGCTTCACAAAAGAGCTAAACTCAATTAGATAAAAATAAAACCAAATCATAACAAATCTAATACTCGATGGATCAATATTTTTTGATTATAAACAGAATAATTAAATCAGAGCTTTGGCATTAAATCATACCTACACACAAAATAACCAAACTTACGAACTACTGTGAAGAGCGAAATTACTCCTATTAGCAAGAAGTGAAATGTGACCCTGACGCAATTACGAAACGTTTGAATAACATGGTCTATTACAGATACGAGGCGTAGATGTATCTGAAGCAAACCTAGGCAGAAGACGTAGCTGGAATGGAGTCAGAACAGATTGAAAGTCGAGATCGATCAGCCCCTAACCAGATGTACAAATCACACTAACTGAGGTTAAGTCTCAGTGGTAACAAATAGAAAACAGTTGATCTATCAGACAAGTGAGACAATCGTTATGGACCCTGAATTAAATCGCCCAGTTATCTCCTATAGATCCAGTAATAATGCGTATTAAAATCGTCATCGCGTCTTTTTATACATATTTTAAATGAAATATCTTGATACAGCTCGGAAGTATCAAGTTAGACATAATTGTTTGTAATAAAATTTCAGAATCCTCACCTACTACTAGTTTCCAATTATAAAATCTAAGCGCAGCATTTCTCGTCTTTTCATCAATATTCAACAGAATGTCGTTTCGTGGAGATGGCAGATCATAAACCTTGAAAAACGTATAATTATAAGTAATCTTTTTGAGATCATCACAGATTCGGTATTATTCCTAACATTTAT
Organism: Diorhabda carinulata; assembly: GCF_026250575.1. Lineage (NCBI taxonomy): Eukaryota > Metazoa > Arthropoda > Insecta > Coleoptera > Chrysomelidae > Diorhabda > Diorhabda carinulata. The sequence continues at coordinate 33,776,273 of NC_079460.1, read as the reverse complement.
TTCCCTTACATTTAATTGGTATTAATCTACATATTTAGGAGATTATCTAATAATACATGTAATTGGTAGTTAAACTGAATAATTGTACATGATAAACAGATCGATTTCAAAATTGTAAGCTGACTAATACTTTTAAATCAAAGCCGGAAATTAGAAGAAATTATATTTATTCGCCATTACTACAAGATATATATATATATATATATATATATATATATATATATATATATATATATATATATATATATATATATATATATATATATATATATATTGTATTTATATCTTATAGTGTCAGTCCTGTTACTCGATAGCTACACCTCGTATTGTCTCGAATGAAATAGAACAAATTACTATATTGGAAAGTGAAGGAGTTTTTAAACATGTTAAATCCAAAAATACCATTTGTTGTGCGCGTCGTATATTACTTTTCTTTAAAAAAAATATCATTAATTTCCTTATTGCCACCATCAACATGAAAAATGTGAACTGAACTGAATAGAGATGAATCATAGTTCTATTTCCTAGGCGACATTTTGTTTTCAAAGTCATCATAAGCGGTTTTCATAGTACAGTCTTGCATCGTATCTACAGTATTTATTAAATAATAAGATAAATATAAGTGAAAATAGCAGAATTCAAAAACTACCTACAAAACATTGCTGAGAACATCTATGAAAAGTGGATTATATTATATATATTTATCTGGAAAAATACATTCAAGTAATTATGGACGGTATTTAACAAATTTTTAAATAACGGTTTCCAATGTCCAGTTTGTTTATTAAATGATCATACAAAAAGAAACCCTTGATTTCCGACGTATCCTATACTATGGTTGTAAAGCAACGTTCAACAAGCTCTTTGAGACCTTTTGGATTCAAATTTTTCCCATGCAATACTTCCACCTCGACATTTATAGGTAAATCAACTGGAATGATTCCGAACACTAACCCTTCATAATTCCACCAAACATAAAACAAGACTTTTCCATGTTCGGGTTGTTTGTATAAATGCGTCTAATAAAACAATAATCTTTCGGCAGAGCATGGAACTGCTTACACACCTCTACTCGACGTTTGGTAGTAATTTGCTCTCACATTTATGGTTTTTCCACCTGGACTGTTGAAGGCACAGCTTCGAATTTTTTAGAGGCAGGTTCTGAAGCTTCCTTACATTACATGTACTTCATATCTAACTCTCGTTGCGGATAATAATTCCACTTCAGAGTCATTATAATACGGAAATCCACTATAGGCACTACACTGACACACAAGTCTTTCCTGCAATCACTCGATTATTAATATCGCCTTACTTAACACTTTTCGCAGGAATCTGGTAACACCGCTGTATTTCAATAATCGAATTTTGCAATTAAAATGCCATAATAACCCCACACATATTCTGCTGTATAGATTGGACGGAATACACAACTACATACGTCACTCCGGGTACTCGCGCATATGAACAAGTAGCTGGATATTACATTACCTTCTCCAGATGTATCACAATATTATTTCAGAGCGGCATATTCATATTTCAGCCAGTTTGGTTGTTATAACGTTTCGTATCTTTTCATTTGAGCCCCCCTCATATTATTATCTCACGAGTCAATATTTTGTTAATACTTCTTATAAATGATAGTTAATCACATTTTCATCTTAAATTCCATTCTTGGTGTATCTGAACATCAAGTATAGCTCATTCGTCTCTTTATAATGAAGACGAAGTCAAAATTATATATTGTGGACCTACCAGCATGTAAAATAATAGTTTGGTACTTCTTAATTTAAGGGGCAATTATTATTAAAATATGGACGATAAATCAATGCAAATAATTAATGATACGAATATTATTATCGAAAGCTGAACAACACACAAAAAGTTGTTTATTTTTATTTACCAAACTAGACCATTGATCAATTCCATCAAGTTCTGGATCCAAAATACCAATGTCTCCTCCAGCCGCCGAAAACAAAGTGGGAAGCCAATCGGTAACATGTATTAAATCAGTAGATACCCTTGCCGATTGTACCAATAGGGGACTATAAATAAATCCAACACTCCGGATCCCACCTTCGAATAAAGTATTTTTCACGCCTCTTAGAGGAGCGTTACTTCCCCAATTTCTAAATTGTGGTGCAACTGTAGGAGCCCCATTGTCACTAATGAATACTATGACAGTATTTGTTAACATCTTTTTGTTATCTAAAGCTTCAACTATTGCTCCAATACTGTCGTCCAGTTTTGAGACCATCGCTAAAATTGAAAACATTTGTTAAAATTAACAAAAATACTAGTTGAGTTGAAGAAACTGTTCCATTATTTATTTCAGAAAAGAGTTTTTCATAAAAATTCTACATGATCCGAAATCTGATATTCGGGCATCAATTTTTTTCATTATTTATTGATAGAAATGGAGGTGTGTAATTTTCTAAGAATAACCTATAATTGAACAATCTATCTAGACTTGTAGTAATACCTACTTTGCACAAAAGAATTATTTGATTTAAAATATAGGCCTATAATCAGGATTGGTTTTTTGCGATTTCTCTGAAACCTAGCTGAACCTTGATCTTATTAGCATGGTCATCGCTGGCTACAAAAACAACCATACTTATACCTATGCAATGCAATGCAATTTTTAATGGAACTTCATAGAAAAAATCGTCCAACCCACATTCTCTCACACACGCCTAGTTCTAACCGGCCCTTTTATGAATAAATCTCTCAAAGAACGATGCATCCATCACTTCATCTCATTCGATAAGGTCATCACTCTCCTTTGCTACTTGCTATCCATTTTACTACTACGTATTCAGTGGAAGTATCAGTCCTTAAAGAGTAATCCTCTTGCCGATGCTGTCCCTACTTAAGATGCGGCTGATCTTCATAAATTGACAAGCTCTCTAATAAGTGGTCCCTCTTCTTTCTTTGTTCTTTTTTTTTCTATCCTCAGCTCAAACCACATCCTAGAGAGCAACAAATTCCAGACCATGTTTCTTCTATAATCTTATGATGAAAAGAAAACATAAAATACTTAGAAATATAGTCCAATGAAACATAATCATATGATGAGAAAAAACTGAACATTGCCACAAAGATACGTTGGAAAGAATACACTTAAAACGGTAAAATTGAATAAATATAACATTACTCACTCTATCTTTGAATTGAACTTCATATAATTGGTGTAGATATAACTAATTCTATAATTCTTTTTTGCTTGTAAAGTATGCGATATTATTACCGTATCAACAATTCAACTAAATGACTGATATAGTCAACTAGAAAAAGATCTATTCCTAGAACAAACCTGCGTAAGTTCTCCTATTTGAATCAACAATATAAGTGAACTTATTAATAGTTTCTTGAGGAGCTTCTAAAAGTTTCCCATCGTTACCAGCATGAACTGCTAAATGGGACAACATAATAAAAAACGGCTTAGTACTGTCTTGTTCCGTGATAGTTTTGACTGTAAAATCCGTAAAGAGGTCCGTAGCATATTTGCCACTTTCTTCGTATGCTAATTTTCCATCGTTCCGCAAATCAAATCCAGTGTATTCTTTATCGCCAAACTAAAATTGGTTGAAACAATATATTTATACAGTGTTAGTTATAAGAATCTTTACCTACTTTTACCATATATAGAGCCCCTCAGGGAGGGTCAACTCCTCTTCTTCATTAATTTACAGGGTGATTTGTGAAATTCAGCATAAATTTGCATAGTATTTACACAGCTCATTTGATTTTTTGAATTTTTTCATGATGCAGTACACTACTATCAAGCATTCATCTGTTACTAGCTAAACTTGTTATTTAATTATTAGTTAAGTAATTTTCAAACTACAAAGCTGTCGCACTTTTATTCCATTTTCAGAACAATAAAACAACCATAATTACATATCACATAATAAGGTAATTATTCAAACAAATTTTGTAAATTTCCAATATTTCAACTAAAATTAGTACCTACAACATAATCTAATGTATATGTATAAATTCAACTACATCTTCACTGTCACTAAGGGCAGAATCAATTGATTTTCAATTTTGAAAGTCAAACCTCATGTATATGTTAATGCGTGTTGATTGTAAATAATTTTACATCATATAATGATACATTGTATCAACTGTACTAAATAAAAATAAGGTGCAGCTCTGAAAAGTTTTAAAATCAAGATTGGCGTTAATCGTTCAACTATTTTCATATTTTATACACATTGTCATGGTCAATTCATGGTCAATTTCACAAATCATCCTATAAATAAATGAAGAAGAGGAGTTGAAACTTTTTAGTAGCCACATGGTATCCTCCCTAAAGGAATCTACATATGGTATGGTATGAAATGTTCCTCATGAGTCAAGTAGGTAATATCAATAATTGTAATTTATATTCTTCATTAGACACTTAGAATACTTTTTTTATCAAGTATCCTAATTAACAGAATAATAATAAGGTTTGGCCTAACAAGAAGAAGCTTGAATGAACTGAAAATAGAACTCATAATACTAAATTATTTTTTATTTGATAGAACATACTTTCCAAGTTGTTAAATAGTCGTAGTAACTGGTATAGCTATTATAGAATCCAAAATGATGATCAAATCCTCTGAATTGTGGGGTATCATTCCATTTCGAATACCCCAAGTGCCATTTTCCGACCAGATAAGTCGAGTACCCTAATTCCTAAAACCGTTACGTTATTAAAATATTTCATATCCTTTTATGCTCAATATATAAAAATGAACATTCAGTTTTTTTCTTGCCTTGAAATATTCAGGTAACAACTTTCCGTCAGGTAAAGATCTTTTATCAGCAGGCAAAAAAGAAGTTCCTTGTAAACCTAGAATAAAATAAATAATAGTTGAGGTTAAAGCACCAATATAAATTTCTTTAATTTCTTATTTCTTAGACCTTTTAATATGTTTATGCTTCTAAATGTTCTTGATTTTAGGTCTCTTCTGTTATAAAATTAGTTTTTTTTTATAATTTTTGAAAGATTGATTGATCAAAATATATTTTGATAAAAACTGAAGTCGAAAGGTGAATTTTTTAACAATCTTTAAAAAATTATTAGAAAAAGAAATTTTAAAACAGAAGAGGTGCGTGTAATATATCAAAATAACATAATGTCCATCGACCTTTTTGTCAATATCGACATGTCCTCTATGGCTCGCAATTCTAAGGAAAGAGGATTAATATACTGAGCGGTATCGATGTTATTGCAACTCATCAGAGCCGTGTAACATTGTTTTGTGTCTAAGCCGAACTGATGACACCACCAACTAGCACTGCTATTGGATTTTCGTAGTTAAGCACTCTCCAGTAGATGATCTCTGGCGCCATACTTCGAATTAAAGATATCGATATCAACAAATGGATGGACATTACTTTCTTCAGAGAAGGTGTAATGCCATTTTCGTTACGATATTGGTCAAGAAAGTATATAGTTGTTTTACCTTCGAGGAAGGGCAGAGGTTTTTGACTTATTAGAATTCGGAACAATATCAGAGGTGAAATGTGGTAATTATATTTTGATAAATGGATAACAGAAAAGAACTAAGTGAGACAAAAAGTAAGAAACTCTAACAATAGAGGATTGATCGATAAAAAGATGTTCGACACGTTTGGATTATTATCACTATCCACTATTACGTCCATTACCTTTGCTGATCTGGAATAACTTGGGCTCTCCAAAGGATAAGGGGTTTGTGGTTTTTCCCTCTTATTATTGGAAAACTTAGTATTCTCAGATCTTCACAGTGACAAAATAAATTTTTTTGGCCAAGGATTTATATAAAATTCATTAATGAGGATAATGCGAAATGTCTTCTATTTTGAATGAACTAAAACCGTATTAAAAAGGATAATTCCAGAAGTAAGTTATACAAAGGAATAAGGATAAGAATAATAATAAGCTTATCATCTAAATTCCCATAATACGAGGATGTATTCATATCTAGTTAGATCAGTTCCATGCATAAACAAAACGAACAATAACTTATTAGAAGTGTCAGTGTAAAGTTTGACGTCAAAAAAGTAAACCAGAGTTACGCAATAAATTAAAACAAAAAAGATGTCCACCGAAATTGTGGCAATCGAAAAATTGGAGTATCGGGTCATCATCAAGTACCTGTATTTAAAAGGGTTACGAGGTAAGCAGATTTACGAAGATTTGCTTAATACCCTTGGTGATCAATGTCCTTCATATGCGACCGTGAAAAATTGGACTGCAAGCTTCAAAAGAGGTAAATTTTTCATTGAAGAGGATGACCGCTCGGGAAGGCCAGTTTCTGTGTCAGTCCCCGAAAATATCGATGCAGTTCATGACATGATTTTATCAGACCGTCGAATTGGGCTAAAACGGATATCTGAGGCATTAAATATTTCATACGAACGCGTTCATCATATAGTTCATGTCAATTTGGACATGAAAAAAATTGCTACAAAATGGATCCCCAAATGTTTGAATGTTAACCAAAAGCGTGCAAGGGTAGAAGCATCGCGTTCGATCTGTGCTCGATTTGAGAACGATATAGACTTCTTAAGCCGAAATGTTACTACAGATGAGACTTGAGTACATTTCTACGATCCAAAAACAAAGCAACAATCGATGGAATGGTGACACTCTGGTTCTCCAAGACCTAAGAAGTTTCGTGTCAAAAAATCAGCTGGAAAAGTTCTTGCTTCAGTTTTTTGGGATTGCCATGAAGTAATCATGATTGATTTTTTGGATAAGGATACAACAATAACTGGAGTTTACTATTCGACATTACTGACCACTCTACGGGAAAAAATTAAAGAGAAAAGACGCGGAAAGCTATACAAAGGTGTTGTGTTTTAGCAGGACAACGCCCCTGCACACAAATCTTATGTTGCCATGCAAAAAATTCGTCATTCCGACTATCATCTCTTCCCTCAACTGAAAAAAAGTTTAAAAGGTAAATTTTCTTCCAAAGAGGTAATAAAAGCTGTGGTGGTCTGGTTTGAAGAGCAAGAAGAAACATTTTTTTTAAAGTTCTAGAGACGTTGCAGATCCGCTGTAATAAATGTATCCAATTAAGAGTTGAATATGTTTAGTAATAAAATATTTTGACATCAAAATAAAGGACAGAGGTGGAAGGTAAACAATAACTTAATCGCTTTCCATAATTTCAACCTTTGTTTGAATTAGCGTTATTTCAAAATTCAGTAAAGTTCATTGCACTCTTGTGAGTCTAAAAAGTACATACTACTACATCACTTTTTTTCATTTATTCACTTATTTATCACAATTTCTATAATACTTATTTTGTTTTAATCAAATTATTGAAGTCTTTAAAAATCCTAATTTGACTTTTTCACATATCACCATATTCTCATCTAATCAAAACATAAATTTGTTGGTTTTCAGATAAGAGATCAATTTCCACTTCCAATAATCTCTAACAATAATCTACTGGAATGAAAAATTTATTGTTGAAATTTATTTTTTATTATATTTTTGACATGATAGACACGAGTGGAGGAAACACTAAATGATACATAACTTTGGATTTGAAAAATAAAAATGCTCTATTTGAAATAACAATCTAAATATGTATAAGAATAAGATCAGACATAATATATTAAGGTGTCCCTAGACTTTCAAGCACTTTATATACAGCAAGCTGTGTTAAACTAAGTCAAATGTCATTGAAAAGTTGAAACAACGAATTGTGCTTAATAAAAAGACATTCAAACGGGAAAATTAAGACATAGAGTATACTTACCTAAACGCATAGGATATTTTCCTGTTAGAAGTGCTGTTCTTGTTGGCGTACTAGTAGAATGAACATAATGACTATTCAAAATAATTCCATTATAAGCTAATGCATCAATGTTTGGTGTAGGGATCTGATCACTTCCATGAAAACCAACGTCATTCCATCCCTATGAAAATTAAATATTTTCAACTTTTCAAATAAACATTTAAGTAGTTTGAGTTTTCAGAAACTTATGAAGTAAAAAGACATTCAAAAAGAAAGTGCAAAATTATTGGAGAAATATTTCATTTGGAGTGACAACTAGTCTATTTCAGAAAGGTATATAGCAATAAAAAGGAGAATTCCATCCAGTTCGGCTCAATTTCGGTGTCGGCCATAGGTGTAGGTCTTGAAATATTGTTACTAGGTAGTAGATTATACAGATACGTTTTGCGTTTAACAGGTACCGTATAACCTTCTATTAGTGCCTCTGCCTAATTCCAGCCCTATTTCAGATTCGGCTTAACCATGCGCCGTAAGGGCAATGGTGCCTTACCCAAAATTTTTAGACCTTTGTAAGTATATATGTTTAGTTTAACGAATCAGTATTTGCTGTTAAGCCGTAAATAGTAAACAGTATTATAAGATTAGTAATAAAATAGCGACATTTATACCAACAAAAAGATGTTCCAATAATTCTCCACTATCGGTGAATGAAAAACTTATTATTTTAAATGTACACGATTACATAAAATACGATAATTTAATGTACAAGAAACTGTCGACCGATGTTCCCGAATGACTGGAGTTGGAAAGTCCACCGTTTTTAAATTATTACGGGAGAGAAAGATAGCAGGTCAAGTGGAACCTCCCATGAAAAGTCCTTGATGAAGACACCAAAAGTGTAATTCGAAGAAAAGTTCACTCTTTTTTTGATTGAAGAAATACCCACCCGAGATAAGATTTTAATAGAACTGGGCCAGGATGGCAGTATTCAGTTGATAACTAAAAAACTTTTATGGACCACTTTTAGAACTATGGATTTTGCATGGGAAAAGCATAACCGTAAAGCACTTTTACTGAAAAGCGATTAAATTGTTTGCTGGCGACAAAAATAATCAAAAAGTATAAAGCAGTACAGAACAGAGCAGAAGAAAATCTTTTATCTTGATGAGAAATGGATTTATGAAGGTTATACAGTACCAAAAATGGGACAAGACAAAAATATAACCAGTGCTCGCCAAGCTTTCATGGAAGGCTTGTCAACGCATATTAAGGTGCCTTCAGGTAAAGGGAAAAGACTAATAATCGTCCATATTGGAAGCGAAGAGGGATTTTTAAAAGAAGGTTTGCTAACCTTTCAGTCGTGCCATACGGAAGATTACTCCGAGGACATGGATTAGGATGTTTTTGTAAACTATTTTGGTAAAATGATGAAATATCTTCCGTCTGATTCAGTAGTAGTTATGGATAACGCAAGTTATCATTCTCGACGCATAGAGAAGACTCCAACTTCATCTTGGAGAAAACAAAAAATTATTGATTGGTTAATCACCATAAGTATTGAATTTGAAGATAATTTGATAAAAAAGAACTATTAGCTACAGCAAATTTACACAAACATCGTTTTATGAAATAAGCCGTGGAAGATTAAGCAGAAAAACATAGTGTAACTGTGCTCCGCACACCGCCATATCATTACGAACTAAATCCTATAGAACTTATATGGGCGCAAGTGAAAGGATTTGTAGCAAGACACAACACGACATTCAAAATGAAAGACGTTAAGCTTCTGTTTGATCAAGCCATTAAGGAGGTGACACCAGAGAACTGGCGAAAAGCAGTCCAGCATGTCATTAAAGAAGAGGACAAAATGTGGGATCTTGACTACTTGATCGATCAGACCGTCGACCCGTTCATTATAACGTCAAAAGGAGATAACAGTTCCTCAGATGACGAAGAATATTATGATTTTTTATAATTTAATTTCTGTATAATATATTTTTTGTATAATGTTCAATAAAAAATAAGTGTACCTAATACTATGTACATAATACCTAATTTTCATTCTGTTAAAATAAAATTCTTTCCTTTTTTACGAGTATCTCACCAGCACGCCTTTGGCACACTATTTTCAGTGTTTGTGAATGGATAACAATAGGCTAAACCCATTTATTGACCCCAACCCGGGTGGTACTACCTGCACTTGATAAAAAGAAAAAATTTTACAATGAAATCAATGCCAAACTATGAAAGTGGCTTAAATATTCGTTGGGTCACTCTGTGGTCCCTTTGCATACCTAATGAGATTTTATTGCTCTATATCTTTTTGAAATAAACTAGAATCATACATAAAAATTATGCAGCTCAGAGATTCTGTTGTTTTCTTTTTGACGCGGGATCATGCAAAAGCATGTTTCATGTAATTACTTTAAACTTTGAGGACTAAAAACAAGAGACAAGTGATCATTACAATTAATGTGTAAATAAAGATCTGAGCCCAGCATATTAACATACATAATAATGAATATATATTATGATTAAGCAAAAATTGAGCCATTTAAGCAATATTTATACATATTTATGTTTTGAATTATTTGAATAATGAATTGTTTCTTCTTAAATTGAAACTTAAATTCAACACCCAAAGACATTAGTTATTAAGTACTTCTATGAAAATAGTGCAAACTTCAATTGTAAATTCTACGCTTTCATTCCATAAATGAGTTTCCTGTTTGAATTTTTTTCTTGACCATAAATTACAGTAAGCCACATTTCAAGTGTCACCTCGCCATCTCGAATCGATAAAATCAAAGATTTTAGTCTTCAGGTGAAATTAAATAAAATTTGAGCGAATCTGAATGAGAACTGCAAAGTAAAAAGCAACGACCTAGGAATCAAAAACTTTATACTCTAAAAACATTACAAAAACTCATGGAATTTCATATTTGTAACGGAAATACATTAATACCTGATACATAATTATGTTTATTCAAAACTACTGTCATTGTTAAGATATAGGAATTCAATACAATTTTCAGTAAGTTATTCTGTAGTTTAAACCTTTTTATTGAACACCATACAGATTCGTTTACTTGATTACAATTTTTGCCTAAAAATTTATTGTGGGTAAACGTATCTGTATATCGAGGACTAGGCAAAAGGAGTATTATCTTTTTAGTTCGCAGAATTCTAATTGCAACACAAATGGCAATTACGTGTTGCGAATATAAACAGAAAAAGAAATTTTGTATTCCATTAGCGCAAAGTTCAAGTATTGTACCGACTGATCTGGAAATAGACGATTAAAAACCGAGCATTATATCATCTTAGTGGACTTGTGTTACCATAAGTAAAAAAATCTTTTCCAACCAACTCATCTTTTAATCTTCAATAAATCGGTTGAGTGTACTTGTTACTGTATGTGATGGTCGAATTTTAGTACAATATAATTTTCTGAAATAGAAAATTATATTATACTCCCTTCTTGAGAACGAAAGATGTCTATTGTTTCAACAGTATTTTTGTTTTTGAGGTATAATGGTGTACTATTGTGATATATAAACGGACTTTGATTAGATTTGAAGATATCAGACATTCGTTTGAAACTTTCTTGTGAAATATGGCATATCTGTTTGCTTGGAATAGAGAGGGTGTCGATTTTCATACATGAGAATTCCTACGCCTCAATTTAAACATGTCGCAACTTGTTAAGACTGATCTTCAATTCTATTAAGAGTACAATTGCTTTACTTTCTTTTAATCACTCTCTTTATTAAAGAGGCAGTACGTTTTTATAATAAATAGTATGGAGTGCGATAAATATGAAATTCGTGTATTGGAAACCAAAGTTTAATAAAGTAAGTAACCCTGGCAACAAGAAGAATATGTGAGATTGAAGGGCAAGACACGATTAATTAGCGAATGGCACAGGGTTGGCTTAATTATTAATAGTGGAGATTTGACGTTTGAACAACGTGTGCTCTCAGATCGTCTACCTGCGTGGGATATTAAGGTTATAAAAGAAGCAATAGAAAACCAACCTAGTTGAAGCACTTTAAGCCGATTATCGAGTTTTCGAATATACCATACATAGCCATTGAAAATCATTAGGAAATATCTATCGAGTTATCGAGAATAGTGCCACACCTATTAACCTGGAATCAAACAATACGTCGAGTATAGATCTATAAACAGCTCCTTGTTCTTCCGAAAGATGATTGTTTTATTAGACGCATTTCTACTTTAGATAGGATTTTTCTAAACATTCCGAAATTGGTGAATCAGTAGTTAGACAAAGAACATACTGCGAACTATACGCAGAAAAACATCGTAAAACTAGGTAGTATTGAACTCCTTCCATATCCAGCCTTTAGTTCGGACCTTACACCCTCAAACTACTAATGATTCAGATTCATAGCGATATTCTTCGTCGAAAATAATTTGAATCTAAAGGAGGTGTTGAAAATGCAATCCCGAAAAATTTTTCATTCACAGCACAACTCCTTAACCGAGTACTACTTCAACAAAGTACCACCAAATTTTAGAATGAGCATGATGAGCCTCCAATGAACACTTCAAGTAGACAAAATAAGTTCACTAGTTTTTATATAACCACATAAGTCAAATTTTCAGTTCCAAATCTACCATCGAATTTCGTTCTGTTTTCCGATCAAATTAGACCAAAAAATAAGACGTTTTTAGCAAAACGGTAAGTTTGATCACAAAAATATTTCAGACAAAAATTGTAGATCATAATATTATCTACAAAAAGCGTTTATTGATTTTTTCCTTGCGAGCCACTGTTTCTGAGATATAAGGATTCAAAAAATTGTTAAAGTTGCAATTGTCATAATATGCATGAGTACGCCACATATATACATCTCTAGAGTAATATATTTTTCTATCGGTCATTATAACTAACACTTAAAATATAAAATATACATAACTATAAGAATATCAGGTAAAATGTAACTTAGTCCATTAATTTATACGCCATTGTCACCTTGAAACAACATCTGTTCAATTGGCTTGTCTTGCTCGACCGTCAGCTGCTGCCCATTAACATCTTTTTTGGGTATATTAGAAAGTTCAATTATGGCTTGATTATCAGACTGGGGCTGGAAGTTGGTTAAGAATACATTAGAACCCGTTCAAACTTTACTCTCACCTGCGCCGGAAAAACTGCTTAGTACAATTTTTTGCAACTACAAACAGAGATGTAGTGCTAAATGTGGTTGCAAAGCAAAAAAATCGGACTGTTTTGTTCTCTGGCATGTACACCTTGTCAAGGCTGGTCGTGCTCTAATATTCAATCAACAACAGTGGAGGATCCGTTTGATTCCGACGAGGCGACATGCGATACATCGCTATTGACGCAATTTACATGCACTCAGAATGAAGATTAAAATGAAGAAGAAAAAGAACAAGAAGAATAATTTGAAAGTTACGACTCGGACGATTAAATTTCACTTTTTTTAGTTTAAATCGCTTTTATCTTTTCAATCTCTGCTAATTTCCATTATTAAACAAGAGTTCCAAATCAAACACGATCACAACAGACCCATGGCACAGGCCTACTGAGGAAACTACGTTAAAAAAAGGGCTAAGTACACTACCTCATAGGTAGTCATACTTTTTGAATCATATCAACAGTGGCTCGCAGGAAAAAAAACCTTGATTAAAATTTTTTCCGTACATGGGATTGATGGGGATCTTTAAAATTTATTTTGTTTTTAATTATATTTCAAACAACTCACTAATTTTCAGCTAGATGGGAATTTATGTAACTTCGAATGTCTAAATTGACCGGACTATAATAAGTCAGAAAATTTAGCAAAATCATATTTATTGGTGAGTAATTGTATGTTTTCATTAGAGCCGATGAAATTTTCTAAATAGGTAATATAACTCCACCAATAATCACTAACACTGTGTCAATCAATCATGAATATCAGCAACGATTCCTGAAATTCTAAACGTAACGTTGTTCAATTTTCAATATGAACAATGAGTGACATTTGATTCGGTATATAATTCAAGACTAATCTTTTTCCTAATTTGTTACCACTGGATAATTTTTATTTCTTATATTCTTTTATAGCTCATTTTTAATAATATATACACTAAAAGTTGACAACCAAAAAACGTTCAAATTTGTTTTTCTGAAGTGTACAATATAGTACATAAATTTATGCATACATTATTTAACATGATTTTAATAATTAATATACGAATACAAAAAAAATGGGATTTTTGATGACATTAAACAAAATATTTTATTATTCTTAATTTATCTGAGATGAAAAGTTATTCATCTCTACACATAATTATATAGTTTTTCTAACGTATACGGGAAATCCCCAATATTTTTATTTATAAGCTTAAATAAAAATATTTTGCTATTGGAAGGCCATGACCCGTCTGCATATCTAATATATTCTGTTACCGGAGCTATTTTTTTTTATTGTAATGAGAAGGCATTTAATTACGGTACATAAGATAATAAATAAACCGTAATTAGTACATTATGTATGTTCAATTATTTTTCATTAAAGAAGCAATAAATATAATACTTGAAATCAAGATCAACATGAACTACTTCTCCGAAAGGGTTATTTATTAGTTTATTTACGTCTTGAAAACAATCTGCATTGTTATCAAAATTAAGACCAGCTGAAACAATTTCAATTGTGATTCCACATCGAGGACGTCCAATCTATAAACATTACATTCTAGCCTTTTTTAATTCTGTAGTTTCTACTTGAAAAAGGTAGTTTTATGTTAGCATTTTAGCATGGGAATCACTAACTAGTATTCTAATTTAATATGGCTAATTGTGCTTGTAGTATCAGTGTAAATGTGTAAATTTGAGTTTAACTTTAATAACAATGATGAGAAAATAACAGTGGACAGTGGACATCTCAAAAATGTTACACTATACCTTACACACGATATTCATCCTTTCATAACAATAAATAACATATGTTGAAAATTGGATATTGAGGTTTCGAGATGTACACAATTGAGATTAAATACTTGATAAGAATAGCGGGAATAACCAAGTTGAACGAATTTTAGAAACAAAAATATAAGAAAGATAATAAAACAAGAGTCATAATAAATAGAAATACAAAGAAAACAGTCAAATTGTTATGGAGCAATTTACAGAATGGAAACATACAGATTTACAAGAAAAGTTACGAAAGCAGAAAAGACATAGACCGTACATAGATCAGATAAAGGAAAAAAGGAATAGAAAAGGTACGACCCCAGATGAATAAAAAAATAAGAAGAAATTTTGGGTTTAAATTTTGCCTGTATTTCCAAGAATTGTGCAAATTTTTGAAAAGCACTAAAATATGAGCAGGATTCCGATGTATATACATAGTATTTCCCTCTTCTGTATTTCAAAATCAGGCAATTGGTTAATCTCTGTTAATCTCAGTTTCCAAAATTAATTAACACGAATTGAGATGTATTATCCAAAAAACGAATTAATATACATTGCAAATCATTTTAGAGATTTGTGATGATTGTCAAATTAAAGCATAAATATCTAGTTTGAATTTATATTTTACATTCACGTATAAAGCATTTCCCGACTCATCACTCTGACATTGAACAAGTTTCATTAATAAAGCCTTTGAAGAAAGAAGTGACTGTAATGCAGTTTTTCTTGACGTTAGTTAGGCTTTTGACAAGGTCTAGCCTAGAAGATTACAATATAAGCTGAACAAAAAGTTACCAGGAGCTTTGCACAACACCCTATAATCTACTTGACCGAAAAACATTTCTATATAAGATACGGAAACGAACAAAATAAATTGTATATAGAATATTAATATATAAAATTGAAAAATGGACTAAAAAGTGGCATTTCACAATCAATGTAACAAAATCAAAGCACATAACATTTACAAACTTTCGTGGACAATCACCTCAAGCGAATTCCTATGGAGAACTCATATATGGTCTAAATGGAAACAACTAGGTTTGATATTCCAAAAACATCATTGGCTTATGGGCCGTAAGTCAAAACTATCAATAAATAAATAAATTACGAGTATACAAATCATCGAAAGGTGCTACGTGTGTTATGCGATGCCCGGTGGTTTTGTTACAAATCTGAGAGTGCCCACGGTAAGTGAGGGAATCGTTGAATATAGTGAAATATATATTCAGATATTGGAAAATCATCCAAATACATTTACACTAAATAAACTTATTTAATAATAATGAACAAACTAAAGTCGTTTAAAACGCAAAACTCCAGTAGACTTACTATTATTATATATCATAAAACATAAAAGTTTTTGTAAATATTTTACTACTGTAACTGGCTTAATTTTTGTTATAAATGGATAGTGTAATTATATTTATATTTCTAAATGTTCTTGATTTCAGGTCTATTCTGTTTCAAAATTAGTTATTTTAATAATTTTTAAAACATTAACATTTGATATTTCGACTAATTTTAATCTTTATGAAAATATGATATTGACAACTTTGAGCATTTGTAAGCACAAAGGAAAAATTAATTTTTCTTATCAGAACAAAATTGATCTATTGATCAATATAAATACGCAAAATGTCAGTTCAGTATCAACTTGAATTTTTATCTTTCTTTCCAAAAATTATTGAAAAAAAAACTAATTTTGAAAAAGAAGAGACGTAAAATCAAGAACATTTAGAAACATAAACATATTAAAAGGTCTAAGAAATAAGAAATTAAAGATATATATATATATATATATATATATATATATATATATATATATATATATATATACATGTTGTACACGGTCAAGGAAAATAAAAACCGCAGTATTCATTTCAATTATTAATTTCTAATAAGAAGACTTAGATATCAAACTTACGAGGTCATCAGCTACAATAACTATCACATTTGGTTGTTCCGCCGAAGACACTGAATCAGTAAAGATATAACAAAGAAGTAACGTAAATAAGTTTATAAGAACCATCACTTTGTGAGCAATTTTCTTAACTTCTCACCTGAGAATTCGTTTATTATAATGTTTGCGTAAAATCCATCCGTATATTTATATATATTTTATACAGGGTAGCCAGGTAGAGTGTTAACAGAAGGTTGCGCGTAATTTACAATTATTGTTGATTTTAGTTAACCCTACAAACTTTCCATTTATTACAAGGATATGTCTGATATTGGATTCGTTATATAAAGGAGATTATTCTACAGTACACAATAGGCAAATACTTTTTCCCAAAAATTATTCTATTCTTCTCAATATCCTCAATTTAGAAATTACCAATGTGTAAAAATTATTTTTCGAACAAGTTATACGGGAATATAGTTTGAAAAGTAAGATTACATAAAACTACCTTTAATAACTTCGGAACAGTTTCTGCTTTTTTAAATAACCCGAAGTTGTTATTGGAAAACGGTTTAGGCAAATTGCGGCTACCAAAAATGAGAAAACCATTATTGTCAATATTCAGAACTGTTCGTTAAAATAACTCAGCATTCGATGTAAGAGAGAAAAATACGACAAATTTCTCTATTATGATTAAACAAGTACTACCATTTTGTATATGAAGTTAAATATTATACTATAACATCTATTAACATTCACCTTCTTCAACTTCTTATGAATCTGAAAATCAGTTTTTTAATTAAAAATTGTTATCCTTATTCTCTAGAAATCACATATAAAAACATATAATTCAGAAAAATATTCTATAATCAATTATCACAATGCTACTGAACTGATTTATTTCCATAATATTTGTTAATTTGTCATAGCAATCCTGAACCAATAATACTAAATCATGCAAGTAATTGGGCTATGTTAGAAAGGTAGAGGGGTAACTCTTTCTATAAGAAGTCCCAATGAATAGTGATGTTAACGATAAAATCAATGAGGTGAATATTTATTTCATAATTCATCCTTAATAATCAGAAAAGCATTGTATCAAATCACCTTGCTGGTAAGATTTAAGTGTCTAATATATAAAAAAATAATAAAAAACCCATCCTCAACCAAGATAAATCGCACAATCATAAAGTGTGAAGCCTTGCTAGTAAAGTCTTAACGTCTGATATATAGGTCAAAGAAAACCAAATATTACTGGGAATTACCCAATGATAATGGAATGTCTTCTCATCGTAGCTCTAAAATTTTGAGGTCTGAGATGTTCTGGAAATTATCACTCTATTGTAAAATCAAGTATTCATGAAACGCTTTATTTTGAACTCCATTAAATAAATTCCTTATATATCTGCCTTACAATTCTTGTAACATGTCTTTGTTGTTCTTGACAGTGCTTTTAATAAGAAAAATACACTGTTAGTAGTATTCAAATCAGCGTAACATTTCAAATGTGGCTACTATTTTATTTGATTTGAAGATAATAAATCAATATTAAATAATCCCTGTATCAAATTTCTTCTAAAGATTTATGTTAACAATGAACAAAAGTATTAACTCATTCATTATAAAGTCAGTGGAGTAGTGACACGCATCATCATGGTCAGGTACAATTATCATATTTAATTGACTGTGAAGTTCGTTGGATTAAAACAACAATTTATAAACTAAGAATAAAGGAGATTATACTGGACTGAAATTAATATGTGTATACTCAGATATGGAAAAAATGAGTAACAAACTATTAATGAGAAATTTGGCTCATATCCGTATACATATACAGTAATGAATACAAAGTCTATTGAATGGAAATACGGTTATATTACCTGACAGAGTTTGACTATTGAGAATCAAAATTATATTCTATTGTATGACAGAATGTTAAAAATGAAATTTGTATTAGTAGGGCTCATTGAAAAAGTTGAAAATTGTATGCTAAACTGACAATGAAGGTTTTCAATAATTCTGTTAATTTTCGCTTATTCGAGACATCTTTACACCCCTTGGCCCTAAATTGGGGACTCACTAATTTGCATTCGAAGCAAGGCGAGTTTGGTAAATGAAATGAATGTGAGTTCTTACCGGAATAATGATTATAATTATAGAAATATGCGGATAATTGGAAAATTATTGAAATAATATATGAATGAAAACATAAATCAAAATTTTATGCGAGAAAAAATAAATAGGAACAAATCAGAATTTACTCTTCACAATACCTTCAACTTTATTTTTGAATTTCAGATGATTTTTTGGCATGTTATCAGTTTCTCACACTAGTTTTTCCATTTTATTTCAAAATTACTGATGAGTGAAAGAAATATGGAAGGTAACGGGGTGGTGGACTGAGTAAAGAAATTTTTGATTGATTAAGTGAAAAAGTTATAAAAATATTGAGGGCAATAAACTTCGTAAAGTGAATAAAAAAACTAACTTTTATAGTATACACTCTCAGCTTTTCTCCCATGAGATAATCCTTCCTACCTCTACCCTCCATAGTATGTCGATAAGCAACACAAAAGGCATACCATTTCTCCTTAGAAGATCCCATGAAGGTTACCAATAGATATGGGTCCTAGGAACGTTTTGCTAAAAAATAAGCTATCACCTTCCATACTGGCAACCAAACCTATTGAGTAGGCAATCATCCATTCCATCAGCAAACGTAATCCTAGCGGACAAGTTAACCTTTCGAGATACCTTTCTGTCGGCCAATCATACAAATCCCTTTATTATTTCCCACAATCCTCGCACATGTTATTTTCATAATTCTATATCATAAACTTTATTCCTCCAGCTCTAATCCTCATTATTACGCTTTGTTTCAGCACTCGCATGCGAAAACAGCCCCAAACAAACATCACAACCCAACCCTTGCAAAGGAAAATATTCATATATCAGGGCCCTACCAAATAAAACTGATTTCCATCAATTGTCCTACTAAAACAAATCCGACAATATTCGCTTTGTGAGTCCCCTTTGAATTTTTAACTGTTTTAGAAATCACACGTTCCTTTTCAGCTCTTAACAGAAAGCACACGCTTAATTTTTTAATCTTTAAACTTACCAAACGTACATAGACATGTCTAAAACGATACCGTTTCTTACCATGCCTAGAAAGTTTTAAGTCAGTACAGTGTCTTAGTCCTTATTAAGATAAAATAATGAGTAGAAAAAGAAGAATTCCAATCGACCCAAACCAAAGAAAAAACTCGTAAGCATGGCGTAAGCATCACCAGCCTTCTCTCCACGCACGATGCTGTTTAGAAGAGTAACAGAAAATCATTAGGAACTAAATAATGGAATGAACCACGTGATTCTAATTATAACTTTGCACTCGTGTAGGCAGAAATGTCAAGTAAAAATTGTGCAATATTCATTTAATGATGCCAGATTTTCTTTGATTAACACATAATCATCATATCTTTTACAAACATGCGAATATTGCGAATGGGGTATTATTTAAATTGCGTTTCCACGCGCGTAGAAACATATTTTAACAGCTATACATTAACACTTTACTCGCTAGTAATCATTACCAGTGATCTGGTAAACGAAATTTAGCATTGACTTCGCTAAGTACAACCTGATTAAAATGCTTCAATACATAATAACATTAATCGTCTTGTCAATCATTGAAAGTTGATATAATTAACAGAAATAGAGACAAATAATTAAAAATATCTTAACACTACCATAGAAATGCAAATGCAAATAGAAAATAGTATGGGACGTTCCAGAAGCCGATTTCTTGCATTTACAATGAAAAAAATAGTTAACTCTAGTTATAAATCAACATTCGGTTTTATAAAGAAACTAGATCTGAACTAAACAAATCCAAAGTTATTAATTTCAAAATTATTATTGACATCTACCGACTAGCAGTAAAACGATTTTGACAGAAAATAACAGAAATCTGCAAATCTCAAGCCCCTTTCGAACATAAAATTGGTAGTTTGAAGTGTGACAGAATAAAGGCACTAGCCAACTTTCCAATTTAGTCAGAACACTTAAATTGATATTTCTAGCGTTACGATAGCTATAATTTGATCTAATATTTTATTAAAATATAAAAATTCAATTTAATAGTTATTTAGTTAGTATTTTGAAACGGCATAGAGCGGAACATTAGTCACTGCGTCTAAAAATCGATATCATTCTAAAATACATGGAACGTGTGAGGTGTCGCAACACCAAAGAGTGAGCAGTAAGTCAAAAACTAATCAAAAAGCAAGAACAGGAACAACCACTATTTATTGTGTTCTAAAAATATTTAATGGGTGCGTACTGATATAAAGATTTTCCTAGTAGTAATGTAAGTACCTACAGAGCTTTGTACATATTTATTAATCTTCACACAATTTAATCGATTGCTAAACGTCATGCATCTATGAATCAGTGTACAATATATTTGACAACTCCTAGAAACATTTCATACTTGGAAAATAAATTAAATACAGCTAAATTTAAGAGTTATACAAATGTATATCATATATAAGGAGTTAGATATTCCTTTATATCATGTGCTATTGTGATCAAGGTATACGTCAACTCGCAAGATAGTTTCCTCCCGTTCAAGGATGTTTTTATTGACTTTTTGCGGTATTTGGAACTTCAAATGCTTTTTTTTACATTCTTTCGATAGTTATCTATCGCCCCATAAATATACCTTCAGTGTTAAAATTACCCGTTTATTCATAGTGAACAACAAGGTTACTTTTTGTAGATTTCAATCATTCTCAATATTACATTAAAAAATATATTGATTTAATATGACATGTAATTAAAAGCAACTGAAAAAGTAGAAACCAAGTGTACCTTATCCAAAATTTTGGAAATCAATCAATTTTTTTTATTTGAAATGAATCTGAACTACAAGTGTACATGAACTATTATCAAATTTTCCTTATCGAATGATTTTATTGGTATGGTATAGAAATATAAACGTTGTTCCATTTTGACTATGGTTATAATATATTGAACAAAATTCAAAGTTTGTTATAATTATATTGATTTATTTTAATGAATAAAAAGTCAATAACAACTATCTTTGAAAGTATGTATATAATTACCAATGTATCATTTATTAGTAAGTACAATAGAGAAAGTGTTTTTAATCCTACCACTTTCATTAATTAATTTGAAATAAAATTCCTACTTCCATAAATTGTGAATAAAAAAATCAATGTTTGAAATTAATTTGCTATGAAACTTCCAAACCTTCAAATTTTAAAAAATCAAGAATGTAATTTGAAATTATAAGATATGCTTTATAATAACTGATATATAAACATTTATCAGTTAATTCATTTATTTTGGTGGAACCACTAGACCATAAAGCTTAATGTCTAGAAAATAAGAAAGTATGCTTAGTTCAAAATAAAACCAGTTTTAGACTTTAGGTGTTCTGCAGAGTTGTATACCAGAAAATTGAAACCATTTAAATAAAATTTAATATTCAAGTTCACTTTTAATATTTGAGATTCGTGCACATTTAACTGTCATATGTCACTAATAAAATTTATCATCATCTCTCTACTGCAGGTATTGTTAACATTTCATTAATAAGCTTAATGGTACAATTGAAATTTTACAAATGTACCATTTGACATCTTTGTACCTCAACTAATAGATATTTAACCCTGGAATACTAAATCTTCGTCGGTTTGACTACCTGTGCTGAATAATTTATGGTATAACCTTTGTGGGTAAGATTAGGAAATTCAGGCTATAGCAGTTCTTTCCCCAGCTCAGTGCCCTTTGAACCAAGTAGGAGCAAGGACCGTTGAACTCTAAGGATTTTAACTAGGGAAGTCTAAATAAAACTTACATTGTCTGTTCGACGAAGCTTTAGTACTACAAGTAAAATGTGTTCGTCATTATGACGAACAGATTGGCTTGAAACTCGGGAAGTCGCTGAACTTATCGAGGAAATTGAAATCGGAGAGAGAAAAAAAAAAGAAAGAAGAGAAAGCAAATGTCTCCAATAACATCACTTGATGAAGATAAGAGCTGTTTGGAAGTACAAAAGAGAGGTTCAAGTAAATATATGCTTCAACCAGGTCTTGAAGAATTAGAGGGTAAAAAAGGAAAGAAATGGAAGACATCTAGCTTGGTGATATCTGGAAAAACGCGGAGTATTGATGTTGTCCACATAAGACAAGGCTCTACCCCTCAAACTGGATACAGTTACGACATCCTGGAATGTCTGAAACTATTTTTTATCGATTCATTTATGGAAGTAGTTCTTCGTTTCACCAATATAGAGATATTAATTCAGCAGAAAAACTATAAGCAAATTACATTGACGAAAAAAGAAATGTGCCTTGAATAGCTAAATGCTCTATTTAGCTTACTCATTTCAAGTGGTGCTCTGAAAAGCAATCATCTATCAACCCAAAAATGTGTCAAGCATAGGACTGCAATTGGACCTACAATTTCAGTTCCTCGGGTAGCACCTGCTGCAGAAACACAAGAGAAAAACGACGCATATGCTCTAAATGCGACTACAAACTCTGAAGAATGACAAAAACGTCTTGTAGGAGTTGTTCATTAGCAATATGCGGTGAACATTAAGTGATATTGTGTAAAAATTGTTTCGAAGAAAGGTAGTAAATGTGAATTGAAAAAGATATTGACTTTTATATAATTTTTGTGTTCTCTAAGCCATTTTTATTTGAATTTTTTATGTAACAGTCTGTGTAAGCATTTATTTACGTATTTACTTTTGTAATATTCGGCACAAAATGTGCATGTTTTTAATATCCCATCAATAAAAATGTTAAATGGATAATTATTTGTTCTTATTGTTTCCTTTACAACTCTCTTAATTGATTTTTAGATACTGTTAGTCACAATGACGAAGGTTTAGTAATAAGGTACCTAAATTGAGGTTTAGTACTCCAGGGTGAAATGTATATGTAATTCTAACACTATTACTGAATAAAATGAAAAGTTTGCATGATTGCCATTGAAATATCTAAATTAGAATTTATGGACTGGGTTTCTTTAATCATGCTATCTTCCTCATTACCAAGGTAAACTGTTCGGTATAATGCTAGTGAAAAGTGAGATCATTAACAATGGGAACAAATCAATTTAGTTGAACACCAAAAAAGACCATACATATTTGGATAATCTGCAATGTTCTATGAAATTTGTCTACTCATTTTCCTTAAACACAGACCATATTTTTCTATTACAATATTGACACAAGAAATAAAAACTTATTGAAATCCTTCGTAAAATTAAATACGTGTATAATTTTTTAATATACATATTTTTTAATTGTATTTTTTCTACTTAATTCTAATCATAAGCAGTTGATCAATCAATTCATTAATTTCTTTTCAAAATTCTATGTTTTCCTATTATTTGCTATTTACATTTTTAGGAAATTCAATGAGCTCTTGATTTACTTATCACTTGGAGTTGATGAAACTTTGAAATTAATTTTAAACCTAAAAGATATTAGGATTAATGCTATCATATGGATATCTGAAAAGATATTTTCTTTAAAACATTCAGTGATTAAATTTTTAAGAAGAAAAGTGTTTATGATCATGTAAATTTAAAACAACAGTCATTTTTAACAATCTCCCTTGTTTCATATCTAGTTTTGGTCACCATTTCAAGCATTTATGTAATTTAATCATAAGATATTGTTGAAACAATCGGTAGTACAAGTCAATTAATGGAGTCATTTAGAGTTTTTTTTTAATAACTCCCTTTTTTGTGTATATAGTTATGAATTCAAATGTTCCCACATTATTTTAACTTGCATTTTCCCAACTTTATCTAGAAATTTGAATAGAATTGTCAATCCACAACTAATTCAGCAATATAACTCCATATACTATCCCACACAATTTGACTAAGTCGTTCAATAGAGTTCATATTAAGAAGTAGCATTTGTAATATTAGAACTTTAAAACACTAATAGAGGATGTCTAAGGTACTTCTGTTATTCTGTTATGGTTTTTCTAAAAAAATGGATATGTAAAGGCTATAAAATAACATTAGTGAATCTAATTCACTTTATGCGTTTGTTTAGCTAACTATGGATTATAACAATTTTTTATTTTGTTCCAAGAAAAATTTGGAAATAGAAGATTAAAATAGTTTAAGGTCTATGTCACAGCTCTATATGGAATTGCCTGTAATAAATCTAATGAATTATTCAATTTGCTTATATTCCAAAGATTGCATTGAAAATACAGTTTTTTGAAATCACATTTTGTATATTATTTTTGTTCATATTCTGAGTGGTAGTCTGTTGAATGCAATAAGTTAAGTACAATTTTATTGTGTCTTATCTACTTTACATAAAAATTTGAATAGTAGTAATTATCAACTAGAAGAGCTGAAAATAAAATTCATTTATTCTTGTTACACATAAATCATGTTCAAAGTTTAAAAATAAGTTGGTGTGATGTCAAAATTACTAGTTCATTATGTGAATTAGATTTATGGAACATTAGTTAAAAACGCAATGGTTAAATGTTAACCTCATAGTAGCTCAGAACCAAAAGTTTTTGGATTACATTTTCTAACTTTCTTCTGCGAGGTATTTCATATTCCCAATTCCTCTCTAGGACAAGCTAAAACTTCCACTAGAAATAAATAAGATCTTGAAAAGTATATGATACTACTCATAATCAAAATGTTTGTATGACTCCAGTAACTGACTTGGACATTTTTGTTACAGATAACTAAGTATTAAAAGTATAGTATTCTGTAAAAGCGACAATAGTGCTTCAATAAAATAATAATCAAATATTTTATATTCAATCCAGTTTATTTAGCTTGGATCTGTACTTTGCATTTTTGGTAATGGTACAACAAGCCAATCGTGGATGTTTAATCAAGAGAGGTTTTTGAAACATGTCTAAAACCATCAATGCGTATAGGATGTAAGTTGTATTTTCTTTTTACGCTTTACTTTTGTTTTGTGTGTACTTCTTGATGCAAGACTTGTCTCAAACTAATTAGTTAATAAATCAAAAGAGCCTGTGGTCTAAAGGGCTTCAATTCCTCAATTGCAATCATTACTTGATGGGTATGAACCACTTCTAGTGGAAACAGCCAAAGTTAATATTTTGCTAAAATAAAATTTGTCTTAATTATTTTACGCGAAGTACTACTTCTGAATTATTTTACATTATGTTGATATCAATTAATAACTACCCAACATTAGAAGCTATAAATATGTGAATCTCCTTCTCTGGGGTGGCAAATATCTCTAATGACAGAAAATTATAAATTAAGATTTTCATGGAATGATATGGGTGTGTATAATGAAAATCCAATCATGTTTGACCTCTTCCACCATGCTTTTCAACTGTTGTGATTCATTTGAGGATATTTTAAATTAGAAATTCTACTCACTATTAAATCTAAAATCCATTATAGAACATTTTTTGTTGTGATACTAGAAGTGAATCAAATAAAATGAACTTTGCACAAGAAAAAGTACTTTTATTTCAAATAATATCAAAAAAAAACTTATTTGAAAGGTACATTTAGATATGCTGTCACATTCCTTTTGCATGAAACAAGGTTTGGTTTTATTATAAAAATTTCCCTACATATTTCAATATATAAATTTTAAAACTGAAATTTCAACTCAATGAACATAAATAATAACCTTATAGCTTGTATACAAACATTATATGTATATAAAAATAAACATAATTGAATTGTTCACTAATGCCTGTAATACCCAGCCCTCTTTCTCTAAAAATTCAATCACTCTTTTATCAGATTTTTATAATTTAATATTTTTCTGAAATAATAATCTTCCACTTTAGAAATTTTTTCAAAAATATCCAAGGAGGGTTGAATCACGGGATTTAGCAGATCAAACCTATTACTTTACCACCATACATACTCTCTAGTGTATGTATGGTGTGATACTGTCTTGTTAGAATCAGTTTATAGAGGCTATTGTAACATTAACTTCTCCATACTTCATGTTTTAACAGTTCCACAGAAACTTTTACCATAAAGTTTCCATTTGTAATGGAACAGTTGCAGTAGGAAAAAGTATTGCTCATCAGAAAACTTCCAACTCTCCTTAAAAGAAAGAACAAAATTTTAATAGTCTATTGAAATTCCAGGGTAGCCATCTGTCCTGTTTATATGGAAAACATTTATTTTGTTTCGAAACATTTGCCACTCTTTTGCACACTTGCATTTTTGGATTTTCTGCAATAGACTTCATAAGCGATGACGATATTATCAACAAGTTTTCGATGTTAGAATTCTCCGTTAGTTCATACAGAACTTTTTATAAAACAAGAAAAATAAAAAGTTTTCCATATAATTACTCGAATAGACATGCTATTTTTTTCTAGTAACTATATTCATTTTAGTTTACAGTTTACTCTTGTTTCTTCTCCTCCTCCGAACTTTGGACAGACAATTAAGCCTCGTGTAAACCAGAAGCAAGCGCGATAACTGAGACTGAAACTAACAAGATAACAAGTTTTGCGCACACCAACACATTCAGTTATATTTTACTACATTAGTCTAGCATAGTAGATATTTAACTAACTTGACACTTTCACAACCTTAAGTGCCTGACTTAAGATGATTCATTTTATTTTCAATAGGGTAAACTATTAGTACTTTCAGGATAATTTTACATGGAATATTATAAAAAATATCCATTTTGATACACATTCCAAGGAGTTCATATAAAATGAAATAAATTTTCAATAACTGAGTGTGTTGATTATTTAGTTACCTAATAGATGTCTCTAATTGATTTCTCTATTAGCCTGAAATTACTTTCCACAAAGCCAATTTTTCAAGTTTGATTTTTTTCTCCAATATAGGCGGTAATATTGGCCATTTATCATTTTTCTCTTTCTTTCGACAATAAAGATTTCATATTTACAATCCCAATATGCTGTGGACATGACCTTAACAGTCAAAAAAAACGATTTTTACTTCCTTGGAGTAATATTCGTTTACATTTTTAATGCGGGCGAACTTTTGTTAGCAATAAACCATCGCAACACCCACCTAACATAGCTTTTTCATGTGTAATCTTTCATGCAAAAAATACATACCCTTTCAATTGAAATATTTACTCCATTAGCTATTACATGTACCATTATTCAATGATCGCTGAGTAGTTACAGTAAATATTCAAGATACGAGGTTTATTTCAAAAGTATCGAACCTATCCTTATATCTCCGTGCCAAAACTTCCGGGCGCCCTCTGAGGGACATGGGCGCCATCAGTAAGTTTTCAAGTCGTTGTTATGTTAACGACTTTAGAGTGTTTTTTTTATTCGTCCTATTTTGTTATTGTTAAAAATGGAAGAAAACTTAGATCAATGAATTTGCATCAAATGCTATAATCCTGAAAAACTAGCTTGATTATTACTGGTGATAAATCGTCAACATAAAAGCACCATGAAGAAAAATGGAGTTAATTTTGAATGCTTTCTTTTATTATGAATTTATTGTGCAACACGAATATGCTTTGAGAGGTCACACGATGACTAAAGAATACTATACAATGAAAAGAAAACTGTTACAAGTAGTAGTTCGCTGCTACACCACGACAATCCCTCATCGTATTCATGGAACCTTCTGCAGCCGATATTTAACAAAGCACTAAGTCGTACAGTTTCATCAGCCTTCGTACAGTGCTGATGCAGCTTCCTGCGACTTTTGGTTTTTTTCGTAGGCTCGATACTCTTGGGACAAATCTCGTGTGTTGCCAAAGTAATCATATTTGTTAAATTTTCAGCAGTAAATATGGAAGTAGGTTTCACAAAAACGTTAGTATAATATATTTGTATATAAATAAATAGAATTATCTTATTATCATAAGATATATGTTATCTACCACATCAATGACATTTAAAGGGTCTTGAAGTAGAAATATGAAACATTGCTCTAATTCTGAGTAAGTCAAATTTCATTGTTTTTGGCTGTGTTAAAAGTCTGAGGTTTCCAATTCCAAATATCTGGAAATGGGAAAAGAGAGATTGGTTGGAAAGTGAAATTTGCCCTTCTTTGTAGATAAGGATTCTAGAACTAGTTATGATGAACTTTATATTTTATGTGTTCATATAATGAACGAAAGCATTTATATATATATATATATATATATATATATATATATATATATATATATATATATATATATATTCTTTATTTAAAAATACACTTATTCAAGTATATATTATGAAACGTCCACTACGGTCCTAAAATAATTAAAATATTTTTGATCTCTTCTTCTACATCTGTTCAACAATTATTATTCTTCAATGATTCAATTCAATTTAACAGTGTTCAATCAAATGGGGAGTATATAGTCATCTTCCGAGAAGATGGTGAAAAGTGTCTCTAAACAAGTATTTCAAAAACCCTCTAATAAAAAATGCTCATGAATGGCTCCCTATAATTTACTTTTTTCCTTTCTGAGAGCACCCATGACTCATATACAAATGTTAAAATCGATTATCTTATTTAAAAACTATCAATTTATTATTCTTATAGATTTGTGCTTCGTTTATAAAAATTGAATAGTATGAATACGCTTTTCATCTCTTTTAAGGACGATGGTGTTTCAAATTTCTGCATAATCTATTTTTCCAACCAATTTTTTTTATAATTTTCAACAATCAGTGTTTTCTAACACAATTAATTTGATATTGCGCTATTATAAATAATCATAGTCATAGTACATTCATATATTTAACTCTATGCAATAATACTTAAATCGCCTAGAGTTCAAAAAAATGACAACTTATAATTAGGCTTTAGTTTATTTGGTTGAATATAAAAGATATTTTATTATGTATCTCTAAAAAGACCATAAGCAAGGTCAGACTCTGGATGAATTTCCAAGCAGAAATTGTTCAATTTAACAGTGTTGATGAGAACCTTTTGTTGTTGAGGACATGACACCAGCTGTCGCTATTTGCTTTTTAATATCGTTGTTTGTATTAAATAATTATTGCATTTGTTAGTTCAATGACAGTAAAAAAACATGTCCTATTTTCCAGAAACCAGTTCCATATAGTATTTAACATTTTTGTTTTTAGCAAGAAGATAGAAAACTACGGCAAAATGACACAAATGACACAAGAAGAAATTGTTGCTGCTGTAAAAACAGTCGCTCAAGGGTTGGAAGCCTTGAGATCAGAACATACAGGAATTCTACACAGCCTTCATGAAGCCCCCGATCCTGTAGTTAGTGAAAGAGCTGGCTTAGTGCAGCAGAGCGCTGATATGATAGAGCTTGGTCTTGGGGAAGCACAGGTAATGCTTTTGCTATTTTAAAACAAAAAACTATGTATATATTTGTTATTGAAAACCTGTCATAAATTGATATATATATATATATATATATATATATATATATATATATATATATATATATATATATATATATATGACTTTTGTTAAATTCCGTAAATTAATTAATTATTATTATATTATTCTTATAAATTTAACTATTGTGTGATTATATGATGCTACTTCTCATACCCACCTTTAATTTAAAAATGGCTTGGGCAACTCTATGCAAATCTTTATTTTTGTGCTTTGTTTCTTATTTGTTTCTTTTTTTGTCTCTAAAATTCTTTGGAGGAAGTTTTTAGAATTTTTAGCAAATTTATTAATTTTTCTATTTATTGAATATATTTTTCCTAAAGCTGATAATTTACAACCAAATTTTTATGCGAATGTTATTATTACCTCTATTCTGCATATATTTTTTCTTGGATGTACAAAATCATTGTTTTTCATGGATAAAAAGATATTTATCTTTTATTATTTTCCTTTTAATAATAAATCGAGGTGTTGAAAATATGCTTTTATACATCATAACTTTTTATCTATTTCTTTTGAATATTCTAGGATTACTTTTATTTTTTCAATAGCAGGAATAAGTTGTTTTTGTTTCATTAAAACAAAATATTCTTTTAGATTAATTCTGTATTGAACAACGTATTTATTATTATTATTACATGAAAGACTAAGCTAAGAGCCTTTATCATTTACCTATCCCGCATAAAAATTATTATTATTATCTAATAAACATCTTTTACTATGGAGCATGTGGTCATTTTATGCTAAATATTTTGAATATATATTGGTCTTGACTTGCCACCAAAAATGTGTGTATTACAGTTAAAGCATGTCTTTTTAAAAGGTGATTATGGCATTAGCCGCACACTTACAACTAGTTGAAGCTGAAAAACAAAAATTGCGTACGCAAGTTAGAAGATTATGTCAAGAAAATGCATGGCTTCGTGATGAATTAGCCTCTACACAACAGAGATTGCAGTCCAGCGAACAAATGGTCGCTCAATTAGAAGAGGATAAACGTCATCTTGAATTTATGAGTTCAGTGAGCAAATTTGACCAAGATGTAACTGATGACAATGCATCTGAACAGTCAAAGAGTGAAAAACCCGATCCAGTAGTAGATCTGTTTCCAGATGATGAAGCAGATGACAGGCATAGTAAGTAATTTATTCATTTTAACTATTTTGCTAGTACCACTTCTTTCATGATAGTAAACCTCTGCTACTGTGTATTATTTTTACCATCACATAATCTTTGTCCATAATCATACTGTTTATTCAAGTTTTCCATTAATAAATTTCTACAAATAATACATTTTATAAGAAAATCTGATGAAATAACCATCATAATGCACTTGTGTTGTTGTATAGTCATACAGAGTTCATGAAATAATTTGATTTATGAGGATGGTTCTAATTAGCAAATGGTAAAATTATTAAGTTTCAAGCTCCCCTATGAATATTTAAGATACATAGAGGAACAATCATTGTTATGATTAATTATTATATTTTTTGTAATTTTAATAATTATCTACACAAATGTCTGATTATTATTAAAACGATGGTATATTAGTCGGTTGAATATAACTCTTTTTTCCCTTGTACTATGTCTTTTATTAGTGTCCTTCCTCCCCCTTTGTCCCTTTGAAATTATCATTCGGCTATATTTTCCGCCAATTTCTTCTTTTAATGATTTTTTTTTAAGTTTCCTTGCCACTCGTTTGCTGTTATTTTGAAGATCGTTCATCCATGAATCTCCTTTCTGATATCATTTTTCAATTAGTCACAATCTTTGTATCTATACTGTTTTCTTCCCTGTTGAATTTCTCTAAATTATATATTGGCTTCTCTCTTTCTTCATATTCATTTTTACATCTCATTGAGCTATACTATTCTATAATTTGATCTTATTTTTGCTTCAATTCTTTTTAGCTTTCTGTATTTTTAATGTGTGCTCATAATGCATTTTAGTTTTCTTTATTTTGATACAATTCTATATTTCTCTTATATTTTGATTCCGTATGTCATTAACTGTTTTCAAATCATTGTTGTACAAAATGTCTATTTACTATTTCTTATTCATATTCTATCAAGTGTTTTTTGCCTTGCTAGTACTTTTTCTTTTCCCGTTGGTATATATTTCAATCACATATTTAGTATTATTCGCTGGAATTTTACTTTCTTTATCTAATTAATCAACTTATCTACTTCCTTTTCTGCTCTCTAATCATGTAATGGCGGTATGGTGTGTGTATTTACCTGAGTATTTGTATGTATCCAATTACACTCTTTTTATTCCACTTAAATGTAGCATTTGAATTTTTTATATCCATTTTATTATTTTTATTGGTTTTCCTGAAATTGTGTATACCTATATTTATTACTCCATTATTTACTGTTTCATTTTTACTTGACTATGTGATTGACCAAATATGTATATCTAGTTAATTCTGAAATATATCTTATTCTAGATATGTCTCCTACACCACCAAATCAATTACAACTATCTCAACAAGTAAATGCTGGCTACGAAATTCCCGCTCGACTCAGAACCCTCCATAATTTAGTTATACAGTATGCTTCTCAAGGTCGATACGAAGTGGCAGTACCTTTGTGTAAACAAGCTTTGGAAGACTTGGAAAAAACCAGTGGACACGATCACCCTGATGTAGCTACCATGCTGAACATTTTAGCTCTTGTTTACAGGTAACATACATAATGCGTTTCTAAAATCAAACATACATTTATTTGTCTTTAAAATTAGTATAATGAAAATGAAATGGTCTGACTTTACGGTTTATGGTGAAGTATGCATATATATGAGATCAGTATTAGATTTGATATACTCAAAGTTCCCAGGGCATATAAATGCTGGTTTTTTAAGAAGACATCATTCCAACATCAGTCATAAAGTGAGGCGACATAATGAAATGGGTTCGTACCATTGAGGACCAGGAGGGGCGAAAACGTTGCACTAATCAAATTGATCATTGCTTTTTGAGACAACCTGCTCTCGGAAACAAGAAAGTCACAACAATTTGCTAAAAAATGAATCACCAGATGTTCGAAATGTCGAACGGTAAAAGACGTTTACATAAAGCAGAGTTAAGCTACAGAAGACAAGCCAAAAAACCCTTACTTACCAGAGAACATTAAGTTCAGAAATAAAATTTTGCAAGACTACATCAGTGATTGCAAATGGGCTCTGATGAAACTAAAGTTAGCCTTAAAACTCTAGATGGACGTGAGTGTGTCTGGCAAAGGCTACGAGAATGGTTTGCCAGCAGTAATATCTCTCCTAAAGTGCCTTTTGGTGGTGGCTCTAAAATGTTTTGTAGACGAAATTGCTTCGATGCTCGTACGGAATTGGTCCCTATACATATGAGGTCTATGAATGCCCACTATTACTTAGACAACATTATTGTCAAATATGTAATGCCTTTTGCTCCATTATGATGGCTTATTTAGGCATTTCCAGCAATAACAAACTTATGGGAAAAATAAAGCAAATTAAGGTCATATTCGACTAATTAGTAGGTGTTCATTATTATTTCAATGTAATTTGGTTTAATTTTGTCTTTATATTGTAAATAATTGTGTCCAAGAGTTTATTTAATTATTTGTCAAGTTATTGCTGTTGAAATATTATTATATTTTCAGGGATCAAAACAAATATAAAGATGCTGCAAACCTTTTAAATGATGCTCTAGCAATAAGAGAAAAAACTCTCGGAGAAAATCATCCAGCTGTAGCTGCTACTTTGAACAATTTGGCTGTGTTATATGGTAAACGTGGAAAGTACAAAGAAGCTGAACCATTGTGTAAAAGAGCACTAGATATAAGAGAAAAGGTGCTTGGAAAGGAACATCCTGACGTAGCTAAACAATTGAATAACCTGGCTTTGCTATGTCAAAATCAGGTAAGTACATCATTTGTGATAAAATGTAAATAAATAATATCTATTGAAATGGCGTTCTAATAATATATTTACTAATTATAAGGATGCAACCAAAAAAGTATTGTATAAGCAATAAACCATTTTAAATTTGTTAAAAAGGTAATTAACTAAAATTAGGTGTTCTATTATTAATATAGGAATTGACAGACAGGTCAAAAGTAAAAATTAGAGATATGTCATGCCACAATCAACATTTTGAGACTCTTTAACTTTCTTTCGAAATATTCATTTGTGACAAAACCATCTAAAAGTACAGTTTGACATAATCACTAATTACTATTCAAATTGTTGTAATGACATATGCTTTCAATTGTTTAAATTATTTATTTACTGAAATTACAATAACCAGCCTAATTACTTGAGAGGAACTTTTATGAGGGTAACCATTTTTCAGGGCAAATATGAAGAGGTAGAAAAGTATTATCAAAGGGCGTTAGAAATCTATGAAAAAAGGTTAGGCGCAGATGATCCGAACGTCAGCAAAACCATGAATAATTTGGCTTCTTGTTATTTGAAGCAAGGCAAATACAAGGAAGCTGAAGTTCTCTACAAGCAGATCCTTAACAGAGCACATGAACGGGAATTCGGAACTATTGACGGTGAGAGGAGATAATGCGTTTTGCTACCACAACTACTTTCACCTTTTCGTACACATGATTTGGAATTAGTTATTTTCTATGATAGACCTGTTTAGATTTAAAAAAAATCGCTATTTTCATAATATTAGAAATAAGTAAGTAGATACTAAATAGACTATATAAAAATAATAATATAGTTACGATAGATAGTTTTGAATCCTTTGTAAACATATTTACCAGCTTAATTACCATTGTTTCCTACCGTAATTATGACTGTTTCCATTCATATACATGGTAGCTCCTCACAAATCATATTCGAATTTATGGTATAGGAGTATTTAGAACTGGTAATTTTTATAATTATATCATAACGATAAAGTATTTGTGTTAAATATTTTTTTTAATTCATAACTAAGCAGGTCTATTAAAATATATATGAGTGAAAAAAGTATTTTTGGTAGCTTTGTTAAGACTGTTTATTGTGTAGCATAGATTAATGCATGCAAGAATGGGGTAGAAAGTAATATTTGGATATTTTCAATTGCTTTTTTACCGGTAATAAATTCATTGGCACTAAAAAAGTTGGATGTTTTTATTTTATTTATTTTATACAAAGGTATCACAATATTAAATATTTTTTAACTATTTTTGTGTTATTTATTTAACAGAAACCTGTCAGTTTGTATTTTCAAAAATTTGTATTTCAAGCTTGATTTTTTCACAAATTGATTTTATAAAGGTGAAAATTCACCTTTATCATAGAAATATTGAGCTGATAATGTACGAGATATAAAGACAAAAAACACCTGAATTTTGCTTGTTTCCAGCTTATCATGATATGCCTTATTAATCGCCAAACAGGAATATAGCGTGCATCCAAATATACTAAAAATATTCAGGTCACAAAGTAACAGTCAATTACTTTATACTTTTTTCATCTGTCGTTTTTTTTACATTTTTTAACTGTAACAATGTACAGTGCTTTCTGCTCATACTTATCACCAAATAACTCCAAATTTAAATTTTTTTCAATTTGCTTCACCCTGTCATATTTATATAATCTAATGTTCATTTATTTTACTAGTATATAGCTTGTTGTTCTATACTTTATCAATTACCAGGAATATAGTTTCCTCTAAATATATTGATAATATTGTAAGTATTTAACAATCAATCTTTACTTTGTACAATTTTTAAATTTTAAAAATATTGAACTGGTTTTCCTCGTTTCTTGACATTTTATGGCAATAACAATGAACAGCTTCTACCACTCACCATACAACTCCATCTTTAAGAGCTGCAATATGCGTGCTTAAACCTGAAACATATTTAAATAGTTTGTATGGAATGTTTATTATCTAAGGACAAAGGTCAACTTTACAATTGATTATTCAATTACATTGTTAAAATTCAAAGGTGGCTGTGAAATAGTATAGTAGTTGATAGTTTAAACAAAATGCTACATTTTTATGGTAGACGGATATGTAAAGATAATGAACAGTAATTTATTTTGGTAAACGGGATTTGTATTTTGGAGAATTAAAATCATTTATCAATAAAGATATATTTAGTAAAAATCAGACAATGTGATTTTATGCATTACATTCAGAATTCTGCTTATGGTAGTTTCATCATTTCTAAAAAAAGTCTTGATTTATAAACTATATGACAATGATATTATGAAGTGAAAGGCACTGAGTTGTATTTTCATATTAAAACTTATTTTATTAAAGTCATTTTGATACTCTGTTGGGGAGCAAGCTCTGACATTGCACATTATAAAGAAAATCAGAATATAGGATTGTCAACTATTCTATTGTTAGAGCTTTAAAGTTTATACCCAATATTTTTAATACTGTAACTTATTTTAAGCTTGGTTATTTTGTATAATACTTCAATTTAACTTCTAAACACTTTTTGGGTAACTATTTTTATCCAACTGAAGATTGTTAATATAAAAACTTAAGCTTGAAAGGTTTTAATTAACAAAATTTGATCTCTAACTTACTACTAAAAAATACACTTTCCATCCTCAATTAATACTTATGAAACATTTCTTGAAGGACTATTTTCATACCAGGTAAGACATTTGTGTGTATATGTTCAGTTAAACTACTAATCAATGAAATCCAGCTTTATATTTCTTTATTCATAGCTTGCTTTAAACCAAATAAATGCCTCATTTGTATTATATTCAGTTGATTTTAAATGTACATTGGTACCCCTTACTTTCACAGTTTCAACAGTAATAAATAAAACATTAACATTAATTTGGGTCCTTCGTTCTTCATTGTAGAGCTCAATAATATGTTAATTTATTTAAATTTATTATTTTGTACGTTAGCTTCGTTTTTATTTCTTATTAGCTATATTATAAAACAATTTGACACTCGAGACAAAAACTGGTTTATCACAGCACTAAATATTTTTATATTATAGCTGTATGTATGTAAATAACATTGCTTAGTTCTTAAGTACTGATGGTATCAACCCATTCACATACTATTTGGACCTTAACTGGTCGTCACAAATATCTGAATGGTTTAATACGGGCATAAAAATTATGAGTGGGAGATGTAATAAGTGATGAGTTTATAACTCAAAATTATACCAATGAATTGAAAATTACAAAAATAAACTATAAAAATTCCAATTCGTCTATGTTACATTCTTACTATATAGTTATTATGTTTTAAGATTTAAAATACATTTTACTAAGCCGAAATAAAATTTTCAATGGCTACAACGATTTCTAACATATTACTTCCGAAAGTTAATATATTTATCTTGGAAGTCCTTGTTACAAATAATGGGTAGGATTAATGCAATGTAGATTTTTTGTGGGAGTACTGTGATAGTTTTAAATTTATATATTACAACAAAAAGTATGAAAATTAAACTAGTTGTTATCACATACTTTGTAGTTTGAGTTAATTACTCCAATTTATGGCAATCTATTGCTTTTCTATATTATATTTTGATTAAGAAAAAACATGGAAGAAATTTTATGTTGGTGTAACTTTTCTGATTTATCTCGTTAATCTAGTTCCCAGCATTATTCATTATCAAACAATAAACTCATTTTAGAGATTAATTCTTCTTTTATATCAGTTACGTCGAATATCAAGAGATGTTTATATTGATTTTCATTATTTTTCTTTCATTACAATCATCACAATATAAAACTATATTAAACAAAATTAATTAGGTAAATATTTAGATATATATGTCATTATTATTCAACACAATACCTGTCAAATAGACATTATTCTAAATACCTAACAATGTTCATATTGTATAGTTTTCTAAATTACCAAAATTTGTAGATTAGCATTTATATTTCATTCATGACACGCAACAATTTCGAAAGTTTCATATGTGTATGTTTTTATATTTTATTGTAGGTGAAAACAAGCCTATTTGGCAAGTAGCAGAGGAACGTGAGGAGAATAAAGCCAAAAATAAAGAAAATGTACCATATGGAGAATATGGGGGCTGGCATAAAGCAGCTAAAGTGGATTCTCCGACTGTTACTACAACTCTTAAGAATTTGGGCGCTTTATATAGGCGTCAAGGCAAGTATGAAGCTGCTGAAACCCTAGAAGATTGTGCCCTACGCAGCAGAAAGGAAGTGAGTAGGATTAACTACCTAATATATTTTAGTATTAAGATTATGTCTTCAAAATTTTTACTTTAAAATATCATTAATTTATTGAAATTTTTTAAATTATTGGGAAATATATAGGTAATGAACTGCTAATGAAATGATTAATTCTTCAACTATTTTATCCTCTTTTGTACGTTTTCAAGCTTAGTACATACTTTATATCAGATGCAGCCAGCACCATACTACACGTATGATGGTAATAATGATAATACTTGATATAAAACATATTTAAATTCTCTATTATCAAAAAACAAAACATTTCATCCTAAATTTTGTGAAAACTTGTTATAGAAAATTTTTGGCGCTAGAAAATTCTTTTTTGACGACACAAATGAAAATTGGTATTTTTGATAAACTGTACACAGTGTAAAGCTGCTTCCATGCTCTTTGAATATGTAACTTTTTCCTCTTGAATGTCCCTTTGTCTCTTGACCAACATATTTTATGTACAACATAAGTAATTTTTCATAAAACTGAATTTATTGGATATTATTTATTGCTATGTGTC
Source organism: Diorhabda carinulata (assembly GCF_026250575.1). Lineage (NCBI taxonomy): Eukaryota > Metazoa > Arthropoda > Insecta > Coleoptera > Chrysomelidae > Diorhabda > Diorhabda carinulata. The sequence continues at coordinate 33,737,592 of NC_079460.1, read as the reverse complement.
GGAATATACGAGTACTAATAACCACTGGCAATGTTTGTAGGAACTGACAGGTCATGTAAGTATACTGGGTTTTAGTGACTAGTAAATTTCTTTTGTACGATTGGTAGATGATATCTAAATTTGTATCAACAGAATTACAATTAGCAAATATCAATTGTGAAGCATGGTTAATTGCTATCAAAAAATGATATTACTAAATCATTCAATAATAGATATCTCAAGTTTCTCAGTTTGGAACAGTTCATCATAAAAAGAATACATTTGTTGAGAAGTTTTATCATTTTTTGATTGAAATAATATCTCGTAAATAATTTTGTTTACTTCATTTTATAGAAACAGTAGTAAAGGAATGAATATTCATACAAATTGCCTGATATAAAACAAGATAAAAAAACTTGTAAATTTAAACCAAAGAAAATTTTTTGAACTGTACTCTGTTTTTTTTCTGATGTGGAAGAGAGACAAAGACAACTTGAAAAATTGCATTGTAAATGTGAATTATATAACAGATAGTTCATTAGAATGATAATCACAACAATACGTAATATAAGCATATAGACAAACACACCAACTATTTCACACCCCGAAGCACAAGTATTTCATCTACTTTAGGTCACATTCATTTACTTAAAAATCCCAATTCATTTGTGAAACAAATTCGACCAGTATATTAGCTATTTTTTAGTTCTTGAGCAAACACATGTGTTTCATCCATTTACATATTGCTATCTCAGCTTTTCATAAGCTCTCTAATGATCTCAACTTAAGATTCAACACGCCTAAGGAATACAGGAAAGATCCACTGCATTTTACAGTTTAATAATCATTTAGCTCGCTCTCTCCTTTCACTTAGAGGCAAAGTACAGCTAAATAAATATATTTCAATGATTTCAAAGTATTAATTAAAATGGTTCAAAGCTAAAATGAATTTTATTAGCTTCTTCATAAGTTTTAATTTTGGTAAGGGAATAAGGTATTTTAGAGTAGTAAATTTTTTAGAAGCTGTTCAAAAATTCAGGTATAATTTGATATACTATGTAATCATTAACGATTCATATATTGCTCATAACTGTTCACATTTATAGTGAATGAATTCCCATAATCAGTTTGTAATAAACAAACTTTTACAAAGTATTCAGAATTTGTAGGAAACAAGGTTTTTAAACTGTTAATATTAAAAATATTATATTGATATTAATATTATAATTGATATTTTATTGACATATATATGTCAATATATATATGTATATATGTATATATATATATATATATATATATATATATATATATATATATATATATATATACATAAATATTTACAAACATTAATAAAATAACAATTGTAATATTCAATGGATAATTCATTATCTGAATATTCCACAGAATCTAGGAAGTTTCCACAAATTGATATAAATAAAATGCAAATAGAAGATACCAATACTATAGAACTGCTTATGCATTGAATTATACTGTTGAAACCATATCAAACTGTTAGTAACGATCGAGAAAAAGATAATCAACGTATTATTTTGCCTTGACATCAACAATACTATATAGGAATTTTTGCTCTGATACAATATTTGCTGCTGTTTAAATATTGGCGATTTTCAACTTTTTGGATGTATTTTATACTGAATTTTACTGACACACTTCCGTTTAAAGTATGTAGCATGTGTTGTATTTATTTGGAAATTTATTCAACTTCAAGAATATAATCTTCTGTTATCGTAAACAAGATTTTTTATTGTTTTTAGGCATTGGACATTGTGAAACATTCTAGAAATCTTCTGACAGATGATAGACGCAAACCCGGAAGTGTAAAAGAAAAGACTTCTCGCCGAGGTTCTAGAGAATCTTTAGATATGGCTTATGATGGAGATGAGGTGAGTTCCAATAAGTGTGTCTAATAAGCCCATCTATTTTTTGACTTAGGGTTAAGTTTAAATTATTATAATAGATACTGTTCATTTTCATTATTAGTAGTAGTTTAGTAAAACTGCATTTATTTTTGAATTTTTTGACAAGGTACCACTGTCATTTTTCATTTTTGAAACTTTTATAAAAAAAATTTTTAGATAATTTTGACTTAGCTTCTTCCACATTTAGAATGTATTTGACATTTAAAAATTGCAATAATTAATTACTCAAGTTGCATTACATAAGCTTAGGTCTAATATGCTCAATTCACAATATGAATGGGAATAGAATCTTAAATTAAGAATAAATTATGAGCTGATATGCAATTATCTGAAAGGTTTAATATTATATGTGTAAAAGCTTCATAATTCAACAAAATTATATTCAAATGAGTATCAAGAAATACTCCATACTTCTAAAATTATTATTGTATTGAAGAAACTAAGTCAAGAATAAAGTAGTCTCTTCAACATTTTACGTAATCTGGATAAACAGTTTGATATTTGAAAAATGCTTGAAATATTTCTTGTAGATACGTTGCAGACTGAATATTTGTAGATAACTGATTAAATTTATATGCCAATACATGTTATAAACAAATTCAGTATTCATAATTGGATTATGTTGAAAACTGTTCTATCAACATGATATGATGAATGTCAAATACAAACACTATTTTTGATATTCAGTAACATGCATTGGAAAATATTGTTCCAGATATTCTTTTAATCTTTCAGTTTATTTACAAACTTAGCAGACAAGATTTTTTCGCTTATTTTTACTAACAAATTAACAGTAACTCATAAATATGTATACAAGGTGTTTCTAACATTTTTTCGATGACTAAGGCATATATTGCAATTGCAACTAATCAACTCATAAGCTTCTGCTTTTAAAATATTTACGCAATTTACTCATTACTACAGTAAGTAGGTATGTATTTCTGATACCATTAGTAGATAGTGCTAAAAAAAGTTGATAAAAGTTGTTGTACTGAACTAAATAAACCAGATTGGTTAATAGTATTCAATAATAAATATTTAGTTTAAACCAGTGGCTTCCGTTTCTCAATTATATTCAGCTCAAATACCAATTTGTTCATTATTAATATTTGCTTCATGAAACATAATGTGTACGTCCAAATTATAGAATCTACTTCGTTTTTAAGAACTAAAGTTTTCTAAAAAATTTGGAAATTGGATTTTTATAAACAAATTGTGAAAGGTTCAAACATGTGGTAACTTGATCGTGGATGCTTTTCAATAGATGTAGATGTCATGTGATCAATTTAGTAACAAACATTTCATTCATACTTGAATATACAGAATTTTTATGTATATTCCACCACATAATGAAAAATATTCAATAATATAATTCTCTTCAACTCAACGAAAGGTTAGCTTTGACGTGACAGATTTTCATTCAATAATTATTTACTAAATAAGAAACATCTTCAAACTAGTTTTATATTCCTTTTTAATTAAAGTTCACCATACCACATAATACTTGAGGTGATTAATTATTTTAATATGTTATGGGTATTACAGGACAAATATTTACCTATATCAGTACTTTTCTAAAACTTCATCTTTATGAAAGAGAACAAGTTTTATAATTCTAGTAAACATGGTCTACTGATCATAACAATACTTATTGGTACTAAGGAACCAAACTTTTTCTTTATTTGATGTATCCTCTTTTACCTCTAGGTTGTGATATCTATAATGTTTTAAAAATAAATTGGATACCGATTTTTATACCCATTTTGTTTATAATATTTATCCAATATAATGTTTAAAATATAAAATAATATTTTATGGGTAGATTTGTCCAATGATATCTTGTTGGTTTTTTTCATTCTAGTGGTTTTTCAGCTAAATTTATACAATGAATACTAATAAAATATGAACAGAAGTTCCTGCTGGTATGTCCAAGGTCGAATCTTGTGATGATGTATGTTAACAGTTTTGCTATTTTCATGTTTTCTCATTAACAGTTGTTTACTGAGTGGTAATGATAGTAAGATTTCATATCAGATGTAGTGGAATGGTGTAGGTTTCTAAAAGTATATAGTCATGACAAATTAGAAACAATTTTTTAGGATTTGAATTTTTTTATCGATTTTTGAAACCACTGGTTTTATCTGTAAGAAGCATCTTGTAGAACTTCAATTGAGAAAAATGTACTCCAAAGAGTAGTATTTTTGTGAAAATGTCATTATTTTCTTAATTTTTGAATTAAACTAAAACTGATGTTAGATACTTTCGATTAAAGTTTATGGATTTGGTACTTATTTCTATACAAAGAGTAAAAATAATATATAAACAAAAATTAATGGTGTAATATTTTTTGTGCATATTATCATGATTTGGTAAATGGAAGGTTATTTAAAATAGTAATAATACTCACAAAGATATTTAATCCACGTATACTGATAATTTGATATTTTTTGATAAATCGTTGGAATTATTTTTAATAAAACACGGTGTATAAGTGCTTCATTCAGAAGAGAAATAAGTTATCCTCCATACTACACAATTATAAAATATGTCATTTTTATTAATTACTTTATATACTTAATAAACATTATGTTCCTCACCAAAGGATATTTTCAAAAAATTATTGCATGTTGATTAAACTTGTAATTTTATTTAATGCGTTCATATAACATAATTAGAAATAAATATCAAAGCAAATTAAATATAAGACTTTTCAAAATATGAGATCAGATAAAGAAAGTATTCTCACCAACACTATCCCTAATAATGGAATCAATACTAATAAAAAGTGGATAATAGTTTATGTAAATAGTAACTCGAATACTGTTCAAGGATAAGATTTACAGTAAAAGGTTGTGAAAAATAAAGGAATGACGAAGTCCAGGATGGAAACATACTTCTATTTCATTAAAAAACCTTGAATTTTAAATAATTCGGCAAAAAAGTCGATAGTCGTCAAGTCTTATGAACAACAAAAGATTCCTGGTATATCAGAGGAATTAAAAAGTTCATACATTTTTACTAACTAAAAAATATTAACTGCGACAAATCGGAATTTAGTATATATGAGAAATAATGAAAATAGAATAGGAATAAAAATTGCAGATGTGGGAGCAAATGAACAATTGGCTTTATAATAAGAACTTATATGAGTGATCACATCTTTCCAGGTATTTAAATATTTACAGCTTTGAAAGAAAGCATATAGAAGAAACTTTGGCCTAGAAATAAAATTTATGATTACTAAAAGTATTAAACAAGGTTGTTGCTTATAGTCGACATTCCTTGAAACACTACCAATGGTTGATGCATTGTTTATACACCATCTTTCGTGGATGAATTGGTCATTGAGATACAATATATAGATGTCATCGAATACAGAACTTGTGAATTGATAGAGTAATGTAGCAAATGTGGTTTAGAAGTTAACGTTGACAAGAAAGAATATAGGAATTGGAGAACAACAGAATTTGCTACTGTCAATGGGACAAACACAAGTATAGCAATGATTACATATATTTGAGAAACTCCAAAGATGGAACACTGAAGTACGAACAAAAACGATTTTAATGCTAATGGGTGTATTATGGGACAATGAGAAAAAATTGATTCATAAATAATATAACAATTACACCTCTGAAGCTAACCTATGAAATACAAAAATCTGAAATATATATAATAAATGAAATACCAACGTATCCATTGTCAAAATATATGATGTGTATTTAGTATTTATTCATTTCATTGTTTTATTTCTTTTGATCTTTGATAAATAGAAAGAATCTTAATTTGTTTTTCCTTACTAGGTGTTTTCATAGATAAATTTACAAAAACCACTTACTATCACTGATTACCTCTGTTAACGCTTAATGAAATTGAGATAAAAGAAGTGAAGTATAATACTTTCCATGATGATTGTTGAATGAAAAGAAGTCAGTTATAACAATACAATCTATCATTAAATTAAAGATTCCAGATTAAAAATATTTCAAATGATTCCTTTAACTCCAAGTTAAATCATTTTTTATTTCTTAATTATTTGTTTATTAGTTTTTTATCCAGATCTTCAAATATATAAATAAATTAAACTTATAAAATTGATCAACCAATTTATTGACTATAATTTATAGTATTCCTTATTGAGAGACCGACTTAATATGCGAAATTTAAACGTTTTTGATTCTTGATGTTATTTTTTGAAGTGTATAGAAAAGTACTATGCAGCTGGTGGTACAAAAACAATAAGTATTATTTTTACAAATAATGAAAATGAATAGTTCTCGTTTTTTTTATTCTTTATAAATGGAACATTGTTCCCTTTACTCAAGTATTACTTTGCATTTTGTCTATTTACATTTTGTATATTAATATCTGTTATATTTTTTAATTTTGACGATTTTTATTCCATGTGGCAGGTACACAATAATATTTTAAGGTGAGAATGTATTTAGCACAATGATAATGTTAAGACAAAAGTTATTCTTCACTCTATGCTTTATGTATCAGCTTATGTAGCACCTCTCTGTAGTTGCCTAATTTTTCCATGACTTTGGTTTATTGTAAAGTAAGAAACAATAATGGAATTGTAATTTTGTGGCTTCTGAATCAATAAATACAGGTAAAGCAATGTTCGTACGTTATTTTTTCCACTATAACCAGCACACAACACAAATCTATAAAGAAATAATTTTTATATGATTAGTGACTCATACTTACCAATTTAAATTATCTTTAAAGATTGGGTAGTTACACCTTCAAAAATAGCATCAAGAACCATGAATTAGTCAAAAAATATATTCAGATTTTAATTTGAGTCACATGCATTTTAAAAAATATATTGATTGTTATATGTTTTAATATTGCTAAAATTTTGAGAACAAAATAACAGTGAAATTTGTTTCCCAATAAAACTGTTATCTATAATATAAATTTATATATCACGGAGAAACGATTAAATAATATGTATTTGCAATTTTTAAGTGTATAAACATTTTTTAAGGAATCTAGCTTGAGAGGCTCAAAAATAAATTGTGATTTATGAATTATATGTATATACAGTATGTCTAGTTAAGCTGGAATTATATTAAAAACTCATTTTATTATTAATTTTGGGGATAAAGTCATTCTTCCGAAATAGTTCTGCATGATGTATACCCCAGAATACAAAATAAGAAGAGATTGAAAATTAATACTGTTTATCATAATTGAAATTTAAAATGTCATTGTGTACAAGGTAGTATATTATAGAAAACAGAGATAAAGCGGTAAATTTACTCAATAAAAAACATCAATACAATTCAATCTGGCTCTCTCAACCAAAAGGAATATAATAAGTTTGTCACTTTTGATTAGTAAACATCGCACACACTCGAGCTTGCTTCCAATAAAGCGATTTATTATGTCACGTTGAAGAATGTCTTGAGAATATATATTGTGGGGAACTGTTTCATGGAAATTCTAATTTGTTTATTTAGATTTCCCGACTTTGCCGTCCTTACTTATTTTTTTGTGAAGTTACTTGAAACTAAAGATTTATCAGAGGTCTTATAATGAGAAGGAATATATTACAGTAGTTAGGAAGGGAAATTAAATTTTATTTCAAAATATTACCTGAATAATTATTGGTGCTAAATGGATTATGGTATTAGATATCTAAATGCACCTTTTATTTATTATCGACTTGTTCTTCGAATTGGCTAAAATCAATTTACATCTGATGGTTACATGTTAGTTTCTAGGCCATGCAAATTTTTTCAGTTTCTTCTAGTGGTAAGACTAATACCCTTCGCCAATTAACTTTAACAAGTTTAAATTGTAATACACATAGATTGTTAGTTGCTTCGACGCTCAATTTGGTTAACTAGATATCTATTTGGTTCGAATTATTTTAGTAATTTTTGATAATTATCTTTTTCGTTTTTAATTGAATTTGTCATTATTTTCAACTTTTTCCTTTTTGTTTAGCATTTATGTTTAATTTTTATCTACGTCGTTATTGGTATGCCTCTTCATTTCAATGATATTTTTTAGTTTTAAGAGCCTTTTCCGTTCATATTAGGTACATTTCCTCTATATTTTTAGTGTAACTCTTTTTACTCATTTCTTATCACATTTTGTATCATCTAACATTTTCATTATGTTTTTTTAAAGAAAAATAAATTAATTTTTCTTGCATATGAAGTATATAATATCCATATGAAGTATATAATATCAACCATCAAAATGAAGTTAATATTTATAGAAAATTTTAAATACGAAATGTTCATTCATTTTTAATAGGGTTTTTAATCGATGTGTTATCTATTTAAGATGCATTTTTTCCTAAAATAAGAGAATTTTTTTCCAACAAAACATACCTCTTTCATGAAATATCAGTAAATAGCACATGTTATAAAGTTTAGGTATTTGATACATCAATTTTAATGTAATACATGTGCTAAACAACAATTATAATCAAAAGCTCAAAAATATATAAAATACATTGCCATTCAGTTAATCTTCACGGTAAGTAATAATCCGCTTAATTTAATTGCTTTTATTTATTGATGTATAACAATAATAAAATTTTACTTACAATAGTTAATTAAGATTTATTATTATTATACATATTTCTTATATTGTATTTGACCATAATTTCAGTCTCAGACGATGAATACAAGTATTCGAAACCTCGAAAATATATTAGTCGACTTTAGTGTTTCCTTGCTATGTTCCCAATCGTAAGAAACCGTTCATAATATAGCTGGCAAAGATATATATATATATATATATATATATATATATATATATATATATATATATATATATATATATATATTATATGCAAAGCAAATAGTGCGAGTTTGCATGTGTACGTGGATTACTTGTGATTAGGTTTTTTTTCTTGATTTTGATTGAAAGCATATTAAATAAGGCAGACTTATAGTACAATAAATACAATTAATACTTAACAAAATGACAAAAACCAGATCTTGATCTCTTTTGTTTCATTTGATGTACAATTAAAAGAACTTGAGTAACTAGTGGCTAAGAATATTTTAAAATCTATGCCATGAATATTATGTATGAATTTTGGAGGTCTTTATTCAGTAGCGTTACAAAGTATTGTTGCATTTTTCTGCCATCGTTTAGTATACATTTTTTAGATACATATTATTTGTCCACAGACCACAACTGCAAAGACTCCAGACACGGAAAAAAGTGGCCTAAAAACTAAATTGTTCAGCGCACTTGGAATTCATTCACCAGTGAGCAAACCCAGCTCTTAGTTCTGTTCTTTTTTACCGAGAATATGATAAATTGTATATGTTGAGCTTTAAGTTTGAGAATGTTTATATATAGTAATATTTACTAAAAATAACATTCCATCTAATTGAAAGTTGTTTAGGAAAAAATTCTAAATACATGGAGGGTTCTGACTAGAAAGGGAAAACAAAAGCTTCTGCATCTATTTGAGATGGAAATGCCACAGAATTTGACACAAAAGTTTATTACATTTCACAGTTTAATGAGGTAATAAATAGACTATTGAAGAATATCTTTTTATGTGCACATTTTTGCAAATAGAAGAAACAGTTAATTATAGATTAGTAACCCATTCTGCAATTTCAATAGTGGTTACTTAAGCAAGCAGCAGTCTCTTAATGTGCATTATAATATAATTGCTTATTAAACTTTTTTTTCCAAATTAGCATTGGTGATTTGGTACAGATACATTTTGAACATATTTATTCTTCAGATAATTATAATTTTATGTTTGTTAACGATACTTTCTAGTATTGTTACAATAATGTTCAATTGAAACCTTTCAAGTAGGTTCATATAATATCTATATTTTGACTGAGTCGAAATATAGTAACACTGACCCAAGTAGATTTGGAAGATAATTATATTACCTGTCTTGTTATCTACATTTCCAGAAATATATTTTTCATAAGAAAGAAAAAAATTATCTCCCCCTTACGAGGTCCGTACCCTTCATATTTTACTTTTGGACTTTATTTTCAACTTGAGTGATTTCAAGTATAAACTAGTTACAAAATATCTAAGTTTTTTCCTAAACTGAATTTAAATCATTCAGAAATTAGCGAATTCAAAAGCTTTAGTGCAATAACAAATATTTTTAACAACATGCATTAAGTATAACGAACAAATATCTGAAAAACAATTTATAGGATCAGTCATTATTATATTTTTTTATTTTTTGCTTAATGAAATTTCATTGCTTAATTTAATAATATTTTAGATTTAACTTTTTAAAAGGTGATCAATACTTGCTTAAACTACTGGCTTGTATTACAATTTCAATAAAGTATCTGGTTAAAGTATTCCTATTTTTTTATTCACATCCTAATTTCAACAGATTTATTTTTGTTTTCAGAATTGATGTTTGCCTATCAATTAAAATTTAATTATTCAACAAGCTTATTGGTTGATTTACACCATTTGTGTAATTGAAGGAATATGTTCTGGAAAATATTTCGGAAAAATTAGATTATCTGTATTGGTCTTCATTTATAAAGCTCCATAGCTGAATACTGTTAGACCATACTTGTTGAAAGATTTGCAATAAGCTCTTCTTTATATGAAAAGTGAATTTCGTCCTAACATCTCATTCTAAATTCTTCACATTTTTCTTGTAGTGACTTTCAGCTAGGTATTCAAAACGAGGTAAGTGAAATAAAATTTCAATACAGTATTTATATTTATTCAATAAATAGTGTTTCCTGTTTACAATAATTTATAAAAAATGCATTATCATCCATATTAACTTAGTGGCATAACCAAAATATTAAAATTTGAGTTTTAATACTCAAATATTACAAAAAGATCTAACATTCGAACATTAACATAATATTAATTACTATTTTAAAAGATACAGCATAATATTGGTTCGCTTATTTTCACAACAAGCCAAAAGTCACAATGTTAATATGATAGTACTCATTATTTAGTATAAAATATTCCGAAATATATTATTGCGATGTAAAAATACTTTATTATTCAGTTCATTTCTCTCTAATTCAATTTATAGAAAAATATATGGGCAATACAATAACCTATAAATCTTCCTCAAATTTCTACCATACTAATTAATTATTTTCAGTAAATTCTTTTTTTTAATAAATGCGATAGATACTATTTATGTACAGTAAGAAAAACTTCACTGGCAGATATCTAGTCATAATTGCATTAGAAATACCAGCACATCATAATACTATTATAAATAATTTACAACTATGGTTCAAACATAATAAATAGGGTTGTTGTATCTTTTAAATAAGTAAAATTAGAAATTTAAACTTCTCCATCCGGTAACAGAAGCAAGACATCTTCTTCATCAGATGGGTATTGCTTTCCTGGTCTCCCTAAAAAAATAGTAACATTCTCGAATTCTTACGTGACAATTAAGGATCATTAAAGTGCTAGAAAACTTTGTTAAACTATTATTATATATTATTTGTGTAGTAATAAATAATTTTAATGAAATGAACAATCCTAGCTTAATTACTATAATTGTAAAATAAAACGGCCTTACAAATAATATAAATATATAAAATTGTGCAACACTAAAAGCTGAAAATGCAGGACAAATTTTAAAAAGAGAAATAATTAATCAAACTGTTTAATGCCCAATGAATTGCAAACATTGAGTCATCTTATAAATATATCACAACAATAAATGTAAAAATATAAATACAATTACAGAGCATTGATAATTAGATGAGAGATTTTAGAAGTTCATAATTCTTGATTAGTTCTTTATCATGAAGATTTAGTCGCTATTAAGCTCTAGTGAAGATATTTCCAAGAGCTAAATTTAAAATATTTTTACTATTATATATTTTCGTTCAACAATAAGTTGGTTTAATCCCGTCCCTCAGTGGCAAAATAACATGTTGATCCGTAAACCTCTTATCTTACTGAAACATAAAAGTTATAATCTTAAATGCAGTATGCTTCATAAAAGTGTCTTATCCTTTCACCTTGTTCACAAAAGTCTATGAATGTTTCCAATAGATGATTTTATACCCACCATCTGTTTTAATATAAATAATATTGAAAAACTACACAAATGCATGAAAGAACTCATCAATATTTACGATCAGAAATAAATTCAATTAATATTGCATTGGTCTTCAATCTTTTAGTAACTTACCTTTGGTAGTTACATTTTCTATATTATCTTTCAACTCATAACTTTTTACACTTTTTAATGCAAGTGATTGAAATTAGCAATAATGAACTATATTACCCTTCGTCTACACCAGCGCTATTATGGAATGTTTCAAAATTATTATTTATCGCATACAGCTACACTTTTTCCCATACGAGTACTCCTCCTTACCTCTGCCCTCCATAAGCTAATGTTTCATATAAAAATATTTATATTCATCTCTGGAGTAAGAATCGGTGACAGTGTTGAAATATGTGCTGATCACTTTTTCTGATATATTTCAATGTTAAAGGTGGAACTAGTGGAACAGTTGTTATTTATGTATCTGTATACTCTTGTATATATAGTTTTTTAGATAAATATACAACCTACTAAAATGACAAAAAAACGTTTCTAATATACTGGTTCCAAAATTGCGACTATATTTTCCCCATCAGCTCTAATTTTTAAAATACGGGTGAATTAATGTTAATTCAATTAATGAAATATAAATTTTCTACTTAAAATTAGAATCTAATTTATACCTGCATCAACTTAATATCCTAAGTCAACGGACCCTCCTCAACTTCGTTCTGTAAATAAATTCCTATATCCTTGGAATTGTCCATGACCCCTCTCATACCTAGCATTAAACAGAGTGCACAACCTGAATGCTGTACTGCATACTTATATTGATAGTTTTTTTAACAATCTGTATTTCAATTAGTTTTTTCTTCACGCATTAATGTAAAAATAATCATAAATAAGGGGTGGATAGGTGGCTAAATAATTCTATAATTACCACAATGAATATAGTAGAAAAGTGGTGTTAATGTTATTATAACTTCAATAACTGAAATAAGAAATCAAAGAATTGTATAATGTGGATATCTGTAATTTTCAATATTTATTTGAAAATAATGGTGGTCTGAATGTAGTTTTAGATCATCTCATTGAATTATATTTAAAAGGATCAATAACGATCAATATATGTCAAAATAAAATCTACTCTTCATTTTTTTCCTTTGATATTATTCATTCAGCTGCACAATTACAGTTAAGAGAATAATTTATGCATACTATGATTTCTACCTTCCTTTAAACAACCTGAAGATAAATGTATTTAAAAGAAGTAAGATATTGGTTACTCACTTGTTATCCTGGGACCTATCAAAATATCTATATAACAAATAATACTAGGTTAGGCCTAGAAGCATGAAATATCTAATTTGCATATATTTCATGACGCGATTAAGAACGCCTTTTCAGTTCATTGTTAGAAGGAAACTATTTGGATTAAATTTTGAAGAGTACGTTTTAATCACATTTTAGATTTGAACTTCCATCATACTTGGGTTTCATAGTAGAACTGAACAAATAGGATTTAAAATCCTCCCCAGAATCAAATCATCCACATCATATGTTAAGTTGGAATTTTTGGAACTGTTGATGATATTATTAATGAAAACACAATTTATACTATCACTACATCAACACTCACATTTACAGTGTCTGACAAGCGTTTCGATAACCAAGTTATCGTCTTCAGAGACTGAAGGTAAATACTTTCAGCCTCTGAATGCGAGTCTTGATGTAGTGATAGTAAGAACAGTGTGGTCAGTACGCAACATATGCTCTCCACAGTAGGAAGTTTAATATCTCCAACCTTAATTGTTGAATCTAATTCACGAATATTAAAATACCAAGACGTCTTGAAGAATTTTTGAATGGGTATTACCATATAAAAATTGTGATTGTAACGAATTGAATAATATATAGTTAATAAGTATTAGAAGTTATGTTTAAAAAGTCTCTATGCCACACAATTATTCCATTGGAATAGCAAATTATATCTTTTAATAATTATTCAAATAAGGTTTTTCGTTATTGTCGTGTGAGAATTTCTATTGATGGATTGAAATACCAATCAAACCATACGTAATAATAGAAATACACAAACGTATTAAAAATTATCAAATACAAAGTGGGATCTAAAAATAACTGAACTTTTTAGTTCTAGACTTATACGACCAATGTATTACAATCATAAAATGTTAATATTTATTCATACCATATACAATTCAATTAGATACTTGGAATGATAAATCAATTTATTCTTATAATATTTTAGAAGATTCTTTAGCACCTGAGTAACAGCTTCTTGTATGTCTTGTACGTCACTATCTGAAGTTCATTTTTTTAAATCTTAGGTGATATAAGATGGAAGCTAAGTCAATTAGTTTCTGATATATGAAAACTCATTCTATTAGTTTTTGCAATATTGCAAATGAGTGTATGAAAGTTCAATATTTGCTCTTTGTTAGATTCCGTTTTAACAACAGAAATACAAAATTGATATCAAAAATATGTAATGTTTTAACCTGCTAATCAATTAGCGTGCACTTAGAAGTTATATTATGTTTAGATCACACAGCGTAACTACATTTAATAAAAGCATTACTAGGAGGGTTTCAAGGTAAATACCAAACTAATTTAAGAGATATCAATTTATTTTAATAAATAACTAAACTTTTTCACATTCAATAATTCAATTACTTTTCCTTGCATTTTAAGTTAAAAGAATATTTGAAGTGAACTTAAATAATTAACTTCACGATATGCAAAAGTTCTCAAAAAAAAAGAAAAACTTTCACGAAACCTGAGCCTTCAAAACTGACCCATTAATAAAGCAAACTCACCTATCAAATGCTCATTTTGGTAATGATTATAAGGCTGGTACAAGAGTATAAGATAATATTGTTATGCATATAAATTTATTAAATTTTTCAATTCTTGAACATTTTATATGCAGTTTTTTGATGTTCTTGATTTTTGGTCTATTTTAATAAATAACATATTTTTTATATAAATTTATGCTACTGACTGTTTCATTTTGTGACGTTTTTTCAATTTTGCAACAATATAATGTTTTATGTATAAGAATATAACGGAAACAATGGAACAAAAAAAATGAATAGTTTTTGAAACCTTTACAGAACACTATAAAAAAATTCCACACTTTTAAAAGTTACGATAAAAAAATATTAATACACAAAATCTGCAGTTACTACATATTTTATCTCGGCACTACGTAAAACACCATGAGTGGCCTGGATAAAAAAAAAGATCTATGACCATGCTCTATACTACGAATAAAATTCATGGCAGAAGATAATCCAAAATAGAATGATACATATCATAAAACTAAGATCATTAAACATAATGTAGGCTAAATCGAATAATGAATAAGTATTATACATTAGCGGATATCTGGAAGAAGTTTCCCATTAATATCTTTCACAACATCTAGGGTAGAAGAATTTTCACAATATAAGTTTTACGCTTTTGTTACTTCCTACCATAATAGAAAATAGCAAAAATAATTTTTATTTCCAAACCTAAAGAGTTTACCAACAGAGTAGTCCTATATGCCTCTTACTCTTGAGAAAACTTCTGAAAAAAGTATTCTTTACTAGAAATCTTACCTCATATGAAAAGCTATCTTATACTGATCACAAGTATAATGTTTTATTAATATATAAATATGCCTGATTTTGTGAAGATTACGACGACAGGTAGAACAGAATATATTCCAGAAAATATTAAAGAAAAATTAAAATAATGGAGTTGACATCAAATTATGTTTGATTTGCTGAAAAAGAGTTACAGCTAATTGGGTAACCCCATGAAAAAGACTAAAAATAAATGTTACAGAAAGTAATTGAACACATTTAATTTGCTTCAAGTAGAATAAATATTTTTTACAAGTTACCAAGAACAAAACTCCAAACATACTTTTGACATAATTTGATAAACTAAATTAGTATCCTATTACCTCATTAACTTTGTTTTTAACAATGGGATGAGTACTTACAATCTTACGATTCTCTTCCTATCGTTTTAGTCCTTATATTTTCTTATAACATCTTATAAGCTAATTTGTTTTATATTGCCCTTGATGTAAACAGTTCAATGTTGATTTATAAATGCACAATAGCCAATTAAAATCGGTCTTGCCTCTCATACTTCTATTATAACCAGTGTACGAGCACACAATGTATTGTTGAAATTATCAACTTTAACATTTGCCTTAATTATGACTCATAATTATCAGTTAATGGTCTCATATTTAGGAATTTTAAAGATAATTGAACAGTACAATTTATATTTTCAGAAGAAATCAGTTTAGAACTGCTTATTAACTTCATTATTGAATAACAGTTGAAATTTACATTCTACCAAAACAGATCAGAAAGATAAAAATGGAAATTACTTTTTTTTAGTATATATCACAAACAAGATGAGGACTCATTTAAATATACAACACATTTTCGAAGCTCTTTAAAGTCACGCAGTAAAAACTTTATATTCAAAGAAAATAAAACTGGCAATTGATTAAATCTCGACCCTTTCTAACTAACTAAAATATTCAGTTAATTTAACTACCATTATTATTACTATTAGTATTTGTTGGTTAGCCTTCCAAATTCAATATACTTATTTGAAAATATGAACAATAAATACTATACTATAAATTATAGAATAATTGATGAAGATTCCTTTCAGTTTGGTGATTACGACTTTATTAGACCAGGCTAGTGGGAAATTTATAGAAAATCCTCATGTAAAATGTTGATATTTATTTAGATGTTACGTTGATCTATATTCGTATTTTTTAGTTTTTGTCTTGTGTTGCCTATATTAATTTTGATGTAGAAAGTGAAAACCACTATTTTGTACTTTGTTTCTTGGTCAAATATAGTTGATGTGTTATATTCTATATATAGAAATAGATTATAAGATTACAATCATGTAGATAATAATAAAGAATATTTAGTTTTCCTGAATTATAATTATTATATAAGAATGATTTCAAAATATTACCATGGAACCGGAAAAGTGAAAACAAAACGGTATAAACAAAAATGTGCAAATAAAAAATCATATACTATAAGGCATAACAAGATTACAATTTTCAATCGTAACGGCTTTCCAATTCATACTACATTGTTGTATATGTAATTATTTAGTATCTTAATAAATAAATTGGAAATATCTCACAAAAATACAATTTATGTGCATCAATTTAGTTAAGTAGATTATTACTTACGCGTTCGTACTTTTTTAAATACGATTTAAAATTAGATAAAACATTAAAATATATGACTTTAATCGCAAAACATTTTTCTGTTTTTATAAGTAACAGTCCATGGGCAATAACCAAAGTCAGTTATTACACCATTGAGTATAAGACTAGTTTGTATGTTTGATACCCCTACCTGGTTTTACATATTTTCGATTTTAAATAGTAAAATGTACCAAGCTAAATTAGCAGTTTTAATGGAAGATAAAATAGAAAAAATGACATATTCTCTTTAAGGAATTTATACTGGTGATAACGAGCACAAAAGTCACATCAGCAATATAAACGATCAAAAAATAACCATTTTTATAAAAAAGGTTAGCAGTTAATTTCATTAAACTACGAAAGTAACTACCAAAGTCAATATGAGAAGGCTCACATGGATAGTAGAAGTTGTTAACGGGAATGAGACTTAGCATTGTTGTTTCACTCTTAAATCAAACCTTTTCTATTCTTTGATAGTTTAATTAGTTTCTGTAGAGGCTTGCCTTAGTTTTTTATATCTATTCATTTCCGATTCGTGCCCAAACCAAAAAAAGCTAACTATTATTATGATTTTTTAAACTTCATAACAAATCATTCATGAGTTTCAATAGATAGGTATACTTTTTCATACAAACCCCCCAGAAATGGGCAATACAGAAATCCGTATTACTATTCTGGATTTGTTAGCATGAATATGACACATATCAAGTTAGTTTGAAGAGATACTAGTACTTTGATATTCATTTCATAATAAGATTCATACAAGAAATAATTTTGGCTTTAATTTATTCTTTGGATAGTTCTCCTAAAAAAACTAATCTAGTTTGTTGTCAATATCATTGGGCTGGGCTCGTACATCCTATACATACAAATTAATTCTTTTACCCAATTTAAGTAAATGATTAATCGCCGTTAACTGGTTATTTACAATATAAGTAACTAAGAGAGACAAATGTCATGAATTTTTACCAGCCCTATAGTCATTGTAAGATTATTAAAACTATTACAATTAAACGATCCCAAAAATAAACAGTCCAAAAGTCGCTTAATAATAACGACAAGAACCGTTATTATTTTCTACTATCTGAGTCAAGTGACACAGAAAATTAAAGTAGACATTACAAAAAGTGCTCAAACTAAACAAGCGACACTACTTATTGTTTCATTTTAGCGCGTGATTTTTGTATTTTACTAATTACTTTGTAATTCGTACCATTTTTTTCTATTGCAGTTGTCTTACTAGAAACAAAAGTCCTCGTAGGGCCACCGGGATATGGTATCCTGAATAACTGTAGGTGAAGGTAGTCACATATTTCAAGGCAAATTTGAGTGCAATATCTGAGTAGATCAATCAAAACCCATACCTATAAAAAATTCACAATATTTTTTGTCATCAACTACATCTAATAATATAAAACATTTTCAATAACCAATAAAAAAGGAATATGTCAAAGTTCATATTCTGCACTTGCTTGAATAGACCTCCTCATATATAATTACAGTTTCTATTATTCTTCAGCTTATAGAGATCAGTTAGTCTATAAGATAATCTATAATAAAATATGAAATGTCAGTTCTGTTTTTTAGTTTATGAGTTAATAATAAAATATTTTGTTACATAATGTGTTTTCAATTCGACATTTATTAGAAACTCTAAATACTGAAAAAATATCATCATTACATGATCTAATAGAAATATCAGACGTTTCATGTGAAAAATCACTATTACAACCCTCATTAACAGCATGTTGTCCTGTTGTCTAAATATAACTTTTAAACATTTGTAAGAACGTATATCTTTTACAGAAAATACTTACTAGACATAACCATAGTACATAATATTCGTTTATGAAAGTATTGAAGTACTGATTCAGAAACAGCATTGCAGGTCCCATAAGAGCCCAATCTGTATAATCCATCTCGCTTTTTGTCATATGAGCCACCTTAAATAAACATACATCAAATTAGTTTCAAATTTAGGTACTTTGGCGTCCAAATGATTATTAATTTTAATGAGATATAAATCTATGTCATGTTTAACATCAACAAACCAAAAAGGATATGGTACTACTGAATAATAACCGAAATAAAATAAATTGTTTTGAGAATGAAAAGAATAAGAGTTATAGAAAAAGCTAAATAAGTATTTAAATAGGCAGTGTTATGTCCAATATAAAAAAATGTACAGAGATTGTGCAAAAGCTGTGAAGGTAAAGTGTTAAAGTGTTGTATGTAAAATACTGGTAAATAATATACAAGATATGTTTCGAAAAAAAGTAGATACAAAATCACAAACAGTAGACCACACAACAGCAGTGTTACAGATAAGGATTGAGCCACAAGTTTATAATTCAACAAATAAAAAATATCTACTAAAAATGGAAATACCTGAAAAACTGATAAAATTGACTGTAGATTACCATCAGTTGATAGCCTAACCCAAAACCATATTTTTATCAGAATTTCCGTTTATATTTAAAAGTCAATTTACAAAAATATTTTATTTTTTACTTAAATTTCGATCGTTAATTTATAATTTGATGCTTTTTATGCATTTATAGTCCTTTATTCAAACATGTAATAGATTTTATGTTTTCATAATTATTATTGACAAATTTTAATATCAATAAACTACGAGGATGGTCCCAGAAGTACTTGGCCTGACCTAGAGATGGCGGTAGTTACTTGAAAAATACCATTTTATTAGAAAGTTCGCAATCTATACAGCACATGTTTCAAGTTTGATAACGCCATGTTGTTTAGTATTTTTTGGCAGTCCAACCATTATAAAATCTGAACTAAACTCTACTCTGGGTGAGACTGCTTCTTCGATATCAACAGTAAAATATTGGGTAGCTGAGTTTAAATGAGGCCGTACGACCTGCGAAGACCAGCATCGCAGTGGCCGACCAAATGAGGTGACGACTCCAGAAAGAAACCCTCAAAGCGGTACTGGATGATCGTCGACTGAAAAGCGCGAGCTAGCAGACATAATAGGCATTTCAAAAAGTGGGGTACATAGCAAAGTAACTAAAAATTTGGGCATGAGAAAGCTATGCGCAAGATGGGTGCCGCGTTTGCTCACAATGGAACAAAAACAGCGTCGTGAAGATGTTTCTATCGAGTGTTTAGCAGTGTTTCACAGAAATAAAGCCAAATTTTTGCACCGTTTCATAATCATGGATGAAACGTGGGTCCATCACTTCACACCCGAAACAATCAAAACAATGGATTGAAAAGGGAGGACCGGCTCCAAAAAAGGCAAAGATCGTTCCATCTGCGGGCAGGGTCATGGCGTTGGTTTTTTGGGATGCGCGTGGTATAATTTCAATTGACTATCTTGAAAAAGGGAAAAACTATCAACGGCGAATATTATGTGAACTTATTGTAACGTTTGAGCGAAGAAGATCATGTACGCTGCTATTAAAAATTAATCATAGATAACCGTACAACTTGAAAAAAATAAATGAAACAACCTATCAACTGATGTCATTCACTCACTGATATACTAGGGTAGAAATAATTTTATCAAAGGGTTAGGGTTAGGAGTTTATTTCAAATTTACACTGGTTTAAGATAAAGCTACATGATGTCAAGTTTAATTTATTTCTATTAGACGCTGTCAAAATTCTTCTACAAAATATTTTTTATGAATGTACTTACCACAAGTCGATTAGTGACTTTGGCTGCAACAAACCCGAATGCCAAGATGTACAGAGCTGGATGATTTTGATATATTTCTTGAGTAGATTTCTTATAAATTATAAAAGCCGGAACTAGCACCATGGAAAATGGTATTATTGGTGATAATACACTGGTTCCCTAATAAAAAATTTTAATTATCATTTATAAATTAAAAAACAGATAGTGTCTTGTTGGCTCCTTTCATTACATATATTGATAACTATTGAACACATAATATAACATAGTATTTTTCCTACATAAAATGGTCTGTAGACATTTAAAAGGACAGTAATTTATTTTGAAGTATATATGAATGATTATTCAGATCCATGACAACATTTATCTAGCGATAATCTTATATTTTTAATGTAAACAGGAAAGAAAAGTATCACTTTATTCAACTATATATGTTATTAAAATTAATTAAACAGTGACAAAATTAGCAGAAATAGTTACAGCCAACAAAGCACTATGAAATTATAAAAATTAAATTCTTAATAAGACGAAACATTCTACATCTTTCAAATTATTGTAAGGAATTGTTTTTATTCTAATCTCGTCACAAGAGAAACCAGTTTGTTCGATTAATTAAGGCATTATATTGAAAGACATGTTAGGACGACTAGCGTAGCGTCTTAATAAAATGCTTATATAGATACACAAGTTGTAATGTAAAAAAAACGTAAAAATAAATATATTTATATACAGGCGTTTCTGTCTTTCGATATCTCATTGATGTAAAATATTTCACTTTACCTTTTGTTAGAAACTAATAAAAAATAAGTAAAAGCGTGTTAGTGAATAAGCATGCTATACTCCAAAGCCTACAAGCAGCTGGAAAAATATAGTGTATTTATTTTATAGATAGACTTAAACATCTATTAGTAAGTATACAATGTATAGTGCATAGAAGAAGGAAGCTTATTAGACCAGAGCATAGTGTCGCATATGTTTGCAAAATTCGTAATTTTTTTTAAAATGTCCGGGAGGTACTCTTGATTATAAAAGTGTAAGATGACACTTGATATCTTGTGATGTTATTGTTTTAACAACGAAAAACTGAATAAGCCAGAAAAAATGCATTTTTTGCAATGAATTAATTTTTTATATACAATATTTCGAATGAAAAAAGTCCTTACACCTATTATCGTATATCCAACCCATTAATTGTTATGAATTTTTTACAATTCAAAATCGCCGAAAATCCTAATTTTCCTGCAAAAAATAATATACTTAAAAAATTGAAATGTTATAATTTTTATTTTTTTTTCAAATATTTCGACTATCTAAAGCAAATTAACATAAATAGATTTGAAGAATTTTGTTTTTTTATGTTTTATTTATGTTATAACAATATGCTCCCTACGCGCAGACACTCCCATCTCAATGTATAAGATGAGAGAAAGGCCGACGACGCGCTTACAAATTGTTTGCTATTTTTCAGCAGTAATACTTTTAAATTTCCCAACTTATTGTTATGTGTAATGAGATTTTTATTATTAAAATATTTTATATACCTAACATTTTTTGGCGATTGAAGTTAATAGAAACATTTATTTTCATCACTTCTTTTTATTTATGAAAAAATCATTGTCAGATCCCGTCTAAGAAGTAACCTTTTTTGAACCCTATTTTCCAGTAAGATAAAATAGGGCAAATACACTTGTCGTGATCCGTGAAAAATTTCTACCTGTTTCCATGAACACTGTTGGTTTAGTGGGGTCATAAAATTTTATGACTTCCAAAATACCGTTCTACTTTCATTATTTTACAGAAGGCAAAATGTTTCACACCAAAACAAGTTATATAGAATAGTTTAATAATAAATTATAATCTCATTACACATAACAATAAGTTGGGAAATTTAATAGATTAATATTAGAAGCAGTAAGAATATTTTTTTAACGTATTACTGCTGAAAAATAGCAAACTTTAAGCGCGTTGTCGGCCTTTCTCTCACTTATCTTATACATTGAGATGGGAGTGAGATAGAAATACTTCTCTCTCGAAAGTGTCTGCGCGTAGGGAGCATATTGTTATAACATAAATAAAACATATAAAAAACAAAATTTTTCAAATCTATTTGGGTTAATTTGTTTAAGATAGTTGAAATATTTGATAAAAATTTAAAAATTATAACATTTCAATTTTTTAGGTATATTATTTAATTTAGGAAAATTAGGATTTTCGGCGATTTGGAGTTGGAGTTACGATAATAGGTGTACGGACTTTTTTCATTCGAAATATTGTATATAAAAAATTAATGCATTGCAAAAATACATTTTTTCAGTTTTTCGTTGTTTAAACAATAACATCAAAAAATACCAAGTGTCATCTTACTTACTTTTATAATCAGGAACACCTCCCGGACATTTTAAAAACAAATTACGACTTAAAACAATTTTGCAAACGAATGCGCCACTATATGTTGACGAATTCAGTCCGTAGATTGCTTTTGTATATGTGACTGATTTTATCAATTTCTAGATTATTATTGAGCAAAAGTATAGTTATATTATAAACATCGGATACAGACACAATAGCTGCAAATTCAAGTCCTGTTAGTTGATGGTAGAAAAAGATAAATTTTAGTATGGAGATAAACAAAGTGGAGTATAAAAAATTCATTATCTGACTAAAAAAATACCAACCTACGAAATTATTCCAATATTCGGATATATAAGCCATTGGAAAAAGGGTGCACGAAACTTTTTTGCGAAATGAAGTATTGAATTCAATAACTGAGTAACTGATATTAAATTTAAGTGTAATTCTTTAAATATTGTACGTTGATTATCAGTAAGGCACGAACCTAGAGGTGCAAGGTTAGAAAGTGACCGGAGCAATGTTTTCAACTGAAAGTTTTAGTTAAAATAAATGACCTCCAGGGGAATTACTTTGGACGCTTATAATACAAGGTGTGCTTGTATTATTTTTTTCAAACTTAATTGTCAAATGAGAGTATAAGTATTCGCATGATTTACCTCGATTATTACTTTAATGAACCTATCCATAATTTCATATGTAATAGCAAATATCTCAGTTAAATAGACGACAACATTGATAGTTATTCAACCAATCATTATGCTTACAGAAAAGCCTACTTGGAAAGTTAAACAAACCTACGTAACGGGTTCTTGAGGAAGATATAAATTTAAATCATCCTGAATTTCTAGACTGATTATTGTAAATATCCCTTTACCCCATCTCTGACCCGTTTATCCGACAAAACAATCATTTACCATTACGTTACATTGTAACATATTATGTGTAGACTCACACTAGAAACTGAACCTGTTGAAGGGTGCCAACAGTAGAAGTCTGAATTCCTAGGAGCCGCATTCCAGTATCAACATGGACCGTGTCGACATGATGTTACTACACACATGTAGTAACAAAGGTGGTGTTGTGTAAAAACGAACAGGTAGAGTACCCACAACCGCTACCACAAAATGTTAAAATGTTAAATTCATGATTTCGTGCTGCAAGTTGAATATAGTGGTTTTTCATATCATATGGTACATAATATATTTGCCGAAACATGAAAAATTTTTCTACGTGATGGGTACCTCGGATATACATTTTTTAACGTAGTTTACACAAAAAATGAAAATCTTGCAATATTAGTGGCAATGGAAGAGTTATGGATCCATCACTGTGATTTAGATAGCAAAATACAATGTGAAGAGTAGAAACATCAAGATTCACCAGCTCCAAAAAAATTCAAGATGTAGCCTTGAGCAGTTAAGGACATGCTAACCATATTTTTAGTTTTATTAGTATATTATTTGCAAAATTGTTAGTCAGAAGTCCTTAATGGCTCACGCAGTCTTTCAATTAGTTAAACATCATGTTTTTCGGCAATTACCGGCTGTTTCCAAAACTTAAAGAACAGTTGTGTGGCAAACAATTTTCTTCTAATGATATCACATGTGCGGTTTGCAGAGGTTGAACAATCGTTCTTTCGAGTGAAGTAGGTAAAGCCAAACTATTGATCATTTGTTACATAGAAATGAAAATGATGAATTGATGATGAAATATCGTACTTCAAATTCAAGAAAATAGGATATTATCACCCGGAAATGAAGGGAGAATCACTGTGTTCTGCTCCTTATTATTATTATTATTTAGAATAATGTAGTTATTACATTAGATAATATATTTTACTATGAATAAATAATGACGTAAATCCTTGTAACTGATAGATGTTTAAATTTGGTTGAGAAACATAAATACTAAATGAGAAAAATATATTAAAAGTAGAATTTGGAACTATTGTCAAAACAACACAGAATTCAAGATCAAATATAAAAAATATAAAAATAAAGAAATTGTTCAGAGTAGAAAATATGGAAGTTGTTCTCCAGCCTTTATAATATTGGCAAAAGTTGAAGCTCTTTAGCTAAATAACCGTTGTAACGATTCACATTGAAGAATTGGAAAATGCATTTAACATATCAAAATTCAAGCAATACCGAAACATGAAAATTGTATAAAATTATTGAGGTACTGTTCAGCGACGAAAATCCTCGCATTGAGAAAGATCATAGCACATTTATTTGATATTTACTTTTTGAAGCATTCTGGACGACATTTTTAAATGAGTTTCCAATTTTTTTGTAAGCTAAAATATTTGCTAACTCGATATCATTATCATAGTATTTAATATGACACAAGTACAAAAGCATCCTTCCTCAATTCTTTTGTTTATGTTAGCACAAGTTTTTTGAGTAGTCTATTTGTAAAATAAATACATTTAAGGAATGCCGGAAGAACACTAAATAAAGCTATTATTAGAACTTCGTCAACATTCATTCTTTATCGACAATTTAAAACCCATGCAACGATAGAATTCCTTCAAAATATGACACTGCTGTGTGATGTGGTTCTAAATACCTTCTTCCAATTTTTCTTGTGTAAACGACTTTTACGTGATTCTAATGCATGACGAAAATGATATTAGACATTTTATGGATTGGTGTTTTTACATTTGTTTAAGTGAACTGAATGTTCTTTATTGGGTGAAGCTTTCTGTCATAAATTAGTCATACTAAGGATAAAAGCATCCTCAGTAGAATGGTTCAAATTAAATCTTCGAGTTCCTAGCTTGACTGTTAGAGAGAATGCTCTGTGAAGAAAAATTAAAAGATTAATCAATCACACGAGAGCGATTTAACGGAGAAGTAACTCTTCGTTAAGGTGATTATATTTTTAGTTTTTGTCATGTTTCTGATGGTATTTCCCAAAATTTTACATAAATCTGAAAGATAGATTACTTTTAATAGTTATAAAAAAACTATTTTCGTTGTAAAATAAATATGAGTGTTAATTGAACAATTTATTTATGTGGAAAAACAAAGAAATGAATTGTAAATGGTCCGTGTTTTCGGCCAATAAAATAATACTTACAATGTTCCAGGATTTTACAGGTGTAATCTTTAGTACCATTTATAAAAAAGGAAAACGATAATAATATAATATTTTACTATATGTTATTATCTCTTATCTACCTATCTAACAACAGTATTTGTAGAAAACGTTTTGTTCCAACACGATAATGCGCTTGCCTGCTATTGTGACAGAAAAATTAGCCGAACTAAGTTATGATTAATTGCCTCATCAACCTAATTCCCCTTTCTATTTCTCAGCGATCACTTTCTATTTCCAAAATTAAAGATTACTTTTTGGATTGGTTGCGAAAATTGGGTTAAGCCTGTTGAGTTTAAATGAGCTAATTTTTTATAGTAAAGTAACTTTTTTCCGTCAAAGCGTTCCCCATACTAGATAAATAATAAACAAAATTTTGGTCAAATTCCGTTTTTTTTTTAGTTTTTCTTTGATAAAAAAATAGTGAGAGCGAGAACTTTGAATAAATACCAATATATTTGAAGAGTGCGGACTTGCAAGTTACTTCTGTTGTTTTAATTATCGTAGGTAGAGGGATAAAAATTCTTTCCTTTTTAGGAGTATCCTACCGGCACGCCTTTGGCACAGTATTTTCAATGTTTGTGAATAGATAACAATAGGCTAAACCCTTATATTGACCCCAAACCGGGGCGGTACCACCTGCACTTAATAAAAAGAAAAAAATTTACAATGAAATCAATGCCAAACTATTAAAGTGGCTTAAATATTCGTCGGATCACTCTGTGGTCCCTTTGCATACCTAATGAGCTTTTATTGCTCTATACCTTTCTGAAATAAACTATAATTAATTTTGTAACAATACCGCAAAAACCTCATTTTGATATCATTGGTATAATTTGAGATAAAAATAAATGTATTATAACTTGAAATAGTATACTTCTATGAAAATTTGAACCATTCACAAACATTTGTTAACTCAAAGTGTATTCACTAAATGCCGCTCAAGCATATTTTTTTAAAAGCAAAAAAATTTCAAAGCAGACCCAAATACATCTTTAAATCTGTCACAAACCAATCTTGCAAAATTTCTTATTTTTCTGGCCCATAATCGAAGTCTTTACGCTTAATGCTCTATCTACTATACCAAGGTTGTCAAACTCGCGGACCGCGGGACGTTCGCTGTCGTAAAAAATAAATGGAATTGGCTAAACTTACTATGATAAAAAAATGCATACATTTATTTTGAATGTATTAATTATGAAAATACTGCTTATAGAACCAAGATCAGATCATAACGAATAGGTTTAACATATTCAAAACATTCAAATTTGATATTGTCAAAAGAAACGGTTTCTCCGCTCACAAATTTCAACAACGTTTATAGAAATAAAAAAGTTTTAAATTGAACAAATACAAAACCTTATTATTAACAATGATTGAAACTCATCGAAGAGCTCTGGAAATTGAAACAATGCAATGGGAACAGAATATGGCGAGACGTTTGAATGTTAGTAGTTCAACAGTAGAAATAACACACCACCAGTTTTTTGTTATTGCTCGGCACAAAGGCGAAAAGAAAAACAACAGTTTGGGAGGATAGCTTTCTCGAGATACTGCACTGCGAGGCAGAAAGCAAACCGCTAGAAGGCTCTAAAGCGGTTTCCAGCCAACTGTCTACCAGTCTACTGCTCGACGACGGTTAAATCAAAGATTTGAGTTTGTCCGTGGCACATGAATGGACAATTGATGACTTAAACAAAGTATTGTCCATGGATGAGTCTACAATTGGCTTATATGGTAAAAATGGAATAAAAAAGGTGCGTGCAGCAACCTCTGGTTGCTTATGGGGAGTGGCTCGGTACGGTACGGAAAACGGCAAGACAGTAACGAAGTCCAGTAAAGAGCATATTTGGAACTAACTCAAAGACGTCGTATATTTGCTCCAGTATAAGTACAGAGCTCCGATCAGTCAATTTCTTATTTTCTAAGGTCAATCAATGTTGTGTTCTTTTAAAAAATATATATTTTCCAATGTTTGCTTATTTTTTTGCTTGCATAATTGAATAAATACACAATACAAAAAATAAGTTAATTGATAAAACTGGATAATTTCGAAAATTGTTGGTGTAGGATTAGAACTGCAAAATTTCAAGATATAGCGATTGTAGCATTATTGTTGGGATAAATAAATAACACAAATCCAATCCTTTTTGTTGTTGGTATGAAAATAATCACAAACTCATTCTTGGCGGCTTTATGGAAAGTATCTAAATTGCGTAGGGTGCCTACAAAGAGTACAATTGCTTCATTTTCTCTCTTTTTTTATTGACAACGCAGTACGTTTTCATGATAAATAATATGGAGTGTCATAAATATGAAATTTGTTTATTGTTATGATATTATTGGAAAGAAAAGTTTAAAGCAGCCGTGGCAGCAAGAAAAATATGTGAAATTGAAGAGGAAGACACAATTAATGAGGAACGACACAGTGTTGGTTTAAGCGTTTTAATGGTGAACTTGCGACAGAACGAAATTTAAACCTTGTTTGATTGGCCCAAGCTAGTCTATGAGTTTGACACCCTTTATTAAATCATGACATTCTATATTCATGATCTGTCACAAATGGCAAGAATTACCAATTTTAATTTGACGGTAGTTGATAGCAGAAGGAATTCGGGAAGTAAAAGGGAACATAGTTTCCAAAACTAAGATTACCATTTTCTAAGTAACATCGGTTAGGTTCAGAATATATACTTTACTTAATGAAATTATAAAAAAGTATTGAACCAAACACTTTCGGTGTTTAAAATAATATCTTACTTTTCCGTAAATAAACTGTGAAGAATCATAACATGGATTTGAGAATCGAACAAAGGAAACAGTATAATCACAAAACCACTGTTTATGATCAAATGTTGACACAGTTTCTGATAATAAAGCATTTTTCCCGGCCATTCTAATAACAAAAATGATGAAAAAAATTATATGATAGAAATATAGTAAGGTTCTAGGTAAAGATGTGGTTTCTTTATTAATATATTGAATTATATTGGTCGATATAATTTCATAAGGTTAATTTAGAATAAGCAGAGCAATTAATGACCATAAAGATTTAATAAATTATGTAAATATGAAATTGCAGTGAGATAAGCAAAATTTTATGAGGACAAGTTATTGTTTCGTTATTAATTTCATGGACCTAACTGACAACAGCTAATGAAACTACATAAAAACCAAAAATACCGAGCTATTCAAAAGTGGCAAAGCTCCTCTTTTTTTTGGAATCATACATAAACCAATGAAATGTCGAAACTGGATATTAAGGATTGTAAAATTGTAGAATCCACTGTAGTCTTTGCTCGAAGTGAGCTTCATTTACTTATAGTGGAATATCCTATTTTATAATGTAGCTGTAAAAATAGCTATACATTATGAAACAATAAATCAATAATCGCTCATAAAATTTGAGTGTTCGTCCTAGAGTTGATGAACTATTTTTAATATATATGGGCGAAACATGTTTTGTTATAAATACAATGCCTACCACCAAATATAGACGCTTATAGAATATCTGGCGCGAGCAGGATAACTGGAAGTGATAACAGGCTATCTGATTTCTGTACGTATACGCGCTCTTAAGGCACTCGAGATTCCCAGTTCGCACTAACGTCTTGGCTGCGTGAATATCAAGCAACCAGCAGCGCCAACTGGCGGCTGGGTCACCGGTAAATAGCCACGGGTTCCCAGTAGCTTAAAGAGTCCTCTATAAGAACTGTTCTTCTACAAGCGTGTGTATTCCTTGACAGTATAAATACTTTCCTGGCTAATGCCTCGATGAATATTGAATTACATCTCCTCCGAGCGTGATATTCATCGACATTTTTGTCGATAGCAACATCCCTAATTGCAATAAGGGGGTTGTAACTGCTGACTAGTTACGACGTTGTTGTATACCATCAGAGTAGCGTAACAACCTATCGTTCGGAGTGTTTAATCCGAACCACATCAGCCAGTGCTGCTATTTGGTGTAAACGATATATGGAGTCACCCTTACTTTCAACTGCGAACTACAAGTCAGGTAAAAATGATGGATAATCGCCGATAATGCAGATTCCATTTTGATGGTACTATTAAAAAGGTCGATGAACATCACGCCCCTCAAAGGAAAGTATACCACCAAAATGAATACGTGGTTATTCGAAAGCTTGGAATACATATAAAAAAAGTGTACACTTTGGTTTTTGATTGCCACACTAAAAACGTTTATAAACTAGTTGGCAAACTTTTAGCACGAAGCTGTTCAACAAATTATATTAAATCTAAAAAAATTTGAAATTGAAGTGTCTAAAATACATTCGATTAACTTTTATTATTGAATATGAATATGCAAAATTTTGACATTTACAAAAACGTCATATTGGAAAGACAAAAACTTAAGAGGTGGAGCTAGAATTTTAAATTTCAGTATTAACTGATTCAATTTATTACAACTTTATTTTTTTTAAGCTAGTTGACAAAACTATGATTGTATATATTATAATATATTTAGTTTGCAAATTTCACTAGTTTATTTATAATAATTCCAAAGATAAAAGATGGGAAGAGGAATTTTGACTATTGAATACCATTGTATAACTATCTTTATAAACATATAAATACCCCCACCAATTTTAATTCGTGTATATATCCATTCAAGAAAAAACATACAAAAAAGAATACTTTAGAAAGAGACTTCTAAAGAAAGCTGAATTTTGAAGTAGTGAGTATCGAAATACGCACAATTACTTTAACAGATGACATAACCACAGAATTAGTTTTTTTTTAAATTTGGAGAAAAAAAAATGTAGATTGCAGAGATTACAAAATTATAAACCATTACGAAGAAAATAGTAGTACAGTGGTAGTTCTTCTAATTTCATTGGAAGACGTTTATAGAAATATAGTCAGCAAATAAAAGCTTGAGCTTGAGAAAAGAAAAAGATTTAGCATTTAGCTCTGGCTGTTTGGACCCAAGTTCATTGCAAACACTAACTGTAGGAGAAGAGCGAGGTGTATTCCTATAATAGTTTATAACAGTTCAGATTTCCATTGTTAAATTGTACTCGAAATACGGAAGTTAGGTATGTATTGTTTATATAAGTTCAAGTGTATCATATGTAGATGTGTATAAATGGAAATATTCCATTTAAAGTTTAGATATATGGCTGTGGCAACTGAATACTGAATCTATCAATTTATTTTTTACCTAGAACCCTAAGGGCCAAAACAAAGGTAATGTAAAGCTTACGGCTATTGTTGATCCATTTTTGCCTATTCCTCCCGTAAAAATAATTGAAAGATCAGCTCGGACTAGGCGAAGAGCAACCACGCATGCCAACCACAAAGGTATTGACCTCATTTCCAAATCCAGAGCCGGTAACTTTAATTAAGAATCAATAGAATCTTAATCATTAAAAGTTCTTATGCATGAAGCTTATAAAGGTCAATTTATTACAATTATATATATATATATATATATATATATATATATATATATATATATATATATATATAACCTTCTAGTTGCTAATTGATTATGTTTTTATTAGTATATTTTAAAAATATACCTTTGAGTCTTTCAGTAAGTTTATGTATGAAGATGCTTTATCCTATCACTCAAAGATGATATAAAAAAAATGATTTAGAGTTTTAGGTACATATCTCGACTTAATAATATTGATACATTTTTCTAATCTTCCTTAAGTAACATCTCGTAGAAAAATGTATCAACTCTATAAAGAAAGAAATATTTTCAAGTATGTTCGACCAGTTTTTTAGATAACGATCTAGAACTGATTTCAAAAAGCCAGTAAACATTAGCTCCAAATAATAATTTATTTTTCGGTGCAAGCAATATTTTGAAATTTTGTGCGATGTACTCGACGTTAATAAAATTAAAATGGAGAGGCAAAAAACTAAATGAAAAAGCAAGATACATAGAACCAAGAATAGGTAATCGATAGAATCACATGGTGAAATTGGTTTTGTTTGGTTCATATTTTTTCAATTATTGATCTGTTAGTTTTATACGCGCAATAAATTAGACAAAATGTACAATCCGATCAAGGTAAATGAAGTAACCATCAATTAGACCAAGCGAGGAATATACCAACCAAAGATTAATTATATATACTTAGGACCCTAATAAACATTCTTACACTGTACAAATAGTTTGAATTTTTACATTTTAACAGTAATACGAAGATTGCTAATTATGTTTCTGACCTAGATGTAAGCAGGTTTCGTCTCTCGTTTTCAATCGAAAACATTGCATCCATAAGACATTCAATGAACGTTGGATCCCGAAGTATTATACAAACGTCCAAAGAAAGCTCATGTCGACTGGTGCAAAGAACTAGATCTAACAAGATTATTCAATTCAAACCAAAAAAGTTCGTGGAAGAAATGGAGCTGGACACATGGCAACAATAGTTTATAGTCGGAAGGCTAAAGATGTCCCCTTGGGAAAACTGAGATTTGAAAAACATATAATATCGTAAGTGGTAATCCAGGCTCGCAAGTCTAGGACAGCGTTTGTGGTTATTTCGTTAATTCCCAGGATATAACTTTTGCAAAGAAAGAAACTCCAGCAATATATTCATGACAACATTTTTTATCTTTAAATATAGTTCTAATAGAATAAAAAAACATTCCAGATTTTTTTGTCTCCCTCCAAAACCTAAAACATGTGTTATTAATATTTCCAACAAAAATATATATTTGGCAATATGAAATTAATCAACAATATTAATTATCATATTCTCTGTATAATTAATTGAATACTAAAATAAAAATTCGCTTTTAGATTTGTTGCAAGTGTTGACTCCTTTTATTTTCTCATGTGAATGTTAATAATTTTAGTTGAATTTTCAATTCAAGGAAGCATAAATTTCATTAGAAATAACGTTGAAATATATATAAAGTTTCTTTTTCATTGCCGGGTCAAACTGTACCACAGTGAAGATCAGAAACTGCCCCCCTAAAATAGAAGATTGAAAATTATACTATTAATGAGATTTTATTGATAACATTCATAACTTGTCAATGATATAGTAATTATTCTAACTCAATTTTCATAATAACTGTTAATATAATTTATTAATTTAACGTGAAATTTAAAACAAAAAACTTATTTAGTGAATTTTATAAAATATGTATTTCATCATGAATCACGAATATGTATTTATTTCGTTAGGTGTGGTTTCTTTTTATACGAATATTGCTATTACCATTGTGAAGAATATATTAATGAAAAAATGGGACAAAATTAAAGAATATACAGAAATACCTCAAAACGAATTTATAAAAGCTATAGAACTAACACTTACAACAACATTTTCAAATATTAACTGTCCTAAGCAAACTTGATATAAACATTCCATTCATTTTCCGATATGTAGATGATTGCATCACTGCCGTACCAAGGAATCAAATTGAAAACATAAATAAAAAATTCAATTCTTATCATAAAAAACTTCAATTCACAATCGAGGTTGAGCAAAATAATAGAATCAATTTTCTTAATGTCACATTATATAAAATTAAGAATAACATAAGAACAGAATGGTATACGAAACCAACTTGGTCCTTAAGATATTAAACTTCAATTCGTGTCATCCTATGTCACAAAAAAGATCAGTGTTAATAAGTTTGGCTGATAGATCTATCCAACTATCAGATCCTGAATTTAGATGCTTAGCTATTCAAAAATCATAAACTTCATTAAAAGAAAATAATTCTCCAGAAAAAATTATAAATTCAAGAAAAGGATAAACAGATACTACAATCAATTTAAAAACAAAACTGAAACGAAACGTCAAAGCATAAAACATTTTTCCTCACCATATGTACAAGGACTTTCCCAACAATTATTGAATTATTTCAATAAATATGACATTAGTATAAGTCATAGAAGACATAATACATTATCCAAATATTTCACTAAATCAAAATCTAAAACACCAAAAAACAAAAGAAGTGATGTTATATCAAGTGCCTTATACTAATTGTGACGCTGTCTACATAGGGCAGACCTCTCAATATTTAGAAAATAGACTAAAAGGTCATCAATACGATTAAAAAAAATAGAACTGCATTAACGAACCATGAAATATCAAAAAAACATAAATTCAATTATAAAGATTCAAAAATTCTTGAAATGGAATCTAATACACGAAAAATGGAATTTTTAGAAATGGTTCACATTCATAAGGACGAAAAAGCTATAAATGATAAAAATGACCTAAATAATTTAAGTAAAATTTATAGCTCTATTTGTAAATTCTAATAAAACTACAAACAATTTAATTGATTACTGCTATATATTTGAGATGTAGGGACCAAGGAAAAATTAATTAGTTCTAAGTTGATTTTATCCTTATTCATGATGAAGGATATCATATTTTGATAAAGACTCAAAGAAAAGTCGAAACGTCAAAATTTAACTAATTTTTAAACAGAAGACACCTAAAATCATGAACATTTAGATGCATTAATATATCAAAAGGTCTAAGAAATATGAAATTAAAGAAATAAATTTCAGTGAGGGCCCCATATTGCGTAACGTCTTAGATATAAAATAAACACTGAACACTTGAATACAAAGTAAACATGACAGTTATTCTCTCGGTTATTCTAAAATAAGCGTTATTATTAAACTTTGATTAATCTGAAAAATGGGATATAATTCGTGTTTTGTGCCAAGATGTAAAAATACCAAGAATGAAACACTTGATAAAGTTTTTTTATGATGCCAAGAAATTCGAATATACAACAAGTTTGAAAAGTGTGTGTTGAAAAGTGTTAGTCGTTTTAACAATCCAGCGAGATGTAATTAATTTTGTTGCCAGGATCATTTTAATTTAAGTAGGAAGCAAATTTAACTAATTTCAATATTTTATAGTAATTAAGTTTATTATGCTTTTAATTTTTAACGTAATTATGTAAAAATATAAAAACTTAACCTATAGAAGGTTTATTCACTTTATACTTATATATAGAAAAATGTTTTATTTATACATAACGAATAGATAAAGTATGTATTATAACAGCATACGCTACGTTGCCGGCAACGATAATCTCGTGATCATCAAGCAGATAACTGCTCAATGTTTTTATTAAACCTATGACGTCGCAACTGAAAACCAATGAGAATCGTTTTCTTATGTAGTTAAAAATTTGAAATTTTTGCGATTTTCAATTGAATATTTAGATATTATTGTTTCAATTTTGATAAAATATTTTACTTTCTGACATTATTTCATATCAAGAACTTATAAAATAGAAATTCTTTTTAAAAAATGCAATTACCCTATTTTATCTTAATATTAGTAATTCTATGATTTTCTATTATATAAAAACTAAATTCCAACATATATTTTTTAAATATAATTTTTGGATTATTTTATTTGCAAAATTTTAAATGCTGCTCAGTAGAGAAAAAAACGCGAACACTCTCCCAGGCTTGCGAGCCTGGATTCGCCAAGTGACCACGGAATAATATCGTTTCGCATTTTCATTTCGCTGAAAGGACCTCTCCAAAATTCGTCGCCAGGTGTTGGACTATTAGTGGTGTTGAACCAACGCAGATCTATCATTGGTTTGTCAGAAATCATTGGAAAATTCAAAAAAAGCAGAAGAAAAAGCATGATAAAGTGAATATTTCAAATTAGTTCAGAAAAACGGTTTTCAAAGCAGCCATATATCGAACTGATCGTTCTACCTCCTGCACAATTCGGATTTGATACATTTTGGAATTACATCAATCTATTGCTTTGGAAAACAATGAAACCAATTCAATGTTTTCATTAATAGACTAGAAACATAAATAGCAAGCCTAGTATCTTTTACTCTATTTAGGCTTTGGAATACCTGTGTTAAACACTACAAAATAACACATGCTCGAGTTTCATTACCGCATACCATAGTCGTTGGCAAATATGACAGATATCAAAATAGGTAAAATTTCAGCTTTCAGCGACATTAATAAAGTGATAATGACAAATTCAATGCAGTAAATATCTTTAATAAATGAACAAATAATTAGCTCAACATTTTTTTCAATACTCATTAATTCTCTGTAGAATAAATATCTACACTAGTAAATATTTACTTGGAAGAATAAGAAGTGCATTCGACAAACTAAGAGGCTTTTTAATACTTCTCAAAAAATAGCTTGGGCTCTTTTTAAATGCATTTATGTTATGTTATGCATTAAATGTTCATGTGATATGTATATCCTCAATTGTGGCAAAACATTGTTCTTACATGCGGCTTCTTAGTTCTGGCAATAGAAAAAATCATAACCGGTAAATACTGTGACTATAGGCAAGTTAAAGTGTAGTTTTCGACAAATAGTAATTAATTGTTTAGCCATAAATGTGAGCGTGTTTCCACTAAACGTGTTATTTTAATGCTCTTTTGACCTTTGTCGTCATAACTATGTACCTATATTTACAGGGGGTCTCGCATAAGAACTGACAAAGCTGTGTATAGGGAGCCCAAAATATGACAATTGGTGACAATTTATCACTTACCAAATTACATCGCTGAGAAGTTATACGGCCTTAAAGTAGAATTTAAAACTTAGGAAAAATATAATATTTTTTGGAACCCTTCAACTTTTAGGGGTGACTAAATTTTCACAAAATTTTATTTGTCAGTTGATTTAAAGAGTTTTATTTTCATATCGTGGATAATTTTCCATAAAACTTTCATTTCCAAGGACCATCAACCATGTTAATTAAAAAGTTACAAAAAAATCAAGAATTGGCTATGAATTTACATCAAATTTGATAATTTGCAATTCGGTTCTTCTAGTAATCAAATTGCCATAGTTTTTTTAAATGAGTAGAAACGAGTGGGTATGTTATTGGTGTTAAGTTTTTCTGAAGGAAAGCTTGGAAGATTATCGGTGGAGGTTATCTGAGTTTTATAATGTTAATCGCAAGCATCCTGTCCAAACGTAAATTACGTCTAATAGTTCTAATGATATCCAAAATAAGGTTCTTCATCTCGCGCACTCATTTAAAACCATTTAATTACTTGAAGAACTATTTCAATATATAATTTCAAATTGTCTAATTTGATGTAGTAATGATTGAAAATATGTCTTTGATTAACAGATTCATATGGTGTACCTAATTTGATTTTAAATACTTTCAAAGTGTTGTAAAAAAATTTTACTCGATATTTTGGACCCTATAAATCCTCAGGGATGTAGCTGGATATAGAGGTATATTGCACTCAATCGTCATATTTTGGGCTCCTCTATACACCCTTGTTATATGTCGGTTCTCATGCTGGACACCCTGTATATCGTCATCAGATTTAATTTTAAACAATTTAATACAGATTCATCGCCAAGCACAACAAAACACGTTCAGTTATTTTATATGTTAAAAACAAATTAATGATGCAAAGAGAGCCAAACTACCAAAAAAAATGTAATAAAGTAGATAATGAAAGTTTATATAACTTGGACATTTTCACTGTTTGGCGAAAGAAAAAAAAACAACTATTTTCTGTGATGAATAGAAAATGGTATAACTGTCGATTCACACCCCGTTTTTAAACGAATTTTTGAATTTCAATACATAATCAGGAAAGTAGTTGTTTTTATTTTAAAGACCCAATAATTATTGATTGAAATATACAGACATAGCTAGAAATTTTGATTTCAATCAACTTATTATTTGACATTTACTGCATTGATTGTGTAGCATGTGCACAAATTAAAACAATTGACATAATATTAATTCATGGAGAACTTTTTAAATAGACAATACCAGCAATTATTCAAAAGATATAAAAAGCGAATAACTGAATTTTTCTATATTTAAAGGTACTCTTAAAAATCCACACTACGGGTGCTTACAGCGATCGTGGATCCATTTTTTCCAATCCCTCCGATTTTTAAACTTTCGATAAAAGATAAAAATACTTGGAAATAGCCTAAATAGAATGCACTACACATCACGTGGGCCATATATATTTCAAATCCAAAAAGTGATACCTAGAAAACAACGTCAACTAAAAACATTTAAGCAACAAAAATAAACCGAAGATTCTTCAACCATCCAAATCGATTCCATTATTCCATTTTATAATATCCTCAATAGAAAATAGATGTTTTCTGATTGAATTATGCATCGAATCATATAAATTTTTTGCGACGAAAAACTTTTCAACAGTTTTACTTAATCATCTTTACCTTTGTGATTTTCGTTAGCTATGTTGGTGATCTAAACTTGTCATAATAAAACATATTCAATAGGGTTCTAATTAATTGGAGTATTACATCTAAGTGTTTAAAAATTCAAACAGAAGTAAGAGTTAACAGAGAACAGATGAGCAAAACAGAAACAAATGAATATATAAAAGATCTAGTATACAATGCAGTAATCATTCAAATATATATCTATGGTAACAAGAGATGCTTATTTATGTCAATAAGTCAAGCAAACTTGCAATAAGGCGTAAATTACACTTTCTCAAAGAAAGTCCGAGAGGACAGCCTACTTGCCAGTAATATAGCTTCTAGTTGAAAAGTACTTGAGCATTTCAGAGAATAATTAAGAGTAGAACAATTATAATAAAATAGCAAACCAAAAATTTAAATGTTTCGATACATATCTACTTTAATATCAACATCTATTTTTTTCATTATTAACGTTAAAAAATAGAATATAATGTAATTTTGAAAACTTAAAATGTTTCTCATTATTTGCATCTGTTTTCTTTGCAATATAACAATAGTACAACTTCAATTAATTGGAAAACTTTTTAGTTTTCAAGGTAAATTGTCCATAATATAACCATACAAGAGATAGAAAATATTAGAACTTCAGATAAAACATTAATTTTTGATAAAGATATTTTATGTACGCATAACAAAACAATATCAATAGTTTTATAAACATCACCAAATAATGTGAAAATGAATGCAGGTAGTTAATTACACAGTGATCTGTACATTTTTATGTGTCGCTTACATAAGTCTTATTGACAGGATGAATTTAATTTTCACGAATAGATTTCCATTGCATTTTCAATATAAACAATATCAGTATCTGGCAAAAATTAGTATTTACAACTTTTTACAATAAAAAGCCAATAACTAAAGCAATAGAAATGACACATTAAGATGTGTAGAAACATAATTTCAACCTTTACAATATTAAGTACCTTATAACAGCGTGTCTGCAATCTTTTAATTTTCCGTTTTATTCTAGTTTCTATTTTTAACGTAGGAATAGAGGAATTCTAAAAATATTTTAAAAATTTCCAACATAATGATGTAAATTGGAAAAGTCAAGCTTTTGATAGTTTTTATACTTGTATACTCTAGAGAATCAGAAAACTCATTCCTCAATTTTTTTCCTTCCTTTTAAAACCATACATAAAAAACCATCCCTTCATCAATGAATACAGTAAACATTTAGACACATCAGCTTACCAAAAAAACCAGTGAAAAAACATATATATGTATGTTGTGATTCAGGTTGTATACACGGCGACTCAAAAGATGCTCAGTCTTAAAGCTGAAATATTACTCGCACCCCCTTTCAGAAAGTTCATGTTGCATTCTCAGCTAAACCTAAGTTCTATTCCAGTGTGTCCCGGAACCCATTAGAAAGTGGATAAAACATATTAGATGCGGACACATTAAAAAAAATCTATTTCAATGTTTATGGAAGTTTTTCTAATTGTGAAACTAATGGATTTGAGAAATAGCAAAATTCTCTGCATTAAAATCATTTTTTTCTTTGCAACGTTCCAGAGTAGTTTATATATTAATCTTTAAAATGATGAAATTATTCATTATTGCAAAATAAATTTGAATCAATGAAGTTTAAGTGTTGTAATTTTCAAATATAGTTACTTAATAGTTGAAAAACTGAATTTGTTTTGCTTGAGAATTATAAAATTAATATAGAAAAATTATTAGAATAATGGAAACTACTGAAACTAAACAAAGCACTTGAGTTTCAAGCTTATATATATATGTATATTGCAATATCAAATCTATCCGTGAAAGTTATTTTGAATAAGGCATGGAAAATGGATTAAAAACATAGATGCTGAATGATATTATTCTATACCTTGTTGATTTTCAAACAGTCTAAATTCTTATATCAGGTATCCCAAAAAGCCCATGGCAATATTAAAAGTACGCAACATACGCATCAAACCCAATATTAGTTTAAAAGATATAAGTAGTAAAACTTAAGACATGCCATGTCTTTGAGATACTCTGACTTACAGCAACTGTGGATCCATTCTTGCCAATTCCACCAGTAAAAACAGTTATAACATGGTGGTACATTGTCACTGTACCAACTGATATTGTACTTATAGGAATTGCATACCACATTTCAAAAGAATCACTAAAAATCTAGGCATAATGAAAATTAGAAACTGTAATAAAATATTTGTGTGGCGTTACATTCTCCATAGTTGAATGTTATCTTTAATGGGTGTATATTCACTTAGAAAAACATTTTTTTTTATTTTATTGGTGAATTGATTCATATGGATACAAACTAAAGGCTACCTATTTCAGACTTTTTCCATTATATTAACAATTTCAAGTTCAGTTAAAGATATTTAGGGTTGTCAAAACTTATAACACCTCAATATCAAAACCAATGAAAAATTGAACTATAAATACATTTAAAGAAAAGCTGATGTATAAGAAAGATTATAATTACCCAATACATGAATGTTTAAAAATGAGAAAGAAGTAAAGAAATCTTAAAAAATTACCGATACAGATTTTAATTGAGATCAAGTAGTTTTTCAATTGCACTTGACGTGTCATAATATAACCAATATAATAATGATCTCAAGATCCTTGCACACCTGTCATCTTACAGATTCATATTTCTATTCCCAGTTATACCAAAATTGTATGAAAAATATAATTAAAAAGCAGAAATCTATAATTAGGATTTGAAAATAAACATGCCACAATCGAACAAGTGCTTATCTGAAATTTGTGAAAAGACTGAGAAGGTACTAGAAGAAAAAAGAATTTGTTCAGAAAGAACATACAGAAATGTCTTTTTTTGAAGAAATTTAATATAAAATATAAAGACCAGTACATTATTCACTACTTATGGAGATAATATTAAAATTACGATTTTTACTAATGAAACATGTATATTGTCAAAACATGCATCAAATTCGATGAAACAAAATTAACAAACATTACATTAACCAACATATTTTTAATGTTATCAAAAATATCAATTATATTGCATCACTATTTATTCTATATGTACTTCAGAAGAGCTGAGATACACTGTGAAAACAAAATATTTGTTTTAATCAAGCTTTTTTAATTTTAATCAACTCAAGCCCTATTTTCCTGATATTTTCCAAGTTGATGCTTCGACAATGTGGTATAGATATGAAAGTCATACCTCTAATTTTTAATAATTTAAAATATCAATAAAATTTTAAACTAATTTTTCTTCCTATTAGGAAATGTCATTAAGGAATAAACTATTTTTATGTATAATTTGAATATTTTTTTATTAATAAGTATAATCAGAAACAATTTACAATAAAATTTTTTTTGATTAGCTGTGAAATTCGTGGTGTTCCCGTGTTTTATATAAGGTATCAAAAAATATTAAAGAAACCTGTTTTTGTTAATTTTTGTTTTATATACCATTACAATTTTCCATGTATATAGATTTCAAACTACTTTTAACATAATATTTTGTTGACACCTTCAATCCCTAGGATATGTAAAGATAACATTCAACTTTTTCAAATTGTGACAAAAAAAACAAGAAACAATAAATGGAAAATTGACATCGGTTCTTGAATCATTCAGTGTTTTAATTGAAGTTAAAATTGAATGAAATAACTAAAATCTACTTACTTTTGTTGACCACACATTAGGGCCAAATACTGCAGAAATCATCAATATAACAATTATGGTACATTGTGCTTCAGTGACATCTATCTTTCCAAACCGCAATGTGCCTGAGACGTAAGTCTGCCAATGAGCGCAATAAAATAGAGTCATTGCACAAAAGCACTGAAACAAAAATATATTTTGCAAAATAAATTAAGAAATATTATTCAACAACTCTATGCTCAAAGTTCACATCCTGAAAACTTTTAAGTTGAATTTTTATAATTCTTGAAGGTCATTTTTGGCTAAAAAGAATTACAATAAATTATACTATTTTTCAGTTAGTATTAAAAAATACGTAAATTTTGGTTAAAACTATTGAGTAGGGATTTAAGGTTTCAACAAAAAAATCCAAGCAATATATTTGTTGTTCAAATTTGAATCTAAAAATATAATAAGCAAACCAAGCTACGAATCTTATTTTGCTAGGAAATTGTTTTTATTTATGTATCCATTCATTTTATAATATCACTTGCTGTCATTGTTCACTCAATTTATTTTTCATCTTCCAACTTTTGTTATTAGCTTGTTCATTATCTTTATGATTCTTGGAGTTTGCTTTTCATACTAAATTTGTTAATTTTGTTTCATACATACATTTTCTTTCTTATATGTGAAATAAACTTTTTTCGCCTAGAATATTTGAGTAAGTCTCTTTCAAGGCGTCCAATCGATCTAAGTTAAGCAAGGAACATATTAATGCAAATTCCAAGAATAAATTGGCTGGTATTAGTCACTTGACAAAATTTATTATGAAAACCACTGTATTCAATAATCAATGGTTAGTCGTACTAGAAATCAGCAAATTTAGAAAAAAACCAGGACATTATAGCAGGCATAATGCCAAATGAAAAAATTGAAGCCTCTTTATGTAAGAAATGGTAAAAACAATTTTAGTTTCCAAAATGTATTTAAGTTTTGATCAACATTTCAAAAGTATTAGCAGATTTGAAAGATTTACTGGTTCTAGAAGAAACTGTTGGAAATATTCAAAGATACTAACAAATTTGCAACATAAATGTGACCCAAATTCATTGTTTATAAAAAAAATAGAATATTGACCTGAAGTTTGAGGGATTCTCATATTTTAATGAAAGCTCCTTTTACAAACTTTTACTCAATTTTATAATACTGGTACTATTTAACAGACATATCAAAAAGCAAAATAATAAAGATAAAAAATGGTTAATATGTCTAAATGAAATTAAATATGAAAAACATATTTTATCCTATTAAAAAGTTAACACAATTCAAAAACGCTTGAATAAACTTTTAATTACACTTCTGTATTTTCATTCAATTACATTTTTTTAATAATTCAACTTTGAAAAAAAAATAAATACTTTATGGTTTTTCAGCATTTAAGTAAAGATTTTATATTATAAAATGCAATACGAGTAATTTCATTTATTCTACATATTTCTTTTACATTTTTACCTGGGAAGTCGACAAGGTGTGTCA
This sequence comes from Diorhabda carinulata, assembly GCF_026250575.1. NCBI lineage: Eukaryota > Metazoa > Arthropoda > Insecta > Coleoptera > Chrysomelidae > Diorhabda > Diorhabda carinulata. The sequence goes on along the minus strand of NC_079460.1, from coordinate 33,693,913 downwards.
TTTCATTCACTTAGCTTTTATATTACTATTTTTTCGTTTCCACCTTACACCATCCACACGGTATGGAGTCGCTTATCTAACTTTCATTATAGTTATTTACTTACTAAAAATTAGCATGAAGATGAAAATAAATTCTTATAAAACAACAGAAATTTTTTAGATCACTTTTCGGAATATTATAAAAAAATAGTATTGTATATTATTTATACCTCATAAAGTGAGAACATGAAATAGATGAAGAATTTAGCTTTGAAAAAACAATGAACATTCACATTTTTAATCAAAAAACTGTTTGAACTTTTTCCCTTTTTTTAAATGTTTAGTGTTGTTGGCTATTTAGTACATTACAATCACAATTTAAATTCCTTCAACAAATAATAATTTACTTATCACATAAAAGCAAACTGTGCAAATTTTTCAGATAGCTTATGATAATAAAACTGGTAAAAAACATCAGACCACACTGTGTATTAAAAGTTTAGTAAATAAAATCTCAATTATCACAAACTGTGAAGGTCGAGCAGTTCAAAATAATTTTATAAATGAGGTCATTCACAATTGATTAAGAATTACAAATTCCGTATTACATGTATAGAATCATATATTCTATACATTTGTAATTTAAATATCAAATAGAATGATCTTGTTTTAAACTTTATCAAAAAAGTCGATCAAAAAAATAGCAAAGTAGAAAAATTTAAAACATAAACATGTCCAATATCAATTCACTATATAGTTCTATAACAAAATTTCCCATTAACCCTTAAAAGGTGGTGATTAAAATTGAGTTCTTATTTTTTTCTGCAATTTTAGTTAAGCTAGAAAATTTAAATTCTGTAATTTTCATGCACTCGCAAAGGACTAACCATGGGCTTTTTTATATTCCTGTCACATTATGCCATGATGAAATTAGTAACCCTCACTGTATAAAATAAATCAACAAATTGTATTAAAAAATATGCACTAATGGATCTATACTAATGAATCAACATTTTTAAGTAATTAATTTGCACATATACTTGAAAACATTTTGCATTTGGTACAATTTTTGCTAATTCTAAAATTTCAATTTTAATGAATTGGATAAAAATCAGATTACTAAAATGTTTACCTGAAAGAACATCCATCCTGGATAATAACCTAATTGTACAGCTGTACATGCAGAAAGGGCTACAAAAACAGTGGATATTGAGTCACATCCATGGTCAAAAAGTTCCCCAAGTGGATTTGAAGAATTTGTTCTCCTAGCTTGTTTGCCATCAATCGCATCCAAGCTTTGGTAAATAAATAACCCCAAAGCACACAATGCACAAGCCCATCTGGGAGCTTCAATTTTGGCATCTGGTGAATACCTAATTTAAAAATTGTGTTAATAATGATCGGTAAAGAAATAATTATGTAACTTAGGTATAGTATAGTATACATATAGGTAATCAATAGTATTTTAAAGAAAGAATTATATTTAATAGAGAAAGTATGAATTTATGTCCTACTAATTTCTACTTACCATGTTAAAAGTAAAGATGTAAAAATATTAATACAAAGGCCTACGATAGTAATCAGATTTGGAGCCAACCAAATGGGTACTTTTAATACTAGCCAACTCCAATACGGTTGTAAAATTTTATCTAACAAACTATGACTTTGGCAAGAATACTCATGTTCTCCCAGTTTTTTCAACTGTACTTCCGATAACAGTTTTTGCCTATAGAGTTTCATCTTTGAAACAAAATGTATGCTGAAAATCTATCATCAAAATCTTTCTCACAAGTAGTTACAATTTGAATATCGACACAAAAAATTTTGAACCAAACAAAACTGTTAATACGTCCCTAACAAATTTGACCCAACATGACATGATATCTCAGGCATCTGTCACGGAAAATGACGTTTATATCAAGGACGTTTTCTCTTTATACTTGGCAAAAAATTTTCGGCATAGGTTGCAGAACAACTCTATGGTTGACAGGAAATTCGAACCATAACCTATATAAAATATTAGCATATAATAAGCAAATATTATATGCACGGATAATAAATAAGGAATGAGAGGATTAGCAAGAATATGCAGTATATTATTGATGATTTTTGAAGTAATTAGTTGCAGCAATTCCAATAATACTTGTGCCAGCAACAGAGAAAATGACTGTAATTTTGTTAAAATCAATAAATATTCTCAGAGTATGTATAAGTACATAAAATTTATGTATATTTATATGATAGTTATTTTTATTTAATTGAAAAATTTTTGCACTATAATTTGTTTATGACAATAAAACTGTAATTATTGCAGTAGGTTTTATGTTTCTATTCCATTGAAAAATGAAGGGGTCAGTTATAAGTGTATAGTTTATAATTATTTTGTACTTCATCAAGTTTCAGAAATTATTAGATTTTGCATAAAAATGAAATTTGTTTCAGATGCATACTTAAAATACCATAAATTTTTAACATTAGTTGATGAAGCTAAAGGAAAATATAAATCATGTGAACCTACTAAATGCTCCTGTTTTACTTCTGTAATTTCTGAAGACCTAGAACCATTTAAGAATGGAATAACAAAATCAATGCTACAGGAAATAAAAACAAAGTATGTTTTCAATTATGTCAATTTTTGACTTGTTTGATAAGTCTTTATCTAAGATCTTTGAATATCCATAATATAGAGGAAAAACTTTTTGTATATATTTGTAAGGAGGCTTTTTTGTTTAGGATAACTTTCAAAGTACTGTTTAGATTTTACTGATGTTTAAGTTGAATTATTAAAGAAGATATCAATTTATAAAATCAATATTTCATTTTCATAAGTATTTTTCAAACTTTATTATCTGATATATATTCAATTAATCCAATTTTTTTCATTAAGAAGAAAGTTGGTTTGCTACTTTGAACAGAATAATGATTAATTTATGATTTTATAGTTTTACCTACAGTGTGTGGTGTATCTGAATTGAGTTGACATTCATTTCTGTTCAAAGATTCAAATTTCTTGATGGCTTAAGAGCTGCTTTATTTTTTTGGTGTAGTAAGAACTTTTATTGTGAAAAACCTTTGTTGGCACAGTTCTAAAGCTCGTTGCCATACAAATTGTTCTATTAAGTAGGAGTTTGATTTTGGTGGTGGTTTTAATTTTTCTCCTTGTAGCCTAGCACTGTAAGTTCTCAGTCCTAAGTCCATTTGTGTGTGAAAACATGTGTTCATTTTACTTAAGTTTCTAGTCCATATAATTTTTTTTATATTTACTACTTATAGGAGTTTTCTGACATTTAGGAAATTTTGCTTTGTTTATTTTTATTCTCAATTTCTGTAGCCATGTGTGGATATCATTGTGTCCTTATAATATGTGGAGTTTGTAGTTTGATTTTCCTGAGGAGACAATCCCATTCTTTGTTGGTAGATTTGTCTGATATTGGATATTTGTTGGGTATAGCTTCATTTATTTTAAGTTACATTTGCTCCCTCTTCAATATCTTTATTTATTACTCTAACAGTTAGAGAAACTAAAATCAATTTAAATCTTCACTATATATTTTCAGAGGTACCAAGTATCAAATAATTAACCATCAACTATACCGTGATGAATCATGCATGTTTCCTGCAAGATGCCATGGCATTGAACATTTTTTACTTGAACTTCTTCCTAAATTAGAAGATGTGGAGTTTATAGTGAATACGAGAGATTGGCCTCAGTTACACAAACGTTTGGGATTAATAGCTCCTATATTTTCATTCAGCAAGACATCTGATTATTATGATATAATGTATCCAGCATGGTCATTCTGGGAAGGAGGACCAGCGATTAGTTTATATCCAAGGGGAATAGGTAATAATGTTATATATAAAATTATTTGAATAAAGTATGATTGAAACAGATTATTCTTCTTTTCTTTTTTCATATAAGTTATTAGAAAAAAATAAGTCTAGTAGTTAAACTTTAATTTGAAAAATTATTCCCAAATTTAATAATATAATTTAAATTCTGTGAGGTATATTGGACTGAATTAGTATACAAATTTTATGTTCTTAATGAAACTCTATATATTGCAAGAAATTAACATTATGTCTGTCTTTTTAGGAAGATGGGATCTGCACAGAAAAAAATTGGGGAAAATTGGTAATAGCACTAAATGGTCAGATAAGATACCAAAAGCATTTTTCAGGGGTTCAAGGACGAGCTCAGAAAGAGATCCTCTAGTACTTTTATCTAGAGAAAAACCAGATATTGTTGATGCTTCTTACACTAAAAATCAAGCTTGGAAATCAGATGCAGTGAGTATATGAGCATGTAATTGTTTATATATCATAATCCTACTTATCCAGTAATCTTCAATTTAATGTATAAGTTGTTTATATATATATATATATATATATATATATATATATATATATATATATATATATATATATATATATATAATACAAATTGAGTATCATATGAAAACATTTGCATGAAATTTAGTCAATCCAACATCAAAACAAAATCTACTTAATACTTATGATTTAGATTTCCTAGCATACTACAGTCTCATATTCAGTTTATAACGCAAAATTCATTATATGTATATGCATTGTAAAAATAATAAAACATACTAGATGAACTGACAAAATGAAGTGCTTATTTTTTATAAATTACATATTAATATTGTAACATTTTTTGAAAGGATACTCTTCATGCCCCACCTGCTAAGGAAGTATCATTTGAAGAGCATTGCCAGTACAAGTATCTCTTCAACTTTCGAGGAGTTGCAGCTAGTTTTCGTTTCAAGCACATGTTTTTATGTAAATCTCTAGTGTTCCATGTAGGGGAAGAATGGCAAGAATTCTTCTATCAGTCTCTCAAACCGTGGTTTCATTACATCCCTATAAGAGCAAATGCAAACAAAGAAGAAATTCAGGAACTACTAGACTTTGCTGTTAACAATGATGAAGTTGCTAAAGAAATAGCTGAGAATGGTTACAACTTTATTTGGAATCACCTTAAATTATCAGATGTACGATGCTATTGGAAAAAATTGATCAAAAAGTACACCAAATTGTTAAAGTATAAGCCAATCCTTGATAACACTTTAATCGAGATTAAGGAAAAGTAATATTTTGATTTGTGGTCATTCAATAGTTTGTTTTATAAAAATAAAGCAATTTGCATAAAGCAAAACTAGAAAATGTTGGTATTAAAATGAAAATTCAGGTTTATCTCCATAAAGGATAATTCTAAATGTAATGTCTGAATCTCCTTTCTTTTATCATATTTATAAGTAGTCAAAACAAAATCTCAACAAACCAATTACTATATGGTGTAGTCATTTTCAGTTATATCGCGCGTTTTTCAGATTTTTAGGCTTCTAAAAAGATTTCTATGTGATTTTAGTTTCTTGAGCTTTGTTCTATGGTTCATTCTAAAGTGGAATCTTTAATCTCCTGGTTGTTGGTTAGGGGTAGTATTTGTTCTTGGTTGGAGCGTTGACCGGAATTTCTACATTGATTTTGAAACTTTAAGGACAGTGGCTGTTGCATGATGTGATTTTTTGTTTCATTGATTTTATTCTTCTCGTTTTAAGCTATTTAATAGAAAATAGGTGATCTCATATGTTCTTTTTGACAGAATATATAAATGTGTGTGTTTTTGATGTCCGCCCTATTTAGAAATTTTAGTCTCTTGTTAAGATACTAAGAAATGAAGTTTGTGAAAATTAATTTACATTGTAAAATTAAAGTTTTATTAACATGACAAAATTAATTTAGTAATTTAATGAGACAATTGGATACTGTTAGATATCCGCTTTAATGAGATACATGTGATTTTTAATTATATTTTATTAATATGATATAAAATAATATCAATATGAAGTTACATTCACAGTATTATTTTGTACTAATACACTAAATTCTTATGACTAACCCTTAACTTTAATTTTTAATGAATTTATGACAATAATATATAATAATCATTGAGGGTAATTGTGACAATAATATCATTAAGGGTAATTTTGACAATAATGTAGAATGTAAGTTTGGTTAATATATGAAACTATGTTAAATAAATGTTTATATGCATGTTATATTCTACCTTCTAATATAAGAAAATATGTGGATCCCCAATAAAACATGATAAGTTAGATATAATGTAATTATGTATTTATTCATCTGTGTGTTGATTTTTTCTTGATCCAAAATGTACTAAAATGTCTGTTTATTAGGCAAAGTGATTGTAAATATAGCGAATGTACTCTAATAATTTCATTACTTGTGTTCAGCTGTGAAGAAAAAGATGCAATTTGTATCTTTAATTGGGTGTCAGAAAATTATAGTATATACAACAAAAGGTCCTTCCTCCCTGCAATAATTTGAATTTACTCGAATTGTATTTCTACTTTAAAATTCACCTCAATTGTCTATTAACTAGGTGACTGGAGCTAAAAACATGTATGAACCTGCGATATACTTTAAAAAAACATCAAGTCTTTCAATGTAATTTATAAATAAAATATTTCTCAACATAAATAGTGAATAGAAACAAGGATTTCTCTCTGGATCATTGTTGGTAAGGATAAGGACTAAATACCACCTATATGTATTTTTATATAACGCTTCATTGCAACCCAGTGTTGAGTAAGAGCATTGTATAAACAATAGGATAGTAGATTAACCTTATGAGGATATCATTTAACGAGGTGGACGCCACCAATAGATGGCAGTGGAGAGTTGGCGTCCAAGCACGTCTTTTCTTACTGTACGTCGTAGCTTGAATTACGTGTTTTCTTAGCTTTGGCTACCGAATTACCCCAATAACAGATGGCGCCAAAATGATTTACAATATTATATTCAACCCTTAAGTTGTGTTATAAAGTTTCTTATTTCAACCAATGTAATGTCCCTCCATAATATAATCACCATTTGTGTCCATTGTTCATTTTTGTTCTAGTATCTATTAAGAGTAAGAATATAGTAATGCCATATACCATCTTACGATTAATGTATAGTTTCAATTTTATTATATATATTGTAAAAAACTTATAAAAAATCCTGGACAAGAGCAATTTATATTTTCAACTGTAGTAGTTGGTGTCTTTTTTGTAACGTTATAACTATATTAAATATGACGCCTTGGATATATTTTTAATGGTATATATTTTTTGTATTGCACTTAAATAGGTTATAATTTCAAAAATATATGACTCATGCTTGATTTACCTGTAACAGACTTGTGAATAAAATCAATTTGTTAAATTAGTACCTGTAGTAAAATAAATATATTTAACTCGACAATTAGCTCAGTTTTAACATTACTATATTATTTTGTGGTCAATCTAAAAAGTATAAATAGATAATACAATAAATAATATTTTCGATTATTATAACTTTTGGCTCTCCAATGTGAAACCAAGACCGGTCCTGGGTTATCTTATCTTATCCAAATTTTCGCATTGATCCGTAACTTTCAATACAAAGCCAATGAATATAATATTTATATTAAAATCAGATTATTTAAATATCTTTGGTACGTATATACTTATTTGTATATTTTTTATTTCTGGTTTTGTTACAATTCTTTTGAATGGTCTTTTTTGTTTGATTTTAAAAACTCTTAATAAAGATAAGTATGAGAGTGTTTTTACCGTTGTTGTGAGCATACCAATAAATTTCAATGATTGTTTTTGAGAAGATACAAAGGTATGGAATTATCTTAACACAATTCGGGAAAATTCTGTCATTCCGACGATGATATAAGATACAATTAGGGAAATTCCAAATAAGGGTACTACTAGTCGTTATTCAATTTATGCCCATTATTGAAATGAAATAAATTCAAAGTTTTTGAACATAAAAAAATACTACTTCACCATAACCATTACAATAAATATGTATGTGAACATTGATGTTCCTTATTTCAGGTAATGCTGCTTTGGCAAACCTAAGCCAGAAATCACTAAGAAATAAGCTGATCTGCAGCAAAGATTTCAGTGAAAATATTAGTCAATCTAAAAGATTGCCTACTACTGCTGTACCATTCCGCTACAAAAATGATGAAGGTTCAGAAAGTGAATCGGAAAGGGAAAATTTGGATGAACAAATAATCCAATTGAATGTTTCCTCACATCCATAAACATATTCAAATAGTGATTTTATTGCCCCTATTCATTCCAAAAACGTTGACATGACAGATAATTCTATCAGTAACCATGAAGATGAAGAGTGGTTGAAAGAGTTACAGAACCTTCCATCTTGTTCTATGGGAATTGGGGGTAGGAAGCAGTCATTGCAAGAAGAAAATGAACAGTTGAGAAAGAATACTCCTGAATACTCAATTGAGAGCTACAAAAAAAGGATTATGAAAACGCAACTTTCCGCGAACGTTTTGTATGGAGAAGGAACTCTCACGAATTTTACAAATGGGCTGCCAATTTCCGTTACAAACCTGGATTCAATAAAAAAACGGCGGATACGATGCTGCCTTACGAGAAGAAATGTATTCTGATGTTCGACGAAATGTCTATCAAGAGGAATCTTGAGTACAACATGTAAACAGATTTATTTCAGGGTTTTGAAGATCTGGGCGAGTTTGGAAGAAAGCCTTTCCCTGCCAGTGAAGCTCTAGTTCTCATGATCAGAGGAATCTATAGCGACTGGAAAATTCCTATTGCCTACTTTGTATCAAATGATGGGGTGTCATATGCTTCTTTATGGTGTATAATTACCAAGGCAATGGAAAAATTTAGTGAGGCAAAGCTAGACAGTATAGGCATAGTATGTGATTTATCTACTATCAATCAGAAACTCATAAAACATTTAGGGGTTAACAAAAACCAACCTTATTTTTTTCATAATGAGAAAAAATATTCTGTTGAAATGCGTTAGAAACAATTTTTTGAACAATAGTTTCATACTTAATGGACAGTTCATATGTTTTTCTGACATTCGAAAAGTTTATGATCTTGATAAAAGGAGCATAACAGAAATGGCCTTTTTGAAACTGAATGATAAGCACATCAATCCGAATTCTTTCGAAAAAATGAAGGTTAAATTAGCTGCCCAATTGTTGAGTCACAGTGTTTATTCTGCCATGCCCGTAATGACATCTTTGGAAACTGGTGAACTTATTTCAAGTACAGCTAAAAACACGGCTAACTTTGTTCTAACCATGAACAATTTATTTAATGCCCTGAATAGTACACGTTAACATTCAACAAAACCCTGTAATCGTATTCTGAGCGATACGAATCCAGAAGTGCCAGCAGCTTTAAGCTGAGGATATGATTTTTTGGAAAATCTATACAAAGTTTGAAAAAAGGGAAATCTGACCAGACCTGATAACTTTGATGGTTTTCTTCTCACCATTAACTCCGTTAAACAATTTGCAAGTAATCAAAAAAATGAAGGTTTCAATTATTTATTCAAAGGCAGACTAATTCAAGATCCGCTTGAAAATAATTTTTCTGTTTATCGTCAAAGAGGAGGGTATAACAGAAACCCAACAGTGAAAGCATTTCGAGCTGCATTTAAAATAAATATTGTCGCCAATTTAATGCGGCCACCTAGAAGTGCTAATGCAGGCAGTCAACTGGATGATGATAATATATTGCTTTTACCAACAGATGACTATGAAGCACTCGCTTCATTAAATATTGAAGAAGAATCATCATCCGAACAAACGGATTCATCCACCAATTCAATTTCTTCCGAGGTACATTCAAATGATATTGCGACGTTAGAAAATTGTTCTGTAGTATATTTTGGGGGTTATTTAATTAAAAAATGTTTAGATCGCTTCAATTGCAAAAGTCAGTTTAGAAGCTGACAATAATGAAAAAATTCGAAAACCAGAACATCAATAATATATATTATCAAATATAATAAGAAGGAAGAGACTGATGCAAAAAATTGTCGTACATTTTTCAAGGTCCATTCACAGTAGATTATATTTTCGATAAAAGTTGAATATTGAAATATTTCTGTGGATTGTGGTTTGATTTCCAATATTCAACAACAAAAAGAATAATGATTAACCAATAATAATCAACGTTTTTATTTATAGTCGATGTTTCAATAGTAAATGTGATTACTTGACCCAAGAATATCTAGAGTAGATTCTACATGTACTACATTTTTGGGGTTTTACAGTCTTCTTAACGGAGATTCAGGTTGTTTAGTGGATTTTGTCCATTTCTTTCTGTGGTCAAAATAAAGAGCTAATTTGTATATATTTTCTTGATAACACATAGTCCAAATGGATCGGGTACAGGTTATAAAAAAAATAATTTCCTGAAAACAAAAATATTAGAATGTGAATAATGTTCCGAAGCAACACTATCATACTTTTTAACAAACATTTTGAGAATTTTAAAAAGTTTTAAAATTACAATAATTTGTTGGCCATTCGAATTTCCTATTAACAATGTTGTAGCTGTAAAATGCACAAGGAATATAGACAGGACCGTACTACTTGTAGTTTCTGATAATTTTTTCAAACGCCCAGTCTATAATTATTATAATTTTATATCAACAATTTCATAAAAAGTGTAGTTATTATTAATACTTTATTTAATATTTCTGTTCGATATTTTCTAATAAATTCATTTACTAAAACTTTGAGTGTTTTATTTAGTTATCTAATATGAATGATGCCATTACCTCAGAGCAAAAATCCGTGATTCCTGACGTTTATGCTAAAATCAAAATTTTTTTTATTTACATTTATTTATTTCAATTTATTCATAATGTACTTTATAACTTCACATTGTATTGAAAATACAAAATTTTAACTCATCCTACTCTATTCATATTGAAATCCGTCTGTTTACAATTTAACTGAAAGTCCAAGCATTGGGTAATGCCATAAGATGTTTTTGCCCAACCGACCTCTGACCTGTTAGAACCTTAATGCTAAAAAATTATCATCTAGGTATCTTTAGAATTATAAGCAACAAATAGATTTAGTAAGTTCCGAATATCGACGACGGCATTTCATTTCTTCCAAGAGAGGACATATTGCACAATTGAAGAATTCTACAATGTCATTAATTGAATTATTAGTACGATATTGTATTATGATACATTTAGTATATTTCATCTCGTTACGTTTAAAATATTAGTATAGTTAGAACTTTTTACAAGTTACTGTTTTTGATTTTATCAAATATATTAATACAGTACGAAAGCGGAACAAAATCAAAAATATTTTTCCCAGGAAGAAAGGGGAATATGGATAAATCACATAAATCAACTGAAAGTTAGAAAAAATATACAAAATAGGTAGGACTTATTTTTTCGCCTCATTAAAATATCATCAAAATATAAATGTTTCAAAAATACATTCATGACCGAGGTTCTGAAATCGCAAATTCATATTATTTCAGTCACCAAAGGAAAGTATATATATTTTATAAACCTTTGTGCAAGGATCCTTATTTCTATCCCAAATTTAAGTGATTAACAGATTAATGAAAAATTATTTGTTTCATTTGCTAGTGCTACACGAACTCATTACAAAAATTTTTTTATACATTGAAGTTGGTCACAAATAATTAGTACTGAGATTAAGTTTATTTTCGGTTCGTGATAAATACTTACTATAACATTATTAGACACATTATATATCTATTGTAAAGATTCCTATCGAATAGGTAATTTGTGTCACTTTCGTAATAAAAAGCAAAATTCGCAACAATGTACTGTCGGTTCGAAGATAAAGAAAACTTCACATTTAGTTTGGATCTTTCCAAAAAAATTTTGTTGTTGAAAATAGTGCTGTTTATTTCAGATGGCGCTAAGCTACAGGTCATTGTTGTGAAAAACGAGCGTAAAAGTAACTAGATGGCGTGCAAAATTGCCTCAAATGGTTTTAACATTGTCACTGTTCTACTATCCTATTCTTTATACAATGGTAAAAGACTACATAGTGGAAAAAAACGACAAAGCCACGTTTCGGGGTGGAATTTTCGCGCTTCTTCTAGTAGCAATTATTTAAGAAATAATTTCGCTATAAATAATTAGGTCTAAAATAAATCGAATAAGTTCACAAACCAACGAAAAGCTTACGACAAAAGCATTTAATTACCCCACGGCAACTGATTTTGACAATTCGTTGGATTGCTCAAATTACTGATAATGTTACCGCGACTACAATGGTCGTAATCGCAATATGGATCGAAGAATATTTCTGGCGTTGTGAATGTTTAGTGGAACGCACTCAGTATCAGCAAGTTGTCATTTGTCAGTGTCTGATTTGAATCTTTCCGTTTAAAATACTGATTTAAATACTGTTAAAATACAATTTTTTTTAAAGGCACAAAATGTGTGATAGTCCATCTAAACCTCTTTATCGTAACCAAAAAACTCAAGTTATAAATGCAGAAACTGAAACTTCAGATTCAAGCTCAACAAAATCTGATCAAGGATGGAGATATTTGACTATAGTAGCTCTCTATGATGAATTAATACGTTTATATCAATACCAAGTTGAAGATAGAAGAATGTTACAAGATGGTTTTTACAATTTTGCAGAACAAACATTTTTACTCTATGAAGAGTGGAGAAAAACTATAACAGAACGCGATGGTCTTAGAAGTGAAATAGATAAAAAAATTGATGAAATAAATGATTATAACAGGCGCCTTAAAAGTGCTAGAAAATTGTTAGATGACGAAACCAGGAAAAGAAAAACTGCTGAAAATGAACGTGATTTACTTCGGCATCAAATTGCAAAATTTTGTAATTCACTAGTTAGGGATGGAAGGAACAAACTTGCCGATGATACTAAGGAACAAATTAGTAGTATTTATCCAGGTAAATTTAGATTCTTATGATAAAAACATTTTTCTCTTTCAATACAGAATTTGATTTATAGGTAGAATAAGTTTTAGTGATGCTGAACGTCTTAGTGCTATAAAAGAAGTTAACTCAACAGGTTCCATGCTATCTGATTTTAGTTATTCTCGTTCAGAGGATGATTTAGACTCTTCCAGAGTAAATAAAGGATGGAAAAGTCTGCAAAGTGATGTAGTGGAAGAACCATTAAGTAAAAAGCGAAGGTGTGTAATTCAATTTCTATTTGAAAATGACCATTCTCGACAAATTCAGAAACAAAAAATTCAGGCTTACCAAATACATATTTATATTCCGTCTAGTATATAACAAATAGTACTTTGGAATTTTTTAGATCTTCAACAAAGATTGTTGAAATTGGAAGTAAAGATACTGTTAGAGCCACTACAACTTTAACTGTCAATAAAGATGGCCCTATTACTGCTACATCAAAAATTGAATCCATTCCAAAATCTGATGGTGAATGTATTGATCCTCCAAAGTTGGTGTTAGAATCGTGGAATCAACAAAGTATAAACAATAATATAAGATTTTGTATATATTTTATTATTTTATACATGTTTCAGAGAGAAAAGTTGGAAATCCACAAAGAGATGTAGGTGGTAACTACAGACAACATTATTTACAACAAAAAACTATTGTGATGCCTAACTTTTGTTCTGTTTGTGAAAAACACATTCGTTTTGGAAAAACTGCCTATAAGTGTAAAGAATGCAAGCTGTTTTTCCATGCAGAATGTAAGGATATGCTACCAACACCTTGCATACCTGTTGTAAATACACCAACTTCAAAGAAGTTCACTGGGATTCTTTCTGATTACACACCTATAAGATCTCCAATGGTACCATCATTAATTGTACATTGTGTCAATGAAATTGAGAGCAGAGGATTAACAGAAATGGGGATCTATAGGATTCCAGGATCTGAGAAAGAAGTTAAAGGTTGTTTATTCATTAAATATTACTATGGCTACTTAAAAATGCCACTAAGTCATGATAAAGTTTTTTTTGCTATCTTAATATATATTCTTCATCTACCTGCTAACAACCTCAAGTGAAATATTCTGACTATCTAAAATACACAACAGAAGATAGATCTAATTAAGGGTTACATTACACTGCAATTTATTGTGCCCCCCTATCAGTTAGAGCTGTTTTCACTTCTAGTGTTCTAATGCTCTCCAGTATCTGTGCTGTCTATACCCAATTTCATCATGTGCTTTCTAAACTGCAGTGCCCTATCAGGAAGTGTAGTTCATTTTTGCCTAGGCACAACTAATTTTTTTTGTGTCAAAGCTCCTGAGAATTTATTAGAGTGTTCCAGTCTAGGTAGAGTCTCATGCTAATAAAATAGATGTTTGCTCCTTCTCTGGCAATATATAGTAGTTCACAATATGAAACAGTTTCTCCAATTAGAATTGTAAGTTCCGTACAAATCGAATAAAAAATTTCAGACATATAATGAGCTTTTGTTGTTTTGTCTCTATTTCACTTCAATATTAAGAAACCTATATTTCTATTGTTATCAATTATGATAGTATTATTTATGAAATTTTCTTAATTCATGTTAATCATCACGTAATTATACACTAATTTACAAACTTTTACATTCCTTTTGTACAGCAAGTAACTTTCTATAGCCCACTTTCTGTTCCTCCCAATTTTTTCAGTGTGACTAACACTTTATAACCAGCCCTTTTAATACCTAGACTAGACTTATTGAACAATTAAATTTCAATGTAATGTAATGTCAATTCAACTGTTTTGTGAAATTATTTTTAGTAGTTGGATCCTACATTAGTGGTAATTTTATACCTTTGTTGCAGATTTAAAAGACAAGTTCTTAACTTGCCGAATACCACCAAACCTCAAAGAGATTGATATTCATGTAATCTGTGGATGTATTAAAGATTTTTTACGCTCCCTCACTGAACCTCTGTTAACTCATACCCTTTGGTATGACTTCATTACAGCTGTGAGAGCAAAAGACCTTAATGACATAACACCAGCATTGTATGAAACTATTTCAAAATTGCCTCACCCTAATAGAGATACATTAGCATTTATAATGTTACATTTACAAAAAATTGCACAAAGTCCCGAGTGTAAAATGCCTGCTGAGAATTTATCTAAAGTTTTTGGCCCAACCATAGTTGGCTACTCCTGTGATTATCATAAGCCAAATAGATTAATAGAAGAAACTAAATATATCATTAAAGTTATGTCACATCTTTTGAACATACCTTCTGATTTTTGGACCAATTTCATTAATGTGTGTCTCACTCCATCTACGAATAGACTTCAACAGACACCAAGTACAGATTCTCTATTGAGACCAACTACCACTAGAAGTTTCACTCCAGGTAAATTAAGAAAGAAAAAAGAGGGCAAACTTTTTGGAACCCCACCAGCTTATCAGTAGTGTAATTGGTCTGTTGTGAAGATGGATTTAATGTAAAGTTAATTTACTTCATATCTTAAAGATTTTATTATAGTCATTTTCATTTAAAATCTAATAGTATAAAGGCCATTTCAAGATGTCACAGCTTTCTGCTTTTTTATGGTCAAGATTTATCACCTGGTGTATTTGTAAGTATCTAACCACATTCAGAATTTTTTCTTAATAACAATATTCTTGATAAACATATGAACATTATAAAATTTTATTACTTCAAAGTTTATTTACTACAAGGTGATCCAGAACTGTGTACATTAATGTGTAGAGCTGCTAGTCTCTGACGAAAAATAAGGGTTCCGCTTTATCTTAAGTTCTTGCTAATCCTGAATAATATATAACCCTTGGAAATGGTGAATTGATATCCATTTTTCTTTTAATATCTGCTGGTTTTATTTACAGTGATTATGAGTCATTATGGTAATTCATACTTCTTTTCCATAAGCATACAAGGTAGCCTTGATAAGTAATGGTTGTTATGAATAATTACAAGAGAATCTTTTTTGTTTAAATGATTGAAAATAGAAAAAATGTGACATGTAATAATAACCTTCACTTATCCTCCTAAAATACCCTGTATTTATGTGGAATGAGGTAGGTGGTTTCTTGGATTTAATTATCCTAATGCCCGATAATCACCAAAATACTAATTCAACAATCAAAATTGCTTGACAGATATAATTTCAAAAATAAGGTTCTTAATTAACCCTATTAAATGCTTGAGGATATATTCCTTAGTATTCAGTTTTACAAATTTTGTATATCACGTAAGTCTCTTATAAAGTTTGTTCCAAAAATTAAATAAAAAACACAATTTTTAAATTTTAAAGACATATAGTCTAAGAGCCAGCTTAAATCTGACAATACATATTCTTATTATTATATATATTAAGCGATGGGTAATAGCTATGTTCGGCCACGGTAGGTGTGGGGTCCTTCAGGTGAGAATTAAGAACATTTTTATAGTATTTTATGCGGTCTGTCGTTTTTTTAATGTAATATACTTCTAAAAAAATTGAAAAATAATTATGTCTGCCGATTTTAAAGGTTGTAACATTACAGCAGCCACTTTTTTAAAAATCGAAAAAAAAAACATAATTTGAAAGTATTTTATACTATTTATTGAACTATTTTAAGCTAATATTGTAAACAGAATGTAAACAGAAGTTCATTTTTACATATTTTTGGTTTTAGGCACCAAAAAACCTGTCTAACACTGGAAAGATGCTTTATTATTATTGTTTTTAAAACATGCGAAAGTACTTAATTAAATCTTATTTTTATACTTAAACTTTATATTTTATAAATTTTATAAGAAATAAAACTCAACAAATACAATAAAATTTCTTTATTCATAACACCGATTCTGAAAAAGTGCTAATACTAAGTTGCAATTTCTGGAACCGTTCGTGATATTCATATTGAATACACTGTTTACACCACCACTACACCTACACTCACAAAATAAGTCTTTTAGTTTACCTTCAGCCTCTGAAGACGAAACGCGCGTCATCTAGTGTCGTCGGCTAAATATGAATAAGTAGGGGTTGTTCTGTTTGTTAGGATATTTTTCCCCTGTATTGTACTGAGAAAGTCAAATTAACTTCAAAAATGTCAAAATTTAATCTTGAAGTTTTATAAACCTTTTTTCTGTAATCCTTTATTTTGGTTGATACATTGAATTAAAAATCCCTTATATTACAATATAAATAAAGGGGATAATTAATCGAGATTCAGTATACCTGAAATTTGTGGAAATACACCGATTATTCTTGGATTATTGGTCAAGTTTGTATCTCAAATTCACTTTATTTTCAAATCATTTTAGTACTATTCTGGGTTATTGCAGATTGCAATCGGTTGATGTATAACTCTATTAAGGACCAAAAATGGTAATAAATCACTCTAAAGACATTGAAAAAACGAACAATCCAATATTATAGACTTGTCTGTAGTATTAGACAACCAAAAACAATTGCAGAATTGTCTACGGCGGGAAAAGCGAGCGGAGATTAACCAGCTCTAAATGGGAACATTACACGAAAACACGTGATTTAAAAAATAATAAACTGAGGAGAAAAATCTGATCCGGGTTAGTTTTCTAACATTCAGATCTCATAGTTTCCCAAAAGTCCTAAAATAAATCAATGTTTACTAGTATTTTCTATGTATAGGCGCCTCAACAAGTTAAACAAGCACCAAGGAATCCTATTAAGATCAAGAACAGTCCCAATGTTCTAGATATAGGTGCTCTTTGTTCAAATCAACACATCACTACAATTTTAATAGTGTTTCATTTTCAGAAGGTGGAATCGTATAGTCTCAACAAAACTTACGAACTCTGACTTTTTACTGCTTATTTGTTTATTCAAGTTCATGTTCTCACAACCTAAGAAAATAGATGAGCCCATCTTCAATGATAATAAATTACCGCGGCTTCATTCCTGTGTGTCCAGGCAGGTTAAATAATAGAATTTACAATAAAGTTACTACGTATTTATGCGTAGCCTATACGAAGACGGATCCATTCACTCTACCTCTGACCCATTTATAAGTCAAGACAATTATCATTACGTCACATTGTAACCTATAATGTATAGGCTGACGCTAAAAACTCAACACGTTGAAACGTAAATAGAGTAAGAGCCGGAATTGAAACGAGTGGAGCACCCACAACCGCTACCACACGAAAATGTTAACAAAATCCATGATCTCGTGTTGGAAGTTCGACGTGTGAATATTAGGCAAATAGTTGAATAAATTAGTGTTTCTTTCCACGTAGTACCTACATAATATACTTAATGCCGAACTGAACAAGAACAAATTATCATCACGATGGGTACCACAAATGTTAACAAATGCACACAAGATAACTTGATAAGACATTTACTGTCGTCTATGAATTAGTAAAGACTAGGCAAAGGAATTTACCTGTAAGTAACTGTGGATTAGTAATAGATGATGATTTAAAGACCAAACTACAAAGTGAAGAGTAGAAACATTGAGGCTCACCACTGCTGAAAAAATTCAAGATGAAACTTATGCCAATATAGTATCAAAATCACGTGAGGCGATAAAAGAAAAACGCCAGGAAAGATCCACCTAGTCATAGGTTCGCATTTGCACTAGCCAGAATAGAACAGACAGGTCTCGAATTAGTTGAGCATCGGCCATATTCTTCAGCGATTACCAACTGTTTCTAAAACTTAAAGAACAACTGTTGGTAAACGATTTTCTTCCGAAAATAAAATCATACGTGCGGTAAATCAGTAGTATTCATATGTTATAAACAATCTTTTTTTTGAAACCCATTAGAAATGCTATAAAATCGATGGAAAACATGTTATAACTTATGAAAATGAATTCTCTGCTAATTTTTTATTGTGTGTTAGGGAAGGAAACAAAAGGATCACCCCTCGTATAAGCAGTGGGTCATTTTTGAACTGGTTACATTCGATACAGTATGGTTTGTTCCTTGAGCTGTTGATAAATAAAAAAACTTCTTTATTTACCCATTTTTTAATGTGCATACTTCAAATTTTCACAATACAATTATAGTTAACACTACATTCCATTGTAAAAACTCAAATTTAATTACAGCAGAATAAATTAAAAAATAAATAAAGTGACAGTACAAAAGTGGCTAATTCTTGTATGTTCAAGTTTCTTAGATTCGCATCAAAATTAAAATACATATAGTAGCACTATTTAATAAATTTCTTTCCCAAATGATTTTTCATTCAGTATTTGTCAAGCGTTCCAAAATATAAAATTATGGAACTTGATACTACAAGAATCCATCCATATCGATATTACTATCACTTGAATACAAAAAATCATACATAGATGATTCCAGATCGTTTACATTGTTGTCTTGTTCAGCTTTGGAAATTTTTATATCTTTTCCTGCTCTTCTTAAATCCAAATCTCCATCCAATTCTTCGTCAGATACACCTGCAAACTTTTCTCTAACATCTTTCATAATACAAGCTTCTAATTTTTTATGTTTGTAACATTTGAAAAAGAACATAGGTCTAATTAGCTCCCGAGAAAGGGGGCTTCTTTCTTTTTTTACTTCGGGTACACATTGCTGCAAAAAGAAATAGCGATTAGTACATTATTTAGCATATTTTGATTTGAATGAACACTTTTATACGTTAAATTATCTTAAATAATATATATAAATAAATATAGAACCAAACGATCGTTATGGCATTGTAGTCAGCTAGAAATGAAGATCATAATAAAAGATGTTTATAGTAAATTTTTGGTATTGGTTGAAGGTCACTTACAAAAATTGTAGACAGGTACAATGTAACGATCGTTAATGTACTTTGCAATAAGCCAAAGTTGTTTTTAAAGAAAGAAAGTTTGCTAATACCGATAAACTGAACTATTATGATTCCAAAATCTCAAATTATATGATAGTTTCTCAAGAAAACACTTTTATAGCACTTTTATAGAAATTGGATTGTCCGTGAAAGATATAAAAAATAATTTCGTTGATGTACATCTCTCACGTAAAAAGGTTTCAAACTATGATAGTGTGATTAGTTTTGAG
The DNA here is from genome assembly GCF_026250575.1 of Diorhabda carinulata. Taxonomy (NCBI): domain Eukaryota; kingdom Metazoa; phylum Arthropoda; class Insecta; order Coleoptera; family Chrysomelidae; genus Diorhabda; species Diorhabda carinulata. The sequence goes on along the minus strand of NC_079460.1, from coordinate 33,674,076 downwards.
AAAAAGCTTATTTTGCTTTGTACTTTGATGTACAATAAGCTTTTTTATTTAAAATACTAATATAAGAGTACGTAATAATTTGAGAAGCTACCATGTAATTATAATGTGATGAAATTTCTCAAAACATAATATTTTCGATTTCCAAGTATTCATATATTTGCTCTATTCCAATCGACCGATTCAATTATACTACTCGTACTATTTAAATAAATAATATGTGTAAGCAGTTATCTTACAGAAAATTGTTGACAAAAGGTCACGCCATCCTGCATGTCTTTTTTCAATTCTTCGGTGATAGGAAGATTTCCAATTCTTTCGTTAATTCTGTTATAATTTGGTTCTAAATTCTCATCTAAATAACCTAATTCTTGCATGACACAAGTTATATTTCTAACTCTTCCGCTTATTCTGGTTGTTAGAAGTTCCAACTGGTTTTTCAAATCCATATTCCTCTAAAAAAAAGCAAAATACGTTTTGAGTCCATTTACTGGGAACGTAAAAAATGTGAAGTAATGATAAATGCATGGAAAATTTGGTCTTAAAATGACTGGCGTTTCTAAATTTATAGCAAAGAAACGGATTAGTAAAACAGTAGTATTTTTTTAAAATAATATATTCCTTGTTTATGGCTGCTTTACCAACATTTTATGATTTAATCGAGAGCCGAATTAGAATAATATACAAATTCACTTATTATCAAAAACGGTTTATTATAAAAATATTTTACTTTACAGACTAGGAAATAATAAATGCATACCGCCATTCTAGTTCCGTAAAATGCTTGTCCAGCAGATGGAAAGTTGTAGGGAGAGAATGGAACTTGTGGATAACCTGGATAGAAGAATGGTAATTGTACTGGGTTGGCTAAAGGAGATCCATAAAAGTTCGCTGGATTAAATCCTGGATATTGCTGTTTAAATGACTGTTGAGGTAATGGATTCTAAAACATTAGAAAAATTATTAATAGAACATAATGCCCAGAAAAAAATGTGCCGTACTTTCAAATTTAAACAGTTTTATAAATTTTATGAAATGCAGCATGTGGGCACGTCAATAACCAAATATTACTACTTAAAAGTTATTCTAGAGCCAATAATAAAAGGCAGTATTAAATAGAGCCTGATCTAAATTAGATAAGGCGTCATGTTCATGAAACTTTTATTCTAAACCTAAATTATTTTTTGGTTCAACTTTTGTTATTGAAAAAGACATCTTTGTTTTAGAAATTCTGAATGTTTATCTTCTTAAATTGAAAAATTATAAACGACAATGACAAACATAAAAAACGAAAAACACAGAAAGTAAATACCGGTAGGTATGCCATCAAGTTAATTTAGAAGCTAAGTTAAAAGATTGAGTAAAAGTATTTATGTACTTGAATATTTAAGCTACTATGCGTTTCTATAATCGAAAACGTCATTATTTATGTAAAACACGGAACTTTCTTTAAAATAACATGTAGGTGCGAAATTTCCAAATCTTTTGTTTCGAAAATTGATCAATATAATCAAGATTTAAATTTTGAACTGTGTCATATTCATTTGATAATATTTATGAGATATAAATCACAGATTCCCAACCTTTTACAAGAAAAAAAATCCAATGCCCACCTTCACATAATAGATATACCAATTATATATTTCTATTATACCCTAGTAATCACGAATTAAAAATTGATTTTTTTTTTCTTTCCAATGGAACTCTCATCGGGTCATATTAATTAATTAAAAATACAAAATTATGTTAAAATAAGATTTTTTTAATTCAGACAAAGACCATAGAAGTGCTGAAACAAAAGTATATCTAAATATAAAAAACTTAAATATTGATGGGATAGATAATTGAGGCTGGTGCAATTTGTTACTATCAGGTTTGCAATTCAATCTCTAATCACCAAGCTCAGTAACCAATCTATTCCTTTTCTTAGATAGACATTAGTTATTATACTGAACTCACGTATTTTATCAGAAATTTCTGTATCATTTCTTAAAATCCAGAGTGGAGAGCTCATATTTTTTGAGCTGGGCTATTAGTATTTGAATATCACTTTTATGTCTTATTTTCACGATTTCTTCTTCTTAATTTGACGATTCTGCTGTACCTGCATGTAGGAAGAGGGCGAAAACCCCGGGTAGTATATTCATATTTAAAATATCTTACAATCACTGTGTAAAATCAGCATAAAGAGCGTCCAGGTATTGGCGGTAAGTATGATTTATCAATATTGTTGATAATATCGGAAAGTTGCTATATTACCCACCTCTTTCTAGGTGAATAAAAATTTTCCCATAAAAGCAGCTATGAAGTTTTTTGTTTTTATTAAATTCAACTCATCAACTTTCAATGGATATTAAAGTCATCGAATAGTAGAAATAGTAGAAAGTAGAAGACATTTCGTCTCAATGTGTGATTTTCAAAATAGGAATACAAATAATTTTAATACATTTAATTCAATTTAACAAAAAATAATAATTTTGGTGAAAATGTAAAAACTATTATGAAATTATGATTGTATTATACAAAATAAAGATGATATGAATAAAACGTTTTAGAACATGTTAGAAGCAAACCTGTGTTAATTTTGAATGACCGGTAATACCTCAACAGTAGACCGCCATTACCCGCACCATAGGGTAATATCGGTCAATGAATCATTCCCACATCTTACCTTAAATGGAATAGGAATTTCTCTCTCTTGAATAAAAAACCACGTGTTATTAAATATAGATTGTCAATTATATCGGTTTAAACATTTTTTGCAAAAGATAACTGCTCACGTTTTTTTTTCTTCGCTTATTAATCGAATAAAATCAAAGTTATTTTCAAGTAATCACATAATGATGGTTCAACATCTTAACCATTTCATGTATTTATCTTTATTACTCAAACAAATTTATTTACGATTATTTCTGTGACTCGCCATTTTTTGTGGCTTTTCCGCGTTTGCAAATAATAACGAAATATTATTAATATTTACAACTTGATATGTAATAAAAAAAATCATTGCGAATTTTTTGGAAATGTATAGAGCATACATCTGTCTGATACAAGTCAACAGACTTGATAGACATTAGTAGCATTAGGTATTTATCATTAAAGGTATACGAAGTAATAAGTAACATGTATCTGAACTTACAATGTAGTTTGAGTAGCATATTTTAATTCTTTGTTATTTCTAATCATTATTCTAGATTAGAGGATGTTATATTTCTTTGAGCAAAGCACGCAATTTGAAATTTCATTCCGACATAACTAAACTAGATATTAAGATTCATTCTTAAATTCTTATTCAGTACTTAATGGAATTTAGTCAAATGATCGATTTATTACGCCGGATTCATAAATAAACCATAGCATCTAGCCGCGTTATTGCTACATTGTAAGATTAATGATTAATACGGAAAATTATTATCAAATACCCCTAACTGCAGTGTTTCTTGTGCACTGATTTAATTGGTGTGAGTCCAAATAATTTCATTTGAGTAACATTTTTATTGAGAGTAGTTTGCTTCAAAGAGCTTCTCTGGTTATTATACTAGACCGATGATAATAGATCTGGCACTGTTACAACAAAATAATAAATACTCGCTTAGTACTTAGTACTTAGAACTTACAAAAAATCCATATTCAATTACTAATTGATTTTATTATTTATGACATAAAAATACTGATATTTATTTCTACTTTTATAAATTTATTAAGAATGTATATAAAAATGGTACCAAAGATATGATTTAAGTTTTTGAGACTTTATAAATGAAAAAATATTCAACAAAATATAAATATTTTGATTTTGTTCTATTTTGTAAAGCTACCGTTAATTGTAAATAGATTCTAGTATAACCTCACCGGTCTAAAGGCAAGAATAGCCTGATGTAATTTTTCTGCTTCAATGGAAGATTGAGGAAAAGCAGAATTGTATCCTGGTACTTCTTGGGGTGTTTGGGGCTTAAGTTCTGGAGTTGGTGGTATTGGATTTGGAATGAAAGGTGTTTCTTCAAAACTTGAGCATTTAGCGCACGCTTTCTTCAATTCTTGTCTTATTTGTTTCACCACTTGCTCTCCAAAACAACTCTCATAAATCTAAAACCGAAGTAGTTTACAGTGATGAAACGTATTTTAAATTTACTTTTTTATTTCTTAAATATTAGATCATTAGTCTATTTACTATTCACAATTATTTTTTATTCCTATTATCAGTTTACATAAAGAATAGCACAAAAATTGATTGAAAATTTTAAGATGATTTTCAAATTCCTCTGATAATCCCTATGTTATTTGAAGATAAATGTTTCAAAACGAAACTTCTTGCTGGTAGGAGAATTCAACTACTCTACTTTTATTAGGAAATAAATTCTTGATTCTACTTTCGTACATAATATATTAATAAGGCGAATATAATGAAATAAATGTATTCAAAATTTTTCCCAGTGGACAAAATATATAGGAAGCGATCAATGAATTTAATTTCGGAAATGTAAAGATTGTTTTTGGACTAATGCATTGCGTTCTTTTCCTTATACATTACATGATAAATTTTAACATTCTGTATAACGGCGTACTGAAAACTCGTTTGGTTGACGAAACCATTTACAGTTAAAAACCCGCTAAACAGCTTTTTTTAATTGTTGATTCAATATATATATTTCTATATGTTTTCTTGTGTTTACATTGACCATAAGGAAGTGGAATAAAGTGAAGATTATTAAGGTGATTTGAAATTACAGGATTGGAAATCGTCATCCTTATCTAGGCGATTAGCGTGTGGGCTTATGGCTGAGGAAAGAAATTAACTCTCGGCTCATAACAAAGGACTGGATAGAATGGCATTTTTTAACACACAAATTTAGTGCCATTTAGTTCAAAATTTGTATTTTGAATGGATTTTATACTAAATACAGTGGTAAACTTTTCCTTAAAATGTTGAGATTAATTTAAATGTACAATGTCTCGACTTTGGGGCGTTGCACAATCAACTTGATTTTGTCGGATAAGGTAGCAACTTCGATATTTTTGAAACGAGCAGCCAGGTTATCAATTCTTTGATGACTATTGCTATTCGGGTATCGGATAAGCCAAAGCGCACTATTATATTTCTCAGATAAAATTAATTTCGTTTTTTTTTCCTTTCTTGGTAAATAGAATTACAAATAAAGTTTATGACTAATGAAAAAGCTTCAGCAAATTCAAAAAGAATAGATTTTCAATTAAACTGAATACTAAGAATATCAACAGCTATTACAGAAAAAGCGTGGATAATATTTTAATATGATCACAAAAGATCATTTGCAAATATTGTTGGTCACGGTTTGCTGACTAAAATATGAGAGAATTATGTTTTAGTTAATAGGACGATAAAACCGTAGTCTTCCACCGTTATTAGATTGTTATTTCTTTATCGTTCACTCAACTACTTCTTATTAGTTAATATGCTAATGTTTGTTTCCCTATTCACTCTATCTAAAGATTTCTTAAAATTTTTCTAATTTAAATAATACAAATAAATGATAAGTGTAAGATTCATCCAATTTTACGTAGGTTTATATGAGAGAAATCAACTTACCTTCATCATTGCATATTTCTTTAAGAATTTTTCATCATTACCACCAAAAGATGAAACGTTAGAAATAAAAAACACTACTAAAGTGATAATAATCAGTTTCATGTTGACGGACCTGAAAAAATAAATAAATGATTTCAGATATTTTGTACTCTAGGCAAAGTTTGAGTAGAATAGATGTTGTGGACTATACAAACCAAGAAATAAAACGCTCAAAAATCAAACTGGGAAATATACCATATTCAAACACAACTGCCATACCAACATTTAGTTATGTAAAAGTTAATGATAAAAAAAGAGATAAAAAATTTAAAATATATAAGGAAAGCACTGATTATATGAATTAAATGAGTTAAATATATTCGATTTAAGTGAAAAAGACAAATGGAACAATTGAAACGTAGGTAAGGTATGTCCAACAGCTAAAGTGAAAAACAATAATTTTGATGAGTAGGAGGACCGTTACACTTTTTATAAGTTGAATTTTTTTTGGACTTATAATTATTCACCTATTCATTAAAAAAAATGTTTGGAATTTTATATGAAATTTTTATATGAAAAAAAAAAACAAAAAATAGTGAAACTTACATTTTGTAATATCAATGAAATAGTTTCTTATTTATTAATAGACTTTTGTTATCGACCGTTTCTGATAGACTTAAACCGTTATTTTAGAAACTATCTAATTCAATTTTTTTAGTGTTTGTGAGTGGGGTAGATATGGATACTTTGTTATTCTTTCTCGTAAAATAAATGCAATATTTACCAACAATTAACCTTCAAATTATATAAACAACAATTATTTCATTGAGGAATATTTAATGAATGAAATTGTTTTAGTTAAGAATTGAAATATTTTTAAATAAATAGTTACGAAATGTACGACTTTAATTTGTTTATTATTTATAATGATTATAATCACAAAAAACATCGTTTATATGATATTAAAATGATTAAGAGCCGAAAACAATAATTATTTTTTCCTAATGAAGTTTAGAAATACAAAAATAAAAAGGCGTTTTCAGTTTGACTAAACGATACCCTAACTCCTAATAGCGTCAATATTACGTAATATTATAGTAGCCTGTTATGTTGTGTAAAAATTAATTGAAGGAAATAGAAAAACGTGAGTGGCAATAATTGCATACTTATTCTAATCTTAAGGAGCATGTAGAAAAGACCATTAATTTTTTTGATTTTGTACGATTGTGAAATCTGGCTTGCTTGTGAATTACTATTTTTATATACATTAGTACTTTTTCGAGAAGTACTAAATAGACTTCGAAAAAATGTCGGCAGAGTACGCCCAGATTTCGCAAATAAATGGATGTTGCACCGCGATAATGTGCGTTGAGTGTTTAGTTTTAAGCTTCCAGAAAGATCCCAGTGTTACCACATCCACTGTATTCGCCGGATCTGTCACCCCTATGATTACTTTCTCTTAATCAAAATCAAAAACGTCATAAAAGGAACGCATTTTGAATCGATTGAGGACATCAAAATAACTATGACGAGGGTTATGTTAGGGTGTGACGAGGGTAGTGTCGGGGTTTATTAGGGAATTACTTTAAAGGGGATCATGTTGTCACTGAATAGTTTTATAATTTTAATAATAAAATTATACTTAGTTGAAGTTACACATTACTAAATGTATGGACGCCTGGTATATTCAATGGAATTTTATGAACAAGAATACAAACTATCCGTTCAGATTATAAATACGTACTAATAATAGTTGAATCTGGAAAAAAATAAACTCTCAATAATACTCATATCTTTAGCTGTCAACGTTATATTTAATATTCATAAGTCATAAAGAAAGTATTTTTCGAATAGATATAATTAATTTCTCATGTGACCTAATGATACACTTAAAAGTAGCTAATTCTTGACTGGACGGAACACGTTTCGTTATGGATGTATAGAATACTAAGTATATTTAGACCGGTACATTTGCGAAAAAATGACATTCAGCATTTTAAATAATATGGGATTGAATAGGACATCTTTGTAATGTACAGATAGAATCTTAACGGATGGATAATGTAAGTGTTTTCAATTTATCATGATACTTTTTAATTGATTACCATAAAAAACCAAAATATTCTCATCCAAGCAAATATTTATACCAAAATAATGGAGTTTTATTTTAGGTCAATCATAACTTTTGTTGTATTTCATATTAGTTGTTAGTTATTGCATGTGTTGAAAAATACTATTTTGGTAGCAAGAAAAAATGTGATATCCTTTCTGATAAAATATATATACTTAGTTAAATAAATGTACGTGACATGTTAAGCAGATTTCTGTTAGTATACAGGGTTTCCCACGATGACTATCTGTATATGGCAAAATACTTACAGTCAAATCATGAAAATTTCTACATTTGAGTTTTCGGATACGATATTTTTAACTAAAATATTTTCAAAGATAGCCGACTTCCGGTTCTACTTTTGTTATTTTAAATAGAACATCTTGTATATTAATACATTTTTGAAATCTACGTAAAATTTTAGTATACTTTTGTTTAAAAACTTTTTTCGAAAAATGCATACTTTTTGAGTTATTAATTTTTTTGTAAAACATTTGACCGCTGCACAGCTTTATAAATTATATTTCTACGAGGATAGAAATTGATTTCTATTCGGATGCTTTTAGCAAGGTCAGACGTATTTGAATCTATGTTTAAAAATTTTTAATTTTATACAGGGTGTGTATAAAAAGTATTCAAAATTTAACTTCATAAATAACAAATTTCTTTATTTTTTTAAATAGAAAACCCAGTTTCTTCTAATTTAACGCATTCAGGGGTAAAATATAAGGCAAATCCATGTATACTTTCCTATACCTAAACTTTACCGTTATCCAGCTATTAAATGTTTTTTGTAAATTTTTAGAGATGCAGGTGTAGTCTAAATTTTATTTTGACCCGTTTATACAAGCACTAAGAAATACATATAAGTATTTTTATTTATCTTGTCAAGGTCTGTAAAAAAATTGTATTTACTACTACTTTAAGTCGTTTCTGAGATATTTAAGGTTTTAAATTATTATTGTATTTTGTAACAAGTTTTAATTTTTTATGTATACTTTTAGTAGGCTTTATAAAAAATGAGACTTATTTAACTGTCATTAGTAAATTGTTGATACTTTCGAAAATCGTTAAAATTGCTCGTTCTCAATTTAATAACGAATAAATAAAATTTAGACCTCACCTGCATCCCTAAAAATTTACAGAAAACATTTAATATCTGGATAACGGTGAGGTTTAGGTATATACATGAATTTGCCTTATTTTTTACCCCTGAATGCATTAAAGTAGAAACAAACGGGATGAAGTTAAACCATTTTCATATCTTTAAGGGTATTCTCATAAAAAAATTAGTTATAAGGGTCTGCAACGGTCAAATTTTTTACAAAAAAACTCAAAATCAAAAAGTATGCATTTTTAGAAAAAAGTTTTTTCACATACTTAACTAAAATTTTATGTAGATTTAAAAAATGTATTAATATACAGAGGTTCCATTTAAGTTACCATCTTTGAAAATATTTTTGTTAAAAATATCGTATCCGAAAACTCAAACTTAGAAATTTTCATGATTTTACTATAAGTATTTTGCCATATACAGATAGTTTTAACTCGACGTGGGATATTGACGTAATTAGCTATTTTGAATTTTAATTTGTTTTTGAAAGATGTGAAGGCTAGACTTATTTTCGTGTGCTTGGTAATTTTTTTCCAACAAATGGCTCAAAGAATATATGAATTTATTAGAAAATGACAGTAAATGCTATTACGCGCTTACACGGTTGATTCGAGCAAAAAAAGCGCTATGAGAGCTAGGAGCTTATCAAAGAAAGTAAACAAGAAATTTCAGGCGATATCTGATTTGGAGAATTTGATTAGAAGAATTTCCGAGAAAAATTGTCGAGTCACTATGAGTAAAATTGTTGATAATGTTGGTATATCAGTATGTTCATGTCACGCAGGATGTTAGGGTGGAAACGGGAGAATTGTCAAATAATTATTGGTTAGAAGCTATTGACAAACTTCAAAGAAGATCTAGATTTATTTAGAAGGATCATAATTGATGAAGAAACTTGAATATATGGGTATGGCGTTAGAAACAAAACCTAATCATACCAACGCTAGCAAAGAAATAATTATATATTCAAAATGACAAATGATGATTGAACCCACTTGATTTTTACGTTTTACTCCTGAAAACACACTAAATGTTCCTATTGTATATTAGTACATTCAGTATAAATATCACCTTCTAAATCGTTATATTCAGCAAAGAACAGATTTGACAATCCACTAATTGAAGATCCAGATCTAATTTTTTATTTTGGCAAAGAATATTTTTTATATTAAAGGCGGTTATTAGAAGGTATGTGATATTTTGATAGATAATATTGAAACTAATCATTAATATTAGGAGAACTGCAATTCATAATAGAAATATTTCGTCTAGTTTCCTAAATCTTTACATAAATTGTATGCGTTTCTAATCCACAGAAGTGTGTTTATTGAGAATGCTTTATAGAATGAAAAAAAATCAGTTCTAATCGTGCATTAAGGATTTCCTTGTGATTAATACTTCAACTCTTATTAAAAGAAACAATACAATGACTCTATTTTGTTGAAGTAACACCATATGATAATCATTTTTTCTTCTTTTCTTAATAGTTGAATAAATTACATTCATCTTAAAGTAAAATTAATCCTGAATATATGATATATATTGTGTCAAATGTACATTGCTTAATCATGGAAATTTTATTGAATTGATTATTGTGGCTTGTGATTTTTTTAAGCAACATAGAATATTAGAAACACTCATTTCAAGTGAGTGTTTTGAGTTTCAGGACGATTTTAGGTGTTTCAATCATTCGGATCTAAAATCAAAATTGTGTAGCGAGACTTACAAACAAAGTAAAAATAAGAGAAGAATGCAATAGAAAAAAGACAATCATATTAGTTAACAGTACCAGTTTCAATGTTAATATTGATTTAAATAGTACACTCATTTATTAATTTTATCAGTTTTGATCAGGTTTTTAATTAGTTCTACGATTTTGTATGAAATAATGAAGGATAGTATTTTTCAGTCGGGGAAAATATATACTCTTTTATCAACTTACGACTAAATACGACTAAAAATATGGTATATCGAAATTAATAATAAGAAAGTTTCCTCGAAGTTGATTATTCACATAGAATACTTCATTTTCGAATATATCATTCGTGTTACAATTGTGTTTTCATGTAACTACAAATTATTCAATAGAAAGTTTTCATTTATGAATCATCCCATTTGTTGTCCCTTAATAATTGATTATTTGATTTTATCCTATACAAAGGTAGGTAGGTACTTTTCAATTGAAGAAAATTCATATTCTTCTGTCAACTTACGACTGATAACGATTTTATATCTTATAATTGTATTTTGAATTTTAGATCATGAATCTTTTTTAAAAAAAATAAAGTTATAATTAAAAAATTTACAATAAGAAAGTTTTCCATATAACTTGAATAAGTTAAATAACTAACTAAAATATACACCCGAAATATTTCGTTTTTTGATGCTATTCGAGTTATAATTTCGCTCTGCGAACCACATACATAATTACAAATTCATCAATAAAAAGTTCCATATCTTTCTCTTAGTTTAATTCAAAACTATATTTAAATATCAATTTTTTTTAATTAAATATTATCATATTCACAATTTCATTCACAAGATTATTTACAAAGAAAAAATTACAATTCCAAAATATTTTTGCTAATAATCTTCTCTAGAAATATCAAATGTGAAAATTCAACATCATTTAGTTCAGAAAGAAATATTTGAAAACAAAAAAATTATCAGAAAAATTATTGTTATTGAATAGCTTTTTTTATGAAATAACTTTTATAAATTAAAATCTTGAATCTTACCGTTTAAATACTTCTTATACTTCTGAATCAACGAAGTCTTTCACTCACTATCATCCACAAGTACTTCTTAAGAAACCATCTTCGTCCGTTTTATATTCCACCACCTCTGCGAAGAGCGTTGTTCTTCGAATTCACATAATATACATACACGCACGCGAACTTCACCGGTAGATGTTGATGAGCAAGTTCATGGTTTCCGAGGGTAATGTGTCTTCGATGATTTGTTCTTCGCCTTCAAAGGTTCAAGTACGTTTATGCAACGGACTTATTACATCGTCAGGAAGGTCACACTGGTCACTGAATTGTGAGATGACTGAGAATAATAAAAATTCACATACATAAATTTCATGAGATTAAAGGACATTTAAATGTAAGCATGTTTAAATATGTTGTTTATTTCAAGTTTTTGGTTAGTTTACAGTAGGAAAGTACTCATATATCTCTTACTATAAATGAAATTTCAAATGAATGTTTTGTTGATACATGTAATATCAACGGTTTCGGAAAATTTCTAGGCATTTTCACTTACATCTGATGAGTACCTACACTGTCAGGGTATTATAGACAAATGTATTTCAATACCTTGATCTGCAACGAATTCACCTGTACGGCATTCTTATCTATCCCATATATAAAGTACCCAGATATTTTTGTTCAACTGCTTAAGATAAATTGCCCTATTGATATAAAGATTGGATAATATCTGCTATTTTAGTTTCTGTTGAATTTAGACCAAACTTTTGTCCTTAGGTTATTAACCGATCTATCTGCAGCACCTAACTTTTGGTAACTTGATGTGTTCAATATCCATGAATTAATAAAGTAATATCCAACGAGCGAACGTCTTAAAAGGACAATTCTACTTCGGCAGTTATAGGCAACACATAGCACGATATTCGTCATCTAGAAATCCCTATTTGTACATGTGCAAACATTGTTGCATGAGCAGCTTTTCGCTCAAAGCTGCAAGCGTTTATAAACTACTCAATAGAGGCATTATTTATTTACAAACAGTTGCAGCGGCTGCGGATATGATAATGGTTTCAAATAGGAGAATAAATAAAACAAAGTGGTGAAAGAGAGAATCATATATTGATCTAGAAGCTCAAAATGATTTTTACAAGATTGCTGAAGAGGCAAATTGGCTTCAAACTTTTACTTGATGAGCTAAGATCTCATTTATCACAAGAAAATCTTGATGTGTCAGCAATATTTAGATATTTGGATACCGGCGATAGTTATTCTCATTTATGTGCATACTTTGGATATTAAAATCAAGCAGTTCATTTTGATTATGATGTCAGAAAGTTTTCTTCAGAACAAGAAAGTATATAATGCTGTCCATGAGTTTTTAGCAAAACTTAGAAAAAAAGGTTTTAAAAAAATCTGTGATTATTTTTCAATATATTCCCCCTTGATTTCCACACACGTCTGATTAAAGCTTCTGTGCCATTATAAAAATATGATGCATCTTTATAGTCAAAATGTTCGTACATCACCTATTAGATATTTTACCTCTGACTCGGTCTTCAGCTTTGCAAATAAAAAATGTCCGCGGTTTTCTTCGAAATTTTTTTGACGAAACTGCCTTAGTAAGTCATAGTAATATGCCGCGTTCACGATTGTATTTGACTCCTCAAAGGATACCCTCGCAGTACCAAAATATTTTAGCTATCACTTTTTTGGTGTTTTTAGTGACTTGCTTTTTTTTGGCACCGGCTCTCCTTTCCGGTGCCACCCAATGGAATCTCTTTTGAATGTCGGATTATAATAAAAGACCATAGTTCCATCATCTGTTACAATAGATTGGATCACACTTTCACATGCGAAACTCAAATAATCGCTCACAACATTTTACTTGACGCTGCTTTTGCAGTGCGCTGAGATTTCGAGGCATCCACCTTGCACTAATTTTTTTATATATAAATGCTCGTGTGGAATCCTTAGAAGACTTGTTTTGGAAATGCCAGTCTGTGATGAAATCTTTTACTTTTAGGCATCGGTCACTGTTTTCTGGAGTAGTCACCGTCACGGGACCTGCCGCCTTTTTAATTATTGAAAATGATGAGTCACCGTAAACCGCCTCTATTCTGTTTTTTATTTTTGTTGGTGCTCATGCTTTTGTTTATTAAAAAAATTTATAACAGTGCGAATCTCAATTTGGTACATTTTTCAAAACAAATTGGCTGAGTGATCTACTATAATAAAACTGATGGAAACAGCAAGCTGAAACTTCGTGTTTGTTGAGATTTATCACTTACCAGTGCATAAAGATTTGGACTGTACTAGGCATGTTCTTTGATTCTCACTGTACTACTATTTCAATCTGAATTGATAATAACTGTGGTTAACTTATTGTGTTAAAATTCACCTTCTACTAATAACTGTTCAACAGTTGAATTATTCCATTTTTTTTTTGATCCAGTTTAAATTTACCATTGTTTGTTCAACATGTAATCATGAACAATTTTGAATATATGTATATTATTATGATTGTAATTTCCTATGTGAGCGCTAAACTCGCGATTACTGTTGTTAGTTTGAAAAATCAATGGTTCAAAAATAATGACACGGGTACCATACATAATGATCAAATTAAGATGATAATATGATACACATGGTAAAAGGTATAATATAGAAGTAATAAATCTAAAACAGATTTAAATTCAAATCCCAACAAATCTACAATTGTTTCAAGAATTATCATTGTCAGAATTGGTTAGATGTGAGATTTTTAAATTATAAAATTCAGAATGTGTCGAGGCCAATGAGTTAATAAATTTCAAAGATGGAATATACTAACATCAATCATCATCCATTAAATTTCTTAAAATGTTGTTCAGTTCGCTCTAAACAGTAATTACCTACCAAATATTCTTCTGGATAACAAGCCATAATCTTAGGAAAAAAACTTAATATTTCCTTATATGCTACCCACTAACCCGTTCTCATTTCCCAAACTTATATCGGCACTTTGTAGAACGGAGACAATTACTTGTAGCTTATACTTTTCTTTGCTTTTAATTACTTAAGCAACTGGTCTTACCAGCAGCAGGTCTAACGAAATCTCTAATCTCTCTACAGAGAAATTACCATTTCTGTCATTTAGCTTTTATTAAAAACCTATTAGTTCTATCACATACAGTCAATTCTTGGATGAAAAAAAATAGTATGGCGGTACTTTTCTCTTATCAATCAAGTCAGCCTAATATTTGGCCCAATAAGGGATCCAGTGAGACTATCCCCATGTCATCTACTTCAGTTTAAATCACAATAAAACTTCATCTTTGTTAAGTATAGAGCCGTAATAATTGTTCTTGTGTATTATCTGCGCTCTGGGTGTGATGTTTGTTTCCATTAACAATCACCACGGAAGTATACAAATCTGTTTTTCGTAGAAAGAATTTTACCAACGTGTTATGGTTTATATTTCTCAAGAAAAGATCTAACAATAGCTTTGGTTAGATAATGGTAGGAATTATTTGTTTAGAAAATCAACGGTTAAAAAATTATTATTTACCTTTTCACAAATTATAGACACTTGAGTAAGAACTTGTTAAAACATTGCACCGTTATGTGGGAGCGTGATTATTCGAGTTCAGAGACGTCGTTGAAGGTTATATATATATATATATATATATATATATATATATATATATATATATATATATATATATATATATTCTTATTGGGAATGTGGCAATGAAACACCATAGTAAACTAACTTCAATACAGTCTGAGAAATAATTAATTAAGATTTGCAGTGGCTTTAAATTGTATTAATTCTTGTGAAAACTTAAAATTCATGGGATATTCAAAATGACATGTGAATTTTGAATCCCATGCTGAATACACTAAATAAGGTAACTAAAATTTCATTCGCAATGATAATAAATTTATTATATGAAACAAATAAAATAATAAAAATAAAATAATAACAACTCATTCCTGTTTTAATCTACGAGTTTTATTCTTTACCAAAAGGAGAAAAATAGATGAGAATACATTTGAATACGGTATTACATTTGTTTATTAAAGAATTAAAAATTAAAACTTTGTGATTAATTTTTCCAACATTTTACCATTTATAACCACTTAAGCATGTTAATTTTGGCATAGGATCATTGTATTATTTTACATTACAAAATATAATAAAAGCATACATGAAGAAATACAAAATTAACAAATCTCAAAATTTCATTCTTTTAATTTGAGACTACTCCTCCAGAATTTTTTGAGAGTTGTCTATAAAAATGTTAAATATTGGTGGAATCAGAGGAAGTAAATCCATGTGATCATTTTTCTCAGGTATAGGAACCAAGGATTTGTCTTTTTGTTGAATTTGTCCTAAAACTCATTGACTTGAAGAGTTCTTCTTCTGTCAAGGAGTTCTTGTACATCAGAATACCATGGTCTTGATTATACTGAGCCACTGAACATTATGCCAGGCAAATAAGTCTTCATCCGAATTCTTAGAATTTATATCTCTCGCATGGTTTAAGTAACACCTTACTACGTTTTGCGCTGAGATCAGTTTCCACCTCTATAATTATTATGCCCTTATTGAGTCGCGTATATTTAACTTTTAGATTTTATTTTATTTGTGACTTCATGTAGTTATTTGTTTGTTTGTTTTTAGTTTTTTACATTTTTTTTTTCTAGAAATGGTAAACAATGTTTTGACAATTCTCTCTCTCTCTCTCTCTTTCTCTCTTTAACTTTACTGTATCAATAAAAGTGTGTTTTATTCATGATTTCAAAAAGATTTTCCGTCAATCTCATCCCATTTTTGTTAGTTACGATTTTTCCCATGTAAATGTCTCAAATAGTTAATTACATTTTAAAATAAGGTCCAAGAAGTAAAAATATGAAGAAAATTATAACGTATAAATTATAAAATGGTGGCAATAAAAACCAAAGTGTACTCTTTCTGATATAATTCCGACCTTTCCAATCCATACGTATTCATAATTAATTGAGAATTCTTGCGTCTTTGAATGTTTTTTTAATAATCAAATTCATACGATTTAAAATTAATATTCCAAAAGACACGTGACATAAATAAACGGTTGGTTGAAACGGAAAGTATTTTTCCGAATGTATCTCAATCAAAGTCGCTAGTATAGATAAAACAGAAATCACGCTAAGTTTCGTAAAATTTAAATATTTTGATAACAACACGGTAATCATGCCTCAGCTCTTTCAAAAATAACATATTGGAAGTGCTTTAAGATTTGGACTAAGCCAGCTGTATTTAAGGGTACAATTAGATAAAAAGATTATTCAGACCAATGATTCGCGTCTTGCCTGAAACGCGATAGTAATGGGAGGGGAGCTATTATATTCTCATTATCCTATAATTGCTATTTGCGGTCATGAAGTTTAATTGGATTTAGTATATAATTTATTAAGTAATCGCTGATTTCTTTCTACCTTCAATATTCCTTCTTCTCTTCATATTATTTTTTGTATTACATACTGATATTTACTATTCATAAAATTTTTTATAGATACATATAACTGTAGTTTTGATTTATTGTTATTTAATTTTGTATTAACAATGAACAGTTAATGAATATACCATAACTGGCGACGTAAATATGCATTCGTTATAAACCGGCTGTAGTCCACTCAGTGATGATCGTTTTGGTTCTGGAGTGAAGTGATGGATCCATGTTTCATCCATTGTCATGTATCGACGCTAAAGAATCTGATTTATTACATATAAACATGGCAAAACACTGCTGTAAATCATCAACATGTTGTTTTTGATTTACTTTGAGTAAACGCGGCACCCACTTTTATAAAAGCTCTCTCATGGTCAAATGTTTATGCATAATTGTGAATACACAGCCTTCTGAAATCTTTACGGTCTCAACTATCTCACGCAATTTCAATTTACGATTAGATATAACCAATTTGTGGACTCTTTTCATGTTTTCGGGAGTAACCACCTCAATTGGACGATTAGAACGTTCACTATCATCGGTGACTGTACGACCACGCTTCAATTCAGCAAATCAATAACAATTGGTTCTTTTTGATGGAGCAGAGTCCGGATAACACTTTTGAAGCCATTGCTGAGCTTGTACAAGATTTATTTTCATCAAGAAGTAATGATAAATTAACATACGAAATTATTTTGAATCCATTATTTTCAAAATAACAAAAGTCATTTCACTTAAATGGCTGCAAAATGTCATGAAATTTTACACATAGTCTTTTGTAAGCTGGTACTTCATTAACTTCATATGGATTTGACAATGGTAGCGCCATCTGTGAATCAGTCACACTACTATTTGAGTGATGTCATATATCCTGGTATATAAATGCGCCTTTTTTCTTCAAACTAAAGTATTTATAATGTAAAGATTATACCATTGAAGCAAAAAATACATTGACATGCTTTTAAACGTAGCATAATAACTCAAAATTAGACTAAAGATCTAGAAATGTTTCACATCAGAAGTGTTATGGTGGTATATGTATAGAATTCAATTTTGCGGCTTATTCAACTTTCTTGAGA
This sequence comes from Diorhabda carinulata, assembly GCF_026250575.1. Classification (NCBI taxonomy): domain Eukaryota; kingdom Metazoa; phylum Arthropoda; class Insecta; order Coleoptera; family Chrysomelidae; genus Diorhabda; species Diorhabda carinulata. The sequence goes on along the minus strand of NC_079460.1, from coordinate 33,656,046 downwards.
AAAATAATTTTGGTTCAAAACACATTACGTATCTAGAAACAAATGGTTACCATAATTTGCAAAATCAAATATTCCACATCATAAACATAAAGGAAGAACAGAAATTCGATCAATAAGGAAAAAGGATAGCAGGGATCACAATTTATTCATCGTTTCGATAGAACAACTCTAGGGGTTTTCCGAAACTATGAGAACTCGAGTAATCCTGTTTATTGTCGCTGTTATGGACAAGTGATTAATAGAGCACTATTCATAATGCCCCAACAGTTTTAAAAATGCAATGCAAATACAACTGAATTAAGTTCTAAAGAAAGACAAAAAACTTTTTTGTAAGCTGAATTTTAAATTTTTGCCGAAAAAAAAATATAAATGATCTCGGATTATAGTTTCAGAAAAGCCCTTATATAAATTGATAGATCACTTGACTGACTATTGAAAGAATTCTGGAAAATGATGAATTATTTATTGAATAAAAATTATATAAATGATTATGAAATACCGACTAACTACCTAATTGCAAATACAATATCCACACGCCTATGGTCTGTTTATTATCTAAAGAAGCTTCGTAATAAACGACTAAAAAAGAGATTCAGATGAAAATTTCCATTAATTTTAACATAAATATTGGTTCAAGTTTTTTTATACCAATAACGTTTTTAAAGTGGTTTTTAACCAACTATTAAAGCATGAAGTGGATAAAAAAGTACACGAAAAATAATGAATTTGGTACAAGATTGTTGATCTAGAGAAAAAAAATGTTTTAATACTAAAAGCTATTGACAGTTATCTCTACGATGTAAAAATTTGTATTAGAAATACTTATATATTTTTTTAAATTCTCTATTCATAACTTCTCAATAGAACAAATAAATACAATTCTCTAATTAGTACTTTCTAAATCTAAATTATTTTACAGTTATCGGACAATCGTATGACTATGTTCTATCTAAGGGTAAATTAGTTTTGTTCTAACCTATAGTTTTCTATATTCCTAATATTCTCAGGTATTTTATTAAATATTTACTGCTCCGCGGTCTTAGAAAATCGAGTGCGGAATTTCAATTGACTGATTTATACCATCTGAAAGGTCTGAATTAGTCACAAATGATCGTTTGATTTAATTAATCGGTCAGCATAAGAAAACGATCGATAAGCATACAATGATAATTGTCAGTTTATATAAATATTTGTTTATTAAAAGGTACACAAAGAAAACATTAATATTCTAAGTATATCCTATGGTTTTAAACTAACGTTCAGCAAGCTCTTTGTGACCTTGAGAAAGTCATTTTTTGGTCTTAGATGCAAAAAATTGTAATACTGCTTTTTCAACATCTTCTCTACATTCTAATTGTTCAATACCACCAATTTCTTCGATCTCATTCCGCGTAACTTTCGCACTATGTGGGTGCATTGTTTTGGTCAAAGAAAACTCGCTTTCGGTTAAAAACATCTGGATATTTCTGCGATAAAACCTCACACATTCGCATCAGCTCTCCACTATATACATCGGTATTGCTAGTTCCACCAAATGAAATGATTTCCAAGTACATTAAGCATTCATAATTCGACCAAACACATAACAAGACTTTCCGTCCGTCTCGATCAGTTCCTGTGACAATATTCGACAACTTTTATAAATCAGTGCTAGTACTAGGTTGGTTCCCTACTGCTTCCCTTATAACATCAATATCCTATTAACTGAGTCTTCCCCTTCTATTTCACATATTACATGCTGACAACTTTGTTTCCTATGTTTCAAAAATACACAAATATCATATTTATCGCACTATATACTATTGATAATAAAAAAGTATTCCGTCGTCAATAAACAGAAAGAGAATCATTAAAAGAAAGTAAAGCAGTTGTACTCTTCATAGAACTAAAGACTATTGTTAACAAGTTACGACATGTTTAAATGGAGGCGTAGGAATTTTAACATATAAAAATCGACATTACTTTTGAGACACCCTCTATATATTAGACATTTAACACTTTGAACTTCTTTATTTTCTTGAATGTATTTATTCTTTTGTTTAAAAACTATATAATTTGTTTTCTTGATAAATATTTTCAGTTTATTACTTTAAAGTCAATTTGAATATGATTTGAAGAAAGCATCGATCATTGATCAACAACTCCACGTTTCCTCCTGTATACACTAAAAGTCGTTAGCAAAGCTATAATGTCGAATTCAGAGGTTTGTACATATTAGGTCTATAAAATAAAGTAAATATAAAAAAGGCTCTAGTACAGAACTATAAACTCGTTGGAAAGCACGTCACTGAAAGCATTATCATTCACAACATATCTAATAACATATCTGTCAATAAAACATGTCATTTTTTATTTTTTTATGATTTTGAAAAAACAATTATCAAAGTTATTGGTCTATAATTATTCGTACAATATTTTTCTCCAGTTTCAAAAATTGGAGTTATTTTACTGATATCCAATTCGTTACGAAGAGACATTATTCGTTAGAGATAACAAATATCTCTAACTGTCACTTCATCTTGTATTGTAGCAGTAGTTTTGGTAAGCTCAGGTATCTTCAATTCATTTTTTAATTCCAAGTACATTATTCTTTCACGATCTATACCATCAATTGTGTGCTTGTTCGGCGTTCCTCGGACCTCATTATCAAATTCTCTTGCAATTTTTTCTTATTCCAATAAAGTAGACATAAACATATACACAATATCATATATATTATTCACTTCGTTATTATCGATTTTTATATTCTATTCTATTGTAGTTTTAGGTTGTTTTCCCCTATTTAAAGTGCCTTTTTTATATTGGTCCCTGTTTTCCCCATATTAGTCTTAGTGTTTTATTTCATTATTAATTTGGTTTTTCATTACTTTAAAATCAAATTCTTTTATTGTGTCATTAGGATTTTTCATGTTATTTTTGTGCATAGTATCCCTTTGTTTCATCATTTCCAAAAGTTCCTCACCAATTCAATTGTTATTGCTTTCTATTTTCATTATTTTAGTTAAGTTATATGTAATTTTGTAATATGAAATTAAATCTTTGAGTTTTTTCAATGAAATAATAAAAGTATTTAATTTTTTGAACAACCATGTACAGAAATTATCAATTGTGTATGTCTCTTTATGTTTTGCTTTTATACATTGTACAACGTAATTTAACTTAAAAAATTAAAAAGGTTATGATTTGAAGGGAGATTGTCTTTAATATGTAAGTATGTATATATGGATTTGGAGTTTCGTATACCCTGGAGTCCCTTAGTGTGGATAGAGGTTTCGTCCTCTGTGCAATAAAATCTGCATGCCGTATTATCGGCTAGATCTACCGTCTTCAGGTGTTTGTTGTGGCGACTGTGCCTTGATAAAACTCCTGTTAGTATTCGTAGATTGTTACTTAGGTTGATATATTCAGCAGATCTACTCTGGTTATAGTTTCCTAGAACAGTCTTTGCCTGTTCCCGCATTAGCGAACTTATCAGCCATTTAATTTCCCTTCGCTCTGGTGTGTCCCGGAATCCATTGTAAGATAATTTTATTTTTCTTGCCTATCCCGATTAATTTTCCTAGACAATCCCAAACGAGTTTGAATTTTATGATATTGGAGCTTAGAGCTCTAATGGCTATTGACTATCGGACAGGATCATAATCTTCTATTTGCGAAAGTTTCTCTCTAGATTGAACTGAACATATTTTTCAATTGCATCGATTTCTGCTTGAAAAAATGGGTGCAATGCTCATACTTTCAGAGTGTTTGGTTCTGAGCCCGTACCCACCTATTCCAGTTCCGTCTGCTATTTTGATTCGTCCGTATACCATTTAATGGCATTTCTTGTATGGTGTTTTGATCCCACTTGCTTTTACAGTTTACTATTGAAATTTTTCTCAAAGCTAAACTTTTTCGATGCAACGTCCTGAGGCATGTTCCAAGGTTGATCATTATTTAGAAACGAATTTTCGTTGATGATTCCCTCTCTGAACATTCTAAGTGATGTTTTATCCACCATGCTTTCCAGTACTATGTGGAGAGGTGGGAGATTTAGAATCACTTCTAGTGCAGCTGTTGGGCAAGATTTCATGCCAACCATTGCCCCATATGTCTTTAATAACAAGAGGCTCACATTCGCCAAAGCAATTATTAGACAAAACGTGATCTATAACGGCTCTCTCAGTATTTAAGGGGAATACATTTGAGAAATTTAATCAAGTCCACATTTTAATGTAAATCTATGATTAAGTACCAAAAGTAAATATGTGGAAGAAACACGCATTAGATACAAGTATAAGTTTAATAGTAGAAATATGGAAAAACCACGAAGATACTGATACTGAATTAAGGAGGTTCGTGAGCAATCAAGAAACATCGAAACGCATGAATATGAAAAAAAAAACTTTTTATAATGTTAAAGAGTATATTTTTTGATAAAACTAATCTTCAAAGAGGTCGTACAAACCTAGAAGGAGAAAACATCAATGTCATTAGAAATTGTCTCTTTATAAGTACTTTTTATTGAAGAGACAAGCAGAGAAGGATTACGAAGAAATTATTATATTAAGAAAAAAATGTGTAGTCAATATTATTCCCTACTAGTCGAGACGAGACGAGAGAGAAAAATATTGTCTTGTCTCGCAAAAAAGTGGAGCCAAAAACAATCATAGATACATGAAATACCAACAATAATAAAACCAATTTTAATTTTGATTTCAACGAATCTATTATGGTATAATAAATTGTATCTCTCTAATAACTCAGTTATTCATAATATGATTATTTTCTCAAACTTCGGTGGTTAATTATTGTATGTTGTATGTTGGGTAATTGGAAAATGAATAAATTCGAATCATATAAAAATTTTTGGCGTACGGTACGGTAATAGGGAGTAAAAAGGTACAGATTTTTTCTCAACATACATAAATGAAGTGTTTGAGTGGATTCATGAAAAGTGTATCTAACTTTTGGAACAATATTTTTATTTTTAACTCAATCGTTGTCAATTTGAAATAAATATTTTAAAGAGCATGTAATCACCAAATTTCTTTCGTTTGTCTGAGGCAATAATTCTAGTACGATAGTAGTACACGTGGAAACATCTCCGATAGCTCAAAACGGTAGTCATTGCATAACAATTTAAACACAAGTTGCTCGTTATTATGTGGCTATAAAAAATGTTCAATACATTCGCAATAATTAATTAGTATTTTACAACTTTTTGAATTATTTTGATGAATACATCATTTCATAATTATCCGATATTGCATAAATCGTTCGATACGTACTAGATAGACTCGTCAAATCATATTTCCCATACAATCTTCAGTTGAGGAGAGTCATTAAAACTGTACTCCAACAATTAAGTATTATCCGCAAGAATTAAAAATATTAACATAATTAATACATTGTGCAGGAAATATTGTAAATTTTCGCCATTATACTCATGTTTCTTTTGTCTATTTTAATAATACATCGTGCTAAAACCACGGAATTGATAATATCATTACTTTTTAACTTTAGTTAACAGAGGTGGGCGTTAATTTGATTAGATGTGTGAACAGGTTCACACAATTATAGTAACAGCAGTTCATGTTAAATACGCACGTTAATCGTGTGAAAAATACATGACGATACGTTGTTTGTAAAACAAAATTTTGGAATAAGCTCTACCAACATACGTCAAAAGAAATCGTTTATGATTCAGAATCAGTAACACTAGTTTTTCGTTTCATAATATGCAGATTATTTTTCAATAATCCATGAGTAACCAATATTAAACATTAATCTTAATTATTATTTAAACTAACGAAGTAATGACTTTTTCATCATTATTCCTTCTCTCCTCTAAAATTAGAATGAATAATGGATGTAACGAAGAAAGTAACAGATATAGGAACAGTTGAAAGATAAAAAGTGATTGTTCCAGTACCTACATTGAAAAATCAAATAGTTTTTGTGTGTATCGTCTATCATCTCTTTTCCAAAAAATATAAACAATTTATCGTTTTGCTATAACCACCATCAAAATATATTTTATCTACGACCACCATTGAAATTAAGCATTTAAAAACTCGATATAAAAAGGTACGTTAAAAACGTGCGAATAAGAACAATGCTTTTTAAATGGGATAATCATTATAACACTCTTTTCTATTTGTATATTTATCAATTTATCTTAGATAATTTTGTGTTGTGTGCTGTTACAAAGTTTCTGTAATTGTAGATAATAATTTTGTACGTCATTAAGAAATGTGAAACGTCATGGTCATTTTGCAAAATATTTTTGAGATTTTGATTGATAAAATGGCGATTTTTTGGATTGGTGTAACTCTAGAAAAATCATAAATTACGCGAAAAATTCTCTGATGGCATATTTCTCAGAAAGGTCAAGCCAATGTCAATGGAAATTATCAACGTTATGGATCCATTATTCAATGTTGAAAACTACCATAAATTTGAACATTGATGTTAGTATATTTCATAAACTTATTACCTTCATAAACCGACAATCGGAGAGCCATAAACCAAAAAAATAAAAACAATTTACAGAAGGGAACAGACTTTGGATTTTATAAATGGAGTGAATTTCTTATGATGAAAGTAGGCAATAATTCAAACACAATTATTGAAAAGAGAGGTTAAGTTAGAGCATAATATATAATAATAACTAAAATTTGTATGTACACTTTGGTATTCATCTATAATAATAATGCATTGTGTTGTGTGTGATTGAAAAAAAAGCGCAAATCAAAGAATAGTGGCTAGAGCTAGCGCGTGAAAAAATTATAGCAGAGCTTTAACCACACGATGAAATTTTTACTCGAGCAGGTCGTTAATATTCTAATAACACAACATGAAACGCGGCGTTGAGGTTGGTATAGTGTTTAGAGCACTGATCTGCCACGGTACCAGTCGGGGTCATAGATAAACCACATTTCAGCGACTTGTTGGTTTATGAGCAGTACTAAACGTACATGAAATAACAGTTTTCTTTCTGCTTTTGGCGGCAACTCAAAATACAAATTTTTCGTCCAGTTACTTTTCGAAACAATTCAATGGAGCTGTATCACGATCGTTTTGGTTGATTCAACTCCATTGAATAGTTTCGAAAATAACTAGACGAACGCTGGTCTTAAATATACTTTCATTTTTAATTATGGGGAGTTTAGGGCTTCATAAATGGAACAAAAAAACTAAGACAAACGACAGTGATTTATTAAATTCGAAAAAATACAAACTGAACATATAGATAAATCCATGTATGTACGCATATATTAGAGTATCATATACGCCTCGACTCAAAGGATCTATTGTGTCCCCCTTTATTATTGCAATACTGGAGATCCTCAGTGCTTAAAGCTAATCTATTAATTTTCCTTTTCTTGGAAAGTTCAGAATATGGTATGGCTCTAGCTGCCAGATATCTTCGTCTTCTGTTTCATAGACTCCCAAGTGTAGTGCTCTGGAGTTATGTAGTGTTTCACACTTCGAGAGAATATGGATAGAGGTTTTGTTCTCTGCACAACAGAATCTGCAGGCTGTATTATCTGCTAAGTCTAACGTCTTCAAATGTCCATTGAGGCGACACTGCCCTGAATAAACAGATAATTATTATAAAACTACCACTATACCGGCTTTTTATATTTTCTTCAGCGTTGCTATGCCATTTCAAACAAGAGATCCCCATCTTTTGATCTTTAATCTAAAACTTTCAAAGCTCTATTAATTTTTTATTTGTTGTTACCTTTTGATAGTCCTACATCACAGCTTGAAAAGTTGAGGGCTAAACTGCACAAGTGTAGTTTCTGTAACACAAAAAAATGCAGTATATTCCTTACACAGCAGTTAAATGAGTGGAAATTTAAAGGTTTACATTTAACTTACCTGAGTCTTTGAACAGCTGTCTCCTTGTCAATTTACTCTCATAGGGACTAATAGAGTACTCGCAAGTTGTCTACAAATATTAATAAAGATAGTTATATAGATTTGTAGGGAATAAGTACACCTATGCGAATAGTAAACATGTGCACTCTCATTAAATATGTTTGTGTACGATTTGGCCATATTACACAAAAGTATCACTTCATGTACTTGTATCAAACATAATTTTTTAAAGATAGAGCTGTATCGTATATTGAAAATATGAGTAGCAAACTTAGAACTAACTCAGTGATGTATCATAATTATTAATTATCAATGTACTGTAGATACTATACTACAATTTAAAATTCCACGTCACAGAGCTAAGATATAGCATGAGAATCCTCTTCTTTTTTATATTGTACAATTGACCTGATTAACCAACTTTATGAAAATCCATGTGAGAATAATTTTGGAATTTGATTGGAACATATTTAGTTTATATATTAGTATTTAAACTACATATATACGTTTGGTTTATGAGAGTACTATATTTAGCTACTGAATTCTGTGTTGATGACAAACTAATTTTTGGAAATAAATAAGAATGTAGATGCACAGCTGAACTGTGGAGCAAAAGACAGAAGAAGATTTTAAGCAATAAAATGTTACCATTTTACTATAAATATTTGTTATATTGTAAAATTCTAATTAATTAATAGAAAATTATGTTTCTCAACATCATATACCAATAATATAGTTATGATCCATTTTCTTCTTAAACTCCTCTCTTTATTAGTAAGTACATGCTATGCCTTGTTTTAATTTTTAACTATTTTCTTTTGCTTTATTTAGTTATTTTCCAAAGCAGATTATGAAGAATTTCCTTATGATTACAGTAATTCTGAATTATTAGGATATAAAGAAGGAGTGGTTGGAAATGAAAGTTTCATATATTACTATATACATCATTCAGGAAACATTGTCATATCTCTGAATTCTAGGTAAACAAGTTCTTTCTAGTGGCCACAGTTTAAAAACATAATTTCTTTCCAGTACTGGAGATGCGGATCTCTACATTTCTGAAACTAAATTATTTCCTACATACTATCCAGATACGTATGATCTACACTCTGCTACATGTGGAATAGATATTGTAGAGGTACCTTTGAGGTAAATGCTTGTAGAAACAGTAGTTTCTTTGTTTAGAAATAATATCAAATCCAATTTGTAGCATAATAATTGGAATACATAAATTTAAATTTTTCTTTTTTATTACTTTTGTAGTTTTAAAAGCCCAATTTCTGTGGGAATTTATGGTCATTCGGCACATGAGTCGAGTAAATATATTTTACAAATTTTCAAGCATCCTGAAGCGGACCGAGCTTTTGCAATTATAGAAGATGAATTAATTCAAGACACAACACAAAAAGTGGTAAATGGTGATCTCAAAACTAAAAACAATAAAATCAAAGGAAAGAAGAATATTCAACAAGTGGCAAAGAAAGTTGATGGCATGCACTACCTTTTTGAATTAATGGAGTTATTGTTCTAACCAAATGAAAATAATATTTTCTTATTCATAAAATATATTATACATGTGTTTTATATTCTTAATTTATGTATAAAACATTAGATATTTTTCAAATATTTATTACTGCTGATTAATGTTTTTACGAATCACTTTTGATTCCTTAATGTTGATCTAATTACATCTGGCCTTCATAGATGTATTAGTGATTTATTATTGTGTTTGAACTTATAAGTATGTTATGGATTAAAGGACATTCAGAATTCTTTGATAGATTCTTCATTGGCTAGACTAAGTATGTAGTGACAAATCCAGTTGCATATCCATATGTAAAAAATTGGGAGATTTTCAGGCTTAAACTGAAAGTTTAAGTCTCCACTCGACCTCCTGGACGACCACCTAAAAGGTGGTATGAAAGCTGGTCCTCAGCATCCCAATTACTCCTGGCAAACCCTTGATGAAAATACAGGACCTAGTCCTAACATAAGAAGAAGAAGAAGGAACTGATAGTAGATTAAATAGATGTCTTCTTTACTTCCCACTTCTTAAATATAGAGCTACAATAAAGATTTGGTTACTTTTAGCTACATGTAAAATTGATTTTCTCCAGTTTGTGGATAATTGGGTTACTTTGGATGGCAAAATATTCAAAACCCTCAATAATAAACTTCCCGTGTACAGGCATATATATATATATATATATATATATATATATATATATATATATATATACAGTATATATATATATATATATATATATATATATATATATATATACAGTATATATATATATATATATATATATATATATATATATACAGTATATATATATATATATATATATATATATATATATATATACAGTATATATATATATATATATATATATATATATATATATATATATATATATATATATGCCTGTACACTTGTTATATTGTTGTGTTGGTTGCCTATACTTAAATGTAGCCGTACAATTTTGCTCGTTTCCGAATATTAAGTTTTCTATAATATTAGTTGCCTATAAGTGAACAATAGAATCATTATGCACCTATGCTTGTCACAGTCGTAAATACTCTTTTTTTGAGCTTTTAATATGTGCAACAAGGTTTTACAATATAGGTTGTCCAAAATTTAGTGTATATAGTAGCGTACTTTATTCACTAATATACTCTACCCTTGCAGAGGAAAAATTTTCATATTTCAGGGCCAAACCTATAATATTCCTAAGCCCACATGAATAATATGCCAGTCATAAAAAACGCTACGAACCTCTCTGTATAGGATGGTAATAATAAATAGTTTTACTACTAGTGCATGTTTCATTCGCCCTTACATTTGGTTTTCAAGCGAGTCAGACTTATTGACACCTAGAAAAAAATGCGAAACTGGTTACACTTATATAAATTCAACAATTGAATGGAATATTAGTGTTGGGTGAGTAATCTGTCAACTATAACTCACTTCGCCTTGTTATGAAGATAGCCCGACATATTTCTAGATGACTGGGGATGTATGGCTAATTCATCAGTATAAGAATTTGAACGTTGTATGTTATATATAACAATAAAATAAAAATATTTTGAACAATAGTACCCATAAAACAGAGTAGATAAAGCTACGTCCAGTCAACATAATATAGGATAATGTCATTTTGAACATGGAAAGTGTAGTCCAATTCTTATTCTTAATTTTGTTATGATTCCATCACATTATAACAATAATAAATATCCTATATCGCTCCGTTGGTAGAAAAGTGATACAAGTCAAAATTAGTAGATGTTCGATAGGGCGGTTTAAAAATTCGAAAGTGAACACTCCTAGTTGGTAAAATGTTAGCAGCTAACTTTATGTATGTCATATGTCAGTTGTCTAAGTTGTCGCTGACAATGAAATGTTATGTACCAAGCATATTTTCCTTTAAATATTAATAAAATATTTAAACTTCAAGAAAGTAATCATTATTTAATGCAAGAAGGCTCTTCCAAGTAATAATCAAACAAGTTATGGGCCCAGGTAATACTGGAAACTATGAAGCAGTAGACGCCGGCCAGTCAAAAAGCGAGGGAAACTTTCATCAAATCGAGATGAATATTTCAACGGTACCACAGATGTATTCCAAAGAAAAAATGTCTTCACAAAACTAAACATAAAAAAGAGACTACTTACCTTGAAGCATAGAAGAAATGATAAATTAGAGGATCATTTCCATACTATAATAAGGGAGTTAGAAGGAATAGGATCAAAAATAGATGAAGACAAAGTATATCATATTTTGTTAACATTGAATGAAGCATACCAGGCAGTAATAACCATGATTGAAACTATGAACACCACTCTAACAATGGACAAAATAATAAAATAAAATAAAATCAAAATAATGGTCAAACTAATTCATCCTCTAATACATTTCAAAATGTGTGTTACAAATGTGGAAAACCCGGACATAAGTTAGCAGAATGTCATTAGTCATCACGAGGCAACTTTATAGAGGTAGAAGAGGTTTTTGTAGAAGTCATCTTAGAGGTCGGAATAGAGGTCAAAGTCGAGGTATAGGAAATCACGCAAATGCCGCCAATGAAATTACTTTTTTAGCTTTAAGCAGTGTAGTGCCTTCTACTAGAGGTATTAACAAGTTTATTCCTTGTCTGTCTGTCTGATTCAGACAGAAAGAGTGTTGCATGTTGAGAGAAAGTGGTTGCATAATACTGTATGGAATGAATCCGATATCCTGTTTTTCAAAGAAGCAAAACTGTGTAGCATTATCTACGACAGAAGCTGAATATGTGGCAGTGGCTAGTTCTGCTCAAGACCTAGTGAATATAAAGGGTGTTTTGAGTTGTTTTAATATTACTATCGGCGCAGTTCTTTATTGTGATAATGAAAGTTCTATTTTAATGTCAAAATCCAATGAAAATTCTAAGAGAGCTAAACACATAGATATTAAGAATCATTTTTTAAAAGACTTAGTTACGAAAAAAAGAAATTGCTGTAAGTTATGTGTCAACAGAACAAAATTTAGCTGATATATTAACTGAACCTTTAGTTAAGGATACTTTCATTTACTTAAGAAGAAAAGTAAGTGTAGTCTAAGTTTTGTTTGCTAAGTAGTTAAGTTGCGAGTTTCATGTATCATTGTATGAAACATTTTAATCAAGGAGGTGTGTTAGTTGATAAAATGTTAGCAGCTAACTTCATGTATATCATGTGTCAGTTGTCTAAGTTGTCGCTGAAAATGATATGTAATGTACCAAGCATATTTTTCTTTATATATTAATAAAATATTTAAACTTAAAGAAAGTAATCATTATTTCAATGCAAGAAGACTCTTCCAAGTAATAATCAAACAAACACATCATCTAGCAAGGTATAAGAAATAACATTTGTTTATGTTATAATTCTAAGTAATAATGCATTTTTAGTATGGTTTAATGTTTAATTGAAATATTTGAACTACATCCTGAATAAAAGGAAAATTCTAGCCCTTATTCGAGTTGTGACACTTTTTTATAAAAACTAAGCAATACTTAACCTTTTAATGTCTGTTAATTTATGTATAGCTATTATAAAAACTGTCTAATATAAAAATTTTCAAAAAATATAGTTGAATTCATAAAAAAATCGTACACAAATTAGAAAGAGGTGAATTTTATTATGTATGTGTAAAACTGGCTTGTCTAAGTGATTATTGAGGTTACCACCCGTCATAGATTATCAAAAAAGTAAAACACTGGCGTCGCTTCGGTGTAATTAATTTTGAAACTGCATGGATGTAACGGTTAATAAACCTTAGCAGAAGAAAATAGAAATGTCCCATTAGTTTTTTCTATTGAATCTTCTATAAAACTGTAATGAGGTAATATTATAAAATAGAAAAATTAAGTTTGGTGGACGCCGAACGCCAATGCATTGCATTTTTGATAAGAATAAACCAATTTTACATATACATGACAAAACTTATCTCTCATTCTAATTCGTGTACGCTTTTTTTATGAATACAACAAACTGTATATGAACATGTATATAAATTCTCATAATATTCGGCATGGTAAATAAGAATATGTTTTTTCCTTAGTAGTTCCAATAAACCCTTTCTCTTTTTATCAGAAATTCTTATTTTGTTCTTGTACAAACTCTCTAAACCAAAGTCTAGGTGTTTTCATTTGTAGCTCACTAAAGTCGTAGGGAGTCTTATAAAGGATTGTAAATGGAGCCCCCCTCTCAATTTTAATTACTTTCATTCATCTTAGCTTATCATTGCTTTTACTATTTTCCAACCTTTTCATTTATAACCCAAACTAGTCTTTTCTAAGTGTGAGTAATGAGATGTTGAGTTCACGAGTAAACACTTGGTGGTATATTAAATACTTTGTAAGGGGTGATTTTTTTTCAGTGCATTCTATAATATAGTCCCTGTGCAGATCACGTAAGGATTTTTCACCTTCAATATATTCACTGGAAGAGCGCGGTCTTGTTTAATGGCTTTCAACTCTTGGAACCGAATTTATATGCCTTCCAACTCATTTGATACCTGCATTTAGTTTGCGATGACTCCCGTGTTTTCCTCGAAGATCAGTGGAAATAATTCCACCAACAATGGCACAATCCTAAAAGTGGAAAGTGGCGTTTTATAAAATACATAACATGAAATGAAACCAATTCAGACGTTTTTCGATGAAATTTTCAGCAATGCGACGTTCTCTCATGGGATCAAAATCACAACTGTCACTTTTCTATAAAAGCAAAAGGTTGACCATTAAAGTGAACAAACGACACTTGCACCTCCTAGCGGCGAATGGTGAAATTTACAGTAATGTCGCTTTTCCAAATATATCTGTTGATTTCAAGTAATCTTGAATATGATGAATTTTGATTTGTGTCACTTTTCTACCTACGGAGCAATATGTTAATCAAAATGATGTTATGGTATAGGGACAGAAGAGATGTAGATGAGATCCTCAAGAATGTGAAGTTCAACTTATAATTGGTTAGTCAATTTAAATGTAATGATATGAAAAACAAATCATGAAAACATGGAAGTTAACCATGTTGACTTCAATATGTATCTTGTCGGTCCGCCCTTTATCATTTTGTTAATGGCCAATATAATCTCCGGAACTCATACCACTCGATTTTCTGGAAGTTTCACTCCACTACCAATGAATTATGTAGAAAATCGGACCTGTGAAGAGACTAGCAATAAGGATATATTGAAAGGGGTTCAAAATCGCCAAATTTTCAAATATGTTTTGTTACTGTTTTGGAACTTATGGCTCCATCCCATATATTTGGGGAAAGCCTGTATATATTGGTTTGGACTGTAGAGAAAGAAAGGAAATTAAGGATACGCAAATTTTTAAATATTTAAAACTAACTCGATTTGGGTTTCTTTTTAGGATATATGATTATTGCCAGCATCCGGACCGTAAATGGATGAAACTTATCGTCCAGTAATTATTATTGCTTAAATAAATATCTATAAATTTCATGTTTTCTATCTTCTAACAAAATTAAATGAAAGGTTAATTAAGATTGCTTTAGAAATACTATCGACATGTTGCGTGTTAACACGCAAAGTTACAGTTCTGAAATGCATAGCTGTCATGTATTATTTTTTATTATAAAGGTTAATGTTTATCGCTATGCCTCTGATATCTACCCACTGACTTAGATTTAAATAAATAAAGAACACTTGTTATTATCATCGTGGAAAAACCGCAGAAAATTCATTATAATTTTCTATGTGACAGTTTAACATTTCATTTGATAAGGTGATGTCAGTTATGAAAACAATACTTATTAGGTGGTTTTGGAACTATTTTTTACGTATTTATCAACTAAAATATCAATCCGTTACCTACCAGGGCATTTAATAAACATTCAATGGATAGAATGCATAGATAACAGTATGAGCAGTGAAATGAAGAGTATGCATAATACAAGAACGAAAATTTATAATTTATAATTTATTTGCATCCCCACAATTTGAGGCCCAATTAATAGAGTTAACAATCAAAGTTGAATAGTATAAATAAAAAATAGGACTTGGGGATGAAATGTAAATAATGTAATTAATATCCAGATAAATATGAAAAAAGTGTGTAGATAATTCCATGATAACAAATAATAAGAAAATTATAAAACAGTAAAGTTTTTATTAAATTAGAAATAGTACTGCAAAAGATTCCCAATGGTTTCTGCATATTACATTGATATCGATTAATTCTATAGAAAGGTGAAAACTTGAGAACTGGGAAATAGAATAAAGAGTGGAACCGAGTGGCAACCGGAGGAGTATATATTCTTAGAAAATGTAGCAATTCAGGATAGTCAAGAACACATCGTCCTGTCGCTAGATTGTTTAGGTTAAAGCGTTGTAACAGTATGTTTTGAGGTGTTCCTTTTGGTGGATAAATATTGTCAGGTTTAATTAATGAGACTGTTTTCGGAGAGAGATAATGAATTAAATCTATGCATGGACAACTGCAGTCTGGGCACCAGTCAATACATTTCTCTCTGTATATTCTTGTCAAAAATAGTTTTTACTCTATTTTCGATATAGTTCAAATTTGATATTGTTTAATATTATGTGATTTTAATAACTATACTTTCAAAATATTTAGGGTGTGTTCTTAAACGTTACATCAGCAACTTCTTTAATAAATTCTAGCAATTTTGAGAATTATTTACGGTATTGAATGGAATAAGAATAATAACAATAACTGTATTTTATGACTGATATATAAATATATTGTACTAATTCAATTTTGTCGTATATTTGTTCAATTCCATCCTTTGTATGTAATAACATACTTTTTGCATAACAATAAACTAAGGCTTGACCGATTTTTTGAAAGTACCATTTCGTATTCACCTTGAAAAAAGGGTTTATATATTCTTCCTATGTACAATGTGAAACTTCCTTTGAGTTGTAAAAATGAGTGATGTTTGGTCAGTTTTTGTGATTTTTTGAAACGTTCAACAAAATGCAAAATATCTTTCAAAGGGTTTTTATGTAAATAGCTTGTAAAATTGCAAAAATGTTCGACAGTCTATACTAATAATTGAATAGCTAATAAATCTCGAGAACTATATTTATAAGCCTAATTTAAATATTCCAGGTATAAAGAGGTTTCTAGGAAGTACTGTAAAATATTATTTTACAGCTCAAGTGAATCTAATACTGTTGAAGAATATTTTTATTGCAAAAAAATTGTCCACAATGAATATAGGATAAAGGGTAAAATTCAAATAGATTTACTTAAACGAAATCGGTAGTTATTATTTATAATACTAAGAACTAATTCGACGCATGCAACCAGTACGAGTACAAAATCAATGTAAACTCACGAGTTGAAATATTAGAAATATTAAACAGCTTTCTAAAGAAACCAGTTTTAGAATGAATTTTTTTATTTTATTTAAAGTTTAGTCTATTACGAGGATGATCCCAGAAGTAGCTGACCCAACAAAGAAAACACAAAAATATTGGAAAAAATATATATTTATTTTTCAACGTAATCTCATTTTAACTCGATATACTTTTCCCAGCGATGTTCAATATCCTTTTTATAATAAGAATCGTCAAGCGCCTCAAAATAACCATTGTTGAGAAATGGCACCGATCCATTTTTTCAAGTCTAGGAACAGAAAATAATCCAAGGAAGCTAAATCTGGCGAATAGGGTGCATGAAGTAGCAATTTAAACTTCAATTTATTAATTGTGGCTATTGCAATAACGGATGTGTGGGCTTGTGTTGTCAATGAAAATTATTCCACACGCATCCCAAAAAACCGACGCCATTACCTTACTTGCAGATGGAATGGTCTTTGCCTTCTTTAGAGTCGGTTCTCCATTATTTTGATTGTTCTTTTGTTTTGGGTGTGAAGTGATGGATCCACGTTTCATCCATGGTTATTTCATTTATTTCTGGAGTCGTCACCTTGGTTGACCACTGCGATACTGGTATTCAGCCTCGTTTAAACTCTGCTACCCAATATTTTACTGTTGATAAGGAAGGAGCAGTCTCACCCAGAGTAGAATCTAGCGCAGCTTCAATAAAAGTATTGTATCACGTAACGATGACAAATTTTTATCCATGTTTACAAATTCACTAAAAACGTTCACTATTGATGGCTGTCAAACAAATACTAAACAACGTGTAATCTTCAGACTTGCAATATTATGTATAGATTATGTACTTTCTAATACAGTGGTATTTTTCAAGTAACTACCGCCATCTTTAGGCCTGCCATCCCCATAGTCTATCGTATTCAACGGTTTGTAACCCAACACTTACCAAGCTCTTTGAAACCTTGGGAAAACTATTTATTGAGCTTGAATGCAAAAAAATGTCGAAATGCATTTTCAACATCTCCTTTGAATTCAAATTTTTTCGCCATAGATTTGAATAAATAGTGATCTGACGGTGCAAGGTCCAGACTAAATGCTGAATGTGGTAGTAGGAGTTTAATATCACCAAGTTCTTTGATCTTATTCCACTTCACTTTCGGAATACGTGATTTAGCATTATCTTGTTTTAAGAGAACCCTGTTAACTAAACCTAGATATTTCTCTGATACAACCTCATATATTCTCATCGGCTGTCCACTAAACAGTGCGGATATTAAGTTTTACCCTCCTAGAAATCTTATTTTAGACAAAGATGAAAAATCTTCGGAATTCTTATTTTAATCGAGGTGTTTTGTAAAATCCAAATAATTGTTACTCCTTGAAACAAATAATTAATGAAAATTGTTAAAAAATAATATTATTATATAAGATTAATTCTTTGAACTTAGAGGGACTAGACAAATAATCCTAAAGAAAACTTGATTCACTACAGGAGATGCTCTAAATCTCAGTCAGATCTGATGGCCATTCAATGAATCCACGACGCCCAATCCATTTTCTCATATACAAATTATTTGAATAATTTCGAACCCGAGCAGCGTAACGAGATGGAGCACCATCCATCATTAATTATTGCAGGAACTATTTGGGTCTGAAACAGATTAATATTTGTTTTTTCCGTTAAATGTCCATCGATAAAAAAAGAGCTTATAATATTTCAGTATGTAAAATTTTTTGTTGATCGCACTTGTTAACATTGCAACGATCAATGAGAATAAGTGTGTACTTTCTTGGGTTTGGAATATAGTAGCCACACCAAGGAATATTGTGGTTGAAATAATTCCTTTCAACTACAATTTATTACAAAAAATCAACACTCTGGACCTCATTATTGACAAAAGTCATCACTCTCGTTAATAGAAAATGCTCGTTTGACAACTGAATGTTTAGTTGAAAGAACTAAAAATACGCTCAATAGTAAATCAAACTAAAAAGTATGAACTAATTCTTACTATAAGAGTAAAATGAGAGACGATAGAATTAATTCCATTGTTGTGAGGTGGGGTCATTTTATTCTTATATTCAGAATGATTGATTAGTTTATAGTTTATCCATAAATATAATTATATAACTAACATTTATTTGTTTGAAAATATATGACCACTAATACTACGACTCTGGTCGTCTTATCAATTATTTCGCAATCTAAGCATATCATCCATGACTTTCCCCGTTATATGAGGTTCTGCCAGTTAATTTTTGCAATCAACCTCTCTATTTGTATCTATTTTAATTACTACTACGTTAGTTTGTCGAGCAGTATACAGCTGAAAACTGAGGTAAAATAATTTATGAAATTCTACAATATTATCCGTGTTTAAATTGCGTTGTGCAGATACATACAGGCGAAGCTAATATAAAGCATGATAGTATCTGAAATTACTTTACTCCTCATACTATCCAGAGGAATAAAACAGTAGAATTGAAAATAACATTATTGAATTAAAATTAATCCCTGATTTCGTTCTAATATAGTCAATTTAACGGCATATCTTAGAGTCATAGACATTACATCAAAATTATTAATCCATACGACTAATCTGGTCTCTAATGACCTCGAGGTTGATAAGACTAAATAAAAACAAGACTTGAAGTAATTATAACTAGTGTAATTAAAGTGTATTTTCAATTTAAAATGTCCGCTGATGCAATATGTATTTGTAAATAGAATTGTTTAAATCAATATTATTTTTAAATATTCTAAAACATAATTCTAATGTTGAACGCAAAATTATCAATAGGTTTTCTGTTTGTTTTGCGGCAATTAACTGTTTATTAAATAAAATCAAAAATAAATTTTTTGTTTGTTTTCGATAATTTTGTAGTTTAAACAATAGTCAACAAATGATTATTTGTCTGAATACCTAGAAAATAAAAATCATATTCAAAATTGTACACAACTAGCTTTTCTAGGAGTCTGAAAAAGATGATAAGATACAAAATATCAAGTAAATATTTTAACAGATTGGTACCTAAGTTTGAATATTGCCTGGTTCACCCAAGAATTCTTTTTTTTTGGCGATTTTTACCTACTTTGTTACCTGACATTGAAAAATGTCCAACCCTTTTTAAAAAAGTATTGACCATTGCAACTTGAATGCATATCGATAATTGAGTGTTATGCCGTTTTCTAAAGAAATATGGGAAAAAAATATACATAATATTCTTAAATCCAAGGTATTTTCAATGCGAACATGACTTCGAAAAGCTATAGTATTGACAATAGTAGATAGAACTAGTCTTATCTTGGATTTTTTACTAAATATTTTTTAGTTTGCAACTGATTTGACATAATTAAACATTAAATATTAAAAATTCAAATTATTGAAACAGAAGAAAAAAACATTTTCATATACGTAGGAACAAAACAGTTATCAATGAAAAAAAAACCTAAATAATTTGAGTACAATTTATAATTCTATTTTAGAAATTTCAAACTAAGGATAACTTAATTGAGAGTTACTACATTTTCGATATGATAACTAAGGATATTTATTGTGGTTAAGCCTTTTAATGTGATCTATTGATTAATATAATTATTTAATATATGTCAGATCATATTTTGATAAAGACCGGAATAGGTCAAAATGTTGAAACTAATTTTCAATAAGAGAAGATAAATATCGAGAGTATATTGAATACTTGTAAAGAAAAATTATGAAATGGAATACCTTTCCATTATATTTTTTTTAATAAAGAAAAAGGATGATAAGCTTCGAGTCTTTGAAAAGGAACATGTTAAGAATCAGTGTGAAAGGCGGCTAGTTATCCTTTTTTTACAACCACCTCTTTTGGCAGTTGCGACAAGGATCCCATCGATATATGTTTTAGTATCGAACGGTCATAAAATCTAAAATGGCTGCTCAGAGTCGAAGAGGGCAGCCAGTAATACCGCCTCTTTTCTCTTCCACTGCCTCCAGTAGATTGACATTAATCATTGGCGTACTAAGATTGTTTCATTGATTATCTTACCTATTTGAAATTTTTTTTTTCATATTCTGGTTAATATATCTGACATTATTATGAATTTCCCATGACCAATGTATATTTTCACATAAACTGAAAGTTGACCTTATGTTTATAGTATTATTGCTATATTGCTTTGAATTGGTCAATGAAATATAATATAGAATTAATTATATTGTTTCTTTAAAGTTTTATTTCTGATGCTCTTCATACTCTAATTCTCCCGCAAATGCTTTCTTGTCTTCTCTTATTTCTAGATTTAGTAAATACTTACATCGCGCTTTCGAAAATTATTGTTTCTCTTCTCTTATTTATGGCTTTTTTATACATTTTCTTTCTTAGTACCAAACAAATATTTTCTTCAGTTTCTATAGACTAATCCATAGTTCCATTTCAATATTTATTTGTTCACTGATAAGTATCCACTCATTTCTGTAAAAAAAGTTATTGGTAAAGAATAAAAGGCAAAGTTCTATATTGCAGCATCTCTTAGATAATAACCTTATCACAAATTACATTCCAGTTATAGAGGTGAAACTAGAGCTGATGATTTTTATGTTTTGTCATTCTTTTTCAAATTTAGTTTTTCTTCGTACATTTAGAGTTTTTGTTGAATGACCAGTTGTATTGTGATATCAGACATGTAGCCTCCACCACTGGTGAGTGAATCATGCGGGGGTGGAAAAAGAACCCTTCAATTGGTATCTGACAGATGTATGTGTGGCTCGGGTGACGGTTAATAAGAACGAGGTTGGATGCTGCCAGGTATGAATAATGCAAAAATGTAAACAGGGTTATTTGGTAGATGGTTATTTATTATGGGGTGTAGAATTTTAACACAAAAGAGAATAGAAAATGGACGTGTGATATGATTAGATACCACAATTGCACATCTTTAGATTACTAAATTACAAACTCAATTTTCGATAGAAAAATTATTAAGAATCATGTTGTGATTATAATTCAACTACAGAGCAATTCATTTCAATATATTGAGATCTTTATTTATAGGTGATGAGTATTGGACAAATAGTACATAGTAAATCAGTAAAATGGAAAATTAAAAAAACATCAAAATTCAGCAGATAAGTGATATTATTTATCGAGAAAAAAATTGAGAGCTAAAACAAAATAAAAATTGAAATTATTTAATCTATCTTTTTATTATATCCAGTTGAATCACAATTGGATTTGGAAAAATTATAAATTTCCTAACTACGTCATTTTCAAAAATTGTTTAATTCTGCATATATCGGATCTTTGAATTATACTGTAAGTGACTGGCATCTATGCATTTGAAAGGAATGTAAGGTGCCCACAGATATGATCATAAAAGTCATGTCTTCCAAACTATGCTTTATCAATAACTCTAAAATCATAATATCGATAACAATGGACAAATGTAGAGATTGCGTTGTCAATGGGCTCAGAACCTTCTATATTCCTGGCGGAAACATATGCTATTCTTAGATGTTTACATAGCGAAGAAAGGCCAAATCCTTTCATAGGACCACTACCTTCCCAAAGTTTCCCAAAAAGCCATTAAGTCATGGTCATAAAAAGGTGGGGAAACGAGAAAAAATCAGAAACATGGAGTAAGACTCCAGGTCTGGAACAATTGAAGAATTTATATCTTATTTTACCAAATGGTTCCAAACGGCCCTTTTATTTAGCCAAGATGAGCTAAGAAGAGTGACTATTATGCTCACTGGACACTATCCGGTGAACTACCATCTGAATAACATCGGAGAAACTCCTCGCAGCTCTTGTCGTTTCTGCAAGAAAGCAAAGGAAATCGCCGAACACCTTCTCTGTAAGTGCGAGGCTGTCCATAGTTCCATTCAAGCTTTTTAAAGCCCGAAAAGGTGAGCCGTATAATTTCCATACAGGTAGACCCCTTTCCGAAGTCGCTGCTAGCTGACTGCAAAACAGTCCAGGATGCACAATAGGTCAAAAAGTTAGAGAGGTAGATTGATGGTTATTACGCCCTAGCTCTTCCAATCTAATCAGTATATAAGTAAATAAAGCAACCACTACACCACAACCGGAACTATTATAAATTCAACAAAATTGATATTTGAAAATGGAATTAACTATAGAATTAGTGTATATTTTAATTTCAACCAATATTGTGGAATTTGCCGAAAAAAGTTATCATCACTAGAGACTGAAAGTAAGATTTCACTTTGGTCTCTGAACAAAGTGAAAGACCATACAAGAATCAAGACGATAATTTAGTGATCGAAATGAGCGTCGAACAGTGTCATTGTAATTGTAGTATTTGTAGTGAAGAATGTGTTAAGTAGATAATTATATATTCAAATGAGTCTAAGATCTATCTCATATAAATATTCAACTAAATTTAATAAAACTCTTAAGCGACTATACATCCCAAAAAGGCTTTGTTTGATAGAAGTCAGGACTGTTAGCAATAGAATGCTTGAATTTCGATCTTTTCGAGGTAATTTTGAACGACATGCGGTCTTGTATTTTCATTTATGGAGAAGAAATTTTCTCCTACAAACAAAGCGAAATATGCGGTTCTAGTACATCAGCAATGGCCTTAACCTGGTGTTATTTCCATTGATTAATACTCTTTATGCTCCAAAAATAGATGATTTTTTGACATGGAATTTTTGGGTTCCTAGTACTTGTGAGAAACCTTCAGTGGCACTCTATTTCAAGGCAATATTATAACTTTGACGAACGTTATTTTATTTGAGGCTACTGTAAATGAATATGGCTTCACACTCACCATATAGCCTTGATCTGGCCCCATCTGACTATTTTTCTTTCGTCAAGCTGAAGGCCGAGTTAAGGGGTAGAAGATTTAATAGCGGCGGTGTACGAATATTTTGACTTTAAAGATGCATCACATTTTTATAGTGGCATAGAAGCTGTAGTCTGACATCCTGAAAAGTGTGTAGAAATAAAGGGATAATAAACAGAGAAATAATATTTATGACCTTTCTTTCAATGTTAGATCAAGGCAAGAACTTATGGACCGCACTATTATTTTTTATTTGCTGGTCGGTGTATATGACAATGAAAAAACTTATCAAACCATACTAATACAACCATAAAACGAGCACTTTGGATATGTGTAAGACAGACGTGTTCGAAACGGCCTATATGTGCCCCATACTAATCAAAAACTAAAAAACTCAATTCGAGAAATGGGATAAAGCATATATCTAAAATATGTTCATATCCAAAGTTTCCGTTATGGGAAACAAAATTTTCTTCATTACTTAACATTGTTCGCCTCTTTTAGTTTAATACACTTGTAGTTTTTTCGAATTATTAGGGTTATCTTAAAAGAGATATGCAGCATTTGTTTTAAAAAAACAAAGTATATATTATTCAAAACAATGTAATAGTTGTAAATATATGGTTTAATATTATGTAGGAAGTATTAAAAAGAAAAAGAGTTTTTTCCTAAAATATAATAAATTTAGTTTTCACATCAATATATTCAAATCTTAAACAGGTAAGTGAAAAATATTTCATACGTAAGATTAATAAAATTTGTAAGTTGACAGATTTTTTGAAGACACCTAGCGAATCCGCGTGCCCATATTTTTCAAATCGGAAATGACCTCCATTCACGTCTTTTTTTGTTATTTTTAGGTAGCAGTGGAACAAATTCCATGAACGATGTCAACATGATTGAAAACCAGCAGATTTATTATTTCAAAGACATGTGCCTATACATACTAGGATCCACTTTGTCTTTAGCAGATTATCGTTTCTTTTTCTACGCAGACAAATTGCTGGTAGTTAAGATAGATAAAAGATAAACACGTATCTCTTTCATTCACAGTGGAGGTGTTGGGTGTATCACATTCTAATACATTTAACCGTTGAAAAAAATAACCATTTTAAATAAGATTGTGATAGAAACATTTTTCTACCAAACATTATTTTTCATTTCTTGAACCAATAACGGATTTAATAATTTGTGTTGACAATTGGGAATATGGTTAATATATCAAGAAATATATTTTTGTGTGAAACAAATTATCGGCAAATAATATACGATGAATCTTATCTTGAGGTAGCACGTAACTTATTTTTACAAATGTGTGACCAGTTTATGGATTGTGAATTTTATCACCACTCATTACCGTTAAAGTATGATGGTTGATTTATTGAGATATTAACCTGAATGAGAGATAGATAATAAATATTTAGTTTTAAAAACGTACTTAGAAACGTTTTTAAAATGTATTAGAACTTTGGCGAAGTAGATCAGAAAACACTTTTCTGGCTCTGATAATAATGAATTCCTTATTTACGAGACTAGAAATCAAGAGATGATGACTTGATAACCGGATTTTTGATTACAAACTCATGACTAACAATATTGAACAGAGCCATTATTATCTTCAACAAGTAAAAAGTCATGTTTTTATGGGATCTAATTACAGAGTGGCTCTTTTTATCTGTCAGACATCTTCGTATACTGTTCAATTCTACGGTTCTGATCCAGTTTCCAGCAAAGAGTTAAAACCCGTTTTCAGTTAATTCTAGTTTTTTCTAGGGATAACTAGTCTCCAAAAATTCTTTAAAATTTGTATTTACTGGTCAAAGTTACGTACATCTTTTTATTGGCACTGGAAACGTATATTAACTGAAATAAAATAAAAACAGACGAAAGTATAAAGAAAATGGCTATTTTTTGTTTTACAAATCTTGTGTTTCTAATCCCTTTTTGTATATTCAATATGCCATGAAACTTTAAACTGCGGAAACGAGTAGAATAATATTTTTATTATATTATATTTCACGTGGCTCATTTTTCTGTATGTTATGTATGTTTTCACTGTTTTACTAGAATAAACTTTTGATCAACTAAAAATTCTATTATTAATTAGTATGGGAAAAATGGAAAAAACATTTTAACTTGTAAATTCTAGTATATCCTATTCTAAACTAGTATTTTCTGGTCCAAAATATAGAAGAAACTGGTTTAACGCCGAAGGTACTAGTCGAAACTAGTTTTAATGGAAAACTAGTAGGTTTTCATATGTAAGAATTCCTGCGCTTCAATTTAAATATATCGTAACTTGTTAAGACTAGTCTCTAATTCTATGGAGAGTAAAATTACTTTTCTTTCTTTCAATCAATCTCTCTTTGTTTAGTTTTTATAAAAAATAGTATAGAGTGTGAAAATATGAAATTCGAGTAGTGTGAAGACATTATTGGAAATGCAGCCGTGGAAGCAAAGAAATATGTAAAATTGAAAGGGAAGACACAGTTAATAAGCAAACGGCACAACATTGTTCTACTAATCGTTCTATAGTGAAGATGTGACGCTTGAAGATCGTTCACGCTCAGGTCGTCCATCTACGTGGAATATTTCCTTTCCTTGGGCCTTCTAAAGATACTATACATCGTCATTTAAAATCATTAGGTAAGATCTATAAAAATTGTAGAATAGTATCACACAAGGTTCAAGAAAAACACGTCGAGTAGAGGTGTGTATACAGCTCCTTGCTCAGACGAAAGTTGAACGTTTTTTTGACACATTATTACTTTCGATGAAAAATGGAGTTATCTAAACAGATCGAACATAGAAAATCAGAAAATTAGACTAAGGAAAATGACCAGTCTTCTTGTGTGTCTTGTGGAATTATGAAGGTTTAGTGTACTTCAAAATCATTCCTGTTGGTCGAGCTTTCAATGCTGATGCATATAGTGGACAGCTTATTCGAATGTATATATGGATGTTTTATCGAAGAAATATCCACGTTTCGTTAATTCAAAGTGGTTTCTGTTACAACAAGATAAAAACATATTTCGAAATTGACACGGCATAAGATCACCATTTAGCACCGTCAGAATGGTTTTATCAAGATCTTGCTTGCGGAACGTTGGGTTAGAACATTGTAATACGATGTGCTACACTTTGAATATTGAAGTTTTCTTTTTGGATGAGTTTTTACTAACAAAATAAACATTATTTATGAGATATCCTATACATATTCGAGAATTCTATACATGTTCCATAACTATTTGTCGGAAAAAATCTTTCTGCTTTATCGGTTTTAGTGGTTTTGAGTAAATGCGACAATACAGAAATAAAAGAGCGGGTCTGTAATAGAAAACTAGAATTTATTTCTTTCACGAAAATATTTCTACCTAATAATTTCTCATGAATATGTTTAATGTGAGAAGATTCATTTAACTGCTTTGGCTCCAAAAAGCTTTAAAGTCAATGAGACTAAAGCAATAAATAACCGAACACATTTGGTAAGGATCAATAATTCCACATAGTATAGAGAGTATTGAAAAATTGTCGATATGTTTATCTACGCTACAATTACCTAGGGGTCAAAAAGTTTAACCCTAGGGTCGCCCAATAACAAAAGAAAAGTATTGATGGACAATAGAAAAGGTCCGACATTAAAATTTTGCGTGATAAAGTTTGTATTCAGAGCTTTTGTGTGCTGACCGAAGGTCAGTTTTTCCATAAAATAGGTCATATAAATCAAGTTTAAGCTATTGTTAAGGTGGCTGACTTCTAACCTACATCTGTTCTTGCCTACTAAAACGAATTAAAACGATAAATGGAAGTGGTCCTTATTAACAAACCTATGTACAATTGAAGATAATGGCAACGAAATTTAAAATCTGTCTGTATAAGGGTTCATAACGTGTGAAAATATAAATCTATATGAGTAATTTATTTCATGACAAACCATACTGCTCTTAATAAAAGTTTGAATGAAAAATTGTATTTCGTTCTTACTTATCAACTTATTCTATTTATCGATTTCGAATTAAAATATGCATGAAATTGTTGTTGTTTATTTATCGTTCACAACTAGTACAGATAGTAATTAATAGTAATATTGAGATTAATAAATAATCGAAACAAAAAAGTTAAAGAATGATTGAATTCTGTGTATAGAGAATTTCACTAGCAAAAATATATATAATATGTCATCAAATATTGACCACACAAAAAAAAAATACAATACTTGGCGTGAGAAGATACTCCATCAAAATGAAGACAATGATATGCCTTTTAGAATAGTTCATATGGGTTTGAAACACATTTAAGCGGAGTTTATTCAAAGATAAAAATAGATACATAGGATTGAATTTGCGAATAAGAGTTTAATCTCTGTCTCTATTAAACTATTAGTAATTTGCGTTTTTGTGTAAATTTTTGGCATGAACTCTTCGGTTCGCTTACATTTAGCCTGCGTCTATCACGAGTTCCTACCTAATGTCACTGTCATGATCAGTGACAGATAATTCAATTATAAATTTGAGTTCAGTTGAAGTAAAAGTGTACCTATTGCCTCCTCAGTTACTCAGATTCAGAAAGCTGCTATTATTGCCAAATTGTGAAATAGCTAGTCAAAAGAATGGCAACCCATCTAGGTCTCAATGCGATTACCGTAGCCAGAGTGAAGAAGCGATAACTTACCTGATAACTAAATATTGGTAAACATGGTAACAAATGTCAAAGAAATTTACACAGATAAAAGATTGCAAAAATCTGTCACAAGACTTGTATGCTATTGCAATGAACACAAGTGTACGATTATGTGATAGGTAGAAAAAGTGAGTCTTTTCAGTAATATCAAAGTACATTCTGATTTTTCTCTCGCTTTTTAAAGACATACGGCAAACAACTTTGTCACCATTAACATATACTGAAATGTTTTTCTGTTGCCTAATTTCTTTTTTCCATATTTTTAGTTAC
This sequence comes from Diorhabda carinulata, assembly GCF_026250575.1. Taxonomy (NCBI): domain Eukaryota; kingdom Metazoa; phylum Arthropoda; class Insecta; order Coleoptera; family Chrysomelidae; genus Diorhabda; species Diorhabda carinulata. The sequence continues at coordinate 33,627,570 of NC_079460.1, read as the reverse complement.
AGTCACCGATCCATACATACTAAAAAAAGAAACATCACAGTGTTATAAACAGAACACATATATTATTACTATTATACTCGTATTAAGTATGTGTCAAAGTGTTTGTTAAGTTTCTATAATGAAATTTTGCAATTTCAAAATACTAATGAAAACTTCAGTTTATCAAAAAGGAATGTAAAGAAAAAATTAATCACATTCTTGATCTGAATTCACTGAATTATATTACCTGCACTTTGAGATTCATATTTGAATAAATTTGACATCAGCGGTGTTCAGGCTCCAAAAGAAACAGATAGATATTAATGAATGTTACCTAACTTTATCGTTTGTAATTACAGATTATTATTGAATGACATTTTCTAGATTCAACATTCAAACTTTATTATCAATCATGTCGATGGAAATTAAGACATTATATTTTTTTAATAATTGTAAACCAGTCTGTGGGTGGTTCAAACTCAGAGTAATGGTTATGATTTCCTGCTATAATCTGAATAGGACAATACATAGTGTTATAATCATACATTCTATTACACCATTCATTGTGCAATGTTTTCTCCATTTCCTCCGTCACTTACTATGTATACCGATCTATTGAGAGTAAGAGGAGGATACATACGACATAACTGTAAACGTACCGTTACTTGTATGTATTAGTATTTTGTATTTGAATAATTGTTAATCATGGGCCAAAATGATCCGAGCTGAAATTCATGCGCGCATGTGTCAGATAATACTGAGAACTTTGATGAAGAAAGACTTTCGAATCATGTAAGAAACAGAATGGAATAGTCCAAAAAACAGTAAGTAAGAACTAAAGCTGTAGAAGCTGTATAGTAGAATCGTTCATTTACCAGGTTTGATAGAAGTTAAACTCCAATTTAGTCATTTTCAATCCCTGTTAAAATATTAGAGGGCTGCTCATATCAATGGAAAAACCGGAACAAGCAGAGAATTATATACAGACAAAACCGAGTTAAATTGAATCCTCTAGATAAAATTGAGGCTTATCATTATTTACCTCGATAGCTTATTATAATTCACCTCGATGTACAAGCCACAAACGATTAATAAATGTAAGAAGTATTTCTTTAAATCGGAACTTTTTGTTACTTAGCTTCCTAAGAATTGATAAAATAGTCTCTCGGAAGGATAGAAAACAGGAAAATCCTTTAGCAGTTACATGTAGAGCATCTATTAGTACAATGCTCACGTTGACTGTCGGAAAATATAAGATCGAGTAATTCGCCTCATAAAACAACTGACTACATATTAATAATATAGTCCCAATGTGTCATGTTTCCAAAGACAATAAGACTGTAATACTAATATTTTCTTTTCATCATGACAGGATAAACGGTTTTTGTAGAAACTTTCATGGTTAAATTATCAAAAACTAAAATACTTTAGTTATTAAAAAAATATTTAAAAACACTACACTAAGAGGAGAAGATTAAAACTAAAAATGAAACTAAAGTAAATGTTCGAAATAGTTGCCGCCAACTTTCAAACCTTTATGGATTCTTCTTAAAAACCCGTGCTGAGTAGCTGAGTCGAATTTCTTGCGGTGAAAGAGTTCGAAATCGATTCCGAAATCTTTACTGACAGTCTTCTTTTGTAGTTAGCGGCGAAGCATACACGATATCTTTTATACGACCCCAAAGAAAAAAATCTAATGGAGTAATATTCGGTGAACGGGGAGCCCATTGATGCGGTCCATCGTGTACTATTCATCAGTTCTCTAAATGAGTCTGTAAAAAGTTATTTACAAGCGCACTACCGTGTGGTAGGGCCTATCGTGTTTATACCACAGCTGATTACAATTCAGATTTAGTGGGTGTAAATAATTTTCTAATATTTCTAGATATCTGTTACCTGAAATAAACAAAAATTTGAAGTAAAATTCCCCCTCAAATTTAAATAGTAAGATTACCATTCATTCATTACCATTTCGTCATAAAAATGTACTACCAGCATACTGTCATTTTTCATCGCAGCAAAAACATTGAAATTCCAGTACCCTTGAAACTGTCTTTCACGCAACATGTGAGGATTAGTAGGTATCACTCCAATAATGGGAGTTACGCCGGTTAAATATTCCATTCTTATGAATTACACTCATCTGTCCAAATTAATAGAATTTTAATTATTATAAATTAATAAAAAGCAATCCTTCTTTGATCGTCACCTGGCTATAAATTTTGTTCCAACGAGATTGAATACGGATGGAACTTGTGTTTTTTAAGAATCCTGAGATTACTTATCTCTGATATTCCCAAATCTCTTTCCGCATTGGTTAATGAATTTTCAGGATACGACTGTAATTTCATTTGCTTCATTGTCTATGACAGGTTTCAATTTGCTACACGGTGCAACAAACTGACCGTGGGTTTTACAAATATGAATGAGCCGCGTAAGTGTATCAGGAAAGTATCGCAGGCTCGTTTAATAACTCTATCACATTTCCCGTATATTATCAGAAAATTGAAATAATCTTCATTAATAAATCCTAATCGAGACATGACGAACATTTTTGCAACGCTTAAACTTCAAGCTGTTTTCATTGTTTGTTTGTTTGTTGATATTTAGCATATGTTTTTTTTGGTCGCTCCAGACAACCGACAATTAAAAACCATGAAGATTTCAATTTTTTGAAGTTTCTACAAAAACCGTTAATTTGAGATATATGAATTTACTTAGTCCCCTTAATTTAAAGCGTAGAATCCAATGGTAAAGAAAAAAATGGGGGTTGCCATATGAAAAAATTAAGTTTTCGAAGTTTTTAGACAGCGAAATTTGGCACCATTTTCTGAACACCCTATATAAATTTTTTTCAAGGTTTTCACAGATTTTGAAAGCTGTAAGTGTTATTTGTCCAAATCCCAAAAATATTAGACCTGATTCACTTAAACTTAAAAATATAATTTTTTTAGTGGAGGGCTGCAAATGTTCAAAAATAATTAAAAAATGGTGGTCTTTAGGCATACGATGCCTCATATAAAGTTATATTGAAATTTCGCATAGATTCCAAATATTCAATAAAAACTAGCATTCCGTTTGAAATAACGAAGTTTGGGACCACTTCTGGTATAACTGAAATTATTTCAGCTGAAACGAGCATTTCGGAAAATCCTTGCAAGTAAATTTTCAGAACACTAGTCCCAGTACTTTCCCATATGCATATCAACTCAGCTCGGCGTGAAGGACCCTTATCAAAACAAAAAAATTGTTTATATGAATCCAAAAATTTATATTTTGAAAATTATCGTTGATCATAGCAACATATTTAATTTTAAGATTTTTCATTTAGTTTACAATCGTTTTCAGACCTGTATTCAGCATATAATTGTTAATTCAAAGATTTTAAGGAAATATATCAAATTTATTCAAATGACTAATTTTTCATATGTCATGAAACGGTTTATTTCGGTTATTCTCAATTGTTAATCAAGAGTCATGTTTATCGACTTATATATTATTTTCAGATAGTAACATACATACATAAAATCTGGAAAATGAAAGTACCTAACTGCCTTGAATATGGTAACAATGAATTGTTTCTTTTAAAAGTCTATTATGTCCTTCAAATTGTTAACAATCTGTAACTGTCGGCAACCATCACCAACCTTTGGTCAACATTGGCAAATGGTTCTCAATTATTTGTTCTTTTTTGAGTGAAAGGGTGAGTGACCCGTTCGAAAAATCTCTATTCAAGGTAAAAGTAACCCTATACTCAAGCAGATGCAAAAAAATCGTATTTATTCATTTTGCACACAGCTTGTTCTTGAAACTGAATGTGATTGGGTGTTTTTTCTAAGAATTTATTTTGATACCAACATTAAGAAAGGATTGGAATATTTCAGAAGAATTGAAAAGATCTAGCTGATACTGTTTCGCAGACGTGTAGATTATAAAACAAAATGAATAACAATAATTTTCCTTAAAAAGTTTTCATGCTGCAAAAATATGTAAATTGATTTTTTAATTTTAAATAAAAATGTAATGAGAAGCGACGACAGATTATTTAATATTTAGATATGTTTCCGATATCAAGATGTAGATCAAAACTTGCATTTATCATTATTTTCCGTCGACTTTTAACATGATGAGGCGAAGAAAATTATCAAGACCCTTTATTTTCTAAAATAGTTATTTTAAATAAATCGTTGTTTTTCACAATCTGTAAAGAATACAGCCAATATAGTGAATCATTAGAAGACAATTTAACAATCAAATACCTAAGAAGACATTATGACCTGTTTTCTTCTTCTTTTACCACCAGGGCAAAATAGTCAGCAAAAGTAATGATCTGATTTCATACTATTAGAATCAATTGTCAATTTTCGTTTATATTTAATGTCACCAACGACAGACGGCAACGTTAAACGGCAACTATGAATGGTCTAATGCATTTTAATGTTTTTAATTTTGTAACTGCAAACGTCAATGGCAAACGAAAAGTCAGGTTTATGAATCGGCCTCGACTCTCATGCTTAAAATTTCTTATAGCTTCTGTAGTTTTTGTATTTACATCATAACTCATGTTTATTCCTACATTCTTTTTTGAAAATGTATGAAAAGCTGCTTCCAAATCTATGAATGCCAAGTGTTTTTACCTTTCTGCTCACTATGATTTTATTACCATATTCTCAATCCTATTAATTTTCGCACAGGTCCGGATTGGAACCATTTGAAAATAAGTTACTTGTAACCGTGTTTTTACGCTATTTTGGCACTTATAAAGAAGAAGAAATTCAGCTGGGTTTTCAAATCAATACATATTATAGTTTCCGACTTTATTATTTATTAAAATGAGAAATTAACAGTATTTTTAGGAATCCCCAGCGCTAGAAAACATATGCTATAGAATTGCCAATAATTATAACAGATTTCAAAATGGAGTTCAGTAATTTATTAACATCGAAGTATTAACGAATCACGTCAAAATGATTTCTGTTATAAAAATAATGACAAACTGATATTAGGGATTAGAAAAATAATAGTAAAATTTAAAAAAAACTTGTGTATTTAATAATTTACAATGTTGTTGTACTAGAATAAAAGGGTTATAGTCAAGATAATTCTACATGTTACTTTCCTAGTCCTAAAATAACAGCTTCATTGGAAGCAGCTCACTTTTTAACGCTACTTCATCTATTATTTTCTTTTTGTCTAAAATAAAATAAATCTCTGTCAACAATCATAATAAGTAGACTGAACATAAGGTCTTGGTATAAAAATGAACGAAGTCGATTTTTGACTATTTTAAGTTTAGAAAAAACCTTATTCACATGTTGGTAAGCAGATCAACTTGATTGAAATCATACAGAACAGAAAAAACACATGTCAAACACTAGGCACATTGTCCGCTTCTTTGGTTGGATCCAAATCGTCTTCTTAGACACTGCTATGGAGTTACTGTTTTGTTGTGTAAACTGTCACTGCTTTATCAACAGCCGACTTCTTTCAGTTTTACACAGTTAAGAAATACTGTGAAGGACTTTTGTAGAAAATGTTTCGAGTTTCGAAATAGGTCAAACTTTTTGGGGTTCATCCAAGAGAAATCCTTCAAAAAGTCTTTGTGCAGAATCTTTCTTCAATACTCATCATCGCACAATTTAAAATATCAAAATATACAATTTTGTAATATTGATCTGCTTTAATCATCATCATAATCATTTTTTGATTTTTCACCAGGCATAATTTTTTTCTTTGGCGTTCTTTTTCTCTTGAAATCAAATTCTAGCTTGACATCATTTTCGTCTAGCCTGAGATTATCTTTTCTTACTTAGGTTTTTGTTTTCGCGTACAATAATACTTCAAATTACGCGTCATTCCTTTTGTCCTCAACTTGCTGGAGCAATATTTGTACTAAGTTCCAAGCTAAAACGCTAAATTAAATAATTAGTTTCTATTTGTGAATAGAGATTTTCTGTAAAAAATTCTATCAGAAAGAGACTTATGTTTGCTCTACGGGCCGGCAAGAAACCTTGGAGGTGTTAGTTCTTTATATACCTATTGGTAGTAAATCACTTTCTCTCTTTCCAAAAAAGATTTCGATCACACTAATCGTAGATTGTCACATTACCTTTTTTTCAAGTTGATCTGCTCTGTTAAAGATTCCAATGTGACATGGAATTAACTTTATTTCTAAATGAGCTTTAGAGAATTGAGATATTCTGTAATTATTGTAATTTTGAAAGAATTCTCAATTATTAACAATTTAAAGGTGAAGTAAGTATAAAGTTTTATAGAATCGACCATGTTTTGGGATGTTTTATTTCAAACATAGTTTTAATGAGCTGAGAAGTATATTTTTTTATAGAAAGATGATGTGTGATATTTTTTATTATACCTTCCCATTTTTCTTTCATTCATAGAAATTAACCCATTTTCGTAGATTAATTTTTATTAATGAATATGTAGATACACATAATTGAATATACCCAAGAAAAATGTCGTTATTTCTAAAAATGGTGAATGCTACTGCGCATTCGGTAAATTATTGTACCAGGTAATAAGATGAACATCCTATGAATTTCAATCAAATAGTCCACGGACAAATGTTTCGACCATCACACTTCCTTCAAAGATGTGAGAAAATGATAAAAGAAATGGGTAAACGCTAGAATTCTAATTTGTAGTTGAAACTACCTGTAAACTGATCTGTTGAAATTTTTGCATATTATCGTTAATGTTATTTGCCTAGATTGGAAATTTTAATTATGAAAAATATTTATTTCAAAACAAGTTTTTTGGCAAATGAAAAAATACTAATTTATTTGTTATTATATATCTAATGATTCTTGAATATATTATATTTGATATGAGTTAATTATACGTCTTAAAATATTCCGAAATAGTAAAAGTAAATTAAAAAATATTTCCAATCAATCTATACAAAATTCTTCATCCAAAATACTCCAAATGAAAATATAGCATTACAATACTAAGTGTAACCTTTTAACAAAGCTAATAAAAACTAGTTGTACTTTATTTTAGAACCAATTTCTTCACAAATAATACGGGTGGACATAGTAAAATAAGAAAGTATATAATTTTTTAATATAGTATCTGTAACCGGGTCAGAGTTGGCCTAACATGTCAGGATTTTATGATATTGAGGTTATGTTGTAAAAATGTCACGGCTACGTACAGGAGACAAATAATTTCAAATAGTTTTCAGTAAGAATTTGACATTCTCTCTAATTCAGTGTAGCACAGTTAATTTAAAATTTCCTCCTATTTTGTACTCAAGTTTGATTTTCCAGCATGGCGGATTCAAGTTCAAAACCCATTTGAGAAAAAAATTTTATGATGTAACAAAAATCTCAAATTACTTCGACTTTTATATATCTTGAAGAACAAATATTTCCTTTTTACCACAAACAAATTTAGGATAAAAATGTACCTGAAAGACTAAAATTTGTTTATTCATTATTTGTTTATCTCATATTGATAATTTCCATACAATAAATAATCTTTTAAATATTCACTTGTATCAACACAAACATCTTACTCTGTTTGTTATCTTTTCCAAAAACTTGACATGATGCATAATGTGTAAACTCGTTAGACCATGTAACCAAATTGAAAACAATCATATTGCAAATAGACACCCAAGGATAGTTTACACAAAGCTTGGTTTCGGTATTAAAAGGCCAAAACCGAAGGGCGCAATTTTCTAGTTTATTTAGAGAATTATCTATTTGTATAAATAAATACAAAGTATGTGGAAAGCAGAGGCGTAGGAAAGTAATCTACGGTACTTCGTCATGAAATGTGGGTACTCGGTTTACATAATATATATATATATATATCAAAATAAATGATTTAAATTTAATATTCCGAAATATATTCTGCCGTTCTTCAAAGGAGAAAACAACTACTTTTCTGACTAATGGCTCGATGAATATTGAATTATGGATTTTCTAATCTACAAGAAATGGAATTAGCTGTCCTAGAAGCTAGCGGATGAGATCCAATCAAATTACTGTATACCTAACTACATTGTGACTATAGAACAACACCAGGACTACAAATTGTGGGATATTAACCATGTTATTATCGTTCTCGGTCAAAGCATAGTAGTACAATCAACGTAACTAGTTGAATTGATTTGTAAGAATTCTGGCATGTCGCATTCTTTATTAATGAAATAATCAGTAATATAATGGTACCTTCAGGTATTTCTGCTTGAATTTCTTCCAACTCTCAACATTTATCAGCTTTATTTTTAACGTAATAAGTTTTTATAGAGAAAAATCATATTAAGATGTGGAGAATCCGACAATATTATTCATTATCAATTTTTGTTTCTTTTTTATCTTATTTCAGATGGTACAATTAATAATTTTTAGATGATCTTACTGTTATGTCAATATTGGATTATTGTACCAAATAGAATGATGTTTATCATCTGTGATGGAAGCGAAAGATTTCCAAATTAAAATTTCTGAAATAATTTTATATAGTCTTGCGATAATTTCACCACATTATTTTTCTAAAACAGCCGCCTCTGTTTCGACAAAGTGAAAAAAAAATTTGTACCCATTTACAGTTTCCAGTACGTCCTTTGTATAAAATATCATTTCACATCATAAAATTTACTGAACATGCAAGAGAAGAGGACTAAATAAATAACTTATCTAAAAATAACAATTTTGTTTTTTCTTTTAAATGCACTTTGGTTTTGTCGGGTAAATAGCAAAAGATATCTTATCTAGGGGCTGCGGATGTCGATAATATACCCAAACAAAAAAACCATTGATAAAATTTGTCTTTTTTCTTTCCTAGTCATGTTGAAATTTTTTATTTAAAAAATTATTTTTGTGGTAAGCTTAAAATAACACTCTGTTTACAATAAGTGTATCTCCAATTTTGTCACAGATCGTGTCAGCGGCGTCGGTCAGTGACAATGATAGATTACTTAATACAACCACTTTGTCTCAATTAACAATTCAACAACAGGATTCCCAAATCGATAAAACTGAATACGAGATAATATTTCTATATTTCTTTTATGGTTTACAATAATCATTAACTTTTTTCTATTCATAATACAACGTAAAATGTCAAAGATTCCCAAAAATGTTATACCACCGCCAATACGACGAAATATGCAATGAGTAATAAGTAAGTTTGTTGATGACAACGCTCATCAAGAAAGTCATGCAAAAAAGAAACCAAACTATATTAGAAACAATAAGGCGCTGTAAAATATTGCATATAAAAAGCAGAAGATTAGGTATAGGAAAGAAAATATGAATATTAAGAAAAGAGGACAGGGTGGTATTCTTTTATCCATGCTTTTTATGTTTGAGCTCAAGAACAGATATAAATAGAACCGATATATGCTATAGAAAACATGAAGGTTTGGCTTTCGTGAATCATTGGGCAATTAATTTCATTAAGAATAAAATTTCTGGCGTAAATCTTCGTACAAGTTTGGTTGGTTTTTAAGATTAATTTAAATAATAGATGCTGATGATGATAAAGTTGAAAAAGTATATTTTGAACATACATGTTCATAAAAACAAGAGAAAGTATGCAAAAAAGTCAATAAATTGATTAAATGCTAGGGGAAATTCGGTTAGAAAATTCTATTTTTATATACAATGAGGAAACTAACGGTAATAATTTAAATAAAGTGTGCTGAGAATAAAACAAAAGCTCTGAGTTCTAACTATCTTCTTTTCGTAAATTCGCACCACGATGAATTCAACACTCTTGATGATGTGAATCGTTTTAAGTGCTAAATATTTAAAACAATATATTTTTAACACATTTCTATTAGCTTAATTTGTAAATGTGTTACTATTTTCCTCATTTGAAACCGTAGGATTAATCTGGAATATCAAATACATATTAAAGATCTTCGAAAAGACAATAATTTGCCTCGAGCATCCACAAAATGCAAGGATATATGGTTAATTATGATGTCCATAATAAACGTCCTCAGTTGTTTGCTGCTGGACAAACTTATGTAGTAGCACTTAGCCGCGTACGGTTCTTAGACTTTATATAAATAGAAAAATTTTATTACTAAAAATTAGCTGGCTGACTTTATTATAACAGTTAAGCTTTAGATAAAATGATTTTATTACGAAATAATTCATAAGACGATCTGACATAATATTATATATGATTTAACAAATAAATTCTTGTGAAAAAATGAAACTCGTGGTTCTATAGTTAATTGAACTAAAAAGACAAGACAAGATGACTGACAAAAAAATTAATGTCACTGTGCTAAAGCCGTGGGGTACTCAATATTAATCCTAATAATTTTGTACGCATTTTTCTCCTATAACTCTGTTCTCCGAAATAAAACTAGAAAGAAATTATAATGATTGAAATTGAGCACATCACACTCTTAAAGCAGTAATTAATTTTCTCGCTAGTCTAATATCTTATTAAAGCAAACCCCTTATTTATTTATCATTTTCTGAGCATTTATCCACTGCTCTAACAATTGAATGTAAATCAATATAATGTTGAATACGTTTACTAGTTTGTTTAAAATCCAATTAACCGAAAGAGTCTGTAAGAATTTAAGAAAAAATTTCCAATTATGAAACTTCATCTAATATACCCATAAGATACTTAATTTTTCATAATTACCTACTAGAGCAAGAAAGATTTTCCTGTTTAATATATTGTAAAAATGACTAGATCAAATCGTCAGAAATGGTATTGATTCAAAAAAATCAATTTAAATGTTTTTGATTTGAAAGACAAACATTGTTATAAGCCTTATTCCCTAATGAAAGTAACTTATTGTCTTTTACATTAATTTTTAAAGTAAAATTAAATACTTATAAAGCATTTAACTAGTTTCATGATCAGCTCTAAGTATAACTAAGAGGCTCGCGAAGAAACACCTGGATCAATATTATTAAATAGAAATTGCAAATAAGAACATAAAGTATATTATAAATCGATAAGTTGTAAAATATGAGGAATAAAACGATTCTTAATAGGAATAATGAGTTTATGTGGATATTTATGGAACGGAATTCGGTTAAGTGATAATATATACAACAAAAACTATTTTAAAACACTATACCTAATTAGAATGATAAAAAGAAATTTCGATAACCGCTCAATAGACAATATTGATAAAATATGACCATTGTTATGTCAGGCACAATTCAATCAAAGCCCTCATGAAATCTAATGAACAGAAAATTATATCTAAAATGAAACCAATGCTGCTTTTGTTAAGCAAGAGGGTAAAAATAAACACTTCCCCTTGCAAAAATATTGTTAGCTTGGGAAGTATGAACCTTCCCAAAATGGAAGTCAAAATAAATAAAATAATTCAACCCTGTGTGTGGTATACGATAGGGGTTGAAAAGTATTCATTTATCAGTTATCTACTTTGTTTCTTGGTTTCAGATATGAAAACAATACAATAGGCTAGTTCTCAAGAATTATTTTAGCAAGAAATATTTGTGCCCATATGGCCCTTATGATGTTGATGGCTTAATTAGGGATCATGAGATTTATTGAAATTTATGATATTTCAATTTCACATCATTTCAATGGGGCACTAAATTTTTGGTTGTTTTAATTAGTTCTGTTAGTATTGTTTATTGAATATTTAAAAGCCGGAATAAAAGTGGGCTAAGTGATCGATGAGATCTTAAAATGTAGTCTGGAAAACATTTATGTTAGTTCAACCTGAACTTTTTAATTAATGTCCCCTGACATTTATGTGATTTCTTGGAATCAATATGTCCAAACAAAAATATGACTTTCCCATAGTAAAAAACTTTTAGTATTCGTCTCTTCCGGATTTCTCAAATGGACATTTGATGTCCATATTAAGGGCGAGTTTTTCCTACCTTTATCTGTCTTACACTATAACTAATATATTTCTGGATATTTAACATATTTCTCGAGTTTTCGGGATATCTTTTTCTGATACCATACTTCCGCTTTAATAAGCCACGTGCTGATCTTGAACATCAGTAGTTATTAGTTACACATTGACATAGCTCATAATAATAATAATGTGGAAATAGTTATTATGTCAGCAAACGGCCAGCCACTCATATGCTCCCAAAGCGCTCCCAGACGGATGACCCTACTCAGTACTGATCTATCACGTGCCTCCTCACACTTTATAAGATACTCACAGCTTGTATCACTAACAGAATCTATAGGCACATCAAGTAAAAAAGCTTCTTAGCGGAGAAACGGAAAAGTTGTAGAAGAGATCACCAAGGGTGCAAAGATGATCGAGTACCTCAATCCTTGCTTATTGAGGTTTGCAGATTTACAAAGTTCACCCAACTATTTCAACAACCATGAAAGGAAGCATGGATTACTGAGTTGAATTCATATGCATCACTTAATGGAACAACGAATAGCTGACACCAGAGAAGGAGTATTGTAAAGAACAATTTGTTTCCTACACCTATTTTGCAGCAAATACGAGAAAAAGTCCTTCGAGATCCTCAAAGAACGGATGATTAGCTTGCAGCGCAAGATACATCGGTACCGACGGTGAAACCCACACTGACGAACATGAAGATGTATTCAATGACAAACATACTCTACCTGATTTTGACAATACCCAAGCAAATAACATTGATGTCACTCGAAATGCGCAAGGCATTAGTGGAATTTATGTATTCTAATAGTGTAATTGTAGCAGTAGACTCATTAATAGAAAGCCTGATAACAATACGATCCAGCAGCTTCATTAACTTATTTAGTAGTACTCTGTCTAAATAATCAGCAAATATACATTACAAATATCTGTACCAATAACACCAACAGAAAACTATTATTACGGGCGAGTTAGGATGCCTAGAGGAGTATGAAAATAGTGCAAAACCCTCTAAACGCTTGACGACCCAAATAACGAAAATGTACATAAAAATGAATACTCACACACAATATCCAGAACATCAACAATATTTGGAGCTACGTCTGATACCACTAACCAACCTATGCCATTGAAAGGGGTTAGAAAGGGTTAGGCGTTAGAAAAGTATTGGTTCTCATTATGGTCAACCCCCAAAACCCATAAGAGAAACGCCGAATATTGCTCCGATGCAGTTCGATGATTTCACACTAAAAGAAATCCCTGACGTAGTCCAAAATACCTACAACTGGAAAGCACCGGGAGTTAATAATATTCAAAACTTCTGGTATAATATATTTCCAAACGTATACACGAAATAGCGAAGTAATTTTCTCAGCTACTAAAAAACTTAGAAGATATCCCAACGTTCCTAGCACTGGGCTCCACTCATTTGCTTCCAAAGACTTCCAGGTGGATGACCCCACTCAGTACAGACATATCTCGTGCCTTCCCATTTTATATAAGATACTCACTACCAGAATTTATAGGAACGTCGAGGAGAATAACATCTTAGCAGAGGAACAGAAAGGTTGCAGAAGAGATCACCAAGGGTATAACGAACAGCTTATTATTGAGTCTGTCATATTCGGCCAGCATAGAAAGATCACCGGAATATACACACTGCTTTAGTGGATTACAAGAAAGCGTTTGATAGTGTACCTCATTCTTGGTTTGTGAAGGTCTTGAAGATTTACAAAGTCTACCCGACTATTTTAAGGTTACTTACAACAGCGATGGATGGATCGCGAACAAACCTACATCAACAAATCGGTCCAAATTCCATCAGAACTGACGAAATAACCATTCATAGGAGAATATACCAGGGTGACTCCTTGAGCCCGTTCTTGACTGTCTAAGTGCAAGACTCTACATATCATGAAGGACATTTTCTACTACCCAATGGAAAACGGAGAAAACTACACTAACCTAGGATTACAACAGGCTAGGTTATTGAACGACAAGCAGGCAAATCCAGGATCAAAACACGAAAAGAGTAAAGTCACTCACTCCACTACTGTTTTAGCGTACTCTTTTGGAATCCTGAAGAAAATGGAGCTAGAAGGAAGAGGTTAACTCGAACAATGATGACCAAGAACAGCAAACACCACCCGAATTCATCCACTATTACCCTACATCGTATTATATCCAAAGCTGAACATACAATACACCACTCACTTTATATACAAGAAATACAAAATACTACACACCAAAAGAGTGAAGATCCGAAACACTCAACTAGGAAACCACCAAGAGCAGGTAACCCGGGTCATATAAAAATAGTTGATGTTCCTTTAAAACATCACATTCCTAGCAATAGAACTAAAACAACTAAAATAACATGGACAAAGCTGTATAGTATCGGTGCTTTGAGATATGACTCAAAAGGCCATTCTGTAACTTGAAAAAATTTAAGGTGCGAGAATATTTGATCTTTTTACTAACTTTTTGAAGTGAAGTGAATATAATCCGATTATACCAAATAAACATTTTCTAGATAGTTGATATATATTTTTCGGAAATCAATTTGTCCAAACAAAAATACAACTTTCCCACAGAAAATTGATCAAAAAAATTCTAATCGCTTTTAGCATTTATCTCTTCCGGTCTTGTCAAAGGCCAACTGATGTCCATATTAAGGACGACTTTTTTGTACCTTATGGTGGCCTGCACTATCATTAAAACATTTTTGAAAATTTAACATATTTTTGAGGGTTTTTGGAATGTCCGTTTCCGACACCTACTCACTGGCTAACAAGCTTATAGTTCCTTACGGTTTGTTTGCTGCCGCGTGCTAAAACTGAGAATCAGTAGCGTACCGCCATCCATGGCGACGATCACTGGATTTTCCCACGCAATAACAATTTATTGCCCTCACACCTTCGAAATCACATTATATAAAATTATATTATAAATTAGGCTCATATAATTGAAAATGTGAAAAATAAATCAGAATAGGTACGTACTTCTCATGTACGAAATCCAAAGTTATGACTTTTTGCAGAAATTATCAAATATTATGCTATATAATCTGAGGAACATATTCGACAATAGCCTAAACTACAAAGGCTATATTAAACAGGTCAAAGACAACTATAAGTTTACGTCATAAAAAACCAATCATACTGCCAATGGGTAATTGAAGGTTTACAGCCCATCCAGCATAGACAATGAACATTACTTATGTCAGCTACTAAAACACACTTAAGGCTTCTCAACCCTGTAAAAAATGCAACTCTACGAAATCTGGATCAATCCGGTAGATAGTTCATGTTGTGAAGCTAATGAGCTTCCTGTTTGGTTTAAAAACAACAATTCTCTTTTCACACTGCTTCAGAATCAGAATAACTGTAACGTTAAACCTAAGGAAAAGCCCATAGTCTCCCGATATTCCTAGATCTTAAGTAGACAGTACCTATTACTTGCCCCTAAACATCTAAATTATATAAAGTAGTTCATTCCAAATTTCCAGAGGTTGATATCCAGACGAGACGCCCCTTAAAACAATAATGCTGTAGGTTGTTCAGTTATCACCTTCAAAACAACCGTTTATTCAAACATTTTCTTCTGCAGTGTTCACAATGGAGAGCTATTTGCTATACTGCAAGCTCGTAACTCCATTCTTTAAAAAACGTTGCAATATGCACCAACTTCCGTGCCTCGACGAAATCAATCCGAATCATCTAAAACCGTCATCCTCAGTATAGTCTATATACGAGCTCTATCTACAACTCCTCTGTGGGACTAATTGTAACTGTAATCTAAGTCCCCCCATATATTAATATTACTGATAACAAACTTGCCGATTGCGAAATATCAACATGCCCCGATATGAAAAACTCCAAACAAAACATCTAATCGTCATCGCAAGAACACTAGATTAGAATTTCGTTTTCAAGGTAAGGACAGGAACAGTTAAGCCGTTCCATCTACCGCAAAAAGAAACAAAAATAATAAATATTCAAAGGCTACTAATCAGACATTAATATTATACATCTATTCATTTAATGACAGCAGTACATCTTAAAGACGAGAGTTTGGACTGAACTATTCTACCAAAAATCCTCAACTCACCGACCAAATAGACAAAGTTAATAGACGTTTATTATCACTGCAATATCTCAATTTCATTTTTTGTTTGCTTCTTATTGTTAATCTACATCATATATAATGTAAATTATATACTGTTGAATTTGTGTCAATGACCTCTTAGAACTCTGTATATTTAAATGGTTGTACAATTATTGTCCAAGAGAAGAACTATGTATATTTTTAATGTTAATTTTAATTGCTGTAAAAACGAAAAACTATTTCAGAAACATAACGGCACAGTAATGATGGACATGGAAAAGAGAAGAAAGATTAAAGTTTAAGAAGTGTTTAGTGTAATAATAGTAGTTAACAGTATAAAATAATAGGTGTATTATTTGTGAAAAGCACATCTTTAGTATAATCACTGTTAAATGAATATATTTATTAATTCAGATAAAGTTTAGTTGTTTCGAGCAAGATTTGTAAATAACTAGACACAATGTCGTGAATATGAACAATCATAAAGGCCAAAGTGTCCAGTAATATGCTTACAAATCAAAATATAAATTTCTTTGTATAGTAGATATTTTATTCATCAAATCAAAATAAGTCGAAACGTCAATTGTGGAACAGTATATTATTTGCATTTGCAGAAAGGCTTCTGAGCAGTTTCCTTTTAGAATCGATTTGTGCAATGTCTCTGTTTAGTTTTAAGGAATTCCCCACTGATTCTTATTTCCTTCTAATTTATGTTTGGCCTCTATCATTAATAATTTTGTTAAAAACTTCTTAACAAAAATAGAAACCACTTAGGGAAGAACACTGAACCTGTGTATACTTTAAATTAAGATGCGTGATCATGTAGTGACAAAATATCAACCAAATGGATAGTTCCGGTTTCCTATTTATTAGAAACATATCTAGAAAATCAACACAGTATCATTAATATACCGAAAAATTTATGTAATCTGAAAATGTTAAATTTCAAATATTATATATTTCTGCTAATTGTTGAAGTGTTGAAAACATCTGATTTATTTGCATGGAACAAATTGGTACTAAAAAGACACACACAGTTTCATTGCAAAATGTTTTTGTATTCATATCAATAATAAAATTTATGTTCTGAACCTCTGGGCGATCGATCAAAAAGTGGTTCAGAGCTCGAATTATTGATGTATTCTACTTGAGATTTAACAAAATTGAAAATCTTGAATGCGGAAAATTACTTTTTAATAAATCTCTTTGAGTTCCATCATGAATTAGAAACTTCTCGATATAAACTTGAGTTGAGTGATCTTCAAGTTACACATAATCAAAAATTGATTTTTCAAACCCATTGGGAATACATTTTTTTGTGAAGCGGTACTTTTATACCACGATATTCATAAAAAACCACAATAGAAACAACTTTACTAATTATTCTTCAGATGATTAAATGCTACATCGGTTTGTGATAGATGCAACAATAAATTGTTACTTTTCTTATTACATATAATATTAAGTATAATATTTCCAAAAAATCGTTTGTCCCCATAATTATCATATACCCTAAATATATTTTTGCAATAAAAATATATAACTCCATCTATACTTCTAGTTATGAATTAATTTGTACATTATTGTTAATTAATATATTGGAGCTTTGGTCATGATCATGACATCACTGGTGTAGACCGGATTGAATCTAGATACGATGTTTCATACTTTCTGTGTTGTACCCCAAAATTTTTAATTTTGTTGATTGTATAGATTGCAAATTACTAAGATTAATAGTAGGTAATAATGGAAAAACATTTTTCTATGGTTTATTTGAAAATTAAAGAAAGAACAGTTTTTACAACCCATGACGTGAATCCCAATATAACTTTATAAATCAGTGATAAATAATTTGTAAATTAAATTGTTAAGCATTATTTGTTCCATAGAATCTTTGGTTGAAATTATTGCCTTCAATTTTTCATTTTCCATTTTTTATCAGCAGATAATGTTATAGAGAATATAAATTATTTTAGTTAGATAGTTAGAATTGACATTTTTGTTTAAAAAGACTTTTGCTATTTCCATAATACTAGGAGATAAAAAGCCATCAACTAAATTTCTGCAGTAAGAATGAGACAAACATCTGAAACTGTGGAGAAGTAACCATTATTTATTATATACTTTTGAACCAAGAATTAATATATTAGTACCTATAACTTCAATTCGAAAAAAACTCTTCAAATAAATGGCACCATAAAACGACCGGTCAGTAAAAAAGTGCATCAGTTTTATTTACAAAAGAGATACGTACTTTGGAAAAACTATCAGTAACCATTAACTACCAAAAACAAAAGAGACAACTTTCCATAAATTAGACTTCGTTTGGGAGGAGAATGAGAGAAAAACTGCGCTCATAGCGAATGATGATTAAGAAAAAAAATTTTTTTATTTGGATGAACCATGTATGAATGGAGGACATTTTGCAAAAAAACCTTAGCAAAAAAACCTCAGCAAAAAAACTAGTTGTTCGTTAGGCATTTATAGAAAGTTTATCTCCTGGCCTTAAATTTCCAAATAGTTATTTTGATCGAATATTTTAGGGTGAAATAAACTATATACGTGTTTGTTATGTAATGCATGCAATCAGTAACTCCTGATTATTATGTTTTCAATAATTGACCTTATCATCATTAGTTATTCATTAAAAAAGTTTAAATATATAAAACACGAAATGTGTACAAAAGTTTCTATGGCGCAGCAGATTTCTGTTGATAAACACTATTATCAATATATTATATAAACATGAAACCACAAAAAACTGCTTTCAATATCAAATGGTTGGAAGTTGCGCAAGGGTATTTACAAATAGGTTATCAGAAAAACTAAAGAATATTTTTAGCTATTTTAAGAGTATATTATATATAATAATGAGATCAACAATTTTCTCGTTTTTTTCTTCGTATAGTCGGAGACTATACAATCGTATTCTATGCCAGTTCCTTATGATGGTGTGCAGCCATGGATTAATGTGTGATATCAATGTATAGTTCATCAAATACTTCAAATAATAAAATTGAACATTGAAAAACCGTAGGATATAAATCGTTTACGGCCCTCATAATCTGATCATTTAATATACGGGAGCGAAACAACAAGAAATTACATACAAGATCGAAATAATGCATGTGATAAATCTTCCATGTTGTTTGAAATTATGCAAGATTCTTGTCATTGTATCATGGTCTTTTTACCAAAGCTGACCCCTTTCTCATCTATGTGTCTGCTAAAGTGTTAATTCTCCGACGAGAAGTTTAGACTCATCAGAGAATATGAAAAAGTGTTCCAATGAATCGAGTGGCATCACTGACGTTTGCTTGGCTGTAAGAAGTAACGACATTTCTCCTAGAATTGTCAATTACATACAATAAACATGGTACCAAATCAATAAAGTTGCATTTGCAAAATATTGCATGGATTATTTGAGTTTCATTTGTGCATATTTTGATCAAGATATATTACGTCCTGCACTGCACTACACGCGATCTTACTCCAAATCAAACTACCTTTATCAACGTTTCTATTAAATAAGAGATATCTACTTTCTCACCAAATTCTCCCTCGTAAATTCACACCGTCTATTTACGCAACAACAATTTCGTGTCTTAGATTTCAGAAATTATTTTCAAAAAGTCCGCCCAGCAACTGTCATTTTTAAATGCTTATTATAAATTATTTTGGCTACATACAAAACGAAGAATTCATTGAGTGAATACGATATTTCGGAAATGGGTATATTGAGAAGGTTTTGTGAATGCGAACTGACCAATGTCCTCTTTTCCAAACAATAGGGTGGTCGTTGTAGCGGGGGTGTCTACCAGGGTCATTATTACGGATTACTTCTCGAAAATAAGTGAAATAGAATAATAGAAAGTTGAATTAATACAATTTCCATTTCGGTTTGACATATGTCGTTTGTATAGCTTTTTCAACCGAAACTTTTGTGGATATTTTGCTTCAAATGTATACGATGCCTTTATAATAATTCAAAAATGTATATTGAGTATTTATGAGATTATGTGGAAAAAGATGGGTCGCAAAAAGTATTACCAATCAACTGTTTAGTAAATTATTTTTTCTACGGCTATAACACAAAACTGCTGGGTCTCAACTGTTTTTGATAGATCAATGTGATACACTGTATGTCTATAATTCCATTTCCTTATCTGATCAAACAATGACTTTATAGTTATTATTACACAATAAATAAGGTCTCCTATGGAATGTCAAATTTTAAGCAATATATAGTTGTGAAACGTTTCACAAAATCCTACAATGAGAACCGAAAGTAAATTAGAATTTACTCCTCCAGAAATAGCTGCTACCGCAAATCACGCATGCACCGAAACTAGAAAAACTTAGAAAAAATATGGGAGGTCTACAAATCATTTATACATTGATAAAGGGCTACCTCGTCAAATTCGAAGAATGTTTTACTCGCATATATACCGTTTCTTTGTTATTCAATGTGTAATTGATATTTTTATTCCAACTAACTTAGGTATTGTTAATGGACCGTTTCGAGGAGAACTTTTCGATATATGGTTGAACAAGAACTGTTACGAGAACCGTGCATAGCCGGAGATTACGCAGAAATATCATTTAAACGCTACCAATAACCGTTTCAAGAACGGTCCAAATAAGCAGGTTGGAAGAAACCTGCAATCTATGCACGGTTCTGGCAACAGTACTTGGCATTAACCAAGTATCGGAAAAACCGTCCCGGAAATGGTTCACCAGCGATACGGACGGTGTTTTGATAGGTTGCAACAAACTTATAAAGTATAAACATAAACGGAAAGTTATTCTAAACAAATATTAGGTTGTATTCGTTTATTTGTGATATCCAAGCTGGACAGTTTTATTCTTTCAATATACTCTTTATTATTCTGTTTAAAATACGCAGATATAACTTTGATAATCAACTTTTCTTTAGGCTACATTTTTTGTATTACGTTTTTAAAATATTGATTTATTGCCATTATTCAATTATTTGTATAATTATTCAAATTTTAGTCAAATAGCTTCAGATGTTCATTAAAATTTCAAAAAGTATCCGCTCTAACGCCTAAAATTTCAATTAACTTTATTTAACAATACCCTAATAAAGATATTTGATCTCTTCCTGGCAATAAATCATCAAAATATTCAGAACTTTTTCGGCTAAATTTTGCGGCATCGCATTCCGAAAATTAGAAAGCGTGTCTTAAAACAATATATCAATTCTCATATCAATGGAATAGGGAAGAAAATAACATTTGGATACAGGATGATATCTAAGAAAAATAAATCTTTGTGATATACGTTGCGTTGAATTAGTACTGTAGAGATGTTTTGGTAAGTTCTATAAAGTACGAACAATTATATCAACAAAACTAAAACAACTAAGATATGTGGAGTAAAAATAAGTGTGTAAATATTAAAAGAAAATATCGATAGATTACTTACAATCATAAAACACTAACGGATTGAGATAATGTCCAAAAACGAGACAAAATTAGACAAATATGGATGAACAGTAGTCCCATCTTTAATTTATATTAGAGTAATCAAGAAAGGTACCTACCATTAACTAGGCATATTAAAGATTGAATAAAATAATATTGAAAGATGTTAAATAACAAAAAAGACCGACCGAGGCACAAGACGAATGAGCACTACAACAGAGGGCCAACATCGTCGTCTTTTTCATACCGACCACAGTTGCACAATTCTGGAACAAGAAACAAATAAACGTGTAATCCGAAATGGAATACTCCTGGTTTCACTGTTGAATTCTGCTCCTGTATGACACAAATTATGGTAGAGTGAGGGTGAGAAATAAGCGAGGTGAGCGTCGCAACCCTTAATTGTTTTTTGACTTGCATGTACATCGCACCGTTACAGTATGGTATAGGGTATCGTTTTCTTAAATCCAAAGTTCTCCTTGATTTTTCATCAGGAGCAATATGAATGCACATCGATATATTCAAGATATATCGTAACCTAACCTGATTCCTCATCTTAGGGCACTACAATATCCAACTTTTCAGCAAGATACCGCCTAACTATATATAGGCATACAATATTGAACCAATTTTACCGGGCTCAAAATTATTTCCTACCTTGGACACCCAAAATACCTGAATTTGCTCGAATCGAACATGTACTGTCCCGTACATTAGTAGAAGGTTAAAAAATTTACAGCGCCCTCCTCAAACTCTGATGGTTAATGCCCACAATATTCATGCACACACACCTTTTTGCAAAATGCACCTCAAAGAACTTCCAACCACCTACCCATCTTATACGATAGGATCATCAGTCTTCATTGCTGCTCATTCTTAATTCTACTTTTATAGGTTTGGTGGAACGGTTTGGCTATTCTCTTCTATTGATCAAAGTAGTGCGATGCCCTTTACTCCTTTCTTCTTCTACTTTGAAGCTTCCATTGGGTGTGTTTTTTGGCAATAACAAAGAACAAATACCGAATTATTATGACAAAAATCGATCTGATCGAAATCCAGCTCTCCCTTTAGTCTTGGATGCGTGACATATTCTTCCCTGGTGTAGTCCAATTTTTTCAGCTGGATCTTCAGGTAGATTCTCAGCACTTGGAATCTATGTCCTCAATTATTTCTCCTCTCTTCTTTTGATCCAACTCTCAGTGGATCTAGTCACGCTGATGTTCTGGTGAGTTTGAAGTATAACGTTTGAAAGAGTTTCTCCACGCTGTAATTACACACAGTACGATGAACACAATAGTATTCATTTGGTTATTAAGAACTTCCAGATATGTATGCTAAATGAACTAATGCGAGATAAAATAGTTATTACTTGTTGTTCGAATTTCTATGTCACTGAATACATTTACATCCTGGATCTGTTTCTATTTATAAAACCTCATTTTTTTCGGATAAATGTAAAAACGATTCGTATATTATGTTTGCAATAAATGAATACCCTACCCTATATTGAATAAAACATCTACACTTGCAATCAGTGCAATCTATGTATACTTTTTATTTGTTTGTCATTAACAAGATGCAGTATTTCTAAGTACATCTTTGACTAATAAAAAGCCAATATCAGTTTAAAAGGAAATAATAAACTGTGAATATACTAAAAATACATTATAATAAAATTAGAGAGAACCATTGATACATCTGGCAGGGCCATATTTTTTTTGTCTAAACTATTGGTAAAGTCAACAGTAACAAGGAACGTGTTTGTCCAACGGTTGTGCAATTTGTGTTTACGATTTTTTGAACTATTTTAAGTTTTTATTTTATCTAAGCATCATAAAAGATTTCCCAGGAACTAGGTTAACTACTATAACATTTTTATAAATAGTATTTTCGACGCATCAAAACACTAATATAGGTCAGCTAATGCAATCTGCAGTGCGAGTGATAAAAAATATTTCTGTCGTAAAAATTTTCCAGAGTTTGTAGTGTAGCATACGCACAAACACATCAAACGTTGTGTAACAACTAAACACCGTTTCGGGATTTATTATGTAATTATACAGATTTATTATATAATCTTTGCCGGCACGTCGCCAATCTCAAAAAATTTTATTAAAAAAAATTGGGTTTAATTTATGACTGTTAGACAATAAATATGTGTACTAAATATTACACTGATATGAACGCGTTTACAAAATTGCTAGATAAAAATAATAACAAAAACATTAAGTTTTGATATATCCTGATCCGTGTGAGATTTTATATCTATCTATAAATAGATTCATGGTTTTTTTCTTCTATCTTTCTATCTAACTTAATTTTACGTCCAAAAAAAAACTTCAGCCAGAAGGTTTGGCAGCTTAATGAATTCTAGAGATTCATCCATGGTCTACACCTACCTACACTTACATCATATTGTCTTAATTGTTCACACTGTTAATTTATCAAGTATTTTTCCTAAACTAAATTGTGTTAATTGTAGTTTTTAAACATAGAAATCAATTATCTGAAAAAAATGTTGGACGAAAGCCGTATCGTAATCACAGATACCAATTATTGTGGTTTCAGCAGTAATTTTATCTGGTATTCCATTGATCGATGTCGAAAACATTTTTCTAATTTTAATATGTTATTTCTCTAGCTCCATATAAATGAATGAAATATATTAAAGCCAAAGTGACGAATTTGATGTAATGTTGACTATCCAAGCTTATTACCAAATTTGATACCAAATCTAAGACAATTGAACTATTGTTTTGGATGTACAAGGTTTGTTCTAGCAGTATGCTCTGATATTTCGAGCTCTGATGCACTACGCATGACTTGACTACAACTGTTAAGAACACGTACCCAACAGTTGCTGCTGGAGCACCACCTGTAACGCAGATAGAGATAAGGAGAAACCTGGTTTGTTTCAAATGATAGTAGTGTCAATCGTAATGATTCTTTTAATCCTAAAATGAATTCTTAATCATTGTATTGTTGAAAATACCCTATCTCTATCTAAAAAATATTTTACAATCTGATTAAGTACGATACACGATCTAAAAGATGTATTGACATACGTGGATTCATATTGTTCAATATGTATTCAAAACATTTTTGCTCACTCGAACTACTGCTGAACAATTTCAATTTATTGCTGGAACGAGAAACTTTGAGTTCATTACTTGAACTTGATACTTTTAAAACACGATTTTCATATCGCGCATGATCAAGTAGTAGAAACCTACATATGCTCACGATTGTATGGACTTGGATAATGGATAATTTTTATAATAAAAAGAAAATATCAGGAAATATACTGAAAAAATGACCCTCATGTAATAATTCTATTCTAAACTAAAAACCTGAAATTTCGATATATCATAAACTTCGTAAAATTTCATAATCAGTTTTTTATATCAATATTACGTAAAGAAAATATTATATGAGAATTCTAACAATCCCACCAATGCATCTATTTTTATTCCCGCATTCAGGTACCTACAAAAAATACTACTGACTTGACCTGCTTTTTTGTGAGGCTTTTTTTGTGGCATGTAAACAGTTTAGTAGATACTTATTAGGGTGATTTCTCCACACCAGTTTTATTATGAAATCCACCCTAAAAATACAACCGTGTACCACATTTTCTTTTCAACGATTCCTAAAAGGAATCTTACACAAAACAAAGTATTTAAATTGTGGTATGAGGGGATAAAAAACAGGATAAGTAGTTTTTTACGGGATACCTGTTGAGCGAATCGGATTTATGTGCTAAAAAGGTGTAAAACGTCAAGTGAATTGTGATTTTGTAATAATTGATGAGCTTTTTTTCAAAACGAATGAAGGCCTTTGAATTTATTAGGGTGGGATTGATATATATATATATATATATATATATATATATATATATATATATATATATCAAATTGAATGTTTAGCTAATAACAGAAATTGATATTGAATCTAATAGGAATATGATAATATGATATAATTAATAACTTTAATATACACATACATTTTTAAGTTTTCAGATTAGAATAGACATATAGAATTTTATCCAATGGAGTATATTAAGGCTCATACGTTCCAAATTTTCTAAATAAGTTCCACTCTTGATAAAAAAAATTCAACATAATAACCACATACTTATTTGCTTGAATCGCGCATCCACCCTTTTTTGGCGGAAACTCAAATGTGGCATATTCAAAATTATCAAAAAACACTATAACTAGTTTTATTCTAAAATAAAACTACGTTCATGACTGATTAGAAATTTCATTATAAGTAACTTCAATAACAATTTCCCATATAATTATATTCAGTTGCAGCTCTGTAGCTCCTTCGCATTATGAACGTTAGAACATATTGGAAGGCTTGGGCTCATAAAATGTCATATTCATCCATCCATCAATCCATCTTAACATTCGATTGTCACTATGGCGTCTCCACAACAGAAAGCGGTTTGTCTTATATGCTTTACTAGATACGATTCTGTAGTTTGCAACGGGAATTTTGTACCTCGCTGTTTCTAATCCTCCCACATCACATAAGATGGTATAAGCAATTTATTTATTCAGACTCAGTAAAAGCAAATTGTCGGGTCTATCTCTTCCCTCAGCTGAAAATAGATTCAAATAACTTCTATTCCAGCAGGCCGGTGTCCGATTATGATGAAATCTACATGTAAAAGAGTTTTTTAATGGAAGGCTTTCTAAGAGATGGATTGGCTGTATTGGACCTTACGATCCGTATTACATCACTAGCCTTCAAGGTCACCAGATCTTATTAATTGTGATTTTTTTTGTTATGTCTGCAAAATATTTTAAGTATACCATTTCTCTTCCAATAACATGATTAAATTAAGATGCGTATTGGAGCATCCACAGAATCCATCACTCAAGATATGTTACCTCGAGTATTGGATACACATACAATGCATATTGAGCACCTGTAAATGGTATGAAAAAAAACTTGATATTAGTTACGTTCCAATATAAAAGTAACCTCATAATCATATGATCATTAATTTTAAAAATATCGGATGATTCTGATACTACTGTAACTTCTGCGAATATAATTTAAATTCAATTGTAACGGCAAATATATGAGAAAAATGTAAAAAAGATTCGTTATATACTAAAGATGTTGAAAATTTAAAAATATTCATTAGATTTCCAGATATGATAGTATGAATATAATTATCGGGCATCACATAAAAATCATGCAAGGGCTTCCGAAATTACTCGTATTTAGGCTTTCCATGATATTGCATTTCTGTTGACTATTAAGCAGCATTCGATTCATTGGTTTACTGATAATTTCTTAGCTGTTTAGATGTAATTTTACCACTAAGTTGTATTATTTTTCCTTCTATCCCCTTTTTCAAAAAGACACGTCAATGAAAATTTGCTTTAAATAACCAGAATAACCAACTGCCTCAACATCGCTGGTCATTGGCACCAAACAAAAAAATGAAAATTACATGAAGGTCTATTACAAAACTGTAACAATACATAAATTATAATGTATTACACTTTGTAGTACAGGGGGGTAGTTTTGAGGAACGCAGACTTTCTTGATCTATAAGGGGCAGTTCAGTGTTCAGTGTTCAGTGTTCAGTTTCAAACTAAATCTCTAGATGTCAGCAGTCGGTGAGAATGTGTTTCACGAACATAGGAACGTTACAGTTTTGGCAGATAGCCCGACTCTTTGAAGACATCAAATAACCATAATTTTGATGGGGTTGATACGGAGTCCCAGCTTCTCTCCTACACAAAAAATTTAGTGAAAGATGAGAAGTAGAGGGATGGATGTTGTGTAGTGCTGTCCTACTATTGCTCCATACATCAGGCCAAGAGTCTTGGATGAGGTTTCTAAGTTAATCTTGAGACCATTCCCAAACTGCACTAGGATTTTTGATGGATTGTTGTATGCTTTTTTAGCGTGACGATCTGCAGATTATTTCTAGTGATTCCAGTGTGCGATGAAATCCAGATGAAAGAGACTGCTATATCATGCATAATGAGAATTTGGTAGATTTCTATATGCTTTAGTTTATTGGGTGGTTGGTGAAAATAGTTTTGATAGATTGTATCGATGAAAGAGGCTCAGTACATAAAGCGTAAAGTTTGAATGCTAATATTTGCTGTAAATCTCAATAATTATATTAATATTGTGTAACGCTGAATGACATCTTTTCAGTTTGGGTATGATAATTTTAAAAAATTATGTTAATTTTTATATATTTTGTTAATATATTTATCAATGCTAATATCGTACATATGAGTATGTGTTTAAACTGTAACTTCCACAATCACTGAATTCTTATATTAAAAAATTATAGATTTCTTCAAGAATATTTAGAAGCAAAATTCGAATCCACTAAGCGATGTACAATTAACTAAACTTCCTAGTAAAACATTTTAACATGTCTATTTGATGGCTGAAGGATCGAATTTCACTTTTGGCTCTTCTATAAAAAGTTGTGTCCGCAAAGGCACATACATCCTCTTCCTCGAACATGTGCGGCCCAACCCCAAAAAGGGTCCTTTATGCCTAAAGTCGTACTTAATTTTTTTCTACTAGGCTTATATAATTTAATAAACATATTATAATACTTCCACATTTATTTATCCTATAATGTTACTCGATATTTTTTCAAAGAGTGTAACATAAGGAAAATATAACTAAGCTTTCAGGGCGATATTGAAATTTATATATTTTTATCTACACCTAAACCAAATATGCCAGTAAACATAAATTGTATGACAGTTATATTCTGAAAAGCTAGATTTGTAAAAAGTTCTTGAGAACTAGTTTGTTTTCATAGATAAATTTCGCATTTCAAGAATATCCAAGTAGAGTAATTATTGCGTATATAGTCTGAGTTGTAAATATCCTCACTAACAAAAATCCAGAGTACTGAGTTAAGGTGAATTTGTGAGCTATTAATGTGAAGAATTTCGTCTTATCTGATGGCCTGGAAAACCGTTATTCACAATAATTCGACCGAAACAAAATGTATAAACTGTTCTAAATTGTACAAGATTCCCTATTTCTAACCCTATAAATGATTTCAAGAAACAGTTGTGAATATTTTCAACGGTTATTTTCATAATATGAATATACATAAATACATCTAGACTCTAAGGTGTTAAAAAGCAACCTGGTGCTGATACAAAATCGATATTATAAAAATTCTTTATTTATTATCTGCTTTTGATTCAAGATAACCCTAATCAGTTCAAATTCCATTCAGTACAAGCATATCATTTTACATTTGTTTTTTGAAGCCCGTAGCATTACTAAGACATTATTATGATCTAAATGAATTTCACTTACACTAAGCTAAATTATCATTAAAGTGAAGTATATATTCTGTTCATAATAAAGAATAAGACTAAATACATTGTATTTTTCAATTGAATATATACAGGAGTTCCACCTTCCCTAGATAGTTACTTGCATTATCTCTAAGAGCTAGTCAATTTTTTAGATAGCTTGCCTCTTTTTCTGTTATAATAACGTATGTCCCAATAGTTTTGACACACAATATTTAACCATATATTTTTGTTATAAGTATTTTTAATGAAACTTATTGGACATAATGAAATGGTTAGGAAATAATAAGCTTAATAATTTAAACTAAAAAATTCTATGACGTAATTGCTCCTCATTTCTGCCAGCCACCCTCCATCATACACTTTGTCAAATAAAAGTGCCCAAAAATCTTGAACTAGCCAGGCTCGAGATAAATTAGGGGCGGGAATCTTGATTTGATGCAAAAGTTATTTTGATGTAGCGAATTTTGAGTTGCTCTTGCTTAATAGCAGAACGCTAAGTCAAACCAAAACATTATATCGTCTCCAACGTGAAGTTGGCGTACAAAATCAAGTAATTTAGTAAGGCATACACATACATAAGATCTGGATATTTCTCTTTTAAAAGCAGCACACGAGACATAATTTTGCTTTTTCTTTATATTTTACATTGTTAAGGTATTCTCTCATATTATTCGTATAAAAAACATTTCCTTTCATTTCCGTATTAGGATATGTGAAGTATTTTTCATCGTCTATAACAATCACTCTCTCATTCGCAAACTCCTAGTTGACGACGACGACAGCATCTTAGTATACGTCCTCACTGCGATATATTTAGGACACTTTTGGTTTTTTGGACCCCGACTCTATCTTTAGCTCTTTTTACCAGTCTTTTTGCTCTTTCTCGGTTAAAAATTGTTTGTTCTCCAATTTTTGTAAGGTTCAGACATTCTATTTCTTCTTCACATACTATAGCACGGTAAATGCTTTTGCGTGAAATATTTTGGTTTAAAAAAATGCTAACTATGTTAGAATTAGAATATCTGTCTAACCAAATTATAAATGCTTTCCGTTATTTCCAACTTATAGGACATTTTTATACAACTGACACAAAAAAGGTCTTGTTTAACTAATCTCAAGAAAATAAACAATTCTTTGATTACAAAGCCGTTTTGATATTGTATTATTAGAACCTATTTTGAAGCTATTTATTATTATATTGATAAATGATAACTAAATTTTTATAATTTGTACCCCATAAATATCCCCTTAGGCACGGCTTTCTAATTGAGGGTATTTTTTTAATAAGGTTTTGGATTTTGTGAATATACACATCTTGGTGAGTTGTCAATCGTATTCACACTTTAGATTTGACTCCTATTTAAATGTTTCAACAAACACACTATCAACGCACGCCAAATATTAACGTTAACGTTTCAAATTGACTGTTACTTGTTGATTGAAAAGATGCTGTAAGCGGCAAATCAAATTGAAAAATTCACACATGGATTCAGATAAATTTCTTCTTTCTTGTTTTTAATGTGTTCACTTACCTCTGTTTTGAGAAAGTAATAAACCTATTTCTTATTACAAAGTTATAGAATTAAAAAAGATATTTGTTTCAAAACTTTTTTCATTATCATTATTAATTTGCAGTTATTTGGCTATATTCTATATCGATAACATTAATTTTATTTTATTGTCCAACGACTTAATACGTTCTGATTAACTGTAAATTATTTAGTTTACTCTCAAAATACCAATACTCGACTCAAATACTCCCTACCAATTCTCTGTTATTCCTACCATTGACAAAAAAGTACCTAGAAGTGGAAGTTTCCAATTTTGGAAATGATGAAGTCGTCCGTAAGTCTTAAAGAAGTGGTAGTTTACAGTAGTGATGTGAGACGATTAAATACGTTTTTTCCTCAAATCTGGTCTTTCTGTATGCTGTTCAAAACATTTGCGGTACTTCTTCTTTTAGAATTTTTATCCGTAATGAGATATGAAAGGAATATAGAAAGTATTCAAGAAAGTATTAATATAATGGCTTTTATTTAGATATTTTTGTTTATTTTCACTTTGTCGAAGATGGTGTTGTGAAAATTTGTTATCTTAAAAACTAGAAACTAATGGCAAATAAACGATTAGTTATAATTAAAATTTCATTAAAGACATTCCAGGTAAACAATTTTAATAAAAAATTTCGAAGCGAGTCGATTTCTATCCTAATTATCTGTATTTTCAGGAAATATTCAAATATTCAAACGTATTTTTTCTACTCTACATACTTTAAAAATCTAATAAAATGAATACTACAGATTATTATCTCATATAATATCATCATAAAAATCATTTCGGTCGTTTTAGCCTAAACTATGAAACAAGTATTTCAATGTAATAAAATGTAATAAAAACTATTAAACTCTCAGTAAAATGATGGAAAAGTTTCCCAAATGACCGAAAAACGCAAGTGTTAATGTATTAAACTAGGTCATACAAACGACCAATATTTAATGATAACTATTCTACTGTACTATGGGCAACAAATAAAATTAGTTTCTAAATTGTGTAGGGCTCAGTTTTAATAATAAGGTGAAAAATTTATCTTAGTTATTTAATAACTAATCTTCAATACCCATAATTGTTCTGTTTTGCTGATATACTCATGGGATTTGAACTTGGTCTTCATACGTCTGAAATATGAAATTTGAACTTAAAATATTGATAATATAACAAATCCCATATTTCCAGTATACCAAAATAATTTTTTTAATGTTTGTTTCCGTTACTTCTGCTTATAATATTTGTCCATATGTCAACAGTCTACTAATTTGTGTAAAACTTTCGCATTTTTCATCCTTTTCTTATTACGACTATTTATACACTTACATTTTTATTTGCTTTTTGTCAGTTAGAACGAAAATATTGAACAAATAAAAAAGTCAAGTTCAATAAACCAGGCCTCGATTCTAAAAAGCAATAAAAAACAGGCAAAAAACTTTCTCTTTCCAAGTTGCACAAAAATTTGCAAACTTATTCTAAGAAAAAAGTTACTTCGTTTTGCGCAAACAGTTATATGGGGCAATAAAAGACCTTCACTACAGATCATTACAGCTAACAAAGAATTCTTTTTATTGAAAAAGTGAAAACTGCCTTAAAAGACCCAAAAAATTCGGCTGTCCTCTCGGAGTAATTTATAACTGCTACTGTCTGCCTTTTTGCAATTATGGTATTTATGGGTGGTATTGTTGTTTCTATATTTTAACTACCAGTACCGAACTGGCACAAACAAATTTATTGTTATTTTTTGGTAGTTTAGCTTCAATTTCAACATTATTCAATGAATTTTTATGAGACTGTGAGGAATCGCAGGAACTTGTATTGTTCTATAATTGAAACTGTTAGGTATCCTAAATTGCTAACATATTACATCTCATGTGTTTAGAATAAAAACAAATTATTAATATCGAAACTTAATTTTGTTATGGTTACAACACTCTTTCTTTCATTGTTCTTCTCTTTTGGGTGTGTTTTCATTTTACTAATATCTAATTTTAAACAAGCTTTCCAATGCTAGGTCGTTTGACTTATGGCTCCTCCCATTTCCCTCATTTTTCAAATACTTTAGCCATGTTCTTATTTTCTTCTTTCCTTATAATTTATCAATTTTATTCCTTATATTTCTCTTAAGTGTTCATACACTTTTTAGATATTTTATCTTTATTGTTTTCAATTTCAGTATTTCTTCTGCTATATATATTTCAATTCATTTGGTTTATTTTTCCATTCATATTCTTTATGTCACTATGTCGATTTCTTTCCTGTTTTTTCTCTTTCGATTCATCACTCTAATTTGACATCTTCTCACAGTCTCACCACCATTTTTAAGTTTTTCATTTGAGTTGAGGCTGTAATATATTTTCCCTTTCTATTTTTGATTTATTATATACTACACCTTTTGTATTTCTCTTCATACATACGACAAAATTACTCGATTTTATGATAAAAAAGAATTGTATTGAAACTTACATCCTTTAAACAAATTCCAATCAAATATTAGAAACGTATTCAATATCCGAGTGCTGGGTATATAAATATCATAAATTCCAACCAAGATTCAATTCTGTCTTCTTCATATACAATTATAATTTATAAAATATATTAATTTACATAATTATAATTGTATTATAAATTTCATAGATAATTGGAGAGTATGCTTGTGTATATAAAGTAGAATATTGCAATTTTCTACAGGTCTATTGATAGCTTCATTATCAATAATACATAAATCGTAAATACTCTGTATATATTTTGTCTGTATAACAGTGTACCCCCACTAGGACTCAGCTCATCGCACTACTTACATTAAAAATATCAATTGCTATGGATTTCCATTTAATTATTACACTTTCTACACGTGCTGAGTCCGGCTCTGCCTGCTACATTTTTTTAAAGTGACCAGATCGATCTGTCTTTTTGCCGGTCATCATTGTATTCTGTCGAAGTGTTACGTATTTCTTTTCATTCACATGGGGAGTTCGAGTATTCATAATACCGTGAGTGCTTGGAAATGACCAGTAACTTAAGTGTTGCTAATTTCACCATGCCTTAAACCTAAATTAATCATGGATATTCAATAAATAAGAAAATGTTTCTTAAACTCATGTTTTAGTTATGTCTCAATCTACAATATCCCCAAATCGTTTCCAACTACAATTTGGGAGGGATACTCAAGAAGCTATAAAACAGCGGTACTGAATGGACTGGTTAAATGGATTAGCGATCGCATTACCTAATATCAGAATAAATCTCCACAAAAATAGAAAAGTTTTAATAAATGCACATATAAGACTATACAATTCACTGTTACCTTGCGTCCGCCAATTGTTCAAAAATATTCTAAAGAAGAGGATGGAAAGTATTTTGGAAGAAAATCTGATACCGGATGATCAGGTGAACGTCATCTAAATGTCAAAACAGATTGCCGACTTAAGAGAATATATTATTCCGCATAAAACTGGAAGAATTCAAGCTATGAATTTCAAATACAAATATAAACTAAAATATACTAATTAAAATGAAATCTCAACTATAAAAATTATTTTTTCTAAAACAAAACAAATAAAGTGATTAGTTTATCTATGCACTAATGGATTTAAAAAATATATTATCGATATTAAACAATTGCTATATAAAATAGTTATAATTATATTTGCCACAAAAATTAAGGAAGATAATAAATAAAATTTTAGAATACAAATAAATATCAGTAAAACTATCAAATAACCCGAAAAATTAGATTATTAACGAATATATAGGTACGAATACAATAAAAAAGTTTTGCTTATATGGGATAATAGTACAAGAAAAAGATTTATATCAATATCACCATAAAATAAATGTCGTTCTTTAGAATCATTTCAATAATTTATAAGAGGACGGATATCGTTTGGTGTTGATGATATGTTCCTAAGCTCCTTTGGAAGCATTGAGAGGCTAATCATCTTCATATGAAGGAAGTTGTAACGATTTCCAAAAGGCAGAGCAAGTAAAAGTCTTACGGAAAACGTTAGAAATGTCGAATATAGATAAAAATCGTATTGTTTCTCAACTAGTAACAGGTGATGAAGCATACATACTATTTTATGATTCTCCTACCCGCTAGGTTAGCCTCCTGTGGATTCACGAAAATTCATTAAAATTGTTAAAAAAGCAAAAGTTTGCCAAGAAATATCTATACGCAGTTTTCTTCCATTGTACTGGTACACCAGAAAATATTTACCTGCAGTTCTCGAGTAATTATTACACCACGATAATGTATTGTCACACACTGAACAGCAGTTTTTCAACGTGAAAATAAGGTTATGGAGCATCCACCCTGTTCGCCTGGTTCGACTATGTGTGATTTCTAGTTATTTTTTAACCTAAAAAAACATTTACGTGGTCGAATTTCATGACGAAAGATAAAATAGATAAAGCATGAAAGACGAAACTAAACCCCAATTTTTTTCACCTGTAAGGATGAATAGACATAAGGATTAAGTAAGTAACTGAGTAGGTACATTGAACAAAAATACATCATTTTCCTAAAAAGACTTTTATCACAAAATGTATAGCGTCACCTATGTATTTTGGTAATCTATAAAAAGATTTCAGAGAAGTTCCTTCTTGTGATGTCTCTAATACCCGAGAATATTTAGTTTATTTTCATTATTTAATAGGAAATATAATTCTTTGAAATGTTTACTGGCCAAGAGAAAGTATTATTAATATTATGTAATTATCTTATTTATTTTTCAAATATCAATTCTGTTTATTATGAACAATATTTTTTAACAAATTCTTGTGATATCACCGATTAGTAATCATATAAAAACAACTTTTATCGAAATTGGTGGTTGATATTGGGTTTCTTCAAACCATGACAAAAACAAAAAATATTCTCCATAAAAAAACAGAATTTGAGGTACACTGTTTTTGAAATTACAAATGGAATCTTTTACTTTGGAAAGTCATTAAACAACTTGAAGGTTATATTATAATCCCGCAATAATAGTTTTTTCACCTAAATTTAAAACCTACTCATCCATAATTGGTCATAAAGTAGGATCATTAATACTTGCAGACAATGTTATGTCTGATTGTTATAACCGATCCATTACTATTACTACAATTCATAAAAAAATATAAATAAAGATAATATGATTACCTATTATTAGAACCACATATTGTTAATGAGATATTTATTTTCCTAATATTGAGGAGGGAACAACTAACTAATAGAAATAATAATAATAATATGAAAATAGATAAATTGGAAGATATTAATAAAAGCAATGTTATTTTCAAACAGATTAATGTGAAGCTAGAGACATTGCGTTGCAATTTGATGAATTTTCTTCGTTGGAGATTAGAAAAATAATAAGATCTTTTATAAGGCTGACCAGGTTCATACATTCCTTCTACTATTCCAGTTCGTTCAGCTGGATAACGAATAATGAGGTAAATTTACAAGAAGCATTGGATTCTATCACTAGTAAAAATATTACGAAGACTCTGAAAGACGAAGGAATAGTTACAATAATGATGAATGAATCAAAAGCAAGCTTACTTTCCAGTAAATAAAATGGTATTGATGAACGAGACTGGTCTTTTGGTCTTGGTCTGTAAGACTAGCTTTAGTTCACAAGAACAATACCAGACAGTGCCAAACTTATGCAAGACCAATACCAAGTACGGAAAAACTAACTTATGACCAATACCTAGTATGGCAAACCTATGCAAGGCCAAGACCATTGGTAAGAAAGATCGCAAAACTCTTACGATCACAAGAGTTTTGCGACCTTTCTTAGCAATTTTTCTTTGTTCAAATATTTCCCCAATTCTAAGGACCTCGAAAATTAAAAGAGAAAAAAAAGTTAAATGGAAAACTTTGTATTCTGGGAGTAGCTTTCGTTTCTTTACATGGCCCCAATGAAAGTTAAAGTAATTCGAGAAGTTGACTTGAAATTTGTCATATAATCCTACAAACATGCAAACAGTACTCAAATTATGAATATTAGTTACTATATTCATCATTTATTATAATATTTATATCTACAAAACTTCATTTCTTATTTCTTAATCCGTTATTTACTACGAATCACTTGAGTAACGATATGTTAATTATAGTAATAATGGTAATGCTTTATAATATAATAGAAAAAAAAATAAATGGAGAGCTCAGGAAAATAAACAAAAAAGAAGTACCCAAAGAACTGAAAATGACTAAGCCAATGTTAACATTTTAGGATGGTTAATTGAAGGAAAAACAGTAAATGAACAAAATTATACCTGCAGAAATAATTTACGATTAATGACTGCTGAAACAATAGAACCAGCACAATAACTCAAAAAAAGAGATATTAGGAGATAGGTGTGGTCACAAGAAAAAGAGTGAAAAGATCTTGGAGAAGGGAAAGGCATACAGCAACCGGGACAATATAGAACTGTATGAAGTTGTGAAAGAAATTAACGAAAAATTTAATTCCAATAAGCTCTGATATCAGAGGAGTTTCATAAGAAACTATAATTACACCTTTTACTTCTACACATATTTTGCTTATGTCGCAAAACATGATTATGGTCAATTTTTAGCAACATTCGTTTTGGTTCGCAGTTAGAAAGAAATGCGTAACTTATAGATCAATATCTGCGTTTGTGAAAAGGACATGTTGGGTTCGATTTTTGTATTGTGTTAATATCAAGAACTGAACTACGATAAATTTTTTGAAATATTTTAGCACTGTCCCATTTCTAACTAATTACCATGTTTGAGTGGCTACAAAGCCTGGATTACTTACAACAGATTAAGCTTGATCATAACTCATGATTTTAATCAACTTACAATTGGATTCAAACAAGCCGAGACAGCTTTTGTGAATATAGCGTATTTTAACAACGATCATTCAATTAGAATGACATACTTTGACGTTTTTAAATATATTTTTTATATTCGATTACGCTTTATGCACTGTCACTAAGTTACGACAAAAATTCTAGTATTATTTAATGATATAAGAAAAGAAGCATTCCTAATTTTAAAAAAATAATGATGAAAAATTAGTTCTATATTGAAATTTAGTCAGCAGAAAAAGCGAACTACTTGAAATTCTACCAATTCGTTGGAAAATAAAGGTCTATTGGAAGTTTGTATTACTAAATTTGATTTCTTTTCTTTGATCGTTTGGTTTAAAAATCACTTTCTCAATGTTTGAACAAAAATTATTTAAAAGTATTCAAAAAAACTATATGTTGAAAATTATTTCTATAACTATTCTTTATTCTTCTTTGAAGATATTCGCGAAACACAATTTCAATTCTAATAATATATCGTGATTCAGTGATTTCAATAAATATATGAGATACTTTGGCTTTGTGAATACACTGAATCAATCACTATAAAATAAATATAGTCTCAACCCATTTAAAGAAAAAACAGCCCTCTAAAACGACAGTATTGGGGTTGCCAAAACTCGAATCCGATGACTGGACAATTTTTTCATCGAAACAAGACAATAGTAAAGGGTAGCAGCGTGGAGGGTAGTTCTAATGTCCGACAGGGGTGGCCAATAGAACTCGTTGAGGGTCATATTTGCAAGGGGTTGAAAGAGGAAGGACTGAATCTAAAATAACGACGAAGAGAGACGAGAAACTGGAGAAGTATGGGTCGGCGAAAATATCGAAATAAACAACATATTGGATAGGGGTGAGGGATGCGTCATATATTTTTAGGATTGTGGAATAGATATTGGAAAAATAAGAAAGGGGAAAGAAACAAAAAACTTTATTCATATGAAAAATGAAATGTCGATGCCTATAAAGTGTTAGCGCATATGTGGAAAAATATTTTTGATGCAAAAGGATAATAAATTGCATGTGATTAACGATCAAAATTGGCTTGCCGTAACCAGAATATAGATGCCAATATATAGTAGTGAAATTTGTACAACCGTTTGTCCTATTTAAATATATTAGCTCTTAAACATACATACTGATGAAGTCGCCCTTGAAAATTTCAAATAAAAATATATCAACTTCAGTTACTTCTAAATTTAAAAAGTAGGAAAGGAAAACGAGTACAATGCTATATTTTTAAAACCTGAAAAAATTTGAAAATCTGAAAATGGGGAATCAAAATGCTAGTCACTGGACATCCTCCTGAATATCAATTGGAGATGTTCAACATCAAGCACATTTTTGAATGCCTGCTATTATTACCAGTCGCATAGAAACATAAGCTGAAGAAAATTTAAAACAGAGATTTAGTTGAAAAATCCAACTTCAACATACGTTTATACTAGACACCAAATTATATTATTACATGTAGTTCATATTATTGTATTTGAGATTGAAACACAATTTGAAAATCAAAACTTTTTTAATTTTGAGTTTCAGTATTTTCTGTAATGAGCACTTTTTGCATTGAGTTTTATTATGTGGAAATGCTTAACTTATTGAGCAAAATAAAGGTCGGTTTGTTATCTACCCCTAAACATTTTAGAGCGTTATGCACTAACAAAAACTAGACATACATTTGATCATATTCTTATATGATGAAATATCTTAGTCATTCATATCCAGCCGTATTCAGAAATACTGCTTCCATTTTCAATTTATCTAAACAACCCGAACATGTAAAATCAGTGCTTAGACAAAGAACAATTACTAGAATCCGTTGCAAATAGAGGTCAATTCAAACAAGTCTTGTTTTGTGTTAGGTGGAAAGATGAAGGTTGAATGTACTTCGAAATCATTCCAAATGATCGAGCTATCAATGCCGAGGTATATAGTGCACTGCTGATGCGAATATATGGGTTTTTATCTGAGAAACATCCAGTTTTAGTTAACCGAAAGCGTGTTCCTTCATCTGCTCACTCTCGCATTACAAGTCGGTCTTAGACAATGGACTAACGAACTAAAAGGTCTTCGCCTATTTCGTTGGCAAACTACATAAGCCTAGTCGCTTGGACCAAATCTCCAGAAAAAAGAACGTTGTCATCTATTGTTAAACAGATGAAGTATTGATACAGTAACTAATAATAATTTAAGTTAGTAACATTGACTGTACTTATCTGATTACTTGCTTACTAGAGTATTTCATAACTATGATAGATAAATTGCATAATTTATCGGTAATAATATTTATTTGGTAATTTGACTATTTTAGATCACCTCTTTCAATTATTTGTATATTTTTTGTTAACTAATTAGAGACCTAAGGATGCTATTTGACAATCACTGTAAACGAACTGTTTTATATTTCTGCGCTGTCACTGTTCTGACAATAACAAAGTGATACCATGGCTGGTATATTATAATCTCCTTCATCATTAAAAAAATTACATCACACACATTGTTTACTTAATTTACAATCCATTCATGATATTAAAATTTTCCTAAGACGCATGTAAACATTCTTCCAAATTAATGTTATCTCTTAGTAATGAAAGATTGTTTTTTCAACCTATTTTGTGAAGCATTAAAAAACGAATATGAGAATATTTAGCGTAACGTCAGTATGTCACAATATGTACAAAAGATTTTTGAGTGTTAAAAAAATCATGTTAAAAAATAATTCTTTCTGACTAGCAAATGCAGTTCAATGACGGTTATGTTAAATGTATGCATTAGTGTATTTGAACAGGAATAAAAAAACGCAATTAAAAGTTTATACATGATTACGGAAGCAAAAGAATGTTTGTTAAATATTTATTGATAAATATTTATCTTGTTATTTCAATTATTTTTCATAATTGAACTAAAATTTGTACTTTGGATATTAATACGCAATAATTTAACCGTATAACTAAAAGAATAAAATATATATACGACAAGAATATTGCTAGATAGTAATTTATTTTCCTCCCTGAATTTATTCGTTGGTATTGTGGGAGAGCTAGATCATAGGTTTTTAATTATTTTTGACCTACCCCTAACTTTCCAGATATAAAATTAAAAAAATATATATGTATTGATAATTATTTTTTTCCCACAATGTTGTATCTAAGGGAGTAGATAAGAAACATTAAACTTTGAAATGATGGAACTATTCATTGAACACAAAAGAGAAACATAATTCCAAAAAAGTGAGATTCTTCTAATAAGAACGATAAACCTTCAAAGCGTAAAAAACTGAGCGCGAAAATAAAATGGGAGTTCATTAAGAAGTTTTCTCGCATTGATTGCCATTGTAAGAATGTAAAGATAATGTTATCCAAATTATATTGTGACCGTTGAATCATAAAATACGTTGCAACGTTACAACTAACTGCTAAACTGGCAAAAAAATGATAGTCTTGT
Source organism: Diorhabda carinulata (assembly GCF_026250575.1). Lineage (NCBI taxonomy): Eukaryota > Metazoa > Arthropoda > Insecta > Coleoptera > Chrysomelidae > Diorhabda > Diorhabda carinulata. The sequence continues at coordinate 33,587,023 of NC_079460.1, read as the reverse complement.
TTTGATCTAATCATTATCAAAAAACATTTCACAACTTTAATTAGTTACAAATTCAGAAACAATTTCAGTCTTCGAATTTAATTGTCGTAATGTTGCCATAAAAGAACTACTCCCTAGCATCAAACTATTTCAACCGAATACTAGTGGTAACAACAATTAACGTTATCAAAATTAATAGTTATTTTCTTGATTATTACCTTTTATTTATTTGACCTCCCTCAATATTTCTCTCACTTCCTTTTTGTTTTTCTCAGCTGGAATTGCCAGTATTGTCACTTCAAGTAAATTCAATTCCAAAATGATGTTTTAGATCGATATATATATATATATATATATATATATATATATATATATATATATATATATATAGTTTTTGTAAATGGAGTGAGTTGAATAATGGATAGTGAGTCGAGTAGTAAGAATTCATCCATCAAAATTTCCATGCATTCTGTGGTTTAATCAGTTCCGGTTTGATGGACAGATGATAAGGATGTTGGGGATGGGATTGCAGGAATCGCTAAGACGACTTAGGAACCAAAAGATGTGTGTAGAGAATTTGTACCGGAAATAAATGCTCTATGTTCTCAGACTTGAAGTCAAAATTGTTGTCGATTTAATTTAACTTTAATTGCTTTAGTTAGGATATTGGATAGGATATTATTTTTTTGATATATAGGTTGATGTATTCCTTATCTTATAATAGTAATGTACATTCGCTGTACATAAATACGATTGAACTTGTATGGTATACTTATCCCACAATTCTATTTGTTGGATCAATTTTTCATACAGTCCAATATTATCATTCATTCTGGTTAAATGCTAGTAAGTTTATTCTTTTCTCCACAATTTTAAATTTAATTCGCTTCCTTAAATAATTTTTATTTAAATTGAATTAAATATCACAAATACATTTTTTAGTATACAGGAAAATACCTACATATTTCATTTTATTGCTGATAAAAAGTTTATTGTATATATAATAAGTGACACACACTTTTTAAACTTTTTAAACATTGTTATCTATTTATTAAAAAAGTTGAATCACGTTAATATGGCTGATAAGAATTTAGAAAAATCCAAATAACAATCATTCAAATTCTAAGATCAAATAACTAGATAGAACTAAACAGAATATAGATATGAAATATCTCTCTTAGAATCTGTCCAACATATTAAATGAAAATTAAATGTTGAGTAAGTCGAATACTGCTCATCTCTATCAAGAATAAAACAAGTTGCTATTACATAAATAAAGTGTATGTGTTCCAAGCTAGAGTATATTCATGTGATTCCTCTCCTATCCCATATATTTTACTAAATTTTCTTAATGAAATATAGATATGAAATATACAACATAACATAAACATATAACATTCTAGAAGATTCCATAGATCTTAAACACGTTATTTACTATTTTACAGTTTCAACTGACTTTCTTGCGTTATTTTCAATTGATAATATATTACAGTATAAATGTTCCAAATACTATTTATAAAGTATTTAGGTAAAATGTAAATTATTCCATAAACATTAAGAAAGGTGGGCGATTCACTTTTGTAGTTAATTAAAGAATTTTAATTAAAAAGTGGATATGGAAAAGGATAACAAAATTTTTGAGAGTTTTCAGGTTTTCTCAACTTTTTTCTTTTTTATAAAAGTGATGTCACATTTTATCCAACGATCAAGTCAAAATTTCAAGAAAAAAGTCATTGATAGAAGTTTCGAATGAATCTGTATATAAATCGATTAACTAAGATTTGACATTTGCTAAAATTAATAATGCTCATAGTATATTTTAAATATAAAAAACTCACAACCCGTGTTGTTTGCATTGAAAATAATGACGATCTGGTTTAAAAACTAATAATTTTTTTCAAATATTTAGTTCAATCGTAAACGATGATGGGTCGTAAATGTGTTTTTGATTAATATGAAAACATAAGATCTGTCGAAAGAGGATATTTGTAGTCAAAGGCTATTTTTTTATCGCATTAAAATAAAAATAGTTTCTGTTTATATGTTAGGTCATCGTAGATGAAATCTTCGAAATATTAAACAATTTAAAAAATGTTTAGATTAACCACGAAATAAACTGCTCGATAAGTAATAGACAAGAAGACCTACTTTCTAGGAGATACAATAAATTTAAATGAATAATAACAAATGTAGTGTTTCATCCACTGATTGCCAGTATTTTTTGATATGGTATACACATTAGTAATAATAATTTATTGTTATATCAAATAAACAACGGTAGTGTAAGAAAACGTTAATAAAGTTATTTTTGTTGTAAATATAAAAAAAATAAGCTTCAGTATCATTAGAGACTTTCTCCACAACTTTACGTAAAATTGCGCAAATTGAGTTTACGAACTTACTATAATCTCCTTTGCTTACATTGTCCAATATACACTCATAAAACATATTGGAGGTATTGAGAATGTCTCTATTCCAATGCTTCTATCGCCGTTCTCCTTATATAAAAAAATATAACATTCAAAATCCAATTCCATCCCAACGGAAAGCTTCAATAGGGTTTTGACAATGTAAATATACTACAAATTCATCTCTCTATCAGATAAAAATTTAAATAACATTTTCCATTTTTGAGATTGCTTTATGTATAAATTTGTAAATGACGCAAAATTGAATATAATAGTTTTTGAAATTTTATCTCTGACGGGAACGTCATATGATTAAGGGTGTGAGGGTAAAAAACCTGTTCATTTTTAGACAGTTTAGCAGGTAAAGTAAAGACTGTGAATGGTATTAATTTTTTCTCGTGATTTGACAGTTGTCAAAGGTCTCAAGTATAACATTAAGTCTCTATGAGACGTTTAGTTTCAAGTATGGAAAAACTAAACGAAAACGAACGACATAAAATAATTGCCAAGTTTTATAACCAAAACCAAGATCTGAAGAAATAGTTTACGATTAATCACTTATTCACAAGTTTTATCTGCAAAAAAAATTTGGGAACCATTTGTAATTCATTTTTAGCTACTATGTAGTGAATAAGTAAGTTTATTATTACTTAATAAAAAGCTATCTTCACATACAGAATCATGTGAATGCACTATAAAGCTCCTTGTGTCTATTTGATCTAATTGTAGCCACATTATTCGTAGGGTGCTTATTATGTAATAAAGAATAATTTAGAACAATTTTCAGAAATTAATCCCATACAATTGCCAAAATATTATAGCAATATGAGAAAATAGTAGTTTTCAAAAGGCTCCCTATAAGAAGTAGTCGGAATTGTGAGAAAACATATGAAACGCATGATTTCTTTCAGAATGTAATATTTTCTTCATAAACAGTTTCCTATCCATAAAGTAGTACATTATGAATAAAATGTTTTTCAAATAATCTTGAAACATATGTCGCATATCGATTTTTACTTTTAAATATTATTTATACACCTGGTCCGCTTGTATGTGATATATGTTGCTCTCTCAATTGCCTATTCCACTTAATTTTAAAAAAACTAAATAAGATATGTTCACATCAGCACAGTTATATATTGTCTTAATTTATTTACACTAGTTCAAAATAAATGTTGGTAGAACTACATGATTTAAGTCCATATATACTTCATTATCCGAAGAAAATTGTTTCTTAAGCGAATTTTCATTGAGTTGGAAACAACCGGTAATCTACGGGACCCCAACCTAAAAAATATGTGATTGTGGTGCGTTATGATGATACACCTTTGCGCAACATCCCCCAGCGTTTTTTAACGTTTCCCGTAGTTTTGGAACTAAATTGGCACAATAAACACCTGTAAATGTGCTTTCCTGTTCTAGATGATCTACTAAAATTATGTCTTTAATATATCAAATCACGGTATATTAAAGACGGATATTTACACTCCTTACTCCCCATTTTTATCTCTACATCTTAGGGATCCATAACTCATCTATTGCTACTAATATTGGAAAAAGTTTTTTTCAGCTTATATACAGGTACTGCATTGAAAGACGACTTCTAATATATTTTGCATCTACTAGCACACGTGGTACCCATCGGAAAGATAATTTTCTCATGTTCAGTTCAGTTCAGCAATAAGTATATTATGTACCACGGGTATGAGACACCAATATCTTCAATTATGTTCCTAATAGTCAAGTGTGGACCTTATAACACGAAATCGTAGACTTCGATTTTCCCAATGTATCCACCAAATGTTTTTCCACTGGGCTCAACTCTTTTAAATGCACTTTACTCGACATTATCCTTTTTGATACTGAGGTATTTGATAATGGGTTACAATGTGACGTGATGATAAATAATTATTTTAATTTATAAATGGATCAAGGATAGAGCAAAGGGAAAGATATATATTATCGGCGGCGTTTTCTTGACTCATGTCTTCCTTTAAAAGTTCTACCGACCAATTTACCTATAGGAATTAAGTGAACCCTTGAATTCCGGGGACTAATTTACATGCAAGATTGGCGACGAGTTTACCACCTCCTGAGCAAAGATATTAGCCATTGTTTATATATTGTATATGCTCGATCACATTTCAGCTTTAACGTATTCAGAGGCAACAAAACGCAAAATGGGATCATTTATTGCATACTTATACGTCGCCAACGCGGATATCAAGGTAAGATAATCCCATAATAGTAACTCCTCATACAGTTTCGATAAATTTATGTACACTCTAGAGTAGGTTAACCAGCGCAAATAAACAATTTTATACTACGACAAACAATTGAGAGAAATGTTTTATACTTGTGAACAAAATAGCAAAAAAATTTTATCGTGTATGAATAATTTTATTTTCAGTGTGAATTATTATTATTAATTACTATTGTAATCATTTCGTTTGTATTATTATCATTGATTTTGATTAATATCATTCTATTTTTATTATAATTTTTTTAACTGATAGTATATTTTTGATAAAACGTCTCATATTATGTAGTAGGATATTCCCAACAAATCGCAATATTGCATTGCAGAAAAAATGAATGATTAGGAAATATTAATAAAAAACTTTTATATATATTCAAGGCTAACCTAATTTTAAGATAAAAATTTAATGCTGAAAACACTGTCTACTGCTACCACTACGCTAACACTGTAATTTTAAGTGTTGGTGTATCGGTAGTAGTAAACTGTTAGATCAGTATAAATATCACCAACGGTTCCAGAAATTCCAACTTGGTAACAATATAATGTACAAGACGCAAAACTAATATTCTAGTACGATAAATAGGTGAGTCGATGTGTATTATTAGTGGACTATAGTTAAATATACTACCATTAAAATGTTTTATATTTTCAATTTCAATAGTTTAGTTGTCTCAAGGAATACAGTACATATACATAGATTTTTTTATTTCGAAAAGGCCGCTTAAAATCGTACATAAGGAATTTCAGGACAAAAATATTGCATAAGATGATATTTAACATTCCTATTGTATCATGGCTGTCACTAACTGAAACTAACCCTTTTCTATATTGTGTGATTGCCCCAAATTAATCGTAAAAAATGCCAGCAACAAAAATCACGAACTTTAAAGAAGATAATATTTACCACGGAAGACAAAAATGTTAATTTTAGAAAATTGCTTTAATCAACCATTTAGACGGTTATTAACACAAAAGTAAGTCAGAATTCTCCGTAGAATTATAACTAGAAAAAATGACACCAAACCGAGAAAATTTAAAGAGCATTTACATGAACCAAACATTCAAGATTCAAAATTAGGGTTCTGGGTATAAATATTTTATAGGAATGTTAATGTTATCGGCATCAACTGCAAGGGTAACTTAGCTTCGTGCTTTTGTAAACGTTATTAGTGTTCACCCGACAATCTAAAAACTAACACAGTGGATGGTAGCTTCCCACAGAACACAGAAATTGCATGAATAAAGACGAACACGTTTTCATCAAAATACATAGTTTTCTCTGGTTTTCTCTGGAATATTGCTTCTGTTAAATCGAAGAGCAAAACACAGGCTTAGAAGTCCACAACATATTCGCTTAGAAATCAAAGAGTACTAGTAATAATAAGTGAATATGCGTAAAATAAATGTCAATGTTTTGATTGATTTTATCTCAGGTTAACACCGCTTTACGAAATATGTAGATCACTTGATGTTACCATGAAACTTTCTTTTAAGATTTAAGGTCAGACAACTGCGTAACTAAAAGACGAAGGGTTGTAAATTTTGTTTTGACTCTTTGGTATTATCACCAACAATAAAAATTAGTATGCAAAATATGGAATACCAAGAAAGTGTTTCATAGTTAAATATTGGGGTTACATTTTTAAAAAGCAGGTAGTTGAATAAAAATATATACAAATGTATTTCTTCGGAAAGGGTTTTTACAGATTTATGACCTAAAAATACCAATAGTGGTCAATTTTTTTGTATAGATTTTAAAGAAAGTTGAACAATCTGCAATTTCATGATTTTTAAGAAAAAATTTGAATATATTTCAAGAGATATAGGTATACCATTGTATAGAGTTTTACTTTTTGGGGCCGCAGAGATAAGTTGTTTTTGTATTCAACAATATTTGTACACAGTTTAAAATATTACGCGAATATCATTAATAACGTTACATTATGAAAAAATAAAATATAATTGGACTTAGTAGTAATAGCCAATTATAGCTAAGTTGGGGGCAAATGGGTATAATTCAATCTATAGGCAATCGAATACTCTTCCCCTTATCCCTTATTAAAGCAAAACGGTAATCAAGACTAGGAAAATCAGTCAATTGTTTCCATTTTTTATAGAACTCCAGCTTTCCGTTTTTTTTTTCTATGTTAAACGCCGTTTTTATGGCGATAAATATTTCTTGGTTTCCTTATTCCATTTCTTAAACTATGTTATTATAGTTTTCAATTTATTGGCAAATTATTCCCGTTTAAAATATTTTAATTTTTTGTTCCACTTTTTTTGGTACTATTCGCCTGTACAGTTAAATATTCCCCCTTCTTATATATCAGTAATATGATGGTCACCTTGTATTATTTTGATACTCTTGCATTATTTGGAATCCTTTCATTACATCAAGTAATCATTATTTTCCTTATTTCATTCATTCACACATATCCATTTTTGAATGAAGAATATTTGTAATATACTCACACCCATGACTTAATTTCATTCGTTTCCACAGTAATTTGTCAATTTTCTTCTTATTTAAATAGTTTTTATGCAGTTTTTTCCTTTCTCTGATTGTTATATAGAATATAACCCAGTAATTTCAGTCTTTATACACATTTGTACATTCTATTAGGTTACTTATATTCCAAATTTAATACTAATATTTATTCTGGGCTTGATAATATTTCCATGAGTTTGTTTAAATTTGCAGATTAGTGTATCATTATTTTTTTCAAGATATTGACCTTATTAGAATTGATTTTTAAATCATTAAAAATCATACCTACTAAATTGTTCTGTGTAAAATATGTGCGCATTAAACGTTTTTTATCATCAAAAGACTTAGAACCATATACTGACTGATAAAGTTTGTAAAAACTTACAGATAAAAATATTAGACTGCTAATTTAGATATTAGTGTTTTACCTACTTCGAATAAATCGGTTACCAAGGAAAACTGATCAGTATATTTAACTTTCATTTATTAATACTAATACTAATTGACTGCGTAAAATGAGAATTGTAAGTATTGATTCATTATGTAGCTATTTGAACAAAATTATGAGTAACATTCAAGAATGTTGTTTTTATTTAATATTAAATCTGTGAAGCTTTAAAGAAATCCATTTAAATGTACATAATGCTATAATTTTTAATACCTGAACCTTTCAAATTATTTGACATAGTTCGATTATATTCACTTAGTTTGTTAATAAAGAAATGCATAAATTTATTTTTAGCTAAGTAAACATATAAATTTGATATAGATTCTCATTTCAATTTACTTACTTTTCGCGTCCTTAATAGAAAATAATAAGATCAACATACATAGTTGAAAATCAAAAGTACTTATTTTGCACATCCATGCTTCAAAGAGGGTTAACAAAAATAATGACTGGTTTGTCGTAATTGATTAAGTGTTTATTCATTCATAATCAGAATAAACTCATTAATAATAATGATTCTAATCAGGAGTGAGAAATGAGCCTGCGAACATAAGGCGTGGCAAATACCTTCTTTTATTAAAAATGAAAAAAGTCGATATTTGTACTGCATTATTTAGAGTGGATAAGTACATGTGATTTGATAGTTAACTAAATTAAACGTCATTATAGTACGTATCATGACTAGATCACAATCAAAATATCGATAAATTTTAGCTCAAATTGTAAAGGATAATATAGCTTTATCGTAAAGAATATTAAAACGAGAAAAAAATTTTAGAGCACATCAAAATGGCTTAATACACTTTCGCTGGTGCCAAATTATATATCAAAACGAAAAAATGCTTATTTCTCTTTGTGCTATCAAAAAATCTGAAAAATCAACGTATGTTAACAGCATAGCATGAAATTTTCAATGCTGTAGTTCGGTTTTGCAGCGTCACTGTCAATCACTTTTAATTAAATACATATATAAAAGATATAGAGGTTCTGTTTAATATCTATATATCTAAGTATAAAAATGAACATGAAATCAATTCATAATTTATTTTCTAGTACATTTTATAACAAGCAATAAAATCAAGAGTCCTCTAGTAGGTACGGTTCTGTAATTCATTCAAAGTTTCTACCAAGTAGTAGGGTATGTAAAAACAATTTTTAAATAAAACTGTAATTATAGAATAATGGCATTTTTAAATAGTTTAATGAGCTCAAATAGTCGATATCAACAAAACCTACTTATTCATAACTGTTTAGGACCAGGTTATCAGTAATAACCTGCAGATCTTGCACAAGCTTAATCAACTACATAATATTGGAAGTTTGTTCCAATAAACAGGTGACATATAATCAAATCCCTTCGTGATTGTGATTTAAAAAAAACCATAAATATGCTGAAAATATAGAAAAAGCGTGGTGAAATATACTTGCTTATCGAGATAGGGCAGACAGGAGGAACGTGGTGCAAATCAACGCTCGCAGAGTTTATTTCTTTTCATAACAGTCTTAAATAGCTGAACCTCATGACTATATCAAATTTGTAGCAAGCAAAAATGTTAGGACTCGTATACACTTACGTGTGCAAGATAATGCTACCGGTATGGACGGACGTTCTCAGTTGGGAAAGAATAATAGTGAATAAGGCAAATCTAAATGATTTATTTTACAAAAAATAGTTGTAAAATTTGTAAAATCAGGTTAATTGAAACAAAAATATTCTTATAAAATGACAAAAATGTAAAATAAAACATTCTGTTTCATATAAAAATTAAATATTAAATTGATGAGTTATTATTAAATATTTCCCCAAAATTCTTAAGCCATCATATATTGTCATCAAAAGGAAGAAAGTATGTGAAATTTCATGTCAATAGGTTGACATTTTGTGTATTAGCCTTTTTCGTACCTCTTCATGCTTTTGAAATTTTTTATATAAACATAATTTGTGGTGTTGTTTTATTATCACTTTTTATCCACCAGATGGAACATTTTTCTCTAGAAGACATACGAGACAATTCGTCTATTTATGAAAATGTGTTGAAAATGTTGTGATGAGTGAAGTATTTACTGAGATTACTATAATTTCGTCTTGAAGCCTATAATAGTAGTTTACGTCATGCGAGTCCAGTAAAAAACTACTTTCGGGACGTATTACGTACAATTTTTTTTAAACGGGCATTGTTGTATCATAAACACAATCAAATGCATCATTTTGAATATCCATTTTATAATAAATGTCACGTTTTCAACTAAACATCAGAATATGTCAAGTTATTTTATAGTTTTAAATCATACAAAACTGGGTTAGTATAGACACCAATTGACCACTATCTTAGACTAACTATTTTATTATTTTTTTCATTAAAGATAAGTCGAAAAGTAAATAAAAATGAGTCCGGTAAAAGCTTTTACCGGACTATCACAATAATTTTCTGGCTTGGTCTGACAAAATGAGATTTTCTGACCTAAAAATGAACCGGAAAGTACTAATTTCTAGCCCGTTTCAAAAAAAATAAATTTTAATAAAATATTTGGATAAAGTGTGTTCCATTGAGATAATCACAAATAAATAATGAAGGTATTTACGATAATTGTAATTACATTTTTATTAGCGAGTAAGGTAGACAATTTTTTCTAGTTTGGAAAATATTTGTTTAGCTTTCAAATATTTATTTACATTTACTTTTGATCTATGTCGTCAAAATGCATTGAAAAATCCATTTGTTTATTTACTTTTAAATAATCGATTTGAAAAGGTAGATATAGTTAATCACAATTTTTGTTTATAAAGTTATAATTAAAATTATAATGTTCAAAAGATAAAATCAATAATACAAATTAGTGGCAGATAACTATAATAAAGTAATTCCATTAAAATGATACCCATCTTGGCCTATAATATTTTGAATGAATTTTGATTAACCATTTAGTTTATACATAAAAGATATATATATATATATATATATATATATATATATATATATATATATGTTTAAATATGATTGAGGTACAATTCTGAACTTTTTGATATATTCCAAGATGTTTTTTATAAATATTCCATTAAAAAAGATAGATAATTGTTTTTGTAACTCTCTTGAAGTTGAAATGAACGAAACAGAAATATACATTTCGGAGAAGTCTTATAATCCAAATATATTTTTTTTATCTTTACCTGCCTATCCTAGAAAGGATTAGTATCAACGGTACAATATACCAAAGTTATTTACCTATATATATATATTGGCAGGTATCTATTAGATCATGTTAAGTAAAGTATGTACAAGAGCACATACAAGAGTACTTTTGGTAACGTTAAATTAACAATTTATAAAGTTGCTACTCCTTAAATATTTACATTTCTCGATCCAACTCATTTGTTTGTTTTTGAAAATCTCCATATTCTACACTACTCCAAACAAATTCATTGTAGTTCATAAAAATACAATCGCATCTTTAAAATTTTCTTTTTTGTCAATATGTTAATTCTATGATTATCCCATTATCGAAACAGTTAAACAGTTATCAATTGTTTACTATATTATATTTTCTTTGTAGACACTTGTACACTCTTACTCAATTCGTCTGTTATTCTGGTATTCATTACCGAATCTCTAAGCACCAAAATATCACGATTCTTCTAAGTTTGCCTATTTGGTTTTTGAATTTTATAAGTGTATAAGTGTAGTACCTAGTAAAACTCTTGTCCAAAATAAAAACGTAAGACGCGAATGTGATTGAGATTAGAAATAAATGAAATTTATTTGAAATCGGAGATTTTCACGAGAGCATGGAAAGAAATGCTCGTACTTTTATCCGCTTGGAAGCCTCTCATTTTTTATAAGCTCGAAATGCATTAAAATTTGTCGAAGCGAATAATGTGAAAATTTGTCGAACATCACCAATCATAAAGATCGACTTTACGGTATAGAATTTAACTCTGTCTTTGATAATTTTTATCATGGTTCATTCATTAACGTTCTTTATTAACAATACTAAATTATAATCCAAATGTTTTATGGTTATATTAAAAAACATAATATTTCAAATAGAAACTAGCAAAACGTAACGTAATCCGTTCACGATTTACCAAGGCATTCAACAAAAACTATAAGCGTTTCTCGAAACTAAACAAACTCTAAATAAGTACTACTTTCCATGTGGAACAAGCTAGATTTTTTTAAAAAAAGGCTTAAACCAATAGCTCTTCAAACTATTTTTTATTAAACTTTAGTGGATAGAATAATTTTTGTGTATACCAGATCCAGTTAATAAAAAGTACTGGTTTGAGTGGAATATAATCTGAAATAATGGATTCGTGCTACCGTAACAATGTAAAAATAAATATTTGGAGCTCTTCATAGAAATTGTGGGTTAGTTGTATAAAGGCACCATATTTTGTCAATGTATGATCTGGAGATTAGAAACGAATATTAAATACATGTCATCAATTATTTCGACAATATTATTAATTTATTTTTTACTCAGCATACATTTTTAAAAAGAAAACTATCACATATTTAATTTGAAAAAAAAAATACTGAAAAAAAGTATTAAAAAATTCAATTAGATGGGATTTATTTCACGAAAAGTTAAAACAAAATTTATAAATGATTTTCGATGAAAAAACCTGGACAAGCAGCTTCTAAATTTTTATAATTTCCACAAATTTTCACATAGATATATTTTATTCTGATGCTTGTGTCGTAAGTATTATATTTGAATTGAAGATATTTCATCTCTATATTATATGATTAAAAGATCAGAATCATAATTTTACTTGTACATTCGAAAAAATATAATCTATTTTCTTAAATTATAAAGCTTTCTTCATAATAATGAGATGAAGAAGTATTGTTTCCAGTTATTTACACTTTCTCTTTGGTGAACTATAACTATCTATATTAATATTACATGTCGTTAAAATCAAATAACTGTGAAATTAGTAGAACTTCAGAATTTTTTAAAATAATTTCAATATGTTCATAAATTATGGGCTTAATGACGTTATGAACCATGTATTCGATATTCTCAAAATAATTTAAAAACAAATTTTGTTGCTATGAACGGGAATCACAGCAACAATCAATTTGACAAAGTATTAGTTACGTTACTGTCAAACAATATTTTATTTCTTGACATAATCTTCCTTTCAATTCTACATACTTAGCCTTAGTTATTCCAATTTTTTCAAACCATAAAACACAATAATCTTTCGAAAATTCCCTGTATGTCTCTGTCATACTTTTATATTTGTCTTAAATCGCTTTCCATCAAGTCATTTCAAATAAGCGGAGAGAACCAGATTAAGTGAATATTACATGAGAGGCAATAAATTATAAAACAGTCCGGCTAATTTTTTACTTTCCTAAATAATCGATAAGATAAAACTTGAAATCCGGAAATACTGTGGCCATGACGTTATGGGCCGAAAAACGGTTTTTGTTTCCTTGTGAGCACGTTCCTCGGATGAAGACCGTTGTTTCATCCATACTCTTCCGGCAAACCGCTCTCGTAGAACAAACAATATATTATCTCGCAGTAGACTTTCTCCTAGGAGACTTAAAGCTTCCATTTATAATTTTTAGATCAATCAGTAGAACTGAGAACAAATTACCTAATAGTGTTGAACATGACTTTTTTCTCACAAGTGATTTAGGTCTGGTATAAGCAATTTGATAAAATACCCACACTTTCATATATATTTCTAATTCCATGATAATTCTTCTAATGATAAAAATCAAGCTTTCGTCAATAGCTTGTTTGAAAACAGTATATTCAAATATAGATCACAAATGAAAAATATTACTTATAATTAATTTGGCTTAGCGACGACTATTGTGACATATACAATTAAAAAACTTTGAGCTTCAAATGAACTCAATCTATGTGTATAAAGAACAAAAAAATTACGAAAGCAAACTAAACTGCACAGAGAAACAAACTATAACAAGACTGGCGTCTTCAACCCGAACCATAATAATAAACTTTTTTATTCCTAAGACCCCATTAAATCAACGCAATATACATTTCAATATATCGTCTTTTATTACCAATTTTATTAGATATTCCATTCCTCAAAATAACTATTACTTTTTTAATCCCACATAAAAGCTTTAGTTTGACCCTCAGTGCTCTGACTCACTCCCTCCTACTAGGATTTAAACACTCTTTATTAAACTGAACAGCTTTGGGCAACATCGGAAGCTTTTCCGTTGGAGTAGGGGCTAGTGGGGGTGTCGACTTGTCGAACTATCATTGATAGTGGGGGAAATGGACATTGGTGTGGACTACTTTAGATTAGATCTAAGAAGTTTTAGTCAGTTCAGTCTTTCTGTGAACTACGAAAGTGTTAGTTGAGTATTGTAACTAGTGCTTTTACTACGTGTTTCCGAGGAATGATAAACAACTATAGGATTATTTCCATCTTTTGAGGTAGTTATTTTATTATTATTTTTAATGGAAGTTTTAAATATTGAGTGTTACAAATTTAAAATTCTTACATTTGTATCATATTATTATTGAAATACATGACACTGTATGTTTGAAGCTAAATATTACAATATACTTAATTCTAATAGCCAGAACAATAATTATATTCCTTTTTTGTATAAAAAATTTATTTAAATATATTTTGAGCAAATTTTAGCTAAGTTTTGGAAATTCGTTTATCAGATGATACTTAGTATGCTATATATTTTTATTGTAGTGGATTAAAAATTTCATAATTAATATTATACATAACGTCAAATCCAAATCATAATTTGAAAACTAACGAAACCAAAGAAGAGTTCACACCGAATTTTAAGTCTTTCACATTTTATCAAAATGCATTTCGTTTGAATTGGAAATTGATGTAAATAATAAAGTAACATCACGTTACTTTCGATTCCAATTATTTGAAGTATTTATATAAAAACACTCAAAATCGACTGTAGTGTCATTTTGTATTTTAGTGTTGGAGAATGAATTAAATTAATGATATTATACTTGATTAATAATTATTAATGTAGTTTTAGCTCCAAGTATCTTTCAAAAACAAAACAACTCAATCAAAAACTATTATTGTTTTAGATCATAATTTCATCCATTTGAAATTGAGTGAACTATTTGTAGTAATTTCGTATAAAAACATTTTTAACTAGAAAGGCCCCCCTCATATGTGTATAAATGTTTATTACCAAAAGGTTACCGAAGGTTATCGTCACTTAAAAATATAGGTTATAAATTTATTAATTTAAAAAAAATAAGTTTGAACTTTTGGTTTTAATCTCTCGTGTAAACAAAATCTAATATGACTCTTAGGTTCTTATAAAAATATTTAACAAGAAACAATCTTTCTCTTTCTAAATATTTTATTTCTGGTCAGTGATGTTATGTAATTATTTTTTAATGTTGAAAATTTCGTAAGATCTTTTTTGTTTTGCTTTTGCTTTAAGTGACCAAAATTAAACATATTTTTTGGTTCTGTAAATATTTTAAGGGGATTTAATGTTAACTTTCAAAAGTTTGTTCAATTTTTATTATTGTCATTTCCGGCAATAAGTATTAATTGATCCTAGGGATTATCTGTTTATAAAATTTAATATGTAATTTTGATTTGAATATTATAGAGTGAACTGTGTCCATAAGAACGGTTTTTACAATGCCTCTAAAATTGTTTATATATAGTTTAACGTAGTTAATTATATAGGGTGCTTTCTAAATGTATTGCTGTGTGATATTACTGAAAACACAATTTAATTCATACTAGATAATCTGTTAGATATTTGTTCAAACCCGTAATTTTTATAAATACAAGAATTGAATGAAGCACAACATTTAAATGGGTCATTCTGTGGATTGTATAGGTAGTTTGTGCCAAAATAAATAGGATTCATATAATTAGTTATAGTATATTAAATTATATTATTTATCGTGGCAGAAAATTATCAAACAAATAAATTAATTATTTTACAACGTGTAAAAGATCGTAAATATATCAAATAAAAAATGAAAATGACAATGTTTTGAAAGTTTTTATTCTGTTACAGAATTTGAATTTGACTTGAAATGAGAGGAGGAGCGTCTAACGACATGAGCTCTTCATGTTCCCAAGGGGGACCTCGCTCAATATCTGGACATCAACCCAATACGAACGCGGGACCTTCATCTCCCCAAACAGCATGGCAGTTCCAATCCGCTGTAGTGGTAAGTCTAAACGATTTATCTTCATGTACAATTTTTTTTTAATAAAATTTGATAAATCATAATTTTTCTGTGACGACTACCGATAAATTGTTTTACCCCCTTTATTATTATTCAAGTTTATATTTGAATGTTTAAAGTACACGGTTATCGGAAAAGCTCCTAACCCATAGCCTCAGGTATAATTTTAGTTTAATTCGATGGTCATTTTTAACATTTGATGAACTTTATTCTTATCGCTATTTGTCGCAGTTGTTGGCACTCAGGATCAGATCAGTTGCCTATAATTTAACAGGCGAAAATTATGCTTGGTCTCTATACACGCCGCGTTGCAGCTAGTTCCATTTTTTGTGACAATCAAGTAGTTGACCAATCAACATATGCCGTAACACGCGGCTAACAATAACATTTTGTTGTTTCTCAACACTATGCGTATATTAAATGTATGGCACGCATGTATTTATGGTAACTGCAAATAAAATTACATTATTGTCTATTTGTATCAACCCACGAGTATATTTGACGTAGATGTAGAGTTATGTTTTTAAGAAATCAGTTTTCGATATATATCTCATTTACCGTACCAATTTCAATAATATTCATTATATTCCTAATGCTGCCCTGTATTTCTGCACCAGTCATATATTAGTTTTCGCATAATTTATCGAAATTCCACACAAGTTGTTGAAAGCCTCATTTATTTGTTCTGTTATATTTTGAGCCACTATCAGATGTTAAGACAATATACCAAAGTAGAAAGTTATAGGTTTTTTAAATGTCTGCTCCGTAAAACTTGGCCAAATAACAAATTTGTAGTAAATATTTTTTTGGTTTAGCACTGCAGAACACGATTAATGAAAAATGAAACCGTACATTTTTTGTTTTTATATTTGTTGTATGTAGTCCTAAAGTTCATTCATATTACCGTGTCACATTTTGGAAATATTTTTCCATTTGAAAAAAGAGAATGTAAACAAATGGTTTACATTAATTGCCAGATATTTTTAGTTTCACGCTTCTCATTTTGATTTTTTTAAATTCGTAGAACACGTTTGATGTAAAGAATTTTCATCTTTAAGAATTCTCGAGACACTTGAAACAAAATTTTTAATTTTCAAATCATTACGTGCTGATCACCAATTACCTATATGAAACTAAGATATACAAATATTTCCAAAAAGAACATACGTTTTTGAGATAAGTTCCCTTCAATAGTTAGGAATACAAAGATAACTGAAAATAATCTATAAATTTAGAATAAGATAGCAAAAAAATCAATTTAAATTATAGAGCTTGAGAAGCTTCCACTATTTCTTCTGCTATAAATATTTAAAAGCAACTATCGCAATTTCATAAGGTTATTGTAGTGGTAGTATGTATATAGGTACACAAAAATATCGATATGAAATTATTCTATTGTCATCAGTGTTACGACTTCACAGTTGTCTGGAACTGAATGAGTGGAGTGAGCTTAAAACGTATCTTACTTACTTTTTAATCGGTACATATTCGTTAGTTTTCTATATTTTTTCATTTATTTATTTCCTATTTGATCAAATAACTTTCTTTTCCTAAAAAAAGATGTCTTTTGTTACAGAAAAAAGAACCCATTGATTCTGATGTTCGAAATGATTCCGGTGTTGCTTCAGGAAGCGATTTCACTTCATCATCCCCCGGAAGTGACCAAAGTGAGCATTTTAATGGATCATATTCACCAGTTTCCGCTTCGACATCTTCAACAGTATGTTCATCGCTTGCTGCCTCGACGTCTTCAGGAGTATATTTACCATTTTCTGCCTCGGCATCTTCAAATGCATATTCTCCATTCGCTGCCTCTACATCTTCAGGCACATATTCTCCATTTTCTGCCTCCACAACATCAAGAGCATATTCATCATTCTCTGAGTCAACAGCTTCAACAACAAATGAACCTTCATCTTTTATGAGGCGTCCGTACGCACGACCAGTCCCAATAGGCTACACAGCTAATAGTTATAGAGTAACGCCGCCGACACCTCCTAACTCAGAGCCAGATTTATCTCCCAAAAGCAGTATAAGCAAAATGTCAGAAAATGAAAATCTTCCTAGTACGTCTGGAGAAAATTTACTTGGAGGTCAAAATAATAGCGGTGAAGATCCTTTGAAAAAATTGCAAGCCACGTTTGAGCAAAATTCACTTGGCGAATTGTGCGATGATGATACCAAATCAGAATCAGATGAATCCAATGAATCTTACGAACAGGCAATTCGAAAGCCCAAAGTCAATTCCAATGGTAAAATAAAAACTTTCAAGTGTAAGCAGTGCAAATTCGTCGCGTATACAAAAGAACAATTCTGGGAACACACTAGGGTGCATATGAAACCTGACAAAATTCTCAAATGTCCTATCTGTCCTTTTGTAACGGAATACAAACATCATTTGGAATACCACGTCCACAATCATAAGGGTGCTAAACCCTTTAAGTGTTCGCAATGCTCTTATGCATGTGTAAACAAATCTATGCTTAATTCTCATCTCAAATCACATTCTAACATATACCAATATAGTTGTGCTGACTGCAATTATTCTACCAAATATTGCCATTCTCTGAAACTCCATCTTCGAAAATATGTTCATCAACCTGCTGTGGTTCTCAATCCTGATGGTACTCCAAATCCATTGCCTATAATTGATGTATACGGAACCAGAAGGGGACCCAAAATCAAACCAACAACATCTAAACAACCTGAAGTATCGCCTAAGCCTGAACAACTGTTACAATATCCATTCAATCAATTATTACAACCAATTCAATTTCCATATCATGCTCTCCAATTTCTTCCTGGTAACAGTACGGGAACAGTTCCGAATCCTTTATTTTTCCATAATTTGGAAAGGTTTGCCAGAGAACGACTTACCTCAATCTTCTCGTCAGAACAACGTTCTTCCAATCTTTCTGAACAACAATCCCCAAATCATTCTGAGCAACGTTCTCCAAATGATTATGAACCAGGGACATTAGCTGGTGTTCTAGACCTTAGTAAACCAGAAGAACCATCTCCAAAGAAGCGCAGAAGAGAGTCTTCATGTAAACATTCAAGTGACGAAAATTCTTCAGAGGAAGAGGATGATGAAACAACTACTACAATGTTCAGTAATGTAGAAGTTGTTGAAAATAAAGAACAAGAAGAAACATCTTCAGAAAAAGCAGAACCAGCTCCAAATGATACCAAAAAGAATAAATATAATTGTCCGTATTGTGAAATAGAGTTTAAAGAAGAAATTTTGTATACGATACACATGGGTTACCACGGTTTTAATAATCCATTTACTTGTAATAAATGTGGTGAGGAATATAATGATAAAGTTAATTTCTATTTGCACATCGGACGCAAAGCTCATTATTAAATAAATGATGCAAGACTGAATTCAAGGTTAGCATTTTATAAGTCATATACTTTAATTTTATTCAAGTTTTCTATGATTTATCTCCTTAACTTCTTTAGCAGGTTTTCTATTTTATTAACTTATCATCTCAAATATTCAATCTTGAATTTTAAGTTCTTGATGTTATGATCTCCCTCTCAAAATTGTAAATCTTATCTAATAATAACTATGCAGTCAGCAGGCAATAACTAACAGGTGGTTAATCATAGATGATAAATATTTTATACAATTGCTTGTATATTTGTATTGCAAACATTGACATTTCTAAGCATGTTACTATATTGATTTCGACTAGAAATATAACTTATAGTTTTAATAAATAAATCTACTATATGAAAGTCTGTAGGTATTTATTTTGACAGCAGTGGTTTAAGGAAATCACTGACAAAACTATTAGGGAGAAGGGGTTTTCACTGCAGCTTTTGATTTAATTTTATTATGTATAGACATTCATTTAGATCTTGATACATTTTGCATTGAGTCAACATTTATGAAAACATTTATTTGGAATTAGTATTATAATTTATTACATTGTTTTATATTATCTTCTTTAAATCTGAGTCGCATTTTATTTGATTAATAATAATGGTTCTCGCTTACAAATGGACTGTAAAATAGTAATATAGTGAAACTATTATTATGAAAATCTGATTATTGCTATTTCTAATATATTCTCACCCCAATGGTAAGCATGGCTTCTCAGATTTAAAAGCGAAAATTGTAAAATGTGGATGTGAAGAATGAAAATGCGGAATCGAAACATTTCAAGGGGAATTATAGTGATTTGTTCAACACCTGGAAAAAATTTTCAAAATTGTTTATTATATATTTTCTCATTATCGATAGTTTAAAGTACCCAGAACTATTTTAAACTATTGAAATAGTTTTTTGCTATCGCAATTTTTTTATTATTGCAAATTTTTGTACTTGACACTGGTCAATATTATTCCATTGATATTGCTATTTAAGAGTTTATATTTTTGTGTGGTTTTATTAGTTTATTAACAATTGTATATTTCAAATGTGTCCCTTTTCTGTTTTTACAAATTATTAGATTATGAACATTTACTTTCAAAAATTCCATACAACATATACTTAGTGATTTTCTAGCTGAAATGCAAACCTTGACGAACTGTAAGCAAACTCTAGTCAAACATTTTATTTTGTAGGTGCAATTTTTTTTTGTTATCAATATTCCGAAATTTACGCGTTTTTTATAGCCATATAAATAGTGTATTGTATATATTTTTATTCAACCCTATATATATATATATATATATATATATATATATATATATATATATATATATATAAATTATAAAAACGGGACCATAATTGAGACTGACGTAGATTAAATTTGTAGTGTTTTTTAACGCTAGTATTATTCAAAGAGCAATTGCATCAAAATTCTGTATTATATATGGTAGTATTAGAAGTAAATAATGTTCATAATGGATGGGAAATAAATTATGTTTTTTAAAGAATTTTTTTTATCGCCCATTAAAACTCTAACAATCTTCTCTGGTAGATTTCAGTCTTTATTAGCTAATTTAATTCTTGTTTTGGGGAGATTTCAACCTATATGACTATTTTATAATGATAGTTAACTTCTCCCATTATTTGTTATTTTTGGAATACTATCAAGATTGGAATAGTTTTCTTGATAATAAGAATATTAGATGAAGAAAAGAGTCTAAAGACGAAGCTGTTGGGGCTATAAAGGTGACAGAAAAAGTGTAAATGTACCCATGATGAATACCCAGTTTCTAATTGCACTATTTCAGCGTAAGCAATAAAAATATTTCTAACCACTCATTAAATATTGTAGGGTTTTATTTACGTATTCTTAAAGTTACTTTTTAAAAGGAATTTAAAAAAATATTCGGAAAATTGTATTATAACTTATGAAATGAATTACACTTATCAACAGTATTTATGAAATTTACCAATCAAATACAACCCCATTTTTAAAATTTCCGTTCCCTCGAAATAAAATGTATTTCAAGTGAATATGTTTGATGTGATACCTACATACCCTAATTTCCTAGTTAAACAAATTTACATTTTTTTAATATAAAGGAATACTGAGCCACTTCAAATTTCCATAAACTAAAATATGTCACCTATTATTCTAGTCTGTACAAAACATAAAGGTTTTCTGCATATTGGGTACGAGATTTAAGCATCCAAAGCAGAATATTACTTGATTATTATCTATCATATTCTGATAAATATATTTTATGTTTCGTTTAAAAAAAAGTTGCCGTATCAGAAAACATAACATTACAAATTTTATAACATTCATCCATAATTATCCTCAAATTCATTACGTCTATCAAAAAGTATATAAACTTTTGAACCAACTTACTTTTGAAATTTGATTTAATAGTCACGTACAATTTCATTTATGAACATTCGTAAAATTTCTAATCCTTCAATTATTTACGAGGCATCCACCACTGACCAATTTAAAAATCAAAACAATTTTATATAATCATGCCACATTTTAACCTATTATGTATAGACTCCTGCTAGAAAGAAAATTTTAGATTTTATCCTAACTGAAATCGATCGACGATGCTCCAGATCCAGAGCAAAACAAACTGCTACCACACGAGTGAATGTTGAATTAAGTCCATGATCTAAAAATGCAAAATCAACATTTGACTATTATATGAATAATTGAAGTTTGTCTTTCATACTGTGTGTTACATAATATACTTACTCCCGAACAAGAAGATCGAAACATTTGTATTCACGATAGTACTACGAATATCAAGAGATGCACCCAAATAGACTCAAAAAGATATTTGCGGTTGTCTCTTAGCGCTGTATAGATAAAAAATTTCCACGGAAAATTAGTAGTAATAGATCAGTCAAGACCAAAATGCAAAATAGATTGGTTTCTCACCGCCGAGAAAAATCAAGATGCAATCTTCAGCAAGAAAGGTAATACCACAAAAGGAATCCACATTTATAGAAGATATAGTTCTAATGTGGTGGTGTTAAAAGGAAAACGAAGGGAAAAAGTGCTCACATATGTTATTTTTTCCACCCATTCACAGGTCCGCAATGGCTCAGGCTCCCTACAAGTTAATTGAGCATCCTCCATATTCTCGAGAATTGGCACTGCGGAGCAAAGGGATCAGCCCTCTTATCTTGTCTTTTCACAGTGTCAGTTTCAACTTTTTCCACCATATTTCGAAGATATTTTTTTAGACTCAGGTAAGGATGTAAATTAATAAAAATATTACGTATTCATTGTTTATTATTCTAATAATAGCTTCTTCAATGTGTTATTTTCACAGCAATTTCTTAGATATAGCTCTGAAACGAAATTGATGAAAATTTTCAATCATTTCCAAGAATATGAAAAACAAATCTAATTATTTAGAATTGGAGCTCCTTTTTTTGTTAAGTAGAATCCCATAGCCATAGAACATGTGTTCTCCACCTCCAATGATCTTATTCAACCTAACAAAATAGTTTCCAGGTGGATAAAATTTTTTTGGAATGATTTTTGTCTGGAGCCCCAAATAACTTCCCAGATAGGTATTAACAAAATTTTGAAGAATCTATCTTGGAAATAATTGAGGCCTTCCTAACCAAAGACTCGCCCTGTAATATCTAACGATAAGATTTAATTAAGAGTGATTCATAAAGTGACTTATTTACTGGAAACTTCTAAATCTCATTGCGAATGATAGAAACTGATAGACAAAAAATTCCATTAAATTCAAAATATTGTTATCAAAGGCGATTAAGAATTAATAATAATTTTAAACTGTTGTATCAAAATAATCCATTGTATTTCTACTTCCGTAAAAACTAATGCATTGGGCGTGTATTTTTTACTATTATATTTAACTATATCTAATATAAAAATATGCTACGAACGATTCCGTCGTTAAAATCGTATTATAATTTTTAAAACAATATTTGTTGTTTGTTATCGGCACTGATATATTTTTAAATGTTGAAACTAACAGTATTACCAGATATTTTATCTTTGCCATTCTCACAATAAAATTAATTAGGTTAAATTTTTAGTATACAGTGGTGTCAAATTATTTCTATTTAAAACATAATGTACAGTAAAGGTCAAGAGGAATATATATAGAAGCGTTTGATACACAATTATCTTCAACTCACAAATATGATTTCTATTTGTTTAGAGAGCGCATGGGTGGAATTATACAGGGTGTTTTAAAAAAAGGTTATCCCGTCTCTAGAATAGATAGAAAACTGAAACATATTTGGGGTTTGCTCAGTAAAAAAAATTCGTAACGCCATCCATATTCAAGATAAAGGGCGAAAAAGAAAAAAAAATATACACATTTTTTACAATTTTGCCGCATCTACTGACAACATTTTATTGAAATTTTATACGAATATGGTTTGGAAGCTGATACATTCAATGAATGTGTTTTTATGTCTGACTCTCATAAAGGGCGCTAGTTACACGTTTCGTACCAAGTAATACCAAGGTACTCTTGATAAACCTCGATACTGTGTACCGTTTTCGGAATATTTTGATTTGAAAATTATGAAGTAAAAACCGATGCTGATATGAAGTAATGATAAATGTATTAATTAAACAAAAATCACAAGATGAAATTTTAAAAATAGGTTAATAACATAAAATAGAATTCAATTATATTAGGTGCCTAAAATGACCTCTGTTTTCACGGATACACAAGTCTATCCTTTTTTCTAAATCATCCATTAACCTTCTAAACGGCTGGAAGTCAGCTATGAGGTCATTAATGTAACGTTGAATTCTGTCTTTCAATTCTTGAGGTGAATTTACCTCTGTAGCATAAACTTTTTCTTTAAGATACAACCAAACTGTGTAATCCAAGGAATTACAATCGCATGACGAGGAGGCCAATGAATCGGAACTTCTGCACCTCTATTCATCTACTCGGGAAATGGTTACTCAACCAATTACGACACCCTCTATTAAAGTGCGGTGGAGCTCCATCGTGCATTAAAAATAGAGATCTTCGCTCGTTTAGTGTTAAATCTGTGATAATCTATTAATTTCTAACCTAAAGTTGCTGACCAAACATTAAAAAAAGAATACATTTTAAAAAATTTGGATCGAGGGCCGTTCTTTCGTGTAATGTTTGACAAAAATCATCTCTAACCAGTAGATCGACTGGTAAGAGCTCTTGGACTTGTCTAATGTCTAATGTCTAATGATTCTTGTTGATCTTGGCCTAACAGAATTTATTTTTCTAGGTCTCATATTCCCAGTTCCCCGACAACGTTGTTTAATGGTTCTCAATGTACTTTTATTTGATAAGTTTCTCCGAAGAAACTTCTCTGCATAACACGTAACAGCTGCACTAAACACTCACCTTAAGTTAATAACATGTCAGTGTATTCAAAATTTGAGTAAATTTTGATTAACAATATCTAATTTAACAAATAACGAGGTTTCATAAATGTAATTATTATTGACTCAACGTCAAGAACTATCAATTCAAAGTTGAATAGTTATAGGTACTCAGTTATTGAGTGCCTTAGTTTGAAACAAACAACAGATTGAGTCCTAGAACCGCAATACATGAGCGTTAAATTGTTGTTTGTTTTATTCAAATGCCTCCAATAGCTCAGTGTCCATACTTATTTAACATTTAAAAACAAGATCATATAATGATTAGACTGGATTTTTGTGAAAAGTTACAAAAAACGAAAACCCTCAGTCCCAATTTTTTAAATGCGTCCATTTTATCGACGGGGTCAAAAATTTTCAATTCACATAATGCTTACCAATTAATTATAATAATAATCAATAACTTTATCATCACTTCATACCAACATCGGTTATTACTTCATAATTTTCAATTCAAAATATTCCGAAAACGGTACACAGTATCGAGTTTTATCAAGAGTACCTTTTTGGTGTAAAATCAAATGATGTTTAAGTTCACTTGAAATTTTCACTTTAATTACCGGATCAGGCTTACGGTTCCTTTCGTACTGTCGAGTGGAGATATATGGAACGCTTTTTAAACTCTTTCTTTAATATCTCCAAGTGAATTTAATATACTGCAAATATTTAAGTTATGCCGGGTATTAGTTTAGCAGGGAATTATTTCAAATAAATATTACAAAATATAAATGCAATCCTTTTGCATTTTTTTCTGTCGTTCTATATAACCCTTACTTTTGGCTATATTTGGAACGGTGAAAAATTTCTATTATAAAGTATTGAGATTTCACCTTTGGTTGGTATACTTATACAAAATATAATAAACAATGGTTTTGAAGCAGTTTAAAAAAATAATTCACCACGGAAGACATAATGAATCACTTCTTTTTTGAAATACTTATCAAAAATTTAAATGAAGCTCTCTATGGAGTTAAGCATTGTATTTGAGTCTTATTTATTGAAACAATATCTTTAACATCTAGAAAAATAAATATATTTTTGATTTGTTTAGAGACTCTCACACATGATACAATTATAGCATTGCTTTTCTAAAAATTTACAAATTTAGGGACAAATTTATTGGCTGTTTCTTTTTTAAAATTTTCTAAATTAAAGCATTTAGTTTCATTACTGCTAAACTGTTGATGATTCTTATTAGGAAATTGTTTTGTATTTAAGTCTTCTTCTTCTTCAGATTCAGTCCTTTGGTTACATCGTCCTCAACAGAAATTAAAAGAATTTATTCTGGTGCGTTAGCTTTTATCTCATTGTCTATGTAATTGGAAGTTTTGGATATAGAGCTTGCTTCGATTTCTGGAGATAAGCTATTTAGTCCAAAATCATACGTGGACACAGATTTACCTGGCGCAACACAAATTTTCCTTTGCCTTTGTGTCTTCACATTCGGCACATTTTCAGTCGAGAAGTGTTTTTCCATAATGCTTTCAAACGAGTTTTTGAACCTTTCATCGTCATACCTTGGTCCAAATACAGAGACATCTGAAGAAGACCGATTAAAGTGAGTTCCAGTTGGCCCATTAGCTCCTACACCACATATGGTGCTAATAATTGTTCTGTAGCGCAACTGACGTAGAGGCTTTGGATAAATCCAAAATTCTATACGCATGCTTAGATCTCCTTTTCACTAAAGCCTTTTGCTTCCCGGCAACGTTATATGTATCCCCTAAAAATAACATTGTGAATATTGCAGCATTTTTTAGAAACGGGTGGTGTTTTTGCCTAGTTTTTTTGATCCCATGAAAGTTGAAGTTATGGGTAAGTATTCATTCAATTGGAGCATTAACAATGTTTAGTGTACTCACAATAGGTGAAACTTTTTGACCGTTGTAAGATGATAAATATTTTACTTTATTATTATTGTTTATTTCCAATAATTACTAATGAATTTCATGAAATGAAAATATAATACTTTGTAGCTTCAAATTTTAGGATGACATTAAGAGGGATCTTTACTTAAAAACAAGACTGTAATCCCTAATAAGTGAGAAATTCAAAAATGTTGCACCAGCAGTCTTTCCTTCTAATTATCCAATTTTTTGGTGCGTATGCTATAGTTGATGTTATCGCGTATCTGTAATTTTATTTAGTGCCTGGTACTTTTTTGTCGATTTATTCGCACTGTTTACGTTACCGTCAGCATACATTCAAGATATTCTCATATGTCGTTACAGTTATTTCAAATTCTACAAAATAAATCAACCGACGGAGACCTAATTGAAAAATGTCAATTTCGAGAGGGGTCAATAGTAGAAAAGATGTAACAAAAGCGTTAGGGTGGACATCTTTGTTCGTATCTACCATTGAAAATAAAATTTGGGAATCTTTATCCGGAAGAAGCGTAATCCCAGCTTATCGCCAATTTTATGGCTTTAATTGTCACTGTACATGGTCACAACTGGACATATGTAATAATTTTCTTTTCTACTATTGTTATTAG
Source organism: Diorhabda carinulata (assembly GCF_026250575.1). Classification (NCBI taxonomy): domain Eukaryota; kingdom Metazoa; phylum Arthropoda; class Insecta; order Coleoptera; family Chrysomelidae; genus Diorhabda; species Diorhabda carinulata. The sequence goes on along the minus strand of NC_079460.1, from coordinate 33,559,934 downwards.
ATGCGTGGGATGGATTTGTAATGACCCGTAGTTACTGTCCACAATATAGAATGTGTGTTAGATACTTAATTGGTTTTTTCGTTCTATTGTGGGTGACGTGAGAAAATCGGGGTCGAAATTTTGCAATAAAGTATCCTGAAAATGAATGCAAAATTTTCGAGAAACTGTTATTTACAGATCGTATCCCCACGGAACTAGTGTTATTATTAGCAAAGTAAAATAATTACTATTTTGATACGGATTTTAAAACGAAGACCACACTATATTAACGAAACACCCGGGGTCTTTCTTGGTGACTAACTTAAAGATAATATAGACAACGGTACTGTAAAAAATAATCATTCAACTTAAATAATAAAGGTCAATTTTAGATTGCTCGTTTTTACAAATTTTAGTAAATTCTTAGACAGCATGCAACTTCTTTAAAGTTCTTTAGGTGGACGTGAAGGTAAAACAGTTTTCTATATCATTTTAATGGTAATTTTTTCTTTGATTTAAATTATCTAATATATTTTTTTTAAAGATTCAATTAAAAGTTCTTGATCTTATACAATATTATTTAACACTAAACTTCGTGTCGACATCAGTATTGTTGTGACATTGTGAGACTTATTGGTGAAGATAAGGACTCTTGTTATTTGATATCATATTTTGAATCAAATAATAGGTGCCGATAAATAATGCTGTATATGTATATATGGTATTTGCCTATCTGACTTAATTGAGGAAGGACATCTTTGACAAATGGTTATCCGATAATTATGTTTTTCACTTGTTTAAATATCTATATAAAAGCCTGTTTGGTTAATAAGATCATAACAAAGGTATTTTTTTCGTTGGCAAATATAAATTAAGGAATAATCATTAAAATTTTTTCATAGTATTTTGATTTTCATTTAACTAATTTATTTAAATTTTCATTTGCCTCCAAATTCTATCAAAGAATGTACTTTAAATTGAAGAATATCCTAATATCTTTTATTATTATAGCGATGTTTTCAATACTTAATTTGAATTTATCTAATTCATGTGATCTGATATGTCGCAGCTGGATGCCCGATCCATCCTCAGCTTTTGAAACAGCTATTCCTTCTTCTAGTTTTCTATTACACAATTGTCGGATCAGGGATTCCGTCCCTTTTATACCTATTTTATCCACCAACTTTCGTCTAACGCTATCTTCCTCAATCTATATTACTTTTTACTCGGAATCCTTTTATTCCCTCGCGGAAGACCCCCTTCGTATGTTTCACGACAATAATTCATCTGTTTCTTCTAATTTTTTTACTAATGGTTGTTGTTTTGTTACATTTCTAATATCTTCATTCTGTATCTATTGTTTTTTAGGTATTTCATTTCCATTACATATATTTTTATTCCTTCTAATTGTCCAATTTTATGGTGAGTGAAGATATGGAATCTTTATGCTTGATATATTTTGAATCGAATAATAATACATGCCAATAAATGATGTTGTAAATGTGTATATTGTATATGCCTACCTGACTTGATTGAGAGAGGATCTCATGACAATTGTAATCCGATAATTATTTTTTTCACTTCACGTTTCCATATCTATATAAAGCCTGTTTGGCAGATAAGATCGCAACAAAAGTATTTTATTTCCTGACAAATATGATTTGGGGAAGTATCATGAAAATTTCTTCATATTATTTAACTTTCTAATTTATTTGGGAAATGACCAGAAATAGAGGCTTATAAAATGAAAATTACATGAAGTATACTGAATTACAAACTAAATATTGGAAAGCTCATTTGAGTTTTTTGTTCCCTATTAAGTATTTTAAATGTACGGAACAGAAATTCTTTTCTGTCATTGTCTTTCTTTATAGCATTCGCAGTGCGAAATGACCAAGGGTAAGAACGGTGTAAAACGCTTTCACAACGTTAAAATTATTACAAAGAAAATTATTATTATTTTTATTATTATACTCACTTTCCGAGTGAATAAACTTGCAATCGTATTCGCATCCTTCTTATGATCTTTGTAGTAACATCAGCAAAACTCAAACACGCATATTTGCTGAACATATGTAGAACGGTATTGCGCCATTGATAAATACTCAACATCTCTAATTTTGAAACCCCCTTTACTTAAACCTAAATGAATTGAATTGGGGCTAAATTTATAATAATACCACTTCGCCTCCATGATTTCCTCAGAAAGTCATTTTAGAAACATTTTACGACCCTTGTTTGGTAATAATTCATGCGTGTATCTTATTTACTTAAAACCTCATCAAGTTTTTTGATTTTAAAAAAAATCAACAATATCGATTTCTTTCAATTTTTGATAATAAACTGCCAACATGATGTTTTCGATAAAATAACAATGCTTATGAAGCCAAAGAAAAATTTCAAATTATATAATTAAAACCAAGAATAGATTCTGCGGAAAGAGAGAATAATCCCATACACTTCATGGGATGTAAGAATATTCTATTGCCAGCACTTTCTATCGCTAGGGCGCAAATTCAACTCGACTAGTATATTTTACTTTCATCCCTTATAGTATAAATAACTCTTCTATATTTAAGTTATCAATCACCATATATTTTCGACATTTTCAAAATTGAGGAACTATTAATTTTATTTACTAAAAAAATAAGAAAGATTCGATTCCGCGATTGATTTTTCTCTAAAATTGATCTAATATTTATTAGCATTCGACTGCGTTGTTTTAAAGCTTATAAAGTTTTATTCGTTTTCATTTCCAGCGCCATCCGTTATTCCGACAAACCTGTTAAACAATCGATTTAACGCTTCCACAGTCGTAAGTCTTTTGATAGGTCAACGTAAACTTTCCACAAAATTGCTTTTTTATATTTTCAAACTGGTTTATACATTCACCACCTTGTATTAGTTGTGAGCTTTATGTTATGAGTAACAAAAATTATTTCAAATAAAATTGATCAAAACTTGCAAAATAAATCTTTGAAAATATATATATTGAAATTCATTAGCTAATTTGCATTATTCTACTGATCCAACTGCTTATCACATTATTACTGTTTGTTCCATTCTGCAACCTTGTACACGTTATAAAGAATGAGGCATTTTCCTTAATTGTTTTTCACAGTATATATAGTACTTATATAAATGGAAAATAAAGATATTCAATTAGAAGCTAATCTCCTCTGCAACTTGACTTTTATCTATATTATTACACGCCAGTTATCGAGAGCTCTGTGTTCTGTAAATGTTTGGATTGTTATAAATTACTTTCGAGAATATTCTAGGATTGACTTGAAAGTTGTGCATGACATACAGAAAACAAAGTGAACAGAAGACGACAGAATATAAAAAACGTCCAAATTTGAAGTAGGAAGTTTCAAATAATACTTAGATTAAACTAAGAATTTACCTAATTTGTGAACTTTTTTGTTTGTACTTAGTTGTGTTCTACACGTGTACTTATTTGAGTTTTCATCTCTAAGAATTCTTAAAAAACGTCATTTTACCACTAATATTAACTCTAAGATAATACATACATAGTGAGCTAAGCAAAAAGACTAGGTAGGAAAGAAAGAAAAAAAATATATACAAAATATGACTGTCAACTTTCTTTTATTGGTGTAGGTAATCAAAAAAAGCATTGAAATGTCCTCGAAATTCCTTTTTATCCTAATTCAGTTATATAATGAAAATATTTAAAATTTTAGCAAAAAACTGACACTGAGAACCATGTAAAATTTTTATTGAATGAAATATTCTACACTGAGGAACAGGACCGAAGTAGAAGGAAAGGAGAGTCGTACTAAATTCTACTGTAATGTAACACCTAAAACGCCACTGGTGATTTTAATATTTCTTTGCTAATTAAATCTACCGATTAAGCAAAAAAAAGACTAATAAATAAACCGTATTTAGAAGGTTATAAGTGCTTGTGAAAAATTTCAAAAAACACAAAAAATAATTTCAAGCATCTATTATAAAAGCAATATCTTTTTTTATCAACTAAAAACTGTTTATTAGTAACTATCACTACATAGCTGTTTATAGATAACAATAAGTTAAGGTAAATATTTTGGGTGAGTATTTACTAAATTGAGAGACAGAAATGTTTCTGAGATAATTTCAAAGATTTGCAATGTTGTGTGAGGCCTTAAGGCTTTAGTAATAGTTCCAGGTGCTGGGTTGGATGATAATCTTTGTATTATAAGTAGACTCATAGTTACTTACTGCGGTCCATGAGTTATTGGCCTCATATAGTAAATAGGGTGCGTTAGCAAAAATTTTTATACAACTGACCAGCGCCTAGAAACAATGGAAATTGCACCACAGACCGGCATTTCCCAAACAAGCATTTATATATGAAAAAAATTCTTATAGCTTTCCTGCATGGACGATGGAATGTAATTCCATTAATTGTAACGGTTTATGAACCTATGGTATTTTACTATGATTCGACATCCAAAAGAGATTCCATGAAGTATCATCGGGGAGGAGAGCTCATACCAAAAAAAAGCACGAATAGCACCAAAACAGTGGTGACTACAATATTTTAGGACTGTGAGGATATCCTTTTGATTGACTTAAAGTAATAAAATACAGCCGTGAACGCAGCATATTACTCGAACTCACTAAGGCAGTTGCGTTAAAAAATTATCGAAAAATAGGGGCAGCAAAATCAGCCGAGGTGTACGCTCGCTCATGACAATACTCCAGTCCGCACTGCTTCTCTTTTCAAGCATTTTGACTGCAAAGTGTGGGAAAATAAAGGTAGAATATATTGAAAAAAAATTTGTTTATTTATAAATTTTCTTTCTGTGTTGGGCTAAAAACTCATGGACCACACTATGTAACTATGGGTCAGTTGCTTGTGACCAAGGTAGAGAATTCAGCCAAAAGTAGTTTTTCATTGATAACTTGTGCAAGTTTTAGTTCTCGTTTGATTTTAGTTGCTAGAGAATTCGAGAAGTACATTTTTGTATAGTGTGAATGGAGCTAAAAGAATCTATGAGTATAAGGTAGTAATATTCTTCCAAAGAAGGTATATTTTCTAAAATTCAGCAGAGCAAGCCAAAACTTTTGAAATTAAGAGATCAAAAAGGATAATCACAAACACTGAAGACAATCCAAGACATGTCTTACTTTATTTCAAAAAACATCTTGAAAATACCTCAATGAACAAATAAACCTCAAAAAATATTTCTCCTTTTCCGGATTTTTCTCATACCTCTCTCCCTATGCAAGCATTTAAAGCATGATGCAGTACACTTTGATAGAAATGAAGAAATATCATAAAACTATAGATAATTTGAAGAATCACGATGAGAATGATATACGGATATACGAATGTTGATAATATTGCTAAGAAAAAGTGAGTGAAAAGGACGTAAAATTGTCTTACCAAAGAATGAATGAAAAAGAAAAGACATCTCAAACAATCGTTATAATTGAAATAATGAAAATTTTCTAGTGGGTAAGGGGAGTACAAGAAAATGTTGCGTATTATTAAAATGTTATAAATTGGAATTGAAAAGCCGATCCTGTAAATATATATTCTAACAATACTGTCGTTCTTAGAAACTGACAATTTTTTTGCTTTGTGTTGTAAAATGACTATTTATATTTTCTTGAAAGCCCGTGGTAAAAAAAACCGTTACCAAATAATTTTCGAACCCTTTTAGATTATGTAACCCTTTTTACAAAAAAAATGTCTTATTTCTCAAAATCATAAAAGCTTACCCATTTTTTGTCGGTACGTTTAAAGATTGTTTTTGCCACATTCAAACTCATTGGGAATTGTGTAAATATTTATCCAATATTCTAGGCACAAAATATTTCATTTCGTAGCCTGCGATTTTGTCTCATCTCGTCCATCAGATGAATTATTGTATATTTATTTTCTCTGAAACCCTTTTATAATAAACAATACCATTGACGGACTGTGCTAACAAAAGAACTACATATATATATAATGTTTTGGACAAGCTAATACTATTCATGAATTATTTAATATTCACACTTTAAACCATTGGCTCCCAAACTTTTTTGTTGCATAAACGAAATTTGGCTGGATTTCGTTGACGTAGCTAAATTACTACCAATTTCCAAATCTCAAAAAAGGTGGAGTTTATATCTATCTATGAAAACTTGCATTGTGGTTGAGTTTGCTTAATAGGATTAATTATTTGATAATAAAATCAACTAAACATATTTGCCAGATTACAAGCACATGCACCATTAATTTGCATGTATGAACAAACGTTTCGCAAGCTTTTACAAGTAACAGTCGCTGAGTTTTTAAAATATTTTCTGCTTATATTGATAGCCAACATTTTAGTTCATCACTATCGAAACCAAAAAAACCAGGACCACTTTTGGAATCACGGCTTTAAACCCAATTCTCCATTTATTTTTTCATGTATAATATAAATAGAATACCATTAGTTTTTAACCGGCGAAGAAATTTTGGAAAACCGAAAAATTTGACGCTCTTAACTAATCAATATTACCGTTAACTCTCATTTTTTATGACTTTGTTTTGTAGGAAAATAATCATATTAGGGTAATAAAAAAGAACTTTTTCCATTAGTAACTTCAAACCATTGTCTACCATAAACGATCAATGAACTTAAAAAAGTCTGCTTGGTATAATTGGATTTTTTTCCTTTCATAATGCAAGATTTCCCCAGAATTCTCGCATAGATAAAAATCTACAACCTTAATTTAGCTTCACCAAACTTGCCCAGATATATTTCACCATTTGTGAAAAAGCGTTCAGCGTGCTAATTTTTCTAAGTAATCTTAAATGCACAATAGATAAACTGACAGATAAAAATTTTGAAAATACTTTATATACCACTATATATATATATATATATATATAATCCAGAGGGATAATTAGTGACATAATTATAAGCGAATTATACACTTGTTATTATGTTGACTTCATATACCAAAATATATATAAGACTCTGGGAATTAAAGTTTTCAGCTTATTCTCAATTTTTATTAAGCTTGTGTCTTGATTTTTGAAATTCTATGTAGTCGGTTATTAAGTGTTTTACAGTGTCTTGCGTACTTCGAATTTAATGATTCACTATTAGTAATTGAGTAACTTAATTAAGTAACTAAGAGTAAGCTTAATAATCTAGTTGGTTCAATTTGAAGTAAATCTTTGCTGATTGACTGCGACCAGGGTTTCACTTCAGTTTTTGCAAGAATATTTGCACTTTGGATTTGAGTCATGGTTTTATATCGTTATACAGTACCGTCTGCACTCCACTCTCGCTTTCACTAATTACTGATTGTCGCTCGTTGTGGTCAGCTTCGTTATTTTATTGGGCACCAGTATAAGAAAGCATTCAAAGTATTTTCAGTCTTATTAATGCATTGCAACTGTGGTAATTCGACTTCAATTTGAAGTGTTATTGGATATGTGGGATAAAGTTGATTAATTATATGGATTGAGTTAAAAGACTCTGTTATTATGAGGGATAATGACACATTCGTTGTTTTCATATGAATGCTTGCAGAATAGCATATAGTTTTCCTGTGCAGATGCTACTTGTTTTGGGTTTGTAATCTGCTGTTTAGACTGTTTGCAGATGTTTTGAAAAATAAGAAAATTATTATTAGCTTAATGAAATACCCATATTACGATATTGGGAGTATTTGGAATTTTAATTTGTCAAGTTTGCACAGTAATGTGTCGGTGAGAAGGATATTGATCGACCATGGAGAAGTTTTGAAAGAAGGTTGGATATTCTTTTCCTTTCCGCTTCTTCTCTTTTCACCCAACTATCTTCTTCCATTCTGAATATATGCCCCATCTAACGGAGTATTTATCTCTAACTACATATCCCATCTCAGCTCGACCATACAGTGCTTGATATTTGCGTTTGTTCTTCTCCTTCACTCTTATTGTCCCTGCACTCGGAAATCCTCCGTAGTACCTTTCTCTCCCATATGTTTTTTTGTTTTCTTCTTTTTTGTTCATTGCCCAACACTCGCTTCCATGAAGTACCGTTGTTGTATAACTGTCTTGAAAATGTGTAATTTGGCGGCTCTTGAAATATTTTTTGATTTTAATAATCCTCCTAGAGCTCCAAACGTTTTGTTTCCTCTCACCAGACTTTTATCGATTTCCCTGGTTTCAAATCCATTCGTTTATCACTGTCATTCACAGATATTCGATCAATGGACTTTTTCAAATCTGTACTCTCTGTTTTGCTCTGTCATCACCTTTAGTTGGTTGAAGTTATTCAAATTCTTCAAGATCATTTCTAGTAAAAGGTTAAAGAGCACTCATTTGAAAATTTTCCCATGGACTTCATTCGACAATTACTTCATTATCGGTGTTATTTAGTGTCATTTTTACCAAATGTACTATTTTCTTAGGTATTTCGGGCGTTGCTGGCGCCTGGAACAAATGTTTTCTACTAATTCAATCATGTGCTTCTTTCAAATCCACAAAGAGGAGCTTCAGGTTTAATTCTTGGTAATAGCTATTATTCTAAATTGCCTTCAGAATGAGAATTTCATCCCTAGTTGATTCCCCTTTTTGAAACAACCCAGTTTATTTTTAGTTAAAAAAATCCTAAAATCTACTACTACTACTACTACTAACAATGTAGGTTACCTCAAGCAGTATATAATGCACAAGTAAAAAATATATATTTTATATTTTAGAAAGCACATGTATAATGAATATAGTACAATAGTGAAGAAAACATTTAATATAAAGATCTCTGTAATGAATATTTTGTTGTTTCTATTTGAGTCAAGTTGTAGATGTTTTATGAGATATATAGTTTATCAACCATTAATGTCTTTACGTTTTTTCAGCGAATATACTTAATTGTCAGATACAAATAGTTTTATAAAGATCATAAATTAAAAAATTCAATAGAATTCGAAGCTGTCGCATTAGCAGAGTAACTTCGTTTTGCTAATAAGTCTATAAAAAGCGGGTAGTTTTTTGTTTGCTTTTGATATAATACGAGACACGGGGGAGTCTAGGGTGAAATTTCTAGACGAATGCGACTGGACAAAGCAGCTGGGATACACCGGTGGTGCTTTAAAAAATACATGGGTCAACAAAGGAGCCAATATCGATAACTAGATGAGTGGCTTTGTGATGGATTTTATAAGCTCGTGCTGGAATTTGATAAAAAAAAGTGAAAGGCATAGAAAATTTTGTTAATAAGACGATATATACGTATATAAGGTTATAGAAATGTGATACATAAGAAAAGTTTATTAGAATATACGAGGATGGTACAAAATAATAATATTAATAGTTAAACACGTCACTGGAAAGCAAATAATTCTAAAATCGATTTAAAAGGAGATAGTCGGTGTTGAAGATAGTCCAATTTCATTTAAAATGTATTGAAAACTGAAAAATGGGAAACACATTTTTTAATGGATCAAGTGCGAAGTCTGAACTGAACTGAAATTTGAATGTTTGAAATGCATTCAATTAGTAATAGTTTTTGTTAAAATTACTTTAAACGATCTTAAAATTACCTAAAAAAGAACGATTTTTTATAAATAGCTCTATAATTGATATAATACAGCGTATTATCTTTGCGAAAACCAACAGGTTTTCTAATTTACTTAACTTGGGACAAATATGACAAATGAGACGTTTCGTGGGGTAGCACCAAAGCGATCTGTTGGACTATAAACAGTCGATTTCGTCTACTTGCACGAGAAATCGTTAATGAAAGAAACTTTACTACTTAACCAACGTACTATATCTATATCAATAGACATAACTGGTCTTAATAAGTCTAAGTTTCTTTAATTTCTCATTTCTGAGACCTTTTTTATATGTTTTTGAAGATTTTTAATCGATAATATTTTTGACGTTATTTTTTTTCTACAAAAACTGCGGTCGTTTTCTTTTAAGTTTGGCATCAGAATATGTCAGAAAATCAGCATATTGGCCATAGTTATCACACTTTTTACCTTACCTACACTCATAACTACACAATCTGAGCCACGTTTAGATAACCAAGTTATCGTCCTTAGAGAAGAAAGATAAGCAACTTGATTAATAATATTGGCAACTTACTGTTTTTCTCTTTATCAAAATAATCATTAAAAAGTATATTGTTGGAATCCTAAACTTCTGAGGTTATAACCTTTTGGTCGAAAAACCGGTTTTTGCTTTCTCAGAAGTAGGTTCCTCGGATAAAGTCCATTGTTTAGACTGTATTCTTGTTTCTGGCGTGTAATAGTCAACCCAAGTTTTATATACTGTCACATATCAACGGAAAAATTTCTTTGGAATACGATGAGAAATATAAAAACAATCGTCTGAATTTGTATTACGAGCAAACTTTTAATTAGAATTATACAATCCCCACACCCACCTAAATGAATTGTTCAGTTGAAATTTTTAGTTCATCAACTATCTCATGGGACATGGACTTTTATTCGACGTTCACTAATTACAAGAGGTACGGTAAAATACGGTCCCAGGCGTTAAAATGTCAAAAGCAAAAAACCTTCATATCCTTCAGATTTACAAGAAACTTCGACAGATGACATCAGAAAAATGGTGGAAACTAACAATATTATCACTAAAGCGAAAGGCTCTTTGAAAAGTCAGAGCTCCCTCGAATCATGAATTAAGATTTGGTTGGAGTTGTACGTATTTACCGCGTTTTGTGTTTGTGATATTTTTTTGTGTTTAGCGGCTATTATAGAGTTGACCTAACATCACTACATGCAAAAACCCTAATCGAAATACCAAACAAACAGGTATTAAATACTTTGGTTTAAAAAAAATAGACTTTGCCAAGCAGTGTATAGGATCCTGTGGTTTAGAGGATAAAATTAATTTAAAATATGGTAAATGAATGTCGTAAATCACAAAATAACACACACAATTCCTATTTTTCCAATAATTATACTTGATTTATGTTGTTGAAAATGAAATAAAATTGAAAATTTTATACAAAAACAGTTTCAGTCTGATTGGAAATATTTAGATAAGATATCCCTTATTTATTTGTTATTTATTTTAGAACGTATTTATTCCATTTATTTCGAGGAGAGTAGTTCCATATAATACAAAGTGTCTAGGTTTAAAACATTGATTATTCATCTATATATAATTCGCTCAAAAGAAAAATAAATAAAATATACCCATAATCTATCAGAAATAATATTATCTAATTGAATAATTTCATAATTTTGCTAATCATATTTTAAATAGTCTCTTATTTGACGGAACAGTCAGGAAATTATGTTCTTTGTAAACCGCACGTGGCCTTAAGAACGTGAAATTCAACTGGTAAATTCAATAACCATATATACAATACATATATAGACATGCCTTGGTATGAAAGATTGCTTTTGGAATCAAAATAAAACTTTATACATAATAGGTTTAAAGCATACGTTATACTTCACTTTTTGATTGCAACTTGACGTCACATTGTGTATGTGTATCGTGGATAAAAATAATTCTTGGCATAATAAAATTACTGCCATTATTATAAAAGCTCAGTTTGTCATTTTTACACTATTGTAATCAATAGAACTGAGCCTGATTTCCAGTCCCGGAACTGTCCAAATGATTTTTTCGTTTACTGAAAATGAAAAATATCATAGAAAAGACCCCACGCTTCTATAGTAGTGACTTAATTTTCTCATCAGTAATTTTATTCTTATGCCATGAATTATTTTCTAGCTTTTGTTTTCATTATTGCTAAAGGCGTTGTTTTTAGTTTTTGTTCTAACTATTTTTAATTTATTTTTCACTTTTTAGTAAAAACAACTCTAAAGCGTGACTGTATTTTATTTTTTTATTTTCATTCAATTTGCTATTTTAAACCTGTCTTAATATTAACATATGTGTTGATGGTTGCATCTAGATTTTCGAAAACTGTTTTGTGTTCGGGTTGAAAGCCATTGAAAAGTCAGTTACAAGCATACAGTATACAAACATACAAGTGAATCTGATAAGAGTATGTTAAAAATCCTTCACCTAGAATAACAGTTTGTTAATAAGCGCACAGCGTTTAGGAAATCATCAACTTCGTTAGTTTCCCAAAAAAAGGAACACACTCCGACTTCTTTATTATCTAATATGCAAGACAGTAATTTCCGTGTTTCAATGACATCATAATGCAACGTTCTACATAAAAAATATTCCATATCCAAAAACCTAATGCTTCTCAATTATTTCTAATAACATCAGCAGGTACAAATCATTGAAATCAAAACAACGCACATTTTTACAGTCATCTGCATAAACTCGAGAGTGTGGAACACACTTTCCTACTTAACTAGATTAACCTTTAAACCTTAGTCCAGTTTTTTGTAGTTCCAAAGAAAACATGTGCTAGCAATTTATTTATTATTTTCGTTACTTCCCTCATTTTAAAACGTTTCCCCAAAAATACGGAATTCAAAAGACCGCGAAGGTGACACGGCACATGTACTTTTCAATAGTCTCCCAACCAAGGGCGTAACGTGTTTAAATTTAGATTGATAATAATTAAGTAACTGTTGTCCCAAAAATAGTAAATCAATTGAAAATTCTAGAAGTTTTATAATCTATTTGGATTTTATATAAAAAAAATGGACAAAGGAGGCGTAACCGTTTCCAAAACTTTCATTTATTACAAGTATAATAATTCGAATTAATCACCATTTCTTTTACTAGTTCAATTACTGTACAAGATTTTAGCACAACTCACAAAATGTAACACTTTGAACAAAGTGAATAACAGATGGCGTGGCTAGGTGGATTAAAATGCCAACCTTACAACGAAACCTTCTTATATCATATCATAATCGTAATCATAATTTGGTACTTCATATGCTTAATTATTTTGTAGTTATTGCATTAATATATTAATTTTAATTCAATTTTAATACTAATTACTTTTGATTTGAAGTCAGATTTATACATATTTATGATCAACCACATTCACTTTTTGGCTGCTTCCTTTTTGTTTTATTACTATTTATATTTTGTTTTCATACAGGTTTATATTATGACTAATTTGACTCCTAGCAGTTTTCTCAAGCTGATACTACTAAATTTCATTCGGGGAATATTTTATCATAGACTTCTTACTGTTTTTAAATAATTACTTAGTATTTTAGATTGGGCACTTACTACCAATTTGAATTTTAGAAGTAGCAGATAATGCTAGCTAGGTAGATGGATTATGTTGGTAATCTTTACCTAGTTTGTTCTTTCTCCAAAAGAATGAACATCTTATTTCAATGTTGCCACCTGGAAAAATAAGCACCAGATACGTATTTTAGAAGAAAATACAGAAGTTGTATTTTGTATTTGGAATAAACATCTGCTATTTTGTCTCAAGAAATAAATTAGGGAAAACTCCAAAATACTTTTCGGTGACAAAATTTACATTTTTGAACCATAGTAGTAAACACTTCTCTTTCTCCACTCTATAATTTATATTTTATAATTATATATTGGAAACTTTTGATCGCTTGAATAATATATTCAAACTATTTTCATGAATTCATATCAAACTTTTTTTGCATAAACAAATTTATGTTTTCATAGCTAGTGGCTATTAATATTAGATGTTTCTTTGAGTTGAGTTAAGACAAATCAATTTCATTAGTTTTCATCTTTTAATTCATTCTTATTGTATTAAAATACCCTCTCCGCAGCTACACCCCTGATAAGAACTGAATATGAATGGGGATGTCGAAAAATCTGTTACTGGCATACATTATTATACTAGAGCTTCTTAGGCACTTCCGTTGGAGACATTCAACCGCTATAGCACGTGGACATGAAACAAGCAGTTGCCGTCTTTTGTTTATTCTTACCTATGCCCTACCCACCACTTGCGAGATATGCTAAAACATTTAAATAAATGTTTTTTTTGTAATAAATATTTTAGAGAGCATATTGGATTCTCTGGGGACACCAAAGTATTTAGATTTGAAAGTAATTTAAAACACATAAATTTTTTCTATACAAATTTTTTTCTTCTTTGATAAGAACACGAGACAAATGTGACCTTGACTAGATAATATATTTCCAGAAATATGTGCAGAACATTCATATAGTGCGTTTTATCCACATAGAATAATTTTGTGATAAAAATCGAAATAGTTTTTAAAAAATCTAATGGTCATATGCTAATTTACCCAAAGCAATAATACACTTGGTTTCAAGCTTGGTATAAAAATATTGAGAAATTTATTCGATATTAATTATACATATCGTCAGGTCTTGATTCTTAGATTTCTTCATAAGTTCATGAAAAATTACTCTCTTGCGGTGATGATGTTCCAAATACGCACAAGACATATTCTGTTCAATACGATTCTGAATAATCATTCACAGTTAATCGGCTTTACACTTTTTTGATCTTCTATAAAATTCCCGGAATACCAGGCTTTTGTTTGAAATCCGATCAAGTCTGGCAAATCTACTCATAGATATGAAGCCTTATTCATATTTAATCGTAGAAAGCATTGTAAGAAAGACAATCTATATACAGAGAGAGTTTCCAACTGGAAATAAGTTTAATAATTCAAATATTCTTTTTTTTAAATGCTCAGGCCTGTATATTTCCGATTGGAGGTTTTTAAATCAAATATTAATATATATCATCTTGATTTTGTTAAATGGCAACACTGTTATTTGGATGGCTCTTTTCAAATGTTTAAAGGGTGTGTAAAATTCTTCATAACTGTAAATATAACATTTTTATTGCGTATTAACTAAAAGAAGAAGGTAGAAAGACAATAAAAAGTAACAAAGTTATGAACAACATATAATCAAATAATTGAGTTCGATTATTTCAATTGCTCATAATGGTATTCATTGACTATTTTACGATATCTTAATAATTTTTGATGACTTGGGGAAGTTTGATCTACATTCATTTCTTGGGCGTGCTTTTTGCTCCTGAACTTTGTTTTATATCATCATAAAATCCAAAGGATTGTGATCTGCGGATAGGACTCTTTCTAATCATCCACTCACCTGTAAATAAAGCATCGTAATCCTCACATACAGCTCTTACAATGTAGAAGGGCTCACCAGCTATTTGAAACCAGATATCTCTGGACATTAGCACTAGTTCTTCTTGCAAGAACTCCAAATATCGTACTCCATTGGGGATTTTGTCAAAGAATATTGGTATTCACTTATTCTAGGCGTTGAGTATGATTTAGTCTAGTAATCATTTTAAATATGTGCCTTTCAGTTGTTTAAACTACGTTCAACGATTTTTCCAAAAGAACTGACTCTGTTATTCAATAATTTTCTACTTCGAATATTTGTGGACTGAATAAAAACCCCAGCAATCCCATATTTTTGTTCAGTATCTAGATTGCTGGTTATTCATAAAATGATAAGGCATTTAGAAATCCCTACTGCTTAAGGGAGCTTAGCTGCAGGTCCTTTATGCACTATATCATGCAAATTACAAATAAACTCTGGATTAATTTCTGTACAGGTTGCTTTGCTTATATTCTTAGTCTTATCTGTAGCTTAGGCTGAAAGGTTGCTTAGTATTTTAAGTACAAACAAGAACTGTTTAAGATCGACTGTGGCTCAACCAAGATTATCATTTGGGACTATTAACCACGGAGTCGAAACTTGTTAAGACCTTTCATTATAACTATATCATTCAAACGTTCGCAAACATGAATGCAATGAAATTTAACTTATGTAATTCTATTATAAACGAATGAAAGGTTTAATTGTTAAAACTCTTTTATTATTTCTCTATTACAAAATTACATAATATAAAAAAACCATCATGATGTCTTTAAATAAAATAAAAAAAGCGTCATTTAAAACAATAGTATTTGAACTATTGAATTAGTTCCAAATTATAGATTCGTATAGTGTAATTCTTATAAACAATTATGGAGAAGTAATCGTTAGTAAATTACTCTAATAAATTCTGTATAGGAAAAATTAGCTCTTACTGAAAGCATCAGTTGAAACAAAGTATCTCTTCTCAACTCTACATGGTCTACAGTTATATACAAATAAATTGTTAATAGATGAAATTTATTCATCTCATTTTTTTTCTCAACCAAAAGAGTAAATCATTAACCTATAACTCCTCTCCCTATTTAAATTACAAAGCACAATTTTTTATCTACCTGTTCGTTCATTCCACTTAAAAATTCTAATAGGGGTTCCCTGCTTTTTTGCACCGTAATTCAACCTCTGAAATCGAAGCAGCAAATCATCAACACCGGAACTAAAAAAATCATCCAACCTGCGCGACACAAATAAAAAAAAACGGTAGGCGCTTTCCTAATACCGACTTAAAAAGGCACCAATGGTAACTTTACAAGAGAGTTTTTTTTATGCGAGGAAGGTTAGAAATGAAGTACCTGTTTTTTATGCGTGTCGCCTTTCATCAACTTGAGGACGGGGAATTTTAAGTAGATTAGGGTTAGGGCTGGGTGTTTTATAGCGAAGGGAACTTTTTTTAGTTTTTTAGGCACGCCTCAACATTAAAAATAAAATGGTGGAGCGAACGCCAGCAAATTAACTTAGTTCGTAACAGTCGCATGTTTGAAGGTTTTATGCAAATTTAACTTATAAATAAATAAAGTTTATAAATACAAGTATTGAATAAAAATACATGAACTGAAACAATTATATATGATTAGTTACGAAAAAATTGTACAACTGCGGTATTTTCCCGATAAGTGTCCGTCTCATATTTTTCATCATAAACGCTGTATACTAATTTGAGTGGATTGTTTAGGAAAGGGTTCAATTCGGACGCTACGTAATAAATTTGGACGAATAACACATAATTTGAGTTTTATCAACTGTCCCACGATACTTTTTAGACTGGTATTGAGCATTATTAGTATATATAAGACGCATAGTATGAAAACCAACATCTCAACCAGAAGACGATTATGTGAAAGTATTGAAAATTTTTTTTATTGCAACTTAAAATATACCAAACCACTTGTAGGCCATATTTCAATATAGCAAATATTGTCTCTGTTCCAAGAAAAAAAGTTTTTATTTGTGTGTCTATACATAACTACCATATTCCATTCTGGATTGGAAAATTCAATTTTTTCATTTCGATATTATAATGCGTTAACTATATAAGTGAACCAAAGTTAAAACATACGAGGAACGTTTGACGTGGAAGTCACTTCAGATACTTGGTTCAGCGAGTTTATAATAATCGAAAAATACACGTTCGTCTTGGTCATGACCTCTATATTTGTCTGAAATCGCTTTCGAGTTTGAGAATTTTTTGAGTTTGGCATCCAAACGGATCAGAAACTCAGCATATATTGACCATTTAATGTTTTCTCTTCTTCTAAATAATCAACAAAGATTACACTTTTAGAAAGTCAATCAAACCGTTATTGTACCGATTATGTTTCACTTAAGTATTTATCCAAGTATTTGTTTACTGTTTCAGATTATTGACGATTATTCCATTATTCAAGTTCATTTTTCTTTTTCAAAAATCTATCTAGAATTTCAATTCTCTATGCCTCTTATACGGCCCACTTTATCAGTAGAGGGCGGAGAACGCAATAAATAATTATTTATATTTTTTCGGTTGGTTTTTGAAAGTTTATTATTTCTTAGTCCATTTTTTGATTAATCATTCTCGGATCATTTAAGGGCCGAAAACAATGGCTATTATACACCTTTTTGGGATATTTTCTAACATTTTGGAAATTAGTATAGCACGTGCCTGCACCATTAGAACTTCCCTATGTAATTATAGATGTTTCAGCGACAAGCGTCCAATAAGAACATCTGGTATTGTTTTAGACTAATTGGTTTTTTGACGGAGAGTATAATTGTGGATTCATAACAGCTTCTTTTATACCTGGGTGCTTAAATAAGAGATGACCAAAGAAAATTTTACCAAATTGTCAGAATATGTAGCAAGAACTAAAAATTATCAAAATAAAAAAAGGTTTTAATATAAACAGCTAAAGTTTTGTAATGCATTAGTTCAATATATATTGAAGTAGTTGTCTTTTTTATCACAAAATAGTCAAATTGAAAAACATTCATTCTAAAATGAATAGATGTTAATATGAAAATTACAAATTACATATAAACGGCTAAACTAATGCTATGGATATATAGAAAATGATATCATGTCAATTCCGATTCACATATATATGCTCAATGATCATATGCGAGACCACAAAGAAATGATCTGTATGTATGCATTTTTCTAATTGCTAAGGGAGATAAATGATTTTTGCGTAATAATATCTAAACAAATTTTCCACTTTCAGTACCAATTCTTCTCGTAAGATTTGAAGAATTTCAAGTATAGTAAGTACATTAAGAGTTTTGTAAAATATAGGAATTTCTTATCAATTACTAAAATAATGAAAAGTTTTCAAAATAATGAATAAAAATTGTTTGATGCGAAGATCTATGTTTATTAAGATTTGCATATATATAATTCATTCAACGGAAATATTTTACAATAAGGAAATAGATGTAACTTTTTCATTCAATCTAAAAATTAACACAGTTTTTTTAACAAACATCAATTGTATTCGCAACGTGGCTATGTAACAATCTAGTCACAATAAAAAATGGAAATTTTTCATCGTTGAACAAAAATTTAACAAGATTTTAATGTATGAACTATTCTCGGCAAACTGAATAGTTACTATACGAATATGCCAGCTTTACAACACATATTTTTGAGATTTCCTATATAAAACAGTCGTTTTTTCATTAGTCTATCTCAATCCTGATCAACGCGTACGCGCCATCACCATGGAAATAAAAAGAAATAAAAATAGAAATAGAGGCGTGCCTTATAAGCGTGCTCGGCGCGGTATATTTATCTTTATGCGTTTAGGGGAAGCAAAAATGCTGATTTCAACTAAAAAAGTTGGGGTGAGCTTCACTGCATAGTTATTTATTACCTTAGGGGAGAGGTCCAGACGAGGGGTCGTTTTTTTGTCGCTACTGTAAGAGTCTGAAGTCGTATGAAATGTTTTAAACGAATAAGCGAATCGAGATTATTGGAGATCATAATATTCATATTGTAGATGTGTTTTGAGAGATTTTTTTACGTTTTATCATTAGGTGTTTAAAAATAGATTATACACATAAAAATATGCACAAAAATTTAAATGTAGGCATTGTAAAATTAATAGAATGTTTTTGATTATTATTAATAGTCTTAAACATTTTATAAAAATATTAAGTTAAAAGATACTGAACACACTGTTTACACTACTACTACACCAACATCCACAATTACACTGTCAGTCGCGCGTTTCGATAACCGAGTTATCGTCTTCAGGTAAACTAAAACAGTTTTTATTTACTTTCAGTCCCTGAAGACGATAACTTGGTTATCGGAACATGCGTCAGACAGTGTAATTTTAAGTGTAGTGGTAGGTGAACAGTGTGTTCAGTATGAATATCACCAACGGTTCCATAAAATCCAGCTCATTTGTCTATGTGTTTTAGAATTTGAAAAATTATTTATTCGCCTTAAATGGCTGTCTACTATTAATTCTCATGAGAATCTTAGTGGTAGGTTACTTAGGTTTACGATTTTTATACTTTTTGGCATTTTAGCATAAAAATAGATTATTAGTACAAAATCTGTCTGAGTGGGTGAGCTATTAAGTTATTGATAACTGCTCAAGAGCTAACAATTATTAAACATTTAGAATTTATCATACTACTAAATTAGAATCATTGAAGAAATAACGCACAAAACAGTAATAAAAATCAAAAGTTCTTTTAGATCATGTTCTAAATTTGAAGCATCCACTGAACATTGAACACGACGTTCGGAAACTGTGATCAATATCTGGTTCTGGGCTAGGATCCACAATCAGTTGATAGATCCATCTGAACTTGGATCATAATTTTCGAAATATCCTGTAGGAAGTCCATTTCTTCCACTATATTTTTGTTTATGGGGTGTAATGGTGTACACAAGATTCATCTACTATGACATATCGACGGAAATATTTACTTGTATTACGATTAAAGGTAAAATTGAAAACATTCGTTTTCAATTTTAATGAAAGTTAGTTTTTGACCAGCATTAATCAATAGCGGTCCCCATTTTGCATAAAGTTTTTTCATGTGTAATATTGTATGCAAAATATTGCATACTCATTTGATTAAATATTTATTCGATGACCGTTAATTACGAGAGCAGTGATTTTAGAAAATAATGTTTAATTAACAATAAACAAATTTTTTTATTTTTCACATTTTTCTTTATATGAGTATTAAAACTCTATATCTGCAATTAGTCAAATTTATGTAAAATTTTGAAAAAACCCTCTTTCGTCAAAATATTGTAGTTTATAATAGTTGAAAACGAAATTAAACAAAGGGTGTTATTAAAAAGATTTTTTGATATATACGATTTCAATAGGAATAACGTCCATTGTGGGCAAGGTAATCTATGTCTATCTGACCATTCGGCCATTTGCCAAACCCGTATTTCCCACCCTCAACTCTAAATCGTTTATTTTCCGTATTTACAACAAAGCTGCACTTGGTCATATTTCTTATTTCACTACAATATATCATTAAATAGGGTGAATTTCTTCTATTGTGAGGGTAAAAATCTAATTTTTGCAATAAGAAAATACTCGTAGAGTATGACTCATAATGACCAGTGGTCAGTACGTATTAGAAGGGACGCTGAAATATTGCTCATGGTCATTGAAATTACTTTGGATAAGCTTATAGAGTATTTCCCTGACAGGACTATTTATCAAATACATACGTGAACTGAATTAATGAATGAAAACAGTTAATACAAAAAACATATTATCGGTCAGTGCAAGTGTTACTTTACTAGTCTTGAGCTGAAATCTAACGTATGTCCTAATAAAAACGAAACTTTTTGGCAATAATAATTAACGGTTTAGTAAATAACAAAGCTACTTTCTGTGAACATTCTCTCATTAGGTCTTGGACGACTTGAACATCTATTTCACAATCTTCAATTGGATAGAACCCGGGTAAATAAGGGGGATTATCTTATTAAGGCGCAAAAGGTATGTTATTTTGATGTAACCAATTTTGAATTGCCCATGCATAATGGCAGGACGCTAAGTACGACCTAAACATTATATCGTCTCCAAAGTGATTTTAACGTACAAAATTAACTAATTTGACGAGGCAGTTGTTAATATACCTTCCAAAATTTATAGCTTCCCCCTTACCGACCCACATAATATCTGGAAATCGCTCTTGTCGAAATCGCACACCAGCCCAGAACTTCGTCAGCGAATTTTGCTTTTTCTGTATATCTTACATTGTAAGGGCTTTCTTCTATATTTTCCGTATAAAAACTATTGTTTATTTTGATTTTCAAATTGACAAGTGTGAAGTATTATTTATCGTCCATAACAATGAATCTCTCATTCGCAAAATGTATCCGCCTTAGTCGACGACAGCATATTGGTATAATTAGAACATTTACGTCTTTTTCGGTATTTTTGATCCCGACTGTGTCTTTAGCTCTTTTTACCAGTATTTCTGCTCTTTCTTGGGTGAAAATTCTTGGTTTTCCACATGGTATTCTTTTTTTCTATTCAGGTATAGCACTTCTGCGTGGAATATTTTGGTTTTGCAAAATGCGAACTATGTCAGGCTTGGGATTTTGTCCAACCAAAGTATAAACGAGACATTTTAATGCAACTCACATAAAAAAGGACTTGTTTAACTAATTTCAATATAATAAACAAGTTTTTGTTAACAAAGCCATTTTAATATTGGATTATTACAACCTAAATTTTGTACTAAAATTGTGACATACGTTGTACCTATTTTGTAAATCTATAGTTTTATTTTCACAAATTTATATATGTACATAATATACAGAGTGTTATAAATATTCTAAATTGTGATTGTGCGCGCTCGTTATTCATTATTTTAAGACGAAACATTGTCGGTGGTGATATATTGGCTTGTTGAAGCTTTAAGTGAAATTCACTTAGACTATAATATTGCTTATAATTTCCAAAACTAACAAAACTACTAAGAAACGTGCTCATTCTTTAGTCAACAATGATTTATAATTACTAAAATGGTTAATATGGATCAGTCTGTGGTGATATTTTAGAAACTATTACTAGATGTATTATGTCTAAGGTTATTCAAGTCATCGCTTGCTATAAATTCAATTGCTTACAAAGCTACATTTAGACCTTACGCTAAACTAGAGAATATTATAATATGGGACGACTCAGAACTATGACAATGTTACAACTAGAAGACTAGATTATTTGAAATGAGAATATTATTAACCAAGCATATAAAACTTTTTTAATATTACCCAAAAACATTGGATTCGTATCATTTTAGCATTTGGCATAGAGTTTCGACAATATATTTAAAGAAAATTAACAATGCAACTATTATGTTTATAATGGAATCACTTCCTCGAAACTGTAAATTTTCAGAATTACCACACACGCGCTGATGTAAATCTACTTGTCACATATGTAGCATGATTCCAACAAATGAACAGTTCTCTTAATGGATGTACCTCATTACTAAAAAGTGTAAATGAAGCTACTCTAGATTTAGTGGAGATCCTACATTTTTAAATGGGACAATGATATCTGCAGCAACGATACCTTAATACTACTAATAATTTTTCTGAATGTTTGTGTGTGGAAATATTCAAAAATATTTAAATCGTTGATAACAAGACAACTAAAATTGCTACATTTTTTGAAGAATTATATTGTAGTCTTTAAATTTGGTATTTTTGCAAAATACTGATATCAGCGTCTTTTTTCATATAGTCACATTCTAAATATTCAAAGTATTACTGTACTGTTTGTTCGTTTTCGCAATACCATGTTAATGTAAGGAATTTCAAATGCAACAAAAAAGTGTATGGTATCAAAATGAACTGTCCATTCGCCAGATCCTACTCAACCAAAGTTGCTTATAGTTTTAAACTCACGATGAATCTTAATATATAAATATTCAATTTAAAACATTTAATAATTAAATTTCAATTTAAAAATTCATACATCAAAAAAAATTTATTTTCAAAATTCATTAGTTTCGTATTTTTATATATAATATTTATACAATAGTATGCATACTATATCCTAACGGCTATATTTATTCCTGCCACAATCTTTAAAAGACCCATTAGTCCGTCAATAATATAAACCGCCAACAAAACGTGCCAAATGAAAGAATCGATAAAAATTCGACACATCTCCTCCTTGGACCTCCTTGTTCTTATTGAAAATTTCAGGACCGGCATTATACATTAAGTAAAACAGAATCCAAAATTCCAACTGATTTTATTCCTATCTATATTATATGGAATGAGGAAACATTTGAGTATAATAAAAATTTTTAAGGCAATAAAGGACGACAATATTCAATTTCAATTAATAGAATGAAATACGTTTTTACTAATACAATCCAAAAACTATAATAAACTGTCTAGTTTTTCATAGTCTTCAATAAAAAGGAATTTTCCATATAAATTTCTTTCACAGAAACCGTAAATTTGTCCTATTATATTTTCTATTCGGAGAAGCCATTTTACTCTACAAAGCTTTTTATAAGGTAATTGGCTAAAAAAGACGATTTTTGCACTGTTGAAAGCACGTCCATGGGATTAAGTCCGTTGTTTCGGATATATTTTTGTTTTTGAGAAATTATGGTGTACCCATTTACTATGACATATCAACGGAAAAATTACTTTGATTACGATTGAAGGTATTTGAATTTTTAATTCAAGCGAGTTTTTAATCATGATTAAGCAATCATCACCTATTCTGCAGTTATCTGTATTCTATGTGACCCTTTAAACAAAATATGGCATAATCGTTAGGTTGAAATATTTACTTCATTAGCAATCTCATATAATTTTATTCTTCGAAGACAGTGCCGGAAGTTCAGCATAATCCGGCTACTTTTGAAGGACAGAATCACTTATAAATAATTTCATGGAACGAGGCAGTTTCAGTATAGGTTAGTACAGGAATCGTCAATTGGTCGTGGTTCAATCAATGCTTGAAAACTATTGTTCTTTTTTCCATAATTTAGTAACTTAATTTACTACTTAATTTACCACTTTCGAAAAAAAAGTTACCTAATTTTTTCTCGGCTTTTCTAATTGTTTTTCCACGTAACTAATAACGTGTAATTAACACTCGAGATTCTTTTTTACCCAACAAGGAAAACAGTTTTCTTAACGATGCGAAAAATAACAATATACTCACATAAGTATTGTCAACCAATTCACGAAAACTAAGTTTTTATGTATGTAATACCTATTCAAAACCTGTGCCACTGCCAAACGGAAACAGGCTTCCACTCTAAAATTTGACAAACATATAATCAAGATTGCATCATATTAATCTACTTTCCTCGTTATCATCCGTGGTAGATTATATGGGACTCTATAGAAATTTATATATGCTAGGAAATAATATTAACACCAACAACGACATGCAAAACCGCATTCCTCGCTGCTGTGGTTTTTTCCATAGATATACCTCCAAGCTCTCCCATCTTATACTTAATTAATTAAATAACACGGCCCCTGCACAAACCACCCATTACGTTTTGTAAAAGTATTAAACATGATCGTTTTTAGGCAACGAAAAGTGTCACATTAACCATGTGAATGATATTTATTTTGAAAAACTGGAATATAATTTTCCTTGTAGAACGAGAAAGTGAAGTTTGATATTAGAAGTAAATTTATTTGTGGCTACGGTTTATTTAAAAATTAAGTAACTTTAATATTTACCATTTATAAAAAAAACTATACTATACTTTTATTTATCATTATTTATTCTAAAAAATACATTTTGAGCCAAACCTGTATATATTTTTCCAGAATGCCACCTTACTCTCAAACTAACTTCTGAGTCAACGGAACGGAGTCTTAACGGAACAGTCACAGCTGCAGATTCCGAAAAAATCTCCGTCTGCGGTCAATAAAACTAAATGCTGACAACCCCCCATATTTCTCTTTCCACTTTTTCTATTTTTGTGTGCCGAAACACACAGAGCACGGGGAAACAAAAATCATTAGCTCGAGTGAAACAAAACGTGAAAAATTGCATCTGGTGATGGATAAGTTACGAAGAAAATGATTCTTTTGAAGGATATACAGAATGCTAAGAAGGGTTTAGAGATATTTATGATCATTGTGGTGCTAAACGAAAATTAGAAGAAAAAAGATAATGTTCACTATGAAACTACTGCGACAGGCTAATGTACGAGGTCGGTTTGACAGAAGAGTAATTTCTAAGAGGTTGACCACACTTTCGCTACGTTGATAATTATATTGTGTTTCTGATGTCATCTGTCCAAATTTTACATAAATCTAACAGATAGATTAGTTCTAAAAACTATTTCCGTTGTTGTGTAAATATGGAGAAAAAAGTATTTCGAGTGTTAGTTAAAAATTAATCAAAGAGCCAAGAAAAAGCTATGTAAGTTTATCTTGGAAAGGCTCGGATTGTAAATAGTTTTAAAAGTGTCCGGATGATACTGAACGTGCCGATTTACAGTGACTACTCCTAAAATGTTCAATGAGATACACGCTCTTGTAGAAACTTTGTAATCGATAATGAAGTAAATATTTTTAACAAACGGATATATCATTTTTTGTATGAATATTTACATATGAAAAAAATATTTTCAAGTTACCTCATGCTAATGTAATCCAAGTGAATTTTTATGTCGATATAACATGAAACTTAGGTAGGGCCAATGAAGTGAATGGCCACAGTAGGTACTTTGGATTCCAAAGGTCGTAATATTTATTGAATGTAAGTAAAAATAGAAAACAATAATTGGCAAATATTATGCTGGTTAGCTAACTCGTTTTGATGCCAGACTTGAGAAAAACGACGGTATTTATTAAAACACCATATACTCCTGATGTGTCTTCTGCGGGTAACTTCTATTCCCAAACTTAAAAAATTAGCTTGGTGAAAAGCGATTTCAAACAACTGAATAGGTGATGCAGAGACAAACGCGTATTTTGCAGAGTTATAAGAATATATTTGTCGAAACGTTAATAGGAGAGTGCTGAATAGGAAAATATATTTTCCTCATTAAATAAAAATCAGTCTCAAGAAATAGCGACAAGAGCTGCGAAAAATTCGTGTCTACGAATTGTGAAGCCATTGAAAAATTAAGTCAAATGCAGTTGAATATTATATTATCAGAACAGAGGAAAAAAAACTCAACTTCCCTGCACATCCTATAAATACAAGAAGGTACATGTTTGGAAAATATAATCATCTTTGAACAATTAAAAGAGCACCCTGTAAGAATTATTATATATTTTTTTATTCTTCGATCAATATTTATGGAGAAAAAATTATGAAAATTCAAAAATTTTGTAGGTAGTTTAAACATTTCAGTAATGCCGGCATATTGCGTGATGCCATAGATATAAAATAAACACTGAACATATGATACAAAGAAAATACGTAAGTTATTTTCTCGGTTATTCTACACCAGCACAGTTAATATGCTTTTAATTTTTAAAGTGTTTTTGTAATAATGTAAGAACTTAACCTATAAAAGGTTTATCCACTTTATTCCTATATATAGAAAAATATTTTATTTATACGTGACTAATAAATAAAAACTATATTATAACGGCACATGCTACGTTGCCGGCAACGATAACCTCGTGATCATCAAGCAGACAACCGCTCAATGATTCTATTAAACCTATGACGACACAACTAAATACCAATGAGAATCGACTACTTATGTAGTTAGAACTTGAAATCTTTGCAGTTTTCAAATAAATATGTAGATATTATTTTCTCACTTTTAGTTAAATATTTTACTTTTTGACATTATTTCATATCAAAACTTATAAAATAAATACTTTTTTAAAAATGCAAATAAAATAATAACTATGATGTATATAAAAATTAGAAATTTGTTCCATACTATTCGATACTAGACCCCGATTGGATAAAAGATATGATAAAAACACGTAAGCCTTTTGGATCTCATCCACCTAAAGTGAGTTCAAGTACTAAGTTTAAAACTGTTATATACTACATTATTTGAAAGTCAAACAAAGGATATATTTTTTGCACACTCCCTATATTATTATTTCCTAAGTTCCAGTTAAGTAGGTTATATTCATGTTTTACAAAAATACCCTTATGAAAATTAACAATGCTTTATCTATTTCGTAGTAAAGCCACCGCTCTAATTCTGTTCGGATTTGGTTCGCTTTTTCGCAAATCGTAAAAATGTGCATCAACATCTTCAGTGGTCAAACCTTTTTCATTCATGAACCCCAAGAGTACCTCTTATAAAGAAAGGGATTAAGAGTCGTAAGTATTTTTCTATTGGAGATGCAACATCAATAGCATCTCATTTATTCTTAAAAAATGCAAGTAATCGCTCACCACCTTTTTGCATTTTCAGGTAATCCATATTTGAAAAAAAGTATAACATGCAGGTATATCTTCCAGGTATGTACATGTATTTTTTCAAGTATTTTAAAATAAGGAATAATGAGTAGGTACTAGAATATTTCCAATAGAATAGATATGATATTTATATTTGTTTTTTGATATATACTAGGAATATCTGTTAAATGTTACTATACTGCATTCAGAGTATTAACTTTTTTCCATTATCAAACTGATAATTCAAACAAAACTGAAACTGGATTTTTGAAGTAGAAGTTTTATCAATTTGTAATTTGTATTGGTGTAAACACTGTATTCAGTATGAATATCACCAACGGTTTAAGAAATTCCAATTAATTTATATACCTATCGCTGAAAATAAGTTTCTTTTGTTTTTTACTCTTCAGCGTATAAGAGGATCTAAGACCACAAATTTGTTTCAATGGTCATGGATATTTTTGCTTGGATTTTTCTATGATCATTATACACACTCGGATCTAAAAATCACTCTGCTTGTCACATAGGATTCTACAAAAGATCCAATAGTATGGTGAAATTCTACTTTTCGAGACAAAGTAGGTCTACGTTGTTGTGGAGGTTTACTTTTCCACTAATTTTCCACTAATCTCTTGTTTAGACGTTTAAAAAAAATTAATTCCAAAAACTTTTATCTTCCATTGTTTATCCATCCATTTTCAATTTTTTAATTTGATATGCTTTGAAAGCAAGTTTTTTAACTTATTTAAACTATATTCATTTTTCACTTTTTAGTTTCATATTATGCTATGAAAGAGTGTTATTTTCTACTTTTTAATTCGATTCATTGTAAAAAATAAAAAATCTTTAAGCTCTATTCATTAGTATTGTGAATCTCCAGCTGAGGATGCACGGATGTAAAGTTTTCGATGTAAAGAGAAAATTTGCTGTTATAATTTCTAAAAATTTTCCGCAAAAACATTTTTTTTACAGCGTAAATTGGATTTGATCCTACGACCTGCGAATCCGGAAGTTGACGCCTTAGCCCGCTCGGCTAACGAACGCAATTAAAGTGGTGGGATATACTAACAATAATAAGCCACAACGGAGAGTTCCGTCAGGCGCATTTAATCTATGAGATGAGTAGAATATGTTTTGGACTACCAAGTTTCTGTGTTTCACAACGGAGAGTAGAGCCTCCAGCTATCTTCTCAACTGATTTCTTATAGTTAGAGAATTTACTTTACCCGGCTAAGATACTAAGGAGTGGTCGACAATCCTTGGAAAAATTGAGAGGTTAGGACCGGTATGGAGTGAAACGGTCTTAAATTTCTAGCGATATGCTCTCGATTTGACAATATTGACACCAATAAAGCTCAAGAAAAATTAGTATCTGTCCACTATATGGCTCATTCATTTGTAGATAAAGTTTTCCCTAGTATGTGAATCGGGTAATTAGAAGCATTGGTATACGAAGATGTTCCAGATATCGCGCAGCTGTTAAATTCCCGCGAAAGAAATAAGGACCAATGAATTTTCCCCTGACGACTCCTACCAAAACATAAATATTAAGGGCGCTGGAGAATTGTGTCGATTTACTGTACTACTTAAACAAAACGTTGACTCGTCTAAAAATACTATTTCTTTCCTAAAAGCTAAACTATGGCCTGTCCCCTTTGTGGATTTACTTCAAAATTTCTGGAATCGTCACCTCAATTAGTCGACCACTGCGATGTTGGTCTTCGTAGGTCGTGCGGCCCCGTTTAAATTCTGTTACACAATATTTTACTGTTGGTAACGAAGGAGCAGTCTTACCCAGAGTAGAATCTAGTTCATCTTTTATATTGGTTTGGCTAATACCTTTCAAATAAAAGTATCATATCACATAACGATGAAAACGTTCACTATTGATGGCTGTCAAACAAATACCAAAAAATGTGGCGTCTTCAAACTTGAATAATATTTTCCAAGCAACTATCGCCTTCTCTAGGTCAGGCCAGGTACTCCTAGGACCATACTCGTAGTTGCATGAAGGTTGTCTTCTAATGACAGCAAAGTATCTAACTCTGCATCGTTTCTTAGTCCTAGTCTTCCAGATTTTTGAACATTCCTGACCTACAATAATTCTGCTTACTGAGTGTCGTTAGAATTTCCATCCTTTCTATTTCGGTTAAAATAAAAATAAATGTACTTGATCTTTCGAATGAATTGTGTCCGACCAGGTTACGAATCATAATGCGCCTAGCAGAGGGTCAACTAAATAATATGAGGAATTTTTATTATTGTTATACTTTTATACATAACTTTTATATTGTATGTACTTGATCATAATTTCAGTGCTAGACGATGAATATATAAGTATTCGAAAACTCGGGAATGTATTAGAGTTTAACAAAATTAATAAATGAACTGGCATATTATCTATATTATAGACATTCTAATTTTAAATATCTTATACAAAAATAATATATCTTCAGAGCTACCTCAAAGTTTTCATGCCATTCTACTAAAATTGTAAAAAAAATAACAATACTGTCATCCTAATTCCCTATAATCACCTTAAATAAAAGCTACCGAAATCTGGTCCTATAATCTCCTATCTCAAGTAAGTAAAGTACCATGAAATATCTATATTATTTACTTTCCGAACAAAATACTTAGCCGCAACCACACAGGCCAATTTTAAAAAAGGAAAAGGAAGTCTCCTGAACCAAGTTTAAAAAACTATACCACATGTCACAAGACCCGAATAAAAACCGTCAGTTTTTCAAGTACCAGGGATGGATTTAGTTCATAATGGAAAAAATAGATAATAACCATTAAATCACATTATCTTCGTATCAAACAAGTTGGGAAAGAGAAAAGGAACGGCAAAGACCTACGGAGTGTATGTTACCAAAACTAAAGACTAGTAAAATAATCAAGTATAATCAGTATTAGCGTCGTCATCTTGCTACATTCTTAACATACCTGTTACTTTTTGATTGCATTCGTTGCGCCTTTGACTATTCTCTTACGTTTTTGCTACTTTAGACAGTAACTATATTTATTTTGTTTTGTATATACAAGAACCTGTGAATCATCTAATGATGTGTGCATGGATATTTTGATTGGATTATCTATAGAAATAATTCATTTTCTATTTTGTTCATTACGGTTGGGATATATAAGAATAATAATCAGCTTCTATGAACGAAAATATAGTATAACAGCTGCGTCGGATTTGTTATAAATTCACATCAATGTTAGTTACTGAAAAAATTTAGCATTTAGCAACACGGATCGATGTTGTTAACTCTCTTCTGTAGAATTATGTTAAAGATCACTCATAAATTTCATTCACCATTTATTGTTGACCCGCTGCAATCCTTGAAAGTCATATCAGTAAATCCAAGTAATAACAAAAGCTTTGATTCAATCGTTAGCTTAAAAGCTCGACTGACGATCTCGCAAGATAATGATGATTACAAAAAATGAGAACAAATGAAAACTTAAGAAAAAGATATTTTAAACACCAACAGACCTAATTAGGAAAAAATTACTAGTGAAGCGTGACCGATTGACAAATTAATTAAATGATGCAGCAACTGTACAACAAAATAAAATATCTATTTTCTGTAGTGGAAATTCTCATTTCTGACCAACTGAAGACTTGAAGATTATCTGCAGACAATAAACCTCCATTTGCATCTATATGAAGAATACTTGACGAAATCCATTTTGCTAAGGAAATATATCAGATCGACTCATTCAATCTCCAGTGGTTTTGCTTGGTGATGTACTATTAGTCTAGATTATCAAAATTTCTCAGTTCGCCACTGTAATTATTCTTAGAACCTTAAAAAGCGAGCCACTGAATAACAATTGAAAAAATAGACACATCTACCATGCGCTTAGACTGTAACTCTACAAAATGCTGTCAAAAGAAACCAAGACCTTTCTTAGATCATTGGAGGGAGGCGGACATATGTATTGATGGATTGGCATTTGTTCTGTACCAACATTTAAAAACAGTAATATGTATTAGGAATGTCCAAATTTAGTGAAATTTAAATGTGGTAGGTAAAATTTTTCTGAGCGGAAGGACAAAATTCAAGATAATAATAGGAAAGTAAGTCAACAATACAGACTTTAAAAAATATCAGAACTGACAGTTGATATGATGACAACGATGTTTTGATACATTTTTGATGGGTATCAGAGGTTGTGCACATGTCTGTTAATATAGATGAATATAGAAGATGATTTTAAATGTTTCCAAGCTATTAAATTGAATTATTTGTACAGAGCTCCATTATTGGGATTACAGGCTATACTTAATAGGTATAGAAATGCATAATAATTGTAAAAATATAGACAGAAGAACAAATTGATTTTTTTACAATATTTGCAAGAAAAATGTATATGAAAAAATAGTAACAATTATCGAATTTAAATTGCAAAACGGATACTCCAAAGGAATCATACTAAAGCATCCGATGAGGAAAGAAGATGGAAAAAGTAAGATACATTTGCTGTTATATGAAGGAATCAGATAGATAAATTATAAACGTGGGTTCTGATGAGTGAAAAACAATATAAAAAATTAGCCAATAAAACAAATCATATTAAGTTAAAGCCTGCGCCATACGATGTTGTGAACATGGGCTCCAATGTTTGCCCGAACGTCTGATTTGAGTAAATTCGACAGATGTTGCGGCTAGATTGGCTTGTTGTATTCAAAATCTTACTTGCTTATTGTGTAGTGTGCTCGGAGCAATTAACAAAAGGAAGGATAATGACGCTGGAATCACAGCCATTGCTGTGGTGGAACTGTCCTAAGCTTATCTAGTAGTTTAAAAACGAAAGCGTCAAATATGTGCTAGAAGGTAGTGGATTTTATATATTATTATGTAAGAACATATTTTGTATGTTTGGGACTCCAAGTAAACAAGTATCTCACAACAAATTTATTACAATTATACTATCTATAAATCTACTATAAAATAGTAAACAGTTCACCACCTACAATGTGTATACAAATCAACAAAATTCAAATGACCAGATATTTAACAACATATCTGCTTCTAACAAATCGTGCAACAATTCTAATGAATAATCGTTCGAAAGTCCCTAAAATTTTTTTGATTTTGTAAAAAATGGCTCCGTCGCGTCAAAAGGCGAATGACGAAGGCTTTTTATTCGTACCTCCTACGATTCTAGGTAGAGTAATTATGAAAAGTAACATGTCAACTAACTAACTACGTATGCACATTTCATCTGTTCATTATCACAATGATAAGAAACTGCTTGACCATTGAATATTTTTACAATAAATTGTTTATTATAGTTCTAATTAAAACTTTTCATGACAAATAACATGATTTATTTGACATTTGCTGTAAGTTAATTATTTATTGCAAAAATAAATTTTACTACTAAAAGCACTTCTTTAAAATTATTTATTGCAAAAATAGTAGGTGATATCGAAACAGGGTAAAGCTTATTCTTTCTTAAAGAGTCGTACTTCCATTACTTCATAAGATCTCGGTTTTATTAGTTTAAAACCATGCAAAATGGCTTTTAACAAAGAACAGTTAATTTTATAATAATTTTTATAATAATTTTTATAAAATTCCAGCTCGGCATACAAGCTAACAGAATGATTCAAATAAAATGAAGAAGTTATTTAGCTCTTATTTGTAAATTATATTAGTATATTTTCCATGTATGTATAATTTTTTACAGTGTATATATTCAAACACTTGTTGCATAAAATTAATTCATCACAAGCAACCTGTGTATTTTATAAAAAAAACTCCCTAAAAAACAACCTGTGAAACATAAAAAAAAATACAAAAAAAAGAACCCTCTAAAAAATAATAGTAAACACTTGCCAAGACTTCTGACTCCGCAATTAACCTTTACAAAAATAGATCGTCAAAAAAAGCAGATGTTGAAATTACTTCCACGTGTGACGTGTGCAACAGCTACAATGGGCCCTATCTATACTATAGGGCTACTAATCCCTCATATGCATAGTATAAAATATATAAAATGCACCTTTTTTTTCGTTTTTGTATTATGTGAAGATGTATGGAAAGTATCCCGCACACTTCTGCCACGTCCTGTTTTTTCCCTTGTTATTATTATTTTATAAGGGTGGGAAAAAGTGGGGTGTAATTCCCTGTTTTTTAAAATTTCGTGAATATGATAATGAATAGAGAAGAGTGCCTAACACACTTACACCACGAACAGTTTTTTCCCTTTTAATATGTTGTGTTAGGGATGTGGGAAAGTGGGGTGCTTTTTTTGTAAAACTTTGAATGCTAGAAAATGGTTGTATTATAATCACACGCGTCTTGTAATGGCGTCGATTATACATTAAACTGAATCTTCGAAAAAATCTTTGAAAGCTTCATAACTTGTAAAGTGAAACGCTTGCAAACATATAAATTATACATACTTATATACAAGAACTTCTAATTAATAATAGTTGTGACACCTACCAGAATATTGTTTTAATCAAATATCAATCTTATTTTGACGTACATTTACAAATTATGTATAGTTAAAATATTTGACTGACACCAACTACGACATATCACCTAACATATATTATAACTGGTCCACTTGAGATAATTAACCAAAAATAATGTCAACTATTAACATGTCGAGACGGAACAATAGTTTACTTCCAATGAAATTCAAAATTCCAAGTATTAAAATATATTTTCAAAAGAAAAAATATGTACTTCCAATAAAATCTTAGAATTAGAGAACTAGTCACTTCAAATAAATGTATAAAATATAACTATATAATACTTCATATAGGTAAGTTAAATCGAATTATCGAATTCCATTTTTTTGTATACTGTTTATTGAGTAAAATAACCATAAGACAAACAAATCAATTTGATAAAAAAATAATATCAATCACCCGTAAGACATTAAACACGAAAGTACGATATCGGACGAGTACGATGGGTGAAGCAGTACCTCCCAGCAATTCATTACTTTTTGGTTCACTAGATTGAGTTGTTCACTGTTTGTCCAGGTTCCAGCCATTCAAAATGAACAATTCCATATGCTTTAACAAAGACACAGAAGCGCTATTTTTGAATGTGTACCTGGCTTCATTTGGACAGAGCCTCGTTTTTCTTGTGTTTTGTATCATTATATAAGCCCTGCCTCGAGTGATCAAGCGATCAAAAAACGATTCTATAGGTCTTGTTGAAGTAATACGTTGCACGTGATGGGTCGGTTGGCTTTGGGGGTCCCAAATACCTGCTCTGTTTTTTCTTTCCAATCTACCGCAATTTTTCTTCGTCGACCAACATTTGTTCCACTTCTGCCTTTAGCATATCGTTATCTAATAATGTTGGTCTTCCTGATCGATAAGAGTCAGAATGATCGAAATTAGCACATATAAACTTGACATTTACGAACGTCTAATGCACTTAGACAAACAACGCAAACTAAAAAAATGCTGGATATGCTCTTAGGTATCTGGCAGGTTATTTCACTCTAAATTGTAGAAAAGGTCTAATCTCTATTTATTTATGAGTAACAATAACGTTAAAATGTCTTTAACACGACTTCGAAGTACACAATGAATAAGTGTTAATCAAATAGCAGCATGCACAGAAACGACAATAGTTTCCGGTCCCCCTAAATATATCAATTTTAATTATATTTTATGAATTTTGTTGTACCAATCTGTAAATAATTGCATTTGTTTTTGTTCATTACAATTTAAATTCTGACAATTAAGACTCTAAATGCTTTATATGGTTAAAGCAGATTGTATTTTTATATTATTATGTTCTAAGTGACCAAAAACATAAAGTACAACTAGTTAAAATAAGTGCTTAGAATGTTCGTGTATTCTCCCACAATTTGAAGAATACATTAGTCTTCTAAACAGTGGATGAGATCATTTGAGTGATTATAGGCTCAGATTTATCTCTAAGGTATAATTTTTTCTTAAAATCAATTATTAATCTGAGTTTCTGCATCTCTACTTATCCGACTATTCATAAAAATATTATGCCAGCTTTCTTCACACTTCTATTGAAAATTTCTAGGCTAAATAAATTCATTTCATATGCATAGGAGGCCGAGGATCTTATGTAGCTGGGTTTACCAGGTAAATTAAAATAGGTAAACAATTCATAATTGAAATTAAAAATAAAGCTTGTTTTCATTTTCAATTTAACTTAACTCTGGATTTGGTGAATCGTAAAAGTTACCGTTTAGATGAGAAAAAAATCTAACGGACTATCCAAAGGTAACAAAAAATGTTAAAATATCCTATAAATATACCGTTTCCTTCGATAGTTATAACTGTAAATCTAATAACTGTAAAACTCTTTTTAAAACTTTGCAACCCTTCATTTTTTTGTAAAACGCGTATACCTACCAAAAACATGATTGAAGTCATTGTCGGATTTAACATAAAAATATACAGAATGTTAAAAGAAGGTGATTTCAATTTCGCAGACTACGTGCAATAGGTCATTTCAAATTGTTCGTTCATTTTGAAAGACTCGCAGGCTAAATTTATTGTATGTGCTACGACTGGATTTCTAATTTCGACAATGGCATTTTAACAATCAGCTACAAGCAAAAAAATGTTAATAAATGGGAAAAACTCTTCACATGTGATCGTGTTATGACTATACACGCCCTAGGATAACAACAAATAAAATCCAATTCACAAAATAAATTTTCATTAAGGCCAAAAATAAATGTAAGAAGGAGTAAAAATATTATACATAAGAGGTGTGATTAGTAAATATGGTGAATTATTTAATTACAAAGTGAAGAGGTAATATAAAATTTGAATTAATCTCCTTCAAATTAATGCATTTTGCTAACAACAAATTTATTCCAATCTTAAATACATGACTGGAAGCATTTTTGGAATGACTCTCATATGCTGGGTTGAGAATGGTACCAAAACGTTTCCCTTTTAGCGTATTTTTCATTTTCTGAAAGAACCTAAATCTGGTGAGCAAAGTAGATGTGGATAAACAAAATTACTTTTAGCGACGAAAAAGTTGTCATTATTAGCAAACTATTGACCAATTTCCCGCGTTCTTTCTTCATAAAAGTTCTAGTATCTCAATTGCCTATTTGAACGAACAAGCTTGTCCACTTTTTGCACATTTATTTATAAGGTCGAAGGCCGAGGTTTCTCGTCTTCATACTCCGAACCAGATTTAGATCACGTCATGTTCAATTTTCGGTTGAAATTTCAAATTTTGAACATTATCTACAAGAACTTTTGATTCTTATTACTTTTTGGTGAGTTTATCCTTAGATGATATTAATTTAGTTGTATAATAGATTCTAGATGTTTAATAATTGTTATTAAGCAGTTTGTTTATGCTGAAATGTCGAAAACTATAAAATTCGTAAGCCTCAGTAACCTATCAGTAACAATTATCATGAAAATTGATAGAAGTTCAAAAAATCATAGACAAATTTATAAATCAGATTTACCCATTGGTTTACTAGGGTAGAAAGGATCACATCATATAACCACGACCCGATTTACTTGATTAGTTTCCAAGCAACAATAAACGTAATCCAGGTCAGTTTCCGAACATTCAGATCCTGATTAGGTTAATCCGATCATTGTTTCTTGAACGTCCTTAAGTGTTGTTTAGGATCCTTTATTCAAGACAAATACTACAAAAACTATTTGACTAAAGTGGTTTTTAGTTTTAGTAAAATGAAAAGCAGGAAAAAGGTAAAGCTTGTCACTGCTTGTCTCAACACTTGTTTCTGAGTAATTAGCAGTGGCTGCTAAAAACATTAATTCTATTTCATTTTTTATAATTACAAGCCCTATATGAAAATTTTGAACAATTTAAAATACCTGGGATGTATCAAAAATAGGTCATAACAAAGAGAAAGATAACAAAAGAAATGAAAATATTTTTAAAAAAGTAGTCACTCCTATACTTGCTTTCGTGGCAGAAACATGAACCACAATACAAAGCCTAAGAAATAAGTTAGATATTATGGAGTTGAGATATTTAAAGAAGATAGAAGGTAAAACAAGATTGATGGACTGGATTAGAAATAAATACATACCGAAAAATCTGAGAACCATCTATAGATTCTCAAGCACAGCTAACATGGTTTGGTTCTGGCAGAAAGAAAAATTGTTTGCAAGAACAGCAAAAAAGAAAAGAAAACATTGCATGGAATCGTATAAGACTGTGAAACCTACACCCACAAGGGTAGAAAAGCTTAGGGTTCAGCGAAGTATATGAAAATTCCATTGAAATACGATATTTCGTTTGTAAGTATAAATGAAGATTTATAAACTTGATGTTCCATTCGCTGTCCACCGTCGCACTTGCCTACAATTATTCGCCATCCGTACGTACATAGAATACTCCACTTTTTTATTTATTTTTGAATATGTACGTGTTTTGTCTTCAAAAATAAAAAGGGGAAACCTAATATTTTATTGGTGGGGGATTAACAAACTCTTAACCCTGTAAACCCCCAAAAAGAAATCACAATAATTAACTTATGATATGTATCATTTGAGTAGTGGAAACAAAATTGTGGCAACGCTATATATGTAAGCTTCCACGCATTCCAATTATTTTGATTTTAACAAGAACAGTAAACGCAATCAGCAACGCCGAGCGGAACGTCAAATTTCTGTGAAAGAAAAAGAGCGTTTCAGTTTAAATTAATTGTTAAGTTTAAAAGAAAATAATAAATTTTGCTTTGGATATTTCTTATTTTTTACGTATCGAACCATTTTATATATAGTCTTTGTTTCTGTTATTTTATAGTGTTTTAGAATTCAATTTAGTGATATATTTAGATAATATATTATGTCCTTCATGATTTATTCTAATATATTCATTAAAATAATTTGATAGCTATTTTGTTGAAAATAACATTCTTTCAAGGCAACGTTACACCTACCTAATTTGTTAAAAAAATTTTATCTACTACCAAAATAACAAAAATGTATTCAATTTTGCGTATCTAACAAAAATACCATCCCAATGTGCAATCGCGGAATTTGCGTGTCAGATGCCGCGTTGGCGTTAAGCATAGTGGCATTACGTGTTTGGTTGGTCACAATGAAGAATAACAGGTCAGTTGTTTGTTTATGTTTGTACGGATCCAGAAGACATTACAAGTGCTTTCTATGCTTTAAAAAACAAAGAGACTTGCAGACTGCAATAATAACAATTTGGCTCGATAAATGTTTGAGTTTAAATAAAATTGGCACTTCTTCCCATTACTTCTCTAGGTGATCAATTCAAATGACATAAATGTTGACCAAATTGTTTTTCACTATATTGAACCAGAATATACATACATCTACTGACAGATTTCTTCATCAGGTAGATCTGTCGATGCAACAGCAATGGATATGTATTAGATGCAGAAATTGTGAATGTGATTGATAGCATGAACAAATAAAGGTGTAGTCGATACAAAAAATAAGCAATTTCAGTATTTTTTAACTTCGAAGTCGTGTCCCTTCTTCAATTATTTTTGCTGTAATAAATATTATCATTCATTTGTTCATTACAATGTTTCTATAGGAAATTAAAAATAAACTTATAATGATGTTTCATTTTGTATTTCATATAAAATTCTATTTACCAAAGATTGTGGTGAACTTGATAAAAATGCAGTAATACTACATTGTTCTTGAGCAACTTAAGTCATTTTGTTGCTTACGAAAAGATTATATTGATTATAATATGTGTATTTGTTTATTCTTAATGTGGTATTAATCATTTTTTCGAAATAATTATGATTTTCTCTAGATGCAGTTTTCGCTTTTTCAAAAGTTGTTCATGTAGTTTCAAATTCTGATAGCTAGATAGCTCTTTTAGTCAAACTAATAATCACTCATATTTTTTTGAGTAGACAAATTGAAGTATTTCTGAAATAAATTGATTTTATATGATAAAAATTGTGTATTTGGCTTAAATTTCATTTTCATGTAATCTATATTTCAAAGTTGTAAGTATCAAATACAATTTAGATAAAGACCGGAGCAATGTCGTAACGTTAAAAAACATTGTATTAATATGTTATTTAATGAAATATATGAATATATACATATAACATAATTTATTCATTAAAATAAATTTGAAGTAGGAAAATGAATATATTATATACGAGTAATTTGTATTTTGTAATGGAACATTTGACTCTAATACTTAAAATCAAGATATTGATGCACTAATTATAATAAACAAAATAATTTGGTATATTGCTTACGTTAGAAAGATAGTAATTTATAATACTAAAATGTATTGTGAAACATCGGTCATTCCACCTACATTTGAAATATAACTTTCGTAGCTTTTTTATGTACGAAAATAATCTTTTTCAAAAAAAAAAATTCTATTCAAACCATAAAATGACCATCGATAGCAGTCTTTTTTAGAAAAGAGATCTATGAAGAAACCAATAATTTTTAAAGTACAAAAAGGTCGCTCGTGACTATACCAGCCAATAAATAAAATATCAGTGACAATCCGTGATTCGAGGCCCTTTTGTAATGGGCATGTGTGCTGAGTAGCCAGGTGCCCCTTATTTGCCGCGTGGACACTGGTCTTTCTTTATTTTGGCACCGTTTTTTTTTATTCGTCGTTTTTGCCTGAATTGACCCCATTCTGTATTTGCAGTACTGATTGATTATTTTCTTCACTGCGGCTTATCTGAATCGTCTTAACCATTGTAATCTATCGAAGAAATAAATAATATTTAACGAAAACTTTTAAATCCAAACCGTTCACGGACTACTTGATAATTTTAATAAAATAAGACCAATTCGCGTATTTAAGAATTTTTTATTTGCGTTACGGTGTTAAAATTAAATAGTATACAAAAACTAAAACACACACGTATTTTGAGATGATTAGAAATTTTTATATTAGAATGCTTTGTCAATGTTATGAGATTAATATGTAATATAAAATTCAGGAAATGAGTGTCCTCATAAAATCATGAAGAGTCCTTTCTCTAAAAAAAATTTTTTTAGCAAAATTTATTTGAAGATGGACACTTAAATTTTGTAAATTCCGTTCATTCACCAAAGTCTAACCAATGGTAGTTTTCAACAGTTGTGTTATATAATAAAAAGGTGGAATTACCTTTTTTAGGGCACCAATGGAGCAGATTCGCTTCCTGGACTGAAATCGGTGAGCCATTCTTGAAGTAGCAAAAAATATGGCTATCACATCTCTGAGAAGTCTGTTTGTAAGACAGTGCTTACTGAGATGTACGGAAACACCCGACATGGAACAAGCTAAGGGACATATAGTTATGCTTTCTTCTTGTCTTACCAATCAACTACTCCGTTAAGACAAGCAGGAAATACGACTGATGAAACTCACACGTGCGGGGCTCAAGCACATGGACAAACCTTATAGTTTGATTAGTGACGTTGAAAGGCCCAAGTCAAGGTGTCTGATAAGCTGGGACACGACGAGCCAATTCGAAGGCCTATGTGCGCAACTTGACAGCACACTAGCTTAACTACGATCGACTACCTTATATATTTCCAGATAATTGAAATATTACTTAAATTGCCTATTTATCTGAAACCAAAATGTGATCCTTATTTTTTTTCCTGGAGCCAATAGATTCGGTGAAACAACCACGTGATAGCGTGTTTCATTTACAATGTAATTATTTTTTTCTCCAAATCTGTTGGTTCTAAGAAAACTTTCAGATTGAAAAAAATTTTTTACAAAAAATGCGCTATTAGTATATAGCCTTTTTTCTGTCTGTAGTAGCGTATCTCCTCATAGGAAGCATGTAGCGAGCTCGGGTGTTTCGCATTTAATTCCTGTATAACTGTAAAACTGAAGAAATTTTGGGAATTATTAGTAAAAAATTAACCAAAATGAGATAACAAAAAGAAATCCTATAATAAATACGTTAACTCTATCGACAAAAACTCTTTCTGATAAACTGAGACTTATTTACCCTACTACGCAAGATCTTACAAGTCTGAAGTAGTCTTAAAATTTATGTAAGATGGATAACATAAATACCGCTTAACTCATATGCAGAACCTATATTGATAGTCTCTCAATAAATGACATAATCGTCATCAATAAACAATGCCCGATCTTTGTTCTCCGCGTAACCTCTTTGTGTGGATCTTTATAAACTTATCCCGCCTCATCTAAGTGAATGGTAATTAGAGAGAGACAAGGAATTTAACAGATTTATTAGCTCAACGAGTTAACTTATATGCCAAAACTCTTGTAGTTTCACTTTAAAAAAGTTTTGTAGATTGAATTGTAAATTTCAAATCTCCACCGAAAACCGAACACCACGTTCTGAAATTGGTCAAAAGCCCGTTTTGGTTTAGGATTCGCAATCAACTGATAGGTACTCTACATGATCCCGGACCATAATTTCCGAAGAACCCTATAATATCGATTGGTGTAATACTAAATCTAACCAGCATCTAAACCGAAAGAAATGTAATCTAATTGACTACAAAATAAAAATGAACTGTCTAAATCAATAGCAACTAGTCAGAAAAATGAACGAACTTACTTACAAACAAACCTTGGAATGATGACGAAGTAATATAAAATAAGAGTAGTTAAAAACAGTATTTATTCTATTAAATATCTATTTTAGTTTAATCTCGTGAAAAATATTTTGAATGACATCAATTACAGCTGAACAATTGCTTTATTTTTTTTTTAACATACACTTTTGAGAAAGATTACCATGTCCAATAAATCCGCATTTATGATTAGCATCCCCATTTCTTTCAATGAATGTTTTAATAGTACTTAAAGGTCGTTTAGCAATTGAAAATAATCAATCAAAAATGTTGAACAAATATCTATTTCGGCCCATTATTAAAAAACTATTCTTTACACCTCTCAATCTCCACAATTTTGTGTCAAATAATCTTTGAAAATTTTTTACGCAAGTCATACATTGAGGACCCACAAGATACGTTTCTCTAGAAAACTCATCAATCGCAAGTGCAGATGAATTTCGTGATTTTAATGCAACGTTTTGCTCATTCAATACATGAATAGAAGAACTAACGACATTGTGAAAAGATACGGCAAAAATCTACCTCAAGATTGTTTTTTAAGAGACAGCCAGTGATTGATTACTTTTTTGTACTTTTCCAGTTTTTATATACCTTTTACTTCAAATAGCGGGTGTTTATTTCAGTAGCGCCTCGTCGATGTGCAAGTCATTATAACAACAAAACTTTTTTGTCATCTATTTATATACAAGAAAACACATAAATTCCAAATTGTTTGTATAAAACGGTTCCTTATACAAAAGACAGTTCTCATTTTTTAATTTTTAATTTCAACTCTTCTTTCGTTGTAAAGAAATTGTTTCGTAAAATTTGAATTTATTTCTATCTTTAAATAATAGATGCTGATGTTGACGAAGATGAAAAAGTATATTGTCAACATATAGGTGCAGAAATTTAAACGTACGTTGATCATAGGAACCTTTATTTTATAATAATTAGCTGGAGAGTCAGCTATTGAGTAAAGTTAAAATTCATTGTCATAGATATTAACGTACAATGCGATTCAGTAAAAATTATCAAAAATGGTTGTAATCTAAGAAAAAACAGTTGAAAAATAAATGAACATAGTATTACCATAAGGTGTGGATGTTTTAAACTGTATCCCATTGCTCTCGAACTTATATATACATCAAACTTTCACACAAACATCACACCTTATAGTATAACATTACAACAATTTTTTTAATAATGTCAACTTTGTCACATTATGCATTAATGAATTTTAATTTTACTCAATAATGGACTTAACTAATTCACGGCCATTGAGCTATTAAAGTTATTAGATTCACACTCAATTCAATTAATAATATTTAACAGTGAATAAAAAATAATTTTTTTCATAGTTTTCATTTTTAAATATCACTTTGAAAGTAACGCCATCTTTTGGTATAATTTTGAATCTCATTTGATTCTTGTAGTGCCTTTTTTGAGGTTAAAAAGGCATAAGCAAATTAAATTGAAAAAAACAATTGAGTCATTTTAAAATAATGACTTAAAAATAGATCATACATCATAAATGAATAATAAATTCCAACAGTATACAACATTAAAAAAAAAGAAAAACAAAACCATAATTATAGCTTGAATGAGTTAACTGCGAGAAACTAACTCAAGTTCGAAAACGTCCAAATTATTTTCACGTTGTTCTTTTGTTATGGGTAGAATTGTGGCATATCCAAATAAAGGTTTATTCTATGGCGAAATTACCTGACGTATTAACTTAACTTTACTGCAATAATGGTCATGCGATACAGGTAGAAGCAGATAAAAGAGCACGAAGATAGAGGCAAAATATTAAATTCAAACTATCTCTAAGAGACTGTTTTGTTACTACAGATCAAATTGGTAGTTTAGAGAGGAAGGTAGACCTGTTACTATATCTACATTATATTGCCGCATCCGAGCGTTTGATCTCTTTTGATACCGTCTACGGTTAGTACTTCCTTTGAATACGGATCACTGTCATTTACGCTGGAGCAAAAGCCGGCAGCAGTAGGAGCTGGTGTAACGCGATTCT
This sequence comes from Diorhabda carinulata, assembly GCF_026250575.1. Taxonomy (NCBI): domain Eukaryota; kingdom Metazoa; phylum Arthropoda; class Insecta; order Coleoptera; family Chrysomelidae; genus Diorhabda; species Diorhabda carinulata. The sequence continues at coordinate 33,515,973 of NC_079460.1, read as the reverse complement.
GTTCAGGTTCGCATGATGGCTATAGAAGAGTATGACGTCGTCATGAGGAGCTACGTAATATTAGGTTTGCTATTGACAAGTATGTGGACTGGACTGTTGAAGTAACGGTTTGGGGGGTTATCAATTATAATAGCATATCACAAATTGTGTTTATTCGAGGAAGTATGTAAGTATGAGATATGAGCGTTATGTTGATAAAGTGGTACAAACCATAAGTCATTTTTAAGCAATACAACACACGTCGAACTATTGAGTTTCTCTAAAAGGCTGTTTTGATGTGACCAGCCCAGTAACCAGATTTGAATCCCATTAAAAATAATAGGGAAGAAGCACTGTCTAATTTACATCACCCTACACAGACTCTAGAACACTTACTCTACGAAGTTAAATGTACATGAAACAAGGTGCCATAAGCAGACATCCACCACTTCCTTTTGTCTATACCTAGACCATTGACTTACGGGTTGGAAATGTTGGTAGTGGTCTCGGTTTCACCCTAGAGTACCAAACCTCTTTGCGAGTGTAGTGATTACCAGACCGTCGTAAATGTAACGATAACTAATATTGAAACAATTTCTTCAGTTTGAAATAGTTTAATGAGTTGAAGTTATTGTGTTTTATTAGCTTAGACATATTGATATATTTATTGCAAAAAATCAGTCTGTCGCACAATGCATACAACAATTAACGCGATGTTCACCGCATATGGCTCTTTACTCATTTTTAGCATAAAATTTCTGCGCGAAATTGGTTTATTGTTTACCTTATGACTGTTGAAGTTATAAAATACGAGAGAGTTGATTGCAGCAAAATTTAACATATTGTAAAAAATTGTCAATGGCCAGCATCTATTCATCCTATTACAATTCATATTTGAACATAATTGGTCAAATGAGTCAACACCACTTTTGTCAGCGTTATAGGAATGTATAATCTCTGGTTTATTTGTTGTTGGATTTAATACTGCACCTTCATGCATAGTCGACAGTAGCAGTAGCAATTTATTCCTCTTCGGCATAAATGAGACAAACATTTTACTTTTTTCAAAAAAAAACATAGATGTACCAGATACGATTTTTTGCATTCAACATTTCCCGAAGTATCTGCCTTTTGTTTTTCCTTATAGTACCTAATATAGTTAAATTATAAGGCTCGTCCATCAGCTCTTCCGCTAATTCAACAGACGTCAACCAGTTGTCGATGGTTATATGTCTTTTGGTACCGTGAACAGATGTAATTACAACGTAAAACATTTAGAAGCATGTTTTACATAGTAATTAGCTAAAGGCAGACCCCTCCGTGATAGTTTTCTTTCCTAAATATGGCGCGATATTTATCATATATTTTGTTGAGGAATCACAAGTCACAAGTCATTACAAGCTTCAATCTATACTTGATGATCTGCAGCTACACTCTGTTCAATATGATTAAATAGTAGTTCTTGTATCAAATATTAATCCACAGCAAGAATTGTAGTATTTTATAACTAGAATTAACTTTTTTATTAAGTTTTGGAACTCCTCTTTATTTTTATTTTCTTATTATTGAAGATATATTAATATGATACACTTCTAAGTATCAAAGCTATTTTGATGTTTGGTTGATGCTTTCTTTTTCATTTTTTGTCAATTTCCATTGGTTGTGTATTACCACCAATATTTTTAGTTAAAAAAAATTCTTGGTATTTTCTTTTTCAAGTATTCTTAATAACATTTGTTCCTACCCTTACTACAGGTTATTATTTTTGGATAGTGTTTTTCATTTTCAACTATCACCATTCGAGTATATAATCTTTGACTATCACAAGCATGAATATTTGGGGTTAAGTAACATTTTAAATGATAAATCTTCTTTTTAGGTGAATTCATTACCATATAGCATAAAAACCTGCAGCTACAAGTTTGTATTTTTTAAATATAGTAATGAGTTCGAAGTGCTGTGTGATATACTTCCATATACTGAATTTATCATTTTCCTCCAGCCATGCAGTCTTGTGACTAATGACCCTATAACTAACACATCGTATATAATTCATCTATTGATGTACATTAAACCAGAAGAAGAATGTATTCGAATCGAAGTATATCCAAAAATAAATAAAATTGTGTATAATACTAAAGGAATGTAATGTACGGATTTTTAAAAAAACGACACCAAATTGTAGCTTTTGTAGTATTAGCTTTCATTTTGGGCTGTATGTTTACGATAGCAATTATGCCAATAGATCGTTCGTGCAAAATAGAACAGACGGATAAAGAATTTAACATAATGAAAAATTCAAAATTCAAAAGCCCTGAAGTTATAATACTTATATTGTCAGCTCCAAATAATTATAATAAAAGAAAGACTGTAAGAGAAACTTGGCTCAAACTTGAAGATAATTCAGAAAATATCAATAAACGATTCAACTATAAACATTACTTTGTTATAGGAACACTTTTTTTGCCCACTAGAGAAAGTAAGAAAATTGAAGAAGAGCAACTCTTACACAAAGATATTTTATTGTTACCAATTCAGGATTCATATAAAAATCTAATTGAAAAGATTAAATATAGCTTTCATTGGTTAGACACACAATTTAATTACGGATTAAATTTTAAATATGTTTTGAAATGTGATGATGACAGTTTCGTAAATTTGAACAAATTAATGTTAGAACTTACACATATAGAAAACAATTATCTAAAAATTTCATCAACCATGAACGATTTAAAAACTAACATTATTTCCACAAATTATCAAATGGGTAATAAGAAACCCATTGACCTATATTGGGGATATTTTAATGGAAATGCTAGAATAAAAACCAAAGGAAAATGGAAAGAAACAAATTGGATAGCATGTGATAGATATGTGCCATATGCATTAGGTGGAGGATATATGCTTTCCAAAGGGCTTATTTCATATATTTCAAAAAACATGGAAGATTTAAAGTAAGAATACTTATTTTGAATATAAAATTATATTTATTTGCATTATACAAAGGGTTTTGGATTGCCCATTTAACTGACATGTAAAGAAAACTATTGACTGATTTAATTTCTTTTAATTCATTTTTTTCATTATAGTAATAACTATGGCCAACATTTAATATATAACTTAACATTTGACAGCATTTGGGATATGAATTTAGTTATAAAGAGATATAAATAACATTTTACAATATGAATTTAGTTATAAAGAGATATAAATAACATTCTACATTAAGTACGATGGATTTATAATGTTTCGTATGTTTTAAAAAATTGTATATTCAGTTGAAAAGTCTCAATTAACTATTTTGATATTACAGGTCATTTAACTCTGAAGATATAAGTGTTGGATTCTGGTTATCTCCAGTTGCTAATATTCTCAGAATACATGATATTAGATTTGATACAGAGTGGACTTCACGAGGATGCAAGAATCACCACCTTATTACTCACAATATTTCTCCTAATGAAATGAAAATATTATACAATAACTTGTTACAAACCAATCAGATGTGTATTCATGAAAGTACAAAAAGACATGATTACATTTACGATTGGAATGTACCACCTAGTCTATGTTGTAAAACCAGTCAAGAAAAAGTAATAAAACTTGAGAAAATTTGAGGCAGAGTTTACTAATACTGTGTTATTCAACGTTATGTAAAATTCGATTTTTTGATAATTGAACAGATTATATCTGTACTTGCTTAAAAATAATCAGACTTGAATTAGTTTAATCATAAAATGAATTTATCTCTGATGATGATGACAAAATTCAAACCAAGCATGAAAATACACAACTAAGTGATGTTTCAATTGACTAAAGAAAATTCTAGAGACCAATACCCATTTAGTAAGCATGAAAGTATGATCATCAAATTGTATAAAACCCTTTTAAAGGACTAACATGCTCAAACTAATACTTACGATTTAAATATATGTGAAAAAGCTCATCATATGGTTCTAGAATGCTTCGACATTGCAAACATACACAAAAAGAGTATTTGACAAGAATGTTTAAGAACAAAGATAATGGGAGCATAATAAACCTTAATGTTGTACATCTTCTTCAAAATAATACCATGCTGGATCCCCATTTCAGTCTGATTATTCTTATAACTGACAATTACATAAGACTGTTTCTATATAAAAAAAAATGAAATATAATTTACCTTATTCATCAACAATATACAAATTATCAAAGAACAAATACGATTTATTTTTTTATTTTAAAAATTAGTTTCTAACAGTGCAGCTTCATTCACTAGTCACTTGGGGAGGGTTACCATGGTCACAAATATCTGGTTATCAATTTCGATATTTGAAGATATGAATTATTAAATAATGATAAACTTTTGTTGTTTATTTCAGAATGTAATTTTCACCATGATTATGTTATATTTTTATTTTTTTTATAATTCTATTGATTTTTATATTTGCATAGAAGACTAGTAGATCTATCACGCCTAGAGCTTACATAGACACTAAGTTCTAATAATTGACTAAATGACTTTTTATAAAAAATTTTATTTAAATTAATTGATGTATAATACAAAACTAACACTAGTATTTTGTCAAAAAGTGAACAATAACTAATGGCTCTTCTGAAAACATACACCAGTAAAGAAAAAACAACTATATTCATAGATACAATGTAGTATCTTTATTGTCCCAATCACTTTTTCTAGCCTTGGCCTTATTTTTGTCCATATGCCTTGGAGGTGTATTCTCACATTGTACTTGATCTTTAGCATTACCTTTTCTTGATTTAAACACTGGAATTTTACTAACAACATAATCAGATCTGGGTTTGTCACTAACTTTCAACTTTTGTGTAGATTTAGCTATAAATTCATTACCATTTCTATTTTTTAAAGGTGACCTTTCCATATTTTCTCTCAATTGTACAATTCTAGGACATACAACAAAATCATCTTCATATATAAGATTTGTCAATTTTTTATCCAACTCCTTGACATCTGCAGTTATATTAATCAATGGTTTTGAAGGTTGTGACTTTATTTCTTCATGACATACACTTGAACTTGTAAATATACCAGCTGGAGCTTCACGTACTTCTACTTTTACTGGTACATCTTGTTCTGCTTCAGTTTCAGAGACTATTTGCATACTTTCAAAATTTGTGTTAATGTTTTCCATTATTTGTGGCATTTCATCAAGCACATCTTTTGAAGAATCAACAGAAGTAGATATATCAATCTTATCTTCCTTAGCTATGTATTCATCATCTAAATGTTTATATTGATCATTCTCTTCAATTCTATATTTTTCTTGCAATATTGAATCTAAATCAGTTTCTGTATAATCTATATTAGTTTCTAATAGACCTACTAAAGAACGTCTTTTGTGTGAATCTAGACGGACTCTTATGGGACTACTTTCAAGAAGTTTTGGAGGAATACTGGAAGATTGTGTATCTATTAATTCTGCTAAATTAGCTTTGTCCAAATTTTTATTGTGTAGTTTTCTACGGAAATCAGAAATTTTAGAACCTATTATAATGGGTGTTCTTTCAAAATCTGTTGTGGGAGACCTCGGATCTACTTCTAAGAGAATATTTTTATTTCTTATAGGGATTCTTGGTTCAAGAGTTTCAGTGGATGAAGTTAGTAACTACAACAAAAAAGAAAAGGTTGATGCTTTTTTCAAATCTGTAATTCTAAGAATGGAAAAGAAAAAACAAAAATACAATGAAGTACAATGAATCAACAAATGCAAGTAAAAATATCTGAAAAATTTTCTTAAACCAAACTGCAATTTTCAATATATCTTTCATTATAGTGAGAAGTAAACTTATACTTTACGTTTTTGTTGCATATTTGCTTTCATTGTGGCTACATTACTGTAGAAATAATTTGACAAGATATTGAAAAGGTGAATGATTTATAAGTATATTAATGTATAATTGAGAGTTGATTTACCTCTAAAGGTGTCCTAACTATATTCAAACTTGGAGAACGAGGATCTAATTCTTGAACATGGGTAATTTTGTTTGACAATTTTGGAGTAGATGGTGCATTTTCTTCAAGTAATTCATCAGCAGGAATGTCTGCATCAAATTTGCTATTAAGTATACCCATTGTAATGAATTTTATCAAACAATACTTATAACAACAGGTCCATTTAAAAGTACATTTAAGTGAATTTACCAGATCAAAACCGTTAAACGACTTTGACTTTTAAAACAGAATATCAACAATCTTCTTAGCACGGAACTATAAAACTTAAAACCAACCATGTGAGACCTCTATGTTCTATGATATAACTGTGATAGTACGAACATAGATGATTATGATTTGTAATTGGGTAATGATCCGTTAATTCAGCATCCAAAGTAATTGAAAATGCAGAAATTTGATGATGGCAGCGAAATTATTATTTCTTAATGAAAATTATTGAGCATTTATTAGTAAAACAAACTGTTTTATTTGAAAGTTAATTCGTAGTACGGGGCAGTATATGAAAGATTATATTACAATTCAATAGAATTTTAGTAGTGCGCATATAACCTATCAATATATTTATTTGTATAAGAAAAGTATATGGATGCCACTTTTCTACTAAGTAAAAAACTTCAATGAACATAAATAAAAAGCGAACTGAATAACCCTCACGGAACGTACCCTAATGTTCTGTGATAATTCTTTCATTATCTAAGCCTTGATGTTATATGAAAACACTGAGTTGACATTTAAATACGTTTAAAAGAGAAAACTAATGTTTATTCTTCCTCATACCATATGACATTTATGTATTTTACACGTAATTTAAAACGTGTGTAATTAGATTTATAAAACTCGGTTATTCGCCGTGCAAATTGAATATTTTATACTTATAGGAATAAATTGTATATAAGAATTTGACGTTAAATCTTGAAATTACATTCAATTCATAAATATAATGAAAGTGAAAGTTGGTGTTATAAACCACAACTGGATCAACTAAAAAATGGATCTTGCTGCCACGTTACTTTTGGAATTAACTATATTAGTTTCAAGTTTTATCGGATTAACTGTGCCTCAAGACATATCGAGAACTATACCATGGTATGAAAATTTACCTGCTGTTGCAATGGACTATAAAGTTTATATAAATCCTGGAAAAGAAGACTGCTATTTTCAATATGTTAATCCAGGGGCAACATTTTATGTCAGTTTCCAAGTAGTTAGAGGCGGTGACGGAATGGTTGGATTTGCAGGCAAGTAACTACATATAATCCGAATCTCACTCCAAAACTGCTTTGTTAAAAAATTAGGACAGTTTTTGTTCTGCTCATAATATTTTCTACTTGCACCATAATAATTATTTATATTTCATATAATTTCCATATTATTGATACTAAGTAAAATATCAGTTAATACTTTTTGTACCTGTATAAATAACTACACAACTAACAAAAACATTCAAAACCAAACAAAAGTTCAATAAAAATTACATCTTTGAATTTGACATTATTGGTGAACATGAAACTTTTTTACTGAAAATATATGATCCACAAATTAACAATACTAAAAATATGAATATTAACATTAGATCTAAGGGATTTCTTCATATGCATTGGTGGAACTATTGCTTAATAAACCAACTGGCAATTACAACACCTGATTTATTTAATTAAAGTCCATATAAGGGCTTTTTGGAACTCGATCATGATCTAAAAGCTCAAGAATTAATCTGGTTCATGTTTATTGTTATTGGGAAACTGAAGTAATTGGCACAATCCATATGATAAGATTCTTTCTATCTCAGAATATCAGTAGGTAAATCCAATTAGCTGATTTTTAAGTTTTAAATTACCAACTCCATATCTGACTGAAGGTCTTTAACACAGTAAAACTGTAGAGTTATTAACATGAATTGTGTTGGAACTATTTACTCAAGTAACTAAAATAATAAAGATCTCATTCTGGCTTAGGTGTATAATCAGCTGATACGTAATCTATTTGATTCATGATCATAGTTCCCAAAAAGTTCTATAATATGATTAGTGTTAGTTTGATATGATTATTTGATATTTTTTTGACAAGTATAATGAATTTTTCTAATAGTGTTTGTTTTTTTAGTTAGACACCCAAGTGGGCAAATTGTTCACCCTTACCAATGGCAAGCAAATAGTGATTATCAAGATCAACACTCTGTAGGTGGATATTACTCAGTATGTATTGATAATCAGTTCTCAAGATTTGCTGGTAAACTTGTCAATATCTACATGAGTGTAGTTCGTTATGATTTGTGGGAATCATACACAAAAGAAATTGAATCCCTTAATATGAATATGGAAAATTTTACTTCCTCTATTATTCAAATTGAGATGAATATAAATAACATGCGTCAATATCAACATCATTCAAGAGCAAGAGAGTCATGGGATTATAACTTGCTCAAAGATAACAATACTTATGTTGTCAGGTGGTCAATTATACAAATACTTGTTGTTTTAGTTACAACATGTGTTCAGGTTTATTTTGTACGTAAATTATTTGATATTAAGACTGGGGGAAATAGATCAAGAATTTAAAATTGCTTATTCATTTCCAAGGACAATATTTTTGGTGGCATAACACAAATTTTTTTTTAAATCTTTATTTCGGACCCCTAACAGTACAATGCTACTGGCACCAGTGCCTAAAATTTAACAAAACAACTAAAATATTTCAAATATAATAAAAAATAAAAATCAAAATGAAAAATTTCTTAAAATGTAGTAAATAAATATTCAGTCTATTTTTAGGAAATAACTTTTTAGGTCACAGCACATTCTATTCACAACATCTTGTTCTGTTATTGTCTGCAGTTTTAAAATTGAATTCTGTTAAAGTATAAAGTATACACACTATATATATATATATATATATATATATATATATATATATATATATATATATATATATATATATATATATATATCAGCCCCGGATCTTCAATTTTTTTTTATTGATTTTACGGAGAATATTCGCCCAAATAGTTAAATTAAGAATAAATTTAAAATCCTTTATAGCAGTTAAGAGATTACCAGCGTCGAACTTAGCTTCTGGAGCACGAGCAGTTTGCTTAATTTCTTCTAAGTCTTCCGCTATTTTTAGCAAATTATTTAATAGGGCATTCACAGCAACGTGTTTCGCCGACCATCTCGTCTGACTACTTTCTTTTAAATTTGTTTTTGCGTATTTTTTCATAATGTTCCACCTAGAAGTGGAACCAACTTTTTGAATTAGTCCAAATTGGTTTATAGCTTCCTGGCCTCGCGAATAATAAATGTTCAAGCAGCACGTCTCACTCCGCGCTCAGGGTATCGGTCAAATATCAAATATAAAAGTTAAATAAATGATGAGTTGTCCATTGGTCCGTGAAGTGTGAATTTGGCCGCCCACTGAATCTGCCACCCGGGGCATTGGCCCCGGCTTTCCCCCGCTAGATCCGGGGCTGATTATATATATATATATATATATATATATATATATATATATATATATATATATATATATATATTGGGGCTTCTTCAATTTTTTTGTTTTCAGCCAATATTTAATCATCTCTTTAATCTAACTCATACTTCTACTAGAATCTGAAACTATTAGCTTGTGTTATTGCTACTGGCATTTTTTAATGAAATGATCTATAACTAGGCTTTGATCTATAGCAAAATTCAGTATATATGCCAGTATTATTGGTATATGTATAACCATTACAGGAAGAAGTGATTATACATCTGATTGTGATATTCTATTTTTTTAAATTTTATAAATTTTAATTACATTATTTACAGTGTGGTCCAAAATTATGTATATTAATTCATAGAACAAAGTACTTCCAATAATGAGGGTACATTCTTTTTATACACTTTTTCTTTAAACTTAATAATAGTAGAAATGCATTTTTTTTTGAAGGGGTGGATTGAGAATAATATTTCTTCAAATAGTTAAAATTATAAGATTCATGTTTTGGGAGTGATTATATTACGCATTAATATAACTCCCAAAATTAGATAATAAATGTAATATATATATATATATATATATATATATATATATATATATATATATATATATTAAGAGAGATATTTTACAATGTTTTATACATTTTTTATATAAATTAGTATAAATATGTGCAAATTTTATGTACCTAGTTTTAAAATGTTTTATAAAAATTTTAAGACTACATATTTCAAGGCATATATGTAGGTAGCCTATGTCATCCAATGGTGGGCAATAACTCAATAAAATTGGTGTTTCACATGTGATTAAATCCTCATACCTGAAAATAATTCCATTAGATAATTGTTTCACAAGTTAAATCGGGTTTATATATACAAGATGGTCCAGAGTTATATCCATCAATTTCTATAGCTCGAAAATACGAGTAATTAATAAAGGAGGTACAACTTTTGTTAACTTAATTCTTTCCCTCAAAAGGTTATGGCTGTAGGTTGATATTTGGAGAATTATTATAAAATATGGGGATAATTGATTTAATGTCCTATGTAAACACAGGGTATTTTCGGTTGGGTAGGTGACACGAAATTAATTATTATATCTTATAATGGCTCCCAAAGTATGAACTTTTGAAGAAGAAGGATTCAAAGGGCCTTATTTCAGTTTAAAATAAGTTAACATAAATGCTGTACTTTTATTTTGGACGTAAACTAACAGATCTAGAAATTATTGTACATATCTGGACCACCTTGTATATATTAACGGCTTATGCTTTTTTGCTTCTTTTATGTAAAATTTTAATGGATTCATCTATGTACAATTTTAGAATCTATAATCTGGCTGCTATTGTGGTTTTAAAAAAAATTCACTATACCAGAAGAAATTTTTATTTCAAGTTGAGTACAACAAAAATTTACTGTGTCAATTGTACCACAGTATTCTGACGTAACTAACGCACGCACTTATGGTCAAATTATTAACTACTCACACATACATTGTGAATCCTACATAGATCAAATTATTGCTGACGTATATATGAGCATATAACATTTTCATAAATTTATTGTTAAGTATTAAAATATGTCTAAATTATTTGATGTGATTTTATTGAAATCTCATATAAAAAGCATTTATATTCAGTAGGTGGTTTATTTTTTATAAAAAATTATATACTTTTATTTTTTTAACTGTCTTCATGAACCTATTGTTCAAAAATTGTAATAAATATTTTATTAATATAATTTTGTTATTAAAAACGTTTTATATTGAAACCTCAAAATTATTGTTACACGTAGGACCTCTAGTTTCCAGAGTATACGCTAAATGGCACAGATTCCTGGCCAGTCAGAAAGAGCTCTTTCCTCGCTTATACGAACTTTAACCGAGAACGCCAATGACGGCGACGAAATTGAAAGATATAACCCATTTTTCCCAACTAACTTTGTTTCTAGAATTTAGTTTTTCTTGCGAATGCAATTTTTGCTTATTTTAGTTGCATAAAACGTTTATGTCATTCAATTTATGATATAATGAGTTTTTCAATCCCTTAGAAACATTTTAAAAGATTTTATTGTAATAGTGTTATTGTTTATCCTATCATTGAGGAAGCAAAATCGTGGATCTAGAGAGGTATGTAGTGGTTGCATTATTAAAAGGGTGGTAGGAACCACTACATCTGGTTATCTGTTGATGTTAACTTACGAGATGGGTCATTTGAACTACTTCCAAACAAGCTGAATACTATAGTTGATGTTGACTTATAAAGTGGTTGGTATGAACTACATTGTACCATGTTTTACACTTTAATTGATGTTGATTTATAAAATGGTTCAATTGAACCACATCCAACAATTCTCATACCATAATTGAAGAATATAATTGGTGCGACTTTCTGCTAAACCTGGAATGTGCGCCATTTAGCATGTGCTAGTTTCCAGGCTACTGTGACAGTTATTGTGGGCTCTGCATATTCAACATAGCATACTTGTCACATATATTATTCAGCCTGTGTTTCTGTCTCCAATTACCGAGTTGATCCACTAAGTCTTTATTTTATATCAAAAATGTAATTTTCTAAAATATTTCAATGTACATAATTCTATTCTGTAACAAAATTATTAAATAATTTTTCCTTTTATATTATCGTATAATTCAAGATCTGATGTGATTCTTTCTATTCAATCTTAATTACAATTTTTTGTACTTCCCAACATACATGACTTTTAGTCCACTGGAGCTAAATTTTCCAAAAGGGGGGATTTTTGTATCTTGCCTTTTTGGTGGACAAAATTAACAAATCAGTTTTGAGAAATATACTGAATATAGTGTTCATTACCACTACACCAACTTTCACCCTGGTTCATTATACCAGATATTAACCAGTGACTTATAGAAAGATCCAAGTACAAACAGTAATTTTGATCGTTAGTGCAATGGTAGTAAAAATTAAGAATATTACCAACTGTTCCTATTTGAGAAGTTTGTTTTTGTAATAGGCAATAAAAATACATTTAATTACATTTTTTATTAACAATGTTTCAAATTCATCCATATACAAGAATTCAATGTGGTTATTTACTATCTAAAATTTTTACATAAAATTTATTTATTAACTACCCATCCCCTAGTAATATAAATACCACTATTTGGTCAGCTATTTATGAATTATGGAACAAATATTCGTCAGCTTAGGTCGCAAACCACGTAATTCTGTTTTTTCTTTTATCAACATTTTGATACCATTAGATACAAAATTTCTGAACGCATCTAACAGAAACACTCGTGAAGGCTCAAGAAAATATACAATTTAAAAGTAGAAATAGAGAACATCAACTCAAAACCCCTATTTTGTTTAAAGCTAACTGCAATCCTTGTTAATCAACCTGTACCTTTTTCCTTCAATTATTTTATTGAAATATGATATATGTCCTTTATTAATATAAAAACAGGTCAAATCTTCAAGCAATTTTTTCCATTAATAAGTTTTTATGTCTACTGTAAAATTTAATGCTATAGAGTTACGAGATTTGTGAATTAAACAGACAATATGTTCAGTTACTTTTTCAATAGGAATACATCCAATTTATCTAAACCTGAGTTACTAAGGGCAAGCAATAGTTTCAAACATCTCAACTCAGAAATTCGTTACTGGAGTGATATTAAGTATGTTCTGGTAAATGTAGAAAACTACATCCAGAGCAATGAAGCTACTCAAGATAAGATTTTAAACCAGATTAGAGAATACCTTGAGCTGAAAAAAAATAAGAAGGTTGTTACATATCTGGATATAATTTCATGTTAAAGACAACTGACTCAGAATTTAGAAAGCTAACTGAAGGAAACTTGCACCATTAAATGATAAATAAATCAACTCATTTATCAACAAATGGAGCTAAATATTCAAAATGTGAAAATTGGGTTATACTACATCTTCAAAGAACCCAAGCACAATTTTGCAAGGCACATCATAACTCATAAAATATAATTTGTAATATATTTTGTATTAAAAAACTCCGATATAGTTAGAGACTAAGATCAGAATACTTAAAGACAATTTGGAATCAATCCTGAATGTTATTTAATTGGAGGGGATAATAGATTGATAAAATTACTTTAAGCATAATCACTCTAAATAAATACAAAAATGTGCATACTTGAAATTGCATTTAGTCATCATCAGAGTCATTCTTTTTAGTATCGCTTTCTTCTTCTTGTTTGTAATGCCTATATTCAGGTTTGAGTTCCCACATATTCTTATGAGGATTCTTCAAATTATAATTGCAGACTTCTTTTAATATTTCTTTCAAATAGGTGATAGGTTGTTTCGTAATTTTTACTAAGTCTTTTATGTTGTAATACTGATGTTTCTCAAATGCCGCAAACAACATTTCAAGAACTGCATCCTTATCATCACGAGCCTTTTTGCCTTCTGCTTTTTTTCTTTCCATGTATTCAATCTAAAACCAAATTAATCATGAAGTTGCAAACATAATTTTTAAGGAAATTATAAACGTGAAACTTATTAATTAAATATATATGTATATATATACTAACATTATTTTTATGATCAGACACAGGTTTGTACGTTTGCACCACTCTGTCCAATTGTTTAACTTGCCTTGCTGGTAGTGAAGCTTTTCTTATTGACTCTAACTTTAGTTTCATGTAACAATTGTCTGCATATGGTCTACATTCCAGTTTTTGTACTATCTTGCCTTCCATATACAATTTTTCTGTTTCTGGTATAACAGCATCTGTGTTTACAGCTAAAAGTAAAACAATGAGTATTCTTTCCTCCGTACACCATTTCCACATGTCTCTTATTCACTAAAACTGTTAATCAAATCTAATTTGATCAATTGAGTATTATAATGAATTTAAAATTATGTACTTACGTATAACATGTGAAAATACTCCCAAAGTTTGTTGTGTAACTGTGGACACATCAAGTCTGTGATCTTTGGGAATACTTTCCTGACCAGGTTCGTTGAGGTTGAGAATAGCTGAAGACAGTGTAAGGGAAACTTGTGCCTTTTGTCCAACGGGTCTAAACAAGACAATTATTTTAAAATGAGTAATTCTCTAATATAATTCATTGAAAAAAATAACCACTTTTGCCAAAAATAGATACTTTTATTGATATAAATCATCGTAATAAAACATAAATATTATTTATTTACTTAAATATACATACTTAGCAATTTTAAGTTTACCAACTTCCATATCTCCAGGGGCCTTTTCCCATCGTTCAGAAACATATTTGGGGACTTTGACAAGCCAGACACCTCTATTAGCATTAGAGAGATCTAAATCTCGATCCATATGAGTCTCTTTCGACATACTGGAAAAAATTGTAACTATTTACACGTTAAGCAAATAGAGTTTAAATAAACCTTATAAGTACAAATGTTTATATTGTAACTATTTTATTTAAATCACGAATCTATATTTTCTCACAATTCATAATAGTTTTTTTTTGATAAAAATACTACTTCGTTTTTATTCGCATCCTAAAATTTTAAAAACTACTTAGATTAAAGTTCAGGGTATCGGTATTGTCACCTATCATTCTTACTGACATTTCCATCCTTCAGAATAATCGATTGTTCTGTGAACGAAATAATGAAAGGTATAGAATGGTACCACAAAAATTTGGTACCACCACTACTACAGGTTACCTGTATGGTACAAAGTGCGCAGACTGGGTAATATATCTAGTTATATAGCAGTTGAAGACATTAGTTGGAAATGTAATTTAGCTTTATTGTTCAATAGTATGGTATACACTGTATAGAATAAATATGGCAAAAGAAAGCAGTTGTAAAGGTTGTAGTGGAGCTTCTAAATATCTGATTGCTTATAATAGTTTACAAACATTAGGGTAAGTATTACCTATTTCATTTTATTCAAACATTGTTATTGTAAAACTACATCAGCAAATTAATTCATGCATTCATTCAATTAATATATTTTACGCAAATAACCAATAAACTTTAGTTATGTCGATTGTGTTAGTAGCCTGAACCAGAATCAGTATTAACATTTCATGCGGTGTACTTCTTTTTTCAAAATAATTTCTCTATTCATTCCTTGAGAATTATATGTAATATATTATTAATCCTCGTAATAATAATGCATATCTCTGTTATTCTATTGCCCCAAAGTTTTTCATTTCAGATTATACTACATGTCTCATATTACTTGAGTATGAGTTTATATTATATTTTTTAAGGTTCAATAATGTAATAGCACTAGTTATGTCTTCTGATCTTAAGTGAACTTAATAAACTATAATATGTGTTGATACAACAAAATATTTTTGAGTGAAGCAATCACCTGAAGAAATAACAAAGATTAAGCAGCCACCAGACAATGTAATGGTGCAATTTGGCAAAACTATATCAAAGTCCACAGAGATGAGATGAACTATTGCAGACATGCTGCCAAAATTTTGATATTTCATAGTTAGATTAATTTTAAGAAATTATGAAATATCTAGTGATTATAGATGTATAGAAGTTATTTAGGTAGTATAGTATAGATATGTCGAACAAAAGGCAGAATGTAAAATGTTTAATTTGACACTACAAGGATATCCAACAAAGAGGTTTAAAATAAGGTTTTGAATATACAGACATCAAAGAAATTTGTAGACCAATATATTTTCTTTTGTGTGTATGTTCTTAGTTTTACTAGCATTAAAAAACCTTCTGCACAAATAACCCTAGAGGACCTCACAAATGCTTAGTATTATTATTTTATTATATTATTTGTATGTTTATCAGTACATAATGTAATGTTTTTTGATAAGATTATCATAAAAGTGCTTTATATAAAGTGATTTATTTCCGGCTATGCTACTTATAATTATATATTTACTTTTTATTGATTATACCTACTTTCTTATGTCCTATATTGATGTCTTTAGCCCTGTGATGTCACCCTGTAATTGAGCATTATAATTTTTTTTTGTTTTATTTTTGGCATAGTTCAACAAAGCTTTGACTAAACCAGCATTAAAAATTATATAGCTATGTAAAATCTTAGATTACAAACTGTAAGGGATTTAATATCAAGGAATAGTTCAAATCATTCAATCGGAAAATAAAAATAATGAAGAAATATTAGAAAATTTGTAGCTCATTAATAACGAAAGTATTGTTGATCATTGCTATAATAAAACAAGATTGGAATGAAAACTTTTTTTATTACACTATGATAACACCATGAGGCCCAGGACGAAAAAAGAATTTATAATCCATTTCAAAAATTGGTTCAAGTTAGTTTTTATCAAAAACTTTCTATGGAATTTACACTAAAAAAACAAAATCAAGAGAAAAATCTTGAACCAAGAAATTTTTCTTGGTTTGAATGAATTATTTTTAGTTTAAGTATCTTTTCTTTTCAAAATGGTTTTTTTAGTTCGAGATTTCTCTCTTTGAATGAAGTTAACTGTTTTTTCAGTGTATTATAATTTATTTCATTATTTCACTTCTTAATCTATGGGTAAGATGTTAATTTTTCAATAGATGAATATGGTCTTTATCGAGTAATACTTTTTACTTCTTTGATAGGATCATGTGCAGTTGCATCTGTAACAGAAGCATTTGAATTATAAAAATATACAATTTCTTCACTATATTCACACATCATTGGGAGAGTTGAGAGTTTTTCTCAAACTCGTTGGTTTCCACGACTTGATGTATGCTACGCATTAGAAATAGAGTGATCTGTAATAATTGATGCGATCTCATTGATGCTACGGGATTGCATCGAAAATTATAACATTCAGAACTAGTATTCTAGTCATTGTTTGGCTTGTAATTCTTAATTGTTTTAATGCTGCTAGTAAGAAGTTTCAACAATCTCAAGCCAAGACATTAGAGACAGACAATTTTCTGAATATGAAGAAAAAGCTAAAACACTATATGAAGTTCACAATTATTATAGTTTTGATAATTGTCGCAAAAAAAGAACAGAAAAATTCTGACAGATGACTCAGAGTAAAAGAAAGATCACCTTCCTCTGGACAAGAATGTTTTCATACAAATGTTTATTACCCTATTCCAGACACTCTGTTGAAAACACAAGTTGAAAAATCTTGCCAATAAACTAGTCATAAGTATTCTGATGATTTGGAAGAGACGTTAGGCAATGAATTTATTCATTTCCATTATCAACTCAGAGATTCCTTAGCAAAAACGAAAAATAGAGTCTTCGAGATGTTTAACTGAATGTGGAAATTGCTTATTTATCTGTTGGATTGAAACTTAATATCACAGAATGTTGAGTGAATAACACAAGTTTTTTGCAAACGTCTCAATGCAATGTTACTACTTCAATATAAACATTAATTTGAATCAATATTTGGTTTTAGATTTTTTATATTGATAGAAATGTTTTTTAGGTGGTCCTATCTTTTACTACAACTTCTGTATTACTATCTATTTGCACATAATGAGTCTCTTTATGAAACTGTGAAATGGAGTTTGATAATATTCCAAAATGCTGCAGTTTTAGAAGTATTACATGCGGCACTTAAATTAGTGAAATCCAGTCCTATTATAACAGCAGTTCAAGTTGCATCTAGAGTCATAATTGTATGCGGAGTCCTTATGGCAACAGAAACACCACGGAGTTCAATTGGATTCACTTTATGCCTTGTGGCATGGTCAATCACAGAAATTATTAGATACAGTATGTACGCTCTCTCGTTGGTAGATGCAGCACCTTATGCTTTGACGTGGTTAAGGTAAATTTGATTTGTTAATAACGAGCATTATGTGAAACTTTGAAAAATTTATAATACATATGCATTTAATTACTTACTAGAAATCCGAAACAATCTTAATTTTTTTAAATAGGTTTTTATATAAGATGTTAAACAATGAGACAAGGATTTCAAATCTCTAGTTTCACATACTATAACTTGGTAACCCCTCTCATAATAATACGTTTTAATAATAGTTGAAACTATTTTTTAAATATATATTACAACACTATCAGTATCTAATATTTTAATAGAGCAATAGTTAGAGAAACTCATATTTACGTCTTAATAAATTGATTGATTTTAACAATTCACAAAATTTTATTTCAAATATTTACATATTTCTCTAATAAATGTGTAAAAATAAAAACATCCAAAATATGTTCTGTGTCATTTATAATAGGACTTCAGAGGTAATCAAGCCATGCATTTAATCTCGTGAAGATTGCTTCATTGCATTCCATAATAACAAAATGTAGGCCTATACTATAATAATACTCCATAATGAGTTTGATGTACTTCTTACATTTAATCTTAAAAACTGCTACAAGATCAGTTTTTTCATCATGATTAATTCCAGCTAAACCATCACCAAATTTTGCAACTATCATGATGAAATCATGATTCATTCATTATGAGTTTTGGTAATCTTTGTCAAAGTTACTAAGAACACAATGTCATGTATTTAAGAGTCAACACAAGTTTTCATAAGAATATTTTTTGCTTTAGTGTGACTTAGTTTATTCCCAACTTTCTGGTCTATTAAATGAAAATATTTATATTTGTTGCTTGGTTGAGACTAGAGAATTTTTTGTTCTAAAATTTAAAAATCTTACACCAGACATTCCAAATTTATTTTTAAGATCATAATATAAATCATTTCATGGTCTTTCGTTCCCAGATTGACATTTTCAGTTAACTAAGTAATTATGTGTAGTTTTAATCATTATGTATACAATTTATATACTATATAGTGCCAATTATAGAAAAGAGATATTCAGACTAGCTGGTTTCAACAATACTTGTGTCATACAATAAATAATAATTGGAGTTAATTGAGTTTGTAATTACGTTTTAATTATCAATTGAAACCGTCCAATATAATATTGATAATTTTCAATTGAATATTTATTACATTTCATAAAATTCCAATGGTGTCATGATATGTACAAATAACGATTTCAAATATTGTATTTTAATTAACATATCATTAGCGTTTAATGGTTTTTTGGAACAATAGGTATACATTTGGAATATTTACATACAAAGACAAATTAAGAAGTTTAACATTTGTTTTTCAACTTTGAACTTGCAGTGAAATACAAAAGAATAATAAATTGACAGAATATACAGTTTTCTTTAAAAAATTTAACCATAAATAAGTCTCAAGTCTAAATATGTATTGAAAAACATATGATTATTAAGGTAAATGTCGGTCACGTGTTGGAAAACAATCAAATCCATTTATGTTAGCAAAAGGTTAAACAAAAATACTCTGCACCAGTTAGTCCTTGGCAAATTAAAAATTTTAAATTATAAGTAGATTTGTCCGCCTCATGTATGAAATTTATTTTGATGTTATTAATTCATTTTTTGCTTTGTAATTCAGAAATTTATTGATTCTAGTGATCAATAATCTCAAATTGTGGTTTAACGTTTCATTCAGAGAATTATGTATCTTATTTATAGAGCCAACAGCTTGTCTAAAAATAGAGGATACTGCTTTACAACTGGAGGGGCGAATTGAGAACCTTATTTTTTCATATTTCTGCCAAGCAGTTTTGATTATAGTGCTCACTCTTTGGGAGTAATTGTGAAAAATAAAGATAATTGATTTCATGATACCAACTACCTCATCCCACATAAATCAATATTAGTTTTGGATGCTATATTAGGGTTATAACATTACCTTTTTCTCTTATTTTTCATTTTGTAAAAAAGTTGTTAGGCTTCCCTATGCGAACAAGATTTCTTGTAATAATTTGATAGATATCACTAGTTTCAGTTCAATTATTCCTAAAATAAATAAAACTGATATATGAAACGATAAGGTTATTCAACATTTGTATTTCTTTGATTTTTGTGTGTGAACAAGAAGAAACTTGAATTATTAAACCTAATACATTTTTGGAATTCAGAAGCTGAATATAGGAAAATTTATATCATTTCAAGTAAAATGAATTCTATTACTAATGTACGATTGCCATTGTTGTTTTCTTTTGTAAAATCCAGTTTGGGCATTTTTCATTTTCAGATATTCTACATTTATTTTATTATATCCAATAGGCATTACGGGAGAGTTGTTCTGCTTGTACTGGGCTCAAAAAGAAGTTGGAGAAAATAACTTATACTCTTTCAAAATGCCAAATGAATTGAACTTTATTTTCAATTATCAACATGTTCTGGTTTTCTTGATGCTGTTATACCTACCCAGTAAGTATTTTCTTTTATATTAAGAGATGCAGAAAATGGTATAATGAAAAGTAACTAGTAGTACTAAATACATCAAATGGACTATAAATATCAGTCAAAAATACACTGAATTATGTTAGTTTACTGTTCAAACATTATTGCACAACATGTAAAATAGGAATCATTTACAGGTTTAAACTGAATAAAAATATTTTCATTGAACTCAGATAATTGTATTTCAAATTCCCTTTTTAATAGATTCCCGTATCTTCTAGGATGGCTCCAAGAGATTATATCCTTGATCCTACAAATTTTTAGTCCAAAGCATTTTTTTAGTTTGTTATAGCAAGGCAACTTGAAACTAGGTAATTTGGAGTTTCTTTCTCTTATTGCTTATATCTTTCAGTCCTGAAGGAACTTTTTGGTTATGACCAGTACTGGATTCTTCCTTTTCCCGAAACTTTCTAAAAATGCAGTCCTTTACCACTGCAGGTTTATTGTTCTTGATTCCTAAAACCATAAAGACATTGTTGCCGAGTTGATGATTTTTCTATAACATTCCCCAATCAATTTTGAATCGATGATGTGGAGCTCAATGCTTCAATAACAACTGAACTGCCAGAATGGATTGTTATGTTGCATTTATAATAATTTCTTTCCACTAATTTCTTAATGATAAATATTTCTGCCTGAATGGTGCTCGCATAGTACCCTAATGGTAGTTAGCATTAGGTGCCAGTTCCTAATACTTCAACGTCAGCTGCCGTTGCTGCTTGAAATAAAGTTCTTATTGAAGATAATATTTATTTTTTTTTCAAACCGCCCTTCTATTTAAGTACAGAGCATAAAATTGGTTAAAATATTTTATTTTCCATTAAATATGTTAATATAGTAAATATCAACTTTGTAATTTTTTCTTATTAATACTTGGACATTTTTCAGTCTTTCCACCACTTTATGGGCACATGTTTGAGCAAAGAAGAAAAGTTCTTGGAGGAAAGAAAAAAGAATAACTCTTTAAAGATGTTGATGTTCTTTTGATATTTCAAATATTTTCTACAATATCAATTTTGTTGGACTATAAATAAAATATAGTTTATATTCAAAGTAGTTCTATTTTTACATTACATATAATTTACAAGAAAATTAGAGCATATGTTGTTGATAATTTTTGGAACTGAGGAAAGGTTAAGATATTAAGGAACTAGTCCATACTAGTTCCTTAATCTCTGTCATGCATCCTGGTGAGGAAATTGATGGAAACGAAAATAATATGCCACAACAGAAACAGAAGTATTATTTACTACAAAATTCAAACTTTATACCAGGTAAGTCTTCAAATATCAACTCACGCATTTCCTAGCCAATTGTGAAAAGATGAAGATCCAATAGTACATTTTGACTGAAAGTTAGGACATAGTTCACCTAGAATAAGCATTCTTTTTTCTTTAATTTATAACCCAACGTAAACCGAAAATCTTAACAAACTACTTGATTTGAGGTCGGTTCTTAATAAGCACATTTAGTGCAAAAGTCACGAACGCCATTGTGTTGTCTAGGTTATTGGATGTTAACAAACTGCTTTGTAGTATGTTTTAAGCATTTATGTAATACTCCTATATAGACAGTTGGTATGAGAAAAAACGGTGCCAACAATGTTTATTTTCGCTTTCGTTCGAGACACTTTATCTATACTGCGCATGCTTTATGCGCGCAAAAGATGCGAACAAATAGAACACTATTTGTTTCACTTAGTCGGAACACCTTCTACTTATAGAAACTGTTCATTACACATATGGTTTTAAGCAAAAGATCTATATTAGTACATTTTTTTTATCCAAAACATCATCTAATGTATATTTTAGTTTAGATTATGGCAATTATTTGTTGAGTTTTAAATTGTGCCAAAATAATGGAAAAAACGTATGCAAAATCAGTCTTTGAAATGCTAAGTTGAAAAATGGATGAATTGATACTTGTGGAATTTTGTCATTTTATCTATACAACAAATATTTTACATATTCGTAAATTTATTGTAGAAAGTACTTGTGAGACTTTGAAAAATATGCCCCGAAAACAATATAAAATTTGTTAATATGTTATAAAGAATAGATTTGTTAATTAGTATTTGTTAAACTAAATTTCATACAAATACTATAGAAATACAGAAGAAAAATATCTAGATCAAGCGGTCTTTTACATTCAATAAATTAAAAAAATATTAGTTTTACTCGAAATTTGAGCTTTTCTCTCATTGTATTCTATCGAATTATTTAATTCCTGTATTCTACTAAGCGTTGAGACCACGGAATCGGATCACTTCTTACCAATGAATGAATAACCACCCTATCCTCACCCCTCTCTTGATAATGGCTCTAAAGCAGGAGTCGAGAGAATTTTCAAAATTCCAAGGCGGTTCAACCCGTGAACCTAGTCCTGTTGTTCATAATCTTGACCGCGGACACCTATCTGGGCATGGTTATGGTTGTGCATTATACTTATTAAATATAAATTCTTTTCACAAGACTAAACAGATATCTGAAATATCCATAAAATAAAGTTGGCATTATGTTAACTGGGCCACTCTGGTATAAAGAATTTCTATAAATAGATATGAACTTGAAGCAAACATTATAATAAAATCGCATAAAAATATCTAAATACAATCCAAATTTGAATATTTTAGAAGATATTTTCTATCCGGTTTTATATTTATCCTCAGAAACGGCCATTCCTATGTTCTCGACTGTCGGCTTTCAACAGATGACGTTACACGTAGATCAGACGAATTACCAGGCCACCTACCCTCTACCAACTTTGACCACCATCCACCTATTTTATATAAGTGATCTGTTAAAATACCTGACTACATAGAACATACTCCTAAGAATACTGGCACAAAATATGGTATCCACTCAGTGGA
This sequence comes from Diorhabda carinulata, assembly GCF_026250575.1. Lineage (NCBI taxonomy): Eukaryota > Metazoa > Arthropoda > Insecta > Coleoptera > Chrysomelidae > Diorhabda > Diorhabda carinulata. The sequence continues at coordinate 33,492,444 of NC_079460.1, read as the reverse complement.
ATCGAATTAAAACTAAAGAGCACAGCAAATAATTTTCTGTAGTAATCTGAACTACTAATTTTTTGTCTGGTGAACTTCGGAAATTCAAAAAATAACATACAAATTAACGAAATAATCATAAATTATATTACAAAATAATAATCAACAATTATTAATGGAACTAATTAAACTCGAAATAAAGGTATACATTCTAATATACTAAAGGAGCAAAAGACTGAGAATTAATTACTTATAGTGATACTCCCAAAAAACAAGCACATGATGAGAGTTGGGAAGTATTTTTAATGCAATTATTGCTTATAGAACTCATAGAACGTAATCTTCCAGCACTCTTATTCATATCACTTTTTTAATGCTTCAACAGCAATCAATGTGATAAAAATTCTATGGATTCACTCGTAATGCCCTCAAATATAAATTATTTAAATACTTTTTTAGTTTCACTTGGTCAGTCATTATAAGAATAGAATCTCACAATAATTAATAATAAATATTATATGCTATTGAACGTACTTTTCACAATCCAATATGAAATTGTCTCCTGAATCTAAATTACTGTTTGTTTTATTGAGTAATTTTTGTAATGCTGGCATTACTTGAAATGGTGATTTCTCTAAAATGTAATTCAACGACTTGGATAGTTCATTGATAATAAATTTCCCTGCGGAGATTACCTGTTCCCTGTCTGTCCTTATAGTTCTCATGTTCGAATTATTACCTGCGTTATTTTGATTAGGAACTTGATGTTTACCGTCAGCATTTATGAATATTTCATCACCATTGTGTATAATCTCCAATTTTAATACCTCTTTTCCTACAACTATTATTTCTTCAATAACTCTTGATCTGTTCTGTATGTTGTTTTCTTGATCATTTACATTATCTTTTGAAATGATTGCAGACGTTTGATGTTCGGGTTCTATAGATGCTCTTTTACCAGTAGCAGTTTGATAGAAAATTTCTTTAAGATCAGCATCTTCAATTTTATTTTGAAAAGGTGGAGGTGATGGTAGGAGCCACCCAATATGATAGCAAATGTATCCAGTATTATTTTTGAGACATGTACATGATAAAATTTCTGTATTAACAGCATAATTTGTATTTCCAGCCTTAAGACTAGGAACAAAATATAAATATTCGTTTACTTGTTGTATTGTTTCTTTGTCTATATTTACTGGTATATTTCTTGACATATTTCTTAATGCGCGATCTTTTACTATATCCAGTAGTCTTCCTGTATTATAGTCAACAAATTTTGTCAAAATAAAATCAAACAATTGGATTACATTAAATGATCTCATTCTATGAAAGATAGACTGCTTTATCAAACACGATGATGTCTCAGAATCGTCCAGTGAGAGTATATTTTGATAATTATGATTCAAATAAACGTGTCGATAAGCGTTAGTCCACATATCTTTTCTCTGCCAATATGCTTTCAAAACTTTCAAATAATTATCGTACTTATCAGCAAGTATAATTGCTTCTTTAAACAACTGATCACAAGTTTCTTTGGTAGGAGCAATCATGATTTGCCTGAATTGATTGAAATAAGTCAATGCTTCATCTCTGTTAATACCGTTTTTTGAACAAAGTAGGTATTTCCAAAGCGACTTTAATATATGTAACATGCAGAAAAATACTTCCGATTGAGGCCATAAAGTATTCAGAGCTGTTTCAGCTGCTTCACAGTCATCAATGACAAATAGTTGGGGGCCTTCCCTATTACCGTAAAACATTGTGTCACCTACTAATGATTGTAATATTTTTAGACCTCTAAGAATCAAATCAGACCTCTCTAAACTAGTAATAATAACACCAAGAGGTAAATAACCGCATGCGCTATTAGTTGACATAAAAAAAGTTTTGCTGTCATCATTATCTCCAGGATTAACGGATTCCATATATACAATTTCAGATGAAACTTTTATAAATTGATGAACCCTTTTGAATAACGGAGGACATAGCCTAAAAAACATTCAAGATTAAAAAAGATTATTTATCAAGTTAGATTTCAATTTAATAAAAATTTTCCACACAAAAAAGTTTATCGATTAGTTTATAACACAGAAAATTTTTCTATCTGTACACTGCAATAGAATGTGTATAGATGTAACATAGAAGTAAGAAACTATGAAATATGTAATTTTCAATGTGAAATTATAAAAATTTATGAATATGCCTGTATCAAACGGTTTTTTACATTTATTAGTTTTTCCTAAACAATATTTGGTGTGATAATTAAAATAAAAAAATATTCATTTTTCTCAAAACAGTTTGTTCTCTATTCTACACGTCACGCTTTCGAAATTCATTTACCCAAAGATTAGATATATGGAGTAGACTAATTGAGTTCTCATTTCTCTCTTCTTTATTTTCTTGTAATTTGAAATGAGAAAATTTTAAGTGAAGTAATAAGAAAATAATCTACCTAGAGCACTTTAAATTTAGTTAATTACCTAAAAAAGTAGTGTAAGTTTTTAACATAAAATGAAAATTTGAGATTTATACATGAAACGTATACAATTAATTCAAAATACGGAAAACTTATTTTCATTATAATTAAGTAAAATTAATGATAATAATACACGATAGCATTTTATGATGATAATTTCACTTTTAGTCATAATAAAACACCTAAAATACTTACACAATAACAAAAGACTCTTGATCTATTTCAATCATTGCACATTTCTCCCCCATTTCAATATTATATTGTTCTACTCTTGTGATTAAAAATGTTTTGTCAGTATAGTCAATTGAGCCATGTTCTCTTGTGAAGAAATTATACGATCTATGGCAGAAATTCCTATCAGGGCAGATACTGCGATTTACTACAAAATATTTTTATTGTAATCGCATTTGTTAATAAATTTTATGAGAAAAAATACTCATCGGAGCAGTTTGTTCCAAATAAATTATTTTTGTACTCATTTGTTCTACATATACATTAGACTGGGCCAAAAAACGACTATATTTTATCAGAAATATCAATTTTTTACGGTTCAAAATACTTATTTTCAAAAAAAAATTGAATACTTCACGTCTACAAAAAAGGTTTCTTAGCACTTTTAGTTAAATTCACTCTAATAAAAGTCATTCGATGTTGAGGTTAAAAAGTAATTTATCGTTGGTTTTGCATCACACATGATTTTTTCCACTTAGAAAAATTTACGACTTAAATGTTGACAATAACTTTTTTTGTTGGAGCACTAAATTTTTTTTATAAAATCATAATTTTTCAATGAATTATTTTACTTTTTAATATTTGGTTATCTAGTTTTATTCATTTTTAATGCATTTAAATAACTCCAATATTAAAAAAAATTTGGCTTCTCAATTAATCAAATTGTTTATTTGAGTGGGGATATACTTTTTTTATAAACTTGCACCTTTAAACTTCCGTTTTGAGCTCTTATATTGTTCTGTCCTTTTTAATCTCAATACTGGACTCAAATACGAAATACTGAATGTTCCACTGATATTTGAATTTTCTGCATTCACTATCAATTTTTCGCTGCTTTTCCATACTACTAAATCACACACAAAAGCAAAAATTCAAATCAAAATACTGTTCCAAAGATGTCTTAAACTTAAACACGCACAAACACGTTTTAAGAAGGTACGCACTATTTTATTTCACAACAGTGTCATAGGAACTGACTAGTGGTTGTGCCACTAACCTTCTTATATATTCCAATTACTGCCATGTCGTGTCACGTTACTCCTCATGGTTCGTAGTCTACAACTAATCTAGAAATTACAGATAATGACAGGAAAATTAATAACATGCAGTGTTGCAGTTTTGCGGACTTTAATCCGATTTGCAGCCTTTTTTAAACGTTGCGTACTTTTTCGGACTTTTTTTTTCATCAGTTGACACTTTCACTTTTTACCACCGGCAACGATGATAATATGGTTTTGGCCCTCAAAACTTACTGGAGTAATCAGTATAGCCCTAAGGCTGGAAAGTTTGGAGACCCCTGTAATATACTATTACATCGATAACCAATCGTTAAAAAGTACAATAATACTAAGATAAATTATGTTTTTATAAAAAAATTAGTGGTCCAACAAAAAAAGTTATTCTCAATATTTCATATAATATAAAATATTTCAGATTGATAATTGATGATTTTTGAATGTAATTACTGTTAAAAAATCGTAGAGATACGATTAATTTTATTATTAAGGACTCAAACTATCACGATAATTTTGTATATCATGAATGATATTTTCACAGTATCCCTTAGATAACATGTTTTTTCTTGGCCCATTCTAATATACATAAGAATATTCAAATATGCATTAATTTAAAAGTAATCAAACAAAATCTACTTAATTGAAAATAAATCACCCAACAAAAGATAGGTATCTAATTTAATAATCTTAAAATATATTGCAATGAATCTGAGGAAGAAATCAGTCTTTGGTTATATAAAGCATTGCCCAAATCTTTCATTCACTCTTCTGTATATTGGGACACTCTAAACTATATAATATGTTCTATCTTAGAGCTGGAAGTTGCAAAAATACGTCTCAATTTGCATCAACTATAAGCCCATGACCCTGATCTGGTTTCTTACAGCCTTTTGAAACTTTCTAATGCTTTAAAAATCAATTAGTGTGTCATATGGAATCTATGTTACATGCATTTGTTAGAACCTTCTACTTTCACTCAATATCTGCAACCCATTCTTTAAAGGTTAGCAAACAGTTATCAATCTTGAAAAATAAATTTATTCCATGCAAAAATACTAGGTGTTATAGAAGAAGGGAGAGCAGAAACATTAATATATTTTATTTAAAGTTTTAGCCAAATAACAATTTATGCATAGATTTGGGCGAGGAGTGTAGATATATGGCTATTTCCAAGAATTGAACAGGCCATACCTATTTGTATGATACTTAAATATGATCTTAAAATATTAAAATTTATAATATGGTACCTACCAAATAATTCCTCATAATTAAATGGATTATTTATTTGCAAATCTATTTTAATATACTCATGAGCTGTTGATGCATTATATCCAACAGAAAACAGGTCCTTCAACTTATTTTGAACACTCTTACTAACCCTTCTATAACGTACTGAAAGAGTTGAGGAATGATTATGGGTAATCACATAATCAATTATACATGGCATATCTGGGTCAGGAGGGTCCTTTCCTCTATATTTTTTTTGTATTCTCATTAAAGATATTGATATCCTAGAGGGGCAATTTGTATTTCTTGTACCTGTTTTTAGATTAGGATAAGTACTTTTGTTTCCTGTTTTATGCTGACAAGTTAGACGCCTTTTAAAAATAACTTTTTCCCCAGCACATTTTCTTGTATTAGATATGGAATAACTACATTGTACTTTTTCTTCCAAGGCTTCCATCCAAGCTTCAATTTCTTTAGTTGAAAATAAAGCTACTTTAATACATATCTCTAATTTTTTAGGTGAACCATACACAACTTTTTTGAGAAGTTTGTATTTCCATTCTGATGGGAGAGCATTCTGAAATTGAAAACAATCAAAATAAATATTTATATTATAAACAGCAGATGTTATATTTTTAACAGTGAAATAAAGAACATGTAAAAAGTGGCATATATTTCTTGAAATTTTATCCTAGTAATAACTCTTAATACTTAAGCCATTTTCATTTTAAATCAACTATTATTTTACATTAGTAAATAATTACAACTTTATATGAACTAACAAATATTGTACGAAGGATACATTGTCTATCAAAGCAGAAATCTAACAAAACTGAAAGGTTAGTAATTAAATATAATCTTGAATATTTTTTGGAAAACATAATGGTCTTGAAATAGTAATTTAGTAAAGGATTACTTAATTCATTAATTTCATTTTTGACAAAATTTAATAATTAAATTGGTAAGGCGCCTTACATATAAATATTTTTCAGAATATATTTTGTTTTAAAATATCAAATTACCTTGATTTCGTCATTAATGGAGCTACTTGAATCTGATTCACTCATGTTCAAAATTTAAAAAGTTAAAAAGTTATTTTGCGTGTAATAACTTCCTTAACAGTATTTGAATTTGAAATAAAAGCATCCGACGAGATTCAATATAACTTAAACTTATGTTATGGGAAAACTAATTGACATGTAGCGACTGTGAAAACAGGAATACGAATGTCAAAATCAGTATGACCAGATAACCATGATTATGATCAATAAGAAACAGTTGAAAATCACAAACTCGTTTATGTCTACTTTATAAGAAAATATATACTCTGAAATATTCATAATGTCAAATGATATATTTGAAATTCTTTATTATTTTTTACTTTTATGTTTGTTTTTCGGTCACCGAATATGATTATTTTCAAGTATTCGAGTTCTATGGCTCCGACACATGTCAAATCATCAAAACAAAATATAAATGAGAATAACAAAATATCACGTTCATGTACGTACTTATAGGTATTGTTATTAACAATTAAATATTGAATAAAGAATACCATATGAAGTAATTATTTCTTAAAAATGTTAATTTCTTTAAAAAAAACCCATAAAGAACATTTACATTTTCTGACACTTCAACAAGTTGAAAGTAGGTATTTTTCATTAAGATTATATTATATTTATTTAAGTTTTTTCTAGTTGTTGAAGACTTCTGTACTTTAGCAACAGATTTTGTAGACAATGGCCCTAATTTAGAAAATTATACTGCATTATCGAAGAAATTAGAAGTGGAGACAGATGTTATACAAAATTGCATTTATGGTATTACACAGTTATTATTACTCAGTTGTAAACATAAGGTTAGAACGTATTGTATTCTCTTGAAATAAAACAAAATTAAAATGATGCAATACATAATATATAATATATTTTCAGTTGAGTGATGCAGATTTTAGAGATTCGATTCTCACATTAGGATTTTCTTCAGACCAACAGGTCGTATTAAGTAATTTGTACAGTGCAAAACAAGATGAAATACATGCAGTTCTTGAAGTTTCTATTTCAGAACCACACTATGATGACCTACGATGGAGATTTGAGGCTCAAGTATCATCAAGATCACTTCTAAATCATGTAGTGCCAGTTATAACTATTGAACTTACAACTAAAACAAATGTTGATGGAACAGTAGAAACGGAAAAGTGTAATCTTCAAACTGATCAGAATAATTTATTACATATTATTAATGAGTTAGAAAGAGCACTTTCTGAATCTAAAAGCAGACATTCTAGAAAGATTCAGAGAGCTCTGAAAAATTAATATTTTGAATTATAAAGAGCATAATAAAATCTTTGTTGTTTATTTCTAAATACTCTCTTGATTATTAGTTATTATATAAAAGATAATTTTCACTAATTATGAAAAAGTAAATGTTAGAAACTGGAAGTGAGCTCCATCTAATTTAATTCAGAAGATATTTGGAACAACTTTTATGGACATTAATAGAAGGATATGATTTAAAATGCTTTAATCCATTACCAGATTTATCAAGTCATACATGAGGTTAGAGAAATATTAAATGAGCAAATATATGTGCAAATTTTACAAAACGTCTAGATTCAAACACCATTACTAGAAATATTACCAAGTGACAATTTATAAACTGCATATTTTTCCTGAAAACTCAATAGTTTCTTTATTCCTACATATTATCATACACATACAATTATTTCGAGTTGCTAAACAACACAATTTGCCAATGAGAAACAATATTTGACATCAGATTAAATGAAATTTTTCCTACCAGAAATTAGGAGCATGCTATTTGTAAATTATTCCATATTAAACCTAGGTAAGTAGAACTATCTGGAAACCAGTAATAATATTTTAATCTTCTATTTCTAATTTATTTAAAATACCTCACACCTGACACCAATGTAATGTTTTTCTTCTTATACTTTAAACTATTTCCAGCAGTGAAGTGGATTTCTACACACTTTACATACTTAATTTAAATAGTTGAAACAATAAAATATGTACTGAACACTAGACTATTCACTATTTATAATAATTATACACTAATATTTAACTATTCACAACTTATATAATTTATTTAAATTCACTGGTTACTTTTTACTATTTCCATCCATTCAATATGACATTCAATAATTTACTTCCTCGCTAATAAACAAGCCAGTATTTATATCAAAAGAATTTCACGAATAATTCGATTCTGAAAAGTAAACAAACAAATAAAAAGGCCTTCCTGGAAATTGATTTTTTCAAAACAATATATTATAAACAAATTAATTAAAAAAATGGATGCTGCGAATAAAAATATGTAAAAAAAAACAATATCAACCGCCCCATCGCAGAACTTTGGACTATTCCTTTGTAACCGAACAGGACTGGCTTCATAGCCCATGTAGTTGACGAGTTCGTAACAATATGTTTATTAATTTTGCTATATCGGCTAATGTTTTTTTTATTTACATTCATTTATTTCAATTTATTTATAACGTACTTCATAGCTTCACATTGTATGGAACATACAAAATTTTAACTCATCCTACTCCTACTCTATTTATATTGAAATCCGTCTGTTTACAATTTAACTGAAAGTCCAAGATTAGGTAATGCCATAAGATGTTTATTGTCCAACCGACCTCTGACCTGTTAGAACCTTCATGTTAAAAAATTATCATCTAGGTATCTTTAGAATTATAAGCAACAAATAGATTTAGTAAGTTTCGAATATCGTCGACGGAATTCACATTTAGTTGGGATCTTTCCAAAAAAATTTAGTTGTTGAAAATAGTGCTGTTTATTTCAGATGATAATAAGCTACGGGTCATTTTTGTGAAAAACGAGCGTAAAAGTATTTCCAAAAGTTATATTAATGATTTCAATTTATATTCAATATATTAATCAATTCTTAATTTTTATATACCACTTCTTTTCTCCACAGTTCAGTATCTTAAGAAATTTCTTGAATTTAAAAATAAATTCCATCATTTTGAGCTTATTTTTTTCTGGTTCACGAACTCAATATGTGCTACCCCTAACACAATTCAACACTAATTGAGACCAGAGCACTATAAAATTCAGTAAATATCCAACACCACTCCCTATATTGATATTAAATTTAAAAAAAAATTGATATTAATATCAGTTTTCATTCTATTAATATTCATCGTTGATCCCTACTAATACCTATTTTAAATATTGTCCAATAAATATTTTCAGTATTGTCCTACACTGACAGTAATAATTATAATATAATGTCTACTTATTGATATGAATACTTATTACGTTCAACCTATCTAAGATGAGCTGAGGTAAATCCACGTGCAATAATATGACACATCTTTTTGGTGAACGTTGTCCAACCTGAGTTAGGCTTTTCAGTATTGTTATCTTCATACGCATGGTCTAAAAAACAAATTCTACACAATCAGGGGGGCGCGTTTCCAAAGGGAGGCGTAGAGAGAAGTCAAGGGAGGCGGAAAGCGATTGTAATTCCTTTTTTTATACCATTAAGGTGGCAAGCAGATGTAAAATTTCGTTAAGAGGATAATTTTATCGTTTCATTGCGAAGTTTCTATTGCTACCTTCTAGCTCCATCATCACATCAGTACCGTGATGATAAGTCATCATAATATTGCATTGTCACGCGATTTACACATAAAAAACACCGTGATTGTTGTGATGCATGATGTAAATACTACAAGGTGAGCTATAGCGCACCGGCTGGAAAGCAGCCAAAGAGATGCGCAGAACGAGTCGAAAATGAGCCCTCGGGAAGAACACACCTTGTAGTTTTTACATCATATTGTGATGCCCTTTCTCAAGCTTTGTACTACGCATGCGCGCACAAACATATTAACACACATTATACCGTCGCTTGTTTCATCGATTTTTAAATCACAACGATATAAGAAGTTTTCATTTCAAAAAATGAACAAATAACATTTCAATGTAATGATGGTGACAAAAAATAATTTGGATTGGAATAAGCTCATTGGACAGATGGCGCTCCTGCAATGATAGGTGTACGATCGGGCGTAGCTAAAAAGCTCAAGGAAAAAAATCCCGCAACGGTTAGTACACATTGTGTTATTCATAGGCAAGCTTTGACTTCCAAAACTTTGCCACAGAAATTACGCCAGACTTTGGACTCGGCTATAAAAATTGTCAACTACATCAAGAACAGCGCTTTGAACATTCTGTGATTTACATTACTCTGCGAGAATTCCGATTCTGATCACAAAGTTCTTCTGTTCCTTCCTTTCCAAAGGCAACATGTTTGCTCGCCTTTATGAATTGAAAGAAGAGATAATTATTTTTCTCGAGTTCAAAGCAAAACACGATTTCCTTACAATGTTCAAAGATGACATATTTCAATGGAAGTTCGCGTATTCAACTGACATATTTGGTGCCTTCAATGAGCTAAACTTGAAACGGCAGAAAGAAAGGGCAGAAACAGTACTATAATAAACAATTATGATTCTATTCAGGGGTGCATAACAAAGCTTCAATTATGGAATCGAAAATTATCTTCTGAAAATGTTATATCTTTTTCTCGGCTGTTCGAAGCAACTAAAAATAACACACTGGACGCAAATTTGAAAGCTGACATAAAAGCTCATTTGCAAGCGCTGGAAAACGAATTTTTCCGATATTATCGAGACATCGATTCCGAGCCACCAATATGGCACATGACAAGAAATCCATTTGTTGTCGATGTGTTACAGTTACCAGAAGAATTTCTAGAAATGAATGCTGATCACTTCAATCTTTTTACATTGGAGCAATTTTGCTGTTTTGCTTAACGAGTACTAGTTCCTTTTTCTTCAGCTTACTTGTGTGAGATAGACTAGCAGTATTAATAAACTAAACAGCGAAATAGTTCGGACAAAAACAGAACCTAAAATTAACCAACTGGTTCTGAACATGCAATCTCAAGTATCTCATTAATACCTACTCTTATTTTATTATTTTTTTTTTGATTATTATTATTTTGACAATTATTATTTTAACTTCAAATTTTAAAAATTGTTTATTATAATTAAAATAAAAGGCTTTTAAGTACATAATGTACGTTTTTTTGTATTTATTGAAAATGTAAAGGGAGGGGGGCATGAAAAAATTATTCTGGGGAGCCTCAACAAAACAAAGGTTGGGAAACCCTGGTTTATAAGGACAAGTATTAAATAATAAATTCTCACAAGGCTTTGCTGTCAAAGTTGAAATGAGTTTTATTAATAATTAATATTCGGGGCCATTTTTCTTTCTAAACGAAAAATATATTCATTTCCTAGTTTCTATACATGCTGAATATGTACCTTTTATAACGTAGTTTATTCACGAATTACTATTCTAAATGGGTCGTAAAAGTTCCAGATACTAGCATCTTTTAAATTACAATACTTCAAAATTTTCTGTGAATAGTTAATTATTGTATGACGACTACCAAGTTAAATGTAATATATAAAATAGATAACTGTTGTTACATAACTCTCAGTTCCTATCTCTAGTTTTCATTGAAAGTTTGAAGTCATTTGTGTTATGTTTCCTCCATGACATCACGTGGTCTCCTACTCCACGGTTAGTTTTGTTCTTGAACAAAATCGATTCGGTCGTAATTATTATACTGTGTTTATCTGATTTTCCTTTTGTATTTCTCTAACATAATTCAGTTATGAATACAACTTTAGTATTTATAGAATCAGTCCTGTTTCGTAGGCACCTAAGGAAGCATCGTAAGTTTATTGGAAGGTTCATAACCTAAAAATTTCTAGTATGAATAATGTGGGTAGTTACCATGTCGATGGTGTGCCGGATTTAAGCGAGGATCTTGAAAATTGGATGTCTAGGTTACCACACGAACTGAAACAGACACCGATTATTTATTTGGCTATACCAGGTTGGTGATAATGATATTATTAACCATTAATATTTATTAAGTTTGTAGAATTGATTGATGTGTGCCGCGAATTAACTTGCTTATTTGAAACATTATTCACACGTTGTGAACAAAATGAAAGAAATTATGATTTGTGTCAAATATATATAAATAATTTTTCACAATAGAGATCATAGAATATTATGGAAATTTTATGTATGAACCTTAAAGATAAACCAGTGTTACTATTTAGTTAGTTATTTGTAATATTTGAAAATTACCATAACCTGAAGCTAAATTTTGAGACCTTATTCTTTAACAATGTACCTTTTTATTTATTTTATTATTACATAAATTTTTAGCGTTGGTATTCACGTTTTCCAATTTAATCATGAGGTATCTCTAAATGCAATATCCGCTGTCACCCATTAAAAGATGTCTTCCAAAGTGTCCTTCCTCAAACTGTCTTCTCAAAGCAGTTCTTGAATATTGTCTGGTCGTGAACGAAACCTTGCCAACGAGCTACAAAGCTACAAATCCGAAGACGAGCATCGCATACAATTTGTATGCTTAATCCAAAAAATCCTTTTCGGCTCCTAAAAATTTCTGCGTCTTCACCGCCTGGCGATTGTAGAGAAATTGGGTATTCGATGCATCCCAAATTTGATTTAATAATTCCGCAAATGTGGGTGTAATAATTTAAAATCGTTATATATTTCCAAATAGTTTTTTCTATGTCGATATATTTTTGTTCTTGGCTTGAGCTTCAACTAAATGTAGCGCGATATCTAGTATTGTGTCATAAACCTTTTATTTTTTTAAATTTATTCAAAAGACGCCGGGGTCAGCTTAGAATTCAAACATATCCTATGTCTGCATTTGATGTTTGCTGCTGAAGGAGACTTTAATGTGGTAATTGGTACATTCCACTAAGCGTTCACTCTTTCGGCGTTCCACATAGCGACTACGATCGTTGTAGTCGCGACGAGAACGTCACTCATGACGTCATGACTAACGTTCACGACGACCCTTGTCAAGAGGTGGGTCGAAGTGAGAGTTGAAAGAATTAGCGGAATTTTCAAAACTCAAGCAAGGGAGATAGCAACTATGAGAATATATAGTGCTTTTGAATCATTCTTGTGACGCACCACCAAATATTTTACTATCGCCCCAGAAGATAATTTGATTTTACTTCAATGTAAATCAATTAAGCACTCCACTTAAAAATTCAATAGCTTACAAATTTTAACATAACTCCTTAAAGCTTTCGCTTTATTTTTTTTGTTTTGCTATTTGTTAATATTTGTCTTAAATCTCAAAACGCCTTGTAAGCCAATCCTCTTGGATTTACGATTATAACGTTCTGCAAGTGGAACGGGAAAAATCTTGGTCGTAAACTTGATTGTCTTGAGTGTTTAGTGGAATGCATCCAAAGTGAAACATTTACTTTGAAGTTCAAATTAATAGAACATATAAGCTAAATGACAATTATAAAACGCGCGACTCAATTTAATGGGAACTTTGAATTTAAAGCTTCCTTTAAATGTGTTTTGAAACCGGCCGGTAACCTAATGATTGACAAAATATAAAATATTCAAGCAACGTTATGTTTTTAATAATCTGCATTATCCCAACAACTTTCAGATAAAGAAAGTCTATACAAATCGATACAATACATAGGATTAGAATTACGGATTGTAATCTTATTTTTGCAAGTTTGATAGTACAATTATTCAGAACTTATTGAGTGTGAGTTGAAATTTTAATCTCGAGCAAAAAATGTAATAATCTCTCGAAATAAATAGTCTGAAATACTTGAATCAAGAGTTTGTGAGTATGTAAGCGTGTCCAAAATTATCGTGAAGATGTAGGTAAGATGTTAAAGTTGACGAACACCCCGAACGCTCCAGCACATTAATATGCTTATGAAAGCCATTCGAGTGAAGAAGTCTGCAAAAACGCCCGAATTTTACCACGATGATGCGTCTGCACACACTTCAATGCTCTTTCTGAAATTCTAGCCATAACAATAATGTAACGATCTCCTGGCTTTTATATTTGCTAGACCCAGATAACACAGGATATAACATGTATATACATGTAGCATTTCTAATATGCCAAGAATTTTATGGTGCTGATTGCTTAACAGAGCGCACGTATCAGAATTGGTATAAAAAATTCCGTTCTGGAGATTTTTCCCTCAAAGATGAGCAACGTTCCCATCGACCCATTGAAGTCATAATTGGAGAGGATCGTCATATAACTGTTCGAAAGGTTGCGAAGAGGCTACATGTATCGCACATAGCAATTGAAAAAAATTTAGAATGTCTTGGGATAATCAAGAAGGTTGATATTTGAGTACCACACGAATTGAAAGAAATTCATTTATCACACAGAATCAACATTTGCGATATGCACCTTAAACGAAATGAAACCGACCCTTTCTTAAAAAGAATCATCACTGATGATAAAAAATGGGTCCTGTATAGTAACATAGTTCGAAAAAGATCATGGAGCAAACACGATGAACCAGCACAAACCACATCGAAAGCTGAAAAACAACAAAAAAGCTCATGCTGTCAGTTTAGTGGGATTACAAAGGTTTGTGTTTTTCGAGCTGCTTCCAAGGAACCAAACGATCAATTCTGAAGTAATCAAAGAAAAACGGTCAGAATTGTAAAATCGGAAAGGTTTAGTGTTCCACCATGCAAGGCCTACACATCTTTGGCAACTCGTGGGAAACTATTGGAGCTTCTTTATTTGTTGATACCCACCGGAATATCCATGGTATATACCCATAATTTAAGTAGAAGGTACATTCCTCCGTGTTTATACCTGTGCTACACAAAGAAAATAAATAAATAAATTTTGATACATTCTTGTGTATCTATAGTAAATACATGATTGTACAGCGAAAGATAGATGGCGTCTGTAATAATGCTTGAGTCTAAATCACTTGAGTCCCTTATTTTTAATTAAATTTAGTAACTTTTGGAAATTATAATACATATATATTAAATATAGAATATAAATGGTGCAAACATATTAAGTACTTGGGTATATATTTGAAATATCATGTGGATATACATGGGATGAATTAGGGAGGTGGGATGTATACCTAAAATATGCCCTGAATATTTGAGTATATATATACTAAGTATATATGTGTTTGTGCTGCCATTTTCAAAATAATAAGAGCATTAAATGGTCATTGTCTTACAAGCACAGATTGAGAGAAGCGCTAGCACAAATGCATTATATCTTCTGGGAACTATTGTAATTATGATAAAATTAATGTAAACAAAATAAATTGATTTGAAATAACAAAATTCATCACATTATGAAATTGATAAAAAATATTATCTCTGCTCTTTTACCTATTAACTATAAAATTCTTTTCTCAAAAATTATACATTGTAGCGATGTAATTATATACAATATTAAACAAGATTACTCATATTATTTGTAAACAATTGTATTCTATCTTTAAGATAATCTCTCGAATGTGGTAAGAAACATTTCATACTTTATTCAAGTTACGCAATGTTTCTTGTTTTTATACGTCCAACACTGCTAGATAATTAATGTGATACCCTTGAAAAATCAACATAATATAATTCCAAGAATACAAACAAAATTGTTCTCATCTCTGTGTATATAAAATCTCGTAAAACTAAGTGTCCGTGATATTAATTCGAGACATAATACCGTGTAGTTGTTCGTAGTTACGTATCAAGCAAACGCATTATAATTGTAATTTTGAATTAGCAAAGTTTAAAAAAGTTGCTATGACCTTGTTGCTCTATTTGAAGTTAGTCCAAAAAGCCTAAGTTTTATATTATAGTATATCTGTCCAATGTTTATAATATAATCAACATTATCGCCAGAAAATAACTTTACTCACTTTTTTATTGTAAAATTACCCGGAGCGCTTGTTTGAGCGGTTGGAGTTGTCAGGACATAAATAATTTTTAATGGTAATTTTTGTAATCAACACGTATTTGTGTGGTTGCCAGTGTGGCGTGAAGATTTTAACAATTTTTTTTAGTTGTTTTCATTCCATTTTTTTGAGTTTGTATTATAGTCACTTGTTTAATTATAATTATGGCAGCTTTAGACCCTCTGAATAAACTGTAGTTTATAAAGCTAAAGATTTTGTCTGAATATTTTTGACTTGCCTTGCAGCTGAAATGGCGGAGATAAGTGCCAATATAAAAAGATTTGACTAAATGACGATACTAATATATCCAGTAAATAGATATGTTATTGTTAATTATTTACACTTTTTAAAACAATTGTGTGCTTAAACTGTAGAATCTGCGTCATAGACACCAAAGAAATTGTTAATATCAAGGAGCTGATACACAAATATTTCACATTTGTAAAGCTGCTCCCAAAATGAAAAATTTCAACTGAAGCTAATTATACTTATATTTTGACTATTCTGTTGGGCAAAATGGAAATTTGATTGTCTGCTACAACGTCAAAAAAAATAGATAATAGATTATTTTTTTTAATGTTTGAGGTAATAATGCATTCATTATACGTCTCCTTTGCGGCTAAGCGAATATCTGGTGGTTCCTTATTGATTCATCACTGGAATCACTCATTTTTACTGATATTTTTCTTAAAAAATACAACAGATAAACGCAAATGCTAATTAGCTGATTTCGTATATCATATCCGTTCAGTTAACCGAAATGGCCTACACTTCTATTCTATAAATTGCATAAAATACATGTGGGTGTAGAAAAAAGTGTTTTGAATATTACATTTATTTTCAGGCTCCCATGATAGTTTCACTTCGAAAATAACATCAGATTCGGAACTAGCCCCAGATGCGGAAGACTCCATAAAAAAACTTAGTTTTTTAGGTTCATTATTAAAAGTTTTTTTGGTAAAATGGTCACGAACACAAACTTACATGGCTCATGATCAGTTAATAAGAGGAATTAGATATTTTGATTTGAGAATCGGAACGAGAAGCGGAAATCAAGACCTGTTCATAGTACACGGATTGTATTCTGCTGCTGTACAATCTTGTTTAGATGAAATCAGTGCTTTCTTGGATACTCATACACAAGAGGTTAGGCCACGTTATAAGAATCCACTTATTCTACTTATGGATGTTCACTTATAACTTGTTTTTGTCAAATCTACCCTAAAAATTTTTTGACACCTCGAATTACTTTGTTTTTCATCATTTGAACGTATATATCAAGGCGTAGTTTACTACGTTAAGAGAAGTACTTATCTAAAGTTATGGCATCATGAATAGTTACCTTGTTAAAAAAATCCAAATCATTTTTGCCATAAATGCGGGTAATATGTTCTTAAATATTGTACAAAAGTTATAGAGTTGGTGAAAAGTACCTAGTATTTTGGGTTCGCTTTTGGATAAAAATGAGAAGTCTGGGGCTCCCAATTGTGTTTGTAAATGATGTGTGGAACATTTAACATGGTAAAAGAAGTGCCTTTGAATTTGAAACACCGATTATTTGGCGAGAACCACAAAATCATCTCGAAGACTGTTATTTTGTAGCGTGACGACTGACAAATTACGAAAAACGACTGGCGTTTATTCGTAATTTGTATTCTATTATATAATGGAAATAAATACGCTGGGGTGCAAATTGACCACAGTACAAAGTTGAAGTAAGATTATTGTAACATTTCGCTTACCTTGAAAAAAATAAAATACAATAACCATAAGTGGCAAAATTTTGTCAATTTAAAAATTATGAACATTTTTCTAGATTTACAAATTGGTTTCTCTAAATTTCCCTATTTTATATGTCTTTCAGACAGTAGAGCTAAACAAGAGCATTGGGCAAGAAGAAACTGGCCCTGAAAAGAAAATATGGAAAGAAAAATATAGTCCAGAAATCCACCATTACAAATAAAACTGGGCGTGATGAGACAATTTGTTAAATCTCTAGATAAAAACGGGAACTGCTTTTCTCACATTTCCCAAAAATTTCCTCAGCTCACTATGGAAAAATTTAAAGCTGGTATTTTTGATAGTCTCCAAATTGGATAACTCACTAAAGATACACGGTTGGTCTGTGTGATGCAGAATTTCATCGGAAAATTATATTGATGACCTTATCATGAGATAACTAATGATTCTTCATTCAAAACATTTTTTTGAAAAAAAAAAACAATAGGCCAGAGCCATATTAGTACCAGTTGTTCGATAAAATATTTTAGAACTTTTGGTCAGAAAACTATGAAAAATATTTATATTTTTTTCCAGGTAGTTATTTTGGACTTCCAACATTTTTATGGCTTTACACAAAATGAGCATGATAGACTGATGCAAATGATCAATAAAACATTTGGTGCTAAGCTCTTGCCTTATAACCAACATATGAATTATGTTACTTTAGAATATATGACTACACAATATCGATACCAGGTAAAATATTTTTTGTGCTCATATGCTCATATCTAGTTTCATTCTTATTTAGAAGTTTCATTTGATATAGTTTAATAACCATTCATACATAAAGATGTTACATTTTTAATTCATTAATTAATTATCGCAAGTTTTCATATTTCAAAATTTTTGGCGTTGCACACCTAACTGTTCCAACTTTGCATTTCCTCGGGAAATGGAAATTGGATCATAATTTTTAGTTTTGTTTTCTATAAATATTTAACTAATTATTGATTTATATTTGTATACTTTAACTACATTCCAGTTTTTTCGGGTCAATTACCTATTATTTATTATTATTATTTTTAGGTAATATGTATTTATAGATCTGATGCGGCTCGATTCGGTCAACCTTTATTGTGGCCATCGCGTAGTTTTCCAAATCCCTGGCCAAATACAGTTTCAAAAACGTATTTATACGAGTATTTACATAACGGTTTAAAAAATAGGCCAGCGAAACTTGGTTACATCACGCAATGTATTCTGACACCTCCTGGGTGGTACATTTTTAAACACCTTTACAGTGAGTATTATATAATCAAATATTGTTTATCATTTCTATAAAACACAGAAGATACGTTTCAGTTTCAATAGGTCATTCTTCAATTTAGTACGTTAGTTACAAAATGGTGTTTTACCTCACTACTCAATTATATATTTTAATAGATTCTGGAATTTTTTGCATTATTTTCATAACCTAGTATTACCTTCCAATTCTTTCACTCAATACTTCTCCTAACATGCCAGGAACTGGAACTATTAATCGGAAAATCTAAACCTCTAAGATCTTTCAAAGATGTTAAAACTACCGTTGATTCATCAAAATGATAAAACAGCATGTATTACATCTACTATTCTTGAAGAAGTTGAACCAAGTAATGAAAACCCAGAAGCGACAGTTGAGATTTGTACTCACAATAATATGCCTAGGCTAAGTCACATTAAACTAGTATATCTCCCTGCGAATATGACAAGTGAATTGCAGCCGATGGATCAAGGTATCATCAACAATTTCAAACTTTATTACAGGAAAGAAGTTGTTATAAATCTATAGAGGACAAACGATTCCTACTAATCAATGTTCTTTAGGCGAAGAGGTTTTCTAGGAAAGCTTGGTTTTCTGTGACCAAATCTGTTTTGAAAAATCTGGATCTAAAAGCTTAGAAGAGGACGAAAATTTAAAAGTTGATTCTGAAGATTGGAACCTAGTCATCAGCAACAACAATAATCACAGGTCAACATTCAAAAATTTCATAGAAATCGATGTTGATGTAATAGTTTCAGAAGAACTTGCTGAAAGCGACATTGTTCATGCGTTCTCGTTGTGTATATATTGGATAATGAAGAAGATAACGATGAAATGGACGCGCTGTAAATATTTCTAAACTCGGAGCAGTAAAAGCACTAGAAACATTGCACAATTATTTTGAAATTACATCAATTAGTGATCAAAGCATATAAATATAAAATTTATAAATCGAAAATAACTGATGGCTCAAAAAAACAAACTGAAATGACAAATTTTTATATATAATTTTTGTTTATTAATGTGTATGATTACCTTTATTAACTTTTTTTGATAAAAATTCATTTAGTATGTTTATATAACAAGTTATTTTATTTAATAATCGCACCTCTATAATTGAATTAATCCGGATTCTAGCCTGTATTAATATTTATTTATCCCTGGATATCTCAGAGACTGGTTAAGTGGAATACCTCTATAAGTGAAACCAATTGATGTCTCACTCAAGTAGGTTCCACTGTATTATCAACTTATATATACTATACATATTATAATATCAAAAAAATTTCACATTTACAAGTAATTTCAGGCACAGCAGAAAAGGAAAAACTTTCGGGAGCTTAATTTTGACTGCAAAAACAAAAAAAAAAGGTACAGATAGACAAAATGGCGGGTTCTTTAATAAGTTATTTTAAGAAAGCCAGAAAATGAGGAGACGGAATTTCAAGATATTGAGATAATTTTACCAAGCACTTGCTTGTAACTGAAAAAAAAGATATATCTTCTTCAGAAGGAGAGTCAATTGGAATAAAAGAAGGTACTATTTAAGAACCTGTGATCACTTCATCGTCATAAATAAGTTGAATGATAAGTTCATAAATATCGCACAGGTGAACACAAATAGTGTTAACAGAAGCTTCCAAAGTAGCTCACGAACTTAACATCGAAACAGATTTCCCATCAATAAGTAAAATTCATCCAGAAAAAATCAACACAATTTCAATATTACTAAATTGTTTTACCATTAAATTAATCTCCACATTCCCACATACAGCAATAGCGATAATATAAGAATATATTACTTACACTACCGGTTTCAGTTACATCTTGAGAAATTAAGCATAACTTTTCAAAATCAACAAGGATCCCGTAAAGTCATTTAGCTGTAGTTTTTATTCAACATATAGTTTTCGACAGATTTGGATACAAGAACGTTGATAGAAGATTTCGCAAATATAAAGACAGTAACAGTTTTTCTCTTCACTAAACAAAAATAAGAAATCCCTTATTGAAATATTAAATATTTTATCTTCATTAAGATGTTTTACTGTTTTCCCATCATAATGAAGAAACGTTAATTATTCTTTTTTGACAAAACTAAGAGAGTAAGAAGTCGTAGGGCGGCATAATCGGTAATGCACGCGTGTGATGAAATAACTAGCGGCGGGCCTGATATTGAAAAGTCGAAAAGTTCCATATCTTTTATGTCACTCGTCCAAAACTGTACCTGTAACATTGAATGATGAGTTTAAAATATTTTCAGATCAAAGCTATTCAGCTATAAGTTTGGGTTCACATATCATGAATTATTTAATAAAAAGTTCGGTTATGGGGATTTGCGGTCAACGTTGGAAAGCTATCATTATTTGAAGTTATCTGGTCATTTCCTTGGTTTGCAACACTAATGTATTTGGCACTCCTTTTGTACAACGAACTCACTCCGTTTTTGGTTATATAAAGCTTTCAGACACTTGTTTTTGATTTTGAGGAAAAACTGTTGCAGTATTTCTATGTTTCTACTGGACAAAACCAATTGTAGGGAGAAATTTTTATGTTAGAACCATAAAGGAACCTCGTAATAATGGTACATACGGTATAAGTAGCTATTTTAGTCTTAATGCAAATTGAATGAACGTCAAACGAGGACGTGGCACATAGCTATGTCTGATCTATGTACTTCAATAGTACAAAGCATACAAACTATGGACTTCAGTCGAGGAAATTGCTCATAAGAAAACGAAAACTGTTTTTTAAATCACATTATTTTTGAATTCCAAAGGTATAATGTTTAGTTATTATTTAAAAAAGGAAAAACGCTAAACGGCCAATAATATGCTGATTTGCAGAAAAATCAGCCGATCTGCGTTACTACTTTATTCTCTATTTTCATTTAATCTGGTTCCCTCTGGTTAATTTTTATTTCCTTGGAAAATTGGCTTGGTAATAAGCGATTTTATACAAATAATGAGGTGGTGTCAGAGACAAATGGATATTTCGTGCAATTTCAAATAGATTATATTTTTGGATGGTTAAAAAAGTTGGAAGCTCGCTGGTCTAAGTGTGTAAAGTTATGAAAATTAAATATATTTTTACTAAAGTAAGTTTTCCATTCCAAAGTCATTCCTTAACCACCCTAGTATAATTAATTAAAAGTGATTATCGAAAAAGTGTTTCATTAGTGTACTGTGTTTTTTATGAAAAGTTTCTCATTAAAAGACAATTTTAAACCAGCCTCGTATAATCAACAAATAATTTCATTTTATTTTTATTGTACTGTGTTTGTAGGTTCTCTTAAGAAAAAATGTGCAATAAAATTAGAAGAATCCAGATCAAACTGGATAGAAAATCAATCACCTGGTGAAGGAGGAATGAATATTATAATAGCAGATTTTATTGAATTATCTGATTGTAAATATGTAAAAGAAGTGGTTAATGTAAACCAAAAGTTGATTCTTAATAATAAAAGATATTAATGCGTTAATAATGTTTTTATTATGTTTATTCATAAACAATTCATTCATTTGAAAAGTCTGAACTTCTACTAAATCCACCATATTAGTTTTTTTTTCTTGCAACATTTCTCTTACGTTTTCTTCATTTAGTTTACTTTAAAATTTTCATTTCATTTAAATACATTTCTTCCTTAATCACTGCAGTGTTCATTCTATAAGCTTTTATTTCAACACCAATTCTGCAGACACTTTCTTTCAACATTTCTACATGCCCTAGGCACGCTATTCTTTGTGCTATGACAACTGTTATGTTGGTCAGGTATATAGTGGATACTTTCGATGGAAATCTATTGAGTCAAGTGAATCAAATCTTCTACCATATACGGGCAATGATATTCAAACAATAATAAAACAAAGATAATAATTCTCGATGTAGAATTCAAATGAAATACTTCATCAAATCTCCAAGCGATAGAATTATTCATACACAAAGACCTATCGACAATTTCCAATATTTCTAGTATAGATAAAATTCAGATTTACAGCCAATTGGAAACAATTCTTACGTTTCTTTCCCACATAACTTTGATTAATGATTAAATTTTAGGAATGCTATAATTTCTAATAACCAAGTAACCAGCTATTTATATTCGATTTAGTTAATACATTTCAACGAAATTCCCTAATATTACAAATGTTTCAAGGTTGCCATTTCTCAAAATAAAATATCGGTCACGCAAATCTAAGATTCATGCTAATATGAACATCGATAGAGATGGTAGAATTACATAACATACATTATATTACATAACCATTTAAGAGAATTTTCTGTAGTATAATTCATATATTGGTAGAATTAGAAATGGAAAAAAAATACCTAAAATTACGGTATAATGAATAATATAATACAGTAAATAAAAAACTATCATGGTGAGAGCTGGCAGTTGATAAATTATCTTGATTTTCAGTCTCTGTCAAAAAACATACATTCAATTATAAAAATTCAAAAACTCTTGAAACGGAATCAAATACAGGGAAAGAGAATTTTTACAAGTGGTTCAAATACATAAAAACAAAATAAATATCAATGATTAAAAATACCTGAATAATTTAAGTAAAATTCATAATCCTATTTTGATATATATATATATATATATATATATATATATATATATATATATATATATATATTCAATATTTATATGAAGATATTTGTTATATCAAAGAAGTTGGTTTTTGTTGTGAAAACTTCGTTTGCTAGAATCATGTTTGAGCTCATAATTTAAAAATGTCTCAACCTATCAGTGCGTTAACAAGCTGCCGCAGAACACCTTCATAAATTACACAACCAAATGATTTTTCTTATAGTATTCGTGATGATTATTCATGCACTATTAGTCAAGTTAAGCAGCCTCTCACTTTTCAAGAGCAACCTCTTTACTCTATAGATTCAATTCAACACATTCATTTTGATTATTCTTTTTATTTGCAGATTTTTAAATATTTTGATACTATTGAATTATATTATTAAATTTTGGAATAAAAGTATTCATTTTATGAAGCTTTTGTAAGTTCGTTCATTTATAGAGGCAATTTTGAGCGCAATATTATTTAGGTTTAGGTCAAATGTTTTTACCGACAAATTTACCAGACGTATTTGTACAATTCTTGAGCTTAATAAAACAAACTTATGGTTCAATTGACCAGGCTAAACAATCATTACCCCAAACGCTTCCAAATGCACTTTTGGCTTCAGGAACTTTTATTTTGGGCTGGTTTCCCTGAAAAATTTCGCCAGGCCAACCCCATATTCAAGTTCCTGGTACCAAAAGTGCAATCGGCAACGCTTGGGGTGATTTTTCGATTATTTAGCATGATTGATTGGGCTATAATATGAATCTCCTTACATTATCCTTTGAAACTCTTACTTTCATCCACAATCTTGGTAAAACGGGACTACTTCAACTTGTCTTAAAAAATCCAGTCTCAGATCTTTGCATAAGTGAAGAAACGATTCCACGGCTAATAAGGCGTCAAAAATAATTTAAAAATATAACCTATTTTTCAAAATTCAACATTTTGATTGTTATCAATTTGGTTTTCGATTCAATCAGACCCATATGAAGTTTTATTTTACTTTAATATATTGTAATGAGATAAATATATTAGATGTTATTCATGAGAATCTCTGATCTGTAACGGTTTTTGACCTAGAAGGTTGTTGAAAAAAATAGTGAGGCTAATTATAGGCTACGATAAATCAAAAACGTGTAATTCGAGTCGATTAAAATACACGTACCGTTAGAAACAAGGCGCTAAAATATAAAAAACCTTGTATCTATAACATTAATCTTTTAACTCATAACATTAATATTTAATATAAATATCTTATTCGGCATTATAAACAGGAGAGACAGTTTATCGTTGTCAAGCATACGTCCTACGGTCACAGACAGGTTGTCAGAGATCAGTACCTACATATTAGATACTATTATTAAATGTGTAAGTTGAAAATATACCAGTGATTTTAAAAGTTTTATTAAATTCCCATTAATTGGAAGCTACTCATCTTCAATCAACACAGACCTAAGATTCAGTCCTCAGATATACCATATTTGAACCAGATAATATCTACTAGCTTCCTTCTTCTATTAAAATTCAAATATTCGTTCACTATTGAATTGAATTTATTATTACATATATAGTAAGCCGCCTGAAGTATATGTTTATACCTCAATAAATAATAGGGATACTTGATCCCCATTTTAGTTTTTAATATTCAATTCACAGCATAGAAGCTATATCTGATTTCTTTAGAATTCATCCTATACCAATAACTTCACTCTAGCCCGTAACACCCAAGTTCTAGTAAACAATTGTATTTGTACTATATAAAAATTAGTTATTGGTTATGAGGAAAAAGGGATCAACTATCCCTATAACAGGAAGACTTAATCTCTATAGTAGCTGATCACGATTAGATCATTTCTCCCTATTTATTGATAAAGTATTATTCAATACGAAAATTAATTAAAAAAATCACATTGATGAAGTATGTGATAAGTTTTAACCTATACAAATATTATGATGAAATGTTATTTCAAAGTATGTTCACGTATAATCTGCGATTCCGGTAAAATTTTTTATGGTCTCTTGTAAGAGACTAATTATGGAAAAATGGAAATTTCTCTATTTTTTTTTAAATTTACCATTCTCTCCGAAGCATTTGAAATAGTTTCAATGAACTTGTCCTACAAAATATTTTATGCTTTTCTTTTTCAAATTCAACTAACACGAAGTCGGCAACTTTAGGAGTGAATTTCTGTAAGAAACTTCAATCCCACTTCCGAAATGGTGCTGCTGCTATCTGAAACTGACAATAGGTCAACTCATCAAATTCTCATAACTGCTTACCCAAATTTCTTCATAAAATTTTTTTCACACTTGAAGCTTTCATCTCGTAATCTCCTTGTTCTGCTTCCGATTCTAGTTTCTTAGGTGTATCGGTAAAAATTGAACAGCGACCTCGTTCGAGGGTTTTTGTTTGCACATTTACTCTGTGTGAAGCTTTAAGAAATGGCGGATCAGGTTGTTGATAGTGGATTTTTGAGCAGACCCACCAGTTATAAGTATAAATTCACAGTTACACCGATTTAGATATTTGGAAAATAAAATTTGTAGCTTTATAGGCTTGATCCCCTAATCATATCTCTTAACAGATGAGATCAACTCGAGACCACACCAAATGTTTAGATTGAAAATAAACCAATATATAACGTAAGACTAAAGCGTAAATAACAAAAAAAAATGTAATACACTACATAACACCACTATGGTACATAAAACTAGATTCGATATACTTAGACTACGAAATAAAATCTTACCGTAAAAGATCTTCGAGGACCAGAAAAATAAAAAACTGTCTCAAAATCAAATCAAGCAATATCTAATACACTTAATCTAGATTAGACTAAATAGGACGCAACCAGTGTAACCAACGAAGCACAATGTAGTATATTATAGCGGTAAAGTTAAACAGGGATAATGTATCAAGGATCAAATATTCCCGCTTTCCCCTATAACAGACTTTATCTTTCACTTACAATTCCTTGCGAATGGTAATGGTTATATCGTGATGATAGTAAAAATTGTGAGCTATATTTATCATGTAATTACCACTTCTTATTTATCGATAAGGCGGATAAATAATAATTAAAAGACATCTAGTTTGCTCCAGCAACACTAACGTTGATAAGTTGGAATTTCTGTTGTGAAGAAAAATTTAAAAGTTTTACTGTATTATTTCCTATATCTTTTTTCGAACTAAAAACAAAACTACAACTTCAAAAAGGTGAGAAACCGTTCTAATTTACTAAATTAATGTCATAGTGATATAAGGATTTTTTATTAAACAAAAACAAAAAATTGTTTATAAAACATAAGAAACAAAATTTAATATTGTAAATATATTTTACGATTATTATATATTTTTTAATCCAATTGCTCTTTACTAAAAATCAATGTTATTCGAGTACATTTATGCAATTATTATTCAAAACCTTTTATCATTTTTTGGATAGTTTCATATTTTCATAGATATAAAGATTCGATGGTTCAGTGATTCAGATTATTTTTGACGTAGATTTTTTATAAAAGAAGTTTTGCAAACACCGAGACAAATGATGGTCAGATTGTGCAATATCCGGGTTATACTATGGTTGCTTAAAATTTTCTAACCAAGTTCTGTCAATTATTGGCGAATCTAAGATGTGTGTGTGTGTGTATGTGTGTGTGCTAGCGTTATCGTTGTGGGTGGGACACGACGCCCAACTCTGAACGCGTCTTCTCAATTTCTTACTGTAATCTTGTCCATTTTCACAGTATAGTACGTAATCCACGGTGAATTTCCTTTGTAACTTCAAATTCCGCCTGTGGAGATTGCATCATGTTCCAGGTTGGCTCAATCGGACTAGTAGTGTTCGATATACTGTTAACAACCATGGACTCTTCCACAAAGAACAGGACAATCTACCTAATCAAATCTGTCAGACGTCTTCTGACATCACGACATTACCTTGCTTTATAGTAAAATGTATACAAACTATATAATGTGGCTTTTTCCATATAAACTCATTTTAATAGGTGAATAACATGTGATTAGCTTCTCAAGTTAGAAAAAGTTATAAGCACAACATGAAAACCTATTCTTTGTGGAAGTCAGCAACATTTACTGTAAAAATCGAGAAATAGTTCATATCAAATCAATCCCTTCTGCCAATCCAAAGCCCTGGAAAACGTTTGTTCAAAAACTTAAGCGAATATCATAATTGTTGTTGTTATTTAATAAGTCACCAAATTCTTCACAAAATTGAAGTGGTGGATCAAGATCATCTTCGATGAACACTAGATGCTGATACACCAAAGATTCAAGATAATTGTTCCATAAAATCTTCATTTGTAAATGTCCCAATGCCGCTACACAGTTTCACTACGACTGAATGTTTTACTTCGTTTTTTTTTTAACTCAACTGTGACTTGAAACTCATCTATCAATTGCTTATTGTTTTGGTAGCTTACTTGTTTCTGGGTGGTTGATATTAAATCTTTTTGTCGTAGCCTCAGCACAGTCTGGCCTCACTAGAATATACCATTTTCGTAAGCGTAGATAATAATTTGTCTGATTAATCAGTCGTTGACAATTCTCAACTAAGTTGGAATTTCTGGAACCGTTGGTGATATTCATAATGATTATATTGTTTACACTACCCCTACACCAACACTCACAAGTACAATGTCTAACGTGTGCTCCGATAACCAAG
Organism: Diorhabda carinulata; assembly: GCF_026250575.1. Lineage (NCBI taxonomy): Eukaryota > Metazoa > Arthropoda > Insecta > Coleoptera > Chrysomelidae > Diorhabda > Diorhabda carinulata. Next base: position 33,464,376 of record NC_079460.1, on the reverse strand, counting down.
TTGTCGCCTTCAGAGAATGAAGGTAAACTAACTGGTCTTAAGGAAAGGTAACTTGAAATTGGTACTTGATAAGATAATCATAATTTTTTTTATATTTAATCTCAAATATAGCAAAATGCAATATTTCTAAAAAAAAGTAGTTTCTTTCTATTGACGAATGATAATGGTTAAGGGGTAGATTGTATTATTGAATGGAGGTCAGCGGATGTCATTTCGAACAATTAATTCATAAAGAGTCAGCGGAGGTCATTTCGAATTAATTTGGTGAAATTTTAAGCTTTTTGTATTATTTCTTATAAAGTTTGTTGAATTTCTCTGAGCAAAATTGAATCCTATTTTACAAATTATTTTTATTTTAGTATTTTAACATTATGCTTAGATTTTATGTTTAAGGAAACTTAACATTTAGTTGAAAGATATTTTAGAAAAGGAAAAGTAAGTCCTACCTCTGTTTTATGACCCCGGACACATGGGTTGCACAAAGGACTCTTTTTACTTTTCGGAGTAATGCATATACATATTTTAGTAAAACATCTGTAATTTTACGATTCCTAAGGAGAGGCTTAGACCTCATTGTAAATATTTTATTATTAGTTTTTTAGGGAGTACAAACCGACTCTTTCAAGCGTGAGGACGCTTCTCGAAAACGTAGTCTTTTAAATAAAGACTTAATATATGAATGTTAAACACTGTGTATTTCATTTATAAATATAAAACCTAATAATCACGATTACCTATCCATAACTTTCAACAAAGTTATTCCAAAAACTTGAAAAACTGTGTAAAGAAACAAAAACATTTGTCGGTCATCCACTCTTAAATTTCTGAGCAATCATGTTTTCGTTCAAACAGCATATATTTTATTTAATTTCTAGGTTTCCATGTGCAACTTGCTACAATATTTGAAATGCTAACATTATTTTTCTTGTTCACACCCCATATGTCAATTTCCCGGATTAAAGCCATAAACAAACCAAATCTTCTTCATATATAAGACCCTTTACTATGCCCATGACTTTTTTATAAATTAAAGCAGTAATTATTTATCATCATGTCACATTGTAACCTATTATATATAGACGTTAGACAAACGAGGGAAATTGCGCAAAAGTGCTCTCTTGCATCAGTCACGGATTCGGTATATCAACAACCGCTAAAACTCAGGCAGGCATTGAATTAGTTGAGCGCCCACCATATTCTCCAGATTTAGCTCCCAGCTATTACCAGCTGTCTTACAGACATGAATAAAAGTTTGTAAAGGGATAACAAAGCCATATGTGCGGTAAATCAGTGATTTGTGGAGGCTGAACAGTTTTTTCTTAAAACACATTAGAAATGTTAGAGCTTCAGTTGGGAAAATGTGTCAACTATAATGAAGATTACTATAATGAAAAATAAGATTATCCAATTTTTTATTTTAAGTGGGTCAGTGGAGGACTAAAATGATCAGTTTCTGCATAATAACCGATAAAATCCTTGCCTTGCTTCAAGAATCGATCATCCAAATCAGTTGTAACAAAACTATTGTGAATCCTAAATGAAACAGCCTTTACTCATTTTAAAGACATTATCAAATTTCCTAAAGCTATACTTGATATTTAAAAGAAGTTATCACATTATGAAAAAATAAACATTATTTCAGTAATTAGACACGCTATATATCGATTACAATAGGTTATTTGGAATCTGAAAGAGTTGACGTTTTTACAACCTGCACTTAAGCTCGAACACGAGTTTGTCGAAGAATTTTTATAGACTAACATCAACTTTTGTTTATACCGTAATATACTATTTATTTATTATTTATTGATTAACCGAATATTAGAACTAAGTACTTTTTTTAATACTATAAGAGTTACACCCTGAAAATACCAATTGTATTTAATTCCTTGTAATATACAGTATAGGTGTGTCGAGTAACCTGATAATTTCAGTTAAACTACAAATTCTTAGTAAAGTTGTATATAATGGATAAAATTCTCCTTGAAAAATTCCACATTTATATGCTTGAGCAGTTTTTTTTAATTATTGTCCGAGTACTAATCAATTATCAAAAAGTTCCAAAGTATGAATCAATTTCATGCTTGATCGTAGGAATAATATTGTATGACTCCCTCTCAATTATTAACTGTTTCATTGAATAAATCAATTAATTTTATTAATGTATTATATAGTATTGTAACCGATGTCGAGTTAAACGAAAGAAATTTCGAAAAATAATTTCGAGAATGGAGTACCTATGGAGTTTCTATATATTTCTTCTGTTTGTGGTTAAAGTTTGTGAGATGACCCCAGAAAAGCCGAATATAATTGTTATAATTGCAGATGATATGGTAAGATATTTTTTCATTCATAAAAAACTGCAACCTATATGTTTGGGATATTGTGAACTTTTTTAAATTTAATTGTTGTTTAATATGTAATTGTAAATTAGAAGCGAAATGTTAGACAAAAGTAGAAAGTTTTGAAAAGTTATATGAACAGAAGCACTACATTTTAAATGTTTTTTCAACAAATCTTATAACGAGGGTATACATATATTATATATAAATTTTCTATAAAAGTTTCCAAAACAACTGGAGATTTGAAAATATGTTCTTATCTGCAGTTTTTAGGAATTTATGAGGATGAATTGAAATGATAATGCAATTATATTAGAATAAAAATGTCTTCTCTGTTATCTTGTTTCGTATCTTATATCTACATTCAAATTCAAGGGATTCAATGATGTAGGATTCCACGGAAGCGATGAAATACCAACACCTAATGTAGACGCTCTTGCTTACAACGGTGTTATCTTGAATAGTCACTATACTCAAGCACTATGTACCCCTTCTCGAGCTTCGTTTCTTACTGGAAAATATCCAATTCACATAGGTAAGTGAATTTTCTTTAAATAATTAACACAATGAAAAATGTATATAATTATTTGTATGACTGGTGAATTTATGCATAAAAAAATTTGAAAGTTTTAAAAAAAATTAAGGGATTTTTTTTTTATTTATTATTAACAACGTTGAACTGAGGTATTTTATTTCACTCACTGACTGTATGTCGATATTACTTATTTTGAGTACGGGGACAGGTGGATCCGACTTTCTCGAGAAATGAATGCATTTTTTTTTTTTGAATATTAAGTTTCCAGCCTGTGTTTTTGAGCCAGTTCTCGATATTGTTTATGGCTTGCTGTATGTTTTGTTGCATAGTGCTGAAGTTCTTGCCTCTGGTGTATATAACTAGATCATCCGCATAGAGCCTGGCCTGTACAGGGGAGTGACTATTCAGTACGATGTCGTTTATTGCTATTAAATACAATGTGGGGCTGAGAACAGATCCTTGTGGGGTTCCATTTTCCTGTTGGTATGTGTCTGATAATATTCCATTGGCTCTTACTCGAAATGATCTTTCTTTCAAAAAATTGTGTATGAACTGCAACCTGTGTCCATTTATACCCCAGAGCTCTAGTTTCTTTATTATATGTAGTCTCCATACCGTACCATATGCTTTGCTCACATTAAAAAAGGTAGCAATGCATGTTTGTTTATTGGCATATCCTTCGTTTATATAATTTTCGATATTTACTAGGTCTTCTCTCGACTCACTTGCTCGAGGTTTTTTTTGTGTTGGTGTTTTCGGGTTTGCGGAAATCATCAAACTTTGATTGGCAGTCATCTTCATTGTTTAGTGGAGGAGTTTGGATTTCTGCTATACTTCTTTTGTTTGTGTTGTGGAATTTCAGTTTCGATAGTGGCACTACTGTTCTGTAGGTTGGGATGAGCCTGGTCATTAGGAGCTACGACTTCTTGAATGTTATTATCTTCTCGTGGACGTATTTCAGTTTGAACCGTTGGGCATTGCGATGCTATGTGGCCCAGTTGTTTGCATCCGTGACATGTGAGGGTATCTGTCGACAGGAATATGCGATACTGGGTATTATCATGTGTTATCAGCATCGAATCAGGAATTGTAATTTGATCTGTAGGTGATACATAAACTTATCTCCGGAAACTAAGGATTTGGGAGTATTGGGGATCTGGTATATTTATCCGAAGGAAAGTTGTTAGGGACATCAGCTTGAATCCTATTTCTTGTAATTTATTTTCTAATATAGAATATATTTGGGCTAGCATTCGACATAACAAGTCGCTTGGAAGGAGTTATTAATTTTCGTGCTCGCAGAATTTCATTATTGACAATGATATGCCCATGTTCATTCAGAAACAGATCGACAATTTCTGGACTTGATAGGTACAAGCATACTCTGTTGTAGGATATTCTTCAGCAGAAGATGACATTTTTGGGGCCGATAAGTGAACCAATAGCTAGAATATATTCCTGAATTTTTGTTTCATTAATAGCATTGAATATTATGGCTTGGTTTTTTTCTGGAAAAGATTTTGAGGCTGGTTGGTTTAATACTGCTCAGTATTGCTTCTTCAACATATTCTGATTGAGATTATGTCTGTGGATGCTGAGATTGGTGAGAGCTCTGGGGGTTCCTGTAGTCAGAAACCCCCTGGTTTGAGGTAGACATTGTTATGGATGAAGACAAAATATAGGTAAGTTGTCCTGAATGCGGTCCTTCCTCCATTTGTTTTGGTGATAAGATCTCTCACTTGAACCGGTTTCTATCTTGACCTCCTATCAGTTTTTGTTTGTATCAGATTGATTTAATTGATGAATTTTACAATTGGTAATTGATGTAAACAAATTTTCCACTTACTACTTTTGGGTTTGGATTTTCTCGTCTTTTACCTCTCTAATGGTACAGCTTTCAAAAACAACTTTTGCTTCGGTAGTAACTTTTGACTTCAATAATACCGAGCTGGAAGAACAGTGTGAATCACTTATACGTCCAGAGCCGGACTCTATATAATTACTTATTAATTATTGATTTTAAACAGACAAATAGATTGTTTTACAGTTATCCTTATTCAGGTATGCAACATCTAGTAATCTTGGAACCAGAGCCATGGGGAATGCCTTTAAATGAAACAATTATTCCACAACTTTTGAAAAAAAATGGATACTCTACTCATGCTATTGGAAAATGGCATTTGGGTTTCTTCGAAAAAGAGTATACCCCTACATTCAGAGGTTTTGATACTCATTATGGATATTATCAAGGACTTCATGATTATTATACCCACATGACATATGGAACTGTAAGTATATTCTTATTCATCATCATAACAACTAATTCCAGTTATTTCTAACCACATTCTTTTAGTACTCTCATGAAATGGTTGGTTATGATATGAGAAGAAATTTGGAAGTGGATTACAATACCAAAGGCAAATATAGTACAACTTTATTCACACAGGAAGCGGTAAGGTTAATACACGAACATGATACCACAAACCCCATGTTTATGTACATGGCTCACTTGGCTCCTCACTCAGGAAACGCTGATAATCCGTTACAAGCACCTGATGAAGAAATTGCTCAATTTGCACACATCAAAGATCCAGAAAGACGTATTTACGCAGGTGATAAAATAATTTTTTTTCCGGTAATTTACACCAGAGTCAGTTTTTATTGATGAAAGGTTTAAATTTATAATAACGCAAAATGTTTTCGAATTTTTTTAAAACAAAGTAAAATTTTTACCACAATATTTCAAGAATTTCATAATATCTTTTCCGACACATAGTTAGGTATGTCTCCTTTTAAATGTTTTTCACAGAAAATTGCGTAGCCCGGGAATAAAGCCAACCATTACTATACTTATAAGGAAGTTCTGATGCAATATTTGTCGCGTCATATAGTCGGAAAAACTGTTATGTCTTCCGAGCAACGGTCAAAATTTAGTTTAAATATGTAGACTTCAAAACCTATAAATATTTCCAATAGAAACATTTGTTTAAATTGGAAAAAACTGCATAATATATCAGAATAATGAAACAATCATAAAAGTCGAAATGATTATTTTTATCATATTAATTGGGTTAAGATAACCACCACAATCTTTATTGACATAAATAATACAAAAACATTATTGTTATGCTACCATGACAAAGAATTTGCGAGAATAGGTCAATGAACCATAACAAAATCTTTTACAACTATGTCAAACAATAATTCATTCATTTTTTTAATAACCGACTACTTGATAATTTTTAAAGTTTTACTGAACTGAACTTGGAGGTAGCATCTTCAGAGATCGAAGGTAAACGTCGATAGACTTTTTGTCCCGTCAATGATATTTTTGAGAATAATGGAAAAATTATTGATAGAAGACAGATTAAGCTCATTAAAATCCATTTCTTGATTGGTAATTTTAACTTGCTACATTTTAGAGAACGCCATCCGTATTCAAGATAGAGGGCGCTTAAGAAAAACATTTCTTACGATTTTGCCGCAACTACTGGCTACATTGTATTGAAATTTTATACGAATATATTTGGGAAGCTGATACATCCAATGAATTTGTTTAATGTCTAACTCTCGTGCCAAATAGTATTGAACACAACTTAGATTTATTATACATATAAATTTCAATACAATGTTGCAAGATGTTGCGGAAAAATCCTTTTTTTCTTCAAAACCCTTTATCTTGAATACGGATGGCGTTATGAAAATTTTTTAATGAGTAAAACCCAAATATTTTTCAGTTTTCTATCTATCCTTAAGACAGGATAACCTTTTTTGTAAACACCCTGTATGCTGCTTTGCTGATACGTTTTAATAACGAAAAACAACCGCATTTGTTAAAGTAACGTATTTTGCTCCAGTAAATGTTGCAGAATTAGGTTATGATTTATATTTTTATTACCTCATCCACCATATTCACCTGATCTGATTCCCCATGATCACTTTCTATTCCCAAACTAAAAAAATAGCTTTGTTGCAAGCCATTTCAGACAGTAGGTAATGGCAGAAACAAACGTGTTTAGAATTAAAAAATAATATATTATTTCTTACAGTAAAGTAACTTCTTGATTGAACAATCACGCTCCCGTCAAACCGCCATTGTATTTATTCTTATCAAACAAGGAACATCAATACGGAACAATAATCAATTGTGGGAAATTAAAAATTCACACACTGAAAAAAATATCCTCGGCATCGGTTGGAGGTTACATTTGTTGTTGTGTCATTTCACATTTTTCAATTGATTCTCTCGAATTGCCAAACAATTGAAATTGATAGTTTTACTTGGATTTACTTCATGAACATTTCAATTATATACTACTCGTCTTATAACAGCATATTTTTGTAATATTCTGTGATTGAGTGCATTAGAATACATTTTGTAATTTTTCTAGACATTAAATATTTTAATTGGTAAATTTATTTAAGCAATGGTATCAATGTTAGACAAAAGCGTTGGCGCTATAGTGGGAGCTCTTCGTGACAAACAAATGCTACAAAATTCCGTAATCCTTTTCATATCTGATAATGGTGCTCAACCAATGGGTATTCATGCAAACCACGGATCTAATTATCCATTAAGAGGGGTAAGCTCAATTTGTTTACCATGTTAGTTATTAAATTAATTATTATATGTAAAAATGAGAATGGTATAAACAAAAGCTCGATACCAGGACAAATTTTACAGTAGTTGTTATATCTCAAAACGACATTCCGCCAATTGTTTTATTCTAAGTATGTAGTTGAAATGGAGGGTCGAACAAAAATTCTAAATCTTTTCTAGTTGTTGAGAACCAAAAGATTTATGTGATTTATTTATATTTAATGATACAATTTTCGAATTACTGAAACCCAAAGTTGACAATTTTGCAGACCAAGAACTCAATATGGGAAGGTGGCCATAGAAACATAGCTGCCATATGGAGCCCGCTTATTAAAAAACCTCAACGAGTTTCTAATCAACTAATGCATATTTCAGATTGGCTCCCAACATTTTGTTCAATTGCAGGTAAATTGAATTGTGAATAATATCGTAGTAATCTATTTATATTTGATTTCAAACGAACATTCGATTATAAATTAGTAGGTATTAGGCCAAATGTTTAAGTAGGATCTACACTATTTTTGGTTATGAAAAATCAAAAAATTTTTTCTTCAATTCGTTTATTTCTACACTGATTAAATTGTTGAGAAATTCACGCAACATTGCAGAGAAAGCAAGTAGCATGAAGAATGGTAATCCTAATCCCAATAAAAAAATTTTTAATAATTTGTAAGAATTGTTTAAATTATGATATTCAATTTTTGTTCAAATTGTTCATTGTTGTTTCTATTTTACGACAAAAATACGATATTTTTCATAAAAAAATTTTTAAATATAGTTTCGGAGATATATTGGGGAATTTATGGTTTTTGGATTTTTTATTGGACAAAAAAATGTTGACATTTTGTTATAAAATTGATCATTTTTTTCATAAATGCGCCTACAAAATTAAAAAAATATATATTGAAAATATTAATTTATGGCCAAAAATAGGATGGACTCCACTACCAAATAATAATCGAGATTAGAGTTTATATGGGTACACCGAATGGGTTTTTACAAACTAGAAATAAAGTAAATTTTAACAATTTTCCATAAAACGGAAAAATATTATGATCGTCTGAATACTACAAACATTCTGTATAATGACGTATGTCTCCAATAATAAAATACTTTATGAGTAGTGGCGTATCTAAGTATGGATAATTTGGGCTCTGCCTATGGCTTAGTGCTTGAAGGTGCCATCAGACTTAGAATCCCAGTTTATTTTTAATTAAATAAAATTCTAAATAATATTGGTCATGGTAAAATAATGGTATTGGTAAAATAGCAAAATAAAAATATCGTTTTATCTTTACCTAAAATAGATAACAAAACATAACTCCTATTTTACACTTTATAAAAATACGGTGGCCTTTCGGTTATTCAAACTTGGCGCGGTGATTGAAATACGTGAGTCGTTTATAAAAAAGTTTGTTTATGAATTATTCATTCCCTGATGCTTGTTCGAATCTTGCTAACATTTGTCATGTTTCATTGTAAATGCTATAGTTTACTTCTATTTAATTTTATTTATTTTACTACTTTTATTAAATTGGTACTACGTATACCAATTTCATATTATATGTACAAAAGTCATTGAAAGTAGTGTGTATTGAATCTTTCTGTACTAATTTATGGCTAAACATATATAATTTATAAATGTCAAAAACAATCTATTAGAGCACTTAAATGATTTGTGGGTAGTACTTCCAGATGGAGAAAGTAAAAACATAAAATCTTATGAGTTTTACGAAGAATTCCAACTTTTAGTGCTTAATCTAAATACATAATTAGTAATAAACTGGGAGAAGTCTATCCTAATATTCATATTACTATTAGACTTACGCTTCCACAGGTACATATTAAAAACTACTTACGAAACAATACGAATCAGAATCAACTGTCCGGTTGAGCAATACTCGCAATCGAAATAGATTTAGCTGCAATACTTTGTAACAAATCCTAATTAAAGAACTTGAGCAAAGCAAAAAGCCTAAGAATATTACTTTTTGAAGAAAATTAAATCACACATTATAAAATAAAATCTATATGATTTAGAAATTTTCGTATTCTCTCACTGCGCATTCATATTTTTTTGATACTAATGATGTAATATTAGAGCACGATAGATATATTGGGTACAAAGAAAAGAGTACTCGCTGATGAGACTTCGACCATGTTTATATTTGTACACGCTATGCCACTGTTCTTAAAATATTATGTTATGACCGTTTACCAGAATATTTCATTGCAAATAAAGGAATAAACCTACTTATTCTGAATCCATTTATTATTGTTTAACCTAAATTATACTCAGTGAGAAGACACTTTTTTTCTTTTAGGGTTAAATATGACTACCCTTCCCAAAAATTTAGATGGTATGGATATGTGGGATTCTATTTCAATGGGTACAGGAAGTCCAAGAACTGAATTTGTTTACAACATTGACGACATATTTAAATATGGAGGGGTTAGGCAAGGAGATTGGAAATATATATACGGCTCTGCTACTCAAGGACAAATGGATATATGGTATGGAAACAATGGGACATCCGAGGAGTATTTCTACGATATAGAACAGATTTTGACATCTAAAACCGCAACAGCACTTACAGGTATCTAAATCCTTAGTAACATTTCAAATATAAAGTATAATGATTAATTGCACCTCAGTTGTAAGACTTAATTTATAATTGATAAGCTTGATATAACTTTGAATAATATTTATTTTCTAGGGCTAATAACCTATGAACAAATACAAGATAAATATTCGAAAAATCCTACCAGAAACTTGAAACCAGTAGACAAAACTCTGATAAAAAAATTGAGAAAGGATGCTACGATCAAATGTGCACCGCCAGATCCTGACCAACTTGAAGAAACGAAATGTAATCCTCTTCAATCTCCATGTTTATTCAACATCAGGGATGACCCTTGTGAAAGGATTAACTTAGCTTCAACCAGGCCTAATGTGCTTAGAAATTTAGAATACCTTAATCTTGAATACAGAAAAACTGCTTTGCCTCCTGGGAACAAACCAGTAGATCCAAATGCTGATCCATTGTTATGGAACAACACTTGGGTGAGCTGGAGAAGCTGTGACAGTATTCTTAAAATAAAATTAATGGAAGTGTCTTCGTTATCCTCAATGGGTATTATACTGATTGTTGGGGCTTGTTTATTGATAATTGTTATGATAGCTATTTTAGCGAAAGTAAATAAAAGTAAACGGAAAACTGAATGTATACCGAGGGATCTATTAGTTCAGGAAAATGTGTAACATATTAGGGTCATTTCAAGTTCAATCCAATTTCTCTGAATTTGACGAAACTTACTCGATAGTTCCTTAAAAACCACAGAAACTTTTAATCTACGAGAATTTTAAAATAATCACATATAATTCTATAATATACCTATTGTATTAAAAACGAGCGTGAGGCAGCAATGCCTATGTAAACATATTATCTTTCATAAGATTATTTAAGGATCATATTAGTAAAAAGTTTTTATCTATATTCTATAAATTGAAACGTTTATATGAAAACTGATTATCAGAATATATTCAGAGTCTTAGTCTTTTTTAGTTTTTATCTAGAAAATTCATTTTGATTTATCGACATCCATTGGATGGAATTGCCAGAGAGGTGACTTTAAATTAGTACAAAAAGAAAGCGTGAATGTTAAAATTTTAAGCAATCGCTTAAAATTACGGGAACATCTAGTTCGTGCAACAAGCGCAACAAATTTTTTGGAAACATTCAATCCCTCTATTCTTTCTTTATTATAGATCTTTTCATTATGCTTTCCTAAAGATTTCGCCTCAAATTCTGAGCAGGCCTAACAAATTTCATGTTGAAGCTATAACATAATTTGGAAGCTCGCATTTAATGCTGATAATTTCAATTTAATAATAATTTTCAACACAACACTTAATTAGATCTAGTATTTTGTTTATTTTTTATTTTTAAATCTAATTTTGACTCATTAAAAGCTCTGACTGTTCGACGACATCAGAAATATTATATTATAGAATCGTAACAATTATATCATCTATACTAATGGTACACAATACACAATTAATATGAGAAATTCAGGAAACTATGTCTCAATAAATTATATTAGGAGCCATTAGAAAGGCGTATTTGTAATTGAGAGAATGTCATGTTAAAATTATGAACTCATTTCACATCCATGGACTAGAATTAGTAAAAGTGCGAAATTCTGAATTGATTCTAAAACGTAGCATACAAGACTATCCATATAAAAATTTGAGAATTTTGGCAACGTCGTTGAGCCTCCCCAGCAAATCACAATGCTTTAATGGTATTATTTTTTTAATTGGGCTTCTTGTAGGATATACTTTTTACTGAGTACAAATTCGGGAAGGCTCGACATTCTTGGATTTCATACTATATACTTACAATGACTTTGGAAACCAAGACACTTAGACATTCAACTTCTGTTAAATAATTATATATCTTATGTTCATGCAAAAAGTACATTTAAAATATGTAAGTATTCGTGTGTTTTTAATGTTTTGAAAAAACATCACTGAATACATAAAACCTATTTATCCATAGTTGGGATATTTTTCAGGATGAAAAATTTTCTTAAAACTGACTGTACATAATTAAGTGGATAATGATTAAATATTTATTACTGTTATTTTGAAGTTTTTATTCTTAACGCATACGCAACAGTAGCAAACACCTATTTAGAATTATCCATATTTTTATTTATTGAAGTATTGGTAAGCATTTGGTATAGCCATTCAACAAATTAATTTCACCTAACAGAGACGCAATCCTCTTTTAATACAGAAGTTAAAGTTACAATTCTCGATAACAGGAAAATTGTCTATTTCCATGCCTCAAAAAGCAGCTAAGTTCATTTTCAGTGAATATCTTTCATTCTAAAATAAAAAAAAACGTGTACCAAATATGTAATTGTGGCAACTTTCTTGCCAAATATCATTCTCAAAAAAACTTCACAATACTTTAACTATACCACAACTATAATTTTTATTGAGAAAAGTGGAAACACGAAAGAAACAGGAAGGCACAGATACCAATTGAAAATAATCGTTATGAATATGGAGGTGAATTTGAAAAAGCCAAAGTAAAAGTACAAACATGTGAAAATGTGAGGTTAAGAAATATATCTATATATGATTAAATGCAAATATTCAGTTGCTCTCTCTTTTTAGTATTTTTTGATTGTATTTTAATGTATTTTGCCATCCTCTACTATGTTGATTTCAATTTTTCTCCTCATTTAAGAACTCATTTTAACACATATTTATCTTCACCAGAATATTTTCCATAATCACACAAGAACCAAATAAGCTGTGTTAAATATTTATCTTTATAACTGGAAATCAAAATCCATTGATAACTCCAACAAAATTTATTACTATAGATTAAATTTGCTAAATGCAGCATGTTATGAATATATCTACAAACTTGAATTATTAAGACAATTATTTAAAACTCAATAATACTATGATGGAATATACATTTTCTGTTAAAAATAAGATTATTTTTCACAAGTAACTCCATAAAAAAGTAGTTTGATCAAAATCATAAAGTTTAATGTCAACAGGTTACAGGTTAAATGCGAAAAATAACTATTGCAGACTGCATCTAAAAGATGTAAATAAAATATTTACTTATATATATATATATATATATATATATATATATATATATATATATATATATATATATATATATATATATATATATATATATAATTAAAGTTGTATTAAAGCTAAAGGAGTTTAAAAAAGTAGATCCTCGTCCCCTTCATCCAACAAGTTGCCAGGTTGCGATTCTTTGAGTAATCCAGCTTCCAGAAGTGCTTGTTTCTGTTTCTCTACTTTAGCTTTGTGAATTTTCTTTTTATCTTGAATTTTCTTCAACCTGTAAAACTCTTCTCTTTCCAATTCGTCAAGTTCGGAAATTATATAGGCCAAAGTGCGTTCAATTCTTGGAATGATAACTGGAATGGAAACATACAAAATTATTATAACATTAAGGGGAATGACTTGACATAAAACATTCATCACTAATCAAAAGAATGAACTAGAGAAAATAATAAACTACAAAATTATAACAAATAAAGCTGAAATTTTCTTTAGGTTTAACAAATATAAAGATGGAATATTTCCAAATACAATACAAAATAACTAAAGTAAGTTTAGTATACTATTAGATATTATCAACATAAAACAAGGTACTAGCCAGATATGCTCAAAATTATCAGGACCTCCCCATCCTAAATCGAATAATTAGAGGCCAATTTGCCTTTTACATAATTAAGCTAAATTCTTAACTAAAATAAACAATTTTACTATGGGATGAAATAATTCTGTTGAACCTCAATATTGTTGAGTATATTTGAATAGTCCTTTTAGATAAACTATTATATGTAGATACTAAATTAAGTTAAACATATTTAAATTATAATGTCACAGTATGCAATAAATTAGTATTTCAAGTGTTAATACACACCATGCTCAATAGCATTTACTCTTCTATTGGTGATTTTAATTACTTCATCCAAAGTTACAAAAGAAGTTTGCAAAGAAGCTAATTCAACCAAAAGTTTCACAGCACTTTGATAGTTCTTTTTTAATTTGGTCAGTTGTTGACCACCTCTAGCCAAACCAGCAAGTTCATAAGTATCAGTACCATCTTGATAACATTCAAATACTGGTAAAGTAACACCTGAAACAGATTTGTAAATTTCGTAATTATATATTTACATTAATTCATTATCATGCTTATGCAATGCTAATCAGTTGACCTTTTACAATTTATAACAACAATCAAATAGCAACTTTCCTCTAATACTGTACCTAAGCAAAATGTGAATTTTGAAATGTTGTAACATTAAGTATTTCAAAAATTATTGATGAATTACATATAAACATATAAATTAAAATGTTCTTACCTGCTACATTGTCTTTTTTAGTTCTTATTTTGATCTGAGCCTTGGTAACATTCTGAAGGACAACTTGATTGAAATCACCTGTTGCAAACTTTGCCTCGGCCAGGGAAAACGCTGCTTCTTTCATAACTTCTCCCATAAGAGTTTTTGTCTGTTCATTAGAAAAATAAATTAGTAAACAAATTTTTCCTTTGCAATAAACTGATAGAAAGTTCAACTTGTTCTTAATTATTTTATTCATTTTAGGAAAAATGAGTATGTGAACTTGATTCAGAAATTACTTGTAGTACCTTCATTTGATTCAAATTGTTTTGAAAGACATTTATAATTGTCAAAACTCAAGATATCTGCAGTATTAAACTTACCTCAATGATTTTATTCAAAATCATTCTAAATCGCATCTGCAAAGCATCTGCTTTTTTCTTTAATAAACTGTGGCCTTTCTGGGCACCCTTTAGACGCCCCTTCATTAACATTTGAGCTCTGTAAATTAGAGAAAAAAATGGTCACTCCCAAAAGGCAAAAATAGTTCCAATATATTTTGTTTTTTAATGAAAAATGGAATGCGTATATATATATACTTACCCTCTTGAAGGGAAGATTAATAACCTATCCTTTGAAGCCATGTTTTAGAAGTAAATTACAAAATATATGCTCCAGATGTAATAATATATGAAGGGACCAAAAAGTCAGCTGACACTAACAGCACCTGATATTGACATAATACAACTGTCATGGTGACAAATGATAGTTCTCTAATGTTCATCACAAAACATACCCAATTAGGGTATATTCTGTGATGTTCACTGTAAAATTGCATTGCAAAGCTAATGTCCGCAAAAGGTGGAGCCCACATCTTTGGTAGTCTATGCTTACAATACGGCGACTTGGTGAAAAAGTCTAATTAAAAAAAATATTTTTACTGAAGTCTACTGAAATTTACTCAAAAATGTCACATTAGAAAATCCACCAATGTAAATTCAATAATCTAGCGATTGTTGAAAGAATTATTACTATAGTGGCTAAGTATTCTAAAAGTGGAGGGAAAAAAAGAAGAAGAAAGAGCCCCTTTAGAAGTTTACTATAAATGAAATATGTATAGTGTTTATTGACTAGTTTATAGTCTTTATGATGATAAATGGATTTATTGTACTGTTATTCTCTCAGACAGATATGTATATTTCAAAATATCAAATTCAATTGAAGTAATTTCTATTCTACTTTCAATAAATGCATTATTTAGACACCTGGTTGGAGTATAGTCGATAGCAAAGATTATATTTTAGCACGACTATTGAAAAGTTGAGATCATGGCGGATTTCCAGACTATTTTATATGGATGTGTAGATAATCAGTGATAGTGATAATTGAATAATTTCATTATAGAATGCATATGATGCAGAACATCGGCTTGGAAACAGAAGGGCAAAGAAATCATTTGCTAAGAGATTAACAAGAATCTACCAAAAATAATAGATTCACTAGTACAAAATATTTCTTGCATTTAAATTTCTTAGGATGTCACTTTCCTTTTGTACATTCTAATATATATTGGACTGCCACACTTTTGAGGCCTGGGAGTCCTTCCACTGTTGGATGCAATGTACCAATAAAGTTAACATTATGGTATTTATTTAGCCAATAGTGTAACTGGTTTATTGAGCTAATTTAATGAGTTTGGGGTCTATTCACACTAAGTAAACTTTCTGAATATTGTATTCATTTTCTCATATTTTTCTGTGTATGTTTCTTAAATTATTTAATCTATTCTAGTCTTATGGCTGAAAATACTACCATTAATTACGGGCACTGCATGTCTTACCTGGTACTCCCTCTACTTGGAATTTGTATTTCTCATCCTTGGATTTCCTAGTTGAGAATGGTTTAATACCACCATCAATGGATAGTTTTATTTGATTAATATTTTTGTTAGTTAAGACCAAATTCCATTTTTTATCCTGATATCATTAAACAATTTTAACAAATTAATAAATAAATTTTCATTATTTCAATTCTTGAACTTTCTTCCCATGAAAACTGCACACAATTCACTAAAATTTAACCCTAAATCATTTGAAACATGTTGTATGTGATGAATGAAGGTGAAAATTATGAAGGCATTCTCTTTTTTATATTTTATTCAAAACGAAATATAAAAAAAATTGGAAAAGAAAAAGCACAGCCTGAAATTTATAATAATGATCTAGTAATATATTTTTAAATCGCAAAATATGAAAAAAGAATTCAGCATGCATAGGAAGAGGAAGAAAAACAATGTAATATCAACTGTTTAAAGATGTTCATAAATATGAACTAAAAATCGACCAAACTTTTAATCTGACAGGGAATAATTAAAAATATTTTTTAAAATAATTTCATGAGGAAATCTTATTGTTACATTTAAATGGAAATTCTAGAAAACTAAAATATAAAAGATACATTGATTACTCAAATCAATTTTTTTCCTATAGAAAAGTAAATTTGAAATAGTGAGTGGAGTTTTAATGTTAAAAATTGGAAAAGAATTTTCTTATCTACTTATAAAACTTCTCACTTTCATATAGAAGCCTATGTCAGTTTCATCTAGTAATATGTATAAACCAACAATTGCGTCAATTCAATAGTAAGTTTAAAATTATATTGCATATGATACATTCACGTCAATTGTAGAAAATAAACAAATAAAATAATTTATAGAATTTAGTAACATTAAAATAATATTTGAAATAAATACACACCAGACTTCAACTAGATTTATTATTAGTATAATGATAAGTAACAAATATATGAAAATAAAATATTAGTTACTTCAAAACTATTTATGGAAAGTCAAAGTGAAATTTTGAAACTACTTAGTTTTTAACAAAGATTAAAAATATTCTTATCCTTAGCAGTTCCATAAGGTTATTCAAATTTTTTCTCACATATTTTTATTATGAGATTCATCTAACTCTTGCTGCTTTTTCTAGACAGAAATAATACCCCTGTAATAAAAAATAATTGATAATATTTGAAACTAATTGTTAAAACAGACACTTGCAACATTATTATATGGAAGTGAGAAGTTTGTGACGTGCATAAAATCTTGTTTGAACAGTCATTCTTATAGAAATGTAATTAGGAGCAAACAAATCTGTAAAGGTATTAATTTATTAGCACAAGTTTCTTATCAAATATCTTATTATTAAAAATGTGATTGATTAACTCAAGAAAAACAACACTTTTAACAGTACTTTTTTATATATAAAATTATTAAATGACGCATGTCATAAACATAGGTGCCTATCATGACACCTTACACAAAAATCATTACATGATAAATATGTCAACACATTTTAAGTTAGAAACAATTTACTATAATTACCCTACTCCAATTTGCTCAAAGATAATTAGTCCTTTTTTAGTTGAATCGAAGTATACAAAAAGTAGGTACTTATAAAACTGTTTCTAATGAACAATCTCTGATTTATTATCTAAACTAATTTATGCGTATATTATGTTCGTTGTACACACCAATTGTATAATATAAAAATGGACTGACTGCAGCAAAAAATAAACTAGCTCCTAGCATAGGCCTGTACATAATCCATGCTGTAGCAATAACACAAAGGGCAAGTGAAAATGCTAAAACTATGTTTCCAAATGATAATGAATCTCCACTGAAGAAGTTGAATAAAGGAACTTGAAAGACTGAAAAAAATAAATTTGTTACAATTATTCTAAAATCAATATAATTTCTATCAAATTAGATGCAAAAATAAGTTTTATGATAATAAATGTCCAATTCCACAGAAACAGCTGAAAATTATTTAAAAGTATTACTAAAAACAAACAGAGAACTGGTATTTAATCTGAAAAAACATTCAAAAATATTGAATATACTGTTCACCGCTACTATACCAACATTCACAACTACAATGTCCAGCGAGCGTCAATGTTTTAAGTATGAATCAGAAATTATAGAATAGCCGTTATGCTATCTACCACTTAGTAAACTTTTAACAAGCTAAAAGAATACAAAGCTAATTCTGTTGACATCTTCCACCTTTACCTTTACTCTTATGCATTTGTTGATTTGGTAGTCTTTCAACAATAGACTTCGTTTAAAAGGTCCCTTAATGTATTCTTGATTTAGAATAGTTTGGTTAGAAAACTTTAGTTATAAGTGCGTCTTTTTTACTGACATATTGTATTTAAGATTTATTTTGTCTTTTGTATGCATCCCATCAAAGTCCAATTTGTCAGGCAAATTCAATTTTTTGCTTCTGTTATTGGGAGTTATTGTATGTATGGATTTTGGGATATAGTATATACTGCAACCCAAAGGATCTATTGTGTCCCACCTCTTACCGCGACACTAAAGAACCCAGTGTTTACAGCTGATCCGTTAATCTCAGTCCTTTCAAAAAGTCCAGAATGTGGGATGTGGGTGTAATTGCCAGAATATGGAGTTCCTTAGTGTTCCATTCTTCGAGAAAATCTGCACACCGCATTATCTGCTAAGTCTAGCATCTTTAAGTGTTAGTTGAGGCGACAGTGCCCCGATAGGACTCCTGTTAGTGTTCATAATTGTTCCAAGTTAGGTTATTATAATCAGCAGATCTTATCTAGTTATAGTTTCCCAGAAGCATCTTTGCTTGTCTCAGCCCCGTAGGTTGTCCCAATAATTGGTTGTGTTTTTATCTACCTTCTTTTCCAGTGTTTTTTCCATTGTTCTGTAGCATTTCCAATTGATTTTGGATTTTATTATATTGGAGCTTACAGTTCTAATGGCTACTTGGCTATCAGACAGGACGATGATCTCCTGTTTGCAATAGTTCTTATCTAGATTGAACCGAACATATTTTTCATTTTCATAGATTTCTGCTTGATAACTACTTGTTGCGCTGCCCCGGTTTTCAAAGTGTTCGATTCTGGGCCCCTACACTCCATTCCATCTGCTGTTTTTGATCCATCTGCATACCATTTAATTTCTGCATTTCTGTTCATTTCTTGTATGTTGTTGTAATCCCACTTGCTGGAAGTTATTGATTACTTAGTTTATATTCTGTTCATCCAAAATCCAAAACTTCCCATAACCCTTACATTTCATGATCTTGAATAGGTTAGGCTAGGTTATTATATATACTCTTTTTGTGAATGATGACGTGAAATGACATAGAAGTGAAATCGCTTTATACAAGTTTAAAAATTATCATCATTTTAATTAAATATTTGCTACCATTTTTTGTGCAATTGATAGAAGTACATATCTGACTATAAAGTTGATTTAATCAAGCATTTATCCATAAAGTATAGAGTACAATTACCTGGAATATGTATAATACTTCATAATAAAAAATGAGTGATAGTGATTGTTATTACCTACATCACATTTTCAATTCCAATGGAATAAACATGCTTTGGTTTTAAATAAATGGTAAACATTGATATTTATTTAATTATTACAGAATCTTTTTGCCTGAAAAAGTCGTAAAAACAATCTTCAAACAAATTTGTTTAAACTATTATAAATTTTATAAAAATGTGACATAACTCTCTAAGCCTGTATTTCTGTGGAATTGGATAGAAGGTGAAAGAGAATTAATTTTCCTAATGTGTATTAATCATACAGTATGGCACATATTTCATAAAAAATTCATTCCTCAAAAGGTTGTATTTCCCTTATTATTCTTGAATTTAGACAAATCTGTATAATCAATACCCATACTTTTGGATTAACTATTCGCTCTAGAAATACATGTACATAATTTTGGACCAGCTTGTATTTAAACCATGTTATCTGAGGTTATTCAAGAGAACTCTAAATAAATTTCATAATTTATTATAGACAGATAATTAGACATACCCATTATTTTTATCAACTTTGACATGCAGACAGTTGAAGCATACAAAATGAAAAATCCGAATCCTCTTAATTTCCAAGTCTCCAATCTAGCATCAAAATGCTCTTCTGAAAACATTTGATTTAAATTCAAGTTTCCTAGTCTCAAAAGGGCTATTCGATGACCTTTCGATGTTTCATAAGGAACTAATACTCCATTATTATGTTTAGCTATTATTGTCACCTAAAATTTAAGTTCAGTAATTATTTGAGATTAGATTAAGAAAAATATGAAAACATACTGGTTCCCCAGAGCCTCCCGCATAATAAAATTGTACCCTAATGTCCCCAACTTGTGGATTCCAAACATCATCACAATGGTAATAAATTCCCATGTGTAATTTCACATCTTTTCTATCTGGATGTTCATCACTTGCAACTTCAACAAAATCATCAAATTTATCTTTGATTTCATTTCCCACCAATAAATGTCCCAATTTTACTATAGGTGATATATAAGTAACAGTTTTTAGAGGAATTTCTCTAAAATATATGAAAAGTGTTTGAATAAGTGCATATTTGGTTATGCCAAACTCACTTTGGATTCACATGACCATGTCTTATATAAAAATTGCTACTGTCTATTAATTTATCTCTCCATTCAGTGACATAATAATAATCATGGGTCATTGTGGCCATAGTGTCAATATTATTGTCTTCATCATTTCTTGGTCTAAACATGGATAATGCAACATTTATATATCATCACAGATTTATTCATTCGTAATAAACTTAGATAAAATTGTTACAAAAATCTATTATATATAAAAACATTTTACAAATATAGCTCGTCATATCAATATAAATAGATATCAAATATCTATATTCAATCATTTGAATTATCATTCATATGATATATTAATTCAAAATTTGTACAGGCAAAATAATTTGATAAATGATTATATAATAGATCTTTGTTCTCTTTGTATAAGTATTTACGTTCTTTCTTCCACCCATTGGTACATCTGTACTCTTCTTTTTAGCTTTACTGCCTGAATTGCAATGCCATATCCAAATTCTGTAAGGGGTTCATCAATTTGTATATTTCCACTAGCATGCACAACTTTGCCATTATGTTCTTCAGATGGTTTTTCATACGTATTTAAAATTATTGCATTGTTGTAAGTTTCGTCCAATGAATGGGCATGATGAACTGCTCTACCCTATAAAAAATTATTTGAAAATAAATACAACCATCATGATAAATTCTAACCTCATTCCAAGTCAACATCCAAACACCAAAACATAACAAAAAAAATCCTATCAAGGAAGTAACCCAATGTCTTTCGAATTCTTCCGGTAAAGTATTCATTTAAACTAAAATGAAAATTATTGAAACTATGGATTTTTAGCCAGAATAGAATTTATACAACACTTCTTGTTTATTTAGATCATTTTTTCATCACGCATGCTTATAGGTTACTATAAGTTCCAGGGGTATTTGTTTGTGTTGTAGTGTACTGACTTATTTAATCATGGATATTTACAAGGAATATAAATCTGTAAGTAAATTTGATGTGTTAATATTATTAGCACTTATATACCATAAACCTTGAAATGGATTATCAACATTCCAATAGCTATATTACCCTTTATTGATTTTTTAATTAAACCTTAGTACCACCAATTCTTCTTTTTGTTATATTTAATAGCGCACTTCATATAAGTAGCAGTATGATATAATGGCATAACCAGAAATTTCAGTGATATGAAAATTAGAGGATTTTAAAAAATTAGACTTAATTTTATTTTATTTGATACTACTATTGATTAAAATTAATTATGTAAAAAAATATTGGCAATTGTTTATTATACCTATATAATCTTATAAAACTATATATCACGAAAATCCTCCGAAAAAATACAAAAATGTTATAATTATAATATTTACTATTTTATTACCGTATCGAATGTAATTTTTGTAATAATAACAAACACAATATTCACAAGAGGTAGAGTCGTTAATCCACATAATAATAATTTAAGGGATTAGTAAAATGATTTTATTGAAAGCAGGCAGGTATTTACGTTGTTTGAAAACTATTTTATTTACATTACCTAAATGTTGTTACTCTTTAATATGTAATTGATTTCTACTAGTTTATATATTTTCATTGAGATCTTGTTGGATTTCATTTCCATAATAAATCAATCGTTACATTAGGTAGGTATTATTTTATCCAGGCCTATATAAATTTCTTCAATTTCTAATTATATACGTTTTTTACTTTCAATTTAACCTTGTAGCTTTGAAGTGAAATGCGTGCATTAGTAGTGTCAATATGGGTTTTCATAAACCTTGTGTTTTTTGGAATGTGTGGCTATATGTATTTACTTTGGTCACAATATTGGTTGTATATGGAAAGACAAGCCGAGACATCAACATCAACTTACGATCAACAGATTTACTTCTACAATAGAGGTTATTACCCAAATAATAGGTATGTATAGGCACATGGTGATTTTAGATAAAATGTTGAAAGGATACTTTTCTTAAAACAGAGAAGCTGTAACGTTATTTTCTGTCGTCACTATCCTTAGACTCGTTTGATAAACAAAATTAGGTAGTAGTAAATTAGGTGTAGGTGAATAGAATTGAATGGTTAGTATGATGAATGATGCCATTGGTTTTGACTCCTAGTACTAGCAATTTTTCCAGTTTCTATTGAGATTTGGACTTGATTTATTTCTATTTAGGTTCCTAAATATTTATGGATTTATTCTAATTAATTTAAATTACAAGAAATTATAGATATCTAACGATTCTCGAATAATAGTAACAAAAATAATTCAGCGAACATCCGGAAAAACCGATTATGTGCGTAATCATGAAACGTTGTTTTACAATAAAAATGATAAATTCACATTATTCATTCCTCTAGTATACGTGCTTCTCTTCTTTGGGCCACCGGCATTATTTTAAGACTCAAAACTTATAAAAAATTGTTCACTCAAATTTAAGTTAAAATTTAAAATAAAAAAGGGTCGTTTTTGTTATTTTCAAGGATTCTCAGATTCCCTTGGCATAAAAGAACCACAGGTTCATTTATTATAGTGTACCTCAAAGAAACCGACATTTTTTACTAAAGCTGATTTAAGAGTTTGTAGATTAATTTTATGGTCTACTTTTTTGCAAACACCAGGCAACACTTATGAATTATTATTTACTTCTATTTTTAATGAAACAGAAGTAAATAATAGAATAGTAATATTCTATTGATATTGATAATCAGGTGCGTACTTACATTTCGCAATAAAAACTAACAAACATTAACTTTTTTCAATATAATAATAAAATTGTGAGGTGAATATGTCAGTAGATAAATACTGATTAATGTGATTATAACAACTTTTATCCAGATTCATTTTGACGGAATTTTGAACGTGGCGTATACCAGTGCCAGACCAAGGCATGTTTATGTGAAACTACCTGTTTTTTTATTGAACTAGACATAGGTACTCTTCTCTTTCAGTTCAAAGCATAATAAACAACAATGGGAAAACGAAAAGAACTATGACATGGCAGTAAATGAATTGATTAACCAGTGTCAAATTATGAGTATATTATACGTTAATTAGCTAACATTAAATTGAAGAAATATATAAAATTTAAGGAATTGATAGGAGTATACTGTACCCCTTCGTATACATATAGCATGTACTGCAAATAGTGCAATATAGATGGCTTATAATTTTGTGTAACAAATCAATGCGCATTTAATTTTGGTTATGTCCGTGTATTTGTTTAAAATGGATCATTTAGAGGAGTTACAAGGATGTATTGATATCTAGTTAGCCTAGACCAGTTCCATGCATAAACAAAATATTGCGTTACCATAGCAACGAACAATAATTTATTAGAAGTGTCAGTGTAAAGTTTGACGTCAAGAAAGTAAATCAGAGTTACGCAATAAATTAAAAGAAAAAAGATTTCCACCGAAATTGTGAAAATCCAAAAATTGGAGTATCGAGCCATCATCAAGTACCTGTATTTAAAAGGGTTAAGAGGTAAGCAGATTTACGAAGATATGCTTAATACCCTTGGTGATCAATGTCCTTCATATGCGACCGTGAAAAATTGGACTGCAAGCATAAAAAAGAGTTAAATTTTTCATTGAAGATTATGAACGATCGGGAAGGCCAGTTTCTGTGTCAGTCCCCGAAAATATCGATGCAGTTCATGACATGATTTTATCAGACCGTTGAATTGGACTAAAACGGATATCTAAAGCACTGAATATTTCATACGAAGGTGTTCATCATATAGTTCACGTCAATTTGGACATGAGAAAAATTGATACAAAATGGATCCCCAAATGTTTGAATGTTGACCAAAAGCGTGCAAGGGTAGAAGCATCGCGTTCGATCTGTGCTCGATTTGAAAACGATGTAGACTTCTTAAACCGATTTGTTACTATGAATGAAACTTGGGTACATTCGATCCAGAAACAAAGCAACAATCGATGGATTGGCGACAATTTGATTCTACAAGACCTAAGAATTTTCGTGTCCAAAAATCTGCTGGAAAAGTTCTTGCTTCAGTTTTTTGGGATTGCCATGGAGTAATCATGATTGGTTTTTTGGATAAGGGTAGAACAATAACTGGAGATTACTATTCGACATTACTGACCACTCTACGGGAAAAAATTAAAGAGAAAAAACGCTGAAAGCTATCCACAGGTGTTTTGTTTTTACAAGAAAACGCCCCTGCACAAAAATCTCATGTTGCCATGCAAAAAATTCGTGATTTAGGATTTGAATTACCCCCCCTTATTCACAAGATTTGGCTCCGTCCGACTATCATCTCTTTCCCCAACTTAAAAAAAAGTTCAAAAGGTTGTAAATTTTCTTCCAACGAGGAGGTAATAAAAACTGTGGAGGTCTGGTTTACAGAGCAAGAAGAAACGTTTTTTTTAAAGGTCTAGAGAGCGGAGGTTTCTTCTGCAATAAGAATTATCTAATGCTAGAAAATCACGTAGATGGTGGAGAACTACGTTATATGATTGCTTTTAGATTTAAATTCACTCGGTTGAGCGATCAATAATATATTTTTTTTTCGAATTTGTAGTACACATTTTGAAATTTTATTACAAGTAACTGCTCGCAGAGTGGCAACTATATCAATAAAACTGTGTTTTCTCCGTTACAAATAAACA
This sequence comes from Diorhabda carinulata, assembly GCF_026250575.1. Taxonomy (NCBI): domain Eukaryota; kingdom Metazoa; phylum Arthropoda; class Insecta; order Coleoptera; family Chrysomelidae; genus Diorhabda; species Diorhabda carinulata. Next base: position 33,438,926 of record NC_079460.1, on the reverse strand, counting down.
TCGCTTTGTTGAAGTGCTAAAGATCAACTGTCCCACCACGCACACAATTCAACGTCACGTCACTGCAACCGCGCAATGTCCGTCCACACCACTGCATTACATGTTAATTGTATACGAAGCTTTAGGGTAGATAATTAATACATTGTAAATTGATATAAAGCAAAAATATTTCAATTTTTTCAATTTATTGAAAATATTTTGTTCAAAAAGCTTCTTGATATTGAACTAAATCGATCGCTTTACTAATTTATAGTTAAATTCGGGACTGGTAATTAATGATATTGCAATATTACGTCAATGTTTAAATATTAGAATACTTATATACAGTGTGGAAACTACTATGGAATAAAATGGTGTTTGTCTTCATTTTAGAAAATTATGAAATGCTGTCAAATGTTTCATTCAGTATTATAGTCAGTAAATTTTATGTATTTTTATTTGAAGGACTATATAAACTATCAAAGTATTTCGACCGCAAAAGTGGTATACACGACAAAAGTAGAGAATTGTACTAAATTAATATTCTCAGTAACCTCCGTAAGGAATCAAAATATTGCCAAAGAACACGTGCGTTCTTTGGTAGTCGTCAAATTATTTGAAATAAGTAAAAGATATAGTTTGGTTTGGGAAAAAAGTTTTAGTACCGAAGTCAGTGAAGTCTCCGTTTCCGTATATCGCGTTTAGAGGTGTTAGAGAGTTTACGAGACCTGGCTATAAAATAACGTTGCACGTCCCAAAACACGTTTCTGTCACTATTATAGTATTTGTGCAGTAGAGATTTGAAACAAACGTGTTTTTTTCTCGTGCCGAAAACCATGTGTGACGAAAAATAGGAGCAATGTATCAATCTCAAATTTCTCGTTAAATTGAAAAAATCTCCAACTGAGTGCTATAAATTGTTGCAAGAAGCCTATGGGGACAATTTTCTATCACGTGCGCGTGTTTTTGAGTGGTCTAAGTGCTTTAGTGATGGCCGAGAGAGCCCTGAAAATGATCAGCGCCTAGGTCGCCCTAGTGTGTAACTCCGGAAACTGTGGCCAAAATCAACCAAATTGTGCGTGTAGATCGTAAAATGAGCATCCGAATGATTGCCAAGGCTATAAACGCCGTTAAAGAAACGCTTAGAAAAATTTTACACGAGGAATTACACATGACAAAAGTCTGTGCGAAGTTGCTGCCAAAAAATTTGACTTCTGACCAAAAGCTCTTGCATCAACGGGTCTGCTTATATTTCCTTGGAAGATTAGAAAAAGATCTGCTTTGAAAAGGATCCGATGGAAGCGGTAGAGTAAAAAACGGCAAAGCTTCTAAAGGCGCTCCAAAGAAGACTTCCAGCACTGCTTCGATAGATGGAAAAAACGTATGGAAAGGTGTGTGGCGAGGAAAGGGGAGTATATTGAAGGTAAGCATTCCAATGTAGAATAATATTTATAATAAACCTTTTCGTAACCAGTCTCTTTATTTAATAGCCAGACCTCGTAGATTAAAAATTTAAACAAAATAAAGTTGATCGAAAACTGATAAAAATGGACGATGCAACCACAGATGTTATTCGACTGTTAGTGTGCCAACAATGGATATGATTCTGAACAAACTGCGTAGGTACCCTAGTTACGACTATACACTATACTTCATGTTTAGAGACACTTTGGCGTGTTTTAATAGAGTGTGGTTGTAAACATAAATGAAGTGTTAAGATATATCGAGACTCAAACAGAAATGTCATGTAAATTATTCTTCATCATGCTGGCAGTAAAGATGGTTTTATACCAAACCAATTTATACTCCATCTTATCATTCCCGAATATTCCCAGTTTCAAAAAAAGATGAAATATTAACATTTATAATGTTGAGAATGTGAATATTCCTAAAAAAATTCCCAGTTCTGAAGAGTTTTGCTTTTCAGAATAATACTCGTATTTAGTAGTAATGTTTAATGAAAGCCTACACGTTATGGATTTAAAACAATGAGTGATAATCTACATTTACTTAATTTATTGGTGTAAAAAGGTTGTTGATGGTAAAAAAAACATTTAAATTAAAATCAGAACCAATTATGTATCTTATAAAAACTAAATCATTTCATCTCAATAACCCAAGTGAGTTGTGGACAAAAGTAATACAGTAATTTTTGGAAAGCTTCTATAATGTATTTTCATAGAATTGCATTTTGAAAATTCCATTAGGTATATTATTATTGTCTATCTATTATAATACATCTTATTTATAAGTTAACAATCGGACGTCGCTAAAGACGGCAGAATGCTTTTCTTTTTCCGTATTTTTTTGCTTCAAGTGAGAATAGATAAAGTTTACTCCTTTTTTTAGTAATACGTTTTTATATTTTTTAAAGCTCAGTAAGTTTCCAATTTTTAACATTCAGTTTATTATGTGACACAGGATATTAATTTATTACTTAAATACCAATAACGATATTTAATGGAGACCGAATTGGAATTTTATTTATTATCGGTTATGGAAATTATTGCAGAAGTTACAATGTGGCTAATTTTATAATTAAATGTACCTTCATTCGCAATGCGGGAAACTTAGATTCTGTCAAAAATTAAGAAAGAAACCATAATTAGATGAATACTAAGTAACTAAAAGAATCCAAAGTCAAGTGTACATTGAATTGATTTTGAAAAACGTGAGTCATACAATGTTTCCAAGGTGTTTCCATGAAGAAAAACTTCTGCAGGAGATAACAGAATGCCGATTTAGGTCATATAATGGATTTATGCGAGACAATAATGAATCAGCTGAATTGATATGGCATAGCTATAGGTATCATTTTTTTTCTCATGAAGCAATATTCACATCTGATGGACAGGTAAACCGCAAAAACTGGATTTTGGTCAGTGAGTGATTCTAATTGAACACGTCGGACAGTAACCTCAAAAATTAAACGTTTGGGAAACTATAATAGGATCTATATTATTCATATTTTGAGTATTTCTCCATTGAAAAATAGAATTTCTGTTTCTATTTTGTGAATAGAATCTAGTGTACAGTAATAATTCAAATTAGAACCAATAAATAAATCGGACAGCAATTTTAGAGGAAATACACATTGCTTCGTTTACGTTTAAAAAGTAGATAGGGTGAGGGGTGACACAGATCTTTACAAATTTACAAAATAACGTTTTTTTCTCCGAAATTTTGTTCTGGTTGTCGCGTGAAACAATTTCTCTTTAAGTGTACTTTTGTTTTTGATGCTATAAGTAAGGTCCATCAACTTTTTTGTTGTGATTATGATTTTTCATAACTTAGACAAAAAAATTATAAAAAATAATATTTTTACATATAATTTTATTTAACATAATATCATAATATCTCATTTTATATGAAATTATCATTACGTTGGATTTCACTGAAAATTTCATTTTTGGAAGAGTCTATTCTGACTGACTTTGAGACGAAACTCGTTATATTAATATATTTTATTCCCCATTCCTGTGGTCTATTGCCCATTTCAATATATTTTTGTTTTGTGTTAAGGTCAATGACGTTCTGGCTAAGAAGTTTGTTTGTGATATGTGGATCTTGATTCCAGTCTTCCCACAGCATCACTCCAAAAATAACTAATTCCTAGGTTTTTTTTTTATAAATTTCTAGAATAAGGTTTCAAAAAATTTTATTCAATACATGGTTTCCATACAAACGATAACAATAAGTGCTAAAATTCGTATTGTTTTTTAATTCTTGTAGTGTTGCTACCTTGAGTTCAAAAACAAGGCAAAAACATTCTGTATTGAAAGAAAATTCATCTGTCACATTGATAAAGAATAGTAAACCACGATTCCCAAACCTCCAACAAAAGGATTTTGAATTGGATTCTAAAAAAAATATGTGCTTGAAAAATGATAGCTTATATATCTGTGAACGAAAAACTGCGGCATTTAAAGAAGACATAATTAACGAATTACGTAAAGTATTTATCGAAGAAGGTAATGTATTAAGAGTGGGAAAAGACAATCCTTACAATGTTCAATATAGGGGCAAGAGAGGTAATTTTTTGGATAAATCTCCAAAGAAAGTATTATGTCAGTTATATGATGTTCCATTAAAAACGATTAAACGTGATGATGTGGAAAATCATTTACTGAAAGATTATATTCCCAAAAGAGCTTTGTTTCAAAATAAACGCTTCCATAGTTGTGCTGTAGTAGCTAGCGCAGGATCGCTTAAGGATTCGAAACTTGGTTCTCTTATAGGTAAGTCTAAATTGTATTTTTAGAATACATTTCTAAATTCGAAAAAAAAGTTTTTCTGTTTCCATTTCTTCTGAATTCATTATTTAGTATTATCAGCTATTTTCGTAGTCATATTACCAGGGCAGATTAACAAAACAGTTACTTTTCTTAGATTTCTTCTCTACGGTGATTATATTTTTAGTTTCCGTCATTTATCAAAATATTACATAACTGTGACAAATAGAAATACAGTTTTCATACTCATATTTATATTAATGAAGAAAAAAAAGCTTATTCTGTACATGGAAAGTGAAAATATTATCCTAAAGGTGCTCCGTCCCATGAAATTATTGTGAGTGGCTCTTTGCTTTTTCATATCATATTAATACAGAGGATGTTACTCATAATAATCCAAAAGAATATATCTGTCGACAGCATTGTATAAAGAATAGGATAGTAGGTTAACCTTATGAGGATATAATTTGACGAGGTAGACGCCACCAATAGATGGCAGTGGAGAGTTGGCGTTCACAGCACGTTTCTTCTTACTTTACGTCGTAGCTTGAATTACCTGTTTTCTTAGCTTTGGTTGCTGAATTACCCCAATAACAGATGGCGCCAAAATTATTTAAAATATTATATTCAACCCTTAAGCTGTGTTGTAAAGTTTTTTATTTTGGGTGCCTATAGCAAAGTTGCAATTTGAGTTTATTATTGTATTGTGTTCGTTGTGTTATTGTTGAGTTTCGTTGGTTGTGCATTTGAATTATTTTTTTATTTGAGAATCTTTGAACTTGTATATATATTTCATTGTTAAGGTAAGTGGATATTATTGCAATTAGTATACATCATTACTCTCTTAGTTAATATATTCAAATTATAAGAGGCGCTAGATGTATAAATGCTACAGCTTACAATTTCGAAAAAAAACTGTATATTTAGCGAACTACTTACTAAAATGTATTTACTTATATAACAAACAATCACTTCTTCTTTTAATTTTTTTTAGAAATGGCTGGAAATAAGTGTGTTTATTTCAAGTGTGGACTAATTAAGAGATCAGATCCTACAATTAAAATGTACCGATTTCCTGTGAATGACCCTACCAGATGTCAAAAATGGATCATACACTCGGGTGAGTTATTCTTAAGGCAATTATTTTTCATAAAGAAATAAAAAATAGTGAATTTGAATAAATGACTGTTTACAAATGATCAATACTAAACATAAGTAGGTATTTAATTATCGTCAAATAAAAGATAATTAATTCAATATTTTTTTTACCTGATGTGTTTATTTTTATTATGGTCGCATTGCATATTATACGAGTACAATGATTTACTACAAATTCCAAATCCATTCAATCTTATAAACTTATCAAAAGTACTTTTGTTCATACCTAAATTTAAACTTAGAAGCCACCCAGACAAACAGAATAGAATAAAACCTTTTTAAAAATATTTCAAATTTATACATAAACACAACTAACCGAATACAAAGAACTGAACTTTAATATTTCACAAAAATTGAAATAGTATTTTTTGTTATTTTTTTTATGTTTATGCATTAAGCACATAATATAAATAAGATCAATGTCAATGAGGCAAAAATCTCACCTGTTCAAATGTATATAGACTGTTTTTTTATCACATATTATAATATGGTTATAATACTATATTCTATGCCATAACAGATTGACAAAATAGTAACAATTAGGGGGAAAATTATAATTTCCTCCATTCTCAAGTTATACATGAAAATTAGCTTCTATTTTATCCAGCATAGAATGTTTGAATGAAATAATATCGAATACTAGTTTTATTTGAATACAAATTTACTATAGACATGTACCAACAAATACGACGTTTCGTGCCTTCACGAGGCAAACATATAGGTTTTTAATGAGGATATGCTTATTTATTATAATTATTACTCAATTTAAGCGATATAGCACACTTTTATCTCGAATAATTAACATTACTAATGATTATTCTTAAATACTTTTCTGTCGTAGATACTCGTTTTGATTTTGTCAAAAAATGTACTGAGAGCTTTACTTTTTAAACATTACCTGGTGTTTTCGATATATAAAAGAACTTTTTTAACCAATGTAATGTCCCTCTATAATATAATCAACATTATTTTCCATTTTTCATTTTTGTCCTTGTATCTATTAAGGGTAAGAATATAGTAATGCCATAAACCATCTTACAATTATTGAATACTTTGAATAAAAATGAATTTTAGTTTCAATTTTATTATATACATTGCAAAAAACACATTTAACAAGAGATAATTTTATTTGCTAGTAAGTACCCGCTTTTATGATCATACATACTTGGTTCAGACAATTAGACCTTTTGCCTGCTTTTATTATACCATTAAACAAACAGATGGTTTTGTAAGCATTTATGGTCTCATTGTAAAATATAATTTCTGAAAGTTGAAGGTAGCAACAATTTTACCTATCCATAACTTCCTATGATGGTGATAATAGAAACAGCCTCTTTAAAACTATAGAAGAAATTAATTATTTTTAAAAAATGTTACGTGTAAAAAATCCTGGAGAAGATAAAATATATGACTCATGCTTGATTTACCTATAACAGATTTGTGAATAAAATCATTTTGTTAAATTAGTTCCAGTAGTAATATAAATATATTTAAATCAACAATGAGCTTAGTTTTAACATTTCTATATTATTTTGTGGTCAATCCAAAAAGTATAAATAGATAATACAATAAATAATATTTTCTATTAGTATGTATAACTTTTGGTTCCCCATGTGAAACCAAGACCGGTCCTGGGTTAGTTGGTACACTTATCGGTAAGGATTAGGCCATTGTATAAATATCTTTACACCATGATAAAACTGACAAAACGATTATAAGTAGGTATTTTAGTAGTAGTTGATAGGAGAAATTTTTTTCTTTATTAGAAAGAGTTTTTTTATTTATTGGTCTTATCCAAATTTTCGCATTGATCCTTAACTTTCAATATAAAGCCAATGAATATAATATTTATATTAAAAACATGTTATTTAAATATCTTTGGTACGTATATACTTATTTGTATATTTTTTATTTCTGGTTTTGTTACAATTCTTTTGAATGGTCTTTTCTGTTTGATTTTAAAAACCCTTATTAAAAATAAGTATGAGAGTGTTTTTACCGTTGTTTTGAGCATACCAAGAAATTTTAATGATGTGTAGTTGTTTTTGAAAATGATACACAGGAATGGAATTATCTTAACACAATTCGGAAAAATTCTGTCATTCCGACGATGATATAAGATACAATTAGGGAAATTCCAAATAAGGGTACTACTAGTCGTTATTCAATTTATGCCCGTTATTGAAATGGAATAAATTCAAAATTTTTGAACATATAAAAAAACTACTTCACCATAACCATTACAATAAATATGTATGTTAACATTGATGTTCCTTATTTCAGATAATACTGTTTTGGCAAACCTAAGCCAGAAATCACTAAGAAATAAGCTGATCTGCAGCAAAGATTTCAGTGAAAATATTAGTCAATCTAAAAGATTGCCTACTACTGCTCTACCATTCCGCTACAAAAATGATGAAGGTTCAGAAAGTGAATCGGATAGGGAAAATTTGGATGAACAAATAATCCAATTAAATGTTTCCTCACATCCACAAACATATTCAAATAGTGTTTTTATTACCCCGATTCATTGCAGAAACATTGACATGACAGATAGAAAATGAACGGTTGAGAAACGAACTAACAAATGCTAGGAAAAAAGTCAATAACCAGAATACTCAATTGAGAGCTACAAAAAAAAAAAAGGATTATGAAAACGCAACTCTCTGCGAACGTTTTGTATGGAGAAGGAATTCTCACGTATTTTACAAAATCTCTTGTGAATATGCAATTACGACATAAGATGAAATCCCCATGGTTACTATCTGAAAAGAAAAGGATTTATTTAGCCAGCAATATCAACAGTGAAATCATGGGCTGCCAATTTTCGTTGCAAACCTGGATTCAATAAAAAATTTTTTATGCACCTTACTTTAAATGCGGATAAGATGCTGCCTTACGAGAAGAAATGTATTCTGATGTTCGAAGAAATGTCTATTGAGTACAACATGTAAACAAATTTAATTGAGGGTTTCGAAGATCTGGGCGAGTTTGGAAGAAAACATTTCCCTGCCAGTGAAGCTCTAGTTCTCATGATCAAAGGAATCTATAGCAACTGGAAAATTCCTATTGCCTACTTTGTATCGAATGGTGGGGTGTCATATGCTTCTTTATGGTGTATAATTACCAAGGCAATGGAAAAATTTAGTGAGACAAAGCTAGAGAGTATAGGCATAGTAAGTGATTTATCAACTACCAATCAGAAACTCGTAAAGCATTTGGGGGTTAACAAAAACCAACCTTATTTTTTTCATAATGAGAAAAAATATTTTGTTGAAATGCGTTAGAAACAATTTTTTGAACAATAGTTTCATACTTAATGGGTTTAAAACTGATGCAAAAAATTGTACATTTTTCAAGGTCCATTCACATTAGATTATATTTTCGATAAAAGGTGAATATTGAAATATTTCTGTGGATTGTGGTTTGATTTCCAATATTCAACAACAAAAAGAATAATGAATAACCAATAATAATCAACTTTTTTATTTATAGTAGGTGTTTCAATAGTAAATGTGATTACATGACCGAAGAATATCTAGAGTAGATTCTACATGTACTACATTTTTGGGGTTTTACAGTCTTCTTAACGGAGATTCAGGTTGTTTAGTGGATTTTGTCCATTTCTTTCTGTGGTCAAAATAAAGAGCTACTTTGTATATATTTTCTTGATAACACATAGCCCAAATGGATCGGGTATTGGTTATAAAAAAAATAATTTTCAGAAAACAAAAATATTAGAATGTGAATAATGTTCCGAAGCAACACTATCATACTTTTTAACAAACATTTTGAGAATTTTAAAAAGTTAAAATTACAATAAATTTACTCAATTTGTTGGCCATTCGAATTTCCTACTAACAATGTTGTAGCTGTAAAATGTAAAGGAATATAGACAGGACCGTACTACTTGTAGTTTCTGATAATTTTTTCAAACGCTCAGTCTATAATTATTGTAATTTTATATCAACAATTTCATAAAAAATGTAGTTATTATTAATACTTTATTTAATATTTCTGTTCGATATTTTCTAATAAATTCATTTACTAAAACTTTGAGTGTTTTATTTAGTTATTTAATATGAAGGATGCAATTACCTCAGAGCAAAAATCCGTGATTCCTGACGTTTATGCCAAAATCAAATTTTTTTTTATTTACATTCATTTATTTCGATTTATTCATAATGTACTTCATAACTTCACATTGTATTGAAAATACAAAATTTTAACTCATCCTACTCTATTCATATTGAAATCCGTCTGTTTACAATTTAACTGAAAGTCCAAGCATTAGGTAATACCATAAGATGTTTATTGTCCAACCGACCTCTGACCTGTTAGAACCTTCATAATAAAAAATTATCATCTAGGTATCTTTAGAATTATAAGCAACAAATATATTTAGTAAGTTCCGAATATCGACGACGTCATTTCTTCAGGAAAGGACATACTGCACAATTGAAGAATTCTACAATGTCATTAATTGAATTATTAGTACGATATTGTATTATGATACATTTAGTATATTTCATCTCGTTACGTTTAAAATATTAGTATAGTTAGAACTTTATACAAGTTATTGTTTTTGATTTTATTAAATATATTAATACAGTACGAAAGCGGAACAAAATAAAAAATGTTTTTCCCAGGAAGAAAGGGGAAAATGAATAAATCACATAAATCAACTGAAAGTTTAAAAAAAAACATACAAAATAGTTAGGACTTATTTTTTCGCCTCTTCAAAATATCATCAAAATATGAATGTTTCAAAAATACATTCATGACCGAGGTTCTGAAATCGCAAATTCATATTATTTCAGTCACCAAAGGAAAGTATATATATTTTATATACCTTTGTGCAAGGATCCTTCTTTCTATCCCAAATTTAAGTGATTAACAGATTAATGAAAAATTATTTGTTTCATTTGCTAGTGCTACACGAACTCATTACAAAAATCTTTTTTTTTATACATTGAAATTGGTGACAAATAATTAGTTTATTTTATTAAGTTTTCGGTTCGAGATGAATACATGCTATAACATTATTAGAAACATATTTCTAAATACGTAATTTGTGTCACTTTCGCAATAAAAAGTAAAATTGGCAACAATGTACTGTCGGTTCGAATTTCGAAGATACAGAAAACTTCACATTTAGTTGGGATTTTTCCAAAAAAATTTAGTTGTTAAAAATAGTGCTGTTTATTTCATAAGGCACTAAGCTACGGGTCATTTTTGTGAAGAACGAGCGTAAAAGTATCTAGATGGCGTGCAAAATTGCCTCAAATGGTTTTAACATTGTCACTGTTCTACTATCCTATTCTTTATATTATACAATGGTCGACATGTTACAGTACTTGAAACTTCATCTGAGGAAATTCCAAGAAAGCAATAATGTCAAGGCCACAGTATTTTGGGGTTCCACATTCATAGATGTTTGTGAAAAAGGGAAAACGATAACTGATGATTTGCTGACACATTTTAATATCCAATATAAGCAAAACGAACGCATTTGTTAAAGAAAATAGTTTTGTTTATAAAGGATATTTATCGTGAACAATTTTATACTTGTTATATAAAAAAATGCATTACTCTTGTACAATTATCACAGTATTTGTAGTTCATGTTGACAAAAGTACATATATGTAATTGAAAAATCACTCATGCGTCAAATCTCCCCCTTATTCGTATTGCAATTTCTTTAATTAAAAAACTAGTAAATACAATTGAATTCTATTTCGAGATAACAAATGTAAAAGCTTATACTCAATATATTGACATCCTATACTGATCTTAAACTGTCGATTAGCCCGAAATTTATTAATAGAGAGAATTACCAAAATTATATCAAAAATTGGATACTTTTTTAGTAGCATCTCACTTAAGAAAACTCCTACCATAATAATTATTTTTATACAAAATGATTGCTGACATTTTGTTATGGAGTTAAACTACACTTACCTATTTTGTAATTTTAGATTCTCATGATTTGGTTTTAAGATTTAACAATGCACCAACCGAAGGCTTCGAAGAGGACGTAGGGGCGAAAACAACAATTCGCCTTCTTAACTCTCAGGTTGTAACAAAATCTCAATTTAATTTTTTAAATTGGAAACTCTTCAAAAATGTGACTTTAGTAGCATGGGATCCCTCTAATTATTCATCTACCATCGAAGAATGGTTGGAGAAACCAGAATTTAACCTTTTCCCAAATTATATAGCATTTAGAAAGAATGATCTCAAATCAAGAGCGTTCATTTTAAATCCTCAGAGTGTTTGGGATATTTGGGATTTTCTCCAGGATAATTCTCCGAGTATGTTAAGAAGGAATCCCCCATCCTCAGGATTTCTTGGTAAGAATATATGTATTTGTATTTATTGGACTGATCCCTTTGCGCGGCTGAGACACTTACTATAAAAAATTGACTAAGATTTATTTTTTTTAATAAAGTATCCATTGAGATTACCTCGTAGATTTCTAATGTGTTTGTACAACCTTTGACAACAATAGGTAATTGCTGGGTGCCAAATCTGGAGTATATGATGGGTGTTCAACTAATTTGACGCCTACTTGAGCTATCCTGTTAACAATTCAGTTCGTTAGTAAGTATATTATGTAGAACGTGGTATCAGAGAACTAATATTTTCAATTATTTTTCTCAAAGCAACACGAGATGGAATGGAATTTTTAACTTATGTGTGGTAGGAGTAAGGGATGCTCCACCTGCATTTTCGGGTGTACAAAACTCTCTACCACATGTAAACGATTGTGTAACAAAACCACCTTTTCACTATATCAAACGATACTGAAGATGTATCAAACAAATCGTAGCGAATTTGTGCTGGGGAAAACTAAACGCAAATATCTAATCACCACGCGTCGCTTATTACGATCAATTTCAGATGTGACTCTTTATAGTTCGGGCTTCTACTCTAAGTACGTTTCTATAGGTTCGTCAGTTCACCCGTTTCTACTGGGTGTTTATACATATGAGGATTTATTGATACATATATAGTACTATATTGATATATAGTTAGCCTAGACAAAATAATGCATAAACAAAATATTGCGTTACCATAGCAACGAACAATAACTTATTAGAAGTGTCAGTGTAAAGTTTGACTGTGACTGCAAAAAAGTAAACCAGATTTACGCAATAAATTAAAAGAAAAAAGATGTCCACCGAAATTGTGAAAATCGAAAAATTGGAATATCGAGCCATCATCAAGTACCTGTATTTAAGAGGCTTAAGAGACAAGCAGATTTACGAAGATATGCTAATACCCTTGATGATTAATGTCGAATCATACGAACGCGTTTATCATATAGTTCACGTCAATTTGGACATGAGAAAAGTTGCTACAAAATGGATCCCCAAATGTTTGAATGTTAACCAAAAGCGTGCAAGGGTAGAAGCATCGCGTTCGATCTGTGCTCGATTTGAAAACGATGTAGACTTCTTAAACCGAATTGGTACTATAGATGAGACTTAGGTATATTTCTACGATCCAGAAACAAAGCAACAATCGATGGATTGGCGACAATCTGATTCTACAAGACCTAAGAATTTTCGTGTCCAAAAATCTGCTGGAAAAGTTCTTGCTTCAGTTTTTTGGGATTGCCATGGAGTAATCATGATTGGTTTTTTGGATAAGGGTAGAACAATAACTGGAGATTACTATTCGACATTACTGACCACTCTACGGGAAAAAATTAAAGAGAAAAAACGCGGAAAGCTATCCAAAGGTGTTTTGTTTTTGCAGGACTCACGTCATTGTAGATTGAAATTAAAATTCAACATACTTACATAATTACCACTTTGATTTTTTTTAATCATTATAACCTCCTTTTAATTCTCATAAATGTAGAATATAGCAAGATTTTCTTCAACTCGTTAAAGTTTTCAACTCAGACAAGTTAGGATTGTATTCATCTGATTGGTGTAGTAGCATGAGATTTTACATTTATTACTACTAATTTTCTTGTAAATATTTGAATGGGAGCAATGGCCGGGACACGGGAATGAGTCCGTTTCCTTGTGGTAGTTAAATTCAACGAATGACTTTCTATGATCCTGTGTTGTCCGTCACTAAAAACTTAATTTGACTTCGTTCCTCTATCTCTGAGGTACAGATATGGTGCACATTGTGACGATAATATGTCAGAGGCGGAGCAAAGAGATCATCTCACGTAATTCTTTTTTTGAGTTCTCGGTAACTGAATGTAGTTACAGTATTTCTTATTATTTTTTGACCCCTCCTTGTTTTCATTATTTTTGTCAGTACAAATTCATGTATCAACTAAAATGTAAAATAATATATTTGGTTGAATATTGGATATCCCGAAATATTCAACCAAATACATGTTTTATTTCATTTTAAAGAGAAACGTTAAATTTTGTAAAAATTTTGAAGTTACTCTATTTTTCTGTTCAAAATTTTTCAGTATACGATATTACTTTTATCATATAATCACCTCTTTGACAAGAAGTAATAACTTGAATTCAATAAAAACACTGTATCTGACAACAAAATGATCGAATGAATCAGCTTCATACTTGAGATTACAAAAGGTGCTCGGTGTTAAATTTATTTTTGTTGAGTCGTTTAGGCAACAAAGAAAAGAAGCTCTCCTCACAAATAATTTTCCAAATAAAATGAATCAGTTTATTTCACAAATATTTTCTTAATAAGTTCAAAATGGATCTCTACGGTAGTGTTTCTCATTGAGTCTCTTATGTAGTTGACTTAAGTATAAGTTCGGTTCGGTAAAGCTTCTACCGCGTAATCAATAAAACTGGGTTCGATTCCAATTCTGAGTCGTCTGAATTAATATTCCTTTACTGAAAATTGCTCACTAATTAGGTCTTCCCATTCTTTTATTCTCTATTTCACAATTTACCTAACTCGCTCAAAATAGTGCAATCGAAATTTAAATGTTACCCGTTATAATTTATTACTAGTTTCATTCCGAAACACAGAGTCTGGGACTGCGCTTTCGTACTTCGCCCACTAGCCCCATCTTACTTCTGTTACATGTCGGAAATTTGAAGATATTTTTTCCCTAAGTAGCTCCGTTGTCCTCCTCAAATCTGGCTCTGAGTGTTTACAATGTCCTTAACAACCCTGCAGAAGCGGGATATCTGTTGGCATGCTCTATTTTTATTTGTCCGTCCACTTATTTAAGAATGGTGTCCTTTCAAAAAATTATTTAAATTATAAAACCAAGCATGTTTCAACCTGTTTCAAATTCAATAATACATTAATAGTAATCGTTAGGATGAAAAATCTCAAGAATGATTTCAGTTCTCTTCTGTTTTAAAATTAGTTTTTTTTAAATAATTTTTAAAAGAAAGATAAAAATTGACGTTTCGACTTATTTCAGTCTTTTTCAAAATATCAACAAAAAAATTATTCATTTATTCATATACATTCGCCAAGCTGAATTTTTCGATTTGTTAGGCGACTCAATTGGCGTTCCTTCACAAGTGATGTGATCTAGTTGTTGTTGTTTTTAGAATTCGACAAATTTTTGAAGAATGATGGGCATATCAAGTATGTTGAGTTATGTTTTCAAAATTATCGATACTTCAGGATATAACTTTCTATTTCATCAAATGCTTTTGTCTCTTATTTACTACTCTGAAATGAATATCTGGAAGCTCTAATTATAACATATACCTATTTGAAAATTGTCATATCTTTTAATTTAATTAATTTAATTAATCTACTTTAGATAATGAAGAATCACCTGTTTTCACTGTTATCCCGAGCATAATATATCCTCAAGTAGTCTCCGAACTAAAAAAGCTTTACATTTCATAGTATTAAAAAATGAGGGACATACTTACTAATTATTATTCATTACAATTGTTATGATTGTATACATTTTAAGTTAGCAATTCCATGTTTTGCCTTTGTATCATAAATTTTTTTTGTAGGAATTCGATTACTTCTACCCTTTTGTAGTTTTATAGATGTATTTGAATACGTACCTTCAACAAGAGTGAGCAGAAGGTGCCATTATTATGACCCAGAAGACAACCCGTCTTGTACATTTGGCGTATGGCATCCTTTAGCAGCAGAGAAGTTGCTAACTTATTATATAAATACTGTTGATGATAGAACGGTATTTCAAACGGGATATGTTCGAATTCCTGGCTTAAGAAGCGTTGATTGTACTTGAAATATGCACAATTTTATTAAAAGTACAATTTCCATGTAAATTCACGTAATTAGTAGTTAAATTCTTTTGTAGATATAAAACCGAACGAACTAATTACTGATATTGTCATGTTGTAACTACATGTTCAGAAAATAAAAATAATATTCGGATAATTGAACAACTATTTTCCGAGATAATGACTTGAAAATTGAGTACGACCTAGTTTCCATTAGGACAAAGAAGAATTTATGAGAGGATTTAAGTTATTAGTAGATGGAGCCACTTGTACAATATGAATTAGATGAAGTTATCTTCTTATACGAAATTATCCCTCAAAATAAATATTGACCATGTTACCTATGGTATTTTCGAAAACCCAATTTTCACGGATATTCTTTGTTTACTCACGTAGACACGACTTCAAAGAAAACCCCATAAAAGAAACAGCTGGTAGGTAGATATGGGCTGCTGGGAAGCCATCGAATATATCTTCTACGCTAGATCAATTTGTTTGCGACCATATCGTTAATCACAGGTAAACTCTCATTGGACGAACAAGTTGCGCCATCTTGCCGATGTTCTATTGTTATAACTTTCAAAATTATGTAACTGTGGCTGAGAAAATCTCACAGAATATTCACATTATGGAGGGTAGAGGTAAGGAGTATCATCTCATATGGGAGCTTAAAAACTGTCCGCTTGTAGACGGTAAATTATAATTCAAAATTTGACTAGAATGGCGCTCCTGTCGGACGAGATATCATATGATCGTTCAGTTCGTCTTATTTGAATATGTAGTGTTAAAAAATTTTAAATGACTAGAGTCGTTGCTTTATTTAAAATTTACACTCATGCGATAGTAGCGCCTCCCTAACGTAAAGAATTTGATGGACACTTTCTGTAGCACAGAGATGGTTCTCCTTACCTCTACCCTCCATAATTCACATTCTGCAGAGTTAACAGTTACTAAATCGCCGCGTTGATGGGCCAACTATGCCCCTTGAAAATATTGCCTCCCAAACCTGCAATTTTTTTGTTGACGTGTCCATTTAAGTAAAAGTGAAAATTGCCATAATGCTCGTATAGACTAAAGTTTTTCTTAAAATAACTAATCTTCTTTTTATTCTTGCATTCACTGTATCTCAAAAATATGCGGCTTCAAGCTTCATACACCGTGGCTGCCTTTTTTTTCAAACTAATATTCGTGTCGTTCGCTTCAAAGGTTTGAAGCCAATGACTTAATAAAATTTACGTTTGGATATTGATAAATATTGTGTAATTGGTCATACGAACGAACTAAATGGCGAGTAATGACATAAGAATCATTCTTTTTGTAAAATTGCTTCACACAGAACGCGCGTTGTTTTCGCGTGAAGTGATCCATTGTGACTACGTTTCCAAGAAGTCGGTTCCGCGGCTTCAGTTATAAAATTCATGGCCCATCCTATATTACTATTTTACTGTATGTAACAAGGTTTTATCAATATCAGAGAAATTTTGTTTCAAAATTTCAAATTCAATGTTTTTTAACTAGATTTGTATAATAATGAGAAAGCTGTTGTATTTTGTCTATGATAGTACCAACAATCTTCTTTGGATTTTTTTATATTACTACGTGTCCATTCCACAACTGTAGGATACTATGAATTTTTATAGTGTTATAGTTAGTGCGAATCAAACATAAGCTGGTAATTAGGTACACGTCTTGTTTATTGATGGATGCTAACAAATAGTCAATATCTCGGAAGTTTTTATTCGAGTATGTTTAATATTTTTCAACATGTTGCAGATTTTTGCCAAAAAATTGATAATATGCGTTTATAGTGAAAGTATGTGGAAAGGTATCATGTCTTTTCCTTTCAAGGTTTAAGAGCAATATTACTTTTCAAATTAATGGTTTTCCGAAAATCCAGTTTTCCATTCATAATTTTTTTCACAACCTATATCTTTCCCAAAATACTCTTATCAATAAACCTCTTTGTGCAAAATTTCACAAAAATAATTTTTTTTCAATTTTCCAACCAAACCGAAAATTTTTACAAAAGTTCATTTTTTGATAATTACTAAAAAGCTGTTGAATTTTTTCTATAGTATCTAATATCAACGCTGCTCTTGGATTTTCTGATATAACAACGTTTCCATTCCAAAATTGCAAATTTTAGTGTTATTATTCAAATTAAAAGGTTCATGTTAAGTCTTCTACACAAAAATTTCGAAAATAATACTAATGAATATTGAAATAGAACAGCTAAATAGTTTAAGTATTGACTTGTTACAGATTCTGGTACTCCATGTAAACAAATTTAAGTTAACATTACACTTTGAAGTTGTTTTACATTCTGTTATTTTGATTAGAAATTGCGTTATTATATATTACAATAACAAATCTTTCGAAATTGTTAATACATAATAATCACAATAAAATAAAATGAGAGACTAAACTTATTAACAATCGTTTTAAAGAAATCAGGCATTATACGTTTTCAAGTGAAGAGCAATAATGAATGTGCCTAGATTAGTTGATGTTTTTGTATAAATTTTCTTACCGAGTAGAATTTAAGAACTATGTTTTAAATTTAATGTTAATTACCTGCTCATATTATAGTCATCCAAATTCCATTGGTTTTTTATATGTATCTTGTTACACTTATTGCTTTTTAGTGGATAATACGTTAAATCTATAATAATCCTAAAGATTAAATACCAATATACGAGTGACGCTACATATTTTGAGACACAAGAAAGCTACAAGTCGTTTTAGGGAAATGATTTTATTTATGTTGAAATTAATCACCACATACATCAATGCACTTTATAAACGAAGCTACTGAAACTTAAAAGCTTAAAGCCAGTCATCTCTTGAAGAACTCTTAAAAAAATTGATGAATTGCTTCATCTATCTCATCATGCTTCATCTATCGTGAAACGTCGACGACGTAAATATTTCTTTAGGTTGAAGAATAAGCAGAAATAACACATGGCCAAATCGGGCAAATAAGGTTCAAATTCAATTACTATTACATTATTTTGACGTAAAAATTCAACGGTCTGCTGATGTGTATCGATGAATTATCGTGATGCAACATTAAAACTTGATTATTGACCGACTCAAGAACTGCAGGTGAACATTTTGTGGTATACCAGTTCGCTGTAACTGTCCATTGATCTTTAAGCTCAATTGATTTCACTAATCCTCTAGTATGAAAGAGAATTGCGTGCAAACTTTCTTGACAGACCTTTTTCCCCATTGTTGATGTTGGTTAATCTCCACATGAGGCTCTACTGGCAAGTAGAAATGTTATAAAATGGTATATATGTTTCATCAATAACCTATTAATCTTTGCCAGTATGCCTGTATTGCCAGCTTCTAGTTATAATATACAGAGTGACTCTGGTATATATCAGAATGTTCAAATGAAAAAGAAAAAATAATCAAATCGGTTATAATTTGAATATGAGGCTTTGAATGTAGTAGTGAGACATATAGGGACGCAAATGTAGAAATCTGGCCTGGTTATGCGCATGTCTGACGCCGTAGCAGGTAAAGTGATGATCATCGTCTTTTATAACGTCCCAGGTGCATCGACTATGCCACAGAAAAGCCATTAATAGTGAGACATTCCTTAGACTACGACAACAAGATCAAACGGCTCAGGCTGCTAACGGAAGGAGTGATTCCGCGCGTACACACGTCTTCACGGTCACACAAAGGGTAATGACCAAGTTTAAGTGGGATAAGGTTAAGTACCGAACCTTAAACTTCGAATATCGCCTTGTAACTTCCATCTGTATTAAAAAATAACATGTGCGACAAACTGAGTGACACAGTACAAGAGTGGTTATTGTCACAATCACAGGAGTTTTGGAATAAGAGCATCCTTCGACTCGTTAAACAGTAAGATGCTTATGTAATTACTAATTACTTTTAAATAAAGACTTACATTATACCCAAAGTGTCTTTCATACCTTCTCATATAAATCACCGCAAAAACAAAAACTCTTGAGGTAAGCTAATAAGTAAATGTCAAGTTGTGAACTGATTAAATTTTTTATAATAAACGTGAGTTTTTGCTCCACATTTAGTGTTGTAGCTAGCTGAATAAAGAAGTCACAAAAAATGTAGATACTCATTAAATTAAAATTGTTAAAAGTGTTTTTGAAAAACATAATATTGAAATAATCCGAAACATTTGTTTTATTTATAAAGATACATAATAATATGATGTAAGATACCCAATATATGGTAACAAAACATTTGAAACATTGAAAAATATATAGGGTGTGGTAGTGAAATAAAGATATTTCAGTCCTCTATTGTAACATACAAGAAACATTTCTTTCTTCTATTTTCCAATATATAATCAGGAGACTCTGGTTCAATATTGAAAAAATCATTTTGCATTTATATAATGAAATAAGAAATCAACGATGAAGGAAAAATACATTTTTTGTGGATTTGACATTTACCAAACAACTTTAAGGTCTTTTATTCCAAACAGAATAGAAAGCAAATAAAACATTTTATGTGAAGCGATTTTCCCTGCTAAAATTGTGATGTTGAAGAAGTGAAGAAAAAAAAATAGAATTAGTAATATATTTTATATTTATTGTATGTATGTTTAAAACTTCATTGTACATTTTGATTACGGAAGTAGATATCTTCATTGAAATAAATACTTTCTTTTAAATACTTTTTCTTTACCTTCAGTTCGTTGTAATACCCATTAACATTGTACAGACAGTAAAGTACAAAACCTGAAAAAATGTATTATAATAAGCATGAAATAAAAATGGTTTAAATTGAAACAATGTTAATATAATTTTTTATGTATTGCTTTTTCATATCAAGATATATTATTCACTAGATTGATGATGGATGTTTGATATTAAATTGCTTCATTTGGGCGTGTTAAATGTGGTGCTAGACAATTACAGACTACCAAAAATTGTTCGCACAACGTGCATAATCTCCAAAACGCCTGTTTTGCAGGGTAACACTGGAACTATTTTCGAAATAACATGCCTTGATTTCAAAGAAATGTTGGATTATGTTAGCACAATTTTCAGACAACCCTCGTTATATTTTAATCATTTTTTGACATGATATGATTTATGTATAATTAGATTTCATTTGGTATGAGAAAAATGAGACAACTAGAGATTTCTTAATTTGGAAAATGAGTAGTTTCCTTTAAACCATTTAAACGTGATGACTTTCTGAAATACGAATTTAAGTTTTTTTGCACGTTATACAATTACGTCGCTTCTTCGCTACTGCTGCATCTAGGGTAGGCTCCAATTCCTCAGATACCTCTGAATGATGCAGTGCTGCTGATATTTATCGTAGGATGAGTGCAGTGTCTGCTCAACAGTGTAGGAGTGACACAGCTGTGAGAGAATGGTATAAGAGCATTTGCCAAACATTATGAGAGAGCTAATCAAGGTTTACGATTAGTGAACTATCCACAGAATTTTCAGAAATTCCCCGGTATTTCCTCTGTAAAATTGTATTTTTCGAGCTAGTAAATCATGAATTGTGGGTCCGTTGGCTCCCAAATGTTGAGCAAGACCGTAAAATGAAGCGAATTCCGCCACCTCTAACGTTTCTCACAATGTATAACAATGATGAGAACAATTTCTTGAAAACTACGATTACTGGAAAATTGGTTCCTGCAATACAGAGATCAAAACAATGGATGCACACACTTAAAAGGAAAACCATGAGTATCGTGTATGAGAATGAAAAATAGTGCTTTTTGTTCCCTGTGATAGCGATACAATTCAAACGAAGAAGCATGATCCATGGCAATGAGCGACTGCATAGTTCCAGTTTGACTCAAGAACTTTTACAACCACCCACCTTAGAGACCTGGTCTAGTAACCTATCACCAGCATTTCTTTTGCTAGGTAAGGACATTGCTAGACCTGTAGTTCTACAAATCTATTGGTAATGAAAATCATTACTATTTTAAAACGTATCTTATTGATGGCCTATTTTGCTTAAGTTCAACTCGAGAAAAAAAAACAATTCCTGTGTTTCAACCCATACAAAAATGATGTGGTATATTATAGACTTACATGATGAAACACATATTGCGCAGAAAATCTTTCCAAAAGGTATAAAGATAAATGTATGGGTGAGGAAAGCTACAACTGTTGACAGATGAATCACTTCATATAACAGAACAACTAAAGGTTCTTCCTAAAATAAAAAATATATTTATTAATTCCTCTAATAAAAGAAACCAATAATAATTGCGCATTAAATCTACATCACATTATCAAAAATATGTAAAAAAAAACAAATATTTGACGTCACATCAATATAAAATTGTTCCTATTCGTTGTCGTTCATTGCGACCATAATTGAATGATAATAATGGTCCTAGTAGATACAAACTCTAGATATTTTTAGATAATTCAAAAAATGTACAAGGGCTATATTTTCATAAAATAATAATGTTGAGTACATTTTAATAAACATTTTCATCGTTATTATTCAAAAATCAGTTTTATGAATGAAGATTATTCTGAAAGATTATTGAAAATTAATCTAATATCATGCCAAACTCTTGTTTATACATGATG
The DNA here is from genome assembly GCF_026250575.1 of Diorhabda carinulata. Lineage (NCBI taxonomy): Eukaryota > Metazoa > Arthropoda > Insecta > Coleoptera > Chrysomelidae > Diorhabda > Diorhabda carinulata. Next base: position 33,416,804 of record NC_079460.1, on the reverse strand, counting down.
GCGGTCCAGCTCATTAAACGAAAGTATTGAAACTTCAAGACTATAGTTCAAACTAGAAAAAGTAAGTTTTTTAGTTCCTTGTTTTTGTTTTCTAATATTTATACACGTAAATCTATATATTTATATAACTATACTAAAATTTTATTGAATAAGTTGAATAATAATGTTGTATTTTTGCCTTAATATCTTTAATTTTATATTAATTTTTTAGGTTGTTTCTTGTGGAGTTATGTTTTGAAAGAGCCAGAGTGTAATGTAAGGAAAAATCCAGCTTTCAAAGCTGATTTTTTCTAGTGTTGAAAGACTTAATAATTTCAAAAAATTTGAGCTTTAATAGTAGTAGAAGCTGTTATGATTTGGTCGAGAATGGGCAGTCTGTTGGTAAAACTGCCCTTGTTAACGTATAAAGTAAAGAGTTTACTTAGCTAAATAGTTTAGGGTCTTCTGACGGGTCATCATACAAACAAGCATAATATAGGTAAAAAACCACTATTACTAATAAATAGGAGGATATACTCGTAGATTATTTAGAATCTACATTTAAATTGTGCTATGAACTCACAAGAGAGCAAATCAAAGAAGTGGCATTTGATATGCAAAAAAATGGCCAAAACAGATTCTATCAGGCTATCTATCGTCCAAATAAATGGGAGGACTCTCAAAGTGCTAGTAATGATTGAATGGAAGGTTTTATAAGTGGTCACAAAGAATTATCAGTCGGAACTCCTAGAAGGAGTTCATTATAAAGAGCAACCATGAAAAGCAGAAAAAAAAATGTGAAGAAAATGATTAGAAAAAAATCATTTAACATCAAATTCGGACAACACAACTTTTTCGCAAATAATTAAGGAGGTAACATTAATTAAGGATGAAAATCAAAACATAAGAACATGATAATTGTAAAATTTGTGAATTATTCATATAACAGCAATCAATTATGGTATCAATGCAAAGTGTATAGCGGTTGGTCACATCTGTGACGGGAAAAGAAAACTGCATTTATTTTTGCCAAAAATGCTTCTAAATTCTTCCAATTACTTATTTTCATTTCCAATTTTTCTGTTTTATCTTTTTATTAATATTATTCTATTATTAATTAAACGTCTAATTGTATAAGTTTCTTAGATTTCAGTGATTATTTTATCCAGAAAATATGCAAAATAATTTGAGTCATGTTCGAAATTGGCCAAAAATGAATCTAATAGCGCCATAATGATAATTTTATTATAATTTACAATTTTCATTACAGTATATAAGAGTCCAACAAGACAAGTTCAAGACAATTCAAATGACCGATAAAATTTATTACAATTAATAATTTGTTAAAATATATACCCAGTATTCGACAAATTTCATTATAACTCTAATTGAAGCATAGCATTGGTTGATTTTAATAACGCAAATTCCATGCAATTATAACTCTGTTAATTAATCGCACTGTGGGAAACGTTTGTGGAAAATTGTTTGATTCCATTGATTGGGAGAAATGGAAGTATAGGTTTTGGGAAACTTTCTTACGTATAGGGAAGTGTATCGAATGTGGTGCAAATTATTTCGTTTAGCCATGAATACTTTTTTCATACGACAAGTTTTGTGCCGAGACCGGGTATATCTTTCATCGAAATTTCGTTGGCGCAATTCAAATGTGAATAATGTCAAATTGTAGTGATGTAATTAAGACCGATATATTCGTATTTTACTGTTTAAAATCAATGGCAAACAAAATTTTTGTCGCAAATTGAAACTTTGTGTTTTCAATAAGAATAAGTATGTACTCAAATTATAAATCTTACCCAAATAATTCCAGATATAAGACACAAACTGGTGATTAAATGAAATATAGAAAATGTCAGATAGTCTTCGCATAACCGTTGAAGCGCCAGACAATTTTTATAATACATTCTTCCGATGAAAACAGTAATCCCTAAAGTTGCGGTGACCTATGAGAAATATTACAAATAAGGAAAGTAAATATGTGATAATTTATAGGGCGTTCCATACATTTGATAATTATAACTTTATAATTTTCAAGAAAAGTCAATAGCTGGGAAAATTTTTGTATGTTATACGAAGAAGCAGTTCTTCAGACACACAACCAAAAAATATATCTTTGCCAAACGCAATTAGTTAGCTTTAGAAATTAAATAAATTCGTACTTGCTAAGTAATTAGAAGCTCAAACGGTCACAAATGAGTTACTGATTCACGGGCTATTGAGACCTGTAGAGTTCCATTGTGAGCTTTAAGTTGAATCTTCTTGAAATAGAAACTTTGTATCATTTCTACAAATAGACTCAGTTAATGTTACCATCCGCGCGTACAAACTATAGTGTTGCAAAGGCTTTGGCGTTATGTGATATCCTCACTTCAATTTTCAATTTCAACCAACACTTTAAAATAAGTGAATAACAAAAATATGTCATTTAATCTATTTAACTAGGGTAGAGCATTAGATATGAACTTTATAAAAAACTTTATCATTACTTACTAAGTTAAATGCCCCCATGAAAATAGCGGCTGTTTTGTGTTTGAAATAAAAACAGAACATGTAATTTCAGATGTTAAAATGTAGTTCGGAAAGAGAATATTAGACTGAAAGGTGTATTTAGCTTTTAAGAAGTTTGTTTATATTATATAAACATGCGCATTCCTTTCGAATTCTGTAATTCATGTAATGTTCTATTTATTATAAAATTATTTTCTGATAGCGATTTAATAGGTGATGATATAAATTATGATGTGGTAAATAGCGTGGAAGTAGTTCCTAATTCCATGGTAAGTAATTATTTTTATTGACCATACTTGCTAAACCTGAAAGTATAATAGCTCAATTAACTCAAGTCTTCCCGAGGGAGGTACACACACTCCGCTACATAATATATTTATAAAGCTTTGCAGTCAATGACTTTGTCAAATGGAATTTTCCTTTCCCATTAAAAATTTTTTGCGGAAATGGTATAGTACTCTATAGATTTATTCCAACCTGCTAATTTTAACCGCTCTTGGAAGGGTTTTAATGATATTTTATCGTTCGTACAACGGTAACTGCCTTGTTGGAACCTAACTTTATCAAATTGTTCACATTTTTACAATATTCTAATGAGTTTTAGTAGAATGATTGAAGATTTGTTCTTTATATTTGACGAACTCGACGATGATGATGAAGAAATTACGAACATTATTATTATTAGGTCATTTAGGGAAGATGCCCTGGATTTACCTTGTGTGGAAAACAAAACATAAGCTATATAAATCAAGTGCAACCCAAATTATTTATACTGAAACCTTCCCAGATGTTTGCTTTTACAACGGACAATACAATCTGTTAACTATAAAACATTTCACTACAACGATACGTAAGTGTGGGTGCTGCAGACACTACAGAAAAAATAGTAGGATTGGCAATGAATTGATTGCCAACTTTCACACATTGAAGCCATAAATGCTCATAGGGTGTAAAATATCCGAAGAATCTAACCCTATATAAGATAAAAAATATTTATTATTTCAGCTAGTAGAACAGGTAAGTGGATACAACACAGTAAAGCAATATATTATGGGAGATATTTTCAAAAGTTGCCCTCAATTGAAACAAGAAAATCAAGACTTATAAGTGGGGATCCAATCTATAAAGAATAAAAACGTAAGTAATTCTGTAATTAGAACAGAAAGTGTCTTAAATTCAAAAACGGTCAAATAATTTTTATACGAATATTTTTTGCTTATTTCTTAAATAATCACCGCTTTGAGTTTATTTTACATATTAGATGACGCCGACCTTGTCCGGTTATAATGGAATTCTAAAATTCGACTAAGACGCGGCACGTTTGATATACCGCGGGATTCGTTTAATGCTTGTTTTTATTTATGTTTTTATCATAGCAGGCGATCTTTTTACATTGTTTCGTATATATATATATATATATATATATATATATATATATATATATATATAACTAGTTAGTTTTTCACTTTTTATGATAACATTTTATTATATTATATATAAGATCTAAGTCTCTTCTTTTTCTCAAATGGAAAGATAAATAATTAAATGAAAAAGGAGACTTAAAGTTATGCTTAAATGAAATTATATGCGATTTGCTGCTCTTGCTAAATTATGATTGATAAAAACATTATTACATTTCTTGCTCAACTGCTTATAAAAAATAAATAGTCTGTCACATGAAGTTGCTTGTGACATGTAATAAATTAGAAAAAGTATGAAATAAGACGGTGTTTCGAAGAACATTCCAATCGATTAGTCGCTTAAAATTTAGTAATTGCGTTCAGCTGTTTAGATTTGATGTTAAACGCAATTCATTTATGTTAGCTATTATTAATCATGATATCGAAAACTAGACTTTAGACATCCACAATTACTTCATTGATGAAATTAGAAAAACTCCCATTATTGTACAAAATAGAACACGAAAAAAATCAATTTTTAGAATATTGATTACATGCGACGGCCTTTCAATGGAATTTCCACGTATTAAATACTCAATTCATTGAAAAAAAGTGAAAACTGAATTTTCGTATATTCTTGGAATAATTAGATTATATTTGACGTAACGTTTTTTTCATAAAATTTCAACGAAATATTTACTACATCCCAGAAGAAAAATAATTGGAGAAACTATTTTTTAGAAAATTATTAATCGATCAGATTCTCTCAGAATATCATATCAAACATGTAATACCTACGTAATTGTACGTAAAATCATCAAGGGTCTTTCCAAGAACAAAATTTCGTCAATTCTTGTTACGTTATAAACGAGAATAACAGCTCTTATCTTATTTATTATTTAATATTCTATTCAAGATCTGGTTTTTTACAATTTAAACATTTAATTAATGTTTTAATGTTAAAATAAATTGGAGGGAGACTTTTACATCGTACAAAAACAAATTTGAGGGAGAAGGTGATACTAAGAAAACCAACACACCGCACATAAGGAATAACGTGGATGCCACCATTCAAGATGTCAACCAAGCCCTAAAGACCCCGACAAAATGGACTCCATAATGAGCTATAAAGTGGTGGCCAATATCTCATGCAAGAATCTAAAAATCTTATCCGCAAAATACTTTTACATTGTAAAATACCAGACAGACAGCAGACCAGTACAATTATACTCATGTTTGAAAATGGAGATAAATTAGGGCCGGTTAACTACAGGGAGATCAATCTGCTGGATACAACAATGATACTTATTACAAAAATTATCATCCAACAAAAATTAACTCGATCTGAATAATAGAACACGAGCAGCAAGGATTCAGAACAGGAAGATTCTGCGTAAAGATAGTATTTATCCTATAACTGGTTGAGAAATCCATAGAATATAACAAACCAACATTTCTATGCTTTATTCACCTCAGAAATGCTTTTGGAAGATGTGATTCTCTTATTATCCAATAGAAACATACCCATCTATATTATTTAGACCATCTCAAAAAATAAAATTCAGGCTTGCATTAATGGTAAACAAACAAAACCCATACCAGTCAATAGCGGTATTAGTTAAGGAGACTGGCTTAGCCCCATTTTATATAATAATGGATGAAATCATAAAAAAGGTACGGCTGGGTAACAGTAACGGAATGAGTTTCAAAGAAATCAATATCCTGTGTTCGAAGATTAATAAATACCTTCAATCTCACAGAAAACTAGTATAATATGACTATTTTGACGGAATAAATTTAACCAGTTATGGAGACGTAGAAGACGAGGTGAGAGGACAAGTAATCAGATCTATAATGACCTATACATTAGAAATAAGGCCAGAAACATAAAAAACGAATCAACTTTTGGAGACCACAGACATGAAATTTCTCAGGCGGATCAACACTACTAGACCAAGAAACAAAGGAAAACATTCGGCGTAGATAACATTAATGAATTGGTGTCACAGCGTAAGAAACAATGGAACCAACCAACGACTGGTTAATATCGTCAGGGTTAAATCTCCAATTGGAATAAGCAATAGAGGTCGACCACGAAATAAATGGAGGGACAATCTAGAGCTAGGATGAGGAAAATTACCGAAGAAGGAATAGGCGATAGACCTAGTTTGGAAGAAAAGTATAGATAAGGAAAGGAGTGTTTTTTAAAAACATGCTGAATCTGAATCGAATCTAGAACTAATAGATTCGAATAAAGTAGTTCTACTCTTACTTGAAGGAGCAGAAAACACAATTAAAATGAAAAATGACAAAAGCTAGACTTTTTTAGGATAACTGGCTCTAATTTTAATTTAGAGGCTTTTTTGCCATCAACTCTTGTTTCAGAGGAAGTATAGAATTTCAATTATTCGTAATCGCATTTTATTTGGCGCATTACATCCAATATAAGAAGCAACTATGGATTATCACTACAATGCTTCAAATCTACCCCGAAAATGTTCATTTAAACGTTAGTTTCATATAAGTATTTAATTTCGTGTCTAGAATAATATTTATCTTATACATAGTGTCTCATAATGAATTTCATATGTGAAAACTCCAACGCCTAATTTAGTAACTTGTTAAGATTAGTTTCTAATTCTAATTGCTTTACTTTTTTTCTAATTATTCTCTCTTTGTTTGTTAAGGAAGCAGTGAGTTTTTATTATGAATAGTATGGACTACGATAAATATGAAACTTGAAGCCGTAGCAGCACTGAAAATATGTGAAATTGAAGGGCAAAACACAAATAATGAACGAACGGCACAACGTTGGTTTAATAGTTTAATAGTGTAACAGCTCCTTGCCTTGCCAAAAGATGACCGTCTTATTAGACGCATTGTTATTTGCGATGAAAACTGGATTTCTAAACAACCTAAACATGGAAAATTGGTGGTTAATCTTGTTGTGTTTTTAGTGGAATTATGAAGGTTTAGTATACTAAGAAGTCATTCCAGATGGTCAAGGTATATAGTGGATCGTGGTTGCGATTGTATGAGATTTTATTGGAATAATAATCAGTTTTCTCAACTCAACAACAACCTACAAACCTCATACTGCGAAATTCACGCAGAATAAAATCGGAGAATATAGTGGCATTGAACTACTGTCCAGCATTTAGTCCAGACTTTACATCGTCAAATTAGTATTTATTCAGATCAATGGCGAAATTCTTACTTGGCAAAAAATGTAGTGTGGCAATTCACTTGAAAAAAACATTGTTAATAGATGAATGCAATTATTTATTTAATTTATAATTACGAAAAACTAAATGTAGATACATCGAAGGTGAATTCCAATGTATACCTAATATTTTTATATACTAAGTAATTGCAAACTGTGAATATTAACGACAATGTCGGAAGTACGGAAGTCAGTAAATTATACTACGTTTTAGTCATCGCGTTAGTAATTTTAATGAAAGCCCCTAATCATATTACTTATTCTGAATAAGTATAATTGTTGTTATTGGTGATTTTTATTGTGAAGGACGATACTAATCAACCTGTTTGTAAATAATTGGGTCTTTGATTCAAAAGTAGCAATTTTTACTAAGACTAGAAAAATATTTACAAAATATGTTTTTTGTTTTGTTTATGATACCATCGTGTGAAAGATAAATAAATCTTGTGTGTCTTTATGAAAAGTATAAAAAAGTAAGTTTATAAAAAAATATTTCTGCTGCAGTGTATTCCCTTAAAGGGGTGGTTTTTTATCATTATCAGATCATTATATAAGATATTATTAAATTTGAGTTTGAAATCACTACTACCGTTATAACGAATTTTTTTTCACTTATTTTGCACAGCCAAAATTTACATTTGTGCAAATTTCATATTTCTTCCTGGTATTCGTGGTTGCTGAATTAATTGGAGGAAGAAAATACTGAAAAAATGGTGAAACTATAAATTGTATTGTAATTTAAGTTACTCTTCATCCCTTACGCGGTGAAATTATCAAAATCTGGATACACGTGTTCATTATATTTCAATTTCAAGCCTAAACACAAAATTGAAAAATCCTAACTTAGAAAAACAAACTTTCATCCTTCTGTGCACGCCTTTGACGATTGAAATACCTTGTTATCACTTTTTATCTTAAGCAAAATTGAAAGATTTCACTTCAAAACTGACGCACCTTTGTACAAATTTACATCCCTTGTTTAATCTCCCTATGAGTGGAAAATCTGAGAATCCTTCCTTACTAGGAGTTCATGTTGTAGACAGAAGTTACTCTCGAAATTTCCTGATTGTAGCTGCAGAGTTACGAGAACGGCTGTGTGATATGATGAATCAGTCACTCAGAACATATACAGGGTGCTTCTATATTCGACCGATAACGCTCTACCATAGAGTGATCTCAATAAATGATTCATTTTGATATAGGAATACGAACCCTTCAGGGGACTAGTTGCTAAGATATAAAGTGTTAAAATTTTAAATAAAAATCCAAAATTTGCCATAAATCAAGTACGCCTTTAAATTTTTTTTTTCAAATTTGGTGACCTTAATAAAGTGATATTTTGACATAAACAAACTTTGGAAAAATTGAACCAGTAGCGCGCTGTCAGGGTTAGTTGTCACTTTTATCCCCCTATTTTTTACGCCACTAGAGCAAATTCTTTGTTCATTTTTGTTTAAAATTGCCTGATTATTTTTAGTTAAAAAACTAATAACCTTTTATGGAGAAAAAATGAACGGTGTTGTAAAAATTTGCCTCTAAACAAAAGTCTGCAAGCACGTAAGTAATTTACTAATTAATTAATTATTCATTTAATTTCGAATGATTAAACGTAAGTAGTTCAATACAAATAAAAATTATTCATATCTCAAATGTTCTGTCTGGTTTGCAGAGCAAGAAGAAACATTTTTTTTTGAAAGGTCTAGAGACGTTGCAGGTTCGCTGTAATAAATGTATCCAATTAAGAGGAGAATATGTTGAGTAGTAAAATATTTTGACATTGAAATTTTGTTTGGTTCAATAGTAGGCTAAGAATTTTTCAATATATCCTCGTACATATTGTTTTCTGCAAAAATTGTATTTGTATACTTTTTCAAATTTTATTGATAAAGTAAAATGTCCTTTTTAAAACTTTTTTAGTTATAGTTTCACATTTTTGGTTTCAAATTTATGCAAAGGAAATAATATTTTTAATTTAAATAATGATTATCTTTGTATGAAGGTGAAATTAATTAAAAATAAACATATCTCTGTGGAATCCCCTATGGCAAAATAAAATTAAACCATGCCGACTACTTTGCATATTTCAAAAAAGACAGAGGAATATAAATAAAAAATTCGGCTTCAATAAAAAGTCAAGGATATCATTGTTATCAGATCAACAAGCATCTGCAATGTGGTTAAAGTCTTATTTTGCTAACCTGCATTCGATATTTTATGTAATTCGTGGTTTTCACCAGACATTATGACTTTGTGAGCTTTAAAAAATAATATGAAAATTTGTGTTAGAAATATTTCCCAGAAATCTTATAATATAGTTAACCTCTATTGCAGTAATTAAACTCATTTAATAAAATTCGTCGAAAAGGGACTTAAATTTCAACTTTACTTGAATCAATCTCTGAGAAATAAAAATTTTATCTATAGACTATACATGCTCTCAAAAACCAAAATATAATTGATTTGTTTTTAATATAACTTTGAAGAGATCTTTCGCGGTAACTGCTTTACATATTTTTATAATCGACCATGCAGAGAATCAGTGTAGTGTGACTTCGAAAATAAAAAGTATAGAATAGATAGGACAGTTTTATTTATTGAAAATATTTAAGATATTAAAACACAGTCAAACATTTCTAATTGAACTGCATACTATCGAAGATCCTGTTATTTACGTAAGGTAAGGTACGTAAGTTTAAATGTAGAAAAAATTAGTTGGTTAGTCGACAACTTATCAAATAAAAACAAAAACAATATCCACAATCATTTATGTAACCTATATTGGACACTCTATATAAACATCGATGATTGATTATTGTTGGTGATTACAAAAGATTATCCGAACTAATGTTATCAGAGATGGTTCGGATAATCAAAATATCAGATAAGGAAAGGAAGATCTAAACAACTTTGAAAATCGTTGATTTACCAACATCGAATTCTATAGCTAATGACTAACTCCATTCACCTTTTTTCAGCCGCGTACTAATTTTCATTTTATCTTTTAATGAAGAATCACTCGTTTTATTTTGATTGACATGTTTTAACACAAATGCGGTATACACCTCATAAAGAACGGTTTTAAACTGAAGTCAACAAGTCAAATGAACGAAAAGGGTTTCACAGAATCAAATGCAATGAACAAATAAAGTATACAGTTCTAAGTACACCACATATGCAACGTATAATTTCTTTGAACAGACACACACTTATGAACAAGATACAAATATGTAACGAAGCAATTTCGGAGAAATAATTAATGGAGGCTTCCGTTATTGACGTGCTGAGAAAAATAATTTTATTTTTGTTTAATTTAACCGGTTTTGTTAATCGAATTGACGTTCGGATAATCGACATTCTACTATATTTGCAGGTATGTGAATGATATTGTCTACTGGCAGTTACAATGTTAGTTTTCTTTGGCGTTTAGCTGTGATTCAAATTCACACAAAAAAACTTATATAATTGAATATTTATTTTATTGAAACTAATTTTTAGAAAAACTGATAATTACAATTTACTGAAGCTGATATCAACAAATTATTTTATTAGGTTATAAAAGTTGATGCCTTAATCAATTTTTTTTCGATTGACAAGTTTGTTAATCTAGATTGAGAATATATAAACAGATTTTTATTAGTATAATAATGCTTAATAGCAGCAGCCAAGTATTGTCAATAATATCCGCATTGCTATACATTTGAATATAGATTTGGCATCTCTAAAATTTGGCAACCAGGACAAAATGCGTGAAAACCTCGGATTATAGAACATAAAACCTGGATATGTCAACAGGTTTTTTCATAATCAATATAATGAAAAACAATTGAAATTGTCATGAATCGCCTTTTTATTCATTCTTAAAATTGAATTTCGACATCATAATTTTCAATGTACCTAACAAAATCAGAATCTTCTACATTTTGTTACAGCTTGTTTGAATAATCAGCTTGAACTTTTTTTCTTAAAAAGAAAACAAAAAATATTAATAGACTCTGTTATGAAAACAATACCTAACAAAACTCAAATAAATCTTTAAACAAAAATCTTAGAAGTAATTTTCTCCATTAAATTTCTATCAGCAGCCATTTCACAGATTTCGAAAATTTTGATTCATTTTGTGGGGCAAGAAAAATTAGGATTACATCTGATTTATATTCAACATTGTCACAAATTTTCTAGGTTCATAGCGAGCAATTTCTCCTGTTTCACTATAAGTACTTCGAATTCTTGTAGTTCTCAGCACCGGTATTTCCATATTTTTTTCTGAAAAAGGACAAAATTTTGTGAGCATTTATGTGTATTTAACGAGAACTATGTCATTTGATTGAAGATATTTACTGACGAGATTAATTAGAAAAAGTATGTCTTACCAAATAGCCAATGAAATGATGAAATATTTCATGTATTCGTAGCGTCAGGAGAGATTTGAAAATCAGCTTACTGATTTTTAATAGTCTTTTAATAGATTAAAAGTGATTAATTTTTAATTCGAACGCGTGTCACCGAACTGAACTAAATAATCTCAAGAGATCAGTTGAAATTTTTCATCGATGAACATAAGCTAAAAACAATGTGAACAACCTCCGAGTCCACCAAATAGAATGACTGATTTTGTGGATAAATAAGCAGCATCGCATGATAAGTACAAGATTGTAACCGTGATAGGCACACGATATTTAATGAAATTCTTCTTAAAGTACTTTTATACTTTATAAATTGTTTATTGCTCTTAAATGGATGTCTACTATTAATTCTCATGAGCAGTGTCATAGATAGTTGAGATTTATGATTTTTATACTTTTCGGTATTTCAGCATAAAAAAAGCTCATTAATACTAAACATAAGTGCAAAATCCATGTGAAGGGGAAATCGTTGATAACTGCTCAATAACAATTTAATTAAAGTTGAATCTAATCTAATGCAACTAAATAATTATCATGGAGAAATTAACGCACATATAAGTGATAAAAATCAGAAGTTCTCGTAGATCTTGTTTAAAATTTGAAATTGCCACCGAAAATTGTACGCAACATTTGGAAATTGTGATATATATCTCGTTGTTAGTTAAGGAGCGTCCACATTATGCCGAAACAGGCCGTTCGGCCTATGCCGAACGGCATGTTCGGTTCGGCCCATTCGGGTCGATAGGACGTCCACGTTGACTGTGCAGTATAGACGTCCCGAATTTTTGCCGAACTGCGCAGTTGTGAAAAATAATTTGAGCATTGAGCATGAATTGCGTGATTCGTGCAAAACAATGATCAGCGAAGATGATGCGGTTCTGTGCCGAATCATGCCGATCGGCATAATGTGGATGGTCCTTATTTTTTCCGAAAAGTCATAACCAAACGTTAGATACTTCGAGATTCGAGGACGAAGCCCCTAACCAAAATTATGCCTTCGTGTGGTTTTCCCTTGGGTAAAAACACAACAAAAAAGCTTAGGAGTCGTCTTTTTAGAGAATAGATGACGAATAAATCGCTCACCTGATGGTAAGCGTCATGCTTGTCCATAACAGTTCATTACCACCCAGAATATAAAAATTCTGCGCGGCAGTGCATTGTGCTTGTCATCTTCAGATATTAGTTGTTAAATCTCTAGAGAAATTATATTCGTTCTCTTCGTCATCTACACAGAGATGGAATTACTAAAAGAGAAAACTGCAAAAAAATTAAAACGTTTATCGGATACTTGCTTTAGTGCTCATTACGAGCGAGTAAAACATTTAAAAGAAAACATACAGACAATTGTCTGGAACATTGTCAAGTTCCAACAAAAGCAAATCTAGATACAAGATCAGGAGCCAGCCTGCTCCTGCCGGCTGTTTGTGATTTTACCTTCCTAACCTAGATAGAATTCTGGCTTTTTATACTGGAGAAAGTAAATTTAGTTCAACAATATTTGCAGTCTCCAAAAATGACTCTGGATACAGGAATCACCAAACTAAACGCCTTGAATGAGTATTTAGTGACGAACCACGATTGTAACAATGATGTAACTTTTGTCATAAAAAAATGGAATGACATAGACATCAACATCGAGAAACGAGGAAGAAGGAAGATAAAAAGAACGATGCCGGGTGAATCAGCTCATGATACTGGATTATCAATTCAAGAAGAAATACGTCGGTCAATGTATGAATGCATAGACTGATTTATACAAGAATTGTCGTCCTGATACGGGGCCATGAAACAAATCAATAATATTTTACAAAGTTTATAGTAGAAGCTTCAGATGATGCTCTGGCTGTAGCAGTTGACAATCTGACACAAATTTATGGTGAATTTGACAAAGAGCAAGTTTTCCAAGAAATAAAAAGGTACCGCAGGCATGTAAAAGCCACCGATACGAGTAAGGACGTTGCTGCTAAATGGAGACCCCAAGAAATCCTTCAATTTATAATAAAATGGGACTTCAGTGAATCGTTACCCAGTATATCGCTTATACTTCAATATTTTTTGACCATTTGCATCTCGGTTGCATCATGCGAGAGGAGTTTTTCGAAACTTAAATTGATTAAAAATTATCTTCGATACAATGGGTCAAGAAAGACTGGTTAATCTAGCTGTTCTTTCAATAGAAAGAAAAATTTTAAAAGAAATCGATTTCACAGTAGTTATTGAGGAGTTCAGTAAATTGAAGGTACAAAAACACATATAACACGATACAAAAAATTCAAAAAGCTATCTTTGATTTATTTTATCTAATTTTTTTTGTCGATGGATTCGTATTTTAATTTCTTAACCCATATCCATTCCATATTGTAGGTATACATGTTTATGTAGCCTAAATAATTTAAGTCGAATTTAAATTTCACCTGCGAGATTTTAACGAAATAAAGATAAACACTTATTTATGCATACAAATTTGAACTGAATAAAAAGCTTGTAAAACTACATTTTTTAATGCGCGGGGGGCACCATTCAGCTTTGCCGCCCTGAGCCTCTGACGGGCTTAGTCCGCCACTGTATATTCCTGCCTTAATTGTTACAATGCAGTTTTGATGAAGCTGTTAGAATTTGTATACTTAAATCATGGCAGTATTTATATTATGTTTATAAGCATTTATTTTTCATCGAGACTTGAGTGTATATCTGAATTTATCCAATTTGTCATTGATGAATTTTCAAAAAACCGAATTACTAACTAACAGTCATAGAATGATTACCGTAAGATTTCAAAAAGATCAGTAACATTTAGACGTTACCGAAATTATTATTGCTAACAAACTCAATGAAAAATTGGAAGCCATTTTAAATATTTCACCTGACCAACAAGTAACTCAACTTCAAAATAAGAAAAAAAATTTGTTGTGTGTTCCATAAAATCTTAATTATATATAATAAATTAAATAGCAGGTAGAAATAAGATTGCTTTATAAAAGGTTATACAAGAAATGTTAATTGCTTAAATTTTTAAATACATATGAAAGCAACATAAAATGGAAAGAGGTAGTGTCCTTATTTTGCAAAAATTATAAAAATGTCATGTGAACTTTTGAATTCAATTGTATAATATATCTAATGTATATTTGTATATTTTTTTAAAACTGTTTAACAATTGAATTTTGACGAATGAAAGCACTGTTTTATTGAAGTAGTGTAGGGACGGAATTAGGAATTTATAAAAATTTCTATATTGGTCAAATTAGATTTCTACACTACCTATACTAAAAAACGACGAAGATATAACTTGACGCAACGCATTTTGTTTGTTTTATTACAGGAGTCTAATTTCACTCACATATGGTAAGTGTGAGGGAACAGCAGAACTAATTTTTTAACAAACTACCTCATTTTTAACAATAGTGGAGATTATTACTTCAGATCTCAACATGATTTTCCTTTGTTTTTGGATATTAACATAAATTTTTTGATGATAAAACATTGACTCATGTTATTTACTAAGAATTTTTATCAACTATGTACTTGTCACTAAAATGTCGGCTAAATGATTCAAAGTTTTATGTATAGCACTGTTGTATGTAAAATCCCGTATATTATAAGCCAACTGTAATGATTCAATCTCATATCGACAAATCGGAGACCGTGCCCATATAATGGGCCATTGATCTTACATTCAACAATGAATCAAAACCATGCCATTGTTTAAATATTGCGTGCACTAGCCAAAAACTGTCGGTCTCCTTGTCTCTATTCAGCACAATTTATTTTTCAATCACTTGGGTCACACTAGCGGTATTTGATTTCAAACTTTAATGAATATACTTTTTGCCAGTGTTTTTATTCCGTTAAAAGTTTTTAGATTTCATCTTTCATTTCAACTCATTCTAATACTAAAATATGTTCATTATTGTTTTGAGCTGCTCTAGTATGCACTCGATTGTTAACTTATTACTTACGCTTCTCACACAAAACAATTCCGTTGAACTAATTTAGAATTACTTCGAATTTTCCCACAAATTACTCTAAATATTTTAAGTAGGAATTTTTCCACAATTCCATAATAATTGAAAGAATAACAGATGGTGTTTGCACTACGAGTGAGGATACTATTCTATTTAAAATTCTATTTTTTTAAGGCCCAATGTGACCAAGTCAAATATTAAGCATACCCTTGGATTTGAGGATAGGATTAGAACTAATTTCCAAAGTTCTTGCTTTGCTATGAGAATATTTTTGCATAATATGGACAACTTACCTCGCTAACATGAACCTATAAGCAAAGTAACAAAACGAAGAATATTAAAATGTGTTGAAATGCAAAACTTTTCGTTTTAAACAAATTAAAACGATGAATCGAAGTTAACCCGCACTTTATTGACCATTCATTTTATCAGGTATAAATAGTCATAAATTTTATTTGTGAGGTTAACTAGTAACAATTTTAATATTAAAGAATTGATAATAAAGAATAAAGAAACTTGGTTAGGAAGGAATCACTGGGAGATTGTTAACGAAACACAATAAGTAAACTTTCAAAACATAATGAAAGCCAATTTGGAATTTCTGAAACCGTTGGTCATATTCATACTGAACACACTGTTTACTGTTGACTGGACGTAAACTGTAGCAATTGTGAGTGTTGGTGTAGTGGTAGTGTGTTCACTATATAAAATGAAAAACCAAAATTCAAATTCGAAATAATTTTAATAAAGATTTTTTTCTATATCTATCCTCGTTCTGTTATAACCAACGATTTCTTTTTTTTACCAGTAAATCATTTACAGCACCAAATCCACATTCAGCTTAATCTGAAGGTGGAAACGGTAACAATAGTTTTCATGCAAATTTTTGGTATTTTGGTTTCATCAAACGAAATGATAATATAAAAGGCGGCAATTATTCAAGAATTTTTCTTTCAATTTTGGTACCGAAATCTAGCATTGCTTTTAAATGGCCCAGAGGAAAAGGTTTGAACTCGTTTCAAGTTCATTTTCGGATTGCGTCCCTTTACAATCAAATCGCCATCCTGTGGGGCATCAACCGTACGTTGCGAAACACGGCACTAGACAGTAGGTAGGAATATGGTTTATTTTATCGCGGATAAATGAAATTGCAATAAGTAATAATGATATGCACAGGTAAGTGAGAATATTTTCACATACAACATCAATTAAAAAGATGCACATACAAATCCAACAATTTATTTTTAATATATTCTAAGATATACCTACGACAAAAATTAGCAGATTTTCCTGATAAGACTTACACAAGCGCAGCACGAGTTCGACGCTCATGATTAGTAAAGTACAGTTGGATAAACTAGTTGCAATCAAAGACGACAGTTTTGTAACTAATGCGTTATTATTATTTGCGGATCTTTGGGGGTCGTTTCTAATAGTATAAAAAAAAGTATAATTCTATCAGTTAATTGTTGTCGGATATTAATATTCTTTGTGGAAACTAGATTCTTCAATTGACACGAAAATATGGTAATCAATGGTATTGAAATCAGGGGATCCTGAAGGCCATGAAATAGGACCTTCACTTCCTATCCACCTGTTGCTATAAGCATTATTAGATGTTGTCTCTCTTATCCTTCTCCGCCATCCCTCGGATAACACCTTTCATGTTAGCAAGCAAATTCGGCAAAATATTTTGTATAAAGTCCAAATAGACCTGTTTTATTAGCGAATCATCAAGGATCTACTAATTGGTTATTTATTCCACAAATTCACACGTTAACTGATTCCCTAACTAGGAACGACTGTCTCGAATAGCATGGGGATTTTCTTCTGCCCACACATATGAATTACGAGAACTATTCATCCTGTCTCTTCTAAATTGTGCTTCATCTGTAAATAGTGTTCTGTACAGCGTTGGTCGATGATTGTTAATCCATCTACAAAATTTGAACCTATGGATTTCGTGTATGTAGTCGCTGAATATGATATGGATACACATGATTTTTTAGATTTATTTTTGATTGAGTATCATAAATTCCCTCACGTTTCTAGTGCTTATTGTAAGATTCATAGCAACGGCATCATTAATCTAATTTTTCTGCGCTCTATCTACGTGTTGTCCTGTTCATCCATTAGGAAAAGTGCCATTTTCTCGCAAATAATTAAAAACTGACCTTAATATTATAAACAATTAATTTGGCTCAACGATGTATTAATTAATTAATTAATTTAATTTGTTTAAATTAAAACCTTATTATGTGATACGTCAGTATACTTGTTCTATTTTTGATCGTTAACTAAAAATTAAATAAAAGTGCGACAACATTGTCTCATATGTCCTTATCATTGATTATTTATTTAGTTCGTAAATCATATGTATTTAAAAAAATATTATACAGAGTGCATTATTCAATACAAATCTTTAAATTTTTCCAAAGCCGGTCCTGGAATTTTTAAATTTAGCTAATACCAGTTGAATGCTTGAGAGTACTGCAGTGCATCATGAAGAAGTTTAAAAAATCAATTGAACTGTGTGAATACTATAGACTATTAAAATTTATGGTAAATTTTACAAATTAGTAAAGAAGAGGAGTTCAAACTTTTTAGTAGCCTCATGATATCCTATCTCATCAGTCACACTGTATATGTTTTCTGGGATCTTACTACTACATTTTACAAAATGTAGAAGAAAACTAAGGCCGGTCAACAATTAATTATGCTCAAATCGAAAATCAAACAAAGCAGATTTTGAAAGTATTCACGAACTGCAGGAAGGGATGTAAATTGGGCACCAAGGTAATCCCTTTACCTGCCTTTTGAAAAGGTTAGCTACTAATGACATGTAAATTCGTGCCTCGGTTACAAGAACGACTAATGTAATGAATCGTTTCATGCAAAATTTAAATATTCCTTTTACGGAACACATCCCTCCATACATAAATTAAAAAAATGTCCAATAGGAACATTTGTAAAGATACAAAATTTTGATGTTATTATCAATAACCTAACCTAAGCTAATGCAACTATTTAGTTACTATTATATAAATGTTCCTCTTGAATAATAAATGACTCAAAGTCAAATGCACTATTTGTTTTTCTTTTTGGTTCCGATATAAAAGCCCGGTGATCAATTTATTGATAGGGATTAAATTGACCTTTAAATTTCGACCCCCAATTCACATATCTGATTAGTTCAGTAGGTAATTTAAAGTGACGAGTTTACCATCGCCTAACTGTACGAGTAAAGTAAATTTCAAAATCTAAGAAAAGAGAAGTTTTAGGGAATTTTATATAATATGTACAGAGAATTCGTTTTATTTGGTTTTCTTATTATCTATATGTATAAAAATTCTATTGACATTTTCAGTTATACTGCACCTTTCTTCCTTGAATATTTTAGGTAAATGTATTACCAATGGTGGTATTAAAAATTTTTTGATAGGTGGAAACCACGAAAACATTCATTTTGATAAATTAGAAATTTATGGAAAAACCTATCGGAAACATATTAATCGTGTTCGAGAACCACGAATATAACTCGAAAAATGACGAATCAGGATTTCCCTTTATTAGATTCAAAAAAATTGTATATGAATGACTTTCATACTATATTGACATAATATAATATATTGAATTGAAAAATTACCGGAAATCGGTCAAGAGTGAAATAATAATAATAATAATAATTGATAATAATAATAATAACTACCTTTTCAAGTTTCATATCTTCCTTATCCCCTGGCAGAAAGGTAAAAATGCAAAACAAACATGATGTATAATTCACGGAGTAAACGGGTGAATGGGCATTGTACCACCACAACCCGTTCATGATTTAGGTAGTGGGTCCTGTTCGAAAAATGAGCTACAGACTTCCTCGGCTAGCGGCAATCGCAGCATGACGCGGAGTGGGGCTACTGCGATAACACTAACACTCCTCCACCGGTTCTTGCTGTTTCTACGGCGACGCAAGTCAATGTACCTACGACCACGAAAGCCGGATTGCCTAGGAAGCGCATGAAATGGACCAGTGAGTTGAATTCATTTATTATGCTCTCCTATTACAGACCACCTACTGATTGCAGCATTTAACAGAACAACGAATAGCTGACCAGAGAAGGAATATTGTGAAAAGCAATTTGCTTCCTGCACCTATCCTGTAGCAAATACGAGGAAAGGACCTTCTAGATCTTCAAAGAATAGATGATCATCTCGTAGTGCAAGATGCAAACGGTATACACGGTGAAACTCACACTGTCAGTTATGAGTCCGTTGTGGTTCTGCCTTGCAATGAATTCCCTATCTACAATGCTCAATACGGATTCATCATTAAAGCGAACAGAGACACCAACTTCTTTATCTTCTTTATATGGACGATATCAAGCTATATGCAGCAAATAAGCGTCAAATCAATCACTTTCTCGATATAACACATCGATTCTCCACCGATATACATATGGATTTTGAACTATCTAAGTGCAAGTACCAGCCGCAGAAGGTGCTCGAAAATGACAATTTTAGACTCTACTACAATAGGTCCATTATCACCGATAGACAGGTGACCAATAAGAGACCTGACATCGTGGTGGTTGATAGAAGAGTCAATTCAGTCCTTCTTCTCGATGTAACAATACCGAATAAAGTTCTCAACAAACACCAGGATAAACTGGCCAAATAAGCGGATCTCGCAATTGAGATTAAACAGATGTGGCTCAGCGAAAATGTGGAAATAGTCCCATTTATTATGTCAGCAACTGGCGTAGTGCCTAACACCCTGCACGATAGCATTGCCAAACTGGGATTACCAAAAAACACCTTCGCCGACATCAAGAAGGCTGTAATATTGAATATTTTGATGCTTTTGGTACTTTGTATCCGGGATAGGTAAATAATACCGGCTCTCAGCTGAGTAGTGGATAAGTCTTTCGCATAATAATGTTAATGTTATGCCTTTAAAACCGGTGTTTTCCAGTGGTAATTTGACTTTTAGAAAGAGACTAGTGTCTATCAGAGAGATATCGTGTTTGTGAACGGTTTCAAGAGTTTTGACCAATCTTTCGTTCTAAATGTGAGATAGCATTGTGGTCAATCAATAAGCACTGTACTAATTCTTAAGACATGGACAATTCCAGCTGAAATACAAATTTAAGTTAAATTTTGTGTTCGCTACAGTTCAATAAGAAGCCTTAGTAGACTGGTTCCTAACTAAAAAACGTTTTTTATCAATATTAAAAATAATAATTGCCTATAATCCAACCGATTCTCAAACATAGGAAATAGGTTAGCAGTCGACTGAAAAATTGATTAACAGATGTTCAAATAGACTGAATTGAGCAACCAAAATTCGGTCAATGAGTACAAAATAATCACTTTTTAAATTAAGCTTTTTAAGACTTACGTGATATCCATCAGATACTGTTATTCTGCTTTATTCAATTTTTGTTATTTTATTTTCTGCAAAATATATTTATCGCTAGAGTAAGTTTAACTGTGGCTGTGTTAAATCCATATTTGATAGATTATTTGGTTTCCGTTATTATTTTAATGCGACATTATTTGTGGGTAACTGCTAATTTTCAGATTTAATTAAATGGTCTGCTCATTTTGTCCATAAAATATTACTGATTAAGAAGCTATTGAAATTCCGAAGATAAAATATGTGAAAAGCCTTCTTCCTCAACATAATATATGCATAAGAATTTAATAAAAGCTTAGTTATAATTTTACGACAATAAATAAATCTATATATCGTCAATTGAAAAAAATTCGCTTTGCTGAGGTTTAACTAAGGTCGGAATATACTAATTTTTAAGAACTTAAAGCCGTACGTTGATATATATAGAAACCACAACAAAAAATTTAAAATTTCATTGTTGGAAGAATCCTTGCGGTAGGTTGTCCTGCGCGCTTACATATAAACACGCGCATCAACCGCGAAAACTTTAGTGATCACCAATCCTCCGAAGGAGTGACTGTCAAGTCAGCCCAACGTTCTTAGCTGGACCCAAATTCATCGTTTCTTTACGCGATTGATGTTTTTTGGTTCAATTTTTTTTTTTTAATTGACTAAGATAGCTCTTATCGTTGATTTATCTTTATAACGACTGATAACGTTTTCAGTTAAATTAATAAATTTAGTATCACTGTTCGTTTCGTGAAGTCAAAATGCAGGTTTTAGTGATTAGTACTCTACTTTTGTGTTTTTTGATAAACGTTTTCCCTGCCCCTAGTGACAGCAATGCGTTGGTAAGTTTTAGAACTATTTCTCAGATCCTTCTTCTATATTTCAGCTATCTAAAAATTTTTATTTATAAAGTTTTTAATGGTTAGTAAGTAGGTAGTGCTTTGTTTATGTCTTTGTATTTGTGATTTTACAATTATCAAATAACAAATTGGTTTTGAAATTATGTTTTTTTATGATAATTACATGTTTTCGATGTTATTATAATACACTTTTATTGGTCTCAAATTTTCTATGAATGCGTCTATAAATTAACTCATTACATATAAATAGTATGTTGTTTCCGTAAATTTTCGTATTTGTATTTAACAAAGTAGCACAAAAATAATTTTTTTCTTTGTCTATTTACTTCTAATTATCAGTCATATATTTCGAACATATTACTACAACGTTCTTCTATTATCAATTATATAGTGTTTCCCTATCAAATAATTTTATTTCGCTTTAGTCTGATCATTCCTCTTAGATTAACTTTTAACTTGATATATATATGCAATCTTTCACAAATTTTTTGGGCCCTTTAATGATCTATTATTATATATATTCATACGTTTTTTTACTTTTTATTATGGGTATAACATATTCCCAATACTATTTGGAAATGATCACTGATATTTTGAATCAGTTTCTCTAAATAAGAAGTGAGAGTAAACATTTTAGAATTTTCTCAAAACTAAACAAAAAATAGTTTGAATGCATTTATGAATTATTGTTCAACCTTAATTGACGAATATCTTAAGCAAAAACTAATGACCTTATTATAGATTGGAGAAATTTTTGCGCAATTTGCTAATTTGGGTTCGCAAATATTCAAATCAAATGAAAAATATTCTAAATCATAGAGAACACGTCATTTTTATCGTTAACTATATTTGTCAGGTATGTCCGGCATCTTAGATCGTGTTTAAGTTCCTCTGAAGATTCTGCATAAATTTTATCATATAATAATATTTTCTAAAAAAATATCTACTTATAGCTCAATTCATTGCTCTGGATTTTTAGGGCGTAACGGCAGTTAAAATATCAAGTCAATAAAAATATCCTTTCACAGAAAACCGTATTAAAAAAATGGATATCAGGTAGATAAATATTTTTTTGGGTGTGATAATAAATCACAAGTGTTTCTCACGTAGTATCTCTATAATATTCTCTCAGTGAATTAATTAACCTAGATTGTAGTAATAAGTAAATAGCGACATAAAAAAAGTCAATAATTACAAAAATTTCTCCACGTGACCCTGAAATTCGGAGATAACCGGTATCACCGTCATTGCATCAACGATAATTATTTTTATTATTTTGTTAATAACAAATAAAGGAGACGCATTAATGATGTATTAGGGAAATGAATCATACTGCTCACAAAATACTGTCTTTTTCCATTAGAATGAATTTTATTTCTTTTAAATCTCCTACCCAAGTGTTTCAGTTTCAGTGATTCATCATACCAGTTGTTTGCAGTCATATGAATAAATCTATATTTACTCACCTTTGCACAGTGTTGATAAGACACCGAAAGCATAATTTTTAATATTAATATGAATTAAAATTAATAATGTTAATTATCAATGAAGTAATAAATCAATAATATCCATTATAGAAATTTTTGTTTTTCAATCATTATTATTTGAAATGATTTAATGATCCTAAGAAACCAATTTACTACTATTGTTATGGCTCGAACACAATGTACAAGTTAGATACATAGAGTTTGGAATTATACCATGATTTATTAATCAGAATATATAATTACTGTTGCAAAATGTATAATGCAGAAATAATAACTAAAAAATGAAGCCAATCGATAGATAAAAATGAGTGGGATATTAGTGAAATAAGTCTTAATTTTAAGTACCCGTGAAACACAGCGATGAAATGAATTTTATATATTATGAACTAATTAAATTTGTAACCTGAACGTTAACTGTTGTGACCTTTCCTGATTGCCTAGACAGGGGACGTAATCGTTATAAATGACATCACAAGGTCACAGGGCTAACAATATTAAATGACACTAGAGTGCAAATAAAATATTCAAAATAATCATAAGACAATCAGAAATTTATACAATTCTACCAGGTAGTTCATGTACAGTTGATAAATTGGAATGTTTATTGTTAAAGGGCATCGATATACTAAGTATCTTTTTGTGATTTTCCTCAATTTAAATATGTATTCAGCTATTGTTTATTATACAAACAATTTTCAGAATTGTACATGCTCTGAATAATAGAGTAGCGGCGGTGTTATATTTATTTTTGAAACTGTATAAGGAGCAATAAGAGGATTCATGATCATCCAGTTTTTGGGATTTATTGAAGGTAACTGTTTAGTAAAATACCGAACAACGAACTATTAAATATGCAAAACTTTGTGGTAAATAACAGATTCCTAATAAGAATACATAAGGTTATTATAAATGATGGACACATTTGTAAAAATTCGTATTTATTTAAGAACGAATTTAAAATTAACGTGTTTAAAGCGCCCACTGTTTGATGCATGACAATATCTACTCATCCCATACACGAGATAACGCATCTTAACATGACCCAATAAGAAATAGTCACATGAGGAGAGATCAGAAGATCTCAATGTCTCAAAGTTTTAAGCAAGGTATTTCTCCTGTGACCTATCTGGAGCCGCAGAAAAAAATCATTCAGTGAAAAAGCCTCATAAGCGAAGTGTTTCAACATTGGATGTAGATTTTGCTAGCTCCATATGTGTCTGTTGATTACTCCACAAGTTGGAAATTTTCTTTGTCGCTAAAAATTAGCATTTGAGCATAAAATTCCAGGCCCGTCTCATTGTCTTTGGCTGAGAGCCTCCGCACGTTGTATTTGGTAGGACTACTACAACGAGCGTCGTCTCAGAACTTTCCACACAGTTGGTTGGGGTATTTTCTGCTCTACTTTTGGACTTCGATCAAAACGTTCT
The DNA here is from genome assembly GCF_026250575.1 of Diorhabda carinulata. Lineage (NCBI taxonomy): Eukaryota > Metazoa > Arthropoda > Insecta > Coleoptera > Chrysomelidae > Diorhabda > Diorhabda carinulata. Next base: position 33,392,133 of record NC_079460.1, on the reverse strand, counting down.
TCAATGCGTCTCACATAATCCTCATACTCACGTAGTGGTTTGTCTTTTGCGACTTATTTTTTGCGAACTAACTGGGCTTGATTTTTTTCAATAGAATAATTATAATTAAAGTTAGATTAGGCTCAAATGTGAAAACCTTGACGTAGTATTCTTTTCCTTTGGGTAGGATGTTTTTAATTTGGGTTCTTTTGTGTGTCTATGCGTGCGAGACTTTGCGGGTACTTTACTTATAGTGACTTGACATGAAAATGGCAAGATGAAATCAATTAAAAAGGCTCTTATATTAACCAACTATTGGCCTATGTTTATTATATGAGCTGTTCCAAAAAGATAAGAGTGTCAGTTTTCGCACCATTTCTATCTCGTAGTGATAATTTTTAATTAAAAAAAAATTATTACATCATAAGTAACATCTTATTTAACAAATATATATAATCATAAATATATTTATGAGCAACACAAATACCTAGAAAAGGTGTATTTATCGTGAAAACTAGTTTGATTCATGCAAAAGTTGATATTTAGTATCTAATTAATATTTATTTGATTATAGATGACGCTTCCAGCTACTCATTCATTATTTCTTATTTGAAAATATAGGTAAAAACATTATCATTCTTTAAAATTTATTATCTAGTATGAATCACTAATAAATGAATAGTAGTAAGTTGTATAGTTATTTCCGCTTAAGATAATCGAGCAATTTTAGGAAATTATATGAAAGTGTATACTAACCTTGGAAATCATAGGAAAAAACTGACATAGAAATCAGAATAATCCAGAGAAAGTTCCGATAAAAATGAAAATATTTATAAGAATTAAGAAGATTTTTCTCAGTTTTGCTGTTGGTTTTAGCGTCAATAGAAAAACCGGTATCATGTAGTTGGTTCATGTATCTTTCCCAACATATAATAAATTGCGATTGTCCAGCTGATATTCATTAATGACATGGCTCAATTCTCCTAATCTTTTCTCAGTATTAGCATATCTACTTTTATGTAAACGTTCATTATTTTCCTCATCTAATATGAACTGTATATGCAGGCAGTATTTTTTCTAGGTGACAACATCAATATTTTATAATTGCCTCCAACTTTGTGGGTGTTTTTCAATAGTCCTGCTCAGTCTTATTATTACACTGCCTATTAGAGTTTTGATCTTTATTTACTTGCTTCAGCCTTCCATTTTCTATCTATTTTTCCATATATCCATATATTTTATTGCTTCCATATTTGATGAGACATTTCCTATTAGAATTTTTAGATAATTAGAAAATTTATGTACTACATATTTAGAACCTTGTAGAAGTTTATGGAACGTCGGTGTTGCAGGTTTTCTGCAATTTTCCTGTAAGCCTGGTGAATTTCTCATTTCAGTCCACACCACATTATCCTCCTAAATCTACCACAATTCCAGCCCTGCAGAAGAAAATTTTTCCTATATCTGGGCCAAACCTAAAATATCCCTCAACCCCCTCCCCATATTAAAACAATGATTATATGATGATTTGCCAAATGAGCATTACCACAGACACAACATGAAATAGAGTAAGTGTTTAAAAATGAGGAATTATTCTTCACAGTAGATGAAATAATTATTGACGAAATGCTTCATCACAATGCATTTCAAATTTAATACCATGATAGTGGTTTCTGTTGAAAATATTCATAATACCATAACCGAATTTACCTATTCACCGTAAAATCAGGAGAATCACTTTTATGTGTGATATTCTTTTTATATTGATTATCTTTATAAATATTTTTCAAACCACACCTCGTATATTTTTTATTCAAATCGGGTTAGCCATAATTTTCTTGGATATTTTTTATAACAAATAAAAAAATATTGTGAACCTTGACCATGTATTTATCACCCAGAGTCAATAAAATTCTTAGTTAAATTTGTCACCAAGGAAGTGCTTCCTCCGTATATGTGGACTAATCAAGGTGAATCCAACTATTTCCGGGTATATATAATTTGCACAAAATCCTTGATGATTGTCATGCAATGCACTTTAACTAACAGTGATCTGTATTGGTTGGATTTTAATACAATAAAATTATCTCAGAGGTTTATTTCAAATATAAATGGTATAGTTTCGTTATACTATTAGTATGGTTTTGTATCAATACCACATACTCAAGTATATTTAGAAAATATAAAACGTTAAGTGTGAATGGATACAATTAAGTATGAATCGTGAGTCAATAGCCTCAAAAACCATTAGTGATAAATTTCTGAAATAATTGTTTAAAAAAAGCTCACATTACCGTTAATTGACTAACGAAAAAAAAACATTTCAAATCTTATTACGTAAAGAATAAACAGCTGACCCTTTAACCTCGTCAGTTTTTTTCCTACTTCATTTATTTTCTGCTGTTACAACATTGCTGGTACACAAATTACTTGATTATGATATTAGTGCTTTTCGGAAACTATCATCCTAGATTAGACACTTCAGCTGATTGCAAAGCTTAATCCAAAACGTCACAGTTTCCGAACGTCGCATTCAATTTTTTTGGTGGTAACTTCAAATGTACATGATCTACCAAAATTATTGAATTCTATTACTTCTTTCGTGCACAATTTTTTTCATGATTTGCATTGAGTTGATTAATAGATTCTAGATGTTTAATAATTCTCATTGAACGAATTACTCAAATTTTGGACCAAAGTTTAATAACAAGTAGATATTTTTATGTTGAAATGCCAAAACGTATAAAATCTTCAATGTTCAATAACTCAATTACCCTCTAAATTTCTAAAATTCTTATTATTATTTTCTAGCGTTGGTTTTCTGTGACAATTCTAATGGTTTACTTTGTTTTCTACTATGAACTACGAATATGTTTATACGTCATGAGTATGTGACAGGTACGAACTAAACACCGTTTCGTCATTATTTTATCGATATTCATACGAGCACATGACTTTGACTAGACAGTTTTTTATGTAAATAAAAACACGTAGATATAGCATCTTTTATTCAATTAAATATTTCGAAGAGCGCGAGCTATATAACCAATCTTAAGTTTGAATTATATCAAGGTTCGTTAGTGCTTCTCAAATAAATAAAACAATACTTACTTTTTAAATCTATTTCAAGAAAACAAAGGCATGAAAAATTCATTATATTACAAACTTTAATAATTTTTGAAGTGATGTGAAGAATCCGAAGTACAACAAGGTTTTGTAAATAAAAACTATTTTTAGTGTAAATAATGGTAAAACTCGTGACTTATTGATATATTTTTTTACAATCTTTGAAAACAGTCAACAATTACATATATCATTACAAATAGATGCAAATAAAAATCAGGGTTACAAATGAACGAGACCAGTATTTATAATTTCATTTCATATACAAAATATATTTTTATATCTAATTCATACAAGGGTGGCTCATTAGAAGAGCATCTTTTCAGATGTTGACATCATTTTCGCAATTTGATATTTTTGTATATGTTCAGACGTAAGGACGTAAAATGATTACTTGTGTCTATATGACACAGTAGATGAAACTTGGGTACAACATACAATCGAAACAGAGGACTTCATCTAGAGAACTTCCTCCCAAGACAGCAAAACAGTTGTTGAGGTCAGAGAAAAATGGGTATTTTGCTTCCTAAAAAATTCGCTGGAGTTAACAGAATATTATATTAAAAAATTCAATATATTCTATAGTATAGCAACTTTTTTTATTGAAAAGCTACTCTTCTGTTGAACCGCCCTGGTATATCTAATATTTAACGACCTCGAACATTACACGTTTTCCAAAAGCAGACCAATTTATTACTTTTTATGAAGGGCTCAAATTTATCTCAGTTCTTATCCACGAGTCATTCATACTCAAAAATGTATGTCATCAGACATATAAATGAATTTTAAAATTTAAGGAGGCAAATGAATAATTTAAAGAAGACGGGTGTAGTGAACAACTTTTTACTTGTAATTTGAAAAGATGCACTACTCTTATGAAATTATCAGAACATTTGTAATTAATGTGACAAAATAAAAGGGTTTGTGTAAACTTTTTGAATTTACCACAAAAATTCCATGCCATCCAAAACATATGGACGCATTGGCACAGACATTATTTCTTCGAAAATCGTAAAATGTATTTTATATCTCAGCGGATATTATTTTAAGACCATGTGTCACAGTCGCTAATTGTAATAGTAGTAACGTTTATAGCAACAATTCTTATTTATTTGTTGTCTGCAATGAGTCATTCTTTGTACCATTCCGCGACTCTTATGTGTTATTGTGTATTATCGTTTGTAATATCAAGGAGGCTAAGAAATACGAGAGTTGCACTAAAACTTATATATGTTTTCTTACCATGAAATCGCTATTGTCTATTTTCTGTTTTTCTGCGTTCCATTTGTTAGTTTATTTATAATCGGTTTTTCTATTCTCGTTGACTAGATATTCTGTTAGTATGAAAATTACTTAAGGATTCTTAAGAATATTTCTGTGAACATAATCATTTATTGCTTAAAACTAGATTTAAGTTATTAACATGAACGTGAAAAGTATGTAAATACAAATTGGGATTTTTTTCTAGTTCTTAAAATAATCATTAAATTATTTTTGTTTGTTATCTGGATAAAACTGAAATCAATTTTAATAGTTAAATCATTTCACATGATAAAATTGTAATGGCGTTTTAATTTATTTTCGTATTCTTCGTCGATTCTTAGTAAGTGGAAGTTGGTGAAAGTTTATTTAAAAAGTTCCATTACATAGTACATATGTATTTGTCTTTGTCACTGTTTACACTACCAAAAGGTAAACCTTCAGTCTCCGCAGACAATAACTTGGTGATAGAAACGCGCGTCAGACATCATAATTGTGACTGTTGGTGTAGCTGTAGTAAACAGTACAGTATGGATATCACCAACGGTTCCAGAAATTCCAACTTACATTGTAGATCAGTCAAAATTGATATAATGAGGCTATAATCATTCGTACTGGTAACCAAAATTATGAATGTTAAGGACACTAACGTGAACTCATCTATCTTTAATTTATTTTAATAGCTTTATAGATTTATATATTCATTTCTTAAAAGTGCCATTCCTAAAGTTTCTAATTCTAAAAAAGCTCTAGGAGTATATTTTGTCAACGTTCTTGTCAGCGTGTCATTTATAATTCTTAACAACCCTTTCCAACAGTCATCGTTGAAAAAGCTCAAAGCAGGAGTCGGCCCTTCTGTTGCTGCAACGTTGTCAGATTTAGTTGGAAATATTTTGGTAATGCATGCAGATTCAAACTATAATCTACTCTTCATCCTGCTCCATTATTGTAATACACGGTCAAACATAACATGAATTAAATTTTGTGAAACTTTACACTTAAATGCTGACCTTTTTCGAAAATTATTTTAGTCAAACCAAACCAAAATAAGAGCTATCTAGATGACAATTGAATCTCACACTAATAATTGAGGGGAGTCTGTATCTTACTTTTGAATAATTGATTCGTGTTACCTGTCAAAAACCATTGTAATCTTGAAGATATAAAAAATATGTTCACGAAACAATTGTATATATTTTATTAAGTACAGTTGAATTTTATTTTAAATACAATACAAACAATCGAGCATCAATAGAATAATAAATCCCATAACGGCACATGTTGGTGAATAATTCATATGAAAGAAAATGAAAATTAAAATTGTCCTTGTACATCTTTGCAGTATTTATAAAGTTCTTTTACCTCTAATTTGGTTCGTTTCTTAAGAGACCATGAAAGGTGTATGCTCTTTGAAATGTCGAGTTTATTTATGTATAGTTTTCGAGAAAAACTAAGCAGATAAGTATATCACAAGTTGTATCACTGATGTTATCTGATCAAAATGCGGTTTAATTTCTTTCACCTGTTGTTTTTAGAAACTTTGCAGAAGTTCTTTATCAAAATTACATACAATGAACTGTGAAACTGATTTTATCTCGTAGAATTGTATACCAAACTTGCTTGAAAATAATGATCGTTGCGAACAATATAAACGCGAGATGTTCAAATTGTTGAATATATTTTGTTTGGTATGGCCAGAATTTCATTATTTAAGCCAATTTCCCATAGCACGGGTATTTCGTACATGACAATATAACGGATTTTTGTTCTGTTGAAATAGTGATACAATTATCTATTTATATTTTTGTCTAAATAGATACAATATGCTGTTTAGGAGTTTATACGTTATAGTAATTTACTGTGCTGTTCCTAATACGCAAATTATTAGGAATAATAGAGTTTACAGGAATGTAACGGTAGTTTTAAACAAAGCTAGATATTTAGAAATGTTGGACTACTACTATTATATTATCGGTGTATGGATTTTCAACTGGAATAATTTAAAAAAATATAACTGCCAGTGTCATAGTCAGAAATCCACGTGACATTACTAGTTTACAACAGTAGCTTCATACGATTTTATCTAAAGTCTGAAGTTTATCGACCTTTTTTGTAGTTTGATAGCCTTACATCAAGAATGAAATGATAATATTTGCATGTAAACATGTATTTAAAAAACAATCAATAATGTGTTTATCGTGGCTATCTACACTTCTATAGATGTGGATACCATCTTACGCCTTTCTACCTCCCATTGCTGTCGTTCTTTGGATCAACGCCGTTGATTTCAGTGTTCCGCAGCCTAAGTAAAAACTAATCGTGGACGGTCTGAAAAGTCACCAAAGGCTTGATGTGGCGATAGTAGCGATAACGTTGATCTTCTTAGTGCTACTCTACTTTCTTCTGACCTCACACTAATTGCAGTACAGTTAATAAACACTACGGTCGCTTCCGCGATAGGACTCGATTATAGCCTGCTATAAAAATATTGATGATATTGCCAAAAAGTTGTTAAAGCATGTTAAGAAGTTATTTTTTCTGCGTATGAAAATTTTAATGTCACTAATAAGGAAATGTATATTACTGAGATGAATGTAGCTAGTGAAATCAATATTATTTAAAAATTATACACAAGAAATCGAAACAAATCCAGGTAATACAAAATGAAAAACAAAAAAAATACAGTTATTGGTCGATATATACGGCTATCAGAAGGAAAAAACGAATTTGAATTATTGTCAAAAAGTGAATTATTAATTTCTTCTTGATATACATTATTAATTTCTTCTTCTAATTCCAAATAAGAGTTCTAGTATTAAACTCAATACGAAATTGTCAGTCAGTTGAAGGAACAAAAATCAGTATAACGTATTTATATTAAAAAAAATATTAAAATGACTTTGTGATGTGATTCAGTCAGCTATTTTAGAAAATAAGTTTAGTTTTTTCTAGTTATTTTTCAGTTCGCGTTATAAACATTCCAAGAAACAAATTTATTCATAAATAGTTTATTTAGAAAAAGCAAAACAAAGTTCCATCTTCAAGCTTTATTGGAAGTTATTTGAATCTTATAAATAACTTAACCTTTAAACCCACTTTAGTTAGAGTTCTATTTTTGAATGAAGTTAAATATTGTAATTTCAACCTATTTGCGGACTTATTGTCATTCGTAAAAAAGAGGAACAAATGTTTCCTCTATCTGATACTTATTAAAATGCTCTACTTGACAGAGAATGGCGTGCAGTACGTTTATTATTGTCCTGACCTTTCATAAGATTTAGAATAGAGACATCATTATGGTCGTAAAATATGTGAATTTGTGTAACAGGCAGTAAACGAATTCTTAGTTAGTCGATTATCATTTTAATAATCACACCATCACATCCACTTCGATTATAGTAACATATATAATATTATATATTATAGTGATTTGCGGTTCAGAAAGGTATGTTAAAATGGGAATTATTATACGGAATGAATAATTACAAAGCAATCTTTCTTATGTAAGTTTAATTACTTGAAAATGAATTAGTTTTAAAATTTGTATGAAGAATCAACATATTGATCTTTCGTTTTCAAGGTAAGTCTGGCGGTACTCATTTTTGTATGTAAAACATTTCCTTACATTGTTTATAAAACTATATATAGAGATAGAGAGAGAAAGTACTAATATTTGTTTTTGTTCACTCTATGTACTTATTACCACAGACCTTGACAGTATAAAGCAATTTCTCGCCAATTATTTGTTTCTGGTCTATTCTTGCCGATTGCGAAAATATAACCATAGTCTTTTTGTGCTATTATGATCTATTTTTTACTCATAATTCGTACCAATAATACCTTTTTTATTCTCCATTACATAATAATCGTAATAACTTACTAGAGCATTTTATTATGGAAAATAATATAGATCTGTTATATAATTCATGTAATTTAATGCTAATGGTTAGATTCATATTCACTTTGGTAAAAGTATCACATCACATTTTTACGTGAAATAGAGATTTCAATTACAATCCATACTTCTAATCTATCAGTGTTCCTGATACCCATTACAACCAATAGGAAACTTCCCTATTTCCCTCTTCGGCTACTAGCAGCGGTCTACCTCAAAGTTGTTTGCTTTCCTCACCGATTAGGTGAAATCCATATACCAAACCCCATCTCACTACTCGTCGGTACCACAGGTTTTCTGCGGTTTTCCTGTTATTTTATCCTTAGTCAAATGGCCGACGATAGGGGATAATGCAGCAACATCTGCATTCGCTCTTCTGCTTGCTTTATTATGCTTAATTACACTTTTCCGATGAGCCATTTGTCATTCAAGTTCTACGTTTACATCCGCGATATATAGTACGCACATACGTGCGATGCTACCCAAACCCTAAAAATATTCCTATATCTATCCCAAATAAAACCAAACTCCACATTAAAAACACAATTATCTTTGCAGAAGTTGTTTTTGTAAATTTTATTCAAAACGAGGTGATTAAAAGAATTCTAGTCATTAAATCAAATCAAATAATCGTTGACTGTGATGTAAATAATCAAAATAATTTCTTTTATTTAGAATTTATCTCACATAGAATCGCCTCTAAATTTTTTATGTGACCTAACAATTGTGATCGAATTGTTTTCCTTCATTAGAAATTTAATTTAATATTGTTAAAAAATTTTGTGATCATGCTTAGAACCCAAAATCTATTATTGTCATATGTACGGACCACTGTCAACATTTGAATAGTATAGAGATCGGCACAATTAGGAGGCAAAATGTCGTATTCTGCAACAAAATGCGATTCTGATAACCTTAGAAGGGTAAGACTCCGTCGTGAATAGCGATAATTATGGGTTTGCTGCTGAAAGAGACGTGTATAGAACTGTTGAAGTAATGGTTTGAGATGCTATTGCTCAAAGTAGTCGATCACCACTTCTGTTCATTCGAGGTTGTATGACAGCTGGGCGTTATGATAATGATGTCCTACAAACCCATTTAGAATTTTTCCTGAATAGATATTAGCCAACACGACATTTTTCAGCAAGAAAACACACAACCATGGAATTTCTGCAAGAAACTGACCTTAATGTTTTGCCGTTGCCACCTCGGTCATTAGTTTCAATTCCATCGAACATGCGTGGGATATGATGGGGAGTAGACAGTTAATTCACACCACCCTGTGCAGGAGTGTATTCAGCTACGGGGTCGCAAATTATATTACCAAAAAATAAAAGTCAAAAGATTATTCCTTTTGGGTTAACACTTGTAATGCTACTCATTAGGTATATATGTTATGTGCAATACTGTCTCAACTGCTTAGTGTTGGATATTGTTTTACATTTTTGTTTTGGTTGGTTAACAGAAAAAACATTGATTGAAATCTCCTATACCTCTGGTTAAAAATATCGAATTCGCCCCAAAAAATTTCTCTATTTCGTTACATTAGAAATGATACTTTTTTTATTCAGTTCACAAATTGCCGTCCTTGTATAATTATTATGTTTCATGTATCTTTAGAATTTTTATACCTAATATTAATCTCTGGTTAGTAAAAGAAAAACAATATTTAAGTTGTCATAGTAAGAAAAATATAGAGGTACCCTCTTACATTGCAAGATTGAATGAAGGTAAGACTTTTATCACAACAATTTCGGGAAAAACAAGAACACAGTTAATCTTTCAATTGGGAACTTGAATGCGTTATGTAACATATATTCTTGAAATTTTCAAATGGAATGACATGAGTAATCAGCTTATGAAAAGACAAAAAGTAGAACTCATTTACCTATTCAAAGTGCAACCTGATCATATTCCAAATATATTAACATTTTTTTTTAATTTTCGTCAGTCTAACAGAAATGTTTACATGTAAGAATGCATAATTATATGTACATCAAACATTTACAAGACGAGAAAAACTAACTCTGAAATTTCAAATAATGGAATTAGTACAAAAGAGATTTTGTTTCATGTGAATCAGTTATCAAAAATTTTGTAATTACGCAAGTCACAACCGTCATCTTTATGTACGAATCATTTATATTATTCATATTATCGGTGTCGTATGACTCACACAGATAACAAAATTATCAGGAATGTAAATAGTGCATTGACGTATGCTAAAATATTTTTATAAGGAATATACCGACATAACAAATAAAGGAACTTCCTATTATAAATTAGTAATTGAACGTTTTTTAAAAATTTTAAACCTAAAACCATACAGAATGTAAAATTGAGATGAAGGCGAAAATGTTCAAGTGACTTTGAAATTATATTAGCATTTATTTTATATCTTTACCTCAATGTTTATGAAACTTTTGACTATTTAGAATTAAATTTTCTGTTGATATCTGTATTATTCTTATGCCGAAACACAAGAATCCTGCCACTCGCTCTTAATAATTTTCATTTAGTTCTTATATCTATTAATTGTTTTCTTGTAGTAGACTTGAACCAGATCTGGATGAATTTATTCTGCTGAATTTTGATGTTTAATATGGTAATCAGATTTTAATCATTTATTATAGACCCCCTATTGATCACCGATGACTAAAAAAAAAGAAATGGTATTAGATGCAAATGAAAAATACCGCTTTGTATGTTAACTTTTTTAATACCTTCCTTCATATGTATTGAATATTTTTCGATTATAAAACTCGTGAGTGTCCATCTTATTCATCACTTCCCGTTATAATAATAAAATTTTTTGCAGTCATGATAGTAATCTATTGAGTCAGTTTCAAATGATTCGGAAGAACTGTTTCGCCTACACTCACACCTGTTTATTCTCTCAGGATATTGATCTTTACATTGCAACATGGGCGTACTCATATAAAAATATTGTTTATTTATTGTGAGAAAGCAAAGTCCTAGAAATCTTTAATTTGGGGAACTTGAGAATATGAATTCAAATTTGGCAGATTTTCTATTTTTCTCTCAATTCTACAATTTATAAATTTTTATGTACGACTGATTAGAAAGTAGTATGCTTGATTTAATGATAAATTTTTATGTGATTATACTGATAGGAAGTGAAGTGAATAATAATATACAATAAAATAAATTCAAATTCATAAAGATTAATTTGAAAATAATTTTGATATATGAATGATAATTGAAATAATTGGAAAATTAGTATTTACATCATTATCTATTGATAAAAATAGTATTATAAATAGTGACATTATCTGATATTTACCTTACTGATCTTTTGCAAAGTCAAACAATAATAAACAATACTTTTTTTGAGATAACATATAAGATAACTGGGAAGTAACGTCCAAATTTATTTCACTACTTGCTACACTGCTAGTATTTTCATTAATTTTTTGAAATGTTTACATTGAAAAGCCTATATCATTTGTTTTTCATACTTTTATAGGAAAATTCACTCCACGTGTTGAAATATTTCTCATTACATCAGTAGGAACTTCTTCATGCTCCAAAAATAGTTTTATATATTTTTTTAATGACTGCCCAACCTGAAGCAGTCGTAATTCAGATTTCTGAGTCGTAACAGGTTAGCAAAGTCTCCAGCTAAAATTACATAGTTTTATTATTTATTACAACATTGTACAAGCCATTATTTTTCGTAACATTATATGCACTGTATAATTTTGGGCATGTTAGTTCACTTGAGTTCCATAAAAAAATAGGAGCACTATATTATTGTTTTATAATTATATTAATTATTCTTATAATTATATTAATTTGAGCCAGCTCTAACTAACTCAAACTCATTCCTATTGCTTATTTAAACATTCCGTTGAATTATGAGTATTTTAGTATCACAAAGCATAATGTGATATTTTTCGCAAAGTAAGTATCTCGAAAGATATAAGTGAATGAATTTAAGGATTCTTTTAACCCCCTTTTCGAACGCTCATGTTTGAACTCCCATTTAACTTTTTCCATTTCCTTTTTAGTTATAACGTTTGTGCCTGACAATAAGAATTAAACTTAATAGTCCGGGAGCCGCAGCAACATCCCCCGGAAGTCCGCGAGCTGGAGGTCCATTCGTTTACTAGTAATACCAAATGAAGCTTAGGACAAATTTTCAGCTTTTGTGGTTTTGGTTATCAAAAACGGTCGCTGCCTCCCGGACTATAACATTTATAACTGTGTTCAGTGGTCGTTGACAGAAAAATTATTTAACATTAATATTCAGACTTTGTTTTCGCTAAAATACTTTGTTCCTGCGATCGTCCTTGATAATCATCACACCGAGAATAAGAATTGGAAAAAGGATAATGCACATGAATATATTTGTATTTGTTTGTTGTAGTTTAATAGCTCTGTAATAAAACAAAATGATTACAAAGAATTACGTATTATTGATTTACATACGAGGAAGTCTTATAAAGTAATAATTTATTGATTGGTTATTGAATATTATTAACGACAGAATAAGCAGATTTATTTCATAGCAAAACCCGGACTGTATGGAGCATTGCCAACGAACCAATCATATACCTTCATTTTTTAATTAACTTGTATTCAAATTATGCTGAAAATTCATTGTTGATAATAAAAAATTGTATACCTTTCAATCACTAAAGATTTATTAACTGTTCATCCAACACATATTTTTTGTTCTCAGATATTCATTTCGAATTATTTAGAGTATCATAAAAAATCTAAACTTCATCACGTTTGCCAATTTTTCGGTCTCATGAACTTTTAAATTTTTTTTACTGATCGTAACAACTTTCTGCAAGATCGAACATAAATTTCGTCAAAATTGACACAAAAACTAAAGATTATACAATTATGGTTCTTACGCTGATACACTTTCGATTTCTCTAAATTTCATTATTAGTTACACTCCACGTTCTTGAACTTAACGCCTGAACATAAGTAGGTAAATAAAGATATTATGTAATTCATATTTGGAAACTGTGTTAGTTTTGCGAGAAGATAACATTACTCTGAAGAGTTGTCCTTTCATTAACTTTGAATCAAATTAGTAGTTTCTACTTAGTCCATTAATACCTATCCTCATAAATGATGATTCGCATTTTTGAATATGTTCAATTTTCTAAACCTTTTATATTTTCTACAGAATAAATATTTAAGTTGTGTTACCAGTGTTTGAGAACCGTTTTCTGCTCTTACTATATTTGATTGAAACGCAAATATTCATGATTTAATCAACATTGATTTAAAAATCATGAAAAAAATTAAATATCTTCTAAACTTGAACATAATATAGCAATATTACTTTATACCTTCCTTTATTGTTGGTAAGGTCAGTTTTGTTTTCAAATTATCTTGAAAAAAAAAACATTGAAAACTTACCAATAGTATTAAATCTATAAAGTTTTTTTAATGCCTTTGGAAAAAATTGGATAATAAACTATGCAATATGTGTTTTTATCTCCCATCACTTTTTCAACTTCTCATACTAGATGAATATTGGTTGGTATTGAAATTTTTTCTCCACCCTCCCTAATTAATTTGTAGCGTGACTTCGAAACATTCAATATTTAACATTAACTTCGCCTGGACGTATGCATCTATGTAACGGAATCTGAATTTTATGTTCGTTCTTTTCAAAACGTCCAATTAATTTGAAATTATGCACATTTCTTATTGAAAAAATATTAACATCCTAGTTCTTGCAATTATACTTGTCACAATAATAGAATGTAACGGACAGGCACTATCCACAAGATACCAAGCTATACCGTTAATGATGCTGTTGTTTCAATTTATGTTCTCGGCTGTTTACTGCTGGACAAACATCTACTAGTACTGTATACGAATAGAATAACTTAATTGACACAAATTAGGTATTATATGGGTAGAGCCCCATATAATAAATTATTAAAATATCTATAACTATATAAAATAATTATAAAACTAGTAAAGAATTATAACGATTAATATCCAGTACAACACGATTTTATGAAAAATAACATTGCTAAGCTGGAATTCTAGAGCCTTTGGTAATATTCATACATAACACACAGTTTTCCTTCAGTCTTTGAAGACGATAACTTGGTTATCGAAACGCGCGTCAGACAGTGTAATTGTTAGCGTTGGTGTAAACAGTGCGTTCAGTAAAAATAACATTGATTTTCAATTCATTCATTTTATTCTTAAATTAAGATTTGTTTTACTTTTAAGTACAATTATCTATAAAAGCGTGTTTTCTGTTTTTTAACGATAATTCAATAATATGTGGATTTTCAATACTTATAAGAAATTGTCTAGAATTTGTAACAATTTCGTATTTTTTTTCAGTTCTTATTAACTCTTTGCGCGTGCTATCTCAATGAATATTGTGATTTTATGTTGTACTGCTTCAAATTCCTAGTTTACCTCGTCTATTATACAACTAAAACCTTGACACACACGCGTGTCAGTGAACAATTATAAAGTTTTTAAAAAAAATCTAATCGAAATTTAGTTGAAATGTTGAAAATAGGTAATACTGACATGAATATTTAATCGCAGCGTCCAACTAAACCTTATATCTGAGAATATTGCTGATATTTGCATGTATGGTAAATTCTTTGGACGCTTTATAAATTTAAACTAGGATAGAGTAATGAGAAATGAATATTTACATCTAAGCATAATCTTCTCTCATTTAGATGCAAAGCTTGTTGAAAATAGTATGTTTTTATTTATTATTATTAAAATAAAATTGAAATTATACATTTTGTTATTACATGTCATGTGAAGGAAATAGAATTTGAATGAATAATTACTCATGTTTACAGTCAATGTATACCAGACTTAACGTACTTGGAGAAACAACTTTATTTATGAAGCTTAGCAATTCAGTAATCTCCCTATACTTCTAGCTTTACTGCTGCTAATTTACTATATTTCAAAATATATTACGATAAAACTTTGCGACTTTAAAAATATTATAACAACATTCATTGACTGCAATTTAATAGAGAGTACATAGTTACTAGGCTGATAAACCTTTGTACGTAAAGAATAACAAGGTTGAGTTACTTCACTCTACAGAAGTAGTATAGAAACATTTGGTTCTTAATTAGATTTATAAGAACAAATATATTGATTTCATTATAGATATTGCAGTGATGTGAATATGTCAAATTTGACATTGCCATCACAAAGTTTGAAATTTTTAATGGGAAACGCACTCAGAATGTGCTTTTGAACGAGTGCTATTTGAGAACGCCCTGGAAATTCGCGAAAATTTTCGTGCGATGATTTTCTATGACTTTCGACATGGACTAAACCAACAGCAGGGTGCCGATCAACTCACTTCTACTTTTGGTAATGAAAACATCAATACTGTGTGTAAACTGATATTGCAAGATCGTCATGTGATATACCGTGAGATGGAACCATACTTTGGAATTAGTTAGAAATTTGGCTGTCGAAAGACGTCTATAAGATCGCGACAGGCGAGGAATCATGGATCTATGCATATGAACCCGAAACTAAACAACAATCGACTATATGTCTTTCAAGACAAGCAAAATCCAACAAAAGTTGTTCGCGCACAAAGCTCTTCAAAGAAAATAGTCGCCTGTTTTTTCAGAATAACTAAACATGTCGCCATCGTTCCATTAGAGCAACGTAGAACTGTTAATTCTGAATAATACACCAGCATTTGTTTGCCAGAAGTGAAAAATCAGGTCAGAGATCAGAGTCTTTGTTTGACATCCAATGATTTCTTTTTATTCCCGCTATCCTTATGACAACCGCCATAAACACAATATATGCTAAGCTCAAAAAAATGTGAATTTTTATTGAACTATGTGCTTTATTTTTATTATAACACTGATAAAATATTTATCAAAATTGTTAAATAGCTTGAATGTATATTGTATTTAACTACGGGTTTCATTTTGGTGTTTATATTTTATATACAGTTTAATAATTTATTATTGCTATAATGTGAGGTTAATAGTTTAACTAATATTTTACAAACGTTTAGCATATTTATTTGCTATAAGAGAGAATTTTGAAAACAAATAAACAACTAATGTGAACTTTCGCGACGTCATAAAATGTGAACAAATAAATTTTTATTATTGACACAAATAATTCGATTTTGAATGGGAATAGCATATTAGTGAGTTTCTAATATTTATATGTATGTACTTGAGTTAACTCTCACAAATAATACAAATATAACAACCATTTCAGAAGGCATTGAACGTCTGCGTCTTCTGGTCAAAATACTCAACACTCCCCGTTTTGAAAAGTGAATCTTAAACTTCGCTGTTCGCTGTGTCATTTGTCATTTCGATCACGAGACACCATCTGGGCGGAATAATTTCAATTTTTTTTTTGTTTACGGTGGTAGATAAAGGATATTTAATGACTTTTCTTGGAAACATTGAATAATATATTTCGAAAATTTACTATTCATTGTAGTGAGCTTAAAATTCGCCCAATTCAATTTCTGAGATTTTTGTGTAGGCGTTTTGATGACATTTTTGCAAACTAATTTACTGGGTGAATCTCAAAGGTATTCAAGATAATAGTGAGTCTTTGAATTATGCATAAGTCCGGTATTGTTGGTATTCATCTGTTCATTTCAGAGGGAATAGCAAAATTTTATGTGGGATTTTACATTTGATTGTTATTTGGGATACTCAAAGTAAAAAGAGATGATTATGAGATTAACTGTTTTTATAAAAAATACAAAAAATATTGACTCAAGAGAATGTTCTATTTAAAATATCACGAAACGCAAAAGTCAATCACCTACATTTTTTTAATACAGTAGCTCTTATTTAGTTTTTATGATCAACTTTTATGTATAATTCAACTTAGTGCGTATTTCCATACATATACTCGTGAACTATTGAATACCTTCAAGTGTGTATTGCTTCTAAAAAAATATATGATGTCGTATGTTCAAGCCTCTCACTATTTTTGTTTCAAATTCTTGCCCAACTCGATGGATAACATAATTGATATGCTGAGTGAATATGGAACATACTTCCAAATACTGGATAATTTTTCCGATGGTTGTGAATGATGTAATAAAAAATCATTGTTAATAATGGTAAATATATAACTTTGATATCTGCAACTCTCCAAAACTTTAAACATGTTTTATGAGGGAAGTCTAAATAGCTCATCTCTTATGTGGCTAATTTAGAATGAATACGTTAGACAGGCTATATCGTTAATTTTTGTATTTTTCGGCTTACAAAGATATTATTCGACCTTCAAAAAACTTTTTCATCTACACACTTCTATAGCAAAAGGTGAGAATCGTCATTACATCAACGATAAATATCTATAATACATTCACCTACTCCCGTGTTGAAATGGCATATACATTGGTCAAAGCCAAAGTTATAATACGAGTGTATTAGTACAGTGTATAGCAACTATATCCAATATATACTCTCTAATTTTTAATATATTTAATAATTCAAATTACTACCATTTTTTTTAATGTCTGGATACGGCGATTAATATTGGTCAATCGCGATTTCTTACATACAATAATAATGTACATGTTCCAATTTAGAAATATAAATTGATCGTTGATATTGTCAAATTGCAACTCAATTAGCAAGAAATCTAAAATGTTATGTCTTGATACATGGACAATGTGTATATATCATCATTTCATGAAAAACCAGTCATTTAGATATTGAACGAAAGATGGTATTGTTGTGAATCATAGCAAGTCACTTCTTTATAATAAATCGTTCCATATTTGTGCTTTATTTAACAGAAATTAAGTTAAGCATCTATCAAGGCCTCATAGAGGCATCTTAATGCAAAACGGGAGTAGGTGAGGCATTTATTTTATCTAACATTATACCTAAATGCAGGCTCTCCATTCGACAATACCGATTCTATGAATACGTATTAGAATACCAAAATGCCGTAATTATTATGAAATTTTTTTTAATGATGAAACTTCAAGCAAATTATGAGGAAACTAGTAACTCTTGAACGCAACTTTGGAAGAAAACATTGTTCCTGTCGTCGTCTATTTCGAAACCAAAGTGTTAATCGGAATATATGTATATATATATACAACATTGAGGTTGTGGCGGTTAATTTGAATAACGAAATTTGAGAAAGCTCGGCAAGGTACAATTTTTACGATCGAAGAAAACCGGACACCATACTTGTTTGTTCATTACATGACGTAACGAACAAGTTATTATTAATAATTACTCATACAAAATCATAGAAATTGTATGATTATTAACGCTCAATAGATTCATTATATTAATAATAACAATTATAGAAGAAATCGTGCCGGCAGTTCATGTATCGACAAAAATATATTGTCGGATCCACACATCTGGGGCTAAGTAAATTCTTCTCATTGTATTATTCATTTGGAGTAAAGTATTTTGCACATGTGTTCTTATAGTAGTTAATGATCTGAAATTTTTTAATTATATAGTTACAATTACAACTACGTTGTTCAAATACTTCCAGTGTTAGCGATCATTTGACGTACAACACGGACATTATTGTTTTCAACGAATTTTCTATCGCGGCTTTTATTGGGTTAATCAACAGTTTTTGCTGAAATAATAGTTTGTATAATTTTTACTATAATCTGTAATCTACGCCTCTTTTATTTATTTCAAATCGCAGTTATTCAGTTTTCATCGAATACTCAATAGTTCACTTTATAGGAACGTTTAGTAAAGTTACTATAGGCTTCTCAGAAACTGTGATCTGATTACTGATACTTGCCCAGAACGAGAGTTTATCAAAGTTTCCCGAACATTGTGTTCAATTTCTGGTGGAAATTTCAAATTTAAAATTCAACCATAATACTTCAATCTTCATTACTTTAGTTTCGTACGTTAATTTAAAACTTTATAGTGTTCCTGTATGTATAAACCCTTATTGTGTAAATGATTTCATGTGTTTTCATAAGTATTAATGAGGAATTAAAACAGATTTATAACAAATTTTTATGTCAATAAACCATTTTAATGTCGAAAAGCCAACAAGGTTTACAAATTGCTAGCCTTAGTAACCCGTGAATTACGCTGCTCATAAGAATTAATCAAGAATAACCATATAAGATTAATTAATTGTTTCCAGCCAAACAATCAAAACAGCCCATCAACTGATCGCATTTACCCACGATACATGGTGTATTTCACTCAGCGTTCACAGCTCCTGAAATACTCTTTTGGGCGTACCTCATGGCGACTATGATCATTGTGGTCGCGGCGAAAACTAATTACGTCGTGACTAACGCTCACAACGACCCATGTCATGAGATCTATCTCTGCTTAACCCGATCATAGTTCTGAAAATTCCTATGCTAAGTGAAAACTTTTCTAATTACCCTTGGGAGGCTAGAGTATAAATTTTTTAAGCTTATCTTCTAAAATATGTAATGCAGTAAAGATACTTTTCTTATAATAAGTAAAAGAATACACCATCGCAATGGTCTATTGATTTGTTTAACGTAGATCTGACAATATCAACGATCTGATTCTGGGAATGTATTCAAATTAAATTAAATGGCTTTGTTTCTTATTCAGTATTTAAACACATACCTTTGTATAGTTCCTTTAATTCTCCTTGTATAAACTGAACATTGATAGTAAATATTAAAAGTTATGTCAAATGACTTTAAGGCAATTTTATGAGTTCACGGTAAATTGTTTTTGAGTGCTATATTCATTTTTTGCTTCTGCAACGAAAAATTTAAGGGTTAATGTACTGTTAAAAATAGTTTAGTATTTCCATTGTTACGACTTCTAATCACGGTGTGAGATTTAACATATATTTGAAATATCTAAAGATAGATTTCGGCAAAATATTTTATTCTAAATACTTTGACTTGATTAGAATAAGAATGAAATAAATTTAATGGTTCTTACATTATTAGAATGAAAACAGTTCTACAAAAACCTTGAAACTATACTTTTTGTTTATTTGAAAATCAAAATAAAAACAATATGATGGAGTTAATACCTAAAACGCATTGTTACACGTATATCATAACAAACGAAATTATAGACTAAAAGATAGTGATATCCTTGAGAACATATTTTTTCCATTAAAATGATTATGTATTAGATTTTCAAGTTATTAAAATATATAAGATACTGTTGTAAAACAATAAAGTACACATTTTGTATACTACACACGACTATTACAGTTGACTGTTTAAAATTATTAAACTATATTGTCTTCATTGAAAACCTTGATTTATTAAAATATACGGAGACATATTTATAATGTATATGATTTTCTATAATTACCACTGCTTATTGATTTGATATAGATATGAGGTAGCTAGACAATACCTATTTAAATAAACAGAGCTTCATTAATGTATTCAATTTTTGAAGCTTTAGAAAAAATTATGTTTCTATCATGCATAACATTGGAACAACTATAATTACAAGATGACATTTTTTTGCTTCCTATTCTACAATAAATTATAAATACCATTTCGGATTTAATACATTTTGACCTACTAAATGAATAAAATTAATTTTCATTCATTATTACGTGTCTTTGTTCCCTGAAATATTATTGGAAAAAAAATAGCGATAAAACTAAAAATTAACAACAAACCTCCATCGTGCAAGAAAATTCAATAATAATTACTAACTGATAGAATGAAGTTAGACCAATTTCTACGTATATCAACTTTTGGAGTGGAGATTTTAGGGTAAAATCTTTGTCATTTTGTGTGTGGATGAATTAATTATATATAAATTTTTACTTACGGACATAAACAGATATTTCAAGAAGCATTGAATGTGCTTTTATTATCAATCTATCCAATATATTATTATACTCCAACGTCCACTTAAAATTTATGTTGTTCATACGGACACTAACCTCAAAACACGCCGTAGATAATAATTATTTTATGTTAACTGTCATGAACATGAGTTGTGATAATATCTTTCGAAAACTGGACATGGTATCACAAATTGTTTAAATCTCATGTTCTAGATTTGGTATACGTTCCATAAATGTTTTGAATGTTGACAGCTGACTTTTCACTTAATGGGTGTCAAAATTTTTTTCTTTGACCCATGTAATTATTCAATTAATGTGACAATCAGAATATATTATTTACAGTTTTTCATTGAAGGCTAGTTATGTACAAACCACTAGGTAAGAAGTGAATATCTTTTAACATCCACTGACAAACATTCATTTTATAAGAAAGAATATTGTGTTAATGGCAAAATGTAATAATATTTTGAGGAACATTTTGTCTCAACGTACATAATAAAAATGCGATAAGTTGACAATATATAAAGAAAGTGTAATGTTTAACTATTTTTACTTTTTTTTAATTTGCATTGGGAATGTTACGTTTTAAAACAAGCAGATTAAAAAAGAGTTAAAGAGTTAAAACGAGAAGGTGGTGTTCGTAATACAGTTATCGAATTTTTCTGTTACAAATCAATGTTGACTCAAATATATTTGATTATAATGGAAAGAAACTGTGAAATTTAGCAAACTTATTTTTATTATATTAATTCGATAGTACCTACATTTAAATTTTTGGCTACTGATTATGTTAATTTAACATTGTAAACAAAAGTTGCTGTTCACTGAAAACACCTCGTATATATACTTTAAAAACAACTTTGACGTCAATGTAATCTGCAGCATTAAAGTACCTATACCTATATATGTTGCAAAAAAATTTAAAGTGTACATAGTTTATCTGTAATTAGTATACCTACTTACAGCAACTACATGTCCTATTACAAAAAGTAAATGAAGATCAGCCATAGTTGATAACATTTTTCCGTAATATTTTTTGTTAACAATGACTCATGCTGCCACTTAAAGTAGTTTGAATTATACATTTCTGCGAACAACAAAAATGTATTATTCACATGCTTCAATAATTATTATAATTATCCGGTAAGCCGTAGAAATATTTACATTGAATATTGGAAAATATTTATGTCTTCAATTATTAATTTCAACGAGATTTGCATTCCATGATCAAAATTATTCATGAACAATAGCTTTTTGTTCTCTCTTCAACATAATTATAGGGGATTACAAGCAATTATTTTTCTAGTGTGATAAAAAGGCACTCCATCGCACTTTATTTTGTATCGATTTTATTTGGTCTGATGATGCTCTTATCTTCACTTCTCTCTGTTGATTTACTGCAGCACGTCTTCTGTCACATAGTGATTTATATGTATGTCACTTATTTTTTTCTACACCATGACGCATTTACCATATTTCAATGAATTTGATTTCACACATTGGCTTTTCTGGATTTTCCACCTTGTACGCTTCGATCTTTGTTTCTATATTAATAACTTCAATAAAATAATTTATTTCCATCCAAATTCAATTGACTTTTATCGGATTTGAATCGAATGTAGTGAATTCTTTTTGGTAGTGGAATCTCTATTGATAGACTTCTTCTCACATACTTCATCAATGACAATTTGTAATATTATTATGAGGAACAGATTGTCAGAACAAGCTAGTAATTGAAACTCGAATTGTTTATTATCTCATTCTATAGCATTTGTCAATATAAATTAAGTTTAGTGATTAATTTTCCAGTAATTTGTATAATATATATATATATATATATATATATATATATATATATATATATATATATATATATTCGGAAAGGTTTCCGCGGTCAGGACAACAGGACTAGGTTCACGTGTTGAACTGCGTTGGAATTTTAAAAATTCTCGACGGTTCGGCTCCCGCTTTGGAGCCATTATCATGAAAAGGGAGGGGATAGGGTGGTTATTCGTTCATTGGTAAGAAGTGATCCGATTCCGTGGTTTCAATCTGCCTACTCCACGCAACGAATCGCCCCTTTTTTTGGTTGATTCCAAGGCCTCCATCTGCCTACTCCTTGGAATTCCACCGAGGAAATGAAAAGCTGAAACAAAAAACACCCTTGACACTAACACACTTACTTCCGGTCTTGATCTAATTGAGGAGCTAGCCGCCTGGACCTTGTAATTATAGGGGACCTATTGGCGGGTTTAGAGGTTTAGGCGCGCGTGGGAAGTACATTATTGGCGGAAGGGGTAATTAAATTGTGGAGATCGGCTTCTCGAGGGGTTTTAGAGAAAGTGTTGATGGCCGGAGTAATATTGTAGCGAAGTTGATGAAGAAGGTGTTTCCAAGTTGCCGGCAATTTATGGCTGAAGTCCCTTGTATTCAGGCAGTTTGGAAATTTCTCTATTTCGATAACTTCTCGAATAATCGAATAATCCTGGACTTGAAGGATTGGAGTGGGACGATAGTTTTAGTTGATTGAAATGTTGGAAGGTGAAGGGTTGGTCGATCAAATGGAATGGAGGCACTCCATCTTATTGGAACCACATTTCTTGACGTTTATTAAGAGCCACACATTTATACCGCAAATATTTGAACATATTTTTCGTCATCACTCTTGCGTTCTCGGGAGACCAATAATTGAATTGTGTTGCCTAAATTCACCACTATTATGAAATCTAGCTTCATCGTTCTACTATATTTTTGACAAAAAATATGGATCATAATTAATTTTTATCACCATTCTTGCAATTAAATCAAGCAGGATGGGTTGTAATCCTTGAACTAAGTACTTTTTAAAAGTATTGTGAGGAAAATCTTCTAAATTCTTTGAACCAAACTTTATGAAATACAAAAGTCATTAGACAGGGCAGATATAAGATACTTGTTGATATAATTGTCGAGAAACCCTTTTATTTTGCAAATAATATTTATGAGCCGATTTCAAGTTTTTGTTGTTGAATAGAGGATAGATTAGTTTATCCAGTTTAAATAAATATACAGTGCGATGAAAAATTTATAAGTTAAGGGCTGTCCCTGCGGAGATATAGCCTGTTTAATGTAGTCTAGAATACCCAAATATTTTACAAATATTAAAATCTTATATATCATTAAGTTGACGAAATTTCTCCAGCTTGAGTCATTTCCTGTTCACAATAAAACAAAACCACTACAACCTCAACTATAAAACGATAATGATTCATAGAATAATGCTTTTTATTACAGTGATTGACCCTCAGTATTTTCATTTTTAACTCTTTCGAGATGATTCAAAAATTATGAATGGAACAGCCTACAATTTTCTTACATAAAACAAACAGTGTTCTTAGAACGCGTATGAGTAACGCCAGTCGCCCACATTACAAATCAGTCCATCAAATTTGAACAGTATACGCGTATTATTTATTTAAATTTTATAGGCTGCAAAGTGGAGGTCAAAGTTAAAAAGACAAATTGCAATCCACTGAATGTAATAAGAAGAATACAATGGATATGTTTTATGATACAAGTTACCTATTATATCTAAAAATGCTGCAAAAAATTCAAGTTAAAACTAGATTAATATATTTCAAATATTCAATTAATGAGAAAAAGGACAAAAAACTATTCCATTTTTAATTAAACTCAATTGGTTGTAGATCGCTAGCGATAGTGACAACATTATTTATGTATTAATTACATATAATCAAAAATTATCGAAGAATTGTTTTGAATATTCAACCGTATCTAAATTTTTCGGAAGGCTAAAATCAGTATTTTTGAACTTAATAATCTGCAAATGTACTGCTTACAAAAATAACAATTGAAACCAAAATATAAAACTTTTTAATCTAAATTCTCTCTAATGCAACTCAGATTGCAGTGAAAATTATTAAATCCATCTGTTTTCGAAAGACGTTAGTATTAATAGAAGATTTCAAAATTTTCAAATTATATTTTTATAATAGCTACAGAGAAATCATATATTACAAGTTCGTGTGTTATATAATAGAAAAGGATACTTTAGTTTTCTAAGTATTTGAAATTTCACCAATAAAAATAACAAAGGTCTAAAAGTCCTAAGTGCCAATAAATGGAATGCAACGACATAGTGGACAGCAAAGAAATTTGAATGATGTAAGAAGTATGATACGTAAGATTTAGGAAAGAGACGGATTTGAATAATTACAAATGGATGTTTTCACAGCATTATAGCAGTGTGAAATAGGTTTTGTCAATCACTTATTTGAAGAAATATGAGGGCTGCCTTTTAGTTTTGACAATCGAACATTAGGTTGCGATAATGACTTGTGGCACCACTGTATTTGTGAACATTAACATTTCGAATCCAGTGGCAATTGAGAAATTGATTAAGTTGTTAATAGTGAACGTTTGAAAGAAGTAAATTTGTGCAAAAATGGAAATCACTCGTGAAGGCTTACGTTTACGATTTTCTTATATTAAAAAAGAAATTTCTCAACAACAATGCATAGAATCGATTCGTGAAACTTTTGGTAATGGAGCATCACCAGAGAAGACTTTCGTCATGGTCGTGCGTCCGGGAGTTATGAATGTCGAGATCAGCCAAAATCGGTTGTCATTCTGAGAAACATTGATGATGTGCATCGTGTTAGCAACGGTTTTGTGGTCCTCACGGAATCATGATATACATCCTATGTAATTTCATATTGTTGAAGTTTCTATTAAATAAAAATCAAAGCAGTAACCTTGTGTTTTGAGCAGAGAACCTTTATTCTGTAGAAATGAATACCATACAATTGAATCAGAGATCTATGCTTATATCATAATTATATAAATTCGTTAAAAGTTAACGTTTAGAAAGCTTTCTGCGTAAACTTGTTAACCATAAAATTGAACTTTTTATTAAAAATCAATCAATAATACCTTCCTTAACCCATTAAATTCTGGTTTTAATGATTATATAACAATGACGAAAATATGAATTAATATTATAATTTGGCATATACCCAATAAATTGTGAAAATACTTGATTATTTCATTGAAAGCCTCATGAGAATCCAATCTGTTAATCTATTATTTTGTAGGCGACAAAGAAAAAAGGGTTTACTATTAATATGAGGGCATTTTGACGTAGGAACACTTTCGCTACGGTGATTATATTGTTAGTTTTCACAACGCTGATGTTATCTATTAAAATTTTATACTAAGTTTATGAATAGATCAGTTTTTATCATAAATAAAACTGTTAGGTGAATATAGAAGGGAACAATTTTCCGTTTGTTATTCGAGCTTTATTATTCAAATAGTGAAACAACAAAAGGAACCAACGATGTAACGTAAATACTATCCTGAAAGTGTCCATCCCATGGAATGATTTTTAAGTGGTTCTCTGCTTTTAATATTGGAATGCTAAACACGAGCCATGAAATAGCTGAGTAAATATTTCAACCGAAACGAAAAATTCAAACTAATGTGTGGATATTTCTAACTTAATACAAATATATATATATATACATATATATATATATATATATATATATATATATATATATATATATATTAGCGGTTTCTTATTGGCAACGTGGCAACGAAACAACAAAGTGGACTAACTTTAATATATTTTCCTATCTTTCGAATACTTATGTATTCATCGTCTGGGAAATAATTAATTAAGATTTTTAGTGATTTTTGATAGTATAATTGCTTGTGTAAATTTTTAATATTTAGTTTCAATTTTAGAAAAATATTAACGAGGTGGCTATGACTATGTACAAGTACCTCAATAAAAAAAGATCGTTAACAATTAGAATCGAGTAGTTTAGTAATTTGTCAGTTATTTAATGATTTTATACCCATTATATTTTACATATATTTCTATGACAATCGTTAAATACTACTAATATTAAAATATGAAAATTATAGGAATGTTGCTATACCTACATCACTTCCTTTCATTAATAAAGCAAATAATTATAAGTTGAAGTGTTTGACGTAGTTTTTGTGTTTTGGAGTACCGGAATATATTTTTGTATTTTATTAATAATTATTGAATGTTTAAATAATTAACCTAAAATTATTAGATAATTATAACTTGCCATCGTATTTATTGTGGACAAATTAGTAGATTTCTTAATTTTAAAAAATATTTCTTTCTTTCAGTTGTATCTCTCTCAGTATGGTTATTTGGCTCCTTCCAGAGGAAATTCTAGTCAAATTTTAGATGAAAGATCCTTCACAAAAGCCATAGAAGATTTCCAAGCATTCGCTGGATTAGATGTTACGGGTAAGCGAAATCAATTAACTGCGTGAGTGTGGATACTTATTTGTATCGCTTTTAAAGGCTCCTTCCGAATCAATCCACAACCAAAACTTTCTTAAAACCATAATAAGCGGATGGTTTCTCTTGGAAAACTTGGCTTATACTTCCGTGATAATAACAACTGATATGGGTTCAACTATGACGTGCAAAATGAAGCAACATTATTTATTCTTGTTTTAAACTAGAGTTAAATCCATAGTTCAATTTCTAATTTTGGCCTATTGTAAAACTGCGCCTTATTAGTAGAAACCCATTTCCATACAGAAAAAACTTTTAGCTACCAAACAAAAGGAAATTATATATATTTAAATATTCCATTTAATTCTGTATTCTGCAGGTGATGTTAGTGGTAGCTTTATCTAGAATCAAAAAGTGATATAATATAATTTTGCAATAAAGGCAGATTTTTTTTTAGAAATACCCTTATTAGAATAGTTCCTTGGCCATTGTTATTCTGGAAAATTTTCGTTACCCATCCAAAGTATATGTAAGTACTTTCACGTTATCAAAGGATCAGTATGATCCATGGTGAAACAATACTTTTTTATTAATGAAATGAACTAAATTTCTCCTCAAGTTCGGAATTTCATGAGCTACTCTTAAAGTATTTAACATGTTTGTGAACGTCTACTTTAGGTAAATTCCGGGATTTACGATCTAATCCACGAAATCTGTTAGACAATAACGACATTCAAATCATTTGCTACACGGTAGCCCTAAAATAACATTAGAAAATCTGTCACGGTTTGACCTGTAAAATTGTTTCCCTCAGAAATTACTTAGCGACTTTTCAAAATGAAAGTTTGTCTTATGTGTCATTTGTTTGTTGAAATATATCTTCCCCCGTTCATATTCGCTTAAAAATATTTAATCAGAGCAATATTTATTCATAATATACAGGAACGAAGTTCATTCACGCAGTTAATAAATAAGAATTTTTATCGTATTTTCCAACTATTAGATTTAATCGAAAGGCTTCTATCAAAAAATGCTTCTATATTACTTTATTGGTCGAATGACATTGTATAAATATTTAGATAAATAGTAATTGATAATGTTATTACCTGAAATATCACTTTATCTCTTTAACAAATTATAATTACTCAATATGAAAAAAATGCCCATATTCCGACTAGACAATCTTTCGAGGTTACAAGATATCTATTCATTATTAATAGGACCATCATTATTAATATGTATATATGTATACGGTTGGTATTAACCTTCACCTGCATAAATTATAATACTGACTTAGCCCTTTGTTAAAAAATTGCATTGCCATCCAAGTCACAAAAATGAAATATCCATTGTTTTCTCAAGCAAATATTTAGAGAATTCTCAACCACAAGGATTTATTTATCAAAACACATAATTTACTAACATTTAAAGTTAGAAAAATTTTGATAAGAGAACTAAACAAGGTGTTTCAGAGTCAGTGAAATGTCACTGTGTGTTAGGTGAACAAAGGATACTTATCAGTGACATAATGAACACTAGTCTGAAGCGTTTATCAAGTTTTGACGATAATATATGGGTCAAGGTTGAAATTGATATTTGGGGAAAACTTTTTTTTGCGATTCAGATATTTAAGATCCATGTTCATAATAATAAACACTTATCATTTATTGAGGAATATTAGGTAAATATTTGAGATGATATTAACAACAAACGCACAATATATATATATATATATATATATATATATATATATATATATATATATATAATTGTTTGTGGTATGCAATTTTCAATTTTTGTATGTTCTGAAAATGTAACTTAAAAATGAGAATAAAAGAAAATTACAACTTCAGTTTTAAATAATCTCCTATTACAATTGTACGACGAATTATTTATAGCAAACATAGTTATGTAATACGATATGAATAAATTAAAAGCGAATAATACTTTTCAATTTACCGTGCAAGGAAACGGGACTAAATATTAGAATTCAGATTATTGTCGGTGGTGGAAACTACAATTTTATGTTAATTAATTTCGAATCAAATGCATCGTTCAATGTCGTTATTAGCGTACCGACCTCAACTTGTTTTTACTTACTAGTTTCCTTGTAATACAGTCTAAAAATAATTCACGATCATTAATTAAGTTGGATACTGTGACTGGTTCAAATACATTATCAAAATATAGATTATTATTTAGCGATGGTCCAACAATATACAATGCGGTCCATGTGTAATTTTAGCGTTATTATGTACTATGTGAATAAAACCTGAAACAGGTCGATTTTTATTCTTAAATTGACAATTTACAATATGAAAATGTTATTCCCCTCCAGCAACCCTTGTGAATTAGAAGGACCACCTTGAAAATTTTAAATAAGAAAGGGGTCGTATGGCACCTTGTTGGAAAGGGACTTTAGTGCCCTGTTCCCCTGTGACTTTTGACTTTGACTCACTAGTTTCAATATTTACAAAATTCTACAGTTTTCAATGAATTTTTAATCGCAAGCATCAGTTGATTTAAATATACATTCAATAGTTCTTCAATTAATCATCAGTTCTTTAATTCTCTTCTAAATTCTAATAAAAACAGTTTAATTTGATGTATTTTTTGCTCGGAGTCAAATGAGACCATCCTCACGTTTCTATGTTAATCCATTCTCGAAATATTGATATAATCGGCTTCTTCGCTGCCTTTGATAATGGATCTAACTGGAACCGATTCAGTTATAATCGATCTGGCATTTTCAAGCTGTGACTTCATTGCGCTAATGGGTCTTTCAGATACAGGTTTTTCGAAGTATAAATACCACTTATGATATTGATCTTTATGATAGAAAAATATTACTAAACGTTTTATTTCTTCATTTATAGGTGAACTAGATGAAAAAACAAAAGCCGTTATGACACTGCCAAGATGTGGTGTTAAAGATAAAGTAGGAACTGGTGATAATAGAGCTAAAAGATACGCTTTACAAGGTAAGTGATTAAAATTTCAAAATACAGCTTTCAAACAATCATCTGTAACAATTTGTTGTATATTCAAGATTATTCCTTTGTTATGAAAAAAAATTTTATGTTCTTTGGATAATGATAGATAAATATTGATTAGATTAAATATTATAGCTGGTCTGCTTATACTTAATTTTGTGTATCGCCTGACGTCGATTATGAGATTTTTGATATTTCGTAATTTTTGTAAAACAGTAACACAATTTGACTTTTCGTGTGATTCTAATGAGTAATTATATTTGAAATTAATATAATATCATATCTTTTATGCGTTAAATAATGGTTTAATTGACAAATAATATCGGGTGGGTGGATTCCGTGATCTTATAGTTAACTCGTCACCAAATATGAAAATCCATAGGCGTGATATCTGAAGATCTAGTAATTCATGTTAAGAGTCCAGTTCTAACCAATCCAACTGTCAGAGTCTTCTTTTCAATCAGATATTATTATTAAAATTTGACAAACAACCGTAATTCTGAAAAATTATCTACTCTTCTTCTTATTAAAAGAGCACACCGTCTAGAGATGTATGAATATCATTTTGCAAAAACTTTAAATAATGTTCGCAATTTAAAGTACTTAGATCACTGGTAATCTTGATCTTTCCAATACTGAAGGTTATGAAAATTAATATTTTTCAGGACTTGATGCAAAAAATTTGGGAGTTAGGGAATGACGTGAAAATAATGCCGTGACATGAAAAAAATTTATTTTCTTATACATACTAAGGATAGCAAAAATAAATTTTTCAATCGATTTTTCAACCAAAAGGTAATTTTGGCTTAACTTGATAAAATAGGATGGTTGGTCGGGGAGGTCCATTTGTATAGCCAGCACGTTCCCCTGAATTAAATACAATGGATTCATTTTTTTGAAGATATCTTAAAAGCTTGATATATACAACACTGGTAAACCCAAGGAACAAAATGATTGATAGAATAAACTTCCATTGTGACGACGCTATAAGGCAGAATCTTGGAATGCTCTTCCAAGTTTAAAGAAATATCTCCTAGACTTCGGAAGTGTGTAGAAGGGCAAGGTGTCCACTTCAAACATTTATTATGTTTTTTTTTGTTTTTATTTGATAAGTTGTAGGCTAACGAACTAAAAATAATTACAATTTTCGATAATTTTCTTCGGAATGTCTGTTTATGGTAAACGGTTTTCTCGGCATGTACAACAATAAAAAATCTGTATATCTCCCCCCATAAATTTTATCGAGTTAAGCAAAGAGTTTCTTTTTGTTAAATAATCGATGAAAAAATTCATTACTGCTACCTTTACATTGTACACGTTGTCCCTGTAAATGTTACAGATTGTTAACCATTAGGCATGAGCCGCCCCTGGCCTTCAGATAATAGTGTAGAATTATTATCATAATGATCGAATGTATAATTTAGAAAATATACCTAAATATAAGTTCTTATTTCGGAAATTTAATGGCCTATAACTCAGAAATGGGGGGTCATATGAGAAAATTTTGTCACAGCATTATTTTCACGTCATCTCCTTACTCCCGAATTTTTTACATCAAGTTCCGGAACACCCTGTATGCTCTTGGGAATCCACATTCATTAATACATAATATGCTTTAATAAACCGTTATAAATTTAGGATTGGCTTATATCTCCGACCAACTTCAGGTTGCTGGTGTTATCAGGTGGTGTTAGGTACCATTTGGTTTGTACCTTTTTTGACACAGTCGCGGGCTTCAGTTTTGATTAAGAATACAATCAGAATACAACAAATGACCGCTAAAATTGTGAAACAGAGTTAGTATTTTAACAGTATAACCACGATTAAACATTATGTATAATAACAATGAAAAATTGACAAATGTTTGGAGTCTGCATAATAATCCTCAGTGGCGTAACTAGAGTTGACTTATAGGCGGGTTTACCCTCACCAATTCATCCACCATTCATTCATATAAAGTAGCTGAATATTGAAAGAATATAATATTAACATATGTTAGTTTGGACGGACAATGGAGAATAGCTTTCAAATGCAAAGATTATTCCTAATTTTAGAGGATAAATGTCACATAGTAATATTATTTTGGAATATCATTCCATACTAGAACCCAAAAAAATCGCCATCATGTTTTCTATTTTAATGAGATAATCCTAAATAAAAACATTGTGTCGCTGCAAATTATACATGAAATTTGGTTATCCATAAAATTCAATAAATAGTAAAAAAGGCTAAATAGATTACAAATAATGTATTTCACAGTTTGCATCGATCTACCTCAAATTATCACGTCAATCCCATTACAATTTCTCCTATTCTAACAAAAACACATTTTTGTTAATTTTCTGTAGATAGTTATTTATTTTCAAAAAAAGTGTATTCTGTAAAGATGTCAGTATTCAAGAACTTAAGCTGTCAAAAACCTAGTTTGTTCATCAAATTTATGTGGAACTGTTCAACTAAGAGTGTAAATTATATTCTGATTTATTCGAACTCGAGAACCGTATCTCCTGCAGAATAACGTAAGTTCACTACCGGTCATTATCACAATTCAAATAAGTCACAAAAATGTCAGATTTCAAATACCAGAAAAGGTGTGAAAGTTTTAAAAATATACTTCAAATAAATTGATAATTAGGTACGTATAATTTCCACGCATATATTCCAAAACTCCAATTACACTTTTTTCTTAAAGTAACTCCATAGGTAGTTAAAGGAAATAGGCTATGAAAGTTATTTTACATATGAAGAAAACTAAATCATAAGTTATCATTTAACTTTTCTCTCAGTAATAACATGTAAATTAAAAAACATAATATACTTCGATTCTATGATTCATCTGACTTAGTCACCCTCATAATTCATAATTTATGTATTATAATATATCGAATTATTTACCTCATTAGTCACCTAAGAATGTGCAAAGTGTATTCACAATTTATTAACGGATATGTTACAAATTTATATTTTTCTTGAGTATTCAAGTATTGGGTATATTGAGTATTGAGTATGTATTCAATTATTTAAATATCAAAAACAAAGGAACAACATACACTAGGGAAAGAAAGAAGAAATAAATAAATAAAAATAAATCGTACCCGTTCTGATATATTCAAATAAAAAATTCGGTCTTCATCCTCGAAGGATGTGATGTTTGTTTTCCTGAGTGATTTCAATGTTGTCTATTTCTTGTTAATTAATGTATTTAAGTATTAATAGTGATAAAATAATGACACACTATTGATTGAAAGTAACAGAGTAACAACGAATCCCATAATACACCTTTTTGCTCGTGATGAATGCAGTTTTTTCAATTATTGTCACTATTTTTAACAATTTTCAAGTAGGAATTCATTTCGTAATTTGAAATATTTCAAATCTGTGAATTCAAATTGCTACAGACAGCACGCTTCATTTTCTAAAGAGAAACTATTTTAAATCATTATTTATATTGTAATTCCAGACCCCACAGGAATATTAGGACTATATTCTGGATAAATATGATTGACGTTATCCCCTATTTGTACATTCGATGATACAGGCAAATTTTTTTTGCTGCTCAAATTTAATTATCTATATAGCCTTCGGCAACTGTGGTACTCTTCCACCTCTGTGTCTCTTTAATTCTGTAATGTCACCTCCACCCTTTACCGGTAAAGCAGCCGATGAAGTAGTTTTCTCTCTATGAATAACAGTCTTGTAGATTTTCATATGTAGTAATTTCGCTCGATATTTTGGTAGTAGTGTTAATTTCCACAACTTGCTTAAAACACTTGCCTTTGTAGTATTTTGAGAAAAATCGTGGCCATTTATTTTCATTTCTTGGTATCAAAGGAACGTATTTTCGAGCAAAACTTTCAAATTTACCTTGTAATTGTATATCGTTACGGACTGGAATACTTTCTGAGTATAATTATCTACTTATCACATCATGTTACGAAGAAGTCATATGTGCATTTAATTATTATCCTGGCAACAAATTTGAAATACACCTGTTACAATACTTTCAATTTCAGAAGGTGTACTAGGGATAACACTGTCACTATTTACCATAATTTTCGTTAACGGCGCTACTATAACTTTTAAATCTATCAATTTAGATAGTCAACTTGTTTTGTATCATATGTCTCAAGAGCAATAAACCGACAGTACGCAGTAAACATCAATTTTTCGTTGCCAAAACTCAATAAATGATTATTAACAGACCATCAAATAGATTCATTCACTTAACATCCAACAAAAATTCCAGACTGTGAAGTTGAATATGTGATTGATAAATAAGAATGTTCTCACTTTTAATTTCAGGGAGTAGGTGGAAAGTAAAAGATCTCACATACAAAATTTCAAAATATCCCAATAACTTGAAGCGATCAGATGTCGATAAGGAAATACAAAGAGCTTTTAATGTTTGGACGGAATACACAGATCTTACTTTCACCCCAAAGAAAAACCAAGTACATATTGAAATTAGATTTGAATCTGGAGAACATGGAGATGGAGATCCTTTCGACGGACCTGGTGGTACCCTTGCTCATGCTTATTTTCCAGTAAGTAATTCTGACATTTTATATACTAAGAGTTATTTAATAGTGACTGATTTCAACAAAAAATTGGTGGTGTTTGGTTTGTCTACTATTTATGATCACTATATTATTGTCATATCCCCAATTCGTAACTTTTTTTCCGCATCCTTTAACTGTATTGCTTAGTATAGTTGTCATTCTAAATAACTATAATTAGTTTATTAGAGTAGTAGTTGATTTTACGGCTGAATTATTTAATATTCGTCAACTTGTCAACGAACCCTTATTCTGATATTATAATGACAATTTTTTAGGTCTTTGGTGGGGACGCCCACTTCGACGCTTCAGAAGCTTGGTCAATTAACAGCTATCGAGGAACTAATCTCTTTCAAGTTGCTGCTCACGAATTTGGACATTCCCTTGGTCTAAGTCATTCTGACGTTAGACAGGCACTTATGGCTCCATTCTATAGGGGTTATGAACCCATCTTTAGTTTAGATACTGATGATATTGATGGAATTCAAGCACTTTATGGAAAGAAAACTAAACAATCACCACCGAAGTCTTATGATGACGACGATCAAGATGGAGGTTATGACCAAAGTCACAATGTACCAAAAACTACTTCCCGTGGAGGATTTGCTGATCAAAGTTTATGTGACGATCCTTCCTTCGATACAATTTTTACATCAGTCGAAGGTAATACGTATGTGTTCAAAGGTGATCAGTATTGGAAATTAACTGAAGATAGCATCGCTCCGGGATATCCCAAAAAAATTTCTAGTACCTGGGCGGAATTACCTGGTAATATAGATGCTGCTTTCACCTATAAAAACGGAAAAACTTACTTTTTCAAGGGATCAAAATATTGGAGGTACGTAATATTGATATTTTGCTTGATGGTTGGAGATCATAATATTTAATGCTTTTCCAAATATTCTATCTAATTATCGTATTTAATATAATTTATGTATTAGGTACAAAGGTACGAAACTTGATGGTCTTTACCCTAAGGATATCTCTGAGGGCTTTACTGGAATTCCCGATGACATTGATACTGCATTGGTCTGGAGTGGTAATGGGAAGATATACTTCTACAAGGGTAGTAAGTTCTGGAGGTTTGATCCATCTCAGAGGCCACCTGTGAAGAGTACTTACCCTAAACTCATTTCCAACTGGGAAGGAGTACCAGACAACCTCAATGCAGCATTTCAATGGACTAATGGTTATACATACTTCTATAAAAATAATGCTTATTACAGGTAAAGCTCAACTATTTATTAGGTTCCACTTGATATATCATCTAATGAAAATTACGTAATTGCGCACATACATATACAATACATACATATTTAAAGTTACAAATTTATATTTTTGATTCAGATAATGGATATACGATTTGACTTACATGCCTCCAAAGCAGTCGTGAATATTTTTCGAAATCATGTAACTATGGAACATTAGAACGCAACACTAAAGTAATAGATTTAATACCTACTACTTTTTTCAGTTCTATCCATGGTAGTAATTATTTTTTCTGTCTTACTCTTATCTCTCTTTCAATGATTATTATTTTACTTCAATGAAAATGACATGGTAAGCTAATATTCTGGATTGATGAGCTCGAGGTAGCTATAATTAGTTGTTATGAAGTAGGAATCTCTCCATTGTCTATCAATCCAACAAATTGTTAACGATTGTTTCATTTCTAGATTTTGGAATGCTTAATCCTGAAAATATGTTTTAGAACTGAATTTTATTATAGACTGCAGCCACATATGCTACCTATTGTGGTATTTGTGTTGACTCCTTGAAGTTCACAGAAGTTAAGCAAAATGGGCTTACACATATAGGATTAATAAACTTTCATATACATTACTTGTAACTGATTCGCAGGATTCTATTAGTTTATTTTAGAGCGCTACCTTTTGTCAAAGAGCTCGAATTGATTTTCTCTCTGGTTTATCAGTTCTCTCGTTTTACTCGTCTGTCGTGTACTCATACCTAATCAACATTTTTTATATGCCACTTGTTTGTACTGACTTTTAATAGACTCTTGTTCCATTTGCATTCTTAAACGTTAATATTATAACTTCTGCCTTCATATTTATTGAATAAAGAGTTATTCAATATAGGTATATAACATAAATTGAAGAAGAAAATGAAATTTCATCAGTTTTCTAAGGTGTAAACATTATTCTAGGTTTAACGATAGAGCCTTCGCCGTAGACGTAACCATTCCAGCATTTCCAAGGTCTACAGCGTACTGGTGGTTCGGTTGTAAAGACGCACCTGCTGGTACCATCGGAACTAGTGAGTCAATCAAAGGAATAATTGATGAAGAGAGCTCAGATACAAAATTTTTGGATGCTTCCAATGACAGTGATACAGGTACAAATTTAGTGATCCAGCGTAACATAACTTGAAAAATAAAGCAAAGATTATTTTAGGTAGTAAAAAAATTTTGAGGCGTGGGGACATTTTTGGTTCAGGCTATTTATCTTTAAAATTACTAATCGTCTTCCAAATATTGGAAAAATACCTTAAACGACAGCAAACCAGCTAATATGTTCCGTTAATATTTTGAATCCCTGAATTTTATTTTTCATCGACAATTTGGAAGATAATTGGGTAATTTAGATTTCAGATTATCTATTTGTAGTTGAAAGAGAATAAATATTCTAGGTAGTATAGTTTGGTAATGAGGAAAATTTATATTTTAAAAATACTTGAAAAAAATTAACCGATTTGGGCCATATATCATAATCTTCCATAATTGAGTTAAAATCATGATGGGCTAATACAATAGCACTGCTCTAAGTAGCTCATATAAAACTAGACACCTGATTTACAAATAATCAATATCAATAAGACATCATATACGTTTGCCTGCCAATTGAGGAAATAATCCAAATTGAACAACTGTATCATGTTGAATATCAAATAAGTATAGTTTCTCCACTCAAGGTTCAAATTAAAAGGAAATTATTCTCGACTTTACTGTATGACAATTTGCGTTTTAAAAAGGGCACTGAAATTGTTTTCACATATATTCAAATAAAAGGTTTCTATGATAAGGTTTTGAAGTCCCTTCATATTTCATGAATGATACATTATTTTTGCTGATGGATATTTTCGACATAGGCTACATTTCTAACTTTCAAATACAATAGGTATTGCTTTTTAACGACACCATTAATTAGATTTCTAAAATAATATATTCATCCAACCTTAATTATATGTCATTCTTGGTGATTTTATTATATGGGCTAATTGGGGTAATTCCGCTTTTTAACATCCTACTGATCAAAAACTATTAACCAGCAAACAATAAAATCATCGCTGAAAAAGGGGTTAGGGAAGTTTTCTTGAAATGTGGGAGGGTCAAATAAACAAGCTCTCTTCATCAAGTACGTATACTATTCATGTATATCCTTTTATATTGCTTTTAGTGCATGTTTCGCTTGTCAGTGCTAACAATAAATTCGACTAATAATATGCATAAAATGCAATTCTAAATCGCAGTTAATTTGACTTGATGAATTCGCTACAGCTCTCCTTGATATTTGAATACTATAAATAATATTAACTTGTTTTAGAATTTATTAAGAATAACATAAAATATTTGCTAAAATAAATTTAATCAGTGTTGCCAAGAAACTTTATATTGAAATTTTTGGATACTCCAACAGATTTCTTGAGCTTGAAAATTTAGAATTGCATATTTAATAATGCGCCACTCAATCAAAAAATAAATTAATTTTCATTTGATAACAATAAGGGTACAAAGTAATTTGATAATATTCTACACTGTTTAAGTAACTTTATGTAAATATATTTATTGCTAAACGCACTGCTGTAGCTGTATAAACTAGTTATTCACTGAATCACATTAATATTATTGCTTATTATTTATAATGAAAAAGAATGTGTGCACGGCTGACACCTTAGTCCTTTAGGGCATGTTAACAATGTAAATACACTATTTAAATAGTACATAATAGTAAACTGATCAATTTAGAAGATGCCAGATAAAACTTTGAATATACTTGGATACAATAATCAAAAATAGTAAAATGTGTAGATTAATTCAGGGTATTATCAGTTTGGTCCTTGAATCAATTATTTGGAATGATGAGACATTCTGGTTTAAGAGAAAATGTGAAATTTAACAAACAACTATTGAATTCAACAGTTTACATTCTTAGACTATTGAAATATTTATCTTTCTCTCAAAAATATGACATTGATATTGTTTTAAAAATCACATTTAAACTTTTTACGAATATTCAATAAAACGGACAATTTCAGATTGTGTTTTTTCTCAAAGTAGCAAACTGTGTATCTTCTTATAAATATGTTATTTTTGCCAGTCATAATTTGACCACCAATTGAATATTAAAAATCAAGTAGTTTCGTTTTTTGACTATTGTAATAAAGTTTGTAATTTACCCCATTGAATATCATATATGCCATGTGAAAATTATGGAAAATTCAGTATTTTCTAAATACTATTCAATACAAGAAAGTGCAATCTTTTCTCCAAATAATTGACAAAGCGACTAATCTGTTAACGAATTCACACTTAAACTTCAGAGAAACTCCTTAGACTATGAAGATCACAAAGAATCTAATTACATTGGAAACTTACCCCTTGAATGAAAATATTGAGATTATTTGTTGATTACTGCCATATCTTCCAGTCTAGGAAGTTTAATCGATGCAGATAATTAAACTATTTTTGATTGAGAACAATAATATTCTAATGACAAGTAAAATGTAATTGTAATGGATTTATTTTATGAAATCATATGTATAACATAACACCGATTTGCATTAATTTCTATCTTCCTCTAGTATTTAATTAGATTCATCAATATATCGTACATTGAAAACGAGGGCTGTTTTTCTTTCAATATCGGTTTGTATCATAAAGTAAAGTACATACCATACATTTGTTGTAAAGCTACGCCGACCCCTTGTTACAGCTACTGCTTGCTCCAATCTCTTAGTTGTTAACGAGTTAAAGGCGAATAACAATGGATGCTATTGTGAGTTGTGAACTCTGATTGCTTTTCTTCAAGCTAAAGAATGCAGTCCCAATAAAGTACTTTTGTAGTGTGTATGGTGGGTATGGTGAATATTGTATGAGAGATAGTGCTGTGAAATGTGCATAATGGTGTAGAAAATTTGCAGAAGGTCGAACAGATGTCCATGTCCGAGGTGGTCAAGTCTGTTACTTTGGTTGAACAAGGTAACAAAGTGATTTGGAGTACAGAGGTTTGCATTTAGGGAACTTTCCACAGAATTTCCAGGCTGCTATGTATAAAATGTTGAGAGAAAGCAACGAAATGAGGGAAGCAGTTTATTGAAAACTACTTTCATTAGAGATAGGACTTGGGTGTTGTGCGGCAACGCAGATACCAAAAAAACAGTTAAGAAAATGGATCCTTACGCTCAAGAGGTAAACAATGGCTATGTTATAATAGAAAAGTGAAGAAGTATAATTTCATCAAGCTGGTCACTTCTTATGACTTTATCATCTTGTTGTCTGTGTCTTATTTATGACATATCGGAGCATGAAAAAAAATGGCCCTGGTATTTCAATTTTAGAATTTTGTCTTGCCAAGTCTTTTATGAGCTATTCCACATACATCAAAAAATGTTTTATTCGAAAGTCGAATGTTGCTATGCCGAAAAACGGTCGACAAATACAAGTGAAAGATAAAAAACTATTCCAATCTAAGTAAATAACAAAATACTTTTGAATGATACTTAAATATATTGACCTTCGTGTTTTGTTGAAATCCATAAAATAAAATCATTATATAATCATTAACATTGTAGCTTTAGAACTGGTATCAGCAGTAGAGTAGCTTTCTAAGTATTTCTAACTGGAGTTTTAGGAAAACCATATCAGTAATTAGTTTTCGTTTTATGTTTTACAAGATTAACCTGTCTGTAAAGACGGAATCATCTATTTTTTTTTATTTTTCGCATTTTTATCGGAACGCATACATTACAGAGCACTACCGAACCATCCCGAGGCAGTGAAGTCCAGCCGCAAACCATTTTTTTATAAGTATGTGCTGTCTTTCATTTATTTTCATCTCATTGCGTTTGCTTTTTATTGTTTAAACAAAAAAACTAATTAAAAGGTATAGGGCAGTTTTCATTATTATTATTACTTTTTTGAAACAAATAAAATAACCGGGTTTATTAAATTTTGGTAATCTTTCAAGTTTTTCAGCTTCAATATACGAGTATAACCGTAAAATGTGGAAAATAATGTGATTTTTTATATTTCCAAATACAATTTTTACAGAAATCTATTATTTTTAAATATTACAAATTTTTCTGGTAGAGTTTCCACATAAATTCTACATAAATATAAATCAATTGTGCAGGCTCACCAAACCTGTCTCAATGTCGTAGAGAAATTGTAAACAATTTCAAAGGAAACATTGAAATCAACCCCATCAACTTCAGAAATTATTCTTACTGCTAATCTACAATAGAAATTTGTTATTAAAGAATATTTTATTGGTATCTACTTATTAATATGAAATTTAAGATAAAAAGAAGTATACATTAATAAGGTAGCAAAATCCGTTAGCTGACATGTTGTTACTTAATATGTTAATCAATTGGTGTATCACGCTAAAATGTATAAACATAATTGTATAATTTTGCATCAGGGTTTTCTACGAGAAGAATATTCATGAAATGTGATAATATTTGAAAATTAAAATAACTGCAAGCTCAATATTACAGTTACAAATATGTTGACACAGATACTTTTTTGAAAAAACTTAATTGTCACTAAAATTACGTTATAATTTTTTTATTAACTATATTCTCTTCGCAATTTCGAAACCAATTATTAATTTTCAACAATTATTGAAATATATAGTAAAAATCATCAAACAGCTGAAAACTGAAAGATTTCCCATACATATTAATTCATCTTTTTGAAGATACAATTTGTAATAATTCGAAAAGTTTATAACTTTTAGTTATAAAGTCTAGTAAAAATGAGACTATTTTTTTGTTGGAAAAAATACCTAAACATAATTTTGCAAGTGATCCTAATATAATTAAGTTAACATCAAAGGCAAAAGTGTTTTTGTGCAAATTTAGCAGCTTTAATCAAAATTTGCAAAAACAAGCTATACGAAATAATTAATGTCCGAGTACTTTAAGGTAAAAGTGAAAATATTGTTAGCCAAATTTATACAACTATCAATTTTAATTTAGATGTATAGTGTCAAAATCCAAAAATGTACTTGAATAATGAATAGGTGTCCACAGAAATGAGAATTTTATGTTGGCAAAATCATTTGACACGAAAATTTGCTCATCACGTTGATGAAAAATGTTTTGAATTTTTGAGTGAAACAAGCCATTATTCACAAAAACAAGTTTACCATTTTTCTTTAAAATGAGGAAAACATATAATTTGCCGGAAATTTAGTCGATATTTGACACAAATTATTCATATCAATATAAAACTAGATTAGGATAAGAAAGGATTATGAAAAATTAAGATTCAAATTGTTAACCCTTCCCCTCCCCCACCAAAAAGAAACCAATTGGCACATTGAAATTGTAGCGGTTATAAATTTCCATATCTGTTTTTTTAATGGAGCCGTTATATTTGTATTAATTATTTCTAAAGGAAGAAATGCATTGTCTTTGATATTAAAAAACTGTGGGAATGTTTTTTCCATTCAACATAAGAATATATGAACAATCATATTATGTAATAGCTTGAATTAAGTTTGTATTCTTACTTTTGTAAGAAATTGTATTCTTATACGAAAATTTCACTCTGTGTCTTTCTATTTGGAGAGCGGTAAATAGGGCTGCTTCCTAAGACTTTACTAATTCATTTTTTATATTCC
Organism: Diorhabda carinulata; assembly: GCF_026250575.1. Taxonomy (NCBI): domain Eukaryota; kingdom Metazoa; phylum Arthropoda; class Insecta; order Coleoptera; family Chrysomelidae; genus Diorhabda; species Diorhabda carinulata. The sequence goes on along the minus strand of NC_079460.1, from coordinate 33,349,366 downwards.
TTTCTATTTTCTGGTGTCACTATTATTGACAATTGTTATTTTTGGGCAAAGAAAATAATTTCGCGCATAATATATAATTTTTTTTCAGATCAAATTTAAACTAAGTTTTGAGTAAAAGTTTGGACAATATATTTAAAGATAAAAACTATATTTATTAAATGTCTTTCATGGCCTACAAATAATGTTATGTGTGTACGTTGTGTTTACAAATTGTCTCGCTTATACTTGTTTCTTTTATTGATTAAACTGAACTGTCTGGAATGTATTCGAGCCTATTATTCCCTATTACTAACTTTTTGGTATATTATTCTTATTTAAATAAGGAAGATTCCAAATTTTTTCTGAAAAAACTGAACTTTTCATACAAATCTTTTGCAAAATTATGTTTTGATACGAAAATCTGCACAAGGAGTACGTGATAATGTTTTTTGTTGCACACATATGTGTTATATAAATACACCAATATATGTATATATACATATTCATATATAAATTTATATATAATCTTATGAAATTTTTCAGATGTACACCATGACATGTCCGAGTTACCACCACCTCAGGAGGTTTCCAGAGAAAGCGGAAACTCTGTAAACCGTACAGAGACATCTGCTTTTCTCGTGACACTAGTGACTCTAACGGCGATATTTTTAACTAGTGTTTTATAGAATAGACGAAGCAATTTTTTCGTTTTATAAACGAATTTGCTTTGACTGAAACTCTTGATAAATGTGATTTTGATTAGAATTTTTTAGATTATAAGATAATGTTATTTTAACTCAATCATTACTTTGACGCCAAATCATTATTAATAATAAAAGCAAAATTTTTCCTTTTTTCTCGACCTAACAACCTATGAAGTATAGTGAAAATTATTTTATACTCACTTTATAGTTCTATAAGTTATAAATGTGAAAACTATTCAATTAGTTATTTGTTTACTAGGAACATAGATCCTTTGGGTCGCAGTGTATACGATACGATATTATACATTCGTACATAAATATTTGTTTATTGCACTGCAGATACTGGATATAAATTAATTTAATGCAAAATCTTTTCACTACAATCGATGAATGAATCGTTTACATTGTGACCAAAATACAATATTCGTTACAAAAAATATTTTCAACAATGAGGTTAATTTTCCCTATAATAACACCATATATAACACATCTATACATTTTTAACGCTTATTGGTATAACTTAACTTTTTTTTCTGATTTTTATTTTGATGTTCTATCTTTGGAAGAAATGGAGATGGAAATTTGAGTTATGTAATCTCCTATGTACTATAGATATTCTATTAGCAGAAGTATGGAGTGGATTTATTGTATAAAAAAGATTAATAATGCTTCCTTTTTAAATTATACATTGATATCAGACAAAACTTCTGATGGTGAATGTCGAAGTTATTTTTCTTGCTTTATTTTGTCTTAAACCACTCTTTATTGTTTGGAGCATTATATTTTAGGTTGTGATTTTATTTCTCCATAAATCCTCACTTTTTTGTTATTATTAAATTCCTCTCCTATCTCTCATTTGTTCAGTATTTGTCGTATTACTCTATTTCACCTTTATGCGTATGATTTGATCTTATAAGCTTTAGTATTAAAAGTCTCTTACTTGTGAATCTTTGAAATTAAGTGCAGTTTTTGTTAATAGACGCTTTGAATATTCTCAAATAATATAGTACAGCTATAATTATTTGGTACCAGCTGCTAATAATGATTTTATTCCCTAGTTTATCAAAAGAATTTCATGTGATTTGTTCGATTATAACCTAGAAAAATTGATATTTTTTATTCCTAATCAACTTTGATTTTATTCACTGGTCAATATTATGAAGTTATATTTGTAACTGCTGTGATTCACGCATTTTCTTAATTAATTGTATAGATAATGGCAGATTTGCTTCGATTTCAGAACAGTCATATCTGAAGTCACCTCTATCAGATGTAACTTGGTTGATTTTGAGTTTTTGGTAAATTTCTGTTTAAGTATTGCGCATAACTAACATGATTTAACATAGCCAAAGTCTTAATATCTGAAGATAAACATAATGAATTTAAATTTTTAAATTAAATAATTATATGTAACACGTGCAGGGTTGAAAAGCTGTGTGAATCTAAAGCTCATAATCAGCAATCTATGACCATATATTATGTCGATTTTTATCTACACTAACATGTTTTTGATAAAACTTTTGTAGGAATAATATTAAAAGTAAAATATCCATTATCCTATGTGCTAAACTTGGATAAGTAATGAATTCGTATTTTAATTTTCTTACATTAAAAATTTTATAGTTGTTAGTTCAACAACAGCAAAAGATTGTTTTTGTTCATACATCTATTTTAAACAATTTATGAAATCCAAAGATTTATAGTCTGACTAATATATTTATGTGAAAATTATAGAAATATTTGGTTTTATAATGAAGTTTAAATTTCAAATGAATTCTGTAAATTCAGTTATGAAGACGGTGTAATGTACAGTCATAATGATGACTAAGAGCAATAATTTTAAAAGTACATGTAGGTAATTGAATTACTTTTAACTCACATGAGGTGGAACTTACATAAGATTTTAGTTGAATTCATTCAAAATCTGTTTCATACTGAAAAATTACTGCATAAAATTTGCAAAAAACATATAAAAATTTGTGAAACATCCGATTATCCAAGTATTAACAACGATATTTGTTTCTCGTATAAGATTTTTAAAAATACAATTCATATGCCTTACAGAAATATTATAATTTATTGTAAAATATAAGGAAAATTGTACTTATCATGTTTGCACAATTTAAAAAATACATATGTAAGCTACTATAATATGCTGAACTCGATTTTTATATGAAGATATGACAGTAACTCCTTTTCGTGGATTTCCCTGGAATCAGCAATAAATAAATTATATTTTCTAATCCAGTTTCTTATTTACTTACCATTTCAGGCATCTATAACATACATATTTTGAGATACAAAAAATTATAAGTTTTTTTTTGGAAAATTATTTGATTTATATACAAAGTAACCACCTACTACATCAATGCACCTTCGTAACATAACCTTATCAATAATTCAGCATAACTGAACAACCAATATATTTTGTACAGCTACCGTTATGAAGAATAATGTTTTATAAAATTGTTGGTCCCTAGCTGACATTATTGAAAAAATTCGAAAACTAGAACATCAATAATATTATATATTATTATATATAATAAGATGGTTTAAGATTGATGCAAAAAATTGTCTTACATTTTTCAAGGTCCAATCACAGTAGATTATATCTACTATTATATCCTAAAGCCAAAGGGCTTAGAATTTTACCACATATTTCCTGTTATCCAAAAGAATATAGCGTTCATTCCCACTTACCCCTACTTGGCGCTCAATGATGAAGAGCCCAGTCGGAGAAAGAAGAATGCTCAAAAGTGGAGGTTATTTACTACTGTGCTGAAGAATATATTTTTGCCGGTAATTGCACGCTGCAACTGTTAAACAAACTATCACCAACTAGATGTTACGTATCTCAAATAGAGATAATCTAAATCTAATAATTAATCAAATTAAAAATGACGAATTAATGATCATCCTTGTAGAACTCCAAAATATTGTATCGAAGTGTCGAACTCGCAGAGTATTTCAAGTTCAATCGCCTTCGTTAATAAATATTCCACAAAATACAAATTATCAATTATTAATAAATTTAAATTGTAATTCAAAACAATTGAGAAGAAAGACATCTACTACAAAATACCAATCAATTCGACAATTTCCATATCAATTATTTTATTTATAATAATAGCTTTCTATTTATTGAAAAAAGACATAGCAATTCACAAAGACGCGGAATTGTTCTTAGAAGAAATCCCAACGGATTACACCCGCAAAAACAACTTTGTACTAGGGAAAGAGAAGTTAAGAGCCAAGATTTTGCTAACACTAATAAATATTATATTATCTTTCTTAGAACTGTATACTTATCTTTATGTTAGCTGTTGATGACATTTTTTCAGTTTCTTTTTAAAAACGAATTACAATTTCACAAATACTTATCTGCAGTTTATTTTTTATAAAAGGTCAGACTACTGTATTCAAAAACCAATAAACATATAGTCTGCTAGCATGTGGCTGCTCTATATGACAAATTTTGTAAATAGTATTTTGTAATTTTAATTTAAAATTTAAATTTAAATTAAGTAAAAATTCATATCAAATTTAGTACATTTGAAATCCTTATAAAGATGCTCCAAGGAAAAGTTTTTTCTATACAGGTAATGCATGGATTACTTCACCTATCAAAGTACTATCTTCTTTATAACAAAATAATAAGTACCGTGAATAATTCTTTTTATCGTGTCAATCTGAACTGAACTGTTCGAGAATGCCGCGTAAATCAGCGTGTTATAATGAGGTGTTGCTAAGAGGATGGGCAGATGCTTCTGCTTCTCAAATTTGAAAAAGATGTGGAAATTAAAAAATATTCGTGGTTTTATGCACATTTTATGAATTCAAAATCTCTGGCAACATAAGTGCATTAAATTCGATCATACAGTCACTGATAGTGACGCCAAAAACATATTTACTAGCGAAAATTCGATAACCTGTGGCCATTTAACACAGTTTACATATAACTATGTTTGCCTACTGCTGAACGAATTTGGCACACAGGCAGAATTGATACAGGACGTTTCATCATCTATTTGATATTTGATGCATTTAGATGTATCTTCATCATTGGTTTGGCTTTAGAATTGGGTGGTTTGTTTATATTATTACGGAAACCTAACAATTTTTAGGGATAATAAATGTGTGCTGTTGCTAACAGGATTCTTGTGTGATGTTCATATTTGTATCATGATAGATTGATTGATTATGATTGAATATGTTCTTCCAACATATTTGAGTACAATTAATCAGCCGTTACCGACATTCTTCCCATTTTCCATTTATTTTAGAGCCTTTTCTACATTTACCATGAGAACTTCCGAGACGTGATTGAAGAGACGTTTTATATTCTTGTGTTTCTGGAGATCTGTATAAATCGCTGTAGAATTTTCGAGATTTCATTTCTGCATCGTGTTCTTGTGTTGTCGTTTCTTATGGTTATTATTTGTTTTCTTTCTATAATTAGAGGCGTTTTCAGTTTTCTATTGCGGTTCGTACAAGCTTTTAAAATACTTGAAAAGTATTCTTCTGAGAGTTTTTTGTGCTGTTTATATTTTTAGGGCCACTTATTTAGCGCAGCTAAGAACGGTTTTCATGAGCTGCACTTGGAAGCTCAATGACTTAAGACAAGAATAATAAAGTTTCTTTAGTTGAGGATGATAGTCATTTATAAATCGAGGACGGAAACGTGGTCTGCGGATCTTTGATTCTGCTAAATCTTGTCTAGTTATATCTTTGTTCTAATTATTTTACTTTTTTCTATAAGATTAAGAGTATTATGAGTTAGTGCTACTATTACTACCATTACTAGAATCTCGATCCAATGTTGCCGTAACTGTTGATTGGTAAGTAAGTTATTTCTACTTCTCTAATTATAGCTAGCCATAAATTACTATTCTGGTATGCGTTTTTAACAGACTTTCCTTTAGCTGAGAACTGCGGTTTTCAAACCGTTTGAAAAGGTTTGATCGACCTATTGAAACATTTTTATCTCACGTAGTACAATTTTAGCCTTTTTATGAGATCTCTTGTATCCATTTCTAAAGCCACCGCATTATGTCCTTTGGCTCTTTCTGTTCCAGTTTATTTATATTATTTACCTAATCTATCTACCAATTCAGCAATTTCGTTTCCATTTTTTCTATTATTGATTGTTATTTGGTTAGTTTAGAGTTCTTTTTATTTTTGTTGCGTTTTGTTCAACATTTTCTTCTGTCTTTTGTCTCAACTGTCCTACTCTTCCTGTTCCAGTTCTTTTATTTGTTCTATCAGTTTCTTGACTTTTTTAATAGTAATTCTAGCTTCCATCAGTTTCTTCTCAATCTATCCAGCAATTCAGCAGACTCTTGTTTATTTTTCCTATTATTGATTTGTACTTTGTTACTTTTTAGTTTTCTTCATATCCTCATTTCGGATTTCCTTGCTTTCTTTCAGGTATTTTTTTGTAGCGTTTCTTTTATCATCGTCTTCTGTCTTAATTGCCCTTCTCTTTCGGTGCCAATTCTTTTATTTGGTCTTTTTCTTTTTTAATAGTGTTTCTAACATCCGTTAGATTCTTCTTAATCTATCTACCAATTTAGCAACCTCTTGTTTACTTTTTCTATATCGATTCTTATTTTGTTACTTTTCTCCCATTTTAGTTCTTTTCTTTTCCTGCTTTTCTTTCAGGTATTTTATTTTTGTTGCGTTTTTGTTCAACATTTTCTTCTGTCTTTTGTCTCAATTGTCTTACTTTTTCTGTTCCAATTCTTTTATTTGGTCTATTAGTTTAATTCCTTTTTTTAATAGTAATTCTAGCTTCCATCTGTTTCTCTTTAATCGATCTATCAATTCAGCAGCATCTTGTTTATTTTTTCTATTATTGATTGTTATGTTGTTCCTTTTTAGTTCTCTTCCTTTCCTCATTTCGTTTTCCCTGCTTTCTTTCAGGTATTTTATTTTTGTTGCGTTTTTGTTCAACATTTTCTTCTGTCTTTTATCTTAATTGCCCTTCTCTTTCTGTTCCAGTTCTTTTATTTGGTCTCTCAGTTTCTTGACTTTTCTAATAGTAATTCGAGCTTCCTCTTGTTTATTTTTTCTATTATCAATTCTTAGCTTGTTACTTTTTTCACATTCTAGCTCTTTTTCTTTCCTTATTTCGTTTTTCCTGCCTTTCTTTAAGGTATTCTATTTTTATGTAATTTTTCCCCTTATTTGTCCAATTTGACTTTTTATGTTCTTTACTCTCATTTTCATGATTATAATTAACAATAAAGTGTCCTCTTGATTTATTCCTCTGTAGAAGCTGATGCCTGCTGGGGAAAGGACAGTAAACCTATTCTGGATCTTTAAACATAGTGAACCCAGGTTCTATTCAACCGATTACAGGGCACGAATCTGCTGTGGGAATCTCTTACTTGGGGATTAAGGAACACCTGAGCGACCAAATGACTACAAATGGACATCTAGGACCGACAAGTAATATTTGTCTAGTCACAAAAAGTGTTGTTCCTAATCTTGTCCTGAACAGGATAATTATTTTTATAAAATGATTGCAGGTGGCTCTCCTTGCGCTAAAAAAGGGTTTAGAAAAATAGAAAAAACAGTAAAAGAGGATGAAAAAGTTATAGCCCAAAACTTTTTAAGTAAAGAAATAAAAATTATACAACACAATAAATATCCACAATTTAATTACTATCTGAAAACATAAATAGATATAATAAGATTTTATCTTCAATTCACATAAACCTTTCCGTTAAATTACAATGTTTAGATGACATACACGTCTCTGCGCTTACAATGTCATTTCTTGGGAAGCTGAAAGTATAAAATTCAGTTTATTATCTTAGTTTCTAGTTTCTCATACTTTTCTACATAGTTTAATTTACTCGGATAAATCAAACCTTGGTTTCTATAGACAAATGCAAAGTGTGGATTATTTACAAAGTCATGTTTTACAAATACACCAATTGCAATTGAATCTGTAAAGTCCAACTATATTGATATCAAAAATGAGAAAGTAAGCAAAAGTTCAATTAATTAGATTGATTGAAAATGAGTGGAAATTTGATTGGAAAATTCCGCTCATCTTCGGTACATTACCCACCTCGGATCCCGATGAAATTTTGAAAGAGAAATGGTTGGTTTGTGAATGGAAAAAGTGCATTATTCATGTGGGGATGACGAATATTTTAGATTTGGTCTTGATATAGGAGAAAAATTTGTCCGCGAAATTATAGAAGGGTAGTAGTACCAACTTAATTATGGAAATAAAAAAAATTACTCGACGTACCAAACAGCCTTTTGGGGGTCTAATGGATTGAGCTTAACTGCAGCTTTATTACTCCCTATCGTCGGCCATCTCGTTCATCAACGGATTCAACAGCTTTTAGTAAAACCGCAGAAAGCTTGCAACACCGACAATGATGGAATTTTTTGTATATAATGCATATAGGGTGTTGATTGTTATCCTGCGGAAACTGCAAATAACGACGATACAATCCTTTGCATCACCCATTCTGATTCAGGCTAAGTTACTGCCATTAAAACCCGAAGAGCCATGTTCAGCCCTCCCAATCTGCATACCTTTTGTTTCAGGTTAGGCTTGATGGGTCGTAATCGGCCCTCCCAAACTATATCCATTCTAATTCAGGCTAGGTTGACACGATAAAGGCCTGGAGGGCCGTTAAAGAAGTATTTATGTTATTTTTAGGTTAATTCTGGATAGGTTAGGTGATGTTAGGTGAAATTAGATTAGATTAGGCTAAGTTAGGTGCAATTTGGGTTTGGTTAGGTTAGGTTAGACGAAATTGATTAGATGAATTTATGTTAGGTTAGTTTTGGAATAGATGAAATCAAGTTAGGTTAGGTTAGATTAAGTAAGATTATATAGGTTTCTTTGAAATTAAGTTATGTTACGTTAGACTAGGTTAGGTGAAATTAAGTTAGGTTAGGTTCCGATAGACTAGTTTAGACAAAATTAGGTTATGTTAAGCGAAATTAGATTAAGTTATGTTAGGTGGAATTAGGATTGGTTACTAGTCCCGTACCTAGCTGAAACCAAAATTAGAGGAGAATCTCAGTGCGGAGATAAATTTATTTCCAACTTGCCCCTATGAAACGAGAGGGTGTTTTAATGATGTGAAAGTCCCACACGGCTGTACGGATTTGCACTGCTTCCACCTCACCTCATACGGCAAAAAAAGATTAGACTAAAATACTTTAGTTTAGGTAAAATTAGGTTAGGATAAGTGAAATTATTTTAGGTTAAGTGAATTTAGGTTAAGTTCGGATAGATTAGTTTAGATTGGGTAAAGTGAAATTGGGTTGGGTTAGGTTAAGTGAAATAAGTTGCATTTAGGAAAGGTTTGGTTAGGTTAGGTCAGTTTATGTTAGGTTTGATTGGGATAGATTTGTGCCATTTAATGCCCACCGACGTCTTATCCGTTGCCTTATTTCGGTATTTTACCGCTTCTGAACCATTTTATCGATCCCTCGCATCATCAGTGGAAAACACCCTTTTCTACATCGAACCCTCCCGAAATCGATTCCCAACGAAAGACTTCAAATTCCAACTTCCATATCTCCGAATGTAGGAGTTTCCGCCGAACCGAATTTGGTCGAACACTTTCTCGTTCCACGCACATTGTGTGTATGTGTATGTGAAATTTCATCGGAATCGAAGATAAACAAATTTAAACAAACCACTTTAAATAAAAATCGTTAGATACTTACTTAGAACACCGTTGGTGGTAGGTTGGAAATTTAAAAGTACCGCCTTCTGGACGTCAGTTCCCGAATTTCCGGCGGAACCAGGTTGCACCATGTACATAAGTTGAGTAGTTCCCCCCGCAGTGGAAGTCACCACACTAGCGGGTATCGCGATACCGTTCTCGATTTGAGCCGAAGTTAACCGAACTCCTTGCGGTACACCAGATGTTGAAGCTTCAGCTGTAGGGGTAGGTCGGATTTGTAAAGCTTGAGTTAAGATCGGGGCCGTAGTCGGGGTTTTACGAGGCGACGGTGCCGTCGACGGGGTAGTCTGTAACAATCAATTTTTCAATAAAAATAGAAAAACAAATAAATAAAAGACGAAATTTCTTACCGGTACTTGTCGAATAACATTATCGTTTACTTGAACGTTCCTTTGACGATTTACGGCGATAGGAGGTACGGGAGTTGATGGTGTTCGAGGCGGGGTTGCCGTATTCGGTAGAGATTTTCTCCTGAAGGTCAATTTGGTGTAGGTATTCAATTTAACCTGCAATCCGACTGATCTAGTTATTTTTAATGGTACTATCGGTTTCTGGTTGTTGTTGTGGGATTGCAGTTCGGTCATCAGCTTTTTATTTACGATATCCAAGTCTCTAGTTTGTTTAGAAAGTTGTTCAACGTCTTTTCTTAGAGATTCTATCATTTGTTGCTGCTTCTTTATTGTCTGGTGTAATTCTCCGGTGTCTGTTTTATGTACCAGAGCTTCGCATATTTTCTGTAGGCAAAATTGTTCGAGATCCAGACGCGTCAGTTTTCCTTCGCCCAAGTTCCTCTGTTTCATAAACTTTTCGAACGTAATCAATGTTTTCAATTCATCATTTTTCGTGGAATTCGTTTTACTATTTTCACCTAACGATGTTATATCTCCTTCTTCGGATTTCTTCTCCGACGACGCTTGTCTCTTATCTAATTTGGCCGTTTGGTTTTCCTCCGAAAATTCTTCGAACATTCGTATTTTCTTATTCACCACTGGAGATTGATGATTGTCGCTTTCAATTAGTGGCCTTTTGCCAGTCGAAACGGGAGAGGTCATTTCTTCATCTCCTGTCATTAAAAAAAATATTAATTTTTCGAAAAAATCGCGAAAAACATGCATCTTCAAAATAAAAATATCGCGATCGAAAAATAAATCTTTGAACAAAGTTACTGAAATTTTGGTTAGGAATTATATTCATTTATATATATATATACTACAAATGTATGTACAAGCTTAAATTCGTCAAAATAATAATCTATCATCTCCTCCCCTGTCCCTAATAACAGCTTCGAATCGCTATTTATGATTTGAATGTTTCTTCACTCGATCTTGTTCGATGCTATCTCATTATTCAGTAACCGCCGTTTTGAGTTCGAATTTCGTGGCTGATATAAAATTTTTAGCTCGAATTTTTCTCTCAAGTTCATCCCATAAATGCTCGATAGGTTATAAATCAGGGCTACGCGCTGGTCAATCCGATTTCGACAACCTGTAAATACTGCCGTACGGAAACTGTTGTATATGGATGGGCATTGTCAAGTTTTAACTGATGTAACTATGTATCGTTTCGTGGTTAATATAACCGTTCCATCGCCAATTTCAAATAAAAACAAACTTGCTTCCATTGATACGCTCCTACAACCCATCCTGGAACCTCCTCCCAGAATCAAGTTATCTTTTATGCCACACTGCACACACTCTGTTTTCGTCTGAGAACAGAAAAGAGCCCCATTGTTCTTTGATAAATCTTATACGTGCTGCTCGGTGGGCTGGGATTAGTTTAGAGCCAGTAACTAGTCTTTTTCGATCAATGTTAGCTGCCTTCTTCTGACTATTCAGCCACTCCGCGTCTTCGATGAAAGTTACCAGCCACTTGGTAACAAAGGTAAACTCTGAAAATATAAGACTGACTCATTTTCAGCACACTGGCCACTCTGGCTGACTGTGAACCTGTCGCAATACGGAGACCACTTGAGCAGTATGTGATGTGTCCATTGTCAGGTAGAACTTTTGTTTGTTGTTAAACGCAGATTTGTATCCGTTGATGCTTGATAATGGTGGATAAGGTGAATAACCTTTTATAAAGGTTAATTTTTCCCGAATTAGCACCATTGTAAACAAGAAGGGTGGTTACCGATCAACATATTGTTGGACTGTGAGAGTAAAAAACTACAATATTCCATATTATTTCAAAGCTTTTATATTTCATTGAGGAAAATATAATTACGTGTTCTTTTTTTGCCAAATCAATACTAATTTGGGCTCTAATTAACACTAAAACTATATTATTCTTATCATCAGAGCAATGGGCAAAAATTTTAAAAAATGGTCAAATATTTTGCTAGTTGGTTGCCAAAAAATCGACAACAATGCTAATTACACATTAAACTAGTAGAAACTATAGCTAATTACTATTATCAGAGGAGTGGGCATAAAGTATCAAAATTTGTTGCAAATTAGTTGCCAAAAAATTGATTGTGTCGCTCAAAAAATCGACAACAATGGTGGTTTGAGCTTAAAATGATAGCAACAATAGCCAATTATTATTATCAGATATCCTGTTTCCCTTGCGTGACATCCGTAAGGAGCTACTTCGCAGGGGAGGTCTGAATCTTGCATAGGATGGGCACTCCGGGGAATCTTTATGTTTCCACCAGTAAAGGTATTTCATAAAATATGTCCATATCCGAAGATCATTTGGATCAGATAATAATTAATTTCTCCATGGGGCCAGTTAAGCTATATATCCAACCGCGGGATAAGTTGGTTGGATAGGGTGCGGAATGCGCTGACAACTCAACAGATAAACCGAAGCTACTTTCCGTCGTGATTCCTGTTTCTGCAATACGTCGGCCTAGATTGAATGCCATAGATGTGACCACCAACGACAACAAAGCTTTAGTTCTCTATTTTGGACCTCCTACGTTCGGCATAAGTCGAGATAAGATGTTCCTCACACCATAAATCTTTACATCTACAAACTCTGCTTGCTGCTTTAAGTTAAATCTGGCATCGATCATCACTCCCAAGTAACGTATGATGGATGTGAGGTATTATATATGTCAACCTGTCGTAGAGGCACAGATCCTGCCCCCTCTTCACCTCATAGTGAAAAAATCCGCCCACAGGCTAATCCAGACATTAAAAATAAAGCCAGGTAACATGAAAGGTCACCTAATGATATTTGAAGGTCCTGACAAACTAATGGACCGAATGCATAACATTTTGGACAAAGATACTCCGTTTGAAGTGGTACTTAACGACCGCCTATCGTTGAAAATCAAAAATCTTCAGCAAGCTTTTAAATATATCTCTCTGGTACGCAGACGGTTTGAAGCTAGTACAAGGAGCTGGAATGGGTATTTTTGGACAAAATGTAAACTCTTCATACCTCTAGAAACAACGCTCACCATTTTTCAGGTAGAGTTGCTGAGAATAAACAAATGTGCTTAGGAATGTTTGGATAGAAACTTCTCTAAAAAGCACATCCAAACCAGTGTGGGAGTATAAACTAACTCTTAAATCACCAGGTAACAAAAACAGAATAACTCTAGTGTGGCTTCCAGATCACCAGGGTGTACCAGGAAATGTCAACCTTGCCAAAAAAGAGGCAACTACTCCATACTTTATACCAGAACCCTACTGTGCCTCACGAGATGTCACATCAATAACGAACTGAAGGAATAGCTAAAGGATCCGATGGAGTCTTACTGGAGAAATACTCCAGGCCTGAGACAATCCAAAATATTCATTACCATTTAACCATATCAAGTAAAAAGTCTGCAGAAATTACCAGAAACGATATAAAACTAGTGGTCGGTATACTGACATGTCACTGCCCCGACACATTAAGACGATGGGCATGATAACTGCAGATTCTGCGAGCAAGCCATGGAAACAGCGGAGCATCTACTCTGCGAATGTCCTGTCCATTTCCCTAAGTACTTTGAAGGAGTAGTACTGAGGGGAAAAAATAGCCTCCTTCGGGAGGAGTCTATGTATTTTGGAAGCAGAATAATAAGATGTAGAGTCCTGTACAAAATATCCTTTAGGTATAGGTGCAGAGTGACTGTAAAGCCAAAACGTCTTCCTGCAACAATCTATGATCTACAAAATCTATGCAGAATTTCCATGGAAAATTTCGACAAACGAGAGCCTATGTGTATGCAAAACTGTCATTTTCCTATATATTATTCCATAAATAACCCTGTCCTATGTTCTTTATGATTCGATAGAAAATTACTAAATTACAAATGACTAAAAACTGTTTTTTCTATTCAATTATAATTCATTTTAACGAATATTTACCGATTTTGCACTGTCAATTTCAAGAAATGTCACTAACCGAAATAAATAAATGTAAAAATATGAGAAAACAATTTTTTTACTTACTTTTCGTATCGCCAGAAATTTCCTCCTTTTCACCTTTACGTCCAGACGATTTCTCTTCCGATTTATTATCAATGTCTCTAAAACTGCGATTGCTATTTATTTCCGAGATATCATCAACGCTGGGAGGATTTTGACTGTCACTTTCACTTTGTATCGTTTCACTATCACTCGTATCATCAGTACATGTATTCTGATCTGATGAATTGGTATCATTGGTATCGTCATTGTCATCGGATTTTTCATTAGATAGCGCCGAAGCATTATCTTCATCTGCGTCAAGAATTACGGAAATATCCAAAAGATCTTCACAGTCTTCATCTTTATTAGTTTCCAATTCTTTAGAATCACTCTCTTTTTTTTCTGTATTCGCAGTTTTTTCTTCTGATTCCTTTTGTTGCTGTTCTTCTTGCTCAACATTCTTTCTTGTATTTTCAAGTTGTTTTTTTGATTCATCTTCACTTTCCTTTTGGCAATCTATTGTATCTTTTCTATTATATACATTATCAACTTGTATATTCAAAGCACCAGAGTCGTTTACATTTACGTCTGCTTTATTTTTTGTTTCTTCAGTCCCAACACTAACTATATCTTCAATTGCGATTTTCACAGTATCTTGAAGATCAATTTCGGGTACATCCTGAACATCTAATTCCATAAATTTTACAATATTATCAAGTTTTTGTCCTGTGTTATTTAGATCGGTTCCATCGCCTTCGTGGAGTAATAAATGTTTTTCTTTTGCATCGGCAGTTTCCGACGTGCTCGTTTCATATTTATTCAAAATGTCATCCTCAGTTTCTCCGTTTGGAATTGACGTCAGTATATCTCCTTCACCTTAAACAAATTTTTTTATAATACCATGCCGATGATTAGTATAAATAGATACTTACAATTTTCCACTTCGTTATCATCATCACAACTTAACAAAGGTAAGTGGAAACTTTCTTCATCAGAATCCTTATCTTCTTCTTGAGATTTGAAAGAATCAAATAATTCTAAAGTACTTGAAAGAGGCCCTATGGTTTTGATCTCCGCCTGTTCTGCCTTCGACGACATAGTTTCTGTAAAAAATTAAATCTCTCATGTAACTTTTGTATATTTTAACATGACACATGTCATATGTTGTGTATATATCAAATATTATCGAAATTTAGAGTACTGAAGCGGAATATACAATACAATACAATACAATACAATAGTACTCCATTTAAGTGTATTACTCACCTCTTATTAAAGGCTTCTTATTGTTGGAAATATTATTTTTTCTGCTCCTATACTTTAATCAATGTTTTAAATATGAACTGCTATCACTTTAATGACATCTATTAAGACACATGTTCAGTAAGGTTATATTTGGACATCAACTATTGCTATGACCACCTGACGTATCTGAAATTTGTCAATTTTGACAAATTGTAGCAAAATTTTATCAATTCAAATTCAATTTGTGGTATTTAAAAGAAAAATCTGTGAAAATTTCTGATAAGAAGAATTTAAGTCCGTCAATATATTATACACCAGGTCACAAGAGTAAGTACAAATAATTTATTGCCAGCAAAATCAGCCAAAGTAAACGAAATATTTTACTCTTAATTTAAGGATAAAAATAAGGCTAGTAGCTTCGGCGGGTGTAATTTGGGCGCTTAAAATATTTTGGAAGTACCCAGTAGATAGAGGGTTGACTAGTTTTCTTACTTAAGATCAGATTCATTGTGTCGTATAGGTACTTTACATTATTGAAATGGCTCAAATAGTGAAAAGTTCGCGTGGTAAAACTCTTCTAATCTTAGAAAATTTTGCGTTTTTTAACGATAAAGTTTTGAAAAGTGGAGAATTATATTTTCTTGTGACAGTAACATTCATGTAATGTGTGATATGTACATTTTTTACATGGACGGTACATTTTCTTATTCCGCAAAATATTTTTTACAAATGTTTACCATACACGGGTTTAAAAACGATCATTATGTTCCACTTGCGTATTGTTCACGACCTTCGAAATCTACTGATACATATATCAATTTATTTTCTTTATTAAGATCTAAGATGTTTAATCAATTTAATGTGATTTTCAAACCAAGCGAGGTGTATGTGGATTTCGAAAAAGCCATTCATAACGCTCTATATTTTACATGGCCAAATATAAAAATAAATGGTTGTAGATTTCATTTACACCAAGCTTGGTTTAGAAAAATACAAGCTCTCGGTTTGACTTCGGAATTCAATAATAGAGATTCGGAAATTGGAAGGTGGAAAAGCATACATTTGGATTAACATATCTAATTCCCGATGAAGTGGAAGATTGTTTTGTGTTTGACTTAATGTGTTATAAACCAGTAAATGCAACTTTGGACAAATACGCCGATTACTTATTAGATGTTTATATAGATAAAGATTCACAATTCCCTCCTACTATGTGGTCAGATGGAAGTCCATCAATATTTCACACAACTAATGCATGTGAGTCATTTCACTCTAGATTTAATTCTTCACTTTATTCGTCGCACCCTGCTATATACGTTTTTATAGAAAAATTGAAAGAATTTCAGATTGATACTTATATCAAAATACAGAGCTTACATGTTCCAGCAAGAATTAAAGATGCAAAGGTTAAAAATAAATTAAATTTTTTAGTAGATATTGTTCATAGATTTCGATCAAATCAAATTACAAGATTAGATTTTGTTAAATATGTTTCTTATTATTCATAAAATAAAATTAAAATAAATAATTGTTTATGTTAGAAGAGTAGTGTGTATGTAAATATTTAGAAGAGTAGTGTGTATGTAAATCTCTTATTTTATATGTAATAAGTACTTAAGTACTAAATAAAAATATAAAGAAATATAAAATTTACTTTATTCTGTAGAGTGTTACAAAAATGTTGTGAGGAAACTTTATTAAGGCCAGATTTTTCATTTAAAAAAAGTGCAAAGTAGCCCCCTCTAACGGTAAATTTTTTCAGACCTTAGGTGATAATAGGTCATTTTTCTAGGAAAATCTAAAAATACAAAAATATATCTTATTATAAATGTCGGTGATTTAATAAATAACTGTATTTCATAAATCATGTACTTCAGTCGGTTAGCGCTCAAAATACACATAGGATTAAAATGACCCTTCGGTCTTGGCACCTAGTTTACATGTTGTAAAAAGTACATTAATCCTTTAGCGCCCAAATTACATCTGCCCAGTAGTTTACCAGAAAACTTGTTGATTTTGATGAGTTATCTAAAAAATTCAAACCCCCGAAGTCTATAGACACCATTTTAAAATCTACACATTTATCAAACATGAAGTGGACATATCCAAATATCCTGAATTACATGCCTCACTGATCTGAAGATTATGAGCTTAAAAAATCTAAAATGTTTTCTACAAATGAAAAAAAGCAATTTTTCTTCATATTTCGGTCGAAAGTACGTACACTTCTGTTCATTGAAATAGCATTGGGACAGATTTTTTTTAATTTTTATATGTATAAATTTACTTGATATTTGTTGCCATGTTTACCAAAGTTATCAGGCAAATTTTTACACAAACATCCATATCAGCAGTACATGTATACTGATCTGATGAATTGGTATTACCATCATCAAAGTCCATATTTTTATCTTTATCACTTGAAACTATAGTATCTTCTTGATCTGCATGTATTTCATCCACATCGTTTTCTTGTTTCTCATCGTCATTGTCATCGGATTTTTCATTAGATAGCGCCGAAGCATTATCTTCACCTGCGTCAAGAATTACGGAAATATCCAAAAGATCTTCACAGTCTTCGTCTTTATTAGTTCCCAATTCTTTAGAATCACTCTCTTTTTTTTCTGTATTCGTAGTTTCTTCTTCTGTTTCCTTGTATTGCTGTTCTTCTTGCTCAACATTGTTTCTTGTATTTTCAAGTTGTTTTTTTGATTTATCTTCACTTTCCTTTTGGCAATCTATGTATCTTTTCTATTATTTACATTATCAAATTGTATATTCAAAGCACCAGAGTCGTTTACATTTACGTCTGCTTTATTTTTTGTTTCTTCAGTTACAACACTAACTATATCCTAAATTGTGCTTTTCACTGTATCTTGAAGATCAAAATTAAGTTATTAGGTAAATATTTACAAAAAAATTTGCATTATATCATAATTATTAACCCTTTCAGTACAAACAGACTCGGGTAAATCCTTTCCATACAAACCCATCTGTTCGTTAGAATATACGTTTAAGAATTAGATTAGAAAAAACTATCACTCATAAATATTTAAAAATCTCTTTTTGCCTTTGTATCTGTAACAATAAATACTCTTTTCACTCAATCTTTTTAAATCGACCTGGAAGAGCTTGAGTTGATATGGAAACCTGGTCAAAAACTTTCTTCTTTGAGCATTAGGAAAAATACTCATAGTGATCATAAATTAAACAAATAAGGTAAAACGATGAGGTCTTGCGATGTTATCACCAAACAGAGAAACAAAATTAGAATATTGAAACTAATCGTATAAATACTCATAATGATGATATATTTCTATTTAAAGTAGGATCTTCCCATGATTTTCAATGGCTTCTTATAGCACCTTTTGATTTCTGGGACGAAAACTAGTAATGCGAATTTTTTTACCAACCACTCTCATACATTTTCAATGGGATTTATATCATAACTATTTTGCTGGCCACTGTAAAGTCTCAATATTTTTTTTTAGACGACATTTACTAGCGACTTCTTTTATACTTGGACCAAATTATTCATACTACGTGAAGATGTTTCTGATATATTATTTTGTCAAGATTTAAGGTCTTATAACAAATTATAACATAGTGTTGCTGCTTCTGATGGTCTACATTGACTAGGGGCTTCATTTATACCTAGACCTAGGGCCACAAACCTTGTGAAGGTGGTATGGAGGGGAAGCATAATTTATTGAGATCTGAATCTTGTACTTTAAGCCTTGTAATTCCTACTACGATCGATTTTTCAGTCCGCTGATCGTTTTTTCATGAAAAAACAGCGATTTTTCAATTTTTTTATCTTCCCTATTATTAATTACAATCAACATTCACAGAATGTTACTCATATTTATTTTGTTTGACGGAGAAAATCAGACCAATTTCACCTACTAAACCAATAAAATTTTTGGTATCATAGAGAACAAATAAGACATGGGATTGATTATGGTGGTCTGAAGTTTGATTTCATTTTGAAAACTGGGTTTTAATCTCAAAATAATCCTTGATCTAATACACTTAAATAGATTGCTTATAGTCCATTATATCGTTTACGACCTCCATTATCATTGTTATAAATAATGATTCGAACTCGTATTGCAATTAAAAGATAGCTTTATAGGATATATGAATCGATTATTCAATACGTTAACAATTTTTTATTCTCTTTACGAGACCGTTGCAAGTGAAGTTTAAATAAACAAAGCTGCAACGACAAAAATTGACGCGAGAAATTGGGAGTGCGATATTGTAATTTAGACGCATGCGTATATTACAATTAATCTGCCCTTCCTTCCAATCTAATAAGTTGAAAGGTTTAAGTTAATTATCAAATGATTCAGCGGGATATAAAAAAAAATATAATTTGATTAACTCTGTATACCTCTTACTATATAACTAAACAAAATAACAAAAACACCATGAAGTCAGAAAAATATTAATCGTGAATTGTTCCAGTCTTGTTGTTTACAAACCTCCCTCGTACATCTTCGAATTTGGTGAAATTTTGATTCATATCCATAGTAGAAATAAAAAAGCGCTTAATCAGTTACTATTGTGAGGTTAAACTATATGGGGTGTTGTATAAATAAGTGTAAATCTTGACAACTTTAATAAATCTATTAAGTATGGTGGAAAAATATTCAAATATAAAATATTTACTTCTATGTCTGCACCTTGTATATGTTCGTGAGATTGAAATTAGTCCATTCAACTATTTGTGTCAATTTGAATATGGTTTATTTTTTTTATGTCATTAATGTTTCAAAGTAAAATATTTAGTTTTATTTCTGAATCATACTGTATATATTATATTGAGATCAGTTCATTTAACTATGTGCGTTTTTTAATTTTCTATACCTTTCAAAAAAATGTTTCTTTTTGCTCTGCAAACAAAACCTCCACAGCTTTTATTACCTCTTCGTTAGAAGAAAATTTACGACCTTTTAAAGTTTTTTTCATTTGAGGAAAGAGATTATAGGCAGACGGAGCCAAATCTGGTGAAAAGGGGGGTGTTCTTGTGATTCAAACCCTAAATCACGAATTTTTTATATGGCAACATGAAATTTGTCCGCAGGGGCGTTGTCCTGAAAAACAAAACACCTTTGGATAGCTTTCCGCGTTTTTTCTCTTTAATTTTTTCCCGTATAGTGGTCAGTAATGTCGAATAGTAATCTCCAGGTATTGTTCTACCCTTATCAAAAAATCAATCATGATTACTCCATGGCAATCTCAAAAAATTGAAGCAAGAACTTTTCCAGCAGATTTTTGGACACGAACCTTCTTAGGTCTTGGAGAACCAGAGTGTGGCCATTCCATTGATTGTTGCTTTGTTTATGGATCGTAGAAATGTACCCACGTCTCATCCATAGTAACAATTCGATTTAAGAAGTCTACATCGTTTTCAAATCGAGCACAGATCAAACACGATGCTTCTACCCTTGCACGCTTTTGGTCAAAAGTTTGGGGATCACTTTTGCAGCAATTTTTCTCATGTCCAAATTGACGTGAACTTGCTGTCCAATTTTTCACGGTCGCATACGAAGGACATTGATCACTAAGGGTATTAAGCATATCTTCATAAATCTTAACCCTCTAAAATACAGGTACTTGATGATGGATCGATACAAACTTTACCCTGGCACTTCTAATAAGCTATTGTTCGTTGCTATGGTAACGCAATATTTTGTTTATGCATGGAATTGGTCTAGGCTAACTATACATCCTTGTAACACTCATACCATTATTGCAATCTTCAATTAGTCTGGCCTTGTCATGCAATGACAAACATTTACTTTTTGTTTTAGGCATGTTGTATATCACACTAGTACTTCAGAACTCTTCCTATTAATCACTGAATATAACTTATGCAAACTTCGAAATACATATACGTTAGACGAGGTATCGGACACGTTTCGACTTGAAAACTGAAATTTACATCCTCTCAATATTCAATATTATCAGTTGAGAATAGTGTTCACATTATCGGGGGTTCCAGCTGTTCACGTTATAGAGAGGTCAATGTAAAAAAAAGGTTGTTCCCGCTATTGAGCTCTTCAAACGAGCGCGTGTTCACAGCGATTGTTATATATATATATATATATATATATATATATATATATATATATATATATATATATATAGAAAGTTCTAGAAAATAAAGAAACAAATCAAATAAATAAATAGACCCTCCTAGAAATTATTCAAAAGACATAGTGTAAATAAACCTCCTGGATGTTTATAAAAAGTATGCTAAAGCCAACACACGCCTTCCCCGTATTTTAGAATTCCACTACATCTTTCGTAACAGTATCAATAGCTAAGAAGTCTAGGAAGTACAACAAAATCAATTTGGTAATTTCATAAAATTTTACAAACTTCAATAGCTATTTGATTTCTTTCAATAGTTTTTTATGTAGATGTATATATGTATTTTATAATTATGGATTTAGTTTTCTTGACATAGGTAGTCTTTCATATTTTTTTCATTGACTTCAGTTGATCAAAAATTGATTCATAGATTCTTTTACTTTGATTTGATTTCTTTGGGACTGCTGTATAGATTTTGATAGTTGGATGATAA
This sequence comes from Diorhabda carinulata, assembly GCF_026250575.1. NCBI lineage: Eukaryota > Metazoa > Arthropoda > Insecta > Coleoptera > Chrysomelidae > Diorhabda > Diorhabda carinulata. The sequence continues at coordinate 33,327,771 of NC_079460.1, read as the reverse complement.
CCATTCATTACTTTTAATGCATGTTATCCAATATCTATAATGTACATGTGACACTAGAGAGATTCAAAAGTCAATTAAATTTTTGGTACTAATATCTAAAGGAGAAATATAATCTCTTCAATTGAATATATTAACTACTAAATATCAATTATAACAAACACTTGAAAATTATTTTTATCAGGCTCATTAATAATTTGCATAGCGGAATAGGTAATTGCTTTTACTTCAGTTCCTTGCGGATGTTTGCCTAATGTAAATTCTTCTCCATAACACTTGCATTTAATTCTATATTCTTCGCCTTCAGTTAAAAACTCAGTAATAACAAGTTTACTACAAATCAAAAATGGTTCACAACTAAATAAAAATAGAAGTTCATCTAAAAAGTGGAACATCAAACTTTCCAAATCATGTCCTGTTGCTTCTATATCTGCTGATTGTTTTATATCTACTGAATGAAGTTCTGTCATGTATCCAAACATAGCTATGCCGCATTGTTCATAAGCTTCTTTCAGGCTAGAACCCCAAGCATGTAACCTATAATATATTGTAATGTGAAACAATGTTTCTTTATTTCAGTTTATACATACTGTACATCTGCTGTATGATCCAGATCTACAACAAAATAAGTATAAATATAGTTTGTTCCATTTTTACATAAACTTACATTCATATTTGCATGGTGGCAAAGCTAATTCCTCGGGTGTAAAGTTCTGTTCCATTTTAAAGATTTAGTTGTTAGATGTGGTGAAGAATAAATCTATTTTTCTTTTATGCAACAATTTGGATTGTAATTCACAATATAACTAAATGGTTCCAACTCAATCCGATTGCTAAATAAATATAACCTATAAATTTTCTTCTTTTTCTGTAGGTCTATGGAACCTATACATATCAAAGTCATTAAAATGCTTGAATCACTTTTTGTCAGCTAAATCCATCCAACTAAATACAATATTATACTATTACACAAGCCTTTGTGTCTAAAGCACATATAGGAAGCACTAGCACGGTATTGCATACAAGTAAAACCTTGATAAAGGGTACATTCCACTTAAAGATCGCATTGCACTCGTCGTCATTCCATTCAACCAACGTAAAAAGCCATGGGTGTTTGAAAGCTAAATTTTTAGGTGGAATGCATATTCTGTAGGCTTGCAAGAGTCGCCTTCTAATGTATTAAGCACTTTGTGCACGAAACCCATAAGCTTGGCACACAAGAATCAATTGGAAAAAACTTTAGCAAGTTTTCTGTCAAGTGTCAAATTTGAAAACATGTCCGAAATACAATGTACTTGATTAATTGAATATAAAATACGAATACTACGGAAGCACTTCTTTAAAACTATATTTTTCAGTATATATACCTTCATAAATCTTCATTAAATAATAATGCATATTCCTAATTTGTCTCTGAATTATTAAATATTATATGGGTGAAACCACACAAAATGTTCCAATCGTTGTGTGCGGTAATTGGAACATATACATTTGTCTATGTACGACTAATACATTATTAAATATTTTGATGAATTCATTCATCATCAAGGAAAACATATTATACAAATAATGATTAGATAGTATGTTATTCTTTCAGATTCTCTTTATGAATAATTACAGTAATAATGTGACTATATATACAGTATTTTTTATTTAGAATTATTTGTAAATATAAAATAAAGGGGTATTGAATTCTATGTACGCACCACGGCTGAAAAAAATTGTAATGTAAGTAACCATAAAAAGTAAATGTCATTAAGAGTGTCAAGTATGTATTAATAAATCTGAAAATAACCAGATACGTATTAATTCGAAATTCAAAATGATTCATATTTTTATTGAAGTTTGAATACAAAATAAATTTATTCCATACAGAACAGAAAACGAAAAATGGCCATATCAGGTTATTGCACTCAATTTTCTTTAATTAAAATAGTTTCGCTTGAACAAAAAACTTAAGTCACAAATATATTTTAATTGTAATCCACTGAATGAATTAGTGATAAATTACACAACTGTAAATGCTTGTATACAGATGTCACAACATTTTGGTTAAACATATCAAATTATTCGAATAAAATTAAAATTCAATGAGTTGAGAATTAGACTAATAAAGTAATTGTTCCTATGCCAAAAGTAAAAGCTGGTAGGATATGTCAGCTAACAAGACCGTCGTTTACTTTGTATTAGACAATTTGATTTAAAGATTGTTTTAGACAGTCTACCCTCTGGAAGGTAACTGGAGAATTTTATCCCAAAATTTCGTTTAGGGATCTAATGTAGTAAAATGCTAGCATCTTCCTAATTCATATAAAATTCAGTTATATTCAGAATGGGGTAATAGTTTTCGTTTTTTCATCGACTTTCCAGTTAATGATAAGAACTTGATTTATTGATGCCTGTTATTCTGTATCCATGTTGTATATGTGATAGTAGTGAGATTTACTAGTCATTTATATTTTTTTGGTACTAATATCTAAAGTAAAAATATAATCTCTTTCAATTGAATCTATTAGCTACTAAATATCAATGAAAACAAACACTTGAAAAATTTATTTTGAGAACAGATTTTATTTCATATAAGATCATTTTTATATTTGGCTGACTACTATCCTGATCATTCATTATTCGCTTGAAGTATATGCAATAAAACTCGACATACTTAACACTACGACATAATAATAATGATGGTAGTTAACAAAAATATAATTTTAACATTACTTAATTATACTGATTATGAAGGTCAATTGTAGTATTTATATTCAAAAATTCTTTCGTATCGATAAGACTGGATAATCGAAATCGGTTCATTAATTTACATTCAAAAATTTAGGACATAATAAAGATGTTTTATACGAAATTATCAATTATTGGTGTAGCGTTACCAAAAATGTAAGTAATTAAAATGTAAAATCAGTAACTATTATTTTCAATATTATGTTTCAGATTTTCTACACCATTCTATTATTCAAGATACAAAAGTACACTCAGAAAAATAGATAAATTATTAATCGCAAACAGAGGAGAAATTGCTTGTCGAATTATACGAACTTCTAAAAGACTTGGTGTAAAAACTGTTGCTGTTTACAGTGATGTTGATAAAAATTCCTTGCATGTTTCATTAGTAAGTATCAATCAATCAATTTGGATAATTCATAAGTCGTTCTTGTGTTTTAAGGACGTTTACCAAGTTCAGAAAAATGAATAGTTAGAGAAATATAATATAGAATTGTCGCTTGCACTTTTCATAAGGTTTTTTTCATGATTGGCTCTGTTATTTCAGATGATATGTTTGAGTAACACATATCTTTTCTGTTTTCATTTTTTATTAAATAATTTCATACATGTTTTTTTCATCTTTCTCTGATTTTTTTCTTCATTGTTCTGTGTTTAATTATTTTTGCTCTTCCATTATTTTATTGTGAGCAGTTTCCTGGCTTGTTATAAATTATGAGCTATTTGTAGTGTAGAATTGTATTATGCCTTACCCGTCTAAGTTTTCAATGGTTTCACCTACTTTAACCTTAACTATTTTAAGGCAGATGAGTCGTATGCAATTGGTCCAGCAACAGCTGCACTGAGTTATTTGAGAGGCGAGAAACTTTTAGAAATAGCTAAAATATCTGGCTGCCAAGCTATTCATCCTGGATATGGATTTTTATCTGAAAATGTTGAATTTGCTGAGAACTGCCAAAAAGAAAATATTATTTTCATTGGACCTCCAGCAGCGGCGATCAGAGATATGGGAATCAAAAGGTTATATCATACATAATTAAATGAAATTTTAGTTTTACCCATATTTCAAAGTTTTTAAATTGTGGCTTTTAATCTTTTCACATTCATATATTTACAACATGTTGAGTGATGAAAATGTTCACATATTTACCAAAAATTACAGATAAAAACTTTATATACTTAGCTATTTTTAATATTTTAAATATTTCCTAATGTTTGCTACTATTCTCAATAGATCACTCTAAAATAAAATCTCTAACTCGTAGTTGATGTGCATAATTGGGCAATATATCCATTATTCATATAATCATAATTGTTAATTTTGTCAATTACATATTGTAGTACTTCTAAAGCTATTATGGCAGCTGCGGGAGTTCCAATAATTGTAGGCTATCATGGAGAGGATCAGAGCACAGAAACTTTAAAACAAGAAGCTCGAAGGATTGGCTTTCCAGTTATGATAAAAGCTGTTAGAGGCGGAGGAGGAAAAGGTGAGCCTCTGAAGCTATCTGTCTGTTGTTTATCATTTTAAATTGTATTCCAGGAATGAGAATAGCTTATACAGAAGAAGACTTTGAAGAAGCACTGGAATCTGCAAAAACAGAATCTCAAAAATCCTTTGCCGACTCTGTAGTTTTATTGGAAAAATTTGTAACTGAACCAAGGCATGTGGAAGTACAAGTATTTGCTGATTCACATGGGAATGTAGTACATTTATTTGAGAGAGACTGTTCAGTTCAAAGGAGGCACCAAAAAATTATTGAGGAGGCTCCAGCAGTAAGCAAACCATGTACTTTAGTAACTTGTATTGCAAGAATTAATTTGTGTGTCATCAATTTATTGAAACTACAGAAAGTTTTGGATATTTGTAAATGTTATGTTCCAGCATCTAAAAACATTTAATATTATCTTAAAGCATTTTTTCTCAATTTTCCAGGATATTATTTAAATCTTCAAAAGGTTTTTCTGAGGGCTCTACATATTTATTTCTGTTAGCTAAAACCATAATATAATTTATAATTCATTTTAGCCGGGATTATCGCCTGAATTGAGGAATGAATTAGGTTTGGCTGCAGTTAGAGCTGCCAAAGCTGTTAATTACGTTGGAGCTGGTACAGTAGAATTTATTTTAGACAAAAAGTCCCATGCTTTTCATTTTATGGAAATGAATACAAGGCTCCAAGTAGAACATCCCATTACTGAGATGATTACAGGTAAATATATATGTTTGGTATAGTAGAGGAATATAGTAGTGAAGGAATTCACAACTTCAACAGTTTCATATTCTACAACAAGCAATTATAGAGATATCCATATTTGTAGATGTTTTTATTCTATTTTCTGATTTACTTATATTAAGCTTTGTTAATAATATCCATATAACAACTTTCTAAACTTCTAGTGCCATTGGCCAATGAGGTCTGGAATTATAGATATATTTTTTTATTATGGGCGTGACCTGTTCAAATATAAATAATTACCTATCAATATAAAAATTCAGTTGATTAAAGTATCGAGCAATTTTGCCTCATTACTTGAATGTATCTAATGACCAAATACTGTAATCTGCACTAACATAGAATTCAAATAATTTTGTTTAAACATTTTCTACACTTAACATTTCTGATTATGAAATTCTAATAATATCTATTGATATTTCTGTGGGTAAAATATTCTCATCTTCTTGATATAGATTATAGACTTGTTTTAGGAGTTTTATATTGATATGTTGTTTTACTATGTTATTTAAGTGTCCTTGACATTTATAAAAAGAGCTTTAGTAAAATACACAATTCCTTGACGTATAGTTTATCTAGAAGTCGGATTGTTGGGGATCGTTCATCTAAATTTAATCCTGTTGAATTTCTTAACACTATTTACAGCTACTTAGTTATGTAACACTTTCATATCTGACATCATGTGTTACTGGGAGTAATTATAGGTGTATTAATTTTTCTAAATATTAAATATAATTATTTATTTTGATTCATGTATCTATAACAATCGACCAAAAAAGTATTGTGAATGCATAACAATAATTATGTTGTAATTTCACATCAAATGATTTTTTTCATTATTACCGAAAATATATGTTTTGTTGTAAATTTTATATTTTCAACCATTGATTTGGTGATTAGGTACAGATCTAGTAGAATGGCAAATAAAAGTAGCATCGGGAGAAAAATTACCTCTACCCCAAGAGAAAATCAAATTGAAGGGTCACGCATTTGAGGCGAGAATATATGCTGAAGATCCTAGAGGTGGATTTCTTCCAGGCGCTGGTCATATTTCGTTTCTTTCGACACCTGAGGATTCAGAAGATACTCGTATTGAAACAGGTAAGAATAAATTTCTGATCTAACAGATTTTTATATAAAACTATTGAAGAATAAAAACAGTGACTTAGAAGGCAGATATATCAAAACGAATTGTATGGTCTCATTTATGTAAGTTTATACAAGTACAAAAGCAAATAAAGATAAATAATTTAAAAAATAAAATAATGAAAGAAGCATTTGTCAGATAATATGAGAAGTAAATGCATATCTACCTAATATATATATATATATATATATATATATATATATATATATATATATATATATATATATATATATATATTGCTACAAAAAGGAAACAGAAAAAAAGTGATATTTTCATTCCACTTCTGTCTACATATTCAATTATTTCTTTATACATTTGTCAGCAGGACTTTTGATATATTGTTACATTACATTGTTATAAATTACAAAAAATATGATAAAAATCGTATTTCAATGTCTGTATTTGGCTACAATAGCATATTTATCGATTCTACTAATATATGTTATGTATAGATGGATTAGAAATGTAGGTCCTTCATTCAAGGAAGTGAAAACAAATTTAAAATAGGCAATTGAGATCTGAGTGAATTATACTGAAATCAGTTTCAACGGTAAAGTTTCAAATATATTTATTTCAGGTGTCAGGGAAGGAGACGAAGTTTCCGTTCATTATGATCCCATGATTGCCAAACTTATAGTTTGGGGAAAAGATAGAGATGAAGGACTTTCGAAACTAAAAGCAAAATTAAGAGAATATAATGTAAGTACTTAAATTTTCTATTGAAACTTTAATATGTAAAAGAGTTGTGTATTAACTTCAAGATTCTATGTAGCTGTAGATAAATAAGTGTACATCACGATCAGAAATGGTTTTTATAGTTTTAAAATATCTAAAATTGTTTTTTGGGAAGATAGTTTATAATTTGTACCACTAGTGACGTTTTATATTTTTCAGATTGCTGGACTTAAAACAAATGTCAACTTCTTATTAGATCTTGCTAGTCATCCAGAATTTATGGCAGGAAATGTCCACACCAACTTCATTAAAGATCATTATAATACATTGTTTAGAAAAGAGGAACCAACTGGAACTCAAATATGTTTAGCTGGATTAGCAACTGTGCTATTAGATAAAGACTTTAATGATATGATTTCAATTTCTAAAAGAGATAAATATAATCCTTTTATTGTTGAATCTAATTTTAGGATAAATTACCATGAAGAAAAAAATGTTAAATTACGATTTAAAAATGATGGTAAGACACAATTTCTCAATTATTTTAATTATGAGCAGTCACATACATGATATTTGTACCTTAGTCTTAACAGTAGTGACTAAGAGAACTAACTGGATTCCCATTAGTGTCATTTCAAGTTTTTAATACCACCACAGATCGGAATTCTTTATATTTAAATATCAAGCAGTGTGTTATTCAACATTACAATTGAACAATTCATTGATATTTATGTGTATAAGAACTTGTCCTCGGGAAAAGAATATCTTTCATAAGAGGTGTAAAGGTATAACAACATCATTGATTACTCAACAACTCAAACTTTTTTGTGGTCAATGAAAGTTTTAAATTAAATAATTCAAATTATTATATAAATAATAAACTTATAACATTTGGATAAATTTTTGGATCGAAATGTAAGAATTATTACTGTATCAATTCCATTTCCCCCAATAAAATTGTAAAATATGGAAATTGATCAAAATAGATTTTTCAAATTACTATCTAGAGGTACAAAATAGAAGTAGAAACTCTCAAGGAAGAAAGTAAAGCTCTTCCTAATAAGCCTAATAATAAACAAGTATATTCTGATTGTATTTCAGCTTTAATAATACACTGTGTTGAGTAAATTTTTTATCATTGTTTTAACAAATCATTAATAGAAAATGTCTTCCATATGTTTGGAAAAATGTATTCATAGATAATATTCATATCAATGACCCTGAGAGTAAGTTTACTCGATTTGATATATAATATTTTTAAGAGATAAATAAAAGCATATTGTTTAATATAACCTTTCTATAGAACAAATGCAAATCGTTGCAGTTCAAATTTGAATCTCTTTATATATTTAGTACTAACAAATGAATACTGATTACTTCCTAAATTCCTCTGCATATCATTGCTTTAAACTTAACAATAAACATTGTTGTGATCTTTCCACAATTTTTTTTATCTATTAGAACTTTCATGATTTTTCAACATCTTGAAATTGTCTTTTCCAGACTTTTATTAGTTTTGTATATATTTTTATAGTTTCAATGACTTATTTTCTACATGTTCTATGTTTTGTGATTAATATTAGGAGAACTACTTGTCCCCCACCTGCCTGTATTCTAATTTCATTAATAAAAAATGAATATTTTGAAACATCGACAATATACTAAATGATAAAAATAAGAAATGGATTCACCATAGGATCTTTATAGAAAATTTCCTATCATTGTACAGGGTGCCCCTCAGGAAGGATATCATGTGGCTATTAAAAAGTATCAACTCCTTTTCTTTATCAATTTACAGGAAGATTTGTGAAATTGACCAAAAATTTTAATTCGCTATAGTGTTCACACATCTCAATATACTTTTGAAATTTTTTCATTATACAGTACACTACTATGAAGCATTCGACTGGTATTATCTAATCTTAGAAATTCTAGAGTCCGCTTTGGAAAAATCAATTTAGGGATTTTCAAACTACATAAATAACCAATGAATATTATATATGCGACAATGTTGTCGCACTTTTATTCAATTTTTTGTGAAAGATCAAATCTTACCAAAAATAAAACAACCATAATGACGCATAATATAATAAGGTATTAATTTAAACAAATTTTATAAATTGAATTTATCGAAAAGTCATACCTCATGTATTTGTTAATGTGTGTTTATTGTAAATGACTGAAATTTCATGTCCGACAATAATGCATTGTATTAACTTTACCAAATAAAAATAATGAGAAACACTAAAAAGTTTTAAAATCAAGATTGGCGTTGATCGTTGGACGTTTCCTGATATTTTATACTCATGGACATTATTGTAAATGTATTTATGTGTTAAAGAATACATATTTTTTCTGTGTGTATCTACGTTACATGATATTGTATTAGCATTGGTAGAGCTTTTGTTACTTTCATGCAAAATGCCACATCAGTTTTCCAACACAGAAAATACCAACATAATTTTTGTTTATGGGTTCTTTAATGGTAATGATAGAGCTGCTAATAGAGAATATCACAGGACCCTGATCAACGAACTTCCAGTCATCCAGCATTTGGGTCAGCTTTTAATAATTTGCATGAAAATGGCAATTATAAGAACAGAACGACATGTAGATGGAGTGGAGGAAGATGACATTATTGACGCTGTTATTATGAACATTACAATAAGCACTAGATAAGTAAGTCGAAAACTAGTTAGAAGCGGCCGCGACATCGCGGCTCCTCCTCCTCGGAATATATCGAAGTTGAATATATTTGGAATATGAATTATATATTTCCCTCTATATATGAATACATATATTCATTATATATATATATATATATATATATATATATATATATATATATATATATATATATATATAATAAACATAACTACATCGATTGATGCCATAAATAGCATGATAACTCTCATAGTTTCGAATTTATTCAATTTTATACTCAGGGATGACAACAATATTCCGGAAATTTCTCAGTTTTGTGGCTAAATTTTTGAAAATATGGGTTCGTCTAAAAGTATGGCGGAAAAGATCAAATATCATATATTCGTCGCCGGAGATTTCAGAAAAAGTTACTCAATCAAAAGTAAGTAGAGTCTTACAAAAAATCATCTGTACCCACATCATGTTCAAATGGTTCAGCAACTACATCCTAGAGATGAAATCCATAGGTTGGAAATTTTTAGATGGATTAACAATCATCAACATTTACAAAATATTTTGCCGAATTTCCTTGTCAATGCGAACGTTGTTATCCGAGGGATCTATTTTCAACATGATAAGGCACCCTCCACCTTGTACTGGCAGTGAGACAATATCTAATGTTTATGGCCTTCAAGATCCCCTGATTTCAATGCCGTTGATTATTAAATTTGGAGATGTTTGAAACAACAATATACACAGAGAATATTAATAACCAACAACAATTCATTGATAGAATTATACTCTTATGTTATACTATTAGAAATGATTCCCAGAGTATTTCAATACGGTAATTAACAATTCGTCAAATGTTTAGACACTGCTAGGTTCCATTTCGAGAATCTACTTTGAATTAATTTCTTTTTGTTGCACTTATTGTATATTTCAGTTCTTATTTATGAGTCTTAACTACATAATTTTCTTTATTGTTATTAGATACTGTTACACTATAGTTAATAAAAATTTATAGTCAATTTCACAAATTACCCGTAAATTAATAAAGAATAGGAGACATTTTTAGTAACCACATGACATCATCCCCGAGTGGCTCTATATAAGGTAAAAGTATGTAAAGTTCCATTATGACACACTCTATATCATAACTACTGTCATATCACATTGAAATTATTCTTCTAAATCTGATAATTCTCAAAACTATGAAACTTATCCTACTATATTTATAATAAAAATTATTTGTTACAGATTTGTTGGTTAAAATCAAATTCAATGACTCAAATAATCTAAGTATATCATGTGATGATGGAAAAACTTGGCATGCAGCTTTTGGAAAAATTAGGCAAGTTGATAATAGACGAATACTAAACTCTACAATTGATGGAGTTAAATGTAAAAGTACAATTTATAGAAATGAAGAAATATTAGCCATATTTGATGAAGTAAGTTTATATTAATACTATTCTATATTCAAGGAAGCTCATATAATTTATCAACAAAAAAGTCCTCTTAAAATTATTCTGCCAATTATTTTTGTTATCCAGTTATCATATTTTCTCTATACTCATGTTAAGTTTGAATGCTATTTACATTGCTTTGGTTTGTTGTAACAATGCATTTAAATGTGGTCAAGATAAGGAGTGATATTTGCCTTGTTCTTACCAGCTATCTATTTAATCCAAGTTAGAATCATTAATGGCACGGTGCTTACAAATAGTCCTTAATACTTTTTCCCAAACATAACTCAGGCAGTCATTCCAAAACTTACATTACCAATTCGAAGCACTCGTTTCCAGTAGATAAAAGAAATATAGGGATTTTTCTCTAGTTCTGTATCTATTTCTTTTAGACTGGAAAGATTGAGTTCTCTTTGCCCCAACCATCTTACGCAACAGATGAAGCTGAAGAATATTCAACTGGGCTAGTAAACAAGGCGGTCGCTCCAATGCCTGGAGTATTGGATAAACTGTTGGTAAAAGCTGGAGATATAGTCCAAAAAGGAGATTCTTTATTCATTCTTATTGCTATGAAAATGGAATACGTTGTGAAAGCATCTAGAGATGCTAGAATTGATAAAGTTAATTTTGGTGTTGGTGAAAATGTTCCTAAAGATGCAACTATAATTCAATTTAACGCAAAAAATTCATAAAGATGTTACATTAGAAGATTATTCAACAAACAAAACGTTTTGAAAAATGTGTGGTATAAAGTGAAAAACGTAGGATTCAAATTCTAATCATTCTTACAGATACATAATGATAACAAGTTATATTATGTACTAGAAGAACTTAAGGAAATTAATGGATATTTAGGTTTTTCACTTTATGCCTAACTTTGATTAATAAAATATATTCATTGTGCATTCTTCTTTTCTATAAGAATCAATTTTTCTACATAATATACTTTCAGTACATTAATTTTAAAATTATTATGGTATATTTTAAAATTGGTACATTCCATATATTATTAAAAACCATTTGGTAATTTTTTGTTGTAATTTTATCGTGGTTGAAACTAGAAAAATGTGAAATGAATAATTGCTTGAATATTGTGACAAATGATAATGATTTTTGTACCCCCGTTAAAAGGCATAAGAAGTTTTTTGTAATTTTATATTGTTAATTGGGTAATAAAGTTGTCAACATAGTGTGTCGTTTATGCTTAACTTATCAATTACCCGAATGTTAGAGAATTTTTCATAATGTATAATATCTAGAATACTGGGAATATGTGAATAAATGTAGAGGAGCAGCACTGGCAGTACTGACACGTGTGAACTGTTCATTTCAACTATGGGAGATACTTTTGAATGTAAGAATGTAAGTTCTCTTCTAGAAACTGAATATTTGTTTCATTATTAATTCCTAGAAAATGAATTATACTAATGAATAATTGTTGATTATATGAATTGTTAGTTGAAATTGTCTTATATTTATGCCATGGACTCATAAATTATGCAAATACTATTGTTGAAAATTGATCTTCGGATTTGTTCTACTATTTTTATGAATTGTTTCTTAGTATGTTGGTTGATGTTTCTAGCTTTGGAATTGAAGAATTTTCTGGTTTCTTTAAGAGAAAATGTAAGACAGACTTGCTGATTCTATTGTTATATTATTAGAGAAGTGATATTTTCCTTGGTTTTAGTTTGTTGTAGAAGATGAATTTTGTGTCATTGGCATCTATTCCTAAAGTTATTTAGTTTTGTCTTTCTTGTTTAGGCTTCGTTTTTCTTTTTCTAGGGCCTTTAAGGAGTAGTACAACTAATTAGAACCCGACAGTATGATAGTAGAATTAAGGTTTCAACCATTATTTTCGAAAAGTCTTGCTTCTTACATTATTTTGGTAGATTTTGTTGAGGACTGTAATTTTTTCTAGGTAATTCGAGAAGAAGATATGAACAATGTCCGTAATTAATTATTTCTTGTAGTGAAAGATTTGTTTATCCTTTTTATTTTCAAGGAAGCTTATAATTACATCTAAAAATACAATTTGTTTACCATCCTTGAAAATATCTTTGATAGTTCCACTTCTTAACGCACTTTGATTACTTCATTATTTACTTTAATTCATAATTTGCTTATGATAACTAGCGATGAAGTTATCAAAATTTTTGGAGGTTGCGAAGTACAACTAATTTAGATTAATCAGGTTTTCGTATATAATAGTATTTTTGTAAGTGAATTAGTACATCTCGGCGTACAGGTATTCGTTGATTATAAAATTTTATAGACAATTGAAAATGATGGCTTGTGACCTAAATTTTGGTTGTGATTTGATTGAATATGTTTAATCAGAGCTACTTCTTTTGTTCTATATATGTGTTTAATCACTATGGTATTCAATGTTACTATAATCATTAAAACTACCAAATGCCGATGTCCTTGGAAAAGCTAACAGCCAAATTGAATTCATTTTTTTAACGCAACTTGGCAAACTGTAAGGCTTGTCTATAGTTTCTTTCCCCTACTTGCATTAGCGGCATTCTGGATCGTCCTATAGCATAGAGATGGCGTCTTAGATGATTGTGTCTGGTTAAAAGGCCAGCCATCAGTATTTCGTGCCTATTTAAACTAAGCAATTGATTGAGCCCAGTGGTGATTTTGCTAATCTCATACTGGGGAGCGATTTAGTATTGTCAATAACGTTTACTTATAGAATTATCAGTTTACTTGTACATTTGCTGTTGAGTTGTAAAGATCCCGGGATCTTCAATACTTATAGTTATCTTAGATAGTCAAATGGTGCCCAACGTATAATTATTGTTCTTGAATTTTGATTTTCTTGAATGAAAAACATATCATTTCGATGATAAAGATATTTCATTACTTCTCATTCGAGAAGAGAATGCCACGTCTTTTCAAAATTTTTCCCCATCAATTATTTTCTGCAGTTAAATCCCAGCGATTTCAATAGAATTCTGTCGAATCTACTTTACTAGAATTTCAAATTATACTTTAATTTAAAATAAAAAGATTTGAGATTTAGTTAAATTATATGGTATTTTAAAAAATCGGACCATAATAGATAATTCTTAAATTATACTACAGCTGATTTCTTGGGCCTTGCTTGCACATTTAAAATAAAAAATTAAAATATAGTTTCCCCAAAATGTGAATTTTACATATAATTATCATAAACATGATAAGATTAATGAAAATATTCAAATCTGAAGCAATAATCGAATATTTTCATGATAAATGAAGAAAAAAATTTACGTTACCAGCGCAATAGTTTAAAGGTTCGCGATCTTTATAATTTATAACGCAGTTACAACCGCGTGATAACTGTTATTTAATTAAATCGATATTTTCCTAATTCTGTATATCTATGACTTACAATGACTATCATGAATCATGGTATATGTAAAGAAGATAAATAAGATTCTGCAATAACCGCTGAAAAAATAATGAGATTCGCTATTACTATAAAGGATGTATATTAGAGCTGCGTGTAGCATTAGATGAATGGTAGATCAAATTTTATAAGAAAGAAAATGCAGCATTCTTAAATATTATGTTATACTGTATATCGTTTATAGCGTCACAAAAATCTGTAAAAAATCCTAATCGTAAAAGCTTCTCTATATCTTCTAAATTTTCACAAATGTCTATTTTTTTTTTCATGAACAATACTTTCAAATAATCTCATCACTTTGTAGCAAAGAAGCTTTTATAAATTCGCCATTAGATAACGTTTATCACTGTTTGCAACAAGGTATAACACAACTTAACAAACACAAGCAGCTAACTTCTGAGAACAGACTTTTTTTGCAAATATATTTCACGAACTTTATGAAGTTTCACGTAGAATTACCGCTTTTTGCTTTTGAGAAATTTTTGGTATGATTAGGAGAAAATCTGTACGCCCCGACTTGAAGACAATGACAACTGTCAATATGTAAATTAATTCTTACGAAATGTAATATTAAATTTTGTCTATGTGGTGTAGTAATTAAGTTCCGTGAATTTGTCAATACAAAACAAGCAAACGAAATTTTATTATTGAACGATTCCAACGCTGCCGCCAAAATTCAAAATATAATTTGTAGTTCGTCTGAAGTTAACTCGATCAGAACCACCGATACAGCTTTTTCGACCTACTTGTGTGTGCTTTCTTCTTAAGAACTAAAAAAGTCACAGTGGTAATATCGAAATTTTAAGTTGGATGCGGTATTGTTGAAATGGCAAAAACACTTTCACGGGAAAATGGGCAACATCCACGTGGATCTTGTGTTCTACTAACATATGCTCCTCGTTGAACGATTTCGATTATTCAAGTAATTGGAATTTACGAGGGATTTCCGCCAGATTTCACGAACAATTTAATCAAGATACGCTACTTGTAATGGAAGTCACTCAGTTTTACGACTATACTAATAACTTAAAATAAAACTGAAATAGTGTCCCTTTTCTTGTGGGAAATGACTATTTTCCCGTAACTTAATTGCCATACTTCATATGCTCAGAATATGGGCTCAAACTATGAGAGTAAATCATCTTTTCCAAGGAGGCTTTCCTTACCTTGTCTGAAAGGTTTTTGCAATATTTTTTTTGTGAATGTTCTTTCAATAAAACAGCTTTGTTTGATATTAAAGTAACTTTTCTTTTCTTCTTCTCTAATAAATCATTTATTGTTGAAAATAACGCAGGGTAGAAGGAGAATGAGAGCCTACTAAGGAAAAAGTTTGATAAAAGGCTTTATGGATACTTTTGGAACTTTTTATTAGAAAATAAATCCTTAGTCATTTGACTACCCTTCTATCACATTATTAGGAATTTGGCCACAGATTAACTTTGAAATAAAAAAAAAAAAAAAATTGTTCTCATTACCCGATTTTGCAGTGAATGAGAGTCTGTGTAATGGAAGCTTCTTAATTATTAGAGTAGCCTCAAAAATTTCTATGTCAGTCTGAAATCTCACTTCACATAAAGTTTAATATAAATGTAATTATATGACAATTAACTTCACGGATCCAAGCAAAAAATGCAAATATAATCAACCGGAACATTCTTTATGTTCCCATTGACCACAACCTCTGCAACAGTACCACATTTTATTATTTTGTTGATTATTTTGTTCTGTGTCATAGCAAATAGCATACAATATCTCTTCTTATGAAAATTCTGAATCATTGTCGCAAAGATCTCAACGTCTTCTTCTTCAGACGTGTCACTTTCATCTTCTTTTTTACTGTTTTTACTTTTTGTTATTTGTTTCTCCCTTCTTCATTTAATATAAGTTTTATATTATTTTTCTAAACGTTTCTTCTTATTCTTTTCATATATCATTTTCATTGGCAAATATCACTAAATTTTGTTTGGCGCTTTACATCACAAAAAACGCACGAACGACTTAATAATGCATACAAAATATGTATATGAATACTGTAAATCAGAAGAATATTCTCTTGGGATAAAGAAATTTCATAAAACCCTTACCAGGCTTGTTAACAAATGATAGAGAAACAGCATTTATTAAACTTTGAGAGCATTTGTGATTTTGATCTATGTAGATTTTCATGCATTCATTATATCATCAATAATCGTCACCTAGAAAACATATCATATACCATCTTAACAAAAACCTTGTACTCTTATTATTTTCAACAATTTTTATACAGACGGGTGATCCTGCAGATTTCATCGTCATTTCAGAAGCTGCAGGAATACAATTTACACCTTGTAGTCACGGGTCAAATCGCAATCATTTAACGGAAATTTAGCGGCAGTTTTTCAGATTGAACATGAAAATATTGTTAATTTTGAATATTTAAAACCTATACTAATGTAAATGAAAAATAATGTTGTTGAATTAACCTCATTAATTTAATATTCTTCCAAACAACGTAGTTGTCGTAAACGATAAGTTCCAAATCTAGTGTATAGTGTATGTAGTATATCTATATATCTTTGAGGTCAACGAAAGTGTAATTAAATTTTATAATTTGCAAATCACGTCTTAATATTATCCACTGAAATTACGAAATTTCGTTAGATTATTATTGTAAAAAAATTTAAAACAAAATGTTGCAAAAGCAGCATCAAAAAATTATCTGGAATACCTGATTATTCATTTTCACACTCATAATAGCATATTATTTAATGACCATACAATATCGATAGTGGTCATTATACGGAAAGTATTATCGTTATTTGTTCAGGACATAATTTATGTTATTTTTTTATCAACAGAATTATGTAACAAATTAATATATTGAAACATAAATATAACTAACTGGTTATTTATATTGACGATGAATTGAAGAATTTTTCTTATAATTATTATTCGCAATATTAATCTTTTATAGAAGACACAGAATGTTTGATAATGAAATATAATATTTCCATGTTGACATCCAGATATCACATTTTTATATCCTACACCTTTAAAGTAAAGTCCTCTTTTTTTACGAGTACGCAATAGAACAAAAATTCATCAATCAATCAATTCATCAAAATTCAGTTTAAAGTAGGTTTTCTCGAAAATAATAACAATCTTCAACCAAAAGTTTGACCCATTTTTATTAATCTCCAAATAGAAAATTTTCGAAAAAGTATCTCTGTTGATTATAATGCTAGTCTTTTTTCAAAATCAACTTTAGTTAATTCCTTTTGCAAGTAAATTTGGTAAGGGTGAATTTTGTTTTTGTCAAGTATTCTTTGCATACCGTAGTAGCGCAGCTTTTGTTCGCTGTAAACACTCCTTACACTTGTATGTGGGTTTTCGTAACTGCCAGCTAAACATTACTTCTATTTTCTTCTGTAACTAAAGTTTTTAATCGTTCATGCTTTTCATAATTAATTGAACCCGTGCAATAAAAGCGCTTCGTTTTTCCTTCATGATAATTTTGTATAATAGTTTCCTTCGAATTGAATTTGATTTGAAATATTTTTGTAATACTGTTGAAAACGGCTCGTACTATTCAGGGCTTTCGAAGTAAACATGATATTGAATACCTGGTGAAATGAAATCTTTGATAAAATTGATAACATCTTGCTCCAGATTATTTTTTTGATATTTGTACTATAATTCGTTTCTTTTTCTCGAATGAGATTCTAGTTTTAGGTTTTGCCGGAGAGTGTAAAACAGAACTAATTATTATTTAATTCTGTCCAGTGTTGACCGGACATTTTGTGATGGGAATGCCTATAACCGGATTTTCTTCGGAATTAGAATGCATTGTAAGAGATTCGTTATCGTCTACGTTCTTTATCGTTGAGTTCATTTTCGCGGTCAGGTGTTATATGCTGTATTGCACGGTCAGAATCGTTGTTAGTTGAGTTCGTTGTGGGCGAAATTTCAGGGTCTAGGTCAGTGTCTGGGTTTACTATCAAGGATATAGAGTCTAGGTCAGGGTTTTCGTCTTAAATTGTTTCTATCGTCGGGGTTCTTAACTGATTTTCGATTGTAGTTGATGAAGCTGTGTTGAGACTTCGTTGTGATTGTGATGAAAATGGCACATCATCGATATCTAAATCGCGATGTAAAATATCATCAGTATTTTTTCAAAATCCTTGATCATTGAGGACTTCGTTTGTTTCTTTGGTATTGATTTCAATTCTGGATAGTGCGTCTGCATTAGTATTGAGTTTTCCACGTTTGTATACAATTTTATAATCGAATTCGTCTAATTTGATTCGCCATCTAATGAGTTTGGAATTTGGGTCCTTTAGAGAAAAGAGCCATAGGAGAAGTTTGTGATAGCAAACAATGGTAAATTTTCTGCCATATAAGTAAGGTCAGAAATATTTTGTGGCTCATACAATGGCCAATAGTTCTTTTTCTGTGGTATCATAATTTCGTTCGTTAAGTGTCCGTGATGCGTAAGCGATTGGAAGATCTTTTCCGATGGGCCCTTGAGAAAGTACTGCTCCGAGGGCGTCCGTGGTCAGATTAAATGGTTTTATGAAGTCGGGATAATGGAGAATCGGATCGTTAGTTAAGATGTTTTTGCATGTGTCGAAGCAGGATAGAAATTCGTCATTGTGTTCGATTTTTGCGTCCTTTAGGCATTTTGTCAGTTGTGGTCAAGTGGGCAAAATTTTCTATGAAGTGTCTATAGTATCCTATCAGTCTTAGGAATCCTTTTATTTGGTTGGTGGTCTTGGGTATAGGATAATTTTTAATGATAAATAAATTCCGATTTATCCAACTTTATTTTGAAATTGGTTTATCTAAGTCGATCAAATACACATTTTAGTCTTTCTACGTGCTCTTGCAGTGAAGTTGAGAAAACGATTATATCATGAAGGTAGACCAGGCATTTTTCGTTTGGTATACCTCGCAGTATATTGTTCATAGCCCGCTGGAAAGTAGCCGGGCATTTTTCAATGCGAATGGCAATCTAAGAAACTCCCAGTGTCCTTTTCGGATATTTCGAGCCATTTCGACCTGAGGCTAGATCTAAGGTTGTAAAATATTGGCATCTGCCTAATTTGTCTAATAAGTCTGTTATATTAGGTAGATAATAGGTAATTGTCATCAATCGTTTTCTTGTTAAGGCGTCTATAGTCAATTACATGAAATTTAGCTTTTCCGGAAGCGTCTTGTTTCTTCGGAACTACCCATATGGGCGCATTCCAAGCACTCGAGCTCGGTCGGATAATTTTGTGATCTGAAAATTTTTGAATTTGTTTATCTACTTCGTTTTTGTAGACAAAAGGATATCGATAGGTCTTAACGTAAACAGGTATTTCGTCAAAAGTTCGTATTTCATGTTTAATTTTACTTGTAAAAGTAAGTGGTGTATTTTCGTTATAAAATATGTCAGAGTATTCAGCACAAAGTTTAAGTATTTTGGATTTCTCTTCATCATTTAAATGATCGATTCTAATTTTATTCAAATCTAAAGTTTGCGTCTCTTTTAGGTAATTTAATTCGAAATTTTGGAAATCATTATTATCAAATATTTCTACAGGAAGTGGTACTGAAAATTTAATTTTACTGGATTTGTGGTAGTATTTAAGATTGTGGTGATAGCTTCTCCGTTGTGAATGGTAAAGATTCTGGTATTTCACAACCGTGAAATTTTTGATGATGGATTATAATTTCGCCATTTTTTACATTGGTTTTTATTTTAATAACTTTTTCCGTTCTAGATTCGATAGTAATAGTATTTATGTCTTTCTGAGTTTTGTAATAGTTTAATTTTATTTTGCTTTGTGGAGTGATTAACCATCTGCCAGAAAAGTCCAAGTTGGCTTTTAGCAATTTAAAATTATCTAGGCCAATAAGTCCTTGGAATACACTATGAAATTTGAATACATAAAATTTAAGATTCAAATTATCGGAACGGTTGAAGATTTTTGAAGAAGGAATTAAAGTGCTATATTTGTCATATAAATGGGTCATGAGTTAAATTTTCTGAAAAATACTGAAATGCAATTTCGAGATCTATAAAGGATCTTAGAATGAGAGGTGATAGTGAAGTGTGTACTTTGATACAAAACATCTGGAAAATCACCTTTCACAGGGTACTGTTCGTGAGATCGTATTCTATGGTTTCAACCCAACGCTCAGCATGCTCTATAAGACATTGGTAAAACCATTCTTTGTGCTTAGATGTAGGTGTGGTAGGAGTACAATACCACCAAGTAGTAACCCCCTTCGGACTAACTAAACCTGAATATTTCCCCAATAAAACCTCATATATTCGTGTCAACTCACCACATACCTCGGCAATAATAGCATGATCGTCTGAAATGATTTCGAAGTACACTAACTCTTCATAATTTCACCAGATACACAACAAGACTTTCCCTCGAATCGGTCTCTCTTTACGACGAGTTCTGGTAATTTTCCTTTGTCTAACGACTAATTTTCTATGTTCGAGCTGTTTAGAAAAATTCATTTTTCATCGAAAGTAACAATGCGTTTAAAAAAATGATCAACTTACAGCAGGGTAAAGAGCTGTTTACACACCTCTACTCGAGGTTTCTTTTAAACCTCGTGACACCATTCTACATCTTATATAGATCTTACCTAATGATTTTAAATGGCGATGTATAGTATCTCTAGAAGGTCCAAGGGAGTCCGATAATCGGCGAGTGCTGGTACTAGGTTGCTTTTCTTCTGCATTTGTTGCAACTTTAATACCTCATCCAGGTGGACGACCTGAGAGGGAACGATCTTAAAGCGTCAAATCTCCACCATCATAATGATTCAAACAACGCTGTACCGCTCGCTCATTAAAAAATGAATATTTCCAAAAAATAATTGGGATTATTTGTAAACTAGAGCCTTTCTTAATCGTCTTTTTGTCGTAACACGTAACAGTAATTCAAATTAGTTTAGTTGATTCCGTTGTTTGATGATAAAATTCTTGTTGGTTAAATTTGAGTCACTGGAAGAGTGAATTGGTTTGTCCGTACGTGTTATCTAAAAAAATTCTTGATATATAATTGAATTAGTATTTCTAAGAAATTCTTTATCTCACCTTAAAATATCATATTTTCATATAGATAAAAGAATATATCAAACTTTTTCTTAAATATAATCTGAATCTTATAACAGATGATCTTATCTCTATAATTATGTGATAATAAGTAATTACCAAAGTGAATTGTTAAGAAACAAAGTATAAATATTGCGTTTAATCGATTTAGGATAGATTAAAATAATCTTTTAAGCTGTAGTTATTTATACTGTTTCCACCGATTTGTGATTTATACGAATGATATTTTACGAAAAAAAGTTTTCAATATAAAAGTAATGAAAGGTCATGAATATTTCTTTTTGTTTTAAATTTTTACGTGCATTTTAATTCATTCAATATCATTGTTTATAAAAAAATTGCTTATCACACAATTGGTAAATAAATAATAGTAGTGATTGTACCAACGTTAGACATTCTATGTGTGTATTTGGTGATTATGGTCAGGTTAGTACTCAACATATTTTTAAATCTTTGTCGAAGTGATTTTTGGCGATATGATTATTGAAATTAAGTTGAGTGATATGGATATAAAATTTAATTCTATTCGAAACTGCTTATGAAATGAACTTTGTTATATTTAGATATACTTAAGATAATTTACATTATCGAATTATCAAACGTCCAGATGAAGATATTGAACTTTGTCCAGAACGGGGTACATCTTTTACCACATCTAGACTGTTTATTAATACACCGTACGTGTTGAAGATAAAATACTGGGAATCATGTGAAATATTTCTAGTGCTTCTGTCCATTCCATTCTTTTTCATGCATAATTAGCAACATATTTTCTATTTGGTAAATTATGGAAAATTTATAATAAATTTCAGATTCGTTAACAATATGAACCACTCTAAACAAACTAAATGACAGATGACATTCAGACTCTACGTAAATATAAAAAACGATAGTTGCTCCAAATTGGCTACAAAATATTACCACAAACCTTTGAAACGAGGTTTTAGAATTAAGTCTTGGTACTTTTTTTATTGAAGTATTATGGCTCCATATATTTTGTTTGGTTTTCCTTGGATGTTATCTCTTCATTCATTACTTGTTATATGCTAGCATTTCTTCACATTCATCTTTCTCCTTTCTTTATAGCGAACATAAAGTAATCCATGGACTCATTAGTATCTAAATAAACAATAATAATTAAAATTCACGATACCTATTTTTTTGGGTTTTATCTCTTACTCTATTGTCTAAAATCACATGTGCGGATTGACGGAAAAGCCGCTTTTCAATAACATAATTATTGTAAAAAATATTTTCTTTATCAATATAATATCCCTATCGAACCATACAAAAAGAAATTACACCTCTTTATTTGTTTAAAACCGCTTTCTACGGAGCCATTTGTCAAGTTAAAGAATAAAAGTAATCGAAGGATGCCAGATCAGGTGAATATCACAGATGAGGCAGTAACTCTTAATTTGGACAGGTGCATAGTTATCTTTTTCTCTTTGTCTAAATAATAAACTTTTGGAAGCCCAAAACACTTTTTGCAAAAAAATGGATTTTGCTTTTTTGAGAGGAAGTTCACAGGATGAACTTGTTTCGATAGTATTTTTGCTTCTACATCAGGAACTCCATATAATAAATAGTCAAAAAAGAGTTAACCTAACCACTCAAACAACAAAACTTGTGTGGAAAGTAATATTTAAATTTCAGTCTAATAGTTCGTAGCCACAATAAGTCCTTAGTCCTTAAGCGAACCATTGGTAATACTTAGTAAGCAGTAAATAGTAGTAGATTGTATGATATTATATATGATTGTATGATATTATATATATATATATATATATATATATATATATATATATATAGTTTTTTATTGGGAAGGAAACACCAAAGTGGACTAATTTCAATATATTTTTCGAGCTTTCGAATACTTATGTATTCATCGTCTGGGACTGAAATTATGGTTAAATACAATATGAGTAATATGTATAATATGTTATATGTATAACAATAATAAAATTTTACTTACAATAATTAATTAAGATTGCCGGTGATTTTTGATATTATTAAAGCTTGTACACAGAAAAAAGCATTCTCCTTGGCACTATCAACAAAGGTATATTAAAAAATGATAATAATGATGCTATCCAAAATATGAATAAACCAAAAAATTCATAATTGGAAAATAAAATTGCTTTTTTCCCAATGACCAAATTGAGCTTTCAACGTATTTATAATTTTCACGTGCTTAATGTATAATATTAAACAATGAACCATATAAACATGTTAGCGTGAATAATGGGATTATAAAAAATCACGAATGTGATTTTCAAATGCCTAAGTTACACGAAGAAAATTCCAGAACATTCTTTAAAATAAAACGCAATAAGATTAAATTTCACAAACATTTGTCAGCATTTATTTTATTATAAATAAGATTAATGTAAATAACTTTAAGAATGAATATTGTTAGTTTGTTCTTGATATTAATTGTATTCATTCGATAACATAAAAATTGTAATATTTTTGTGTTAATAAAATTTTTAAAAATATTTTTCGAGTACCGAAAAATATAATTCCTACGCTTTTTTATTTATCTAGCCGTAAACAAATTATTCTTTCATAGTTACATATCGTAGTAATTTAAAAATAACAAGATGAGTTTGAATGATTAACAAATAAACTATGGAAAATTTATTTTTTTAGTGTAAATAACTTTATGGAGAAAACGTAATAGTTATACTGTTACATAAGACAATAATTATCGATGAAGTAAATATTTTTTGTGATGATATGATATAAACATTCTGATATTTACAGATTGTTGTTAGTACTTGTTGTGATTATAATATGAATAATTCTAATTACATTCAATTCTGTGGTTTGTTTGTTATCGTAGCATCATTTTTCCTATAATTGGTGACGTTGACTTAATTGCCAAGGTTGGAGCAAGATACGCAAAAATTTTTGATACTAATAATGATTCAAAAACCATTTTTTGTTATTATATCGCAACCCAACTTAAATAAACCTATCACTCCGCTGGATGCTTAAATGCTCGCATGAAAACTTCTGTTTCCCAAGCTAGGATTTCCGAGGATCATACCAGATGATATTTTATGTTCAACGAATTACGAGGATATATTGATATCTAGTTAGCCTAGACCAGTTCCATGCATACACAAAATATTGTGTTACCATAGCAACGAACAATAACTTATTAGAAGTGTCAGTGTAAAGTTTGACGTCAGAAAAGTAAACCAGAGTTACGCAATTAATTAAAAGAAAAAAGATGTCCACCCAAAATGGGAAAATCGAAAAATTGGAGAATTGAGCCATCACCAAGTACCTATATTTAAAAGGGTTAAGAGGTAAGCAGATTTACGAAGATATGCTTAATACCCTTGGTGATCAATGTCCTTCGTATGCGACCGTGAAAAATTGGACTGCAAGCATCAAAAGAGGTAAATTTTTCATTGAAGATTATGACCGATCGAGAAGGCCAGTTTCTGTGTCAGTCCCCGAAAATATCGATGCAAGATATCATGACTTGATTTTATCAGACCGTCGAATTGGGCTAAAACGGATATCTGAAGCAATGCATATTTCATAAAAACTCGTTCATCATATAGTACACGTAAATTTGGACATGAGCAAAATTGCTGCAAAATGGATCCCCAAATGTTTGACCAAAAGCGTGCAAGGGTAGAAACATCGCGTTCGATCTGTGCTCGATTTGAATACGATGTAGACTTCTTAAATCGAATTGTTACTATGGATGAGACTTGTGTACATTTCTACGATCCATAAACAAAGCAACAATCAATGGAATGGCCACACTCTGGCTCTCCAAGACCTAAGAAGTTTCGTGTCCAAATCTGCTAGAAAAGTTCTTGCTTCAGTTTTTTGGGATTGCCATGGAGTAATCATAATTTATTTTTTGGTTAAAGGTAAAACAATATTTGGAGGTAACTATTCGACATTACTGATCACTCTACGAGAAAAATTAAAGAGAAAAGACGCGGAAAGCTATCCAAAGGTGTTTTGTTTTTACAGGACAACGCCCTTGTACACAAATCTCATGTTGCCATGCAAAAAATTCGTGATTTAGGGTTTGAATTACTAGAACACCCTTCTTTTTCACAAGAGAAAAAAGTTTAAAAGGTCGTAAATTTTCTTCCAACGAGGAGGTAATAAAAGCTGTGGAGGTCTGGTTTGCAGAGAAAGAAGAAACTTTTTTTGAAAGGTCTAGAGACGTTGCAAGTTCGCTGTAATAAATGTATCCAATTAAGAGGCGAATATGTTGACTAATAAAATATTTTGACATTGAAATTTTGTTTGGTTCTATAGTAGGCTAAGAATTTTTCAATATATCCTCGTATAGCCGCCTAGATTAAGCTCGTTTGATCCTGTATTTTTGTGAGTGTATTTTATCACCACTTAATGAAAACACGTGTTTTGAAGCATCGACTATTGTGCTCCATTTATTTCTGTCCCACATCTGTTTGCTCCAGTCACGTACTCCTAGAGTTTTTAAATCTTGTACAATCTGATCTTCCCATTTTTTGATCTACTTGGCAATTGTTTGTCGTTCTGTCTCAATTCTGTAATCTATTGTACTTAGAGTTACATCATCAGCATTTCCCTTGATTTCTTGTTGACTCTTATTCCTTCCATCTTCGAATCCTTGAATTATTATATTATTGCGCCTTATTTATCTTTCTATATTTTCCAGTCTCTCTTCTTGTTCGACTATTTGGACAAAGCTATTGATTTTTAATTCTTCTATAATATATGCATTTCTGTCTATTTTTTCTTCGATGCTCATGAGACTTCTTTTATCTGTAAGCACATTCCTATAATTGTTTCCATATCGACTTTTTCTTTTTTGACATTCATTTCTCTACTTACGCACCTCTTTTGTCTTGGAAAACAGTGTTTGTTTATCGCTTTTCTTGTCGATATTAAGTAGTATTTAGATTATCGATTTAAATAATTCTGATTTGTTTTATATTTAGTTTTTCCCTTACTTTAATGGTAAAGAAATAACCAGTTATATATATGATAACTTATACTTACACAAGATATTTCTAAACTTTCTGATAATTATACTCCTACGATTTAACTGTGTACTATTCACATTAGATGCAGGACCGTACTCCGCCCAACTGCCATACTGCTTCAAATAAACACAAGTAGTGATCGGTATCATCAGCAATAGTCTCTAGAATCATGACCCTATAAGTCTTCAGCAAATTGCTTTCAACAGCAAATACATAGTTTTCTCCTGACAATTTCTGCATATTAAGATGATTCGTTAATCCAATTATATTCAAGTCTCAGTTTATTCATCCGCCAACAAACTATGTTTAAAAGAACATCTATCTCTGAAACCAAAGTAATCATTACAGCTACTTCATCATTTTCCCAGCCCTTCCCCCAAATTTCTTGATAATTATCTGGATTCATTATCAAACTTAAAACTAAATACTGTTGATTGCCCAAAATACCTGAATTATGACCACCTACCTTTTTATATCAATTTCTCTGTCGTTTCTTCATTATATGATCTATTTCTCTTTCTTTAGTGTTATTACACATTACATGTAAAAAGTAACTATCTTTATTTTCATAATCGTGAGATCTATAAAAATGTATATCAAGCCTTTATTTCGTTTATTATCTTTACAAATTGATTTTTTGTTTTTGGATATCGTTTTATCCTTTAACATCATCATCATATATTCAATTATTGTTTTTATTTTACTTTTGACTTTGTTTTTAACTCTTCTAATACCAACGTAATTAATTTAAAAGTTGGATAGGTTTCTATATTTGTACACTGGGTACTTTTGGGCTTTTGTTCACCAAGAACACATTAAAACTACTAACTATAACTTGTAATTACCTAATTTTATGAAATTTTGAAGGATCATGATTCATATAAATAATAGATAAATAAATACGTGACCAAACGGCTATACGAATCTTAGCATGAACTATTGATATTCAGGAAAATCTTGAATATCAGGAAATCAACATTTATTAGAAATTACTTGATGTTTACTAAAGATAAAGCATTAGTTCTGAATTCCCATTTTAGTAAACAACAATTGAATTGAATATTCTTTTATAGAAATTATCGTATGAATATTCAATGTGAATATAAATATGGCAATAAACTTGCCACAGCATTTTACAATCGACGACCTTCAATATATATATATATATATATATATATATATAATATATATATATATATATATATATATATATATATATATATATATATATATATATATATATTAAAAGGAAGATAAATTTTGACATTTTGGCTTTCTAAATCTAAATATAAAGACTTAAAGAAAAGATGAGCCATGTAGTGACTAGTGTTTAAGATAGACAGTTTCGTCTATGGAGATGTTGATGAATAACGAGATAATATCGACGCTGACAAGAATATCTGTGGGAGAAATATCGAAATTTATGAATAGATCGATAAAATGACGAGAGTTTTTGACTTTTGACGTAGGATTGAGATTGTTCAGCAATTGACTAAAGAATTCCAGCAAGATATTTGTCCAGAAGTTGGGTGGGACAATTGAATGAACTAACGATCAGATATAGGATTTGTGAATTTTCGGAAGACCGCATATACGAGGAATGCGGGATGATTTTTCTCGAGGAATGAGTTCAGCTTGATGTGAGAAGAAAGTTTGGATTTGTTGACATGAGCTTTTGTAGTCTTTTTTAGACATTGGGAACAATTTTATAATAGGAGGTATTGAAAAGATTATTCATCTTATCAAGATAAGAGAGGCATTAAGGATGACCGGGGCATTGCCTTGTCGGCTAGGAGAATTACAATATCAGGATTGTTATTAATATCTTCAACAGCTCTTTGGAGATTAAGTTGGAAGGAGGGGGTTTTGATGCTCAGAGGACCTTGGTAACATCATGCCTGATTATTTCGGCTTGATTGGGAGGGAGTTCAGAGATTATTTCCTCTGTTTGGCAAATGATGGTTTCTATTGGTATGGATTTAGGCGTGATAGCGTAATTGAAGCATCCGGTATGGAAATGTCGAGTATATATATATATATATATATATATATATATATATATATATATATATATATATATATATATTGGGACTGTAGCAATCAAAGTTGTACTTTTTTTGTTATATATGGAGGTTTCGAATACTTAAGTTTTCATAATCGGGGCTGAAAATATGGTCGATATACAGTTTTCTGAAATTATTTTAGATATATCGAAAGTGGACCCAAACTTTGTTATTTTAAACGGATTGCTATGGTTTTTATATATATATTTTTGGAATCTACGTGAAATTTCGATATAACTTTTTATAAGGCATCGTATGCCTAAAGTCCACCATTTTTTAATTATTTCACATTTTTGAAATTTTTGGATACATGCAGTCCTCCACTAAAAAAATTATATTTTCAAGTTTCAGGTGAATCAGGTCCAATATTTTTACACATACTTACAGCTTTCAAAATCTGTGAAAACCTTGACAAAAATCTATATAGAATGTTGAAAAAATGGTGCCAAATTTCGCTATCTAAAAACTTCAAAAACTTAATTTTTTCAAATAGCAATCCCCATTTTTCTCTTTACCATTGGATTCTACGCTTCAAATTAGGGGGAGAGTAAATTTATACATCTCAAATTAACGGTTAAGTTTTCATTTAATTGTCACCTGCCGATGGCGAACAACGAATAACAAAAGTTAACGTATCAATTAATCAATTAAAATACTAATAATAATAAAAATGGTGAATTAAAAAATATTTAAAAACATTACACTAAGAGGAGAAGAACAAAACTAAAAATTAAATTAAAATAAATGTTCGAAATGGTTGCCCCCAACTTCCAAACATTTATGGATTCTTCTTAAAAACCAGCGCTTTGTTTGTTTGTTTTTTTTGTTTAGTCGCTCCAGACAACCGACAATTAAAAACCATGAAGATTTCGGACTTGAAAAAATGAAATCTTTCAAATTTCTACAAAAACCGTTAATTTAAGATATATGAATTTACTAACGAAGCGTAGAATCGAAATGTAAAGAGGAAAAAGGGGGGTTGCCAAGTTTTTAGATAGCGATATTTGGCACCATTTTCTCCACACTCTATATAGATTTTTGTCAAGGTTGTCACAGATTTTGAAAGCTGTAAGTATGTGTAAAAATATTGGACCTGATTCACCTGAAACTTGAAAATATAATTTTTTTAGTGGAGGACTGCATGTATCCAAAAATTTCGAAAATTGAAATAATTAAAAAATGGTGAACTTTAGGCGTGCGATACCTCATTTAAAGTTATATTGAAATTTTGCGTAGATTTCAAAAATTTAATAAAAACTATAACATTCCGTTTAAAATAACGAAGTTTGGGTCCACGGAGCATTTCGGAAAATCCATGGAAGCAAATTTTCAGGGCACTAGTCACAGTACTTTCCCAAATACATATCGATTCAGCACGTCGTGAAGGATCCTGTACAATGTAAAAATTACATTTTATAGAAGTGTAACAATATTAAAAATTACTTATAGTTATTTACATTAATTAATAGATAATTGTGGGGATAGTTTTGGTAAATTAAAGTAATATTTAATACAACAACCAGAATAGATAAACAATGATATTTTAATATCTACAAAATTTGCGTATTTCAATAAACAGAACTTTCTTATCACAGTATACAATTATTATTTTACGCAAGTTATGATAAATTCTCTTGTTTTAATAATATTCATATGTATCTTATTACGCAATAAAACCTTGAAATTCTAAAATTCGAATTTCTTCCCAATATTTTTATAAAACGGTTGTTGTATTTCAAATCAGGTAAAACAATTCTATAATTCTGCGTCTTTTATTGTAATTTAATTTTTATGACCAAATTATATATCTCTACTGATTAGGCCGATATATGTCATGTTTTTACGAAAATTCAATAGTTAAGAACGAAGGAGTTATATCATTCTCCAAAAAACTTTATCCGATAATAAAATTTCCAATAAATAGAGGTTGTCAGTAGAAGCAGCTGAATACATAATCTGCTTGTTGGATTTATAGAAAAATTCAATTTATTGAGCATTATGTTTCATCGCGAATAAACTTTAATTTTTTGTTCTGACCTATGTGGAATATTAATATTTTCCTAAATGTGTTTTTGTTTCGGCATTTAGATATTATCCCAGTTCTCGATTATTATATATATATATATATATATATAAATATATATGTATGTATATATATTTCTTTAATTTCTATTTTTTAGACCTAAATGTTCTTGATTTTAGGTCTCTTCTGTTTTTAAATTAGTTTTTCTTAATAATTTTTGAGAGATTGATAAAAATTTGAGCTCAATTTAACTATTAATCAATAGATCACATACATTATGAATAAGAATAAAATCAAAATAGAAACTTGTTCTAACAAGAAAAATTAATTTTACCCCAATTCTTACATCTGAAATATGTAGCAGTACTTAATCAATTGAATTATTTGTAGTTTTGTTAGAATTTATAAAATAGAGCTATAAATTTAACTTAAATTATTATCTTATGAATGTGAACTATTTCTAAAAATTCTCTTTTTCGTGATTAGATTCCGTTCCAAGAATTTTTGAATCCTTATA
Organism: Diorhabda carinulata; assembly: GCF_026250575.1. Taxonomy (NCBI): domain Eukaryota; kingdom Metazoa; phylum Arthropoda; class Insecta; order Coleoptera; family Chrysomelidae; genus Diorhabda; species Diorhabda carinulata. The sequence continues at coordinate 33,296,756 of NC_079460.1, read as the reverse complement.
TATATTGGATTTTTTTTTATATTTCATGGTTAGTTATTGCAGTTTTATTTTTTTTATCGTATTGATGAACTTTTAATCTATTTTCTAAATGCTGAGAGGTCTGTCCTATGTATTTCTGATGCAAATGTCAGTGTCAATATCATATTTTGATAAAGACTTAAAGAAAAGTCAAATTTTTTCTCTCTTCGAAAAATTAGAGGAGAGCTAAAATCAAGAACATTTAGATGCATTAATATATCAAAAGGTCTAAGAAATTGAAGAAATTATATATATATATATATATATATATATATATATATATATATATATATATATACGTACTGTTTTTATAGGTAATGACAATATACTTCAATACAACTTCAATTATCTATGAAAATATTAGCACATCGAATGATTTGCATTTTCTTAACAAATTATTTGTTTATAAATGAGAGAATTATCACAATTTTTAACAATTAGCATAAAAACATTGATGTAAGAATGAGGAATATCACAAGTAAGTTATAGCCAACACAGAAAGAGATAAAGTTAATCAAAATTTGAAAAAATAACAGTTCATAGATTATCTCATAGCAATTGACGCTTTCGCTCACACAGACAAAGATAATTAGGAGGAGAAAGAAAATAGCAAATACAGGCTGGCGAGAAAGATTTGTAGTTATAAGAAATGTAAACAGATGAAATTTATGTATGTATTTACATTTTACCGGCAGAATTAAAGAAATACTAGGATAAGAAGACAATTTCAAAATTACAAAATAGGTTTAGTAATAAAAAACCTTTTTTTTTTTGTCATTGGAAAGGAAATATGAAATAAACATACCCGTTATACAAAAGCCTAAAAACATGAAAAGCACAAGGAGAAGCATAGTTCCAATTCTCACAAAATTATGATAATGGAACGATAAAATAAAAAGCGTATTAAAAAATATAACAAATTAATATATTAGAAAGGAAGAATTATGACAAAAATAATCTAAACGTATGGATTTTTCTGTGCAATCTGCTCATTGGGTTATAAGCGTGTGTTTCTACAAAAAATATACAGGGTATATACGGTTTCCGTGAGCAGTTCTTAGGGGAAGTCGTGTAGAATCACCACAAGGGATACAATAAAAAGCGCCTACGTACGCACAACCTTGTTCTGGAACCTCTACAGGATGGCAATGCTAGAGCCTCTAGCTGTACCCCATAGCTGAGCATCTTAAGTTTATATTAGCTCTAGTATTTACAGAACCGGAATATCGCCAGAAAAATGGATGAATAGATATTTATACCCCCAAGAAATCACGTTAAATGTGCTGTATCCGAAGATAAGTTTACAGATGGTTACGGAACTTAAAAGGCATTTTTGTGGTGAATAGAGTAACTTACCACGTTTCCTTTATTGATCAGAATATATTACAATAAAAACACAGACTCCTGAGGTATCAAAATAAGTGATCTTCATTTTCAATAGTAAGCGTGTTTAAATGAAATGGAGAATGCTTTGTCACCAAATTTTATCAGTGAATATTATAAAGAATTTACAAGATCAAATAACCGTAATAACAAAGAATTGCATAATGAATAACGATTATGCTGAGCACTGTACTTTAATAGATAACGTAAATACTAACAATAATAAAACAATCAAAAGGGGGGACTAGTTTAAAAAAATTTCCTGGGACACATTGTATATCAGGAAGTGCAATCGATAATGCGAAGTGAAATCTAGAAAAATTCATCGATTAAGAAATGGTTGGGGGTGAACTGCCAAAGCGTAAATCGAATAGTAGAATGATTGCTTCGTGGCGGATTGCACGTGAACAAGTAAATTAAAGAGACCCATAGAAACATGAATTTGAAATATAATTCAACAGGTTTGTACTTTGCTTAGAATCTAACTATACTAGCTAGTACTACTACAATTCCTAATTAATTTATAATGATTTCATTATTACACATGGAACCGTTGGTGATATCCATACTGAACACAATGTTTACTACTAACTAAAGTTTATCTTCTTCTTTATTCGTCCGTTATTCTCAGCGTAAAGTAATTTTAGACAAATGAAGATGGTAAAGACAAACGCATATTTTGTAGATTTTCCAAAATATTATTTTTTAGATGGTTTAAAGAAATTGGAAACTGGCTGGACTATATGTGTTGGGTTAAATGGAGATAATGTTGATAAATAACATATTTTTCATAGTAGAACAACTTTTCAATTGGAGAGTCAGTATTATTCCTAATTTAGAGGAGATAGTGATAATTTTATTCTCTATCGATTCATTGGAATGAATAGGAGAACAAATATCAATTGATGCAAAATATTGGATTGTGTTTCAACCTGTGTATGCTTTTAGTATTCTAAAATTTTTGGAAGTTTCCATTATTGCTATTTATTATGATATTGGGGTGATTACTTCCGATAATTCAAATTTAAAGTTGATCAGTCCTCTACCATAAGTTTTGTTGTCCTCTATAACTTCAATAAATGGTGGTATATTTGGAATTAGCACATTTTAACTAAATTAATTCCGGAGCAGCTTTCCGGATCAAAGATATAATTGATTACTGCTGGTCTTGACAAAACCTGATGGGTTTTTATGCATTTCACCCCTGATTTCTATTGCACTATATCATAATTTGTTTGTTTAATATGAAACACTAGCGTTAAGTGTGCTTCTTAACGTTACCAAGTCTCATGGCCATTCCGTAAGTCATAAAATTCGACTTTAGCACCAATATTTTGAAAGTGTAGTTCTTTATGGTGATCTTATGCTCACTTTTTGCACCCAACATTCTTTCTGTACTCATTATATTCAATGTACATAATAAGTTTTTATTTCTAGTTGTTGGTGCATTTTTCTTGGCGTTTTATCTTAAATCATCATTCGTTCTTTACAGTTCTTTATCAAAAATAATATGAATTATCTGGCTATGAGATCTCTCTCAAGTGTTTTGTTGGTTTAATTTCAAAAGTACTTGTACTACATATATTGAGTAAAATCATGAATTGTTTGATTAATACTTTTGTTTGTTTTGTCACTTATACTATCCAACATTCCATAATATTTTAATAAATCAGCAAATAATAATATTTAATCAAATATGAATAATAAACTAAACACAGTGGCGATAAATGAATCCAATAACGTGAAAGGTATAAAGTATGTACACAGTTCGTATATTGAAATAAAATGTCCCAATATATAAAAAAACGATGAACACTTTTTTGAGCGTCTAGTTCTGAATCAGTTCAGGGAGCTACCGCAAGTGAACTTTCAAAATTGTCTTTCGCAATTCTCCGAGCTCAATATTTTTGGTAGCAGATTAATGTTCGCGAGTCACATTAATTCAGTTCATTCTTAACTCTGAATTTAGGTTATAAGTAGCAGTTATCGACTTATTGTTAGGGCTAAAAGCTCGAATAGCTTGTTCATACATATTACCAAAAGTGTAAACATAAAACTCAAATAATTGTTTTTTACTTTTACCTCCTTAAAATTCCTTCGCGGTTCAAGTTTGGAAGATTCTATTCACAATATAATCATAAGAGTAGTGAGTAGTTTAAGATTCAGTAGATAGGTAAACTTTTTCTATGATAAAATAAAATCCAGAATCGCTTCATAATTAACCCATAAATGACCAACCACAACTAAAGTTGCATGACAAGTTTTGAAGAAAATAAGAATCAAGTTTTGGCTATTAGAGATACTTTTAATATTATAAGGAGTCTCTCGGGTAATGAATGAACAGTTGGTTGGGTTAACAAAACTATGTGACTTGTAGTGAAAGCGGGTTGTTTTGGGCAACTGCCAGTTACCTGCTTGATTTCATTGTGAAAAGAGATAAGTTACTTTCTTTCTAATAGAGCTATTATTCCTATATTTGTTTTAAACAGTTCGTTATTATTCTATTTTACTATGATGAAAAAGTGGAATTGAACAAAAAAATTTAACTTATGAAAATTTCATGCTCAAATTTTGAGGCAACTAAAGTTGCTGCCGGGCACTTGAGTGAACTAATTAATTCTTAAAACATCTTTTCTGCATTTTGCTATATATTTATCATATATAGTCCGACTTCAGTTCCTCAACGTTGGTGCCCATACTAAATTAGACACCACCGGGCTCGGACAAGGAGCTGATGTAGTCCTAGGTTTAGCCGAAAAATCCGAATTAGGGGCAGAAAGCCGAATTTTTTTCATAATTTTTGTAACTCTGTAAGTAAATAAGTGTAATTGAGACCGTAGATTAATAATTTTGTCATAACATTTTTGATTAATAAAAATAATTTTGAAACTATTTCATATCATTTTCCTAATTTAAATTTGTTGAACTGAGGTTGTTTTGTAGAAGTGATTTCTCAAGTGACCAGAAGCAACTTTAGCAGTTTTTTGAAGTGATATCAACTGAAAAACATTTTAAAAAAATAAAAAAGCTATAGGCATTAATGGGTTCGGAATTGATTTTATTTGTGAGCGAACAAAGCTATTATTTAGAAATGGAAATATTTGTGATGGACACGTTTATTTCAACTATTTTTGTGTTGTGTTCTTATTCTCTTCATTCATGGATTTAAGTTCAATCATTATAGGATTAGTTGGGAACAGAGCCTTCAAATGGTTAAAAAAATATAGGAGATTATATTTAGAAACAACAAAAATTCTATAATGAATGATACATTAATACTCTAATGTTGTCATTGGACAATAATTTATGTGTGTTAAAATAGAAATAATAATCATTCAACAATAATTTATTTAGAAAAATTTTAGCTGTTTTACACAAACATAAATTACTGTCAGTGCAGAATATTGCTTGCTTATTTTCACCCTGAACTTTCCCAGATCATAATTTGTTCCTCTGCAACTTCTGATGTCTATGACTAATAGATATGATAAGTGACGCGTGGATACCAGAACGTAATCTATCTGTGTAGCTGGCATGGTGCTCGACTGTTTCTACAATGCAAAATGTATGTCCTCGTGTTAAAAATTTGTTCCTCATAGGAAATTCTCAGAATAATTCTCCATTGCCATTGTTGGCTTCGTATATTTGTATGGCACAGAACTGTCATTGATTTCTTAATATTCCATCACAATCTTCCTCACACTGCAGTAATTTATTGGATATACAAATAATAAAATTATTCAATATAAAATTTATTCACTTGACCACTAGAATCAAGTTCATTTTATAATAATCTAAATCTATTAATTTTTCACTTAATACCATGAATTTCATTTGAATTCAAATGTTTTACAGAAACTAAATACGTACCTGGACCATTTAAAACCATTGTCAGTATTAAAAGATCGTTGTTATTTGTTAGATTGGAATTACCAAACAACTTTTTATTAATGGTTTGTTTTTTATAATTGTGTATATTTCAATGACTGGAAGAATTGACATATTTATGTGACGTAATTATTGATAATTATTGATATTTTGGACATGCTTAGGAGCTGGAGTCATGGGGCCCCTAAAAAGTAAGACGGAACTCTTGCCTGTCTTTTTTATTCCAGTCACGTAATCAATTACGTGGACTTAATTTATGATGTCAGCCCTAATTAAATGTATGTATATTCCTATGTGAATTTCAGAAGCTACATTTAAGAAACAAATGTGTCAAAATTGAAAAACCTCTGATTTACACCAAAGCGAATTTATTAAAGCTGTAGAATTAACACTCAGTTCAACGTACTCCAATTTGAGGATGAAATATAAAATAAACACATTTAAGTGTTGTGGTTTTGGAGCATATCAAGTGTTGTAGCGAAATAATAATGGAATATCTTGAAAATTATTTCTTGATTCCACCTTTTATAAAATTAACAAAAACATGAAAACATAATTGTAAAAGAAACCAAATTGGTCTTGAATATATTTAAACTTTAATTAATGTCATCCTAGTTCATGAATAAAATCAGATTAGTAGTTTGAATGATAGAGATATCCAACTATCAAGGATTGAATTTACATGTGCAACTATTAGAAAGGTAAAAATTACATTAAGAAAAAATGATCAAAACATATCCAAAAGAAAGATGAACAAAGCTTATAATCAATGAGCAAACAAAACAGATTCTTAACATCAAAATGCGAAACATCTTTTGTCGCCATGTATTCAAGGACTTTCATCGACAGCTATCACATTACTTTAAGAAATGTCAAATTAAAATGAGTTATATAGTGCATTAAATATTATCAACATATTGCAATAGTCTATAATATCAGACAAAAGATACATTTACTTATAAAAATTCAAGGATCCTTGGAGCAGAATCAATTACAAGAAAAATGGATCATATACATCTATTGATTCGGATAATTGTTGCAGTTGTTAATATTTGTAGCTCGAAATGTCAAGTCAATAATTTTCTCGGAGATTCCCAACTGGTATTTTTTGTTCTTCTCATTAAAAAGATGATGTTAATTTTCGAACTGTCAGTTTTTATCTACATTGGTTTTAAATGACTGTCACATATAGTACAAAATTAAATTAATGCAGGGAAATAACCGAATACGTAGTGTCACTTTAACTTTTTAATACATATATAGATCCCTAGACTATTCTTGGAATAAATAAAAATCTCACATTATGTTGAGTTGAAACTATAATTATTTTAATTTGACTTTAATATCTCTCGCCAAATTATTATTACCTATGGCAAATAATATGGAAATTTTATTTCTGATTAATCAAGGTCGTTGTGTATACGCGATAAAAAAAAAGTTGAACAAGTGAAATAAAGTTAACGACAGAATTAATTTGGAATAAATTTTATTAAACCTCATTACAGTGTGAATCTGGCTGTTGTCACACAAAGGGGGATTAATTTTAATTAATCGACCTAGTTTACGATTGGATTATGCGTAAATATTTCAAGTATCTCAAGTTCACGTGAACTGGAAGCAACTATTATTTTTATTTATTGTGAAATTATGAAACTTATTTTCACTCTAAACTATTTTTGGCCCCAAAATTACAACTGAAATAAGTAGATTCACTTGATTTATTTTTATATATTTAAAAATTAGTGAACGATACATAATTAGTTCTTCAATTGAACCTAAATAATTTATATTATTCTATTTTTAAGAGGGTTCAATTATATCTAGGATCATTCCTTTTGAATAATAGTATTACAATAATTAGATATGGCAAGAGAAGTCAGACAACAGATTGCGCGTGACGGACGTCTATTATTATTTTATTCTATATTTTTTTAAGCAGGCTTGTTTTTCATTCATCACGAGGCGTGTAAAAATGGTATACGAGGATTATTGAACAGGGGGTTGAGAAAAAGAAAGTTTTATAGTGTTAATTGAAAACGTCCTGTTCAAATGAGTGTGCGAGATGAAGAATTTGTATACCATTGACTATCAACATAATATTTTTTAGCTCGTTTAAAATAGTTATAACAATTTAATTACTATAAGAACTGAATTGCAAATTGTTAAATTTGATGTATGAGCAAGTAAATATACCACTCGATTAGTTCGAGTGGTGCCTTCCGTGTGAAGATGTCTGTGAATATAGATCGTGAACTTCTGTAGATTGTAGTGTTTGGAAAAGACGTGCCCTCCATGATTCTTTAGACTTGCAATTCTTCAAAGAAAAGATTTTGTACAGTTATTTCTTCTGGTTTATTTGATATTTTCATTATTTCTGTCTTTTGTATGTTTATCTGCAGTTCGTATTGCTTTATCATATTACTCCACTTCTGTATTCTATTTTGTAGCTCTTCTTTGGTGTTAGCGGATATTAGTAATTTGTAGGTCGTATATGTAGATTGGTCTCAATCTGATGCATCCTATATGTATTATCTATCTTTCTTTGTTCACTTCTTCACCTATTTCGTCCATAACTAAAATAAATAAAACGGGCTCAAAATGCCTCCTTATCTCACTCTTGTAAGTTACAAAACTACTCGCCGTCTTCTCGCTACCTTTTACCACATTCTCTTTTTTGTTATATATATTCTTAACTATGTTTATCAATTGTTCAATAACTTTCCTATTACTCATTATTTCTCATATATTTTCTTTGTTCATACTATCGAAGGCTTTCTCTAAATCAACTGCTGCAATATAAATCCCATTGTCTGTATTTGTTGTTGTTATTTTTTCTGTTATTTGTCTCAAAGTGAATACCCAAGCTTGAGTTGATCTGTTGGTTCTAATTCTGTCTGTATATCATTTAATGTGATATCCCTCTATAATTTCTACAATCGTTAGAACTTCCTTTTTTGTGGATGGATGCTATTATTGCTATCCTCCACTCCTCTGGAATTATTTGCGTATTCCATGTTACTAGTAATATTCTGTATAATAATTCTGTACCCTTATTTCCTAAGTCCTTTAGCATTTACGTCTTAATTTCATCTTTTCCCGGTGCTTTACATATTTTTAGCTTTTCTATTTCTGCTCCTGGCTCTTCACATATTGCGCTTGTTCCGGTCTTCTCTTTCTGACCGTTCTTCGTCTCTTTCTGCTTCTATATGTCCTGCTGTTGGTAATTATTGGAAGTGTTCCTTCCCTCTTTCATGTAATTTTCTTCGGTTATAATATTACCTTATGTAGTTTTTATGTTGCTTATTGGATTTTTGTTTTCTGTTAAAATCTCAGTATATGATACAGCATTTTTATATTTCTATATGCGTTTTTGCCCATCTTTTTTCCATCGTCTCATTTAATTCTATTTCCTTTCCGCTTATTCCTCTCACGTTTACCGTTGCTAAGTTCCTCTTTATATATTTTTCTATTATTGCTTTTAGTTACTATTTTCTGCTGGTTTTTATACCTATTTTAATAGTTTTGCATAGCCTGGTCTATATCCTTATATTCTAATTCCTATATCAGTATTTTAGATAATTTTGCTGCGTTTGTTTTATCTCCTATTTTCTCTCCTCCTATTCCCATTATACTCAATTTTTTTTACCTCAGCTTTGTTGTGTTTCCTTTGCCTCTCTCTTTTATTTCGATTTCTTTTAGCTGTCTTCGCGTTTCTTTTTCTTTGTCTGTGAGATCGTTATTTATACATATATATTCTTCTGTCGTTCATAATAGTATTTTGCTTTTCGACCTTTGTATTCCAGCCTTTCTTCCCAATTTTCAATTTCGAGCATACATATTTTAATGTTCAATTTCCTGGCTTGTCTGATTTTCGATTCTACTTTCAGTACTTCTCTGTTGATTTTTTGTAATTCGTGTTTAAGCTCATAATTATTTCTAGATTATAGTTTATATGCTACAATTATTGGATTATTCCTCTTTCTAGATTTTCAACTTTTGCATCAATTTTCTTTTCTTTAATTCTTCGTTTTCCTTCAGAAATTTTTCCATTTTAACTCTTTTTATATAACTGAATTTAATTTTTTGTTTTTCAGTTCGCAACGTAATCAATACGTAATCAATGAAACAGAACTTTTCCGTCGTACTTATGATAAGACGATCGAACTTCTTATCACTAGTAACTCCAGACAACAACGGTTCTTCTTGCTGGCCGAAACTCGAATCAAAATACTAATACATTATTTTCTCGGTTTTTTCTAATGAATCACCCTGTATTTTATGTTAGTATCAAAAAGTACTACCAAGATACTTCTTTTTATCAAGCATTCCCTATACCTAAAATTACTAGTTCTTGAAATATTTTTTTCAAAATCAACTTCAGTTAATTCCTGTTGCAAGTAAATGTCGTATGAGCGCATTTTGTTTTTGTCAAAGATTATTTGCACACCGTAGTAACTCAGTCCTTGTTCACTGGAAATACTCCATATAATTCTGTCACAAAAGTTTTTAATGCTCCTCATAATTAACTGAAACCGTGCAATTGAACTGCTCCATCAATCGCTCCAAGCTTGCTTTTGTAGGTTGTCGCCTTTTAGAAAAACGTTCATGGTATACTCTTGCTGATAGCAAGGCTTTTTTATTGCATTTTCCCAATATCCAGATCATACCAATAATTTCATCACTATTGTAATCCATTTTTGCCCTAGTTCAAATTCTTCAAAACACCATATAATATACCAAACCACTAAATCAAAAAACAATAATGTAACTATTATTATGTCATTGTCAAATATTAGTTATTTACAAGTAAATCGTTGCCAACTCACAATTAATTGTTAAATAATTAGATATAGATACATAATCATAGATTAACACAAAAAAATCAAAATATCTTAAGGACTAATAATTCTAGGTTTGGGGAATGCTTGATAAAAAAAGAAGTATGTTGGTAGTACTTTTTAATACTCACATAAAATAAAATTCATTTGAAAAACCCAAGAAAATAATTTCTTTTTTGCGTTTATGATCTTTCAATTTTTTCAGTTTATTGTCTTCCTCTTTTTCTGACAACTCTATGTCTTCGGCATTGACCTTCTGCTACATTTCTATTGCTCTTTTTTGATATCTTCTTAAATTTCTTCGTTCTTCACTATCTTCATAGCAAAGATCATTAGTTATAAAAATATCACTTACTTATAAACTCGATTTTTTTGAAAAAATACCTGTTTCTTAAAATAAGAAATGAACTCTAGGACAACGGCAGGTTTTTCAGTGTTTCTGACAACATATATAAATTTTATTTTATAACAGTTTTACTAATATTCAGACCCAGAGCACCATTTAGTCTGGTGGATGTACCTTGCAATAAAAAATCTTTGCTGAAGTTTAAACCAAAAATGATTATATTATTTCTTATGAACCTTCTTTGCGTGACCAAGTATTGTTTCTTCAATTCCTGTGTTTTATTCTGAATATTCCAGCTACTCTATGCTGAAACTCTTTCTTTAATTCATCAATTTATTTATTAAAGATTTCTATTAACTGTTGGGTTAAGAAGTCATTAGCTTTGTTTATTTATTTATCATATTTTTCATCATCCATGTTTTAATACTATCAATTTCACAAATTTACTGCTGCGTCTATGACCAACTGAAAAATCGCAAACAAATGAAGAAATTGAGCAAAAACTTGAATTATTATCATCAGACTATTGTTGCTGATAGAATATGTAACATGGGCGTACCCAGGTAGGGGTAGGGGGGCAGCTGCCCCCCCCCCCCAGAAGATAAAATAAACATCAATTTTCCTGGCAAGTGGGAATTAAAAACCTGTTACCTACTCTGCGCAAAATGAAGTGTTTGAAATAAAATATTTTTTCAGTCAGATATTTTGATTTAATATTTTTTTATTTATAATTAAATATTCTACAACATTCGATATAGTATACGCTAGCGACGCATCTCGTAGTTTCCGCTCCCGACGAGACAATCAGAGCCATTAGGATTAAAGCCGAATATAATTTGGAGAAAACAACATCTAGCGCTATCTATCGAGTTACGGACGACAGTACTTTTTCCAGTAAAAGAGAAATAGCATTAATTTATACGGTCAATAGCGACATCCTGTATTGAATAGCAATACCACGAAGAACATTCTAGCATGGACTATTCTGGAAAGGAAAGACAGTGAAAGCAAGTATGAGTCATGAGACAAGGATGGAAATAGAGAAACAAGAACATTGCATGCTAGCATTGGACAAGCGTCACATCCTCCAGCAAAACCTGTAAATATATCTGTTGCCGACTATTCTTCTCCATCGACAAACAAACTTATGACGTCAACGTCGATCCTGAAATTATAGTGGACGATTGCTATCATGAGAATGATCTGGGTCGTTATGTTGGGCTGGCTACCCGGCTATTGACGGAAAAGAAGAAGGAGTTGTTACAAAATCCTTGGATCCCGCCCAAAAATTACGATTTTGAAAGTGGTGGAAAGAAAATTTAATCATGCTTGTTTGAATAAATATGCACCATGGCTAGTATATTCCAAGCGACTAAAAGGCAATCTTTGTAAGCATTGTATTTTGTTCCCTCCGCCCATCAGCACTGTGAGAGGAATTTTGGGATCATTTATGGTCAGGCCATATATAAAGTTCAAAGATATGCATGAAGACTGCCGAAAGCATGCATCGACCAACCTTCACCTAACAGCGACAAATGCTGCAAAAAAGCAATCGGCAAATATTGTCATCAATTATTTCTTGTATAGTATTTTGCGGTACACATGATATGCCTTTTAGGGGAGAACAAGAAGATGATGTTGTTTTATTAGATTTATTGAAGTTGAGAATTAATTCAGGGGACTAGTGTGAGGTTCAGAAGACAATGGCTTACGCAGTTTCAGCTGATGAAACTGCAGACGTAGCTGGGAAGGAACAGCTGTCAATAGGCGTGCGGTTCTACGACGAAAGCAAAAGAAAAATCAGAGAAGAATTTATAGGGTTCGTTGAACTAAAAGCACAAAATGATTCAGCAATTGCCGAAGCAATTGACAATTTCTTGATTAGTTCTAACTTCCCAACCGAAGATTGTGTAGGGTTTGGATTCGATAGATGATAGCTGTTCTATATATATATATATATATATATATATATATATATATATATATATATATATATATATATATATATATATATATATATATAATATTTTGTTTTGTGTCATAACAAAACTAATTAATGAAAGTTAATTTTCATGATTTTTTGTTTCAATATACCCGAACGACCATCTTCTCGAAACTTGCCGATTCAATGAATATTAACGAAATAAATAATTTTCCAGAATTTTTACCACTATTCGAATGCTTTGGCCGCGATTATTTCATTTTTTCTTAGCAACTTAATCAGTCTTACTGAAATCAGCAATGGGCTTGTGAAATTTGAAGTATATTATTTTCTAACGAAAATAAATAGAACTTAATTTCATAAGAATAATGATAATGGTGTTTATTTAAAGTCTATAGGATTAGTATTACCAAACTTAAGAAGTTTAGTAGTCGAGATATATTTTATATCGCCCGAGATCTGTTGCAAATAGGTACCTACTCAATAATTTATATCAGCGCTATCAAGGTTTTGAATTAACGGAAAACCAAACATTTGCAATTGACACAAGCAGCTAAAACTAAATTTCCCTCATTATCTATGTTACATTCTATATTATGATTAAAAGCATTGTTCCTCCAAAATATTTCTAAATATTTAATTATATTACACAGTAAATTTATGATAATCTTCGAAAATGAATATTTTAGGATATAATGCTTTAGAACAAGCTATATTATGCATTGTGCAAAACAAAAAAACCCTGTAATGTAATTATTTTATTCAGTCAGAAATTGAAAAACACAATATTGATAGGAAGAAGGAGCAAGAGGAAGATGAAATTATACGATCCATTTTTAGTGATTTATTGTAAGAAAATAAATACAAAAGCTCAAATGAAGTCTTTAATTTCATGATATGCATGTGCGGGACAAAATTCATTTTTTCCAACAAATTTTATAAAACAGTTGAAAAATAGAATCCTCAAAATTTCCAATCCAATATTGTGTGACTTTTAAATCAGATGAGATTAAGAGTCTACAAATATTTATTCTTACATTAATATCTTACCTATTTACACATATTCGCTATATTTAAAATCAATTACTCCTAAACTTTCCGGAATCTCTAAACATCCAATATAAAGATAGCATTAAGAAGTTAATCTGCCTTTACTAAAATTAAAGATACAACATCAACCAATAAACTAACTAGTTTATGGAATGAAATTTATGAAAAAATCCATTGGTCAGTCTAAGGGGTCATTCACAAAAGTGACAGAAAATTATAAACTGTCAGATACTCACCTGCCAAACAAGTTTCCTATATCAGTTTATGGATTATAATTCTGCCAAAGTTTTAGTAACTGAAAATAACTACAAAAATAGTCTGCTTAGAAACAAAATATTTTGCTCAAAATGATCAGTGTATTAATAAAAAAACTGATTTAAATAATCTTAATGTAATATATGCTTCTTTATTTATATTTTTAGATTTTGGGATTACAAATTCTATAAAAACTCAACGTCATTTGTAACAACCTAAACTAACATAACTTTCAATTGAACAGCAACCAAAACCATTAAACTTCATATTTATGTCTTATTATCATTTTGAAGGGAGTTTTCTGAACGTAATGAATTCAAAATTACATTAAACTTTCGTTTCTGTGACTAGATCTTTCTATAGACACTAGCTTAATAATGTATTTCCAATATTATATTTAAATATACTAAAATCAGCACATTCCAATTACTAATTTCCATTTACACAAACTCAGATCGTTATCAATGCCCAGTAAATTATTCTCTAATAAGATATGATAAGGATCTGTATTTACATTTCATAATCTATCATTAGTTAAATAGACAATAAACTTAGACAGTCAGTGATTAATTATGACTTTTGAGCAAATGAAGACAATAATTGATGAATATTTTGTTAATAAACAATTCCGACAGAAACTTACTCTGGATGAAAACGGTAACAATCTAATAGTTTGATTCATATCGAGTGTATATAAATAAACTTCAATTATTTATCAACCTTATCTGTTAGAAAACACATCAGCGAAGTCGATGATGTTTAGAAAGAAACTTAACAATAATTTCCAGACTATTTATAATAAAGTTTGTTGAGTTTTCGATAATATTTGTAAATGTTAAAAAACATAGGTCCAGTAATTGCTACTATGTATCTAAGTATAATGTCCTACATACAAACAATTCCTTGATTGTTTCTCATGAAGTTAATATGAAAGATAGAAAGAGCCAGGTATGGGAGCTTCTTCAAGTGGACCCGAATTGCTGATACAGAGAGAAAAAACATCGATATACCACTTTATACTCTATTCTGATTGGATCGCCATGTCTTCGAAGTTTTGAGTGCTGAGAACGGCAAAGGATAAGTGTAACAAATTTTGCTTTCAGAGTAGAGAGTGGTAAACTCTCTCTCTCTCTCTCTCTCTCTCTCTCTCTCTCTCTCTCTCTCTCTCTCTTCTAATAGTACAATTTCATATCACGCCGCTCTCTCTACTTTTAATATTAACTCTATGATCTTTCTCCATAAATACGAGATGGGTATAGAGTGATACACTTTAATACAGTGTAAATGATTTTCTCGTGCTGTTATTCCAAATAGGGTCCTTGCAGTAGTCGGTAATTTGGATATTTAACATATTTAAAAATTTATATATCACATCTTATTTATGAATTTAAGATGAATTATATTATATATAACTTAAAATATTATAAATCGCAAATATAAATTGATGATAATTTGAATAATAACACCTGACAGAAAACATGTTGGTTACTGCGGTTGTGACGTAGAAAGTAAGTAAATACTGAAACGGGGTCACCGCGTGTCGCCTTTCAAACGCCATTCTGTTGTTGTGAGTGGGGGTAATTGGTTGTTTAGTGTGATTTGTGTTTTTGTACGGGTTTCAAAGACTTTTCTATCAAACATTATTAAATTATAGCTTTTATTATACTTTTGTTATACCTAAAAACCATTTGCGAACATATTCTGCATTCATATCCTCCTGGTAATCGTCGGTTCTTTTCGATTCCAATATCAGTTTGGTAAAAATCCACTATCTTTCCCATGTGCGACATTAGCAGATTGACTTTTTTTTAAACGTACAAAATACTTTTAGAGTTAATTTCTTCTCTACACTATCATTCATGACGCTCAATGAGCATGCTTTCTGTATCGACGTTTCTGTGCGTCAGTTTCATATTTTTCATAGTTTTTCTGTTTTATTAATGACATAGGGTCGCTATCTGTAAAATTTGCAACCAGGGCAGGACACGTAACAACCCTGGATTTTAGAGCCCAAACGCCGGACACGTCAACAGATTGTTTAAGCATACGAGTAGCTAGTTAATATTGGAAATTTCATTACCTTTTTATTTATTTTGAAACCTTAAAATTGAACTTGAAAGTCATTTTTATTCATCATTTTAAATGTATCTAATCTTATTACAGTTTATTACTAATTATTTTAACAATCAGTTTTCTAAAAATAAAACACAAATTAAAATTATTTATATATTCTTTTATGAAAACAAAACCTTAATATATTAATAAACATATTAATAAACATTGAAAAAATCTTAAGTACTGAAACCGTTTGGTATTCAGTTTTACAATGTAACTATTCTAACTCAACAAGATTTATTTGCTCTGAATTTTAATCACGGCCATTTCAGAAAATTTTAAGAGCTTCGGATCGTACTGTGTAAGTAGCAAAAAAATTTTTGAGATAAGGGATTCCATGTTAATGCATATGCAGAGCATCCCACACCAACCATGTTTGGGTTTAGATTATATTTCAGCTTGTATAAAATATTTTTGGTTTCACTTTTTGGAAACATCAAAAATTATTTATTTATTATGATTTTTCATCTCATCTTAAAAAAATTAGCTTCTTTTCCGAAAGTAAATCACCAACAATGATCTTTTTATACGTTTCTGGTTATATGGACCTGTTTTTTATCATAATTTTGAAATTATGCGTTAGTTTTTGAACACACTGTATATAATCAAGCATAGCTTTTTATTCAGAGAGAATCAAATTGTTGCAAAATATTTACAAACGCTTGAAATAATTAATACCAGCGCATAAATTTTCTTCGATTATTGGGTAGCCCACACTGTATGTAGTGTTTTGATTAGTCTTATCGCTTGAACCGATTAAAGAGAAACAGAGTTTATATAAATATTGGCTGCATTTAATATGATTCAATTAGTAAGTTCCTAGTATTCACACAAGACAGCACACATATTCCCACCAACTAACGCAATGAATAAATTGTTAAAAAGATGAGCTTTTATAAGCTTGGAATTAGTCGACAACTTCTTCCACGTTGATAATATATTAAGTTTGTTCTTACATTCGAACCCGCAGAAACAACTTGATTAAGAAGTCAGCGACATCAGACCTGTAAATAAATCGTGGATGTTTAAAAATGACAATAGTTGTGATAACTACCTTTTCAATCGTTACGTACAAACAGACTGTTCAGTTTTAAATTCTTCTGTGTATTTTCTCGGTTTATTGTCATGGAACCAGATGTGAATAAAAATATACCCAGTGTGTCCGAAGTGGTTGATAATAATGAAAGAACTAGTTATCCGGCAACTACAGTTAAAGCTGAGGAAGGAAACACTGTAATAACTAAAAGGTAAGTTCAATTAATTCCACCTTTCTAAGAAATCCAACCACTTCTATCTAAATTGCTTCTATTATACCATCTGTTTTATTAATTATATCAATTTGTTTTGATTTTTTCTCGCACGAAGTAAACTATAAGATAAAAAAAGGTTGAAGTTCATTTTCTATCTGATGTTTCTGTTAACTAGTAATTGAGTTAAGGAAAGTATTTTCAAGTTATATCTGTAGAAATTTGTCGCAAAAAAATTATTTCCAACTCAATATATTTGTTAAACAATAAATTTCATGACCAATTATTGTAATTTTCTTCATATGTCGAAAAGTATTTGAAAAATAAAACAAGATTTTAAAATACATAGAAAATACAATGATCAACTTCGAGTACTAAAATTTATTAAATTATAATATTTGATACTAAAAGACGCACCAAGCTTAAGCTTTTATTTTCACATATTTTAGGAAATAGAATTTTTTACAATCGTCTATTAAATCTATTAAATATCTGCTCGTTAATAACTCAAAAAATATGATGAATCTGCATTTCATAAAAATCATGTGTCGGTCTAAAAAATGTCTATTTCAATTATCAAAATTATTTTTATTTGTATATTTACGCATTCAGTATCATATATTTCTGTTCTTCATAAATTATATCTACAGAATATGTCCGTAAATCGCGAAATCTTATATACTAGAGTGAATAAAGTTACAATCCCCCTTCGCAATGAACGGTGGTACTAAATTCTTAGCATCGGTAATCTCTTATAATCTGGGTCGTAATCATGTTAATCACTATAGTATAGGTTTTGAATGTTTCTATAAATTCAATTTTTGCAAAAAAATGCATTTACTCTTGAGCAGTTGTTGAACCTGGTTTCCTTCTATAAAGTAATTGAGTTGACTTTCAAGATTTTTTTTAATTATGTCTAAAGAGAAATAACTCTCTGCCTGGTGTACTTTAATTTAGGCGTTTCTTATTATTCCACTGACATTCTCTTGTAAGTATCAAACAAGTCGATTATTATCTGAAAACTTCATTCAGCATAACTATAACATTATAGTCTTACCCAGAATTAAATACACATTTTCCATTTCTAAGAATATGTGCCATTATCATAATAAGAAATATGTCATTCGAAACAGGTACTCAGTGAATAGATTTAGATGAGAACATACTGAAAGTCGTAAATTGGCGTTGAGTGGTTTTTCAAAAAAGTATTAGGAGAAAAATGGAAGTCCAAAAACAATGTGTGGACTAATAGTGCCACAATCTAATTGAACTATTTGTGGTCTTGGAAAAGTATTATCACTATTACTACTATATAAATAATTTGAATTAGTTAAAACAGTGAAAAAATAGAAAAGTTCAATAACAATAAACAAATGAATCGATTGTTGAAGAAACAATATAAATAGTGATTATCCTCACGTTCATGAAGTTGTGTAAACTTATATGTGTGAAGGAGAATGGCCTGACATCCGTTTTCCACAATTTTAATAATGTTATATCTGCAATATATTTCCAATCAAGTCCTCTAATTTGGATGATTTTTTATACATACGGAACTGAGTATCAAGTTTGTTAAAAAATCCAGTTTGGAACGAGAAAGAATAAATCATTAAATTAAATGGAAATTAGTAAAACTGCTTGATGTATTGGTTGCAACACAGGTTTATATATTAATGAATACAAGTGTGTGGGTATTACTATTCAAATTTATATGTTTCACTAGTCCACTACCAATTCAGATTTTTATGACGAATTTGTATTATGTTGAAAGCATGTATAACCAGATATATTTATTTGGTAGGTTTATAATCTAATTTATATGACATACTTCAGTTTTTTGTTGTTTTTTTGCTTCCTAAATTAATTTCGAAATTCATTGTACCGTGCTATACAAGATCAAAATAATATGAGTGCAAAATTAGATGTGTTCGTTTTGATTAATGTATTCTTAAGGTTAATTATTATCTCATAGTTTTTACTGTTGGTTTGGAAAGGCTCAACTTTTTTCAATATAACAATAAAACTTTGTGTGAATATATTGCTAGTAACATCATAAAGTGCTATGTTTTTTTAATTCCCAAGAATCGGAGTTTGTTCTTATAGTAAGGGAGCCTAAGCGAGGATTTCGGAATTTACTAAAGCGCGGCAGATTAATATACAGGGGGATACCTTATACTCGGTTGAGTACCTCCACTAAATATGAGCCCAATATGTAAGGCTTCCCGTGAAGAATAAAAGATCAGATTAGTAAAAGAACTTAATCGTCAGAATTTCTCGAGAGCGTCATATTAAGGTAGGGTTAGTTAATTACATGCTAAGGAGTGTCTATTCTACAAAGATGGCTACAAAGTTATAAAAAAACGTCATCTCGATATTCTTGAGGGTGGCTAGTTTTTTCTGCTATTTTGAAGGAAACAATTCAAGGATAACTAAAAATATATAATTTTTCAACTTCCATAAGCTGAAGTAACAAAAGTTCGTCAATAAAATATAATGCTCCGTGATGTCTATTTTCTTTTCTCCGCGTATCTATTTCTCTCTAATATTTCTCTATCTATTACTTTCTGATTCTGTCCCCACTCTGGCTTCTATTGCCATGACGCCATGTTATGGGTCAATTTAGAATCGATTCCGAATCAGTTTGTAACTAATTTAGGATCGCTGTAATGCACATGCTTGATTACGAACCTATTCAGAATGCTGATTTACCGCGAACGATGTAGGTACCACAAGTAGTTTATCTACCAATCGTGTCGTTTCACGTTCCATATAAATTTTGTTTTTTCTAATTTAGAGTTCAAGTTTAATGAAATTATTGTTTTGTTGAATAAATATATGTAATATTATTCATACTGATTGTGAGAATATATTTTATAATTACAAGCAAAAAAAGGTCAGAATGCAATATTTTGTTTTCTAGACTTGAGTTTATAACAATGACTGAAAAGTTTGCGACATATTGATATTTATTGTTACGTACCTAGTTTCCAAAACTAGAGAGTTATAGTGTGATATAATTCACTTCTGTGGTAAATCGTCAAAATTATGGTGCTCTATCCTATTAAAGAAATACGCTTCTAGATATTTTTTTAAATATTTGACAGTGTTGGATATAATTTTAATTTAGATTCGTGACTAAGATCCATTTTTGAACTCACATTTTTTTACCGCTTGTATTTATTCAATTTATGCTTAGTTGATACAATTCTTCTAATTTACAAAAATTTGTTTCTGTTTATCACTTATATTGAAAATAATGCCAATACTATCCAATTTCCTATTATTATTGTAATCTTACTCAGTTAGTATCTGTGATATATCCATTTTGTGTGGGATTTCCTTTCAGATGCATGCATTCATGTTGAAGTTCGTGTTTATAACAATAAGTTGGCACTGTTTATGAAAAATATTTTGTTTTAAATCATTTTCTCATAAATACAAGTATTTCACATAAAAACACAATTTTTTATTTGCATACTGGATCCCGAGGATTTCATTTAAGTTCAATGATAACTCTCGAGTAAATCCCTATTCAGCATCGTAGGCTACCATTATAACACCAAACATCCACCCAACAGAAGTCTCAAATATTTGTAGAAACTTTGAGAAGTATGGACATATAACCAGATACTCTCTTCAACCTTCAGTTCACACTGATCTGAGATTAGAAAATGATTAATATGTATATTCTAAAATCACACAACAATGAATTTTCACATGAGATTTAATTCTTAATGTTTAAATTGTTTTCATTCAATTTATCTTACATACATAAATCTATTGAAGGTAAACTTCTCGTTACAATAAATAGACAAAGTAATAAACATTAGTTAATGGTTCAGTTAACATAGTAAATTTAGTGATATTTTTGATGATACATATACGCATATATAAAATATTTAAATCCCAATAGAATCAAAACTCCAAATATGGTCAGTAAAATTCATTTTTTTATATTGGAGCGTGCAAGAATTGATTGAAACAAAATTTGACAACATTTTTCTTCACGATGCTTATCACAGTAAGACTTGGGGGTGTGAATTTTCTTTTTGTAATATGCCACCGTAACATTGAATATATTATCTCCAGTTTTATTCCAAAGATTTGAGAGAATGTTTTCTTTTTAATTTAGTAATTAAAAGAAAAAATAATTGAAAATTAATTATATACAATTTATACAATTTTTTCATACTAAAGCTGAACTAACTCCAATTATAATTTATTAAGATAATATACTCGTAATAATAATAAACATAACTTCTGCTACTCAGTCGTGTCGCAATACAAATGTCGATAAGATAATAAATTTACTAAAAAGTTAGTCTAACAAAAATAACATAATTGATTAAAAGACAATAAGTGTTTGAAGAAGGTTGAAAATATGATGGAATGAATCATTTAAGCATGATATGTTTTCTAAAAGTATTTTTCGTTCATCTACAAGAATAATCCACAAATTATTAAGCCAGGAGCAAAAAATAATTGGAAGAGATATACAAACAAGAGACAAGAAACCAGACACAAACAAATATTATGAAATAAGAAGGGGTGAAGCCCAATAGTCCTATTCTCTAACTACAATCGATTTATTGTTCTATGAGAACTTATAATTATACGACACATCAATTGTAATCACATGAAATTTCATCAAATTTTAGTTAAAATTAGAATGAAAACAAAGTAAAGACACCGAAAATGCAGATATTTTAGAGAAGAACTACAGCGGTTGGTAGAAATAGATGTCACAAAAGTTTGAATAGATTAAGATGAAGTAAAATTTTAGGGGGTAATCAACTAACGCAAATGACTGTGCTGAAAAAGCCAACTATAATAATTAGATTATTGGGGTTGAGTATTTGACTCACCACGTCTACTAATTCTTCAGCCGTGTCACAATACATCGTATAATTATTTGAAAACTGTATTATTTTATGATACTCTTTTTATAATGTTGATATTTTCTGTAGGAGACCGAGAAACAACTAATAATTCATTTATACACAGGTTGTTGTATCTATATGACCTTATTCATTTAATTCGCTTAATAATATTCAATATTTATTAACTCAGGTTGAATAAATTTATTGCTTATCATGTTCATGAACAACTCGTTTGTTTTGGTATCATATTTCTTGTGTTACTGAAGATATAGTGATATTAGCCTTGAATTGGTATGTTTGTCAAACAGAATATTTGATGAAGGTAATGTCAACAAATCAAAATAAGTATATACGTAGACTTGATAAAATAAAGTTTCAATATATTTGTTTATTGTTATTATATCAAATTCGAAAGCATTCATTATAGTGGCACATTGCAGTATAATATTCTTTATTACTTTACAAAATGATAATTTCAGTGTAAAACAAAATTTGACAGATAATTTCCAACCATATGATGATTACCACTTTCATTCATTAAAAGTTAATCGTATCGATGGGTGAGGTTTGTCATAGTATTAATTTTCTTCGTACCTGTCTATTGAAAGTGGAGAAGCAAACAACCTGTTTTTAATATCTTATCTCTTTTATCTAATTTTAGCTTTGTTTTATTTATGGGAAAATCGTATTTCTTAACTATCCATCTATTTATATAACACTGTTAATTTTTCCACAGTCTAGGTGATAGATGTTTGTATCTGACAACAATTTATAAGGGTTTTTATAATTCTTATACTAACTTAAGTATTTTAGTAATTGGATCTTTTTTCTTCAACTTCAACTGCTCACATTCACAAATTACTTATGAGGGTCGTTTGACGGAAGTGACTTCTATAAAAAAGACTTTATTTTTCAACATAATCTTCTTTCAATTTACACATTTAATCCAGCAAGTTTCCAATTTTTTCAAATAATTCAAAAAATATATCGAAAGTTCCGCAGGATACGCGTTTGCTTCTACTAGCCATTTTCTCAAAGGGATCAGTATCAGTATCAGCTGAACATGGCTTCTGGTGCAGTAAACACAATTCGACAAAATTTTCTGCAACTATAGCGAATGAGCAGACGGGTGGTAGAACAAATGGGGCCATTTTTGTGTGTCAGCAAATTGATATTATTGGTCAATTATTGTTTTTTTTTAATAATCAATAAAGATGACACCTCGAGAAACCCAAAATACTGTAGCCACGACGGTACTGGAAGGAAAGGTTTTTGCTTCCTTGGACACACATCCATTTATTTGACTGTATATTTGTTTCTGGGGTATAATGGTGTAACCAAGTTTCATCTGTTGTGACAAATCAACGGAAAAACTGACACACAATTTTTAATGCAAGTGAGTTTTTCATTAGCATTAAACAATCATTGCATCCACTTTGCAGATATTTTTTGATATATCACCTTTCAAAGAAAAAATTTTACCTTTTCGGTTGAAAGATTTACTTCATTAGCTATCTCTCGTACTTTCATTGGATGATTGTTTTTTCACGTGAAAAAATTTAATATTTGAACTACTTTTTCTTCATATTAACCCAACAACGAAAAAGTACTTCATTATGTAAGTGTTAAAGCTAATCTACTTATCAGATTCTTGTGAAATTTTAGCAGATGACATTAGAAGTAAGGCAATATAATTACCGTAGCCAATGAATAGTACTTTTCTTTCAAACCGTTTTCGTATAGTCAACATATGTACCAGTTTTTGATCTGTTCAAACAAATTTTTGGCAAATTCACACATCTAGCAATCACAAACTTTATCTGATTATGATGAAACCTTAATTATCATTTGTTTTTGACAAGTAAACAAAATAAATTAACAACAGCTTATCTTTTTCTGTTCCGAATACTTTCATATCTTTCTATTATTCTTGATATAGAAATTATCTTTTTCCATTTGCTTATTCATTATTTTGTCGTTTGGGAACTAAATCAATTATGAATCGTATGAATATACCTACTAAGATTAGGACATATTAGTTAATGCCATTCTTCTTGCTACCTAACTTTGTACTAACGCCTTATACCCCATAGGTTTGTCTATAGTCTCCTCCAGAACACCAACCAGAATCCTCGTTGTTTACTGTTGTGGTCTTTGGGTTGTTATGATATAACCATTGCGATACCCTAGCAAGGTTATCTTTAGATATCACTCGGCTTTCGGATATATTGCTTTATTTAGGTTTTCTACCAGTTTTTGATGTTCGGATGATTCCTCATTAAATTTTCATGGGAAAATTCTCTCTCGCATTTTACATCATTTGTAGGTTATTTCAATCAGCATTGTAGAATTTGCATTCAGATATTTTTACTAAGTGGTACCTGAACGTGTCTGGTTAATACTCTGTGAATAGTCACGCAACGTATCAACGACTCTTGAAGATACTTGAAATCCTGACATCTGCTTGCATGTATTATTATCTGACTGATTCGCTTGCATATTTGTCTTTCACAGTAGACTAAAAATAGTAGTGATTCCAAAGCTCTTTCCTTTGACACGTGAGTTTTAATTTCTTCATATATATTTCGAATGATTTGAAAGGTTATCAAAAATAACATACATTATTTACATTTAATAAGATTGTGGTGACCTTCAACTTTAAAATTGGGACCAATATTTGAATTTACTGAATTAATAATTTAGTCATAGAGGATCACAATTTTTGTAAAAAATTCTGTGTAAATGTACATTTCAGAAAATTCAAACCCTGATGAACAAACAGTTATTTTGAATGAGCCTTCAAAACATTTTCGCTAAATGAATTTCGTGGATAACTGTTGAATAATTATTTGTCTTTGAGACATACTTTTGAGGCGGTAGTTTTTTTACATTTTTAAATTGAATCACAATCTCATTTTGCGTTGAATTTAAATAGCAGGATTATCTGAAGTAAAAATATGTTACTCAGCAGTACAGGTCATCATCTTGGGTTAACTGCTTTTTAAAATTTGGACAGTCACTGAGATAACTGCATTTACTTAGATTTTGATTTATTGCATCATGGCTATTTTTTGTGTTCAAAATTAGCAAGTGTGATTTTGATATTTTATTTTTTATTATCAAAGACGTCATAAAAATTACTACATCATATCAATAAAATACATGAAATGCGATTAAATTATTATATAATTTAAGGCAAAACAAAAGAAAGATACGAGACAATCGCAAAAAGTTGTTTTTTAAATATAGTTTGAATAGTTTTTGGATGTCACTTCAAGAGCCATGCTAATGAGAGAAATAAATAAATATTTAAATGTAAAATCAACAATGATTTAAATAATGGAACGTATATAATTATACAGCTCTTTAGTTTTCAATTGACAAAGTATATTGACATGAAAGAATTTGTTAACTTACGTATTTTGCCTGTTAACCTGGACAAATTTTTTTTCGAAAACTAATAAGTATCCTGAAACTATGGAAAAGGTCATCAAGCATCCTGATACCTATTAATTAAAATTCTTTTATAACTCTAACTGAGAACTTACTAAGAAAAATTACTTTTAAATAAAATAATAGGAGTTGATTTGATGGAGAATATAAAAAATATAAAATGAGGTAAGTATACTGAAAAACCGTTTCTCAAAGTAATCCACATAGTTTTTGGAAATCTGATGTAGTAAAAAATAAATAAAGTATATTTAATTCTATAAATATTTTTGGGGAACATAAACTCCCCATTTTTATTCTTATAGATCAATATTAAATTGCTTGTTGAATTT
This sequence comes from Diorhabda carinulata, assembly GCF_026250575.1. Classification (NCBI taxonomy): domain Eukaryota; kingdom Metazoa; phylum Arthropoda; class Insecta; order Coleoptera; family Chrysomelidae; genus Diorhabda; species Diorhabda carinulata. Next base: position 33,271,012 of record NC_079460.1, on the reverse strand, counting down.
CAAGTATGTCGATTGGTGATTTTAATTCTATCTGTAGTGTAATGAAAAGATATTGATTAATATTGTTATATTTCCAACCACCGTTGAGTTGGTTATATGTTTATCATTTTTAACAATGATGTCAAGGGTAGATCAGCGATTTTTGGTTATCTGTACTCTAAATTCTAGATATTAAGCGATGCAATCGAAAAATTTTACAATTTTATTTTTTCGTAATTTTCTAATAACTGAAATATTAAACACGTAAATCAAATAACTGCTACCTACTAACAGTGAAAAAATCTTTCTACGACTCATTAGTGACAAGCGTATTACAATTTTTTTATGAATGTGGGTTGCCACTTTTTTGTTACATTTCATATTATTTGCTTTTGTTTCTATCTCATTTTGAAAGGTATATTTTTAATTTGTGTAGTTGTCTTTTTCCTATAAATGAATAAATTATATTGACAATTGGAGTGGAAGCTCCTTTCTTAAATCTTTATTTTTCATTTCTTCCTTTCTATTCACACACAGGAACATGTCCGTCAATTTCAGAAGAATTATATAATTTTGAAAAGTTCTTGCTCTGTTCTTTGCGAATTTATATTTTCTTAATTTTTTTGTCACCAGTTACGCTCTAGAATATTTGAAAAATTTTTCGTAGCATTCAACTAACGCCAATATAAGCATGTCATTTTGGAAGGCATATATCTTTTAGGCTATTTAGATTAATAAATGCAAGATTTTTACAATGATTGCTTCATATACGTATGAATGGTCTAATAGAGGAAACGATATATTTAGAAAGCATTGTAGTTCATACGCATAAAGGTCACATTTGTGATACAACGAAGTACGTCTTTTATGTTTGTCTTCATTGTCTTCAGAAAACATATCTACCAAATGATTTAGTCAATTCATTCCATTCACAGCTTAGTATATATGGGATAAATTTGTAGAATTACATAATAGTTATTACACATAAATCTCAGATAACATTTTTTAAGGCAAAAATCATCAGTTTGCTAAAATTTTTATTCATTTAGTAAACTAAATTATGTTTCTACTCAAAACCTGAAGACTGCAATTTAACTTCTCGGTCATGTCCTTTCAGATAGTCACTCTACTAGATTTTGATATATGAATTTTACCCGATTTTTGTGTGATTAATTAAAGGAAAAATGAGATTATATTTATTTTCTAATTGGCAAAGTAATTCGTTAACGGGTTCACAGGGAAATTGTATAAAAATATAGAATCCCTTGTAATAGTTAAGAAAATTAAGTTATCAAACAAATTTGCATCGAATTGGTTGTAAAATTGGTCCATTATGTTATTCACATAATAAACATGAGATACATAAGAAAATATATTTAGACTATTTACGGCTCAACACAATATGCTTTGAAATAATCTGGAGGAACCAATTGCTAATTTCATAGGGGCCCCTGTAATTTTAAAATAAAATTCATAAATTAATAAAACCGCTAAAATAATACGTGACCACTATTAAAGTGAATAAAAAGTTAAAATAACCCAGATATATATCCAGAATATTTGCTTCAAAAAGGTTGAAAAATTACACTTGCAATTACAATATGAATACAGTCTACTTTTTTATCCGTGGTTAACAGAAACGTCTTAACCAATATTGTGAAAGAGATTAGGCTAGGGACTGAAATTTTTCTATTTACATCTTAACAATTGCGAAGCTCACTTAATGGATACTTGGCATAAGCGATAGGTGTCGTCGGTAACCTTTAACAGGTTCTGCAGATTATAGTTCTAATTTACTGAATGATTGAGATTTTTTGGTCCAGATCGTCGAGAAGTAAAATGACAGCCTGGGTCAAGAACTTTGCTATTTGTTATGGACGAATAGATTTCAAATATGTTTTTAATCAGGATATGAATCATCCATAACCTGTTCTCATGCTCTGCAATAGATAATTCACGGATCGATAGTAGTCATTTTCCTCAGTTCTAATCTTCTGAGTGATAGACCTTCTTTGGTCTAGCTTGTTGGTTAGAAGACAGTGACATATCATTCAAATATAAATAAACATTCCCATATTTACTGCTGCCAAGCATAATCTCCAAATATTTTATGATAATTAGGTAATATATTTCAATGTAAGAGCACACTGAATGGATTTTGAAAACCCTGCACTGTGTAAATATATATATATATATATATATATATATATATATATATATATATATATATATATATATATATATATATATATATATATCAGCAATATTTTTGTTTTTACAGCTTAACTAAGAAATTCACATGGAAACAAAAATGTACACTGGTGATGTTACTGGCGGCGGATTTCATGTGTTATTGTTCAATGTCGATCATGGCACCGTTTTATCCACAAGAAGCTGCAAATCGAGGAATGACACAGTCAATGGCAGGCTTTGTTTTTGGATATTTCGCTTTAGTTGTTTTTCTATCATCCCCGGTGTTCGGTAAAATTGTAAGTATATTTTTCACCAATTTTTCTAAAATTTAAACTATCGAAACAGATCATACTGCCATTTACCTTCTTATAAATTCGACATATCGTAGTTCATAGTAACATAATTATCGTATCACATCAATTTAAACATTCACAGTACATTATTCAATGGAATAGATAACATTTCACAGCCATTTCTACACTAAGTGGAATCAAAGTAGGAGGTACTATTCTAGTTGTTCTTTCAACAATAAGGACCATTCAGCTCACGGAATATTACTAATATACAAGCTCCGAGAAAAAACCAAACCTACCATCCGGTAGGTTTGGATCTATTAGGCAGGGTAATGTTCCATTATACTTGGATGACAAGAAAAACCTTGAACAAAATCTTTCCAAATAATTTTATCCAATAAGGGGTTTCTGCACTCTATATATCGTAGATGGTAGGTTTTTTTATATTTTTCTCTACATAACTTTATGTCTCATCCACGCTATAGTTTCAATATGAAGCCATGCCTCAAAGGAACTCATCATAGTGGCAGATTGGTGGTCAAAAAGCAGCTGTAACCGTGATTGTAATCCAAGGACGCTTTAAATCGTGGAAACAACGTTGGAATCGTTGTGAGGAAACTATTGTGAAGATCGACAATAAATTTTTGTATTAAACATCATCTTTTTATATGATAAATGAGCCATATACCTTGCACTGTTCGTCGATTATCAGTAGATTCTTTAAACAAATCCAACTTCAACTAGAATCAAATTCTGGTATTTAATCGTTGTACCATGTTTGGTGAGAATGTAGTAGACTAATACAAAAATTATTCTAATACCTTTGCATTTAGGATACCGTGGTTAACAAATTTGCAAATTAATCAGAAACTGATTATCTTTGGGAGTATATTTAAATTGTTGCAATCACTAACTAATCTTATATAGGTTAATTTATAATATTGAAACCTCACACTCCAATAAAAAACCAAATCGAATATTATCATTTTCTTGAATGTTGACAGCTGTTATTGATAATTCTTAATGTCTGAGACTATAAATAAATTCTGTATACATATTTTAAGAATATACTTAGCATAATTTTAAAGTCAATTACCTCTATCCATAAAAACCAAATTAGTATCACAACTAAAATACCAAGGTTTATCAATTGTATATAGTGAAAAATATGTTCCAGTTGCAAGAATCATATGTACCGGGTGGAACAAATACATAAAACTTTTCCCTATTCGCCCCAAAATCATATCATGGTGTATAAAAAAATGGTTTAAAAATGTTTCTTTCCATAGCTTGAACATTATTTTTTATACTTTCTCTTAGCCATATTCCCCAATTAAGAGAAATATCTTTTCGTCTCAAAGATCAGTTATTCGTTTAGTATTAAAAATTTATGGATAAAACCTCATTGAATCATTCAATAATCTTTTTTTTTCAGTGTCCAAGAGTGGGTGTTAAATTTTTATTTATTGTTGGACTATTCACATCAGGGATATGTACTGTGATATTTGGGTAAGTGTTATATATTACTATTCATAATATTTTGCATATTATTTCATGTGGTAGCTCCAAAGCTAATATGTTATATAGCTTTTTTCTCCAATTATGAAACCAATAATGAATCACTAAGAATTATTTTCTGAAAGAACAATAGGAAGATATCTAGGTTTCAGGAACTAATGCTCTTGAATATATATATATTGGACGAGATATTGGACATGTACTTAATAAGAAATATTTCAATACGTTTGAATATATCAACATACTGATAAATAACATGGTCTCAGTGACGAAGATAATTCATATACTCTGAACAAAGTACAATAGTTTACTTATATAAAGAAAATACTATCCATTCATTCATGATTTATGTATAAGCTATTATTAAATATACAATGTGTTTGTGAATGAACCCCCAGTTAGTGAAACTTGAGGCACACACTACTGAAGATACCTCAATTATTATGATCCATTAATTTCAGAACGTTACATCACATAGAAGATTACAGTGGTTTCACAACATTGTCATTTGTTATACGAGGCATTGCTGCCTTAGGGTCTAGTGCCTACTCAACTGCCGCTTATGTGATAGTAATGAATACTTTTCCCGATAATGCTGGTGCTATCAGAGTAAGTAGATCAAAATTTATATTTGCCCTAACCTAATATTCACCTATGATAGTGGGGGATAACACATTACCTTTTTTATTTTCAGGGAATTTTAGAAACTTTTGTAGGATTGGGATTGTGTGCAGGTCCAGGAATTGGCGGCGTACTTTTTGATGTGAGTCTTGCATATTTGTCAATTTAAAAACTTACGGATCAAACAAACATTTGACAATAAGAAATAATATATATACATGTGCCCTATGGAGTCAAGAGTTTTTTCAAAACTCACAAATAAGAGAATTTTTCAAAACAATTCTATTTTCTGACAGGTAGCAGTTATGTCAATTTTTATTTATACATAAGTTTTTATTAATATGAGCTTTTTCAATAACATAAGACTGTAGTAACACGACCTCATAGGTTAAGTTATAATCCTAATCATAAAATTACAAATAAAATATTGGGAATATTCTTTCTCAATTAATATTCTTAAACACAAATCAAATACCTATAGTCTTGAGTTGTTTTAACACAAATAAACATAGTTTGAAGGCCAATATGTTTTGGAAATGTTTTGAATTATAGACGTTGTATGGATGATCGTAAAAGTAACGAAATGGAAATAAAAAAATTGGCCTGTTTCGAAAAACTTGTTAATTTCACTCGTTTCTCATCTCTATATCGAAATTAGATGGGAAATCCATTATATTTATTGAGTTTAGGTTTATTTTGAAAAATATTTTTGAATATAAGATATTCAACGTTCCGACCAAATATCAATCTTTATCAAAATATAACTTGACATAATAACTCTAATAATTTATATGGATTTATATATATTTTTTCCATTTTTGACCTTTTCATATTTTGCATTATATGTTTTGCACAAATATATGTTCTTCATGTTAAGTCTATTTTTATAAATAACGTGTTTTTAATAAAACAAAAATCAAGACAATTTATTAAATATGAGATATATACCTATTGTCACATAAATATAAACATTATATTATGAACAAAAGAAAAGTAAAAATTAATTACGTTTACGTTTTGCCGTTTTTCATATATATATATATATATATATATATATATATATATATATATATATATATATATATATATATAAAACTACCACTATGATCATAAACAAGAATTTACGATTTGAAACACAGGCACTACCATTCCAGGAAACTACCATAATACCATTTAATGTAAGAGCTAAATTGGTAGTATGTGTAACTTTCTGTTGCATCAGCTTCAATACCAATTATTTGAAAGTATTTTACGTTTTATTTGTTTCTTTAGAGGTTTTGTATAGATTCTGTCGTATTTATGGCGTTTCAGTCTATATTTAAGTCCTATATTATTTTATTAATTAATGCTACTATTCATTACACAAAAACTAACATAAATTATGTGATATAGCATTTTTCTTGGGGACCTGCACCTTGATCGTTGTTTGACATAATCATGCGTTTATGTAAATATATATATATATATATATATATATATATATATATATATATGTATATCTGATACATCACCTATTTTTATTAATATACATTAATTAATTCAAAAATTGTATTATTAACGCCTTTTTTCTAGGAAGATCGGAGGCTTTGGCCTACCATTTTACGTAGTAGGAATAGTTTCGGTTTTAATAGCTCCAATAAACTTGTGCATACTGGAAAAACCGCAAAGTGAGTATTTCATTAAAAATTATTTAATTAAATACTTTTTAATGCTGGTATCCCACTCATATTAATTACAAGCCCTAAATCATTATTTGACTTTGCAACATTTTGTTCATTCATTTTTAGAAAATATTCATTTCATTGGGAAAAAAGTATGAGATCTATGTTGAGTAGTCTATATTGTTTGCAAATTTCTTTTAACTGCATAATGAATTTAGTTAGGTTTAATGAATTACGCTGCCTTTGTAAATTATAACAACTTACTAGTAAATGAAATAGGTACACAAATAAAGTGGAATTAAGCACATAATGCCCAATTAAGTAATTTTATCAAACCCACATCAAAAATATTGACTTCATTGAAAAACGGAAGCTGTATTGAGGTCGGATTCAGACAATTATCAAACATTGAAAAATCTAAAAAATTTTGTTTTGCGCAGTAGAGCTATCAAAACAATAAATATTTATTCTATATATATAATACATTCACTTCTTGCATTGACTTTCTGACGTATTGCAAGTAACATGACCAGTGGTGGCACCATATATAAATAAATCGCTGGAAATCCACTATAAAGCTTTTTTTGATCTGTACGTGAAATTGCAAAATTGAATATGTTCTACAAAGGATCTGGAATAACCCAGAAAGGCTCTCCAAAAACAAGATAATAGCCCCGACATGTTTCAATTGGCACACCTCTAAAATTTCTAGAGAGTAATATTTTAAAAGAAGAAATCTTATTCATAAATATATGAGGAACAACCTTTCACAAACAATAACGGAAATATAACATTGCGTTACATCGACTTTAATTTTGATAACTGCATAAGTTCACCTGCCTTTAATTATTCTTGACAACAAGACTCATCACTTGTATTTTGTTCCTCTATTTTAAGTCACAATTCCCGTGGTCTCTATTAAATTTTTCAATATGTTTTGAGTAAAAATTAGGAGATGTGCCAATTGAAATGATACGGGGCTCATAATTACTGTTATTTCCTCATTTTGTATAACACATTTATGAAACTTGTCCATTATCTTTAGTAATTTTTTTCCTCCTTTAATTATTTGATGAGTATTTGCCATAATTTATTAATAGAATGTGAAAGTATCTTTTTTATGTAATTTTATCAATGTAGCTCACCTGTATTTGAAATTATCAATTTTTTACAGAATTAAAGATAGACGCTAATTCTGGTTCTCTAACTAGTCTGTTGAAATTAACACCAATAATGATGACATGTTTCATCATGATTGTGGTATCAATGACATGGGGATTTTTAGATCCAACTTTGGAACCTCATTTGAGTAAGGTAAATAACACAGATTTTTTAAAACAAAAAAATAAAGTAAAGATATTTTATTCAAATAAAAATCACGTAGATAGTTTTACTTTGAAGCACCTTCCCAAATTTTTATCAATGTGAAATAATTTTTTATAATTTGTTAATAATGATTAACAAAATCTCCGAAACTATACAAGCGTGCTATGAAAAATTGTTATATCGTTATACCAAACTATTTTTAGAATTACGTACAAAAATTATAATCGTGAAAATTTCTCCTTAATTGTGTACTCCTGCTCTCCATTATTAGATGCTCTATCTGTAGTGTATTCATATCTCCCATCTAAGATTATACACCTTTAGTATTAAGCTATCCTTTTTTAGAAATTTTCTCTGTCCAATACAATGATAGGATTGTTATTCCTAATGATGTCTGGAACATATGCGATCTCCTGTCCGTTTTGGGGATGGTTGACAGACAAACTAGATGTTTATTGGTGGTTGATGACCGTAGGGTTGTTTGGAAACTCTGTGATATTATTATTTTTAGGACCATGTTTAGGTTTTCTGCCAGAGTAAGTATAACAATCGCAAAATCTAATATAAAATAAAATTTCAACTAATCATATCAGGCAGCTAGATAGTCGATATCGATATCAAAGTTTTATAATCTACACAAATCATGTACATTATGTAAGATACATTATGAAAGCTCATGTTTGGATGGATTTGTTTCAAAGTGATCAATACATCGATGGGAATTAATCAAAACCACAAATATTTTTCAGAAATATGTTTCTACCACTTAGATATCAAATTATCGAAGTAATTTCATATTTTTACCAATCTTATTTCAATGAAATAAAATTATGTTAATCGAAAATATATTGTTTATTTATTTATTTATTTTTTTTCATCTAGACCTTTATGGCTGAACATGGTGAGTCTCTCACTCTTAGGAATAACTGTAGGCATGTCGTTAATGCCTACGTATCAGTTCATTTTGGACAGTGCTTTGTAAGTATATTTAAATGTGTTACGATTTTTAGTTAAATATTGCTCTAATGCATCAAGTTTTTGAGAAATTCTAGCATAAAATTACAAATCACTGTAATTTTTCGCCATACTAAGAGCAATATCTACGTAATTTTTGCTCTAATCTCGTATTCAACAGATTTTATTGCATGCTAAGATTAAAGCTTTTTTTCAAGAGTCATATTGTGTAATTTTTTATTTTGTCGTAGCTACTGGATTTTTTATCGACCTTGCTTCGACACTTGTTGGCTTGAGTCATAGTTAAATAAAATATTTTATACTTTATATTTATATATGAATAAACTGAATTAAGATTTTCCACTTTTCAGGGAAAATGGATACACTGATGACATAGCTACTCATTCAGTGATAGCTGGTTTGTGGTCATCTGTCTATTCGCTAGGTGAAGTCCTTGGTCCAGTTCTCGGAGGATCTCTTATGCAACATTACGATTTTTCCAATACCTGTGCTACATTTGCAGCACTGAATTTGATCGTAGGAGCATTAACAACACTATTTCTTATGAACAGAAAACAGCTATCATTTAAAGGAAATATTTTAAGTGTTTTTACAAAACCTGAGATTTATCAAAACGGTACTGCGGATATTATTATTGAAAAAGAGCAGAAGAGGACAGAAAATATTAAAACAAAATAATGAAAAGATTATTAAATGATACCCTAGTGCGAGTTTGTTTTAGTATTTATTTGTAAATTGGTATTTATTAAATGGCAGGAAAAAATATAAAAAATTCTAATATTAGGATTTTTTGACGTTTGTTTTCAAACCAAAGTGAAATTTTCCTGATTTTTAAAAATGTATTACGATCATTTTGTTTGTCTTTAGATTTATCTAAACAATGAATTGTTAATACTGTCCTTTATTGCTTTACATTTTATTCCCGGAATAAACCATGTTTAAGTATATAAGTACAATATTTTTTCAACATCACATGAAAATAAAAAAAATATCAAGAGAGCCAGTCTATGAAAATATATATTTCTAATTACTGTGAATACATTATGATACTACTACCTGATTAATAATAAGATAAAAAACTATTTTGTTTTCTTTACAAATTGAAATTTCTACTTGCACGTCTCTCAGTCGAAATAATAGTTTCTGGTTTTAAAGTCAGTTATTTGGCTGAGATAAACGTGAAAACTGTTATCGCATATTTCAAAGTAGATATTTCGGATATCATTTTTTTCTTATCTAAATTACTCAACTTAGATTCAAATCTTTGCAGGGGTCTTACTAATTAATATACGTATCTTGTGGATTTAGCTTTTAGTTATACTAAATGGCTATACTCATCAGATCATGCTAGAGATAAAGTAAACATTCAAAGGTCCCGTTGAAAGTCACTGTAGTGGCTAAAATAACTCCATCATTGTATAACGTTGTATAGATAGTGAAATATTGAACTTTTCATACTCAATACGAGGCTCTCCACAATTTATAAAATTTTTTTCAGTAGCTATTGTTCAATATAAAATCAAAAATCTCATTTATCAAACGTATGATATACAATTGAAAGATAATTAACAAGTAATCAATTTTATTGACAATCTGTCAAAACTATTTATTCTAAAACCAGTACATTGGAGAATTTGCCATTTTTAACTATAAATATTCACTAGTTTTTCTTATTTGAAGCGTTTTATTCTTCATCTAAAAATATTTAACGCTGACACTAAACCCTACCAAGAATCCATACCAAGGTACGTAATATATAAGTTTCATTTTAGTTATCTTCTTTCATTACCCCGAAGGTAGATCCAATATTCATTATTTGTCATTGAAATCATTATAATACAATCCCAATCCTCTAACGCTCATTATCAATAAATATCTCACACATTATTTGTGAAATTTTCTTTTTAATGATTTCTGAAAATATTCTAAAAAATATATTCTCAGTTGTACTAACTTTCAAAAATAAGTCATCAAACTCATAGATCGTAAAAATGGAAATTCATGTATTATATGGATATTAAAAAAAATGTATTCATATAGTAAATTATCATTTACAACATTTTCTAATATTAAAAGAGCACCTTCAATGTTTTGTATATATAGGTTAATGCTGAATAGTTTCTTTTCTATCCACAGGGAAAAATATACTTATCAGTGAATTAAGAAGCAATACGAGTAATATTAATAAACCATGTTTTGATATTTCTCAGTTAACGTGTAAATATTAGTTGTAATATATACCACAGCATAAAAATTTGCAATTGTTTTATTTGCTAAAATCACTTTAATCTCAAAGTTCTACAAATAAATGAAGATACCTACTGTTGATAGAAGATGGAATAGTACACTGGAATATAGATTTAATTTTTTTTTGTGAATATGATATATTTGTTCCTTATCATTTCAAAAACTTGCCAGAGAAATAACGATGATAATGTGTTCATTACAGAGTTTCGACTGTCTTGTAGGTTGCGTGGAACTGGTTAAGTATAATAGGGGTTAACAATCAGGCAAATATCTAATTTATTGATAACTTTGTAAGCGTTATGTTTACAGCTCATAGATTAGGCTTCTCAAGAGCGGTACAATGACGAATACGACAAGTTTTAAAATAAAAACATAAGCAACATTCAAAAAATAAATATTTTCTAGGAAAATTGAAATTAAATCACAATTTTGACGAATTTATAAGGTTATTTAATTTTCTTAGATCCAGGACGTCTAGAGAAATATTATTTGTTTGTGGAATATAAGTATCACATTTGTTAAGTTTCTAGTTAGTTGATTTTCCATTCTAAATTTTATTTTGTTAAATAAATTCTATTAGTTATTGATATGGCCAATGACATTAGAGTGATGTATAGTTTATTTGAGACAATACTTCGAAAATTACTTTCCAGAGCCGAAGTACCGAATGTGATTTAAAGAGAATTTAAAATCGAACTATGTACTCAGAAATCAATGATCCTCTCTTTTGTACTCCAATTATAAAGAAGACCAGATAAGCGCTTGAATAGCGCATGGTTGAAACAGAAGACGTTCCTTCTGATTATAAGACGTACACGAGATGATTATAATTTAAAAAAAACACATTTGAAAAATTTGAAAATTAACATGTAGAAAAAATACTCGAATCGTAAATAAACGTTCAAAATATTTTATATTAGCGGAACAGTATTGCAAACAAGCAAACGAAAAATTGATTATATTTCTTGTTATTAAATAAAATTTAAATTGAACAAATACGAGGGAAGTGTTACTTTTCAGAGGTTGACAGCACATTGGCTATGTTGATTATTTTCCGCCATGTTTACGATATCGTCTCTCAAAATATTACATACATCTGGCTTATAGATTAGTTTCAATACACGTATAAGACAGCTGTTACCGTTGCTCAAGATAATGATATTTTATATTATTTATTATAATTTTAAAGAAGCTGATTCAAAGCTCTGTAAATATTTTCCTGACAGCTCTACACCTCATGAAATGTGTTGGTTTATTCTAATGATTGTTTAATACTAATCAAAAGCTCGCTCGCATTAGAATTCAAATGAATATTTGTGAACCCTCAAAAGTATTGCAAATGAATTTTTTCATCAATACGTCACAGTCAATGAAACTTGAATACATCATAATGCACCAGAAAGTAAAATACAGTCGAAGCAATGAACTGAGTCCGAGATACTACAAGTTTGGGCGTTCCAAACGATCTATTCATTATATAAAGGTTAAAATTATAACTAACCTAACTACAGATTCTATTATTCATCACCCAAGGGTTGTATACTATTAGAAGAGACATTATATAAACCTATTCGATTATATCGAAATAATTCTGGTTTCAGAAAAAGCCATAGAATCGCTCTTACATACTGTTAGGAATGAGATACCAGCAGGATAGAGCACCTTCTGATAACTTTGCAATTGCTCAAAATCTTCACATTTTTGACTACATATCTTTAGTCAATCCTTTAACCAGCTGTCTCTTCTGGTTCAGCTCTTTTCGATTTTGGTATTCAGAGCTGAATTAAAACTTATATTTTTTAAACCTACTATGACAAAAGAATGTAATACATACATTCATAATTTCAAGACATAACTTGATGGAAACAAATCATACGTGTTTAGAAATAGATTGAACTAATTTTGAACACTTCTTGGCATTTGCTGGAGCGATACAGGGGTAAAGTGTGCAATTCATTGACGTTGGTGTTTATGGTCGTTAGTGCTTTGTTTGCATTTTTTCGTGATTTTGATTAGTTTTGTTTTTTGCTCATTAGTTTTGATTAAGTTAAATAGTGTTATAAGTTATCTCTTATTCTAAAGCACGCAATATTTCAAATCATGTAGAGTATGGAAATCAGAAAGAATTCCGAGAGTGTGGATTGATTATAGCAATAAGAAGGGAAGAAATCCCAGCAAAGGTAGCAATCATGAAGGAATTATAATACCAACTATAATACTAGATAAAAGACTAAAAAAGTTGTGGAACCAGAGATAGGTGAGTATCAAAGAGATTTTAGACAAGAAAAATGAACAGGTGGTGTCATTCATAGTATAAAACAAGTGATCGAAAAATGCTATGAGTACAACATTAGAATGCTAATTCTATTCATCGACTTCAAACAAGCTTTCGACAGTCTTAAAAAAACAATTATAAAGGACATGAGAAAACGAGAAGTGTCCCAGAAATTCATATTATCGATGAAAATGAGTATTTTAAAGAAAAAAACCGGCCAACTGAGAAATTGTAAATATGCGTTCCGAAAACTAAAGATGAATTCTGACAACGAGAGTTCGCTGACGTATTGAGAAAAGAATTATAAAGAATTGCTGATTTTTTTGATGAATTTTTATATGTATTATTATAAACAAGGGTTTGAACCGAACCCGAACCGGAACGAACCGGCTTGTTTTTTCGAACCGTGAACCGGAGTCCGGAACGTTTTTTTTTCTGCTGAACCGGAACTCGAACCGAAACAAATACGGGAACCGGTTTTTGAACCGGTTCAACGGGAATTAAACTTTATTTACAATAAATATTAGAAGAAAAAAATATAAAATTTTAGAAAGTAAAGATTTCATACATAAATTTTAATACAAGCGGCCCACGGACCGTATGTTACTCATCCCTGGTATGGTTTATTGACATACGCAAATGTACCAGCGGCTAATGCTAAGAATTGTTTTTATACATTTGTTGTGAACTAGAATTTCCAGATGTTGGTTTCCAGTATTGGTAGATGTTTCAAACTTCATTAGTTTATTACAGTGATGCCGACAAACGTACCGATTTTCATAACCTTTGTTCAGAAAATATTAAAACAAATGGAAAGATTTCGATTTTCATTGATGAATCTATGACATTAAGTAAGAAATATACTCTAATTATATTTTTATAATTCGAAATAAATAAAATCAGCGAACCACGATTCCTTTTTTTTTGATTTAATAGAATTGACGATCAAACAGCATCCACCATTACACAATACCTTTTAAATAATTTGGACAAATATGGCTTCGACGAGAATTATTTGGAACAAAATTTAACTGCATTTTCCAGTGACGGAGCTAGTGTAATGTTAGGAAAAAGGTCAGGAATGGCTACAAGATTATTGAATAAATTTCCAAAAATAATCACGTGGCACTGTTTAAATTATCGTCTGGAGCTCTTTGTTAACGATGCTGTCGCGAAAGTAAATGGTATTAACCATTTTCACATATTTATGGATAAATTATATACCATTTATCAACAATCTCCTAAAAATCAATGCGAACTAGAATCATGCGCGGAAAATTTGGGAGAAGAAATTTAAAAAATAGAACGTGTTTTGGCAAAATTTATAATCTCTTGTTGAACATTTTCATCAAGCCGCAACTGATGAAACTCGTTCAAAAACTGATCAGAGTGTATACATTGGTCTAAAAAAATATATCATGTCTAACAGTTTATAATTACCTTGGCATTAATGTATGACGTTTTGTATGAACTTTCCATCTTTTCTGTAGCGTTACAGATAAGAAGTGTAACGATAGTATATGCGGACTATCTCTAACTAAACCTGTCGAACTATTCGCTATTTGGAATCACTAAAAGACGTTAAAAAAGGAAACATCAATTCCTTGTAAGTCTCATTAATAATATAACTAGAAGACTACATACAGAAAATGATTTAATAAGTGAATTTCGAGTACTAGACCCAACGGAGTGGAAAGCGGATATTGAAATTGGCTATGGAGAAAATGAGATCCAGTCATTATGCACCAGATTGAATTTAACATCACCGATACAATGTATCAATGCGTTTAGAGATTATATTGATACTGGAGGCAAAGTAATTCTTGAAGATCTTAATTCGATACAGTTCGGCAGAGTGTGAGCGCGGATCCAGTAATATGATTATTATTTTAAATGAACAAAGATGGGAGTGTTGATTGATGCTACAATAGGTCTTGCTGATAGAGTAGGTTTATGAATTTTTGGTAAACAGTAGAATTTAGCAGAATTACCTTTATAGTTTGTTAATTTCTTCTGGGTTTCTTTGTCAATTTGTTTTTTGTTAAAAACTTTTAATTTGTTTTTAGAGTTGGACCATTATTAAGTTCTTTGTATGATGTATTATTGGATTCATATCATTACACACCTGTTCAGAATTTATTACCTCAAGATTTACCTAAGCGTCTATAATTTGCCCATTTTTTGCAAGATAAACAAAATGTTAACCCAGATTTTCTGGATACAATTCTTTTTACTGATGAGGCAACATTTACTAGACGAGGAATATTTAATTATAAAAATAATCATATGTGGGATTCTGAAAATCCACATGCCATGAGGAAAACACATTTTCAGCACGAGTTTAAGGCTAACATTTGGTGTGGTGTAATATGTGGATATTTAATAGGTCCTTTTGAACTGCCAACGAATTTAAATGGACCTCTTTATTTAGATTTTCTTTAAGAACATTTACACGAATTACTAGAGGATATACCTCTCGCTTTAAGACAAAATATGTGGTTTCTGCACGACAGAGCACCACCACATTATTCTTTACATCTTTACAAGTGCGTCAATACTTAAACGAACAGTTTCCGCATCGATGGATTGGTCGTGGAAGTGAGTTTGCTTGGCCATTAAGAGACCCCAATTTAAATCCTTTGGATTTTTCAATTTCGTCGCAAATGAATATATATATATATATATATATATATATATATATATATATATATATATATATATATACAACGCTATACATGTTATATATGTTGTTATTTGTTTCTTTTTGTAAAGAACAGAATTTATTAACTTTAGTCCAAAGTGTTCGACAATATAATGGCTAATGTTGTTCAAAAGCAGTGTAAGTAAGAGAGGATATAGAAGCAAAATATCCTCATTTAATTTAATTTGAAAACGTATTTGTTATAATAATTCGAGTTATTATTCGGTAAGTAATATACCAGATATTACTGGATTCTAACCGATTTTGTTGAAGAAAATATTTAAGACTACGTAATGTAAAATTTTCCTTGATAAACATATATTGCGGAATTACAGAGAAAGAATTGATTAATACATTAATTATATTCTATAAATATTTTCCCTGATTTACAAAATCACTATCAGGTTTATTTACATTGAGAAATAAAAGAAATTAAATGTTATTTTCGGTATTGTTCAAAATAACATAAAGTTCCTAATTTTCAAAATTATTGTCACTGTCACTTACAAAAAAAAACAACAATGTCATATATACTATTGTCTAAATAATTAGTTTTTATGATCATGTTCACTGTCGTTGCAAAACTGAGCGAAGTAATCGGAAGAGAGAGGGATTCATTGGGTTCTGTATGTTTTAGATGAGGATTATTATGTGGGGAAGGGATTTATTAAGTTCAGCACTGATACAGATTCCTCTGCATGGCTTGAGAAGAGTGAAAAAATAAATGAAATGCCCGACAAACAGTCGAACGACTGTATCATTCCCTATAGTCTGCCATTTGGGTGATGAACCGAGAAGGAAAACCGAAGAAAACATACAACACCGACAATCGACGTGGTAGGATTTGAAGAGTTTTACCTAATGATGATAGAGGAAATGCCAAGGAATGTAAGGTACTTTTGTACTTTTCTGGGAAGTCTTCGTATGCCGTCGCTCTTGGGTCTTGAGGAAAGGAGCTGTCTAATAGTGATCGAGGGGGTTAAAAAGGTCTTTTTGGCGATCATTAAGACAATTACAAACAAAAATGTGTAGAAGCGAGCTTAAAATTGGAATTTATATGACTGCTCTTGAGAAGATCGGCGATCTTGTTGAGTTTCTGAAAAGGCTGGTTCAGGGAAATTGACTGTGGGGTGTGTGCCGTCAGCATCTTCTTATGGGAACCTATGTTGAATACACGCGACATAATTCATGATAAAGCATATATGTGACAGGTTTCAGATCACTTAAAAATAGAAATAATACTACCTACAAACAAAAAACAATAATGTCAAGCTGTGAATTTTTAGCTGACATGCAATCGGTGTATCAACGATTCCTTATCATTCAAAATGTACTGGAGTTTTATTCCTCGGTGTGGAAAACATTTCTGTTGATACGTTTTGAAAGAAATGCAAATAATGTTCACCATTTAATTGTCTGAATGAGATCGAGATTTGAATTTGTCTGGTAGCTGATTTCTGCTATTGTCTTCGATCAAGTCAATCGATCAATAATTTGTTTGCGATTCAAAGCCAAATCTCTTCGCTCGTTGAAGTTTCTAGTACGATTTCTGTTGAATATATTGTCACTAATTATCAGCTTTTTGCTAGACCGTTTTTTTTTGTAGTTTTCCAACCTTGAAAAGTCAAAGACTTCCAAAAGCTTGCTGTAGTGCAAGAGATTTCATATTATTTAATGCTATCAGCTTTGTTTTATCACTTTGTTCCTCGCGAGGTTGTACGAGTACGTGAATGGTGGATATGCGATTCGAATTTCATTTAACTTTGGGAAGCGCCAGAGAGAGTAGTGTAGTAAGCCTATTGCAATTAAACTTGTTTTATACCTGTTTATTGACACGTGACGGGTTTTCTTGTTTCTAAAGTTCAGTTAAGATCAATGCTGGTTTGATATCGAAATATTCCATTTCATCTTCTGTTATATTCTGCTACTTAAACATTTCTAATGTATACGAAAATTTGTCAAGACCCATACTGGTGTGATATCGTTATATTTGCTGTATAGGCAAGTGCATTTGTATTCCAAAAATAATCAATAAATTATTGGTTGACAATGAATTGAACTTAAAGAGATAACCGCTAAACGATAAACTTTTGTTTACAAAGACTTAATATCATAAAGAGGGTACACATTATTTCAGAATTTATCGTGTCTGGTGAATGAGTGCTTCCGGTGATCATCCATTTTTTTCAGTCTTGATGAGAAACGTGAGTATTTACTAATAGAATGTATTTACTAGCAGCAACACCTTAATAACTTATTTCCGGTTGCTTCCGACATGACAGTTTTGTGTAATAACATTCTTTTATAATCTAATTTAACATTTATACTATATCAATTGTTTAATACGTACAATCAGTGTACTCAAAAATAAACGTTCTTCTACTTTCTCTGGGTTATTGAACATGCAAAAACATGCAGTTTGTATGCTATAAAGTTTTACAAAGAAAGGAGAAAATTTTGCGAGTAATAATATCAGTATCATGTACATGCAATTAAAAAATAACATCATACAAATATATTATGTAGATAAATTAGAAATATGTGACATATCAAAAATCTTGTAAACAAAATGAAGCGAAGGAATTTAATGAGAATGGCAATGTTTAACTGATAAGACGACAAAAAGAACATAAAGATTATCAATTCAATGTACTTGACAACATTATACATCGTAGGAATAAAGCTACAAGATGTTTACATATATTTTAGAGGTAAATTTCAAGACCTTGCCCATGTTTGACATAAAAGTATCGACGCTACTGTGAGAAATCTTGGACAGAATATTTCTTTTTATAATTCCACATCACTATACTCTATTTTTATGTACGACAGAATTCAAAAGCCTAGTATCTAATGCAACACTTGCTATGGTCATTTTAAATTATACTTACTACAGAATAATGTACCTTTGCTAATATAATTTTTGGATCTTATATAACCATAAACTTTAGAACACTAGAAAAAGATTTGGAGAGGCCAAAAGCCCAGTGTATTAAAGATATAAGTAACAAGGTTTTCTCAATAAGTACCTTTTTGCCAATAAAGGTTAGAATTTCTGTTTTATTTTCATTCCAAGAATCTCTTCCCGATAAATGTCACCAAAAATACGATTTTGGGTTTTTTCATTCAGTAAGGTAGTCCAAGGTGTCCATTTTTAAGACAGATTAGTTTAATTGTAACAAGCAAGGTGTAGTGTGCGGTCTATTGTGAATTCTGATGTGAATTTGGAAAGACCGCGTAAACGCCAAAAAATCAATCCTTCAACAATTAATAAAAAATATGAATATTTGATGTTTTTGAATCATTCACAAAGAAAAATTGATGTGAAATTGTTAATGACACAGTGAAATTAGTTAGTAGTACGCTTGGTGTTGGGAAATCTACGATTTACAGAGTTTATTAAAGAAAAGAAAACCAAAATTTTCAATAGAAAATTATTAGAAAGACTTAAAAAAAGCAAAAACCTTCAATAAAAAAAAGTTCTGGCCACGGCTTGAGCTGTCAAGGCTTACCCTGAAATGAGTCGCAGCATATTATAGAAATAGATTTTTGTTGAAAAAAGCATTCTAAAAAGTCTGTCATAATAGATAGAATCGATATAGTAGTATGGAAAAGAAATTACTGAAGGACTATCAAAAAAATGAGAAACCAAAGATGAAATATATTTTATTCAGATGAAACAAGAATGAAAGAGGGACATATACAATATAAATTTTGGCAAGATGAAACTTTTACAAAATGAAAACAGGAGTTTATGAATAATTCATCTACTAGTTTAAATACACTATCAGGAAAGGGGCCAGGATTGATAATGGTACACATCGGCAGTTTAAACGGATTTGTTAAATGTTTTTTATTGACTGTTGAATTTACTAGTACCGGTGACTACCACGAGGACATGAATGCTTATGTCTTCAAAGAATGTTTCGAACAAATGATAGATTTTCTTCCTCAGAACAGAATTAGCTAAATTAAAAGAGTGCCATCCCGATTCTGTGAGAAAGGAACTGTGTATTTTGTGCTCTCTTCACAAAAAAAATTCCAAAAATATGAAATTGAAGAAACTGTAGAAAATCGGAATAACTATGACTGGATCCCTTTATATAATTGCGAACTAAATCCGATTGGGCCCATATAAAGGGAGAAGTATCAAGAAAAAATAATTTTTCCAAAATGAGTGATCTTAAACAGTTGTTTTTGGAGGCTATAAATGCTGTGAAGCCTGAAAACTGGAAAAAGTAGTAAATAATACGATTAAAGAAGAAGAGAAAATGTGGATGATAAACAATAATACTGATGAAATGATCGAGCCACTCATAGTAAATATTGGTTGCAACAGTTCATCTTGTGATTTAGATTCTGATTTGGATTTGTAAGAAGTAGCTTTACTTATGCTGTTAAGTTTTTGTATCAAAATTATTATTTATGAACGTAACGTAAGTTAAAAATTAAAGTTTAACCCTTATACCTATATAAAAAGTTAAAAAGTATGACACAATGTTCTTATCTTACCCTGTGGAAAAATTAAACATTTTTAAAAAAAAATTTTTTAACTTCAGCTGTTTAGAAGTTATAAGCAGGTTAATAAGGTGAAAATATAAGTGTTTAACCGATATATTCATTATATGTATACAAATGTTATTTCATACGAAAATACTCGGAGTATAAATATTTGACTGTCTACTAAAATAAGTGATACGCCTATGGATAACAAATGCTTTAATATTTTAATACTCTCTTATTCATAAAAATAGATTATAATCAAAGAACTTGGATATATTTTAGAAGAGCATTATTCTTCTATACTCAAACTGACAGTGATATTTTTTTACAAAAACCCTCGACTTTCAGGCCAAAGTTGAAAGCAACCTTAATTCTTGTAAGATGCTAAAATAAATAATAAAAACCCAGCATAAGGTCTCAATTTTCTAGTATTTACCATCAAGTTTGGTGTAGAAGAACATATCGATTACATTGCTTATTTTGATTAGATATTTTAATTATAGTCACTGTAGTGAAACCCACAGTACCATCTAATTGATGTAATAATTAGTTTAAGGAAAAATGGATAAAGATTTATTTACCCCAAAAAAATCTACTCCTAATGCAGATAACTATAGTTCAAGTACTTCTAAAAAAATTAGTCTAACTCTTCCTAGAAGCAAATCCATGTCATCTGTCTCCCCTGATGCATTTACTACTGCAGAAGTTAAAAACATGCGGGAGAGATTGCTAAGGTAAGTACAATTTTGAAATTAAACATTAACCAAAGAAATTATCAACATGTTTGTTGATAATTCAGACAGACATTGGGTACTTGTAGTATTTTCTAACTGGAGAAGCTTCAGATTAAACTTCTGTATACATTTTTGTTTCCAAAATCCTCAAAAGACGGCCTTTTAAGGTTTCTCTTGGCGAAACGAGGATAAACAATAAATCGTCAGTTTATGCTGTTTTGTCTGCTTTGATTTCAATATCCAGCAAGTAAATTTATGTATTCAGTATGATACGTTTTTGCAAAGAAAAAAGCAAACAATCTTCTCGAATTTCAGAATATGATCATCAAATAAAAACATTCTATATTTTTGGTAACCACCGAGGTGCATATTCGCTACAATTAGATATTGGGTCTTAAATGCTTAAATTGCGGAAGAATCATACTCAATTTTAGATGAAAGTGTTCAGTTTTAAATGGAAATATCAAAGTTCACTTTACTAGTGTAAGGATGCTTCCAAGCACTCCTTCCATTTTTAGGAAGTACGATTCGAAATATTGAGATTGTTTTCAAATATATGTTATTTGTTAAAGTGTCATTTTTTCACTCCAATAAATATATTATGGATATTAAGCGATACAAATAAAACACTGAAGATAGAACTTCTCGTGAAGGGAAAACTTATTCAACCTTACTGGCCGATTATTCCATAAGTCCTGAGTTTAGTGCCCAATACGAAGACCGTGGACAAGTCACTAAGAAGAAAAATTTCATACGAATTGAAATTTATACAAAATCTAACAAAAATGGGGAAAGATTGTAAAATGAACTTTCGATCTATTTGAAAAGAATGTTTAATGTTGCTCGAAGCAATATTCTCAAAAGATAAACGTTTGTACTCATATCATAGATTGGTAATTATTTATCCTACGCAATAGGTCTGAGCCTACTGAAAGTACTAAATAAAAATAGTGCAACCTCCTATTGTGATTTAATGGTACTCAAACAAATAGTTCTAGACTAATGGTCAGGTAGATTGCTATTAGATTTTTATATGGGGTTATTGAAAATCCAAAGTTTTGTGGCACAGCCAATTAGCATTGCATTCCTCAAAAATAGCAAATGGAAAATACTGAAAATTTTACTAAGCAATAAGTATCATGTTTATTGAAATTAGTTTAGGAGTGATTAGTACTAATAATAATAAAAATGAAACAATAAATGTTGAGCTCAGCAATGAGTTTATTATCAGAGAAATTTAATTCCAATATAGAACATTAACAAAAGTGTGTATTGAATTGATTCTATTCCATACATTTTGCATACAAATTTCTAGGACTTGATAACAATGATAATAATGTAAATTTTAAGTAATCGCAAAATTCTTCGTGATAATATGGGGTTTTTTCCTAGAAAATAATCTTTATGTATAAGACATGGCTCAGAAACATCCTTGAAATTGATATGTATATGAAGAACTCGTCTTCTTGAATCAATTATTTATTACATAAATAATATGCAGTCTATATAAATAGTCATTAGGAATATGGAAAGCTCGAAATTTTTTTGAATATTATTTATTCAGTTAAAGAACATGAATAATCTTGAAAAAATATATTTTTATTAGTATATCAAGTTAATGTATGATAAAAACATCAAATTGTGTTATTTGTCCATTTAAAGACACTATTTGAGATATATTAATTTGGTCAGCCCAATAACCAAATACAGTAAACTTGGATTGTATAGAGAGTCATTGTAAATATATATGCATTTTACTTTCAAAACATGCATAAGAGATTGAAGGTGGTTTTTATTTATGGACTTTGTTTTATTTGCAAATGTTGAATGTTGTGAGCTACTATGAAACCTGAATCCTTATTCACACATTTAACTTATATTATTACTAATAATTAACAAAACCATTTTCAACACACAATGGTGTATTTGGATTGGATTGTTGTGCTGATCAATGTAATAAGCTTAAAACAAAAATCATTATATGAAACTTTGTTTTTCAAAACTCTGTTTAATATACCCTTATCCAATTCAAACTTATTTTAAAAAAGACTATTTATATTTTTAGATTAAATCCACGTATGACAACATCAACTTTAAGAAACTTGAACAAATTTCAAATAATGACTCTAATATCTCTTGCTCTGGTGGATTTTATGAGTTTTTGTTCAATGTCTATAATGGCTCCATTTTTTCCAAATGAAGCTTATAAAAAGGGAATGTCAGACTCAATGACCGGATTTGTTTTTAGTTTTTATGCTCTAGTCATGTTTTTATCGTCTCCAGTCTTTGGAAAAATTGTAAGTATAAAATATATATGCCGCGCCGTGATATTCTGAAAGTTTCTGAAACGTGTAGAATGAAGATAATGTCATGTTCTTAAAATAAGAGTTATAATGTTTAAACATTTTTCAGCTGCCAATATTTGGAGCGAAATTTTTATTCATACTTGGTATATTTGTAGCAGCCATATGCAATATATTATTTGGGTAAGTAGCTTTTATTTTAATTTTTAGGTGTATAGAATTCGAATTGGACGCGTATTTATTTCACTGAAGAAACAAAGCCTGAAGCTGGACCTCCCCTAATATCGGCAAATGTAAGAGCACGACTGCAAATTTCTAGAGATTATTTGGAGTAGGAAAATCACCAGTGATATAGGAAGAAAATATGCGCAATTAAATTAGACATAGGTTTTTAGATTTTGTTTCAAAATCCTTTCGGTAAATTTCTTCGTTAAATCTCTTTATTTTCTAGAATCGAAAATAGATTAAACTTAACTTTTGTTAAGTTGCAATTTCATTTCCATATTGCAATTTTTCTGTAAAATTAATTGCAATCTTTTTTAATTAAGAAAAATCGAAAGTATGCATTAATTTCGTTAATGAAAGTCGCGTTATTAATGTCACTTAGCCGTTCAGTCCCATCTATTGGAGATGAGGGAATCTGATATGGGTGTTACTAACATTATTTCTCTTACTCCACAGATCGAGATTTTGGAATATATTTTATTGCCATTACTGCATATAGGTAGTAGATTGGAATCGGATAGAATTCATTAACTATTTTTTAGGTTATTGGAATATATTGAAACATATACCCTTTTTACCACTCTATGCATATTAATAAGAGGATTCGAGGCTTTAGGTGCCAGCGCTTTTTCCACTGCTAGTTATATCTTTGTGGTTAATTATTTTCCAAATAATATCGGATCAGTGATAGTAAGTACTCAGATACAAATATTGAAATGTTGAATAAATTCAATTTAAATAACTAAACTATGACAATATTTATAACTTATAATAAATATAGGGTGTGAAAATGCAATGAATGAATTTATATAGCAGCAATTACTCATGCTGCAGTTATTTTAACTAGTCATACCCTGATTTGTAGAAGCGATTTGAAATTTGAACCTGTTCCGGTTTGCCAGTCCACTACTATAATCGCTTTAGCGAAATCGTGTCGGCCGCGAAAAGTGGATCCTAAACAAAGCATTAGCATTAAGTTTCTTTATGTTGAAAATATGAAATATGGTCTATGGTCAAATAAGAAGAATGGTAGAGACGTCCGTCCTTTCACCTCAAAAACAGATGAAAATGTAAACTCTGAGTTTTAGTGTGTACTGGAGCATTTGCGAAGCCATGTGCAAAGAAAAACATTTGAAAAATGAGCCAACGGCTTTACTTTTCATCATGAAAATCCCCCATGCTACATTACATTTGATTCACCGATTTGAAGCTAACGCGACCTCTGGCTCTTCGCGCAGATAAGAAATGTGGTATAAGGTTAATACCATTCCTTGAATTGAGAAGGCCACGCCAGAGCAGTTGGGAATAGCCTTCCAATTATGGCTTCAATGTTGGGATAAGTGCATTGCTAGAAAGGGCAGTACTTGAATATATTATTGTTTTTTTACGTTCTTACTTTTTAATAAAATAATTCAATGTTATTTTTTATCACACCTCGTGATTGTGTATTAGTATCAGAATTGAGATAAACGTAGAAATTCGTGTTTAGAAATTATTGTCCAAAGACTCTTCGATAATGTGACTAAGAGTCTATTAAAACCGGTAGTTATAAAAGGTCATATCACATTGAATCATGATAATGAAACATTTGAACTAAATGAAGTTTCCATGACGAAATTATCAACTGGAATATTTGTATATGCAAACCTCATTTAGTTTTACTTGCAGATTAATTGGAGAGATGAAATGCACAATAAATAATCGAATATTTCTCATTATTTTCGAGAAAATCACAATGCCAATTTGAGTGACAAACTTTGGCGTAAAGGCTTGCGTTTTGTATTGGGTTTCTACATGATTATGTGTTTTTTTTATTACAGTTTACTTGCACAACTTTTTCAGTATCGTTAATCAGAACAGGATCCGTCTTAAATTATTATTACTACTTTTTAAGCAGTGATGTTAGAAAATACTGGAAGGACTAGAAGTAGTTCTTCAAAACGTAATTTTTAATACGGTTTATCAATATTTTCATTTAGCAGTGTTACTAATTATTGTCCATTCAATATTTGTAGGGTATATTGGAGACGTTTGTGGGATTAGGAATGAGTATTGGTCCAGCTATAGGAGGCATATTGTATTCGGTATGTACGAAGAAATCTTCAAAAATTTTTAATATTTTTACTTTATCGTAGGTAGAAAAATGTGTTTTTTAGATAATCTTCTATAATATATAATTATTATGTAGTTTCAAATATCTAAAGAAAAGTTAAAAGAGTACAGATCAATGTTTAGTGACTAACAAAAATTCGCCTGCCGTGAAACTTATTTAAATGAGGATTGTATTTCCAATGTTATTTTCTAGATAGCTTGGTGGATTTAGTGTACCTTTTTATACTTTGGGAATTGCAATGGTTATTATAGCGTTTATAAATATGTTACTTATACCAAATGTCGAAGGTGAGATTACAATTTTATGATATAAATTAAAATACCAAAAAGTTAAACCATAATTTCATTATCAAATACCCTTACCCCAGTATGTCATATAAAGAATGTTTTCTACTACTACTATTATAGTTATTTTTACAGAAACATGAAATATTATTCCTGGAAGATCTATAGTAGTTAGAATCCTCATTCATTTCATAAAGTTCTCATACCATTTGAAATATGTTCAAAAACCGTCATTAATATTGTAATAATTAATTGTTATGCTATTAAGATGGCCAGATGAAGCTTAAGCGACTGAAGACAAAAAAATAGTTTATTAGTAGAGTCGTTAGATTAAGTATTCACATCACTTTTGCAAAATGCACATGAAAGGGGAAGTTCTCAAATAAAATGAATGAAAATCTAGAACGTCAGATGAAATATAATTTTTAGTTATTATACTCGTCTATTAATATTGATATGATGAGTATTGGAGTTCGTTATAATCATAAATAAAAATTTTTTTTTAAATAAAACGAGATATTTTCTTTTTTTAAGACTGTGATACCGTAACGAACAAGACAACATCTATGATTAACTTGATACAAATTCCAGCTGTAGTAATTACAGGACTCGTTGTTGTCGTCGTCTCCAGTGTTTGGGCATTTTTAGATCCTACACTAGAGCCACATTTGAGAGATGTAAGTATCAATAAAATAAATATTATTATTGATTCCATGAAATAATACGTCACTAAATTATATTTTCATTTTATACAGTGAAGTTAATTATACAGAGTGAGCCTTAAGTGTGAAACTACTCCAGAAATGTTGGCACTTTTTTGAGGAATTTGTCGATTGCTGAATTAATATTCTTTTTAAATTTTCAATTTTCTGTGAATATAATTGATTTTGAAAGTATCTTCTATGCATGGTATCTTCAAATCCTTAAAGGAAACTATATTTTGCAAAGATATGGAATACGAATTTTATGTGATAATAAGTTCCATGTAGAAAAAATACGGCTGGTTCAAAAGGAGTGACACATTTTTCTTCTAATTTTGAACTAATTTTGAAAACAACATCTAAAAAAATAATATTAAGAGTATCTCATAAATTTTTTCGGTTTCCATTATTTTCTTGATTTATTAACAAATTATACAAAAAGATAGCCTTAATATTCGCAGTATAGGTCATGGTGTTCTATGGTTTTAAAAAATTGTCGCTCTGCATTTTCAACATTTCCTGGAATACAATTTAATCCCACGTAAGAATTTCGCCATGGATCTGATAAATAGTAATCTGATGGTGGAAGGTCTGGACTAAATGCTGGTTGTTTATATGATAATCCCTTGTAATCCCACGCTGGTGGACGATCTGAGTGCGAACGATATTCAGGCCTCAAATATACACTATTAAAACGATTAAACCAACTTCTGTCTTTTCCTTCAATTTCACATATTTTCCTTGATGCTACGACTGTTTTAAACTTTTGTTTTTTATAATGTCTTAATCGTCAAAAAACAAAAAGAGAATGATTAACAAAAAGGGAAGCAATTGTACTCTTCATAGAATCAGAGACTAGTCTCAACGTCTTAACAAGTTACGACGTGTTTGAATTAAGGCGTACGAATTTTCACATGTGAAAACCGACCTATATTAGGCTGCAACATGATGAAGCTCCTTCTTCCCATGTAAATAAGGTGAGAAAATATTTATACCATAAGATAGGTATACGATATACCTTTATGAAGAAGTACGAAGAGAGATTAATGTCCGGCGTATCGAAGTTTGCAAATTGTCACCAAAATGACTCTATGACTGAGTGAATGTGAAGGTAATTCGGCTGCTTTATTTCACAAATAGGTAAAATAAGAAGCTTCAATTAAATGAAAATTGTTTCATTAGGAGTATCTGTTTTAGTGCTTTAAAATGTGAAATTTATTTTTTACAACATATTTGTATCTACGAATCAATGAAATATTTATTAGAAACGCAATAATTACAAAAACAATTATTATCCTTTTAGTTCAACTTGAGCCCAGAAAAAATTGGTTTAATATTTCTTCTATTTTCTGCATTGTATGGAGTATCAAGCCCAGCATGGGGTTGGATAGCCGATAAAGTAAGCCACCATTGGTTTATGATGGTTGCTGGATTATTTATGTGCACATTAGGACTATTATTGCTGGGACCATCTCCTATTATTCCAGGATTATCTCCGTAAGTAAAACCAATATTTTTTTACTAGCATCTAACCTATCGCTATATAATTTTCTTATTCTAAAAAGAACAATTAAAAATGATTAAGCCAAAAGCATTTTATAACCAGAAATAATACTTCATTTAATAGAAATAAGACTGCAGCACATATTTACAAGAAATCATACAAATACATTTATAAATTATAAGACAATATTGTTTTTAAATTTGACTACAATTTAAACGTATATTCTCTTAACAGGTCTCTTGTGATATTGGATAAAAAATGTTCGTCACTAATAATTACAAAAAACTATAGATTTTGATTTCCCAATCCTAGTCTTAGTTATTATATAGCTTGTATCGACTGTTCTACCTATTTGTATTTGTGGTAAAATTTTAAAATGTAAGTAATATTTTTTTGGAGTTGGAGAGGCGTAGCTAGTGCACACACTAACAAGTGGCCGTTTTGTACTGCCTGTCGAGATGTTATATCATCAGCATTGGTCTATCTTATTTAACGTCCTGACAAAAATTGCAGAGAAAGTAGTTGTGCGGTGTAAGCAGTCTACGCATTCACGGATTCACTGTTCTTTTGAGGTTTTATCTTTTTCAAAAGTTAAAATTTTTGTTAAAAGCTAGCTTAATTGAAAGAAAGTTTTGAATATCAGATAAAAAGGCAGTTATTGTCGTTCTCATTGAGTTAATAGAAAAGTCTTAAAATTCGAGAGACATTCACTTTGCTGCCATTGACAGATTTTCGTTTCCCATTCATTCAGTTCCAACATAGTTGCTTTGTCCATAGAAAATCTTTATGTTGAATTATCTAATATTAATATAAGCTACATATTTTTCCACAGAAACTTGTGGCTGGATTTAGTTGCTTTATCAATTCTGGGAGTCTCCGTGGCTTTAGCTCTAATGCCCACATTTTTGGGTATATTAACTTCTGCCACGTAAGTATGAATTCTTAAAATAATGTCCAAATAAATTAAACACATTTCTATCGATATTAAAATAAGTAATTATCTTAATAATTTTCCAACCAGAAATGCAGGTTATCCAGATTCTTTAGTAACATATAGTGTAGTAGCTGGTATATGGTCCTGCATGTATTCTTTAGGTGAAGTTATAGGACCAGCACTCGGTGGTTTTCTTTTGGAAAAATATGGTTTCCCAATTAGTTCAACTGTAATGGCGATACTCACCTTCTCTTTGGTAAGCATTATCCGATTAAACTGTAGTTTGAAATTGATTACACAATCACGGAATGAATTTTAATTATTAGTCTAATAATTCTATTATTTATCAACCGGTATTTCTCGCAGTACTTATGCTGCAGTATACAATTTCATTTAAAGGCGTCAGTATCAATTATAATGAACACACAAGCCGAGAATAATTTCTGATTGGAGAAGTATGTACTTACCCTTTTTAGATTCAACTTTTCAGCTCAATATATCTAGTATTATTTAAGAAAAAATTTACGGCTTTGTTCAGTCATATTCTTGACAAGACGTTAAAACTCACAAGAATCAAAGCTGATTTATAACTCGGCTATCCTATCCTAGCATAGCACTTTTCAAATATCCTTCTCATAACATTTTGAGCACTTTTTACATTCAAAATAATGATAGCTTCAGCTCATTTAGTTAAATAATGAATTTCTTAATCTCAAAACAAAATGTTATGATGCCCGAGGCGTCCAAAAACTTCAGATAATTTTAAACTCCGTTTACGATAAAACAATAGGTTTTTCTATTAAAAATAAAATTAAAGACAAACTTTACAGATTTCTTTAAAGCTTTGTTTATATTAAAAAACCAAATAGTTGAGCGAACTTCTCAATCGGCGAAATTGCTAATGGCACCAAACAAAGAAGTTTAACCGTACAACTAACACCTGCAGAAACGTAAAACGAAGTGAAGAAAAAGTGAGAGACTGGAAAAAAGTGACAGATCTTGAACTAACGTAACGAACGCGATCAGTTCCTACTTTTAAAAATGACACTCGTATTTCAATAAAGGATTGTTTTTGAACTAATATAGAATAGCAATTTAACGGTTTCTGTGCTAAACAAACCTCACAATCCTCCGAAACCTTTAATATTAATATTAATAAATCATATTTCCTATCAATTTCAGGCAATCTTAACAAGTGTCTTCTTTATTATTAAAACTTCAGTTTGTTCTGAGGACGAGAGCAATCCAGATAGTGGTATCAGTGAATCCTGGAGAAGTTCTAATATTAGTTTCTCTAATGAACTTACTCCACTTCTGTTATCACCTCTCTCCTCCAATTTTCAGCACAATAAGAAGCAGTATTATACACAAAATGAGCGAAGCTGTGATGTAAGTATTTATTATTTTGTTTCTTCATTTTAAGCACAAATAGCTAATCTCCATAGATGGCATTGATAATATTCCAAAAACTAAAGTTATTCGGCGATGAAAATTCTTAATGAATTAACTTAACAGATTTTAAAATAAATTCTAAAGTTATTTGGAACTTCAACATAGCTAATTCATTAAATATCATAGATAATACCAAACTCATTTAATTATTGTATGAGTTCAAAGCTTCTAACATTTCCTTGCTTAAAGTAAAGTGAGTCATACTCTAGGTTGACTACACATCTTGTATTAGCTCTACTCTGTATTGATAAATTATAAATATAATTAAATCAATCGATACTGTTGGTTATAATTATCAAAATCAAAAAAACTTTACCTTTTCTAATCTTTCAAATTTTCTTCTGGTGAAATTGACTACTCAGTCTAAAGTAGTCATAAAACATCAAAAAAATACCAAAAAAGTTAACTTTACTATAGTAAAAAATACATGGTATCATAGTGTATTTATTATGCATTCAAGTTCCCATCAACCAATTCAGAGGTGTAGCTAATGCTTGAGTTGAGAGTAGAGGTTCCCAGATAATGTTATTAAGCATTAGTTAACTGGTACATAAGCAGCAGTTATTCAGACTGAGAATACTCAGTTGAAGTCCAGCTGCTTTGTATGATTATTCCAAGACTAAGAAGTTTCCGATACTTTTTCATTCTCAAGCTGTGGTGATTCATACATCACAATTTCTTCTCATGGGGAATCTGGCGAATTGTTGTGCTTGAAACTCAAAAAGATGCAGTATCAAGTTTCCTTTCACAAATTACCCGTAGCTGTCATAATAAGGTTTGTTTGTTTGTTGGTTGATGAAATTTGATTCAGGGTATTTAATCATAGACCTGTTGTTGTGGCGTTGTAATAAATGATTTTAATAAAGAGATTTGAGTTTGAATATTCTTTATGTACATTTCTTTTAATTTTAGTTGGAGCTTTACCCTAATTTAATGGAACCAAGGTCTGGATTGTCTGTAACATATACAGGAAAAGGCTCATCTGAAATTTGATATTTATGTTGATTTTTATATTTTTATTCATATAATATTAATAACTTTCTACTTGATCATATATATTGTTTAAATAAATGTTTCAATACCATATGCTTTTTTACTTGACTTTCAGAATTGATCTTATTTAAAAAAATTTAGAATCATAATAGTCAGAGCGTTGTTTCTGGTCTATAAAAATTACATTATTTCCGTATTTTGCAGACGATAGAAAATAATATTTATATGTGATTAATAGACAGTGTTGGAAGAGTAGCGATGCTATAGTAGTTACGCTGTCTTTTAGGTGAAGGGAAGCTCCGTTTACTTACAAACTAGTGTAGATTTAGCGCGCTATCTTCTAGATAGAGGAAGCTGTATAGATCCACATTGAAATAATGTAAAATTACTACCTGGATAAATTGTAGTAGCTTTTTAGCTACAATGTCCAAACAAGTATTTTATTTAAAATAATAGTGTCTTAAAAAGTGCAAAATTTGGAAAGTGAATATTTAAAAAGCGATCACTTGTGTTCAGAGAATTTGAAGGAACAGGTATGCAACACAATTTTCAGTTCTGAATACAGAATCGTTTTAAAAATAGGACATGAAAATAATTGAATAATTCTTGGTATTGTTAAAAGCATAGTTATTCTCTAATAGTTTCTGAATGTGTTTTGATGTGTTTTATAAATAATACATCCTTTATTCAGGTGCTGTTAGGTGTAGTTCTTTCATTTTATTCCACAATTTAGGCATATATAACATTCTTGTCACTTCTTTTAATATTGGTATTATTTGTTAACTTTTCGTCTACCACATTGTCAATATATTTTATTTATTTCCTTCTATTTTGATTTGTTTTTATGTAAGATTATTATGGTTTTGCTTGTCAGTGATACTATTATAATTATGCTTGGTTTTCAACGAAAGTAATCTATATGATTCAATTTGTATAAAAACCAAACTAATATCTGTTCTTACATTGACTGTAGATGATATTTGTATTTGTTGATACTAAATTTATTGTTTGCAGATAGATTAACATTTTATTGCATTCATTTATCATATTCTCATTGATATCTTTCATTTTACGATTTGTACAAAGATATGACATCAGGCTTTCACATCTCGTTTTTTTTTTAACAATTTCTCAACCTGCTTGTTAACGCTAAACCTATTTACAGATATTCTATAGAATACACCTTGTATCTGCGATATTGAATTTCGTTTTGGGCATATTCTACTTCTCGTTTTATGAGATGCAAAAGATGAGCTGGCATCGGAAAGATGACA
Organism: Diorhabda carinulata; assembly: GCF_026250575.1. Taxonomy (NCBI): domain Eukaryota; kingdom Metazoa; phylum Arthropoda; class Insecta; order Coleoptera; family Chrysomelidae; genus Diorhabda; species Diorhabda carinulata. Next base: position 33,238,203 of record NC_079460.1, on the reverse strand, counting down.
AAGTATAAGACGGTCCTGTAATTAAGCTTAAAACATCAGATAATTTTTGTGTAGGTTAAATGATCTAATGTTAAATGACAATTGACAGTTTATTCACAGCGCACAAGGCAGTTGATCACATTTAGTGAATCACTAGTTACATAACCCCATATTAGTATTCAATTTAATCGAAGATTTTTAAAATGCATTTTCGAAAATTATTGACTAGTCGGGCTATAAGAACTTGCAATAGGAGAAATGCTCATTATGGTGAACACTCCGTTCAATCCACCTATAACGATCTTCCTCAGCCCAGTGGAAGTTGGCAAACCCATTATGATACTAACCAACGCAAGTATAATACCCATTTAGCTGTTGGGGTAGGTGTTTTAACTGGAACTATCATTTTTGGAAAAGCAGCTGGATTTTTGGAGTTCTACAATGAGTTTCCTGAACGTCCAGCAGTTATTGCATCTTATAAGTAAAAGCATTTTAGCAAATGTATGTCTAGTAAATTATAAATAGTATTTTATTGTTTATTTAATAAATATAAGTTATTGTTCGAGTTGTACTTTTTTTGAATATCATACTTTTAGTACATTAGATATTAATACCATTTTTGGTGTATATTTGAGAATGGAAATGATTGAAACAATGAAGTTTTTTAAAAATCCATTTAAATGGTATATAGAGCTCATGTTGCTTTGACTATCTATTTATCTAGTAAAGTATATAGCATTAAACATATTCATAGGAATTTTGCTGAATTTTAAATAAATAATATTCATTATATAATTTATAATAATGAAAAAATAAGTAGTAAGAGACTACTCATTTCATCTTCTGTGTTGATGTCATAAGTCAATTCCTTCTAACTTGAAAAAATATGTGTTATTCAGTTGCTACAAATTATCTGGGATAAAAATCAATGATTAAATGTGGTAAAAATGAATCCAATTATATAAAGCATTTGTATAATTGATATAGAGTAACTAAAAATATCTAAAATGTGTCACTTCATAAACCATCATTTTGTCAATATCAAGGGATCAATATTTTAATTATTAACAAAGTGTTTCAAGTTCTTTTGAGACTTTAAATCAAGCTATGCACTGTAATGTGTAATATTACATACATTGAAAAAACATACTAATTTCTTGCTTGCCAGGAGCATAAGATATAACTATTTAACTGTCTTTGATGTGGTTGGTAGGTACAAGGTAGATTATCAATTTTATAAATCCATTAATGATATGTGAAAATGAGATAAAATTACTTCCTGAATAAAATCAATAAATAAACACAGTGCTAATGAAATTGTAATTTATTTTTTATTTATACAGTAATACAATATGTACAGATATTTAAAAAATTCACTTCCAGTTGATCCGTATAAAACTAAAGATAGCTAACCTTTTTAAAATAGAAAAAATAATAATCCTAATTTATGTAAGGACAAAATATACTTGCACCATTTTAAAAAAAAAATTGCTAGATTTGTGCTCAATACATCATAATTTGTAACAATATCAATGGTTTTTATATTATGTACCTAATATTCATTCTCATTCAATTTTTTTAATTTAAGTAAGATTTTAAAGAAACCAATAATTTTGTGAAATTATTTAGTATTTATTAATTACTATGAGGTATAATCAATTTAAATTACTTTTCCACTATCAATTTTGCATCAAATTTCTTCAAATCAATACATTTTTCGTTTTATGATTGTTGTCTGTTAGGTATGGCAACAAATGAAAAAGATATATAGATATATTATTAACGTAAGTAAAGATGGGATAGTAGGGAGATGCATGGACTCATACAGAAGACAGATTACATGAAGCAGATTTAAAACAATGGAAGTGTTGAAAGAATGTACAATTTAAAAATTTGTGTTTTAGACTTTTTCATTTGAAACTAAATTCAAATTTAAAAAGTTAACAAATGATAAATTATTTCGAAGAAAAAACAATAAAGATATATAAATTTAAACCAATGGAAATTGTGGTGAAAATGCAAATCTTGAAAAATTATAGTCAGTACAAACCAAATCCAAATTTAAAATCTCTCAACGATAAATTCTTTGAGAAAATCAGCAGTGATAGATAAATTATTTTTATTCAAATAACTTTCATGTATGACTATATTAATTTCTTTGGTTTTGAAAACTAATATTTATAATTAAAGATATATATATATATATATATATATATATATATATATATATATATATATATATATATATATATATATATAAGGGTGGGCTGAAAATTTTGTTTATTATTTTTTTCTTAATTCTATACCGAAAAAAACTCTCTATTATGTGTTATCAAAATGTAACAAAGAAAAAAAATATATACCTAACGCCCAGCTAGCGCAAGACATTTGAAATTTCACTAAAATCATCAATTTTTGTAATTATTTTTTAAACATCTTAATAGCTTCATATTGGGCTGCTATAGTGATAGCCCTTCACAGTAGAGTTTTAAAAATACAATAAGTAATTGGAAAAGTATAATTTTATTTATCTGAGGTAGCGCAACGGACATGAAAATGACGCATTATACAGTCAAGTGCAGATGTCGGCTGCATGTTTGGGCGATGACTGAGCCGCCGGGCCGGGCTGTTAAGAAAATAACTCGCAATGATTTTGATTGTCCATTGTTTGGCTGCCCGTGAGTAAGCTTCCAACTTACCAAGATGTCCTTAGAAGCTGTTTCCACGAACAGTACCTTCTAGCATTAGAAAGTAACATGCCTGTTTGTTTCTCTCAAATATCTAATATTGTCGCTCCAAAAATAAAAGAGCTCTTTGACAAAGCATCAATACCAACAGTGACGCCCTACAGAATTGTTCAATTAATAAATTCATAGCACAATAGCTACCGTAATCTAATGAACTTCCAAGCAAAAGAATACTACTAAATTATTGATGGGACTACTACTGCTACTTATCCACCACCATTGTTGCGAAGAGTATCTGACGAAGAATTTTGGGCCAAGATTTCATCTGCCAACACAGAAAAAGAATAAAACTTCCATAAATTCCGGTGTCACACGCAAGCGGTGGAGCGCTGTGAGAAATTGGTAACTGAAGCCTCCTCAAAACTCGTTGGTTCCAAGAACAGAGATGGTTTCATATGAACAACGCTTCTATCAAGAGCTTCAATGCCAAGTTTTTTCAGCAAACAAGATTTCAAAGTTACAAATATTTAAAGGACTATTCTGTGAGAAGCACAATAAAACGTTGGGAGTTGAAAATTTGTATTTCACGATAAATTTTGTAATTAATAAACTCATTTGGATAATTGTAAATTGCCTATTTATTTTTTCCCCACAGGTAATTGTTCCATCAACATTATATTTCTAAAAAAAAACACATGGGTTGTGGGTTTGAAAAAATTAGATGCTGCACTGCACTACAGTCGGTTAGCACTCGAAAAGTGATCAATTAACTAATTAACTATATTGAAGGCATTTGTGCTACCTAAAATTAAAAAATATATATATATTTTCACTAACCCATTGTGTTTTTCTAACTCTAATATAAATGATTTTCACTATAGCAGTTCAATATCTAGCTGTTTGTGATTTTAGTGAAATTTCAAGTGTGGTACGCTAGCTGGGGCTTAGACATATATATTTTTTCTTTGTTGCATTTTGATAACACATAATAGAGACAAGTTTTTTTCGGTATAGCATCAAGAAAAAAAAATAAAAAAATTTTCAGCCCCCCCTAATATATATATATATATATATATATATATATATATAATATATATATATAATATATATATATATATATATATAATATATATATATATATATATATAATATATATATATATATATATATATATATATATATAATATACTAGTATACTATAATATACTAGTTTGGCAAATATATATTATTCAATAAAAAAACTAGATATCATCAGAAAGTTACACAATAAAACTTTTTCACTAGTTCACTGTTTCCTAGTCTTCATTTCTTCATTGCAGCTTATTATGATTGTTTGATTTAACATACGGCAAAGTATCAAGTGAAGCCTACTTTTTGATACAATATCAACACCTTTATACAATTGAAACTAATTGGTAAACATCCTCCCACGAATTACTAGATAGATTCGACAGTAAACTAAATTTCTAGTTACGATTACTATGTTGAAGTGTTTAGTCTATCTATAAGACAACTCATCAAAATCGAAAAGCTTTTTTAGTAAAAAATATCAACCTGTGTGACTGATGGAATATTTCTTTTCTATTTATGGAAACCAATTGTACTTATGAGCCAAGTATCACTTTGGCATTGACAGGCTATTTCCTCACACAATACCTTCTTCACCTTCCTATTTTTAAATAGGTTTGATCTTTGTGAATTTTAAAAACCCCATTCAAAATACTTCAAGGACAAAGTAACTTTGGCCCCAATTATATCTATACTTTGCCTAATGGTAAAAGGTTATCAATATTTATGAATAATTATCCCTTTCTTACAGCTTCCATTTTTTTGAGGTTTATTAATTAAATAGCACATATCACTATACTATTTTTAGATTTATTGGGAGGAATACTACACTCAAAAGTTATTTTATTTTGTTGGGTAAATTTTAGTAATACTTATTTTGCTCAGTAGGAACATACAAGAACACCATCATCATAACATAAATTTATTCAGTGGTTAAATGGAACAATTTGAAATCATGTTTTGGTAGTACAATAAAAACCCAAAAAAGCATATTCCTTGTGAAATTATTGAAATAGTAGAAAATAACCCGATAATGAAGAGAGGCATACTTTTTATCTACATATCCCGAAGCACAAAAAACTTTTCAACAACTTACTGTCTTAACTTATTAATATGCTTGTTACCCTCGTATCGAGGGTAATTAATTTATGAAATTAATAAAATACTAGGTGGCAATATATAAATAAAATTATTTATCGTGAAATACAGAAGCATGTTAATGAACACTCCACTTTAAACTCCTGGGAAATTAAAAAATCAAAAGGTAAAAATGTAACAGCTAAAAATTTTGCAGGAAAATCGGGACCAATGCAGAGTCATAGGCAAACTATAAAAATATATCACTAGTAGAAATAAGTATAATTGGTAATTCACTCAACAAGTTATTTTTGTTTCTTGCATTGCACTGAATTTTTTCAACTGAATTTTTGATTCATTCATACTTTTAAAAAACCCTGTACTTTTCAATAAATAATATTGTTAGAACCAACATTAAAAATGGAGTGTTTATGTAGTAGTACTACACAGCCACGTATGTTCTGATACATAGTAAATAACATAAAAGAAATGATAACCACTTACAAATAGACAGTAAGAATAATAAACAACTAGGACATAATTTAAAGGTGTTTAAACAAATCACATATAATTTTTGATAATATAAAAAACAATTATTGAATCGGCTTCAGTCGACTTTAACCACACTATAAATTTTCCTGATAAACCAAAAGCAAGCAAAGAAACCAATTGTGCCTGTCAAAAGATTGAATAAAAATACCATGATTAAAGTATATCCAAAATAAATAAACCCCGAAGCACTACCTTCTATCTGAAGTTTTGAGAAGAAATAATGACAGCAATATAAAAATAGATAAACTGCTGTAAAACCTGAAGTTAAATATGACCTCCACCACCAATGATAATCCTCGGCGCAAAGGTGGAAATAGCACAATAAAATTGTAGTTTCCGCACAAGTTATAACAAGGATTATAAAGACTAGGAAAAGGAATCCAAACATGTAATACATTTGTGAAGACCAGATAGATTTTAGAATGAAGAATAATTGTATAAAGATGCAACCAAATGGTAATACTCCACCCATTATTATGCTCGGTATAGGTTGAGTATACACCGATTGCTCTGGTATCAATCTCGGAATTTGGTTCGTTCGTACTGGATGTTCCAAAGCCTACAAAAAACAAATGAAAGTGTTTCTATTGTAAATCATACATTTTATTTAAGAGTAAAACAAACTACACTCTCCAGCATAAATATGGTCGCTTATGTTAATCTCAAAAATCTTGCAATACTACAATGAATATTAATATAAAAACTATACAGTATATGGGTATGATTCAAATCTCAATTTTAGACTAGAACAGTCATGGTTTGGTAATAAGAGTCTTAGCCCCTTTTTAGTCTAATTATCACCATTTTTATTTTTCTGTACACTCCTGTGTGTTGGCACCACTCAGTTAAGGAAAGCATTGTTTTTTTTTGCTAGTTTATTTAGTATCTCTACACATTCCATGACAAATTTATAACTTCAATATTTGTGAGTTGATTACTCATATAGAAGGATATATTGAAAAATTCTTAGCCTACTATAGACCTTAACAAAATTTCAATGTCAAAATATTTTATTACTCAACATATTCTCCTCTAAATTGGATACATTTATTACAGTGAACTTGCAACGTCTCTAGACCTTTAAAAAAAATGTTTCTCCTTGCTCTGCAAACCAGACCTCCACAGCTTTTATTACCTCCTCGTTGGAATGAAATTTACGACCTTTTAAGCTTTTTATCAGTTGAGAAAAGAGATGATAGTCGGACGGAGACAAATCTGGTGAATAAAAGGGGTGTTCCAGTAATTCAAACCCTAAATCACGAATCTATGCAGGGGCATTGTCCTGTAAAAACAAAACACCTTTGGATAGCTTTCCTCGTCTTTTCTCTTTAATTTTTCCCGTAGAGGATCAGTAATGTCGAATAGTTATTTCCAGTTATTGTTTTTTACCCTTATCCAAAAAATCAATCATGATTACTCCATGGCAATCCCAAAAAACTGAAGCAAGAACTTTTCCAGCAGATTTTTGGACACGAAACTTCTAGGTCTTGTAGAACCAGAGTGTCACCATTCCATCGATTGTTGCTTTGTTTCTGGATCGTAGAAATGTACCCAAGTCTAATCGATAGTAACAATTCGGTTTAAGAAGTCTACATCGTTTTCAAATTGAGCACAGATCGAACACGATTTTCTAACCTTGCACACTTTTGGTCAACATTCAAACATTTGGGGATCCATTTTGCAGCAATTTTTCTCATGTCCAAATTGACGTGAACTATATGATGAACGCATTCGTATGAAATATTCAATGCTTCAGATATCCATTTTAGCCCAATTCGATGGTCTGATAAAATCATGTCATGAGCTGCATCGACATTTTCGGCGACTGACACAGTAACTGGCCTTCCCGATCGGTCATAATCTTCAATGGAAAATTTACCTCTTTTGAAGCTTGCAGTCCATTTTTCACGGTCGCATATGAAGGACATAGATCACCAAGGGTATTAAGCATATCTCCGTAAATCTGCTTACTTCTTAACCCTCTTAAATACAGGTACTTGATGATGGCTTAATACTGCCATTTTTCGTTTTTCCCAATTTCGGTTGACATCTATTTTCTTTTAATTTATTGCGTAACTTTGGTTTACTTTTATGACGTCAAATTTCACACTGACACTTCTAATAAGTTATTGTTCGTTGCTATGGTAACGCAATATTTTGTTTATGCATGGAACTGGTCTAGGCTAACTAGATATCAAACATACTCTTTCCTATCCAAATTGTGCACACTTCCAATCACTCAAACTTCCTATTGATTCAGAGTATTTAGTTCATAACCCATATACTTCTATCAATGTTCCTAAGTTTGTTTTCTGATTCAATTATGTGTCACATTCTTACAATTATTTTTGTCATTTTGCAATATTGAGAAGTTCTTAAGTTTTTGGTAAACCACAACTAGGTAGATGTAACTATGCTTTGCCTTATTGCTTGAGGTTGCAAAAATTGATCCTTCACCTGATCTTCTTTGATTTCTTTCTATCCCTTGGAACCTTTTTAATGCTCTAGAAATCGACGATTGTGTCACATGGAATCTTTCTACTACTTGTACTTGCGAGAAACCTTCTTATTTCAAAGTTTCAATGTAGTTACTTAACTAAAATTAAGCCAGAAATACCCTAAAAGTTCTTTGACTAACAATGTTAGCCAAATAACTACTTTGTTAATTTTGCTGAGGAGTGTACATTGATATGATCAAGACAAACTTTATTCTAATCTGTTTTTTCTTATATATTATATTATACTATTCTCAGTAATAAAGGAATTATCATGTTAACACAAAAACACTAAAATATCATTTTTAAATAGTTAACTATCAAAATAATGACAATAAATTGATGAGTGTCACTAATTTTTATTACACCTATGAAATTTCTTGAAATATTTTTATTTTATTTTTATCTCTCAGAAGGCCATTGAAATTCCATGGAGCTATCTTTATAACTCAGTCATCGTTATTTGATTTTATTGATGAGCATAATTATCACAATGAGAATCATACTGTTTTACTGTAAGATTATATGAATTCATCCCAAAATTTTACCAAGAATTCAAACTATTGCTCTATCTATCTCTTTAACCACTCCAGCATAGATTTCGTCAGCCATTGTTTGTTTTATGTTCTTAGATATTTCTTATGTAAATTAGAGATACCATTTGCTGTTAATTTTTAGTGTTTTTTCTCTTTCTATTTTTAGATAATCTTCACATCCTCTATTGGCCTCTATTTTTGAACATATTTTGAATGTGTATCCTGTTTCACTACACTTGCCACAGTCAAATGTGTGATCAGCTTGTAATTGTAAGAACCAAAAAATAATTAAATTAAAATTGAATTTATTTTAAGAAAATTGCATTATCTTAAAAAATATAACATAATACAGGAATTAATGTATTGAATAGTAGCAAACATATATGATGATACTTACCCGCTTTCTGAATCCAAAGAATGCCCCAACAAAGGTAAGTGGCACTGATACCAACCACCAGAGAGCCAAAAGTCCCACTAATGTGCTAAATGGTATAGCAGCTGAACTATCATTTCCCCACAGTACTAGATTCATGATGAAAAACAGTCCAAATATGATTCTACAAATCAATTTAAAATAGAAAGAATTATGAATTTCCAAATTTTATTTGAACTTCATTTGAAAAACCTTGTCAAAAATCTAGAAGTTTCTTTAATTTCTTATTTCTTAGACCCTTTCATAAGTTTTTGTTGCAAAAATATCTTGCTTTTTAACCAGAAAAGACAATAAAGACAATTTAGCAACAAACATCTAAAAATACATGCAATTGTTAAAAAAGGTAATTACTTTGAAAATACTTGACGTATCTCCAATTTTTTAATCTGTTAATAAATCCTAAACCTTGAGGAAGGTATGAAGTCAAAGTTTTCCATAAATTGATTGAAATATAATGATAAATGTTGGATGTACTTGTACAGCTTGGAGCCTCCTAGACCAAATAATACCTCCAAGATATAATTAAATAATGCACAATTGCATATTCCTTTTTCAAATATACAAAATAACTAGCAATAGTCTCTTTTTAAACATATTTCTAACACATTAAATTGAAAATAATTTGGAAGGCCCCTCCCAAAAATTAAACTATCCTCAAATCATCATGTCAATTCTATGTATTAATAAAATATATTCAACTCACCCAGGTGATAGCATTGATGTTAATAATACATTTGACTTCCATTTTTCACCTCCAAAACTTTTGTAAATTCTTGCTGAAACATAGCCTGCAGGAGATCCTAACAGCACATACAATACCATAGCACAAGTCATAAGTGCACCTCTGTTAGCTGGGCTGAGAAATCCCAAACATGCGAAAGCTAGAGTTACCAAACTCATGAAAAAAACTTGAACTCCAGATCCCAACAGTACTGAGAGAAGCATGCCTTTTCGTGGAGGCCTGAAAACATCTCCATGAACAAGTTTCCATCCAAATTCCTCCTTGAAAATATAAAATGATATTAGTTAATATACAGGATGTGCAAAAAGTGTATATTTCTGAGTAAACAGTACCAAAAATGAAAATTATATTTCTAGAATACAGTTTGGATTTACCTGAGCATCTTCTCCATTATCAATTTGATTATACCTTGCAATATCTTTATGCAATGTACGGAGTAAAATCATAGCTACCATTCCAGATAAAAATAATACAATAACCAATGAATTTAAAATACTGAACCATTGAATGTTGGTATGAGGCATTGATTCCAGGATGTAATCCCATCTTGAAGACCACTTGACATTATTATTTTCAACAAAAGTTATACTGTAAGTGTACATTATTTCAAATGTTTCTCCACTCTGAAGATTTTTCAAAGGTATCATAAGTGGCTCAGTTTCACTTAGAGAACATTCTTTACTGTAAAACAAAAAGTAGACATATATATTTATAATTTCATGAGACAATACCTGAGTTTAATATGGTATTAGACAAATTAAAACTACAAAATAATATTCTTTAGACATAATTTTGGAACTTCACCTTTTATAAGCAATACTTCTTGGAATCACTTTAACTGAAATAATTCTTCCTCCATTTCCTTGAAAGTTAGTACCCCATTCTTCTTTAGCTCCTGAGTGATATGTAATAGTTAAATTTACATGATTGTAGATATAATACGCATCATCTCTACCAACATCTTTTATACAATTATGTCTACCATTCCTAGAATAGCATCCCATTGGAAAACCAGTTCTACAATCATCTGCTTCGTAACAAGTAGTAACAGGCATGTTGTCAACTATCCAGTGATGTTGATAGTTGAGACTAATACCTTTCCTTAGCCTGCCAAGTTTTAAGTTATCATCATTATTGTCTCCAGAGTATTTTTTAATGCAAACAATGTTACAAGTATCATTCTTCATGAACTCAATGTTATACTTTGATGGTCTTATTCTCTCGCCAAACACAACTTGTCCTAAATTTTCAACTGGAGATTTTTCATTACTGTCAGGAAGACAAAAATCAAAATGACTATATTCATATGGTATGTTTGATTCATCGGTATTCAACCTATTCACAAATAACTTGACATCAGACTAAAAAGGTAAAGTTTGTTTATGTTAACAGGTATAACAACAAATATACGAAATAGGCTACTCCATAATGTAGTATAGAATAATTTTAATTACAATTTTGAAACATTAATTTGTGTAAACTTACTTTACAAGTATCAGTCTCCTCTTCCTTTTTGCAATAATTTACAGGAGCTAAACCTGGCAGATAAAACGCATTAACCAAGAGGTTATTCAATAAAATAAAAACTAATAATCTCTGCATTTTTGGATTGATTCAGTTTCATCTATATTTTGAATTTATGTAAAATATTACACGTTGACGAGGGTTTGGCAATTTAAAAACGTCACCAAAAATGGATCCGAAAAATTGAGTTTTTTAAAGCACAATTTTAAATTTGTAACAATATCTGAAAAGAACAGTATTATATGAATGGCTATGTATTATTTAGACTTTCATCAAAATAATTTCATTTTTATTTCTGAAGTTTGGTATATTCTGTTTTTTGTTAGCAAAGAAATGTCAAACCGTCAAATGTCAAGCTGCATCTTCTTTTTGAACAAACTATTGGTCTCAATGTATCTAAGAGAGTAAGAATATATTTTTGAAAAAATATTTCAAGAGCTGTAAATGTATTTTACATCTTATGGACCTTATTATATTTAACGCTGGTTATCTCAACCTTCTTGATGACGCAGAATATAAGCGAAGTCATGAGCATTGCATTATCGCCGTAAAAAAATACTGTTATTCAAAAGATTAAGACATTATTAAATAACTAAGTATTCATGATTGTTCATTCTGTTTTAGTTAGGTTGTAACATTACGTTTGTAAACTTTTAATTAAAAATTAATATATTTTTGTGTTTAAAAACTTTAAGTTAGGTCGCTTCGCATGAATAAGGAAAGATAGTAAAATCGTGTAAAAAAAACTTTTGATTCTTCTAGTGGATTACATAGACCAAGCACCTCTTTTTGGTTCAATTTATATAATTATGGACAGTATTTTAACTGGGTTAGATAATATCAAAATTTAAAACTTTCAATTGTTCATCACTGTTCTATATTATATCCATAATATATAATAAACTAAAAGTAGGTATCAGCTGTTCCAGAATCGAAACGTATCATTGACATTTCAAACACTGCAATAGATAGAGCAGCTGTTAAAATTCGGCAAAGTGGTGCTCGATAACCTAATGCAATTAGATTTATGAATAAAGCATAAAGGGTATAATTGGCGTATAATGTAGTTGTAGTCTTATAACATTTTATATTTTTTTCATTAGAAATGATTCAATAATATATAAGATCTGATTATACAATTATGACAGATTTCAATTTCCAGAATGAGAAAACTTTAAATTATGCTGAGTGGTATCAATATAAAAGCAAATGGTTTTGCTTGCATCTTATAACTAACAAAATAGCATATTTGACATTGTTGACAATGAATGCATGTATTGCTTATATCAGTTATATAATATACATATTACGTACCATCAAAAATGTTTTCATCGACAAAAAAACAATCAACGTCACATTTTTTCGAAAGAGATATAATCTTGATCGCGACATATAACCAGAAAAGCCTTTTTTGGAAGAATTGTAGTGAATATAATCTAGTGGAACGGTGCTACGTTTGTTTAAAACATTGTATCAACATATATTTTATTGAAAATAACATTAATTTAAATACAAAATAATTTGAACAATAAAAATTTTTCGAAAATTCATCTTCTATTCTGGAAACAGGTTTGCCTATTTCTTGAACATATTTATTGAAACACCAAAAATTTCCCAAGTATGTACTCATTTACTTCTTCAATAACATATCTTGAGCTGATAACACTAAAATCAATAAACAATTAGGTTTTATACTCAACAATTGGCGCAATCGGAGAGTTTACTTAAACTATACTTATAGTTGTCAAAATTTGTTTTTATGTACTTGAAAACAGTTTATAAAATATGAATCATTTCCTATTAGTGTAAGAGAGCAATTAGAAAAAATATTGAGCATTTTGTGTGGAAAAAGGATATATATTTACAGGACTTTTTAGAAACTATGATCGGGTTAACCCGATCATGATCTGCATATTCTGATGTATAGAAATAGATCTGTCTTAATAGTATGATCCTTTCTACCCTGGTAGACATCGGAAAGGTCCTATTAGAATAATGATTGATTTTATAGAAAAATCGCACATGTATAGCTTTGTTTATATTTGTACAACCATTACTGTCTGGAAGATAAAAATCGAAACATTCATATAGTATGTTTGATTCATCGGTTTTTAATTTATTCCCAAATAACTTGTCATCAGACTAAAAAGACAAAGTCCATTTATGTTAACAGGTATAACAGCTATAGAAGGTATAGAAAAATCGCACAAGTATAGCTTCGTTTTTATTTTTACTACCCGAAAAATACTATTAAATAATTGCAACCCCCAAACAAATGGAGAAAATAAGAAAAAACAGTAATCCCGAAAAACGTATACTTCTGACAGTAAAATGAAAAATTTTGATAAAATCAAGGGCTAAATAGTTGTATTTTAATTTGTACCATCTAATTATGTCAAATTTTCTATTTGCGCCCTTCTAAAAACCGAGAAAAGAATTTTTCAAGGACAGATCAGCTGCTCCAATGGTCGTACCTTCTACGCAGGTGCGGTAGAACATCGTAATACAGGGTGCGGCAGCATAACTTCCTTTTTTAAAAAGTTCGCCATTTAGTCGGTAGATGTCGTAACGGAGTGCTAGTGGTCTCGTTCGAGAGGGGGGACTATAAAGTTTTGTCCCGGCACAGTTCAGTCGCCATCATGCGTTGGAACAGTGAGGAGCGTGCGTTTGCCGTTGAGGTTTACTTTTCGAGCGGATGTTCTGTGATCGCAACCCAGCGCGCCTTTCGGAATCGCTTTAATTTAGCCCCCTTGGCCCCTGTCCCGGACCGGAAATCAATTGTTACGTGGGTCACTACGTTCAGACAAACTGCAAGTGTGACAAGACGAAGAACTGGAGTCCCTCGGCCCATTAGATCACCGGAGAACATTGAGTTAGTTAGAACTTCAGTGTTGCGATCACCACGGCGTTCTGCGCGCAAACATGCGTCTGCCCTTGGACTTTCCGATCGTTCTGTGAGGAGAATACTTCATGATGATCTTCATTTTCATCCATACAAGATGGCAATTGTGCAGGAACTTTCTGAACGTGACTTCAATTCTCGGAGGAACGCGTGTGAGGTTTTTCTGGAAGTCGTTCCTGAGGACGCTATTGTTTTTTTTAGTGATGAAGCCCATTTTCATTTGTGTGGATCCGTAAACAAACAAAACATGCGCTACTGGGCTGATACCAATCCTCGACAATTGCATCAACGGCCTTTGCATTCACCTAAAGTCACAGTGTGGTGTGCAATTTACTCACGTGGAATTATTGGTCCCTGGTTCTTTGAGGAAAATGAAGTCACAGTGACAGTGAATTCGCACCGGTATGTAAACATGTTACAGGAATTTTTTTTCCCACGGCTAGATGAGTTGGACTTAGGGGACACTTGGTTCCAACAAGACGGAGCAACGGCACACACTTCAAGAACATCGATGGCTGTTTTGAGGGAACACTTCCCAGAGCGCCTTATCTCAATTAGGGGCGATTTGGAGTGGCCAGCCCGCTCTCCCGATTTGACCCCTTGTGATTATTTCCTATGGGGTTTTTTGAAATCCCGTGTGTATGTGAACCGTCCAAGGACCCTACAAGATTTGAAGACGAACATCCAGGAAGAAATTGCCAACATAACGCCTGCTATGCTGGCAAGAGTCATGACAAACGCCAGAAATCGGTTTACTCAGTGTATGGAGAATGGGGGACGTCACCTAACTGATTTGATCTTCAAAACTCAGTAAAACAAAACTTTATGTATGTGCCTGTATTATAAAAAACGAATAAAAATTTTCTGATTCATACAATAAGTTTTATTAACTTTTGAAAAAAGGAAGTTATGCTGCCGCACCCTGTACTAGCAGAAAATTAATTCAATTTGAAATAAAATCACACATAATTCGCTTCAAACATGGGAATACATAGAAAAATATGATTTTCTTAGGATAGACTGAAAGGAATATTTCTATGAGTAGATGGAATTATTAGAAGAGAATAAACAATCCAATACACAAGCTCTACTTAGTATTGCAACTCAATTTTACTAGCTTTGGTTAATAATTTATTAATATAGTATATTTGTTAACTCTATTGATATTGTTTGATTCAAGATGAAAATTGCAACCGTAGAGCTGTATCTATTAATAAATTCCACCATTTTTACCTCATCTCTATCATGATCTGATTCTGAAAACTCAAAGCTTACCTATCATAGAGATTTCATCCAAAATATCCTTCATCAGGGTGAACTAACTGTGAAAGAAACTTTTGCATAAAAGATTTAAAAACAGTAATCATGTTTATGAAATTTAACAAACTCCTAGTAATCGGCAGACCTACAATAATAATTTCAGTTATTAATGCATCTAACTGTTCTTGATTTTAGGTCTCTTCTGTTTTAAAATAGTTTTTTTTGATAATTTTTAAATGAAAAATAAAAAAAATTTATTTTTCTTTTAAAAATTATAAAAAAAAATCTAATTTTAAAACAGAAGAGACCTAAAATCAAGAACATTTAGATGCATTAATATATCAAAAGGCCTAAGAAATTAAAGAAATTTCACTTATTTGAACACTATAGTTATTGCACTAGTAAATATTCGAAATTTTATTACCTTGTAACCGCCTCCTCAACTAGTTCTCTCAAAGTTTGGAGAACAGCATCGGAAAGTTCAGTTTCTTCTTTAGAATTGCTCCCATACTCAGCACCAGAGCCTAATTCTAATTGATGCATTTCTTTTAAATCAGCAGCAGCTGTTTCGTTAGGCTTTTCTGAAGATTCTAACAGCTCCAAATTTCTCAGGTCTGCTTCAGCCAATTTATCCAATAAATTTGTATATATATCGGAATCTGAAACTTTGGCCAAATCCAGTACCCCTTTGGCTTGCTTATGAAATGATTTCCCTGAATAACTGTCATGTATTGTATTACATTGTTGTTCACTTTCTGTTGAGTTTTTATTGTATTTCTGTGAGGTTAGAGGACCAGTGTCAACTAAAAGTTACATGTCATTTAAATGTTTAAACTCATAATTACACAGTATGGCATGTGTTTCAATAACCAACTGTCTTCAGAGACTGGAGTTTCAGCTTTTACCTTTACAGTGTAATTGTGAGTGTTAATGTAGTGGTAATAGTAAATAGTGTATTCAATGTCATGAACGATTCCAGAAATTTTAACTTAATACAAAGTTCAAGTAGAAAAAGCTTCCAGTTCAGTTTCTGTAATAATTTTTAAAAAAGACTGCTTAGAAACCTGCTAGTAGACTGCTACTTAGAAAGTTATTCTTAATAATTGGCGATTTCAGGTTAACCCGCGCTTGTAAAATTATCAGCAGCTAACCTAACATATATTGTTAGACAAAAAGTAAATTTCTTTTACAGGATGTTCCAACTGCAATCCCAAATACTATAATTAAAGAAAACTAATAATGCTCAAGGAGGCTGGATGTACAGTAAGAATTTTTCTCAAGGAATTAGAAATAATACAAGCCTGAAAATGCTATGTATATGTATAAAGCATACTGGAATTAGAAAATACATGTAAGTCAAATTGTTTTATGTGTACTAGTAGTCAATATGGAGTCTGTGTTCTTGAAAGATAAAAATTGAGAAATAACAGTCATAGAAAATTCTCAAAGATTAGTTCTTTCATGAAACTTTTGCTTGTATATATGGTGCAAGTGTGTTATAACAAGAATAAGTCTCAGTAGTATGATAGTCCATGAGTCTGAAGTTTGCTTACAGGTAAGTATTGAAAGTTTAGTTCCAAATTCCTCTGAATTTTCAGGACTCTAATTTGAAACCTCAAATAATGAACTGGATGTATTTTTGGTATGGAAGACATGTGGAAGCAATTTAAAATTATTTATTTGTAATGTCATCAGAATTCAATTTACCTCTGATATCACAATCTTCTACCAATTTCCTGTCAGTGACAGTTTTATATAACTTGATCTGTTCACACGTAGCTGGAAAAATGTTCTCGAAAGTAGTCCCATCACTTTCAAAATGCAGTTTTATAAAATCTGTAGATGATTGCGAGTTGTCCACTTCTGTTGGATAAATATCATTTGATGCACCAACAGATGTGTACATTTGTTCTGACAACTCTTTGTTTATCTCCTCTCTGGGTTTATCTGTAATTTTAGGTGTATCATTCATATTTGACTTGGTAGCATTTCCTTTTGTTTCTAAATTAGTTTTAAATATTTTTTTCCTGAATGTTATATTATCTTCAGTTAAAAATGGTTTAGTTGGGTTATAATTTTCTTTATTATACTCTTCAAAATCTGCATTTTCTAAGAAACTTTGATCCAAAGTACTGCAAATAGATCTATCTGAATCATGGAGTTCTTCTTCGTAAGTGTCATCCCATAATGTATTTATTTCGGGATCAACTGCAAATGGCCTGCAAGGTATGTTAGATTCATTTTTTGACACCTAATTCATAAAATTACAGAACTTTGAGGAAACTGAAACGTACATTTAATTTTCAAAACAATAAATATTTTAGAAAAAATTTCATTGTTATAGTCTTTCCAAAATTAGTTTGAAAAGATGATTTTACCACAACTACACAGTAATCATCTAAGTCCTACGTATACTAAAAAATATATAGTAGTCAAATCAGTTCTAGTAGCAAGAATAGCTCGGCTTATTTAGAAATCAAACATCGCTAAGAGCTATTCCTATTAATAGCCTTCATCAGAATTTCCAAAGGGGGACAGTTGGCAATTTTTAGTCCTGGACAAAATACTAATAGTATGTCTCAAACAAAATTATTATTTGGCAATTTTGTCACTATATGCCAAACATGATGTTTGATTTACCAGCAGGAAGAGTAGGCTGTAGCCTAGGGCGGCAAATTTTGTTCCGCAGTGTTTTATTTCAATACACAAGGTTGAAAAAAATTATTGCTCACACCAAAAAGATGATTTTGTATGACCAGCATAAGAAAATTAAAAAGTTTTTTTAAGAAAATGCGATGGAATTGAGTTTAAAGAAAATATATACTAGAGAAATGAAAAAACAACAAAAAAGATTTCATGAACCACTTAATGAATATATTGGAATGGCTACTAGTGATTATTTCAGAGTTAATACGTTTCTCGTTGTCTCATGTCCAAGTTAGCAAAGCAATATGAGACCTATAAGAGATGTAGATTGAAATTCTCATTTCTTATAAAATTGATTTAGAATCAGAATTAGTAAAATTGCTAATGAGAAAGAAGCTTTTCTTGCTTGAATAGAGAGAAGAACTACTTACTATAGACTTTGAGTTGAGAAATGCTTAAGGCTTCAGCTCTTTTATGCATAGTCAGACATAAAGAACAATTTTCATATGACAATATAATAAACGATTTTGTTATTAAACTGTTAGTGTAAAAAATAAAATATGCATAAACGTTACTCACTGTGTAAGCTTTATTCATATTATATAAGTGTTGAATAATTTTATAACACATTTAACCTTACTTTAAAAGTAGTACATGATTCTACTTTGCTTAACACAATGTCTTTCAATAATTCTTTGTAGGGGAAATTTTCGAGAATAAAGGTTTTCAATAGCTATAACCAATCTTTAAATCCGCCACTGGCCAAATATTTTGTTATAGATATTTTTAAGAGAATTTGCAACTGATCATATTTTCATGAATTTCATAATACAATTCTTATGTTTAACTCAAATATCCATAATATCAAGAGATCAAAGGATCAAACAAATCTTCCCATTAAAGCAACAGAACATTATATACTTTCAACTTTCAAGAGAATATCAGGTTTCAATAGTCATAGACTTTAGTCAGATCAATAACAGAAAATCAACAGCTCTTCGAAATTAGAATACCATTCCACTCAATTGATATTGATAAATATATTACCCAGGAATATATATGACTACAGAATAAACTATTAATATCACATTTCACTTGATACAATTATTTTTTTGAAACATGCCCAAAATATTTGAAATTTAGGAGTCTAAAAAATAACTTACTTAACAAAACTGCTACTGGCAAAACTAACTCTTTTTACTTTTCTCTTTTCGTTAGTGCTTGAATCTTCAGTGACTAATTTCTCAGGCTGTAATATATAAAATACAACAAAACATTAATTTCAATATTTTAGTTTTTGACAAATTTAGTAGTCAATATGGTTGTATTGTTCATAAGTGGATTAATTAAATAGCTCAGAAAATGGACAATAAGGATATTAATTTTTCCAAAAATACTCACAGAAGTCTTAGGTCGTTTTCCAATTAAATTATCTTCCGACATTTCGTGAAAATTAATCGAAGTTAATAGAAAAGTTTGGTATCTGTCAGACCTGTATAATCGCGTTTCCAGGTTACTAGGTTCCCACAATTTTTTGTAGATTATGTTTTGTTTCTATCGGAAGTGACGATGTATGTAATGCTATACGTCCAAATATAATTTTTTGAAAATAAACGTTCATTTTTAAGATTAAAAAATCAATAAAAAACCATTTAGGATGAATTTTATAATAAATCTGATTAACACTGAAACGGGAAATAGAAACCTTAACCCCTATTTGCAGTCGCCTTCCACTTTCTAAGTTCTTATGAACACCAGTATCTATGGGGTTCAAGGAGTTCATATGCTCGCAAGTTTCTTGTTCGATACAATATTATAGTAATTGTACTTTAAATACCAAATTTAAGACTCATTCAATATATTTAAGCAATCATCAAATCACTATTGAATTATGCATAGATAAAGGATAGTGGAATTATGTTAAAATTTAACGTTAGTTAAAAAGTGGCAGTGTATATACAACCTTGGCAATGGTTGTCCTTTTTCGAGTTTTCAATTTATCTATTATCCCATTCATTATTACTATAATGTGTGCTGCAGACGAATACGTGATTATGGAGAGAGATTCATATTGCCATGAAATTTTTAATCTATTCAAGTAGTTACATTCACATTAAAAGCCTTAGTAATTGTGGAATCTGGTTGCGTAGTAACTTCATAGGAGGTTTTGCATATTCATCGAACCTCTTTATTTTATCTATGGTAGTCTACTGTATTTTGCTGTCATTAGTTCATAAGTCGTGTCAATTTAAGTTACATTTTTGTATAATAGTAGTTGTTGACAAAGTACTAGTGTGAGAATTTTTAAGTCTGCACATTTAATTCAAATACGAAAGGATACGAGTGTAAATCTTTTGTTAGATCTAAAACGTTGATTTTTCAATTTTAATGTAAACAAAGACAATGTATTTAGTGCTATTTTTGTTACTTTTTACAAAATCGGCGATTTTGTTAACTGTAGGATTTGAAAACAATGTAAAAACTCTTTTTGGAAATCTTGACGATGTTGAAAAACTTCAGAGATCTCATCAATTTGACGCTGTCTCCAGTAATTTTCCTTCGCATGAAAGTGTTAGACGAGAGAGGAGAGAAGTTTCAAGTGCTGCATCAAACATAGTGACAAAGGTAATTGAAAAATTAGCATACTTCCTGCTTAAACCATTTTATTTCATTATTTTAACTCAAGTTTTATTGATATATTTCTTATCTCTATAATTTCTACAATTCGTGGAATTATTGTAATGTAGGTAATTTTTAATACAAAAATAGCTACCCCAATTTTGTTACTTTCTTACAAGTCATGAAATAATATCTTGAAATTTGTTGCAACACTTTTTTGAGTACTGATTAATACATTTAGTGAATCCCATAGTAATATATGTAGAGATCATATTTAAGTGGCACTTGCAATTCTTATAATTTAAGATAATTATGCAACATTTAATAATATTATGTATTTATCTATGAATACATTACTTTGTTGCTTGATAGCTTTACAAAATTATTGATACTTGCCTATTATTTATAAAATATATTCAAATTTGTCACTAATATTGAACATTCAATTATATGGATATAGTAGTTCAAGCTCATAATGTTCAGCATTCACCTACAGTGTGTTTAAATAGTAATGTGATATTTTAATAATTTTGTTGAAAATTGAATACAAAAGTTTAAGTTAATTAAATAATGGTAATTCATATTGATGATAATCACATAGGCTGGTCTGTTTATAATACTCTATTAATTTTATATTCTTTCAACTGGTGGACCCCAAAAATCTGGAACCACTGTGTCCTCAAAAATAAAAGCCTTAGATAGTAATAAAGTATGTGATTTGACTAGGTGAAAAAATAGGTTGTAATGCATACATACATTTTTTAAACTATAAACGCTTCTTAGTTTGTAATAATCATCTTAGAATCAATAGTCATGTATGTCTATTGTTCTTTATATATCTTAGTAGAATTGTTCAGTTTCATAACTTTTTAAAGATATCCTAAGATGAGAAAAATATATTTATTTGTGGTTTAGTTTTACAACTTTTCACCTATTTTTGTGGTCTAATATTCAAGAAAAAATAATAAATTAGGACACTAAATACATTAACTTCCAAGGCTTTTTTCAACCATTAGAAAATAGTTGATTTTAACAAGAATATATAATAGTTCACTCTTATTTTCAAAAAGCTTAAATGAGACTTGTATATTGAAATCTAACAATAATAGATTATTTCTTTTTCAATGACCTGATTAAACAAATTTTATAAACTTTTTATACAAATTATAGTTTGTGTTATTCAATTATGTCCTTTAGTTGCAATAATATAGGGCTCTGGATAATTTATCATTTCTTTCATAATTCTATCAAAAATAGAAAATTGATTTTTTTAGGAGTGATTTAGAAATAATTTTACATAAATTGATTTGGTTTTGGGAATGAGGGTATTAGATAAATTTCTATTTTATATGGGTTCATAAAAATGATTAGTTGTATTGAGTAAGGAATATGCAGTAGACAGGAAGGATATAAATGAATCATTTCCTAATAATTGTGAATGTTTCTACGACTTTTAGATTTTTAATAGATAGTATAACTTTATTACTGGTTTAGTAGAGGAATGTATCCATTTTGATAATTGAAATCTTAGATTGATCTAGGTTATTCCTATTTTATTAATTATGAATTAAGAGCAGTTGCATAAAAATAACACATATATGCCTTAACAAGACATCGATTCATTCTAATGTTTTATAATATGGTTTAGTGAGTCTGAAAAACTATAGAACATTTATTTTTAATTGCTTGGAAATACTTTAGTTATAATGCTGTGATTATTATTAGCAGAGAGTTTTCTCTCTTAAATACTATACCTTGTTATTTATTTCTTATCAAAGCTACAGTTATGAGGAAATTCATGCAAGTCATGAAATATTTTCTCTTTTATGTCATGTTCAATAGAATATATCCAATTTATGTTTATTTGTTTAGAGTGCTACCACTAGAATGTGTCTCAAAGTTATTTCAACCTTTGTTTATCAATCAAAGCTGCTGATTTTGCATGAAAAGTTGAATGTTGATTTAATGTGTGACCTATTCATAAATAATTGTTTAGTCAGTTAATTTTCTATGGTAGACTAAATAAAATATTAAAATACCACTCCCACATTATTTCAAATGATGTGACTATTTCTGATGGAATAATAAGGAAAACAATTTCTTTATTAATTTTAGGACAACAAAATATTACTCATAAAAAGTGGTCTAAAACCCACAAAAGAAACATTTGTTTTTCACAATGTAACAAAGTTTAATGAAGAAAAGTTAATAAAATTGAAGGGTATATTTAGATACACAATTGCATCAATTTGCATTAAAAGATAAAATATGAGAAAACCAACTCTATTTATTTCTGTATACATATACACAATCTTATCCTTAAATATAAATTATTGTTAGTTTTTATTTGTTAAGTATATAATTCTACTTAAATAGATAATTGTTAGCAAATATTGAATCAAATAAATTTAATATTTTTAATAGTTGTAAGTTGAATCAAACAGAGAAATTTGTAAAAAATAGCAGTGCTAACTAAACTCCTTTGCAGTGCTTTTTTTTTTAATGAATTGGATAACTAATTGTAGGATAATAAGTTTTTTCTTTGAACTAATTTGATAAATATTCCATATTTTGATATACTAAATGAAATATTCATTTCTAATCACGAAAAACACAATTAATTTTATTGTTAAACTATATAAAATATCATATGATGATATACAAAACCCACTTGGTTCTCAAGCTATCCAAATTTCATTTCATTCATGACATTCCATCCCCCAAATAATCAGTGATTGTTAGTTTGGTTGATTCAGTTTTCAGATCCTGAATTTAGACATGCAAAATTGCAGGTAGCAAAAATGATTATCATCAAACAGTGATAAATAACATTGATAAAAAGGATAAATAAGTATTGCAATCAATTTAAATTATATTTTCTGTATGATCAATATATATGAGAATGGATGAACTAACTTTATAGGCTAAACCGCATTGGAAGAATACAGAACATCCTGTAACCTACTGCAATAGTTTTGTGGATTCTAATGTGCATTGTAGTTCTATAGATATATATCTAATTTCATGATAAAATGATGTCCTTTATCTTAACCAATAATTAAAATGGCGCAGCATTTTGCTTGGTAATTTTTTTTTAATTCAATAACTAAGAGCTATGCAAATTAGAATACTTGTATATGATGTTTTTAGCAATAGCCAGCTATAGAAAATATTAAAGCAAAACAAAAGTCTTCCATACAAAACGGAATTTATTCAAACTACCAAGTTAAAGGTAATTGCACAAGACTTTTAGGAATTTTATTCCATTTTATGGAGTTTATTATTTATTATAGTCATAATTTTCTCTAAGCCTAAAATTCTCAATATTTTATCAATATTATGTATTTCCACCTCAAAGTGAACAAAAGTATTAAACATAAAATTGATAGGTTATTTTATTGCCACTGGTTGTCATCAAAAATAACACATATGTATATTTTGGCAAAAATCCAGTTTGCTCAATAACAATGACTCATCCCTTTTAACATTAAAATATTTTGTATTATAAAAATGCTAGTTACAAGTGTAGAAACTGCGCAGGAAGTAAATGATAAAATTTTAGAAATGACGTTTGCACAGTCAGCAGGTTAAATGGCAGTCAAAGTACAACAAAATCGGTTCTCCAGTTCATTTTTCTGCTTTTCTATTCAGCTATATAACAGTGAATATATATTTAGACTTCTAAATAATAATAAGTGGGGAGTTTTGTTTTGAAAAACAAATTGTTCAATTGTAATTGGATTATTTGCTATTCTTATGGAAAATTACCATCCATAAGCTTTATTTAAAAAATCGTATCGTATTTAATGACATCTTGATGATAATTTTATTGTTTCATAACATCAGCTATATCCCTAGCCCCAACAAAGAAAATGTAAAACTAATCAATCAGTGCTAGAAATATTTTTATAATAATTCCGAAATGTATTAACAACAAATATTTGATATAAATAATGCAATTATAGTTTATTTGAAAATGCAAAGATCTAATATATAGGATTATAAAGCAGCTTCTTATTTCAATATTAACTCAATAAAACTGGAATATAGTACGAGGATGATCACAGAAGTACCTGGCCTGACTTAGAGATTACGGTAACTGCTTGAAAAATACCATTGTATTAGTTTTAGTATTTGTTTGGAGGCCGTCAATAGTGAAGTTTTCAGTGAATTTGTAAACATGGAAAGAATTGGTAATCATTATGTGATACAATACTTTTATTTGTCCAACCAATATAAAAGCTGAACCAGATTCTAATCTGGGTGAGACTGCTCCTACGTTATCAACAGTAAAATATTGAGTAGCAGAGTTTAAACGATGCCGTATGACCTGTGAAGATTTCAAATGCATTTCAAAAGTGCGCATATTAACTGAAAATTTGGGCATGAGAAAGCTGTGTTCAAGATAGGTGCCGCGTTTGCTCACAATGGAACAAAAACAGTGTCGTTAAGATATTTCCATTGAATGTTTGGCAATGTTTTACATAAATAAAGCTGAATTTTTGCGCCGTTGCATAACCATGGATGAAACGTCTTTTCACACCCGAAACAAAAGAACAATCAAAATATTGGACTGAAAAGGGAGAACCGACTCCAAAAAAGGCAAAGACCGTTCCATCTACAGGCAATAATTATCCGTTATTGCAATGGCCAAAATTGATAAATTAAAGTTTGAATTGCTCTTCATGCACTCTAAGAAGTGATGTTGACAGATAATGGTTATTTTGAGAAGCTTGACGATTTTTATTATAAAAAGGGTATCGAACTTATTAAACATCGCTGGGAAAAGTGTATGGAGCTACAAGGAGATTACGTTGAAAAATAAATATATTTTTTTTCCAAAATTTGTGTGTTTTCTTTGTTGGGCCAGGTAATTCTGAGATCATCATCGTACATCATAAAATATAAAGGAGTTAACCCTAATGGAGTATTGAATAAATCTAAACCTCAGTGACGGGGAACACGAAATAATTTTATTACAAAATATTATATACTATATATTAGGCAATGACATTTCTTAGAAATTTGCTTTGATGTTTCGACAAACTACATACTGTTTTCTGTTAGTTAAAAAGGTTCCAGTAATTGATTAATGTCTTCATCAAGTTTATGAGTATGGTAGGTATGGTTGATTTTTTACGACGATATCCGAATTGAAATTCCGTAAATATTGACTTCGGCTCCAAATAATTGTCCAATTTTTCTTTGGTGATAGATTAAAATATTATATTTATTGTTGGTAAAAGTGCTATCGGTCTCTAATTTTCTGCCTACGTTGCCATTTTTATGTAATGGTAGAATTTTTGTTATTTTGAAAAAGTCTTACCAGTGTCCATAAATTTCTATACATTAAATGTATTTTTTGGAAATTAGTATCATTCAATTGTCCACCTGAGAGACTTGCCCTTTTTAACGCGTTTTCTATGATACCACGTACAATTTCTGGTTGAAGGCTCAGCCGTCTAATAGTCTGAGGTTTCTTACATACACTTTATCGTCTAAATATCCTAATAAAAAATCAGATCTACTTAAATGCGAGGCGAGGGAAATTGAAATTTGTTGGATTCTGACGTTTGCCAAAAATTTCACACAGCAAGTCCATAGTTTACCTAACAGTGTGCGAAATTGCTCCATCTTATAATCACAAGCTCAGGATTCTGCTCCGCCATTGGCTGCTGAGACTTTCCATCATTTTTCTGTTAAAAGCTTCGGAAATATGTTTCTCTTTATTGTCGAATGAGTATGGGCTAATACCCGATTGGCCTTAACACCGATATTGGTGCATTGCTCTTAGATTTTCAGAGCCACAAAGTGTATAGCTTTGTTTGTCGGTATAAACATTTAAATGTGCTTTACTATCAAAATATTATTTAAAAAACCCATCTGTGTGGGTAATTATATAAAACATATTGTAGTCGTTGTTAGTGTAGTAGTGGTGATTCTGCGGTGGCAGTGTTTGTCTAAATGCATTTTTCATGAGGAATTAAATAGCAGACAGACTTACTAAAGTAAGGGGGGACTCCTGTCGTGACATTGCTGCTTCAATAAAAACCTGGCGCTAGGTTTATTAGAGAATGTAACGTGAAGATGAGAGAGAAATGCTTTATTGTCAAAAAAATTGTTACAACTTGTAGACAAAAGCTTCTAAAAACTAAAAAATAAACGATACTGCTAACTATAGGAAAAAACCTCTATCCACATTTACTCGAAGTATGAGAGACTGTGGAACATTTCATTACACCTGGGAGCGTATGAAATAGAAGATGAAGTTCTTTAGCAGCTAGAGCCATCCCACATCCCGAACTGTCTGAAAGGAGTGGGTTTAAAGGATCAGCTGTAAAGACTGCGTCGTAATATAAAAAAGGGACACAGTAGATCTTTTAGGTCGTAGTGTATATAACGCCATGAATTACACAAATACTTACATATGTACAGCTTAAGGTACAACTTCAAAATTCTACGCAATTCGTTTTGGAAACAGCAGATCTTTAATTAAAATATTGTCGATATTTACGTTCCGTCATAACAATTGATCGTTGACAAGATTAGAAAACCTAGATAATGTTAACGTGTTCTTTCATACTGGTTCCATGATAACTTTACGAGAATTCAGACATTCAAAAAATAAAAAAAATTGTGTTTAACATTGTTAGGTCATCGGGAAGAAATGCTTGTTTACTAATACAGATTAGGTATTCCTATGTAAAATTTTTATATTCTTTTAAAAATTATCATTATTCGAGCAGTCATGCAATTTAGTAGTTCCTGGAAAATAATGACTCATCATTTTCAATAAAAACATATTGCGTCCAGTATATACATCTTTATTTTATCAATAAGGAAAACTACTAATAGATAATGAATGTAGTGATCTAATTTAATGAATCAAATAAAAATTGTTGGTTTTTGATAAAACTTTGAACCCGCATTCTTTTACTTCCAGATCAATTACCTCAATGACAGCCACAAGCAATTGATGGTACACTGGGTTGGAGACAATAGCAAAATAATCATATGTTTAGCTCGGGATCCAGCTCCAACGATTTCAGGCTTCTCGTTACCGTCATCGTCAACAGTTTTTATATCTTACGACGATGGTGACAGTTACATAAATAAAACTGATCATTTTAAACTGGATAATGGAGAATATGCTGTATTGGAGAAATTTTATAATCATCCAAAAATTCACACCCATGTAAGTATTTCAATAAATGCATTTGGTTAGGATAAAACTTTTTTAATTGTAAAAAAAAGAAAAGTATCAGTATATATAATTTATATTTTCTTACTGTATTCAACTGAGTTTATTTTAGAAGTTATTTATTGCTCCCTCACTACAAAAATATAGTGTATATTGAAAAAAAAATTGGATTATTCTGCGTATAGAAAACAATTATAATATTCATTATATTATTGCAGTATATACTAATCGTAATATAATCTAATACAATTGAAATGTCATGTTCTTATTGGTTTAAAATTTGACGAACAAAGATCAGGTTTTTCATGATAAATAAAATTGATCCCGCTGCAAAATCAATATGAAAAATTCCGTAGAATAATTGATAGACTTGATATAAACAACTGACTACTGAACAACGTTGTAGTATTTTGGAAAGATTATTACAGTACATGAAAGAACAAATTGAAACATGGTGCAATCAATGACGATGCTAATGCATTTCAAGTATGCCGGCTAAACATAAGTAGAATTTTGCATTCAACACAAGTTCGATACAGATAATGTAAAATATGCGCTGATGTTTCTCAAAAAAAAATGTGAATGAAAAGTCTTTTCTAACAATTTAGAACAAATGAAAAATACACAATTAAATTTTCGAGGAACGCTTTGCAATCTTTCTTTCACAATTAGAATTCCAAAATCAAATTAGTTTGATATATTTAAATCGAGAAAGTATTTTAGAAAAATATCTTCTCCAGTTCAACCCACTTCAACGGATAAAAATAAAATGGACAATAATGTTTATGGATGTAGTGGCTCGACCATGCTATGGTACGAGGGCCGTTTTTTTTAACCTCCGATCGCTCTGTGCAGACACTATGTGGGCAGTAGCAAGCGGGCATGCGCTGTAGGCGACTGCGAAGCTCTCGTACTACACACTCTGTCATTGTTGACATTCAGGCGTCAATCGGCGTGCTACAGCCACGTAATCATCTCTGCCATTATTGATGCTCCCGCCAAGTGTGATTCGTTTCTACAGGTTGAAGGCAATAGTGCTGCAGAAATCCATCGGAGAATGAGTCGTGTGTATGGGGAAAACTTCATAAGCGATGGTGTTGTGCGTGAATGGTGTCGAAAGTTTAAAAATAGCCGTAATGATGTGCATGATGAAGGGGTCAAGGACGCAACAGAATGATTAAAGAAAACTGCAGATTCACCATTACTGCTTAATGGAATTTCCAGAAGTTTCAAAGTATGTTTTGTGCTCTATTGTTACTGAACGGTTGAGCTACATTGGCGGTAACTTTCTTTGAAGAGGGTATTGAAAAGCTTGTCCACGGATATGACAAATATCTCAATCTCTTCCGTGATTATGTCGAGAAGTAAACTGTGATATTGTCGAAACGTAACCGTAAGTGTACCGATCTTTTGGTAATAAAATTATTCTTTTATAAGAACTTGTCTTTTATTTATAGCCTATTGGAGGTTGAAAAAAACAGCCCTCGCAAAATTGGAATATGGTCATTTATATATCAAGAACCTGCTTTAAGAAATTCCAAGAACAGGGTTAAAGGGACAATGGTAACAAAAAATGTGAAATTTGTTATAGCACTACATTGCAAAAAAAAGAAAACAATTCACCTACAGCAAGATAATGTAACCCGCTTTTTTATAAAGATGCAGATATTATCACTCTAGGTTTTGTTAGTGGCTGGAATATTAAATTTAATGAAAAAACGGCAAATAGCCCCGATTTAATCGTTCTCAATGTAGGTTTTTTAACTCGAAACAGTTGCTGCAACATGAAGCTTCGCCAAACACAATTGATGAATTAATAGATTGTTTTCAATAGATTAGAAGTAACTACCCTTTATCACGCTTTTACTACATTACAAACATGTATGGAATCAATTATATTAAAAGATGAGGGAAAACAAAACTTTGTTGCGAGGGTGAACTAGCTGGAAAATATTTATGTTCCGAAAGAGCGTACAATAAGGCCAAATCATATTTTAATTGAATTTGGGGAGTATTTTAACAAAATAATTATTATTTATTAATAGTTTTTCTAAAAAAGTTGATATAATATACTTATCATGTTAATTTTAAGTTTTATTGTGTGTTTTGCAAATGTGTACTACATATCCGGACAAAAAAAATCTCGAAATGTATACCATATTTCCGAACGGAGGGAGTATTACTTTGATATAGTTTGGGTATTGGATATAGTTGTGTGCGATTTGTATTTCATTATTGTTACATTTCTTTATAAATTTTGATTCCTGATTGAATTTTATTTTGTATTCTGCCGATACAATAATATGTGTTAGTATTTTCAAGGCAGTGATTTCAGTACAGAAGCTCCTGGTGAAATGAAAAGTAAGAGGTGAAGGAAAAGAAGTTCAAGTTGGAAAGATAGCTCTGCATCAATTTTCCGTGCCATCACCAAATTTTCTATTCACATATAGTATAATAGTATCGCTTCAAGCTGTTAAGTACATGAAACTCTCGTTTCTAGCTAGCCACTGCCATGTAACTTTTAGTATTGGAATAATTGGAAGAAGGATGAGAAATAATCAAGTGTAGATATAGTAGGCGTTTTAAAAAGTATCTATTGCTTATTCTCTGAAAATTTAGTTTTGAGGAATTTGTGTGCAAAATGGGTGGTTAATCAAAAAAAAACATTGTCTTGAAAGTGTTTCACAGCCACGCAGCAGAATTTTTGTTTGGTTACAACAAATATAATATTCAGAAGAGAAAAAATTTATCAAAAACGACAGCCTTTTTGGTAATGACCAATTGAAGTAAATCTCTCAACGCACGTAGAAACATATTTCCCAAATTATATTTATAAGGTGCTGACATCTTCAGGTTAAGGGACGGAAACTTTTCAGACAATCTTCGTATATCAGGTTGAAATTATGTATGTATGACATTGTCCGTGGGTTCAAATTCTACTATATATCCAACTAATGTCTCACAAAAAAGATGCAATTATTTTATTCTATAAATAAAGTTGTTTTTTTTTTGACAACACACATTGATCATGAAAATGCAGTTGATAAGGAATATCTCCCGATATTGACATTCAATGTAAAGAAAAATATTTTTGTATTACAACGAATACCTCATTTAAATTGTTTGAAGCTGTTTAACTTGATATTTACTCATTTTTTTATATTT
This sequence comes from Diorhabda carinulata, assembly GCF_026250575.1. Taxonomy (NCBI): domain Eukaryota; kingdom Metazoa; phylum Arthropoda; class Insecta; order Coleoptera; family Chrysomelidae; genus Diorhabda; species Diorhabda carinulata. Next base: position 33,207,317 of record NC_079460.1, on the reverse strand, counting down.
ATGGCTTTCAAACATTTTTACAGTGTTAATTATGTACATATGAGTTGGAATAATTAATAATTTTTGCCGATAGTAACCACAATGATAAAGTAAATAATCCATATTATTATACTGTGAATAATATTTAATACCATATAAATGTGTATTGATACTCAATATGTAACTTTTCATATTACTCATATAGGATTATTGACCTCAAAACAAGATAAAACATTTCGTTTCCTTGAAGAAACTTTATCTCCTTTAATTAAAAATAAATTTTTTATAGAAAAACAAACCTTCACAAATATCGAATTATGTATATATGGAATAAATTATGTAACAAGTGAATAACTAAAAATATAGATTTAGATAGATTCAATTAGAAGTTATACTACACTGCAACCTCAAGGATTATTATTCCCCCTATCGAAGCAGTTTTTAATGAACTATAGTATAAGTTCTGACTTAAGGAGGTTATATCTTTATAGTTTTCTTGTCCTAAGCTTGTAATGGCAAGACCTAATCTTATCAGGTGTTCCGAAGGGGTAGTTCTCATATCCTGATGTTATGAAAACAGTGTTACACATTGTAAATTACATTCGCACTAATGCAAACAATCATCGACAATTCAAAAATTTCCTTGAAGAATTAAAAGACGAAGAACTTTCAAACATTAATTTCTTTTGCATTGTTAGATGGTTATCTAGCTACAGCGTATTAAATCGATTTGTAGATTTGTTTGATCCGATAACTGCATTTCTAAAAGAAAAGGAAATAACCTATTCAGAATTAGTTGATAACGAGTGGTTACAAGACTTAATGTTTTCCACTGATGTCATGGAACATTTGAAAACACTCAATTTACAATTGCAGGGGAAAGATAAAATAATATAAAAATAGTTTTCAAACTAAATTACGACTTTTTCTAAAGGACAACAAAAATAAAACATTTTGCCACTTTCCTCGAATTAAAAAAAACTGTTCCAATATTAAACAAGAAACACTCAACGAGTATATAGAACAACTAGAAGGAATATTGACGGAATTCTAAAACAGATTTCAAGACTTGAAAATTTTGAAATCGTCTTTTGATTTTTTTCTGAATCCTTTTGAAATTAACATAATTCAAGATGAGTTTTCAATTTCCAATATAATTATGACCCAAAAAGCATCTGGAGAATTAGAATTCGTAGAGATGCAAGAAGATCAAGTTCTACAATTAAAATATAAGTCGATGCCGATTACTGAATTTTGTAAATTTGTACCAGAATCGAAGTATCCTAAATTAAAAAAAGCTGCTTGTCGAATTATTTCAATATTCGGAACAACGTACTTTTGTGAATCATTTGATTCTACTTTAAAATTCGTGAAATCCAAACACCGATCAATATTAACTAACCAGCATCTGAAAGAATTATTGAGAAGTGCTTTCACAAATTCTTCACCAAATTTTAAAAACTTATCAAAAGATGTAAAATAAATATGTTTAACTTTCAAATTCAATACAAACATTTTGTACTTTTATTTATATGTTTTCAATAAACATAATTTCTGTAAAAAAAGAAAAAGAAAATAATACCCTTTTTGCATACATTTTTAATTGCGGCTCGCAAAACATTTCAAATTTTGAAAAATGGCTCGGACTATCAAGGAGCTTGGCCACCCCTGATATAGAATGTACCAATATAACTGTTACATGCAGAACTTTTTGAATATTTTTTGCAATAATATCTCTAATAAAAAAATTTTTTTATTATTTAGTGGTTTCATGAAGAAATTACCTGCAACTATTAGACTCACCTTTCTCATATCTTTATTTACAGTGTATTCTCGACATTTCATCTGAGTTTATCACTGTTTATGTGTACTATTCAACTTCGTTTAATTGATAACTTTTCTGTATGTTTTTCCCACTCAGTAATTGGCTATTGGGCTGTGGGGTGGTGTAAATGAATAAATAAATTTGTGTCCTCGTTTGACAAGTGTATTGGATTCATCATTTCCTTTAAGTCTTGTGCGACCTTGTCTATTGATTAATTTTGCTTTAGAACTCCATTGTCAGCTTTGTTGATATCATAAATGCACAGTGCTCTGATAGGTCTTTGACTAGTAGAATGAGTTTTATGACATTTCTTTCATGTTTCATTTTCACTCATCTTTCAGGTGCAAGTATTTGTATAATGGTATTTCTTTTGAAGTTTTGGTAGTATAGATATTTTCTTTCCCGTTAGTGCTACGACAAAATTTTTATATTATAAATTATTCATTACATTATATTTATCAAATCATGAGTTAAAATAGATTATAAATCTGTTGATTTACAGATCCGTTTTAAAAATGACACATTTATTACTTATAACATGCGAGAAATACTGCCTAAATTCATGAAATATAAGTGAAATGAAAAATACTTTCCACTATTAAATTAACCAAGATATATGGCACTAAGAATGATATTCCAAGGCCAAGGTCGGAATATTGGTTGAATGGTTGAATTACGGATTATGCACAATCCTTAGTACTGAAACAATCATATTCATCCAGTACTACTGATAATAGAAAATTAATGTTTTAACAATTCAATTTTACCCCTGTACTCTTAGTTAAAGTGCTGAAAAATTATATTATAATTTTTAGTTGGGTTTTATATGGAAGCATATTTGTTCAGTTTTGTAAACTATTAATTTTTATTCTACGTAAGTAACTTATCTAAAAACTGGGTAAATTGCGCACCTGCTACTTCGGTTTGGTGAGATAAGTGGTTCTTAAGCCCCCTTTTTGAAAATACCGCGTTTTTCTTTGATTATAGAATCAAGCAATACGCATGTCTGAGCACGTCACTTGGAAGTTGACACAAAGCATTACCAGAAATCGAATATAAAGAAAATCACTAACCTAGCGAACCCTATCAGGATCATGACACAAATTTATTAAATTATTGTGTCTTCAATAAGTGTGGGAAATATCAAATAAATCCGATGTATTTCAGTGCTCAAAAATCGACTTCAAAGATTGCTTTACATAATACATATAAAGCTATTATATCATGCTATTCACAAGAGTATATAATGAAAAAATATTGTCGAAATTTTTTTACAGAGCGTAGTTACTACAAAAAATTTCATACAGAAAGTATGTCCTTTTCAATATTCCGGTTAAATCATCCAGATTTAAATTGCATTCACAAGGACAAAGAAATTTAATATAAAATTATTAACAATGTATTACCATTTATTTCTAATAAAAAAAAACAAATTTTTAACTTGTTTGTAGAAAAATCTTATCACATTCTTTATCTTTATGTGACAAATATTTTTGTTTGAATGCCGCTATTAATTATGACGTATGGATTATTCAAATTCGAGTTGTTGACTCATCAAAAATCCTTTGTTTCATTTTAACGGAATAGTACATATTTTTCAAAAAAGAAAATAAAATAGGAAAATCTTGCGACAAGTTTTTTAAATGAAATTTCATTACTATTGCTACTTCAGAGGGAAGAAATGTGTTTTGTTAATCTATAAAATTTTGTACAGGGGCTATCATTGTGTATGGTAATATTTAATACACAAATACACTCCTGCTTTTATTTTAATTGACGTGTAACCAGGGTGGTTAGTACATAAGCTTTCCAGTACTGTAGACCTCTAAAAAAAAAAGAACTAATTAAATGATAATTATAAATATGTAGTGACAATAATAAACTAATACAACATTTTCTATTATCCAAAAAACATTTTTAATACTTCGCAATCGACTTGAATATAGCTCTATTCTTGTAGAAGCCAACAATTCGTTGGAGGAAAAAAATAGTCAAGAATTATGCCGTTTTTAGCGGTATCCCACTGTTGAAATAACTAAGTAGTATTATTTTTTATGTAATCCTGAGTAAGATTACCGTGACGTGTAATAATCGAAGAAATTAAGCACAAAAAAGAGCGAAACCTAGGAACTTCTGAGCAGTATGACGGATGAAGATGAAACAAAGTAAATTCGATTCGCGAGAGCCTCGTGAAACTTTGTGATTACAAATGATGAGAAATGATTAGAAATCAAAATACATCTGTGCAAGAGAAAAATGCATCTAGATGATGAGCTCAATTTTCGAGGGTTTCCGAAGTCGCTGAATACAAATATCACCGCAGAAAGGGTCTATGAAGTACCTGGCCATGGCTTTCCAAATATGACGTATAAACATCCCGGCCACCAGGTACTTCACAGGTGTGTGTTCATTGACCTCGAAAACTTTTATTTTGATATATGTATATATATCACAATTTCATATCGAATTTCCACGGGAGGCGTAGATGTTGGCGCCATCCTGACCACCAGGTGTCTCGTAGACCTTTTCTGTCATGATGTTCGTGTTCAGCTATCTCGAAAACCGATTAGAAAAATTGATTTCCGGCAATATTTCCCAAGTTTTTTCAATTTTTAACCATCTAGATGCATTTTTCTCTTGCACAGATGTATTTTCATTTCTAATTCATCATTTGTAATCACAAAGTTTCATGAGGCTCTCCCGAATCGAATGTACTCTGTTGCATCTTGATACGTCTTGCTTATAAAGTCCTAAGCTTTGTGTTTCATTTTCTTGACTATCAGATGCATTATATTAGACAATAATGTTATAATAGAAGTTCTACATTGTAATTTTATAAAAACAGATTATATTAAAGTTTCACAAAAACTACTTTGCAAAAAAATTTAAACAATAAAACGGTGACAGCTGTAATAAGGTTAATAAGAAAAGAACATGATAGAAATATGTAATTTGGCTTAGTTAGAGTTCGTTTAATATAACTAAAGACATGATATATCAAACCTGTTTAAAAAAAACTTAAAATTGAATAATAAATTGTACAGATTAGTATTACTTTGAAAAATAACCAATTTGGTGATGTGCTTCAATTTAAATAAAAAAATAACCATAATGAACAACAAAATAAATTTAAATGTTAAACAAATTGAATCATCCACATTCACAATTTTTTTTTTAGTTTGTTGTCACTGATATCAAACATAATGTGATGTACGTAACAACTGATTATGGGAAAACATTTATCAGAAGAGATTTAAACTTCACACCTTCCGAAGTCTCCTTCCACGAATTGTATCCATCGATAATGTTGGTTTTGGATAAAAATCACATTAAAAACAAAGTAAGTTCAGTAATTCGCATCTGAAATTGACTTGGAAGCACAATCAATTCAATATAGCTCTCTTTTGCTTTTTTTTTGGAAATTTCAGGAATGATAGAAATGTATATATATTTTCTTACAGCTTTGGGTAACTGAAGACTTTGGAGAGACGTTCAGACCACTCTACGAATACGTAAAAGCATATTTTTGGATGAAAGATGTCGATGAAACTTATCACGTTATTATACAAAGATCGGAACCGAATAATTTAAGCTCAATAATCCATTCCTCAAATTTATTCAAACATACGGCATCTCAAATTTATAACACAAATGTAAAAGACTTCTTCATTAAAGGCGACTATCTTTTCACCACATCCTACACTTCTAAGGTAAGTAGTGTTCAAACAATTGAAAAATAAACAGTTAAAAATAATTAGATAGAATATCTAAGGATCCTTTAAAAATTTATTAGTAATTTCATATGAACTTTGTCTTTATATCGAAGTTAAGACATTTTAATAACTTTCTAATTAATATAGCTGAGAATTTAATGGATAATACTTGAAAAATGAATGAAACTATCTGAATCTGATTAATATGACAGATACGTGCTGAATTAAGAACCTTTTATTTTTTTTAATTTACCAAACTTTTTAATTTTCATTAGGTATTTCATATTTTGGGAGTAGGATAATTATTGTCCTATCACCTCTTACCCCCATGTTTCCCAACGTGGGGCCCACCCCAATAGGGGGGCAATTTGTTTGTAGAAAGGGACAATTCGAAAGTTCAAATGCAATGCTAGATATCGGTGCCCAATTGGAAGAAAAAAGCAAATTCTTAAATAATTGTGGCTAATAAATATTATAAATTCATTTGACGATACCAAAATATAAGCGTCGTCAAGTAAACATCCCTGAGGTAGACGGCAAGATCCACGTGGACCCCCGGATGCTTTAAAATATCGCTAAACAACGCAGTTCTATGTATCTGAATAAAAGAATTTGTATTGATGAAGGAGATAACCTGAGTCGACTGAAAAGAATCTGAGGTCCGATTATGCCTAGTAAAAGAGAAGCTCCCAGGAGCACCACCCGCTCTGAATCTGTAGAGTCAAACAAGTGGCGCTGTAAGCCAAGATCAGTCTGTGAATAATTTCTTTTCTTCACAGCCACGTGGATATTTAGTCGTAGTTCTCGTATTCACTAAGGCTTTTTGTAATTAAGATTATCATTTTTCACAGAGTTGAAGGGATAAAGGAAAATTCTGCTCTTAATTAAAATCTTTAGTCAAATTATTTCGAATTTGAAGTTTTGTTTTTAATTGTATGTTTTGAAAATTTACTTACGGTGCTTCTTTAACAATTTCCTAGATATTTTTTCCTAAAACATTTAACATTTAAGTTTCTTAATTAAACAATTAAATTTTTTTTAATATTAAACATTATGGTGTATGTTATATAGAGGGGTATAAGAATTTTAGAAGTGCTTGGGTGTGGCATGGTACAAAAGAGGTTGGGAAACAGTGACCTACCCTATTGCTAGTAGATACATGCTAGTTTCGGAGGGTAAGTGAGGTTATTATTACCTACTGGATGGTTTGCTATTACAGTAAAATAAATGTAAACTTTCGAATTTATATAAATTCGAAATGATTATATCTATAGAATTATTAAAAGATCATTGTCTAAGAAAAGAATTACTAAAATAATGTCATGAATTAATTGAAAATATGATAGAATAACCCTCACTTATCCTCTAAAACCACTCTGTGGTCCATAGAATGGAATAGGTGCTAACATCAAATCTATTATCCTAATGTCTTATAATAATTGAAACTGCTTGGCAGATATTTGAAAAAATAAGATTCTCTCTTTAAATGTTTCATCTTTTTCATTATTCAGTAAAAGGAATACTTATTTTTAGAATATAATCTCGATCCAGAAATTAATATGCAACATTATATGTAAAAATATTTCTTTTTATATTCTGAGAAATAGATTCAAAATACACATCTCTCGATAAGTGTTCAGCCTAATAAAAAAAATGCAAAATATTCACTAAAATCAGATTTTATGAGAGATGTGAGAATAAAATAAATGCGCTAACAATTTAATGTATAATTCTAACATTTTGACACTATTTGATGAAAAATCATATTCTTTCGATAAGTATATGGCTATTTTTTTTGATATATCTGCGTTCAAAAAATGCCTGCCCTATTTTCCGAATATGGATGTTATCTTTCCAGTACTCTCTTAAATTTTTGCCTTGTCTACATTCAGCTAACCGCTGGTTTTGGCGTGTAATATAGTGGATCTAAGCTTTGTCCATTGTTATATTTTTATTTTTGTCAACTGTTGGCTCATGCGCCACCCACTTCCAAAACGTCTTTCTCATATACAAATGTTTATTCCAAATAAATTATTAGCTTTTTTGATATCTCCTGCAACTTCAGGTTACAATTTGCCAAATCGATCAGAGTTTAGTTTGATTAATAATTAATATTTTTAAAACCATGTTGAAATTCAATCAATGGTCCCTTCCTAGTACCGAGTCTAGAAATCAGCTACCAAACCATGTTTCCGTTTCAACTTTTCAACAGTATTTTTTACCTTTAAATCATTTAATCAATACGAGTTTGAACACACCTATATTTTCTATAATCTTCCTATTTCTTAAATAATAATAAATATTTTTTTACATAATCATACGTATATAGGATATGATTAATAAATATATGAATAATTCTGTTGATAATAAATCACTTGTCTTCATCCATAGGCTTGTTCAAATTCGCAGTATTGAATATAAATCATATTCCTCTTATAATAATAAATATTAAGATAAAATAACAACTAAAAAAAATTTGATCCACATGTCCATAATTTAACATTTTATCCATCAGTAAAATAATAGCCATATCGATTTTTTATATTACAAGAATTTTATTGAAACTATTCCTAACCATATGAGCCAATCTCGAATTGTTTTTGGCCTAAACACATATTTGATGTTAATACCAAAAAAACAAAAGTATGTTTATCCACTTACTTTTCTATATTTATTTGACTGTACTTCATATATTTCCAGAAATTCTGTATAAATATCTTTACAAAACTTAAAAAACTGTATCAATCAAATTTCAAATTTCTTCCTAACCAAATAATCATACTAAAATTTTTAGGGAGAACTGAATTTATATGTTTCTTACAAATTTGGTAAACGTCAGTTGTGTGTCTTCGACTCAACTGAAAAGTTCCAAAGCTTTTTAATCGTTGACGTCACCAATCCTAGAGCATTGGTGGCCGCGGGTCACACAAATACAACATCTCATTTGTATACATCTGAAAACCTAGCAGGAGATGGTCAGGAAGTGAAATTTACACTGTCTTTGGAAGATGTGTTCGTTTTCTTCCCATTAAGCTCATGGCAAGATACATGGTTACAGTAAGTTACTCTATATATTAAACATTTTAGTTTCTGATAATAATGTTTGTGTTAGCCATATGTCGGAAGAAGCTTTCGCAGACGTTTATAAAGTAGAAGGAATTACTGGAATTTATATAGCATCAAAAGTACTTTCTAAACCAGTTGGGGGACATTTAGGACCACAGCATTTAGGATCTGTCATAACATTCGATCATGGAGCTACTTGGAAGTTGATCCAACCCCCTGCATTCTACGTAGATGGTCAATCAACTGGTTGTGTAAGCACCAATAATTGCTCTTTACATTTGAGTCAGAAATTTAATCAATTATTACCAGATACTAGATCAGTTGGAATCTTATCCAGTAAATCAGCCCCTGGAATAATAATGGCTACAGGTTAGTATATTTTACAATTGTATATTGCATCTTACTAAATCTTTGAATGGTTGATACATCTTCAACTCTTTTATGATCACTAATAATTAAATCCAAGATGGAACTGTTCAAATCAACTTCAAAAGCGTTCTACAGTGGAACTCTCTAAAAATTTTCAATGTCATTCCATAATTCGGGTAATTTCACAGTTTTTACATTTTCAAATAAAAAATTATTGGATTCATTCAGATTTTACAGACAGAAGTACTTTTATGGTTGTAACATCAAGTATTTGGATTTCAGGTGTTTTGGGTAAAAATTTAAAGGGACATTATGGAATATACATAAGTTTGGATGCTGGAGTCACATGGCGTCATACACTTATGGATTTATACTTTTTTAATATGGGCGACCATGGAGGTATTCTCTCGGCTGTTAAATACTATAAAACTAAAGGAGAAACAAGACATATTGAATATTCTATTGATGAAGGTAGATCATGGAACCAAACGGAATTTCATAATGAAGAATTAAGACTATATGGATTAATGACTGAACCAGGAGAAAACACAACTGTCTTTACAATGTTCGGATCTTTACCTGAACGTCATCAATGGATTATAGTTAAAGTAGATTTTACAAAACTATTTCCCCGTAAATGTACAAAGGTAAGTCAACTTAGTTGATTATTAAATCAATTGTCTATCTTTCGGTCACTGATATTGCACCAAACACAATTTCCCAAACTCTACAATACTCAGTAAATAACGACTTTGTCTTCTTCTGCAAATGTATCAATTTTTCTGTTTCACACACATTATGTCAACTAACTTGAACAAGCTGAAAAATTCGCTTGTATTCTAAATCAGCTAAATTTTTTTTATATTAAAGTCTTAATTGGCATTGTATTTGCTAATTATACTGGTAACCTTAATTATTACTGTAGTTTAGACATATTTATGTATATATAGAGAGAGAAACGTAATATGGAAAACTTTAACAACTTTTAATAGAGATGTGTTAACCTCACTTAACCCTCGACTGGTATCTTGGTTTTATAGACACGTAATTGGTATCCTGGGGTGTATCAACACCCCATTTTAAAACAATAGTTTTAAATAAAAGATTAGAAAGTTGTATTATTTTAATAAATGTTTGTTTAAACAGTATTAAAAATAGCAGATTACAAGAAAAAGTTAAACATAAATCTTAAATTCAAAAATAAACTTAACCACCATGTTAAATTTTACTTTAAAAAAATGTAGTAATTATTAATGATCCAAAAACAAAATAATAGAATATCCAAGATGCATATGATGAATACTTTAGAAATGCTGCTTTTAGTTCCCTAAAAAATTCTTCTGTATTCTATTTTCTTTTCAAGATTCTTCCTTAACGATATTGTAAAATTTCTTTGTGACATTTTATTATCAACATTAGCACAAGTGTAAAGCACATAGGCATTAACTCTTGAAATGTCAAGCATTGCATAGAATGCCGCAAGAGGTCATCTGCTGATAAGAATAAATAGTGCATTTCTGTTCAAGTGAGTCCACTCCTGATTTAGTTGAATTATATAGTTCGATTATCTCTGGTTTGCCGCTTTCAGCAATAGTCCTGCTATGATGCATGGAGGAGACTAAAATTACATTTCTATTTTTTAGGTACGAATGAAACTAACGTTAGGTTTCTTGTAAATCCAAATTCTGAAGTAAATAATGATTTTTGGAATCACAGAGGCACATAATCTTAATACTATATTTACTTTTCTTCATCACTACTTAGTTCACTTAAATGTTCCACATAGTACTACAGTTCTCTTTGCGTCAATGAACGCCGCGCCCTTTTAATTCCCGCACTCTGATTTAAAGTCACTTTAGTGGTATTGTGGGGTGATACGACACCCTATCTATAAAAAAAAAATAATTTTCTTCTATTTCTAAATTTTCTACATAAGAAAAAATAACAAATATTTATCTGCGGCCATAGAAAATTTTTACTGTAGGGTAATTACAATAATCCATGATACCAGTTGACTGTTAACTATAGTGTTTTATGTTAGTTAATACTATTAATATTTGATCACCAATTGGTTCCTGTTCTTCATTTCATTATCATACTGAACACACTGTTTACACCACACCAACAATCACAATTACAGTGCTAACGCGTGTTTTGATAGCCAAGAAACACCCGTCACACGGTGTAATTGTGAGTGTTTGTATAGTGGTAGTGGAAACAGTGTGTTTAGTATGAATATTACCAACAGTTCCAAAAATTCCAACTTATTTCATTGTCAGATATTAAAAACTGAGTTTTTGTGTAATAAAATCATGAGTTTATTTCAAATGTAAAAAAATAGATTTTTTTAGGGTGATTATAAAATGTGGTATCCTAGTTATAGTGAACAAAACCGTAATTATATCCCTTGTATTCTTGGACAACAAGTTACTTACCAGCGAAGAATACCGCTTGTTAATTGTTTGAATGGTTTGGATTATGTTCAAGAAACATCTATAGTAAACTGTGAATGTGACCTTCTAGATTTTGAATGGTAGGGAAAAACAAATTTTATCATGATTGTATTATGCAATTTAAGAAAGTTATACGCTGTTGATGTCATTATTATCAGAAGTTTCTCTTATATTATGAGAATCTAAGGTTTCATTTTCCTTCAGAAATAACTGCATATTTTCCAACCTAACGTTAATATAACTATATTAGTATTAAAATTCTATTTCTTTTCACTAAGTGTATGTACCAGCAACAGTTGCTCTCAGCCATATCTCATAACGTACCTGTTATAGATTTTTATCGGGACTTTCAATATATCAATTATGTGTTTTTCCCAATGGTTTGCACTATCACCTGTCTCAATTTTATGTTATATCATTTTACCAACCATTTCATGTGAACTTTCCAATCAAATTTTGATTATTTTTATCTTTTTGTGAATTTTAAGCAATTTCTGTTAAACTGTTTTTGAAGTAATTAACTACATATTATCTTATTAATACTATTTAGTTTGACAAGTGTATTTATCAGAAGTAATAATAATTTTCAAAAATTAAAAATTTTTGTTGATATATTCTTATTCTATTTTTAGTGATTTTGGATTTACTCTAGTTGGCTCTCCACCCCGCTGCATTCGTGACAAGACATTACCCATAAATGTCTACAAAATACCTACTTCTTGCAAACCAGGAGAATTCTTCAATCGCACCAAAGGTTATCGTAAAATAGCAGTAGACAAATGTATTGGTGGTTTTGAATCTCACTATCTTCCGGATTTAGTTCCTTGTCCTTTCAAAGAAGTCAATGATTTCATTCTTTTTGCACAACGAGAACGTATTTCGAGATATAATCTTGTAACTAAAAAATTAGAAAAATTACCAATTTCAAATTTAAAGAATGTCATAACTATTGATTTCGACACTGCTGAGAATTGTGTATATTGGGCGGATATAGCTGAAGATACTATATCAAGACAATGCTTCTCTAATGGTACCACTGTGGAAGTACTCATATCAAATGATCTTGCGTCTATAGAAGGGATGGCTTTTGATTGGATTTCGAAGACTCTTTATTTTGTAGATGGCGTGCGAGCTAAGATAGAACTAATAAGAACTGATATACATAACAGTGGAAGAATGAGAAGAACAATTTTGAATTCTACTGTATTACATAAACCTAGAGGTATTGTCCTACATCCTCAAAATGGCTATATGTTTTGGACAGACTGGTCCGTGGAAAATCCTTCAGTGAACAGAGCTAATTTGGATGGTACTAATAATTTAACTTTGTTTGGAAGGAACAAAGTTGAATGGCCAAATGGAATAACAATTGATTATATTGCCAATAGGTTATACTGGGTGGATGCTAGATTAGACTACATAGGTATGAACATATTTTTATCTGTTTAGTTTCATAAGGGGACTTATGAAATATTCAGTAATCTCATCTAGAACTGGTTATCTTTGATGTTATCCCATTTTAATTTGAAAATAATATAATTTTGTTTATTATAGGTAGTTCCGATTTACATGGGGATGGATTTATTAAGGTTGTCTACAATACTGATGTAGTCTCTCACCCATTTGCTATTTCTGTTTTCAAAAATAACATGTACTGGGACGACTGGAAGAGGAACTCTATCTTCGCCGCTGATAAAGATAATTTTACTGGTGTAGAAATCATTTTAAAACAAATGCCAGGTCTTATGGATCTCAAAGTTTTCGCTCATGGTTTGCAAATAGGAACAAACGCATGTACAAAGTCCGATTGCTCGTACATATGTGTTGGTTTACCTAAAGGCGGCCACGCTTGTTTGTGTCCCGATGGATTAATAATGCAAAATGGTAAATGTATGTGTCCAGGAAATGTGGAACCATTAGTCAATTTGACGTGTCCATCAGTTGGAAATAGTTGTAGTCCCGAACATTTTACATGCAACAACCATTTGTGTATACCTAAAGGATGGAAGTGTGATGGTGAAGATGACTGTGGTGATGGCTCTGATGAATTTCAGTGCATCACTGAAACATGTCCTCCATCATTTTTCATTTGCGGAGATGGAAAATGTTTGCCAAATTATTGGAGGTGGGTATGAATATTCAATAACTAATTTGGTTATATTTTACATCTCTAAAATTTTCAAACGCCAATTCACTGTTATGTTATAGATGTGATTATGATACTGATTGTGCGGACGGTTCAGATGAAGCTAACTGTCCACGCCAAAATTGTACTGCTGGTCAATTTGCTTGCGAAAATGGAAGGTGCATTTCTTCTAAATGGAGATGTGATGGAGAAAATGATTGTAGGGATGAATCAGATGAACGAAATTGTAATGAAGGAAAACCAACTAGCTGTAAAGGTAATATTAAAATCAATATTACATTGCAAAGTCAACTAGTGCCCCCTTATTGTGATATATTGTATTTTAGGTGAGGAGTTTACTTGTAAGTCTGGTGGCGTTATTTGTATACCAACAACCTGGAAATGCGATGGAGAATCAGACTGTACAGATGGTTCAGACGAATTTTCATGCTTAAACAACACTTGCACTGATGCTCAAATGGCTTGTGGTCCTCCAAATAACAGATGCATCTATAAAACTTGGATATGTGATGGAGATACAGATTGTACTGATGGAAGAGATGAAAAAAATTGTTCATTCAGTACCATGGAGGTACCTAAGTTACCTGAAGAGTTTGAAAGTAAAGTGAGTTATTATTTAGTTAGGTGGTGGTTGAATGTAAAGTACTCTGTTGAAATTGTACAGGCATCTGTTTATGAATCACAATAACTTTTATTAATTATGTTTTTAATACCCTTTTGTCCAATAAAATACCAACAGCAATAAATAATGTATTATTTATAAAATTTGTCTTCTTGTTTATTCAATAAAGTCACAATGATAGCTTTGTGACATTTAATTTTTTATTTTTTCAAAACTAAAATTTATATATTTAAAACAAAATTTATAACCAGTACTGTTTTAAAGATTATTTCCCTTTGATAGAATGGAACTTGTCATGACCCCTGGATGTTCAGATGTAGAACTCAACGTTGCATTCCATTTTGGTGGAAATGTGATGGTGCTGATGACTGTGAAGACGGTAGTGACGAATTAGGATGTAACACCCCAGTTTATCCTCCTATGGAACCTACTTCTCAACGACCAAACACTATTTGTGAAAACAATCAATTCCAATGTGAACAAGGAGATTGCATCACAGCTTCGTTTGTATGTGATGGTATGGATGACTGTTTACATGGAGAAGACGAAAAGAACTGTAAGACCTTTATGAACTGTACTCATACACAGTTTCAATGTCGAAATGATGGAAGCTGTATACCTGTAAGTAACATTTAAATTTTACAACCAACTAAATGAAACAAATTTTCATTATATTTGGGATATTATTTAATAGTATTAAATGTTTTCTTTGTGATAACTGTTGAGATTGAACCTGGCTACACTAGTGTAGATTTCATGGAGAGGAGGATAAAATTCTAGTTAACCTACTTATAGAATGTCTCGTCATTGCAAGAATATGCAAAAATGCTTTGGTTGGGAAACCTAGAGAATCGAAGATGTAACCTCGAAACCAACACAGGTAGTAGAATTCGTTGTAACTTGGAGACTAGAAGGCAAACTTTAGATGTTAAAACAACTCTGACTTGAGGCACAATAAACACAAAACATATGGCAACAACCATAAATTCTGTTCTTGTGGCAGCACCCTATGCTTTATATGATTTATTGAAACATTTACCATCATAATTTAATTAATTGGCTATATTTCGTATTTGTATTCATTTCCCGTACTTCATATATTATTTTCAGAAATCAGCTGTTTGTGATAATCACTTTGATTGTGTGGATAAGACTGATGAACAATATTGTGAGCACAATTTGCCTGATGGTCCAGGAGCACCTAGCTGCAGCTTTGGACTATTTCCCTGTGATGAAACCTGTTATCCATTATCTCTATACTGTGATGGAAAAATTGATTGTAAGGATGGTTATGATGAGAGAAATTGTTCCAAGAAATCTCGAGTATATCAAGTGTTGATGGAGGTTGATGAAAGGTATTAAAGCATTGAAATTTACTCTCAATACTAATAATCGTTAATTATCATGTAGGCAGAAAAACACAATATGAATTTAAAAATTGATTGTTCCCAACAATCTAATGAATTGAATCTCATAACAAAAATAATTTTGAAGTTTTATAAAAGTACGAAATGTGAATAAATAGTAAAAAATCTTATAAAGTTATTGATTTCGGATGTATACGATGCCTATACAGGTATTTATTTGATCGATCTGTATTAGTTAGTTTTTATGTACTGTACGTGATATTACTTAATAAAGAAAAAGTTTTTCATCTTCGGATTACTTACAATTATTTAGAAAAAGGTACCATCATTATGTATGATGGAAAAAAAATCTACGAAATTAGTAAAATTTATTTGATCAAAAAAATACACACATACGCATTAATAAAAAAATATTTTCATCTTCGCATGTTTTATTATAGCTGCACCATGGCCATGGTCCGAAATAATCACAACTTTTCGCACCGTTTGTTGACCTTTACTATCTTAGATATATTGACAAGGTTTTTTTTTCCATATGAAAAGCATAAAGAAAGGGAGAAACTAAATGCTTAAAAAATAAACTGTACAACAGGGCGTCAGAGTTGGAGAAATAAAATAATACACATCACACTCAAACGCGGTTTTCTGAGTCTAATTCTTGTATCAGTCAATAATCAAGGCTTGAAACCTTTAACTCCACTAAAATAAAGCTGGATCTACTTGGATACAGTAACTTTTTTTTTAATTAAAAAAATAAATATTTAAAATTTTTTTGTAGCTAGTGCCACTTTTCAAAAATTAATATCACAACTTGAAACTAAAAATTGAATTGTTATGATTGATAGATAGATATTTACCTGCAGTATCCGAATCCATTATTATAATTTCTTAGATTAGAGAAGAATCGACTCAAAGTCTCTAATCCGACGCCTATGATAAATTCTTGAACCAGTTAATACGGTTGCCTTTAGACTGACAGTATACTTGTGATATAAACACGATAGAGATTAAGTGAGTCGGATATTTTTCTTTGTTTAGTCTGTTATCGAAATTACCTGTTTGGAAAATTGACTTATGACCCCGTAGATCGCTAGAATACCCATATTTGAGACGTTTAAAAAGCTATTCAGAAATGATAAAGTTCTTTATTAGAATATTGGAATCAGTATAAAATGTTATTAACTATTTTCAGATTCACAACAAGCAACTCTTTCTATCTTCGATGGTGGACTCCACAAGCGCCTGCAATTAAATTTGAATACCTTCCTTCCATTAAGAAAATCGGGAATGATCAATGGAAAAATGAATCTTGGACTAGCCAAAACTTCTATAATTTCACCAATCTACAACCTTTCACAAAATACAATCTAACAGTGTATGTTAAAATACAAAACACAAGCGTTATATTCCCACCAGCAATGTTTAACGTTTCTTCAACTGCTGAAGGTACTCCAAGTGAACCCTGGAATGTTACTGTAAAACAACGTAATGGATCTCATATTTTGGTATCTTGGAATAAGCCACGAACTCCAAATGGTATTATAGTTTCATATGAATTATGTTGGATTTCTCCTAAATCTGCTGAAGTCAGACTCAAGCTATTGGGTAATGAAACTGCACATCTACTTACACAAGATTTTGAACATGGTCTCAATTACACTTTCTGGGTAAGTTAATTTTAAGCTCCTACCCAATGATGATTTTGTGATTTTAACATGAAGATCACTAAACTGTGTCCTGGTTCAGAATTTTCTTAGTTGTCAAACTGTCTAGAAAACTCAGTAAGCACATAAGACATTCAGCTTGATTTTGAAACCCAAGTTTTGAGAATCAGCTTTCAGAAACCTTTGTAAAAATATTAACTCACTTGAAATAATCTCAGAATTGTCTGATAAATCTTCAACTTTTTTATTTAATTTTCTGCTTATTCCTAATGAATCAGGATGTTCCATGTATAGGTTGATGACATAAACGCTAATTGAATAATATGAAATTTTACCAATCATTGACTTCAATATGCATTTAAATAAATCTGAATTATTTGCTTATGTAAGACAAATAAATATTACATTCTTTGACTTTTCAGGTTATTGTTCACAACAGAAAATACGAGAGTGTAAAATCAGCTCCCGTTCATTTGATATTTGATGGAGAAACGAATGTATCTATGGTGAAGAATATATCTGTAATAGAATCAGATGATTCTATCTCTCTCAAATGGATATATGATGGCGAAGCAGATGGTTTCAATGTAAGAACTTTTGCCGATAGACCTTATCCCGATTTACCGTCCAGAATAACTAAAACCACAAATATTACAATAAAATTAGCATCAGGAACAAATTATAGATTTGAGGTAAGTCGCATTTGTAAAGCTAAATCAACTAATTCACGTATATGTGTATATTATTGCAACCTTTTTCATAAGTCTCAAATAATCGAATCAACAGTGGCGAAGCGTGGCTGTAAGCTTGTAAGCTGAGCTTACACCAAAAAATTACAATGAACAAAGAACTATTGCTAAGTTATCATTGATATAAAAATACCAGAGTAAATCATAAAATGATTCTCTACATTTATCCGCGCAATAATGATATTTTTTTTAAATCTAACAAAAAAAAAGTTATTTTCCAGATTTCGGGGGGGGCCTTCAGCCCCTAAAGCCCCACCCTGGCTACGTGCCTGCAAATGACAATTAAAAGTAGCAATATGTAGTTGTATAATTAATGTGAAAACACTGTAATTTATAACATTCTTTAAATGTTCAACTTAATGCATTTCAGATTAATGCCTTCAAAAAAGACCTTACTGGTGCTACAAAATCAATTACTGTTAAGAAATCAGGTCATCCTTTACCAGCAATAGACAGTTTGCAAGTTACTCTAATGAAAGATGTTGGTACTAGTGTTAAAATGAGGTGGGAAAAACCAAAATATCTGAAAATGTTATCTTGGTTATATGGAATATATTATGGTACCAATCACGATCAATTATTTGAAAGTAAGTTTCATGAAAGTGAAGATGAATGTCATCCATTTTAAATATATAACTCAAAAATTGCTCTTATTGTATTATGTAAGTGAAATGCCTTTGAAAATATTTCCAGAACCCAGATATACCACCAACATTGAAAATATTATTATATCAAATCTACAACCCTGTGAAAGCTACATATTTTCTATTGGTCTGGTGGGTCCTGTTGGTTATGGTCCTTTATCGGGATATATAAAACAAATCACGACATCTGGAAATCCTAAATCACCACCAAAAAGACTTCAAGTAGAAGCAGATGGAGATGATCCTATTAAAATGAAGATATCATGGATTCCACCATGTTCATCAATCCAGCCAGAATTTTATAAGGTACTTTAATAATATTAGTAAATAAGAATAAGAAATATATTGTTTTCATATTATTTATTATAAAACGTTCAACTTTACATGTAATGTCCTTAATGGCTCCTTTTTGGATCTCTACTGGTTTCCACGCACATATTTACAACTTTATAATAGGTCTAAAAATCATTCTACAATCTTTAGATTCTAATTTGTGTCACATACAATACTAATATTCAAAGCTTCGGAAATTGTTCCATTGTTTTTTTTTAGATAAACTTTTTCAATGATATTTTCAGAGTTTTTTTAAATCTCATTTTGTAAATTATCAAGCGCCATGGATGAACTCCTAGAATTAACAAATATGTTTTACACACTTGTCGGTTCAGATTGTGCTGTTGTAGTCATAATATCATTATAACTTCATCTTTTAATTCATATTATTCATATTCACATTGTGTTTCAGATACTTATCCAAGAAAAGAGTACTACTCTTACTTCCCTTCGCAAAGTAAATGGTTCTCATACTAATAGTTACGTTTTTACAATACTACATGGAGGTGTATATGAGATAAAAGTAGCTACTGGAGAACCTGATGCTATTTACTCTCAACCTGTAACGTACTATGCACCAAGTATTCAAGCACCAATTGAAATAAGGGTAAGCAAAAATGTTTCAAATAAGTTGATACATTATGAGGGCGTATTAGTTGATCTTGAGTATAAACATTTTTGTACAACAACTTCCATTAGATAGTTCACTGTACTGCACCAACAGTGGTGGTGTAAGTGCATGAAACTTGTAATTTGACTTAAATGTTAGAGTGTTTAGGAACAAGAAAGCCAAATTTTCAGTGTGGATAACTGAAAATCTGAACTAAGAAGGATTACTTTACTGAGCATGGATTAATTTCTTCACAGAATAAAATTAATGACCCTGAAAGTTTGAAAGCAATTTTGTTTTTATTTTCTAATAAAAAGAGAAACATGAATAAACAATCTGCATGTGAATTTGCAATAAAATTCTCCAAAATTGAAGTCATTCTAATACTCCCTCTACCTATTTTGTATTAAATAGAAACTCGGCCATCTATGACTGAACATATATCATAAAATGTGCTTTTTTATAGCTCAATTATAAACCATTGATTTTAGGTATTGACATATCCCAACGGCAGTTATATAGTTGACTGGAAAGATTCTAACCTACCTAAAAATATTGGAAAATATAAATATGAAATTTTGGTTCAAAATGGAAACACTCTGAATGAAACTCTAGCTCAGAAATTCACAGTTGAAAAATCACCATTTATCTACACCAATTTATCTTACAACTCTTACACATTTGCTGTGAGAATAAAAACTGCTAAAGGTCTAAACTCCCAAACCTCGGAATTGATAAGTAGAGAAAATCCGTATGTGGAAGTACCATCGAATATGACCGCCATCATCGTACCAAGTATGATAGTACTCGTAGCATTGCTAGCAGTCATAACATTTCTGATAATTAGAAATAAGAAGATACAAAACAGCTTCACGCGATTCAGTAACTCACATTATGACACGAGATCCCAGGCTGCCACTTTTGATGATAATAATTTAGAAGAAGACGACGGTCCTCATATTGGTGGGTTTTCCGATGACGAACCACTCGTTATTGCGTAATAAGTTGCTTCTGTAGTCTGATGCAAATATGAAAAATATTAATATAGTTATTTTTTCAAAAAAAAATACTTATTAATAATTTTTCTTAGTATGTATTATAGTAAAAATTACTCTGGGAAAGAGCCAATAAAATATTTATGCTAATTTTCAAAATTCTTGTGATTTTATATCTTGCTCAGTTACCAAAAATATAAATATTACATTAAACAAGGTGCCGAATTAAAATACTAGTTAAGACACTAATAATCACATATGTATATTTTAACTGATTTAGTACCATAAGAATGACTTGGTTATGTTTCCAAAATCCTATGAATTTTACTTCTTTCAACACCATAAATAATACAATATTAATTTTGAGTGTGGTTTCCTATATTTGTACTCTATTTCAAGGCAATCAAATTTGAATGAAAAATAAGGTTATAAAAAAAATAAATATGCCTCTTGAAACTTATATATATAATGTATTTTGATTATTTAGTAGCTCTTTGTAGTTTCAGTTCTGGAGGTAAAATTTTGGAAGATATTTAATGAATTTATGAGTTTGGATTAACACTAAAAATCTGATATATAAAATAAATAAATAAAATATATCAAAAGAGTCTTGTTGTATATTATTATTTGTATTATTACGGGATCTTCAAATAATATAAAAAATGTGATGTCTAGTTTTAGTATATTTAAATAATGTGTATATTGACAAGAAAGTAATGGAAATGTGTTTGTGTATATTATTCCAAATTAGATGGACTGACTCTGTATAAGGTTTTCGGAAAGGGCTATTAAGTAAAGCCGCTTGTGTCGAGGCAAATCTTTTTTTCTGAGTATTGAGAAAAACCTGAAATAATTAGTTTTCAAATATCCAGGTCGAAGAGCAAATGACAATATTACAACCCAATTCATTCAATAATCACTTGAGAAGGTTTAAAAAGACTTTTTTGTCTATTTTTGTAATAGGATTTTTTAAGATGTGGTTTTCATGGGTATTTGTCTTAGTATATATTTACATTTTGCCTATCAATGTTCGCTTTTACCTGGATAATATTATTTTCACCATTCCATATAAGTTATGAGAAACATGAAATTTATATCTTTAATATTTGTCTGAATAACAAAAGTTGAACACTTAATAGTCCTTGTTTCCAATATTTTATTTTATGTTGTAGCATTTGGAATTAGAGTGAGTGCGATTTTAGTATTGTTATGTTTTCCTAATAAGGTTTTAAGTTTTTGACCAATAAAATTTGATATATGTTATTGAAGATTTGAATTAAATGTTGCTCAATAATTAATTGTAATAACATGTGGTTCATAGTTATTAAATTTATCACGAATTTGACAAAAATAATGCAATCAATCATATTTTCAGATAATAAAAGAAAACATTTAATTGAAATTCTTTAATATTTAGAATTTCAAGTGTCAAATTTTACAATTTCTTTATAAATATGCATATATATATTTATTGTTCAATAAAAGGTATCAAAAATGTTATTTTCATCTTTTATTTCCTAGAAACAAGTTTCATTTATGAATTTGAACAACTTTTGTAATGAAAATATCTGATATACCCTCACCTTGATCACATCTAAAATTTTTAAACAAATTTCGACATGGTGCATTTTACATGGTATCATATAATGCTCATTGAACATAGTCCGTATTGCAGAAAATAAAAAATCTAGGCTGCATACAAATTAAGGCAAACCGGCACAGGTTCTGCTCCACTTTAATTATTTATTCCTTCAGATTGTTTTCTGTCCAAAAAACGGACGTGATTTCATTTACAATCTAGTCAAAGGGAAAAAAGATGGAATTTACTTATTTTCAATTTTATGAACACATTGGAAATTGATGATTTTCATAGAAAATACCCACATGCTTTCAATTAACCAACATTTCTAAGACTTCTTGTGCAAAAAATCCACTAAAAAAGCATTACACCTCAAACTAGTGAGCTTGTTTTCTCTGTATACCTTTAAGGTACATTTCTAAAGCGGTTCAGTACGCAGATTGACGTAAAATTAGCTTATTTCTAATGAACTTTGCACCAGTTTTTTGCAGTTAAGTTTTATTGGGCCGTTTATTGATTTAATATGGATACAAAAACAAACTATTAATACTAATTCAGATTATTTGAAATCAAAATGTGAAATATGCTAATTCACCCTAGTGCGCATGTGTCATGTACGGCAAGAAATGCAAGATTTTGGAACTCGCAGCCTCTGGACCTTGCCAGCATACGGTTTTTAACTTTGAATCGCATTACACAAATGCTAAAAGTCTTTTTCAGTCAAGCTGTGTGCTGTGTTTCCACTTCGCACGCGAATTGCATCAGAAATGTACCCTAATGCCGCTTATTCCGAATATTTGACTATATGAATTTACAAAATTCAAAAATATTTTTCGGCTTAGAAAGCTCATAATTATTTTCTTAAAGTTGGCTAAACTGTTACTGACATCGACAGGTTGAATATAAACGTACACCCGAAATGCCCAGGTTCACGACCCCTGAAACATCTGTAGAAGTAAAAAGACCGTGGCAATTATAGGCTTATTTATTCAGCATATATGTAAAACTGGAGTGTTACATATATGGTACTCTGAATATTTTCTGGACGTGTCAAATGCGCATGCTTTGTTCAAAATGTGTTTTGACCATACATTCCTCAACGAACGATTTATAAACATTTAAAATTGTAATAGTCTTAGAACTAGCTAGGAAAATAAAATGTATATAATTAACTGGCCAAAGGTTTATTTTTGATATTTGTAAGTAAAAACTACCACGTTTTTGAAATACAATTACGTAGAAATACGTAGTATTTTGTGGTAAATATCACAAAAAGAATGATTGTACATGTGCCCGATTAAAAACCCTTACTTACGTCCGTGGGTATATTGGATTATTCAGAACACGTTCGGAATTACACATCTGTGCTAAACGATCACGGGATCTTAAATTCTGAACATGATTAATAGCATAGCGAGCGCACAATTTCAAAATGCTTATTAATCTGGTGACAGAACATGTTCAGGATAACTACCGCGAACAAAGCAAATAAATTTAATCGCAACAAAGATGGAATAAGCAGTATGTGCACTGATAAATGAGACAAAAGATATTTGTTGACACTATATGCAGTACCAATTTGCTTTGTGAATCATTATTTAGTTACAACAAAATCGTAATATCATTAGTATTTTTGTAAGAAGAAAAAGCAGTGATTAGAAGACCTGACATTTTATTTATTCATATACATATATAATTGGAATTTTCCTGAGGTATATAAAGTTTTCTTCACGTTTTCAAAATATATAGTGTGGCCCCAGCTTATAGGGTATAAAGAGTATATTGTTTATCAAATAATCAAATGTTCCTACATTCTTTGTTTTTAGATGCCTATATTATACAGTGTTATTTGTCGGGGCACCACTGTTTTAGTTAAATTTGCTACATGTGCTGGTAATTTTGAAGAAGTAACACAACAAATTTTATCAAAAATTCCCCCGCATAATGATAAACTTACATATTCGCATGGAAATTATCTTTTTCACTATATATTGGAAAATAATATTCTTTATATGTGTATAACAGATGATGTGAGTATTTACTTTTTTGTGATAATTTCTGGTTTATTAAATTTAACTGATAATTATATTAGTCCATTGTTTATATAAAATTTATTGTTTCTATAATAATTTTTTTTATGTATTATATGAGTATCACAAAATAATAATCATTTCTGAGATAATTCACCGTTCTTTTCAGGAGTTTGAACGCAGCCGCGCATTTTTATTTCTTAATACAATTAAAAGGAGGTTTCAAACCACATATGGAACAAGTGCAAATACTGCTTTAGCTTATGCTATGAATTCTGAATTTTCCTCTGTTTTGGCAACTGAAATGAAGTACTATTCAGAATCTCATGAACTTGATACAATTTCTAGAGTACATAGTGAATTAGATGAATTAAAAAGTATAATGGTAAAGAATATTGGTAAGTTGAAGTGATCTAGATTGCTATTGTTATTCACAACTTAAAAGTTTTATGTAATATTATAATATCTAATGTATTATTTTAATAATGATAAATTTAAAATAAGGAAGAATAAAATATATTGAAAGTATAAACCTGGAAAATTTTAGTCTAAGAATGACATCTTTTACTAAGGATGGTTTTGTCTAGATCTAAAAAACCAAACAATTCAAAGTAAATTTTAGTAGACAAATTATTTATATTATTAACAAAATAAGACTGTGATTGAAGTTTAAAGTGCATTGTTGTTTTTCAGATGATATGGCAATGAGAGGAGAAAAACTAGAACATCTCCTTATTAAAACAGATAATCTTAATAATGGGGTGAGTAGGGTTTTTATTCAACGCTTTATCTATGAAAAATGAGTTGGGTACTCTATAATTAGTTTATTGACCTTATTTATCACATAATTATATATATATATATATATATATATATATATATATATTTTATGACTTATAAATATCTATATATCTAAAAATATCACTTATGCACATTACATCAAGAAAAAGATACCACTACTATCAATCTGAGCATTTTTTATTAATCTGTTCAATATGCTTATAAACATAAATCATATTTCAATTAATTTCATTGTAGAGTCAAACTATGATATCATTTTATTGTTCTTATATGTAGCTGATATATAATCTAACCAATAGATATTCAACATCATGAATCTAGACCTAACCTAATCTAACATATTAATATTAAATATCAATCATAATTTAACCAATGAAAATTTACAATTTCTATAACAATTAGAATCAATAAGCTTAATATTTCTTTCAAGCATCAATTTGAATATAGATTTTTGAATTTGATGAATTTAATGTATTTCATATGAAATAACAAAATTTGATACACCGCAATTCTAAACTAATTAATAAGAGTAATTTTAATTTTTGTTATACTTTTATAGATATTGCCATTATCCCACTACGAAAATGCTGGTTGTATCTTTCTCTTGATGTTTCTCCAATATGAGTGGTTGGACCATGGCCACAAAAGCCTTACACAATTTATGTATATAGTTGAGCAACAAACATTGTTTTATTATTGTAATTAGTTCATATATTGCCAAGAAGTTCATTCTGTTTTTTTATATTTTTGTTTGTTTCAGTCGAGGACGTTTAAGACTGAAAGCAGAAATTTAGCAAGATCTTTGTTTTGGAAGAATATAAAACTGTATGTTATTATCGGGATTGTCATTACTGTGATTATATATTTCATTATTTCCATATCATGTGGAGGGTTGCTTTGGCAAGGGTGTGTATAAAAAATATAACTATTTATTTCTTCATAAAAATAGCATTATTACTAAATCTTGTAGTTAAAGGGGAATATTTTGATTAAAAACATAGTTTTATGAAGGTTTTATTAGTCATCCGAAGTGACAGATTTTAAACAAGTATCATTGAAGCTTAGAGTTTAATACATATATCTATACTGTGATGAAATAAATATCAACAAAATAACAGAAATATGTTTCTTATAAGTGCTTAAATAGAATATCACTTTTATTTTTAATTAAACAACTGTCATATATTTTTGTGTATCAGGATTTACTTCTATAATAAAATCAAATTTAAATTTGATATGATTGTATTATAAATAGGTCGTAATATATCATAATGTATCATTTGTGTTAATTTAGTGTTTCAGTTATTTAAGTTCCACCATCTGTCTTGGATTATGGTCACACTAAAATGTACATAGAAACATGCTATACTGCATGTAGTGTATATGATAATAATTAAATGTATACTTTTTTATAAATAAATGAAAATGGATAATAGATATAAATATGAGTAAAATTGAAATTCGATATATTGGAATGAAATTAAATACAATTAAAATCAGCTTTTAACAGTTCAAAAATCTAATTTTCAAATTTGTGTCATCATTGGGGTTCAAATCGACAATATTTTCAAGCATGTTATTAGCTTCCTACATTCTTAAATTCTAATCACCACCTTTTGCAAAAGATGTTCAATATTTGTAAGTGTTGTTATGGCTTGCTGCCGGGGTTCAATTTAATTCGTTGGGGATATAGTAGAATGCAAAGTACTGTTATATTATTTCTTGAGTGGCACAAAGAACATAATGTCAAGCATCTCATTTTGTTTGTGTACTAAACATTGTTCACTACAACTACACAAAAACTTGAAATTTAGTCTCAGAAAGTCTGCAGATGATAACTTTTTAGTGGAATGAATATCACTAACATTTCCAAAAATTCCAACTTAGATAAGGTAGGATCTTTTTTCTATAAAAAACCCTTTGATGTTTTTTCATTTGCTGGATGTTTTGCTCTTCAAAACGATCAATGTTCATGTATTTACGATAGTTTTTAGTCTGTTTTAATTCAAATACCAGTAAACTATCCCTTATAAAAGAATTTTTAGGACTTGTCAAGATCAAATAAGTTTTCTCAGAAACAAATTCGGAATAGCTAATACTAATGATTTTACTATTCAATAATGTTATATATAGAAATACAATAATTGATCAAAATTAATTATTTTACTTTAAAATACTTACCATGTTGTAGGCTTCAATGAAACTAATTGAACTCATAGATTTTATACACATCCCTCATCTCATATTGATTTTTTGGGTCACCTTCCAAATCCATTCATCAAACTTCAAAGTTGTTTATTTCATAAGAAAACATATGTATCCATAATTGATATTGATAATTGCTGAAAATACAAGTTTGTATACATTTATTGGAATTAATCTTGCATAGTATTAAATTTTTTTAACTAAGTGATATTTAGGTACTTTTTACATCATTATATAGTTTTATATACGTTTATATTTTTGACAGTGAAATTTATTGTTTCTAAGTGTATCAAATGTTCCATTTTTAGTTCTGTACTTCACTTCATTTTATGGAAAAAATTCATTATTGAACCACTCTGTTATCTTTTAAGTTCTGTTAATATTTCTTTATACATCTTATACATCTACATATATATATATATATATATATATATATATATATATATATATATATATACATATATATATATATATATATACATATATATATATATATATATATATATATATACATATATATATATATTTATTTATTAAATGTTTATAATTGTCCAGTAGTCTTATTTATGTGGGTTTGCACCAACTAAAACCTTTTTTGTTGTCTGAAATATGAACTCATTATAATCTGGTTTAAATTAATATTATAGTGATAATGTTGATTTAAGAAGAAAAAATTGGAATATAATATTTGTGTAATTTGCTAGACCTATTTAGACTCTAGTCTAAATAGGCTTTGTCTCTGTTTCCCTATTGGTGGAACAACTCTTCTAAGTCATAGTCAAAGCTCTATATTGTAAGTAGAACCAACAATGAGTGGAATAGAATAAAATTTTTCGTTTTTGTGGGAATAATATATGCAAGTCAAATATCGTTATGGGATTTCTACACCAAATTCATCCGATTAAAAAAATCATCTGATGATAGGAAAATCAAAATTTTAATTGAAAATAGATGTGACAATCCAGATATAACTACCATTGTATAAAAAATACAATAATAGAACAGTGACAATGTTAAAACCATTTGAGGCAATTTTGCACGCCTTCTAGTTACTTTTACGCTCGTTCTTCATAAAAATGACCCGTAGCTTAGTGCCATCTGAAATAAACAGCACTATTTTCAAAAACTGAATTTTTTTGGAAAGATCCCAACTAAATGTGAAGTTTTCTTTATCTTCGAAATTCGAACCTACAGTACATTGCTGTCGATTTTACTTTTTATTACAAAAGTGACACAAATTACCTATTCGATAGGAATCTTTACAATAGATAGAGCGTATTTTGAAATATCATGTTTCTAGTAATGTTATAGCATGTATTCATCTCGAATCGAAAATAAACTTAATCTCGGTACTAATTATTTGTCACCAATTTCAATGTATAAAAAAAGATTTTTGTAATGAGTTCGTGTAGCACTAGCAAATGAAACAAATAATTTTTCATTAATCTGTTAATCACTTAAATTTGGGATAGAAAGAAGGATCCTTGCACAAAGGTATATAAAATATATATACTTTCCTTTGGTGACTGAAATAATATGAATTTGCGATTTCAGAACCTCTGTCATGAATGTATTTTTGAAACATTCATATTTTGATGATATTTTGAAGAGGCGAAAAAATAAGTCCTAACTATTTTGTATGTTTTTTTTTAACTTTCAGTTGATTTATTTGATTTATCCATTTTCCCCTTTCTTCTTGGGAAAAATATTTTTGATTTTGTTCCGCTTTCGTACTGTATTAATATATTTGATAAAATCAAAAACAATAACTTGCAAAAAATTCTAACTCTACCAATATTTTAAACGTACCGAGATGAAATCTACTAAATGTATCATAATACAATATCGTACTAATAATTCAATTAATGACATTGTAGAATTCTTCAATTGTGCAGTATGTCCTTTCCTGAAGAAATGCCGTCGTCGATATTCGGAACTTACTAAATCTATTTGTTGCTTATAATTCTAAAGATACCTAGATGATAATTTTTTATTATGAAGGTTCTAACAGGTCAGAGGTCGGTTGGGCAATAAACATCTTATGGCATTACCTAATGCTTGGATTTTCAGTTAAATTGTAAACAGACATATTTCAATATGGATGAGTAGGATGAGTTAAAATTTTGTATTTTCAATACAATGTGAAGTACATTATGAATAAATAGAAATAAATAAATGTAAATAAAAAAATTTTGATTTTGGCATAAACGTCAGGAATCACGGATTTTTGCTCTGAGGTAATTGCATCATTCATATTAGATAACTAAAAAAAACACTCAAAGTTTTAGTAAATGAATTTATTAGAAAATATCGAACAGAAATATTTAATTAAGTAACAATAATAACTACACTTTTTATGAAATTGTTGATATAAAATTATAATAGTTATAGGCTGAGCGTTTGAAAAAATTATCAGAAACTACAAGTAGTTCGGTCCTGTATATATTCTTTGTGTATTTTACAACTACAACATTGTTAGTAGGAAATTCGAATGGCCAACAAATTGAGTGAATTTATTGTAATTTTAAAACTTTCAAATTCTCAAAATGTTTGTTAAAAAGTATGATAGTGTTACTTCGGAACATTATTCACATTCTAATATTTTTGTTTTCTGGAAATTATTTTTTTTTATAACCAGTACCTGACCCATTTGGACTATGTGTTATCAAGAAAATATATACAAAGTAGCTCTTAATTTTGACCACAGAAAGAAATGGACAAAATCCACTAAACAACCTGAATCTCCGTTAAGAAGACTGTAAAATCCCAAAAATGTAGTACATGTAGAATCTACTCGCGATGACTTCTTGATATTCTTGGGTCAAATAATCAAATTTACTATTGAAGCACCTACTATAAACAAAAACGTTGATTATTATTGGTTATTCATTATTCTTTCGTTGTTGATATTGGAAATCAAATCACAATCCACACAAATATTTCAGTATTCACCTTTGATTATAATCTACTGTGAATAGACCTTGAAAAATGTACGACAATTTTTTGCATCAGTCTTAAACCATCTTATTATATATATTATTGATGTTCTAGTTTTCGAATTTTTTCATTAATGTCAGCTAGGGACCAACAATTTTATAAAACATTTTTCTTCATAACGGTAGCTGGATCAACGCTACCGAAACGTTGACATAAAAAAGATTGTGTATTGATTTACCAAAAAAAAAACAGGAAGAATATACCATAAAAAGCATACAAAATATATTGGTTGTTCAGTTATGCTGAATTATTGATAATTTATCATTTTTTTTAGTTTGTCTAGTTTTTAATGAACTTGAAAAAGTTTTACAATATTTGAAAATCTGAGTTCGCAATAATAAATTGAAAATGTATTGCCTACGACTACAACAGATTGCATTTGTTGCATACCACTCGGAAAGAATTTTTTCTATTTTTCCAACAATTTTCTTTTTCAAATTTAATATTATTTTATTATCTGAAATTTTCCCCATATTTTTGTCGAAGCTATTAAGTACTATCATGGTGAAATTTTTCAATAATGTTGGAGTTTTCAATGCACACTTATCATTTAAATATAAGAAGCTCTTGTCCACTGTTTATGTCATCAGAAGCTTCCAAACTGACTTTACAGTCTTTGCAATTGAAGCGATCTAAACATTTTTAATTAAATAACCCCCAAAATATACTACAATTTTCTAACGTCGCAATATCATTTGAATGTACCTCGGAAGAAATAGAATTGGTGGATGAATCCGATTATACGGATGATGATTCTTCTTCAACATTTAATGAAGCGTATGCTTCATTGTCATCTGTTGGTAAAAGCAGTATATTATCATCATCATCCAGTTGACTGCCTGCATTAGCACTTCTAGGTGGCCTCATTAAATTGGCGACAATATTTATTTTAAATGCAGCTCGAAATGCTTTCACTATTGGGTTTTTGTTATACCCTCCTCTTTGACGATAAACAGAAAATTGATTTTCAAGTGGATCTTGAATTAGTATGCCTGTGAATAAATAATTGAAACCTTAATTTTTTTGATCACTTGCAAATTGTTTAACGGAGTTAATGGTGAGAAGAAAACCGTCAAAGCTATCAGGTCTGGTCAAATTTCCCTTTTTACCAACTTTGTATAGATTTTCCAATAAATCATATCATGAGCTTAAAGCTGCTAGCATTTCTGGATTCGTATCGCTCAGAACACGATTACAGGGTTTTGTTGAATGTAAACGTGTACTATTCAGGGCATCAAATAAATTGTTCATTGTTAGAACAAAGTTAGCCGTGTTTTTAGCTGTACTTGAAATAATTTCACCAGTTTCCAAAGATGTCATTATGGACATGGCAGAATAAACACTGTGACTCAACAATTGAGCAGCTAATTTAACCTTCATTTTTTTGAAAGAATTCGGATTGATGTTCTTATCATTCAGTTTCAATAAGGCCTTTCCTGTTTTGCTCCTTTTGTCAAGATCATAAACTTTGCGAATGTCAGAAAAACATATGAACTGCCCATTAAGTATGAAACTATTGTTCAAAAAATTGTTTCTAACGCATTTCAACAGAATATTTTTTCTCATTATGAAAAAAATAAGGTTGGTTTTTGTTAACTCCCAAATGTTTTATGAGTTTCTGGTTGGTAGTAGATAAATCACATACTATGCCTATACTCTCTAGCTTTGTCTCACTAAATTTTTCCATTGCCTTGGTAATTATACACCATAAAGAAGCATATGACACCCCATCATTTGAAACAAAGTAGGCAATAGGAATTTTCCAGTCGCTATAGATTTCTCTGATCATGAGAACAGAGCTTCACTGGCAGGGAAAAGCTTTCTTTCAAAATCGCCCACATCTTCGTAACCCTCAATTAAATCTGTTTTCATGTTGTACTCAAGATTCCTCTTAATAGACATTTCGTCGAACATCAGAATACATTTCTTCTTCGTAAGGCAGCATCGTATCCGCATTTTTTAATTGAATCCAGGTTTGCAACGGAAATTGACAGCCCATGATTTCATTGTTGATATTGCTAGCAAAATAAATTTTTTTGTCGCAAATATCTGTATGTCTTAGGTCCTTTATAAAATAATGACAGTTTTCTTTTCAGATAGTAACCATGGGGATTTCATCTTGTGTCGTAATTGCATATTCAAAAGAAATTTTGTAAAATTCGTGAGAGTTTCTTCTCCATACAAAACGTTCGCAGAGAGATTCTTTTGTTGTACCAACTTGTGGACAGCAGTAATTCAAGTCAATCAAGGTGTGTTCGAGTCGAGACAAGTTAAACAAAAAATTAATAGAGTACACCACACAACCATTGGCAGATTGATGCAAATATTTCGAGAGACCGGTTCACATTCTAGGAGGCCTGGATAAGGACGTCCTTCAGTTTTAACTCCTCGAGATGACCGTTTTTTGCAATTAAATTCATTAAGAAATCGGTCAATGACAAGTGTCGAGCTCTGATAGATCAATAAGAAAATATCTTCAAAATGCTGGTCTACACAGCAGAAGAGCTCTCCAGGCAGCATTGTGATGCTAGACTAAGATGTGCAAGGTCTTGTATCATTCCCAGGGAGTCGTTCCATTTGGGCCATTTATTGATGATGATTTCATGTTTAATGGATGATAATGCTAGACCACACGTTGTGGCAGATGTTCTGAATTACCTAAACAAAGTAGGAATTCATACCTTGGACTGGCCACCAAGAAGTCCAGATATGAATCCTATCGAGCATGTCTGGGACATTTTAAAACGCCGCATTCGTCGTTGAAATCCATCTCCTCAAAATTTAAATGAGCTTGAGCAAGAGGCATTAGAGGAACACTATATACGAAAATAAACCTATTTGTTGCTGTTACATATTGTGAGTGGGAACTCTACATCTAGGTTACATTTTATGATTTACACCCTATTAAGGAACTTCATCAGTGATAACGAAGCCATAGAAAGATCTTGGACTTATTATAACCGTTGTTTAATCTTACGCAGATGTGTTGTAGACAAATTGGCTGAACACCAGGTTTCTTTTTCTTTTCATAATTTTTTTTATGCATTTACTTCACGAATTGAAAGATAGAGGCATTTTTGCTACTGGTACGATGAGAGACAACAAAATTTTAAAGTGTTCCAACTATGAAAAAAACTGAAAGGGGCAAATATGATTAACAGTTGGATAAAGTCACGGGAATAGTGATTTATCGTTGGCATGACAATAGTATTGTGACAATTGCGTCTAATTTTTGTTCAGTTGAACCCTACCATTTAGTATAACATTTTTCTCGGAAAGAAAAAAAAATCATATTTACATCCCACAACCAAATTTAATAAAGGTTTATAATTCTTTTATGGGTGTAGTTGATCTCAGAAATCAGAATATAAGTCTACCGTGTATCCATAAGGGGCGAAAAATTGTATTTTCCTTTGTTGGCTCAGTATTGACATGGCTATTCAGAACAGATGGCAGAAACATAGCCTGCAACATTTTGGAATCGTTATAGAAGGAGACAAAACAGGGTCCAACAAGACGAAATCCCAGTGTAGTTCTACACTCAAGATGTGATGGTATGAATCATCTTGTAATTTACCAGAAAAAAATGTCCAGTTTGTGTGTGAAAAGTGCAATATTCCGTTACACCCGAAAATATGCTTTCCAAATTAACATACAATGTAATAATTGAAATTATTTCTTACAATATATTTTTTCACTTATCTACAGTATTGCATTTTACTACTGCCCTTTTAAAAGAACATGTCCTATTTAGCCAGCTAATAAAAAAAATTTTTATCTTGAATTAAAATGAAACTACCAACTTTATTTAAAAATAGTTGAGAATTTGAAAAAGTGATTGAGCATTAAAACTAGAAAGACCAAAGGTTGAACTAAATATTTTGTTCAAATTATTTCAATAAAGATACAACTTTAATCAAATAGGAATAATAAACAAAAGAACCTGTAGAACTCGTTGTCTCAATACCTTAGAAGTGTGAGGTATAATATAGTTTATAAAATAATTTATGTAGCATAGAGAGTAATTTTATGAGAAAAAACAACTATTTGAATGAACTATTTTTATTTACAGAATATAATCTATAATAGAACTATAAATATATAACTTATATATCAACAGGTTTTGTTCCAAATTCTTTTTCTAAAATTTCTGCCTCGGCAGTACCTTCTAATATTGAATGCGTTTTTAACAATTCTTGTAATCGCATCATTTCAAATTTTGCTTTAGAGTAATTATATCTACATTGAAACCAATAACCTAATGTAATTACTGTAAAAGAATATACTGAGAAATTGACTGATCTCAATGTCTGACTTGTAAACATGAATCTAGTTAATCCACAAAATAGACCTCCTCCAATTCCATAGAGTAAACTATTACGAAAACATGGTATTTTTGAAATATCCCTTCCAAAAAGTACTAGACTCTGTAATATAAGAATTATAATTAAGCAATTCAGTATTTGTTCATAATTACGGATCTTACCAATAAGTTTTAGAACTGATCAATTTTGAACCTTCTATACTATAAATTTGGATTTATTTCAAGTGCATATTTATATAAAACAAAAATATTTTAAGATATATTAAGCATATTTTACATAACTATCGAAATAAAAGTAATTTCAGCATAATTCAGTTTTCTGATATTGAAACAACAAATATTACTTTTGTATAACTTACTTTTTCGTCTTTTTCTTGTGTCATTGTGAAAAGTTGTTAGTTCTATCATCCGTTTTTGTTATTAAAATTTGTTCGCAAATAACCTTACTTATTTCTCTACTTACGCTTCTTCTTTTCTATATTTTCATTTGTCCTTACCTGTAGAATAAGTCAGTGATTTTTATCGTATTGGGAGCTCGCGTTTGTGTAAAAAAATTATTTTATACGGTGTGGAACAGCCAAATGGAATAAATTCGGTAATAAATAAATGGGAATAACGCTTGGACACGTCAATTTGTATTTTTTAATCCGCATTTTAAAAAATTATACAGAGTGTCATGTGACAGTGCCCAATATGAACTTTCTCATTTTAAATGCAACCCACTGTACATTATTTATTTTTCGAATTGTTCAGAAAATTTTAACATAATTTATATAAAATGTTCTATATTTATCTTCAACTGTTTCGGAAATATTGAGCTTTTTCAGTTTTCTTACCAATATTAACATAAAAAAATTAAATTATGTATTTTATTTCATCATTCGCTACATTGCACTAAAAACCTAATATTATTTCGTGATAATGTAAAAAAACATTAATGTCAATGTATGAGATGTTCTGCTATAGAAATGTCTCTTAATATTACTCAACAGGTGTGACTGATCTGATTGTAAACTGAATTCAACTTTTTACGTCATCTAAGTTGAGGGGTTTATTTTGTGTATATTACTTTCAAAATGTCCTCACCGATTTGGACAAATTTGGTTCAGTACTACTAGACATTAATTTGATAACGAGGCGGTGCTTTATTTTGCTGAAACCATATTATAATAAACTTGTGAGTTTGCTGAATCAGGATATAAGTTTGTTAAAGTTGACACATTATTTTGGAGCAGTTCTAAATATTTATCCCCATTAAGTTGACATCAATGAAAAAGGGACCTACGATTTGGTTTCCAACAATTCCTTCCCGTATGCGACGAGCATTTTAAACATCTATATAGACATTTTTTTACATTACGTAATAATCAATATTACTGTTGTTAGAGTAATGTAGCGAATAGGTTCTGACGTGGCTTCTTTACTTTCGGTGTTTTAGCCCAACCTTCCTGATTTTTAACATTAAATATATTATTAATCTCATTTGTATTTAGTTTGATTTGAAATAGACATATGATTAATCAATCAGGGATGTTTTCGGAAACTATGATTAGGTTAATCCGATCATAATCTACCTACAACTGAACAGGACCTTCGGATGCTGATAAAAATATCATTTTAAGTAATCGTTCGCAATCAATGATCAACCTCATCCTTGATCTATGGAGAGTAGGGTGAAGGAGAAGTATTTTATATGGAAGAAAAATGGTCCAGCTGTTTATGATAAACCTAGAATGGTGTAGACGAGGGTATGGTACGAATGAAGCAATTGTAGATGAAATAGAGTATGCAAAGATAAAAAATTTAATATCGTAGTTCATTCACATTATATGAAATTTTTTTGTACCATATCATCCAGAAAACCCCATGGACTTGATGTTTGCATAACACTACTTTTAAGATAAGAAATGTTAAAAATCTTGCAGTGGTGTTCAAAACTCTTACAAAACAAATTATATTGAAATATATTATTTTTATTGTTAGGAAGTATAGGAAGAAATTTATTTAGAGAAGAATGCTCAACAAATTCATACAATGGTATATATATTAACAAAAATACAAATATATCAAATTAAAACTACACAAATTGTAAAAACACGATCTTTAGTTTCATTAAAACTTTCATAAATAGGTATGAGCTAGTTTTGTTAACACAATCACCAAAATTTTTAGAGGTTTCATGGAATCCTCAGTATAAAAAAAAAGAGTTCAAATTAACAATAAATGAATGTTTTGGCAATAAATTGAACACATATGAGGATTGCTATTAATATTTATACCATTGGTAACAATAAGTATTTCCAGATATCGATATATTTTTAAGGTCCTTATTTTGATATCCCAACCAGTCTTAACTAGTAATTTGAAAAATTTAATGAAGATGCATATAGAATATATTGAAACATTTTGTTCACACTATAAATCTTTATTTTTTTATTATGTTACCAAAGTAAATAGCAGCCCTTGTACAACAGTTACCTACCGACTTATTCATTTTATGTTTTCACTAAAATATTTTGATTTCAATATCCAAATTTTTGAAATAATATTTGTTACTTTTATCTTATCAAGTATCATCTACTGTTTCTCTTTTCATTTTTGCAGCAAATGATATAGGGTCATCAATTAGATCTACCCACAATTTGTAATATTCAGCACTTGTAACGTAATCTCTTGTAACATTTCTTTGTTTCAAGAAAGTCTTCCATACCTACAATTATACATGAATAAATAAACTGAAACGCAAATTTTCTTGTGTTTGTTGTAAAAATAAATCTGGATTGTACATTTGAAGATATATTGTAAATGTATTCAATTGAATTTATTTGAAGAAAAACGTGTGTACATACATAAAAGGATTTGTACAATAAACAGGATCAACCAGCACTTAGAATCATACAAATGTCTACAAACACACATAAATTACTCACATCTAAATTAAATTTAGAATGTTATATGCTCCAATGTATTCTTCCCAACAACTCATATCTCCAAATAACCAAATAATTATCAACTTTTTTCAAATTGAATGAAAAACTATATATGCAGAAAATAATAATGCAATAACTTTGCAAGTAGTGTAAGAGGCAAAAAAACAGCCAATACATACAAATTTCAGATTGATGAGGTATGGACTTGAAGTACTGAATTTGTGGTACTACTGAACACACTGTTTACAATATCACTACATCTCACTTACAATTACACTGCCTGACGCGCGTTTCGATAACCAAGTTATCATCTTCAGAGACTGAAAATGAACTAAAACCTAACAACTTGACTTACGTGTTTTATACTGAATTTTCCCACCAATTATTCAAGCTTTTCTCACATTTAGCAATTTCAATGATTACAAATGCATCCAATAATTTATAATTGGATACTATTTTTAATAACTTTACATTATTAATATTTATCTCATGATTTTATGACTGGGTGATCGACAATACTCAATTTTTCGGCCTGTCCATATTTTAAATGACCTGTGTGCTCTTCAAACCAGACAATAACGAATCTCTTAGTCTGCCCTGTATACTTACCATCACAATCACCACAGCTAATTTAATGTACACGACTCTTTTCCAAATTTATTATTTTATCCTTAAGATTACCCAACAATTGTTTTAATGTATTATTGGATTTATAAACCAATTTAAAACCCACTCTGTCGCGGGAGAAGATTTATTGGTGGGAAAATTCAGTGTAAAACACGTATATAAAGGTTATTAGGTTTTAGGTCACCTTCAGTGTCTGAAGACGATAACTTGGTTATCGAAATGTGCGTCAGGCAGTGTAATTGTAAGTGAGGTGTAGTGATATTGTAAACAGTGTGTTCAGTATGAATATTCTCAACGGTTCTAGAATTTCCAACTTAGGTTATTATACCTGTCAAAACAGCTTGAATATAAAGCATTTGCTAGTAGCAAGTTTAATTTTGTTAGAAGGAAAAAGGACATAAGTTTCCAAAATACAAAAGTTTTGTAAAGCAGTGGATTGACAGGGAAAAATATACACTTCCAAAACTACTCAATCCTGATATTTATATATTAAAGCCTACAAAATAACAATTGACATTACATCTCAGAGACCTCACACCAGCACCTCTAGAAGCAAATTCAAGTGAGGCAGTCAAAACTCTCTGACATGCACTCTGAATATAAAACTTGGTTATGAAATGTGTGCACTATAGTGTAATTATTGTGGTGGCAATTAGTCAATATGAATCCTAACAACAGTTTCAAGAATTTTGGCTTAGTTGAAATTTTATAAAAAACAAGTATGCTTTGTTATCATTTGACACCAAACAAAACAAACATCTGTAATCTGGTAATCTGGAAAGTGCACATTAATAAATAGAAACTAATTAATATGTAACAGTGGTTCTGAATTGTTATTTTTAAACAGTACTGATATAAACAAAGAGATATTAATGAACACGTTTGTATTATATGAATTACTGACCTCATCATCATTTTCATGTACTTGAGGTGTATTCCCAAAATGCCCTTCAGTGAAAAGCTGTAAAGTGTAGAGCAAATAGTAATAAGTATACATTTTATCACCATCTAGTGCCTGAAAATAAACAATGACGCTGATAAATTGACAAGTACACACACAAAAGTAATCAGTTGTATGATAAGAATGTTTCAAGTTCAAATCTTCATATTGATTCAATATATTTTTTAAAGGTGTTCATGACTTCAGTTTTCCTACTTACTTGAAACGATATGGTATATCTACTACAACATTTGATGGGAAATACATCTGACTTATCACCACTGTCACCATGAAAAATCAAATTATTTAGATTGCCTGGATAAAATACTGAATATCCATTCACATCTTTATTATCAACAGGAGTAATATTGAGGCTTGCTAATGTTTTGCCTAGAAATAAAACAATACTGTAACATTTGCAGCCATATGAAAACACTACAGTATTTCCAATGATGTAATATATATTAAGTAAACTTTATTGATAATTTATTGAGGAGATGGTTTCCAGAAGGACTCTGTAACTACTATACAAATGATTTATGGTAGTTTTCTAACCTTTGATGGTTATTGGCTTCTTTTCTTTGAGTGATTTTTTATGTTATGTAGTTTGCTGTTTAAAATATCTGATAGATTGGTACAAATTTCGGCTTTTCCAAAATTGTAACATTGACACTATCATTTGCCCTAAATGTATGTTTTTATTTCTTCAAGATAATCAACAACAAAACATTGATGAATATAAATATAAACAAAAATAACCAGCACTGCATAATTTAGTTCTTATTAAGTTACTTACCAAGATAATAATCTTCTCTGTTCCAATAGGAAGAAAATAAACAATCAGAATCTTTGATAGCATTTTTAAACGCACTAACAGTTCCTTTGCTAATCACAATTCCGCTATGAACAGAATTATACTTTGTTTTCCAAAATTCAACAGGATGTCCTAGATAATGTTTCTGTTCTGGATTAAATGGTGCTAAAAAATATCTAAGATTTTCCATTATCACAAAAGTAAGATCACTTGTAATTAACAGCCAGTCATAATTACCTACATCTTGTAAATATAGGCACAGCTTTACCCACGAAGAGTTTTTATTATTCCTTTTTATAGGTATCACTTTTTTCTTTCTAATATCTATAAATTGAATTGTGTTGCATCCATTTGCCCAAGTTTCTTTAATTGATTTAAAATATTTGTCGTTCTTCATTAAAATTATACATAAAATAGTTACTTTTTTGAATAGGAAGTTCGATTCTATCACAGATTTGTTCATATGTTTCACATATCTTAAATTATCCCAAGAAACAGCTCTTCTTAATAATCCTTGGTTTTTAAACCAAACATCATAGGAGTGGATTGGTACAGCTTTTTCATCAAACATATTGGATTTTTTAATGATTATCCCCAACGTCATCCCCAGAAAAAATAAACAAATTCTGTAATAAAAATGAACCATATTTTGAAGGTTAGAAAAAAAAAATGTCAAAACGGGACTTAAGGATACGTTCCAAATAACTTAAGCAATGTACACGTTCGCGACCGTTCGTATTTAGGCAGAATTTACCATTGATTAGCAATAGGCTATAAATTAAGATCTCTCATTGGTTGTCGCTAATGGCTGATACTTTTTGTACAAACATTGCTAATCATAGGTAGATTTTGTCTCCTTGTGAATACTATAATCACTATTGCCAATATGAGGTAGGATTTGCCTTGACGTTGCTAATCAGCGGTATGTTTTGTCTACATATCGCACCTTCGGTGCAACAAAGTCACAACAGCTCATTTGTAATTTTACAGGAGTGGACTTTTAAGTTTTTTTTTCGCATTTATTGCCTTATTACTGGATTACCATTTCTAGTAGGTTTTCAATATTTATACAATTACAATTAAAAAGAGACTACTTACCTTGAAGCATAGAAGAAATGATAAATTAGAGGATCATTTCCATATATTTGATACTATAATAAGGGAGTTAGAAGGAATTGGATCAAAAATAGATGATGAAGACAAAGTATGTCATCTTTTGTTAACATTGAATGAAGAATACCAGGCAGTAATAACCGTGATTGAAACTAAGAACACCAGTGTAACAATGGACTTTGCAAAATCTGGTTTACTTGATGAAGAATTAAAAATAAATCAAAACAAGGACAGAATAGTAGTCAAACTGATGCATCCTTTAATACATTTCAATATGTGTGTTACAAATGTGGAAAACCCGGACATAAGTTAGCAGAATGACATCAGTCATCACGAGGCAATTTTAGAGGTAGAAGAGGTTTTCGTAGAAGTCATCTTAGAGGACAGAATAGAGGTCAAAGTCGAGGTACAGGAAGTCAAGCAAATGCGGCTAATGAAATTACATTTATAGCTTTAAGCAGTGTAGTGCCTTCTACTAGAGATATTAACAAGTTTATTTTGGACTCTGGGTGCACTCAGCATATGGTAATGGGTGAAATGGAACCTTACATGTCAAATGTGATGGATTTGGCATCAGAAGTAAAAATAGAAACTCTAAAGAACAATGAAGTGCTGTATGCAAAGAAAAAAGGGACAGTCAAAGGGGTATGTCAAGGGAAAAAGATAAATGCACTAATAGTACAAGGTATGACACATAATTTAATTTCTGTGTCTAGATTATTGTTGAATGGTTAAGTATTTAGGCGAGATCGATATTTTTATTAGTAAACAGATATAATTTTTTAAAAATTGATCTTGATTATTTTTCCCTTCAATAGGTTCTTGTTCTCACAATTTTTACATCACTGGCAATCTTTTCCTGTATTTCATTTTTTGACGTGCTCAAATAAGGCTTTCTTATGTCTAACGGCTTCGATGTCTCACCTGCTTTTCAATGTTCGCCCGGTCTAACTTGCAGCATGTACATGGGAAAAATGTGTGAATAAATCTATGGTAATGACAATCACGTGCATGACCACCATCTTTTCCGTTCCACTTAGTACAGAGAATTATTATCGTAAACCCAAGTGGAGTGGCTTACGAGTCATTGTGAGCGT
Source organism: Diorhabda carinulata (assembly GCF_026250575.1). Classification (NCBI taxonomy): domain Eukaryota; kingdom Metazoa; phylum Arthropoda; class Insecta; order Coleoptera; family Chrysomelidae; genus Diorhabda; species Diorhabda carinulata. Next base: position 33,165,325 of record NC_079460.1, on the reverse strand, counting down.
TGACATAAAAATTTACTTACTAAACAAAAAAAATTAACCGAAAGCTTTTAGAGGTTATGTTATTATTTGTAAGTTATTGAATTTTTTAGTGGACTGGTTAACAGTACATTTAGTAAAATAAAAATATATTCTGTGCGACAGTAAAATATTTGGTGAACGTCAGTTATGACGTCATAAGTGACGTTCTTGCCACAACCACAACGATAATATTCGCTTTGTGGAACGCACAACAGTATTTCAGCCTCCGTGAACGCTTAGTGGAATACACCGTAAAGGAAAAAAACGAGATTAGACTCATTAGAAAACATATAAGAAATTCTATACCAATGAATAGAAAACCAATTTGCATATTAATAATGAACAAGTCATTGCTAAAAGTAATTGTAAATGGTTAAAGAATAGGAAAATCATTTTATTTATAATATAGTAAAAAATTATAAATAGAAGTTAACATAGATATATTTACTTTAGGTCGAAACAAATACATTTATAAATGGAACTAACAAAAAAAATAATACAAAAGTGCATTACATCTTTCATCATACATATATATCCATGTTTAATATGTGCAATAAAGTAAGATACCTTAATATATATATATATATATATATATATATATATATATATATGCTGCAGGTATAATTCCTCCAAGCCATGATGATATCATAATTTCATTAGTGATAATATAATTAAATGGTAGAATGTCAATAGACTCAATTTCTTACAATTTAAGATCGTTTTAGTGTCATTGTAATATGACGGGGACACTATAGTGAAGTGCTTTTATTTCGGTTTGTTTTGGTGCTTTTTGTTATTTATATAAAAATATGCATTATAGCGAATATTATTCGTCATGGTAAGAGTGAGTAATATGGCATTGTCCAAAAACATAAGCAAACTCCATCTCAGTGTAGTTTCATGTCACCACAAATATCAAATCCAGAAGTAGAAGAATTAACAACTTATAAGAGCTTGGAGTTACGCCATCCATTTCTAGGGTCTGCCAGCGATTTGACAGTGAAATTAAAGTTTCAGTATCGCTACTAAGAAGGTGCGCTTGGAATACTGGAATAATAAATGTTGAGATAAAGATATTTGAGGAACTGACTAGAGATAAGTCACAAAGTATCTCACGGTACACACTTCCTTTTCCGTTCTTTTAGACTATCTTACCACCAAACATAATGAAGGCAGTTTTTGTCGTTGCAATAAATATGAATTATGGTCAATGACGTCATCCTAAAATAATGAATAATGTGTTCGTGATATCACAATAACATTTAAAAGAGGCCATTGGATTCGGTTATTGGCTTTCAAGAAGGTAACACGTGCGTAAGAAAATTGAGTATATTAAGTGCAATCAAGTTCCATTTATAGAAGGATTATTGGTAAGTGGGCTTATACTAACATAAACCTTTGTACAGAACACCCTTCATTCCTGGAAACATTTCTTTTCTCATTAAAACTTTTTTTTGCTATTCTGTACATAAAATATTCAACAGAGACAAAATAAATTAACAGTCAAGGCAAGCAATGGGGGGAAAAGGGGGGGCTTGGCCCTCCTGAAAGGTATAAAAAGTGCGTAAACGTAATACAAATGAATGTAGAATAATAAAATTTGGAAAATAATCAAAGGCTTCAAAAATTATTCTCAGAACAATTACACTAATCTTCCGAATCATCAAATAGCAAGGAAAATTTTAGAAAGCCTTACTATTTGTAATATCAACCCTGCCTAGTTAGTGCCTAACAACTAACCCTGAATTCAGTCTAGCAACTTGTAATGACAAGTTTGAACCAATAACATATAATGAATTCAACAACATAATTTCAAGGAAAAAAGACAAAGCAATTGGGAAAGACGGAATCTCCTACTGGATGATTAAAAATCTAGACAAAAACACACGAAACAAATTAATTGGGATATATAAAAGATCATTGAAACAAATAAAATTCCAATAGAATGGAAAGAAACTATAATATTATACATTTCTGAAACCCGAAAAAATGAAGAAAACCATAACAGTTACAGACCTATTGCATTAATATGCGCGAGTAAAGTATTAGAGGGCATTATAAAAACAAGAATAGAATGGATAATAAAAAATAAAAAAATTCTCTCGAAATTCCAATTAAGTTTTCGGAAAAACAAGGGATGCAATGAAGCTATATCATTATTAACACATTCTGTCTTAGAAGCATTCACCGAAAAAAAGCTTCTACTATCAGTATTCATTGACCTAAAGGCAGCCTATGACAGTGTCCACCTACATATGCTATACAACGTAATGAGTGAAATTAAAATAACAAACTTTATATTCAATTTATTCTGCAACAGAAACTTATATGTAAAAGATACAGAAGGGAATCTAATAGGACCAAAAACAACAGTCAAGGCTTAACCCAAGGTTCACCCCTGAGCCCAATCCTTTTCAACATCTACACCAAATCAGTACATGATATTAACAAAAAATTCAGGATAATACAATAAGCCGACGATATGATAATTACAATGGAAGGAACGGATCGTCAAAAAATGATCAAAGATATGAACAAATATCTAATTGAATTTCATGAGTGGACTAACAAGCATAATTTTCAAATATCCACTGACAAATGCGCGGCAATAATTTTTAGAAATAATAGAAGAAACAGGGTAACAAGTGAAAATATTGAAATAAACGGCAAGAAAATTGACTTCAAGGACAATATTAAATATTTAGGGGTAATAATGAACAAACACTTAAATTGGGGATCATACATTCAACACATTGAAAGTAAATAATGAGAGCTCTTTGTGGAACATACTGGGGAGCAAATCCAGTTACATTATTACTACTATAAAAAGGATTAATAAGATCTCATCTAGATTATGCTTCTACTACACTTAAGCCATGCAATAAAAAACACTTGATTAAACTAGATCAAAACCAATATAAGGGACTAAGAATCATAACTGGAACCATGAAATCTACTCCAACTAATAGTCTCTTAGCAGAATGTGCAGAAATGGCGTTATAATACCGTAGAAAATTGGGAAAAGTGTAGAGAAAAAACAGGGTACTGGAAAAACACATCAAAATATTTACGTAAGCGAAATAGACTTGCGCTTTAAAGAAGAAATAAAATACCAATCAGAGAGAATTAATACGGTATTTTCTGAAACAAAAAAAGACGAAATATATTCACAACAAAAATTCATCAACGAATTTGCACCGAAATACAGTGAATATACATGGATTTTCACAGATGGATCCTTGAATCCGGAAGACAACAAGGTGCAGCGTATATATTCTTTCCCTAAATTACCGATTTCCTCAAGACTACATAATCACATACAAATATGCACAGCGGAAATAATTGCAATAATTAACGCCATCGATATAGCAAAAAATAAAAAAATAAAATCATAATTTTTTCCGATTCGCAAAGCGCCATCAAAAGTCTTAGTAATCAAATAACAGGCAAATTTAAATACACCGCGTTAATGGGGAAAAAATTAATAGTGGACTTGGTAACGGAAAATCACAATATTGTTCTAGCATGGACTCCGGGAAACGCTGGAATCATAGGGAACGAAATTGCTGACCAACTTGCGCAAATCGGAAGAAATCTTAATATACCAGCCGAAAATTTTAAAATAGATAAAGAAGATATTTATATACATTTTAAAGAACAAATTAAAACAGAACACAACGAACACTGGAAAAACTCATTTGCAAACAAAGGAAAATGGTACAATTCGATTCAACACGAGTTCCTGAAAACACCTTTCTTCTACAAAATTCCATTTATAGATAAAAGGCATCTAACCATAATAAGCAGACTTAGAACAGGCCACTCCCGCAACAAAAAACATTTATTTAGAATAGGATGTGCTACTGATCCATACTGTATCTGTGGACAAACGGAAGACCTAACCACATTTTTTTTCGGATGCCCCATTAATCGAACCTCCAATTTTGATTTATATAACAAGCTAATTGAATTAAAAATACCTACACCAATTACATTATCCAACATTTTAAACAGAGAAAACTACAACATTATAAAGCTAATCATGAAATTTATCAAAATTGAGATATAAACAAAAATAATAATGAGATATAAACATTAATAATAATTATAGTACACATTTAAAGCTAAATATGAAAATAAGTCAAAAAAGAATCGTTCCAAGACCCTGGTCCTAATTTTCCTAACCCAGGCAACAACCCTAATGTGTGAAATGCTCGGCCGTTGCCCCTGAGCGAGAAGAGTTTTAACCTTTGTTGTGATCGTCCTATTTTAACATGCCTATCTCACAAGAACGGAAGAATTGAAAAAAAAAGAAGGAAAATAAAACAAAAAAAAAACAGAAAAAATATAAGCTTTGGTTTGAAATAAATCAAAGCGAAAACCAGCGCTGGCCAAATACTGTTTAGGTGGAGGCCAAAATAGAGAAGAAAAAGAAAAGAAGCCATTAAATTGTGAGAATTGACAACCTATTGTTTAATTGTAATATCACTAAGGACATTAAAATGTCACAGCCTTAACAATACCTGCGGCATATATATGTGTAATTAATACACTTTGATATGTAGAAAAAAAGTTTCTTGATATATCATCATTGGTCTGAAGTGTTTAGAATTGAGTTTAAATATATAGGAATTTGCCGTTGAAATCAATGAGATTCTCCAAAAATATTTTGCTATTTTTACACAAGCATTGATTAATTGACTATAAAATAATACATATCACATCGAGATTACCTTAAATTACAGGGCGGGTTGATACAATTCCAATCTTGAAACTCACTGGATTAACTTTTGTGGGTTTATCTTCATATTTATAGCTATATACAGATTTATTCTATTTCTATATCCCAAAAAATACTTTTTAGGCTTATATATATATATATATATATATATATATATATATATATATATATATATATATATATATATATATATATATATATATATCAACCATCCCAATGAATACAGTTTAGTTTTATATGGTAGACAAAAATGTGACGTTGTACAATGTCACATTTTTTCAATAATTTGAGGGAAATTATTTAACATTTCTGCACAAAAAATTCCTCTTGTAAAAATTAGATAGTTTTTACTGTTTTCTATTTATTAAAATTCGAATGTATACATGTAAATTACCATAATCGAAAATGTAGCGTAAGAATCCCTGACTCCAAAGCAAAACTACCCTGTATTCATATGGGTAATCATTTGCAAAATATAAATACTAAAATCAAAATTGTATGGCAGACAACTGAAAAATCAAGGTTGTCACTCACCCCTCTAAATTGTGTACCTCATTTATTATTCGATTTAAGAAGTTTGCATAAAGCGTATTCAACATATCACTTATAAAAATTATGTACATAATTCTGGACCAACTTGTTTATAAGTTATTAGCAATAAGAATTACAAAAAAATCGAAGTAAAAAACAGCTTAATAGTATGATGTTAACATTTTTAATTCATAAAAGGTGTGAACGAAAATTTCTAGTTTATCTGAAGTGATAATTAGTACAAAAACGTATTTTTGTTCTTTTAATACTGAACAATACTGTTTACTATATTCACACACTTTCCGACGCCAAAGGTAAACACTGTTTCATCAATGGTTCCGGAAAAATCCAATTTAAATGTTTCTGGTAAATAATATTGATCAATTGCTCTTTTTTCTTGTTAAAGATAATTGTCCTTGATAATACAATATGATAACCTTCTCTAAAGTATGGCGAAAGGTACACTATATAATAAATTCAATCCATTAGAAAGTAATTTCACTATAACTTAGTTGATTGTAAATAAAAAAAGAGCTCAACTATATGTTAGGGTAGATTTTATAACTAAACTTTCATTGAAATATTCGATTAGTTAGTAGAATATTATAGAAAAATCGAATGGTACAAATTATTTTCTAAAAGCTTACATTTATAGACATAGATAAGATATATATTCCAAAATAGACATTTCATGATGTTATTAATTATGCGATAAACTGTATAATTCTATTTAAAAAATCCCACAAATTTTCAGTAAGTTTTAATTTCCAAAAAAAATGTATTATTGCTCAACCCTGTATAGATTCGTTTGTTTTTAGAAACTAAATTTTCCTCTGACTTTAAAAAAACCCAAAGAATGTCTGTTATGGATAACAGATCCTAGGCCCACGTAGTTTTCTAACAGTATATTATGCTGCAGAATGACGATGTTTTCTTTCCATTTCTGTACAGAAAGGCATATATTTTCGATGAATAAATCTAAATTGTATACGCTGCGAAGTCTTTCATCGGCACAATCTGAAACCAAAGAATCTCATTTAGGAGAAAATGAAATGTTCAATATTATTAATTAAAACAAAACAACTGTGAAGAACTATATGGTCTTGACAAGTATGCGCAGGTGACGCTCGGCTGATTGATTCCTGCAATTCTAACAAATGCACTTCTAGTAAAAAATCTAGTTATTTTCTTTTAATAACCAATTAAATATTAGTCAGATCAGCTGATTTAACGTCTTCCATGTCAAGTGGCCTTTACAATTTTGGTAATCATTAGATATGGTTTTTTAATTTTCAGAAATATTTTTTTGTATGTACAAACCTTTGTGATAATAAAGAGGATGATAGGTAAATGTCAGGAAATGTACTTCACTATTAAATGGATTCCATTTTGAAGCAAAACTATCTGGCTTATCTTGTTTCAACAGTAATCTAATACCTTTCATATTACGGTCTCTGAAAAATCAAGATTCATTAGAGCTCTAGAACTGAAATTACAAAATTTACATGAAATATAAAATTTACAAACGCAGATAAAACTGAAAAAATTATTTAAAGGAACTACGTGTAAAGATACTGAATATTAAGCAACAGCAAAAACAAACTTTATGCTGAACCAAGTATTGAAATATGGCAGATAATGCATAAATACCTTTATAAATGATACAAAATTTATTTTTAAACATATTTTTTTAGATACTCAAATAAAACATGAGAAACTTTCTTATGTGAAAAGAAATTACAGCTACAAGATATGTTTTCTGAGTGGACTGCGGTTTTGGTTTTGTATTATTGTAACAATATTTGTTCTGCATTTTTAATGATAAACATTTTAGTAATTTAATGTTGTGTTCATCAACTCCTGTCCACATTATTTATAAAATAACAATAACAAAGCTTGAAGCAAAGAAGCTTTTTCAAATAATATTGGAAAACTTTTGAATGATGCATATTCACTACTTTTGTAACCATTAACTTTCCTATATTTCAAGGCTGATGTCTTGCTGTTTCTTCGCGTTTTATTGTTTTTTCTTTACTATTTAATAATACTGTTTTTCACATGGAAGATTTCTTGTTACAGCATTCTAAGGATTAAAGTCTTATTTTCATATCTTCATATTTCATATCATCTAAATGTACCATAAAATTTATATTCTTTTAGAGAGTTTATTTCTTATAATTAATAATTATATTATTATCATTATTTCACTTCTAATATTAAAATTAGAAATTCAGTGGAAAATGTAGATATTATTGGTGATTTAAGGCAACATTACTTGTTATGTGAAGAATATTTATGCTGTACATCAACTGATATTGAAAAATCGTCATATAATTTGCAACTGATGTTAATTAATATACAATAGTCATTCATTAAACTTACAGTATACGATATAAGTATCCAATTTTTATAAATATTGAGTGGTAGTAGACATATTACAAATAATTTCTGGCAATGTATATGGGTACTGTATATTAATAGAAAAGTGAGATTCACAATTCTTTTGAGTAATTTGAGAAATAAAAATACATACAAAAGGCAACGACACTCAGAAAATTAATAACATGCATGTTTTTGAGATTCAAATGTCACATAAAAACATTCATAACATTATAGTTAAAACGCAGTTTTGTAAATTTTCGGAAAAAGTTGACAATTTATAAAATCAATTAAAAATGTGTGGTGATAGTACAGAGAAATTCAATGTATGTATTAAATTTTTTACAATTCTCGATTGATCTACATATTTTTCAACAAAATACAAATTTTGATAAATTCAGATGCAGATCAGAAAAAAATGCGATTTTTCACACAATACGTTATGTTCCGTCATTTTCTCAGATTTAATCCCATACAAACTACTCTAAATTTGTGACTAATACTTATTATAGTTCAACATTGATATACAATTTTACCATATAACTCTATCTATCTAAGCAATATATTTTAAACAGAATGATAATATCAATAGAATTAATTATTTGAAACTAAAAATATTTCCATTTTCAAGTATTTCAAGCATGAATTCACAGGGTAACGTCGTCAGAAAATTGCAGAAAACATACAAAACTGCAATAGTGATAGAAAAATCAGCAAAAATAAAGATGCGGTGAAATAAAATTCCTTATTCAACATAAATATACCTAGTTTGATTAAGGTTTTCTATGTCTGCCTGATTGTCGTTTTTAGGCATTCGTTTGAATAAACAATTTTCCAATAAGCTGGATATTCCATCAGCAAATCCATTAATTTTTCTTCATAAAAATGTAAACACAAAAAAGGTTATTCTACATGGTATGGATATTTGAAGCAATTCTTGAACTGATCTTTGTTGTTTATTTATTTATATATTTAATGTTTGCATACAGCTGGTAAACATTCAAGTCAGTTCAAGAACAAGTTACTTCAAGGGACTAGTATTTATAACAGGGGAACACTCACTAAAAATATAATCTGAAGGTTAAACTATATCTTATCAGACATAATATGAATAACTTTTTCAACAGCTATATATAAATACTTACGGTATCAGGGAGCCACTAGGATAGACTAGATTTCCAACAACTATTCCTTCTATGTCACTGAACATTATCTTACGACATCCTAGCCTTCTTAGAGCAATAAAATCATATTTAACTAAAATTAGGTTTTTGGCAGTCATCATCAATAAGCGTTCTTTGTCAGTGTCCCAATGATTAATTCTGAAAATGATTGTTTGTTAAATATATATATATATATATATATATATATATATATATATATATATATATATATATATATATATATGTATGCACATCCATATCATATATTTTTGATTTAAATCAAAAATTTATTGAATGTGCAATTGAACTAGTACCGCATATTTTTAATTTGGGTGTTCTTCTCATAAGATATGACCTAAGTACCTAGATCTTAGTATACTATAATTGCATGTTAGTTCTGCTTAGGATATGTTTTTGTTAGACCTCATCTCAGAAGCTTGGTCTAATTTCAGGTTGAGATTGCAGAATATTAGAAAAATAAAAAGAGAGAAAACCAAAATTAATAAATGGAGGGAATAATCTTTGAAACACTAGAATAGATTAACCCAGGATAAATAAGAGTGAAGGAAATTCATACATAATTAACTATAGATTCTAACAAGTTCTACTAGACAAAAAAAATATAATATGAAAAATAATATTAAATACTTACTGGGTGAGCAAAAATGAAGCATATACTGGTCCTTCAGTCTCATCTAGCAAATGAGCTGTACATTCTTTTACAGCTCTTTCAATAACACCATCTCGGAACGTAAAAAAGTTGTTAGGGTCTTCTTTAATGATAATGGATGGTTGGATGCATTTTTCGTTGCTGGAGCTCTGAGGTGCTGTAGTAGAAGTAGCCGTCGGCGGAGGAGTTTCATCTTTGCTTCCTTTTGAGCTCCATATGGTTTCTGTTACTAGAGATACAAATATTATAAAATGATTGATTCATAAGTAGATATGAGTTACCATGAGTCAAATAGAGTTGTTAGTGAACCAGTTGTTTTTGAAAATTAGTTCTTTTATTCTAAATACAAACATGAACAAATGATTAGCGTTTAGTCATTCAATTTAATTATATCTATATGATTCACATTCCAATTAATTGAGGCATGATACATGATATCGAATATTTCCCAATACTTTTCTTTAGATCTTACCTTCTGGACTGATAAAGTAGATTAGGAATTAGATATATGAAGCGCACATGTGTTCAAAGTCCTATGAAAAACTAAATTGAGTAGTGCTAATGTTTATATTTATTTTGATGTTACTGAATATCCTTTATTTTATAAACTTCTTTTCTCTAATCCATTGCACAAAACCCTCTATATTCTATTCTTATTATTTTTATTGGTTTTTCATTTTTATTTCAAATAAAGCTTTATTAAAAAGTTGAAAATTGTTTCTTGGATTTTAGGATATCAATTGATATTACAAAAAATGATTCAATTATAGAACATGTTGTTGACAATATACTATTATTTCAAAGACAACAGAAACTTACTTAAATATAAAATAGTGGTATTGGAATACAACATCACTTGATTTTGTTCTTCAGTGTATATTAGGACTTTGCTATTAGGAAAATTTTGTTAGAAAATGTGAGTATTGGAACCATTCAAATATGTAATAAAAAATTATTGTTGAATAATCTCAATCAAATTATAAGATTTGAAATAGTCTTGTCAAAGAAATATTTATAATTCATAGATAATGTTACATAGATTTATTAGCAAACAATGGTTCAGCACCTTCTGTGAATTGTTTATGCACAGTTCGCATAGCAGTATTAATTTGATTTGATTGCCTTTTTTATCAGTTTCCATATCGCGTATATAGGAAATTATGAAAACAAATATTATGTTAGATTCGTTGAGAAATATTGGAAATAACGCCGTATCATATAGAATATGTGATGATAATTGTGACCCCAGTGCAAAAAAGAAAAACTAAATACGCAATTGTCAAATTCGACTCAGACTGTTTATAGAATACATTCTAAAACAGTTAATAGTTTTCACAATAATGCTTTATGTTGCTTCGACGTAACTGATTCAATCAGTCCATCTACAGTAGAAGTATTACAGTATATAATACAAATTTATTCCTGTTAATTTGGCTTTACCAAGAAACAATCATTTAACACACAACACGTTCTAAAACCAAACATTTCATATTCAATATCTCTCTAACAAAACTTAATGAATTTTTAATGACAAAATTTTATTACTTATAGTATTGAAGCAATAAGCACAAATTTGAAAATAAATAATTGAATGAGTAATTTTTTAGATTGTTATCCATGTAAGTATATTTTCAATTTTTAACAAACATCTACTTCTTAAAACACTACATATACTACTAATTATTAAAATCACAAACCATGCCATCTACAGGGATATATTTTAGCAACTGATTCTAAGTAGTTTCATAAATAAAAGAAAGTTTCATATAGTAAATGACATAGAAATACTAGAAATCACATTTATATAAAGTTTCATTCAAGCAGTGCAATATGTAATGAAGTTATGAAACTACTGTAACAAAATCAGTTGAATATTTAGCTTGATTACCCCTCATTGGAAGGTATAGTGAAGACTGAGAAATAATCATTGAAAATTATGTTGATGGACACTTTCCATTTCCAACATGTTCCATTGTGTTCATTAAGTGGGTTAACAACTAACAATATTTTTGCTTACAGATTAGTATTTTATGAATAATTTATGAATTTGGTATATCACTACTTAGTATATTGAAGGACATACTTTAGAAAACTTGTGAAATTGTATTTGATACTATTTACAATATTTAATACTAAACATATAATTATCCTCTTATATCGTAATTATCTCTAATTGATTTGCTTAATTTCAATAAAAAGTTGCAAGGATAAATGTTGGAACATAATTACATCAACAAGTACTCTGTGATTGATTCTTGTCCTATACTAAGCTAAAAATAAACTAATAGCCAGAAGTGCTAATGCTAGTGTTTAGTGTTTTTAGTTTCATTTTCCAAATCTTTCTAATACTAAATTAGTTCATGTTTTTAATAACTAAAACTAAAGCAAAAGCATGTTTTTTTAGAACATGTTTGTTTTTATGAGGTATATACTGCAGTATAGATTGATTTTTGGAGCTTAAATGGAACTTTTTTTCTTGAATCAACAAAATATAGTTCAATAATGCTGATCAGGTTAAAAAAGATTTATTTGCATTGATTTTTATATTTATTGTTTGATTTTTATTAGTCCTGGAGAATTCATTTAATTAGAAAAAAAGAATCAATCTATACATAGATATTTTAGCAACAAAATAAATTATCAAAAATATAAAGGTAGTTTAGTACATACAAATATCATATAATGCTGGACAGAAGAACCCTGTATGTATAGACATGAGCACTCCGAATAATTGAGGGGATCACATTTTCCATACTGGGTAAATAACTACACAAATGTGAATAAATATCAGTGAATAATTATATCTTATCATAAGAACAAAAACAGTGTGTAATTAAAAATATAGACAATAAATACTAACTTTTATTGGGAATTGATGATAAAGGAGCCATGAAAGTGTTTCTCCAATGATAATTTTGACTCTGATTGTTTATATCGGATACATTATCAATTCTATCAACATCAGGATTAGGTGATTTGGGCGGATCACTTCTGTCAGGATGAATTCGGAGGCTGCATCCTTTAAATTCTTCGGGTAAATCTTCTTCTAATGCCATTTCAATCATATTCTCAACAGTACAATATTTCAGAATTTTTATTGGAATTTTAACTTTGGCAAGGTACACTAAATTTTTAAACGTGTTGTTTATTTATTGTTCATTCAACAAATGCCTCCGATAAAACTGTCTCTAAAACAGCTGTTTGTAACAGGCAGCGCACATATTACTGAAAATCAATTATGGTTGTGACTATAAAGACGGCTCCGAAAAAAATTATGTGGAGTAATGTTTGTATAAACCATTATCCAAGTAAAATATTATGATTATTAAACTTCAAATAACATTCTATTTTATATTTAAAGCATAAATTCAATATGTAATAAGATTAATAGACCAATTATTTTTCTTTTGATCACAGATTCAAAATTTCAAGGTTTTTAGAGGGGATAATAACAATCGATACTGTATATACACAAAACTTTTACAGATAAAGAAATAGTTTCAATTACAAATAAAACAAAATGTTTTTAAATTGCGAGTAGAAGCTTAAACCCATAGATAGAATAAGAGTTGATATATTCAACTACAGTGATAACTTCTGTTGTTTCAAACTTAACGTTAATGTGGCAGTAGCCATAACTTCTTCAAGGAAAAAAGTTGATTAAATAGCGCTGGAATTGAGACTGTTGTTGTCTTGTCCCAATAGAGGGACTTTACAAGAGTCAATAGGCGTTTTTAAGGTGTTGCAAAATTATAGCTTTGTTCTCGGGCCTGGTTTTCCACCCACTCTGCACATTTACCTAAAAAGATATTTTGTGCACCACTCTCCGTCTTATTGTTTTATCTCTAAAATACCTAGATGCTCTGTCGTCTCTATGGATTGCTCACATGCCTATTATCTAAAAGCGATATTTATTGGGCTGTGACCTGTCAGAGCACCGAACAACAGTATAATGTTTTTTTTTTTATTTATTTAAGCTGTTTTAATAATGAGGTGCTTCTTACATAATTTATACATTAAAACAAAGTATAATAAATTATTCACATTTCACGAAATAACATATTAAGATTTATTACTAAACACTAATCTCAATCTTAACATTTTAATTTAGTTATACATACCGTTTACTTGTCTATCCCTATGTGTTCGGGATGAAATCAGGTTATATACTGACTTCTCGTCATCTCGCTGATGTGCCTTTTTATACAAAATGGATTTCTCGATAATTCCGTTCTGGAATGTAAGCAAAGAAAAATGCCTATAAATTTATTCTATAAAAGCGGTCATACCATTCTATAAATAATTTATAAAAAATAGTGTCAAAGGCTTCCGCTTTATTTCTTAGAAATTTGTACCCGGCGCGTACACCAAATTTTCGATTCTATTAAAATAATCGAGGAGAACCGGCTTCATGGTATATGTCGTGTTTGAGTTCATAACAGTTTTAATGTCGTTTCTGAACATATCGAAAGAGATAGTCTTTACTAAGACTATCTCTGATCGTTGTTGATGTGACTTCTCTACAGTAGGGCTATGAAATATGCGGCATGCCGCTTTTTGGTAAGGCAGTCTGCTTCATCATTGCTTTGTATTATTTGGTGGTCTTGTAGCCCCATGAGGATTACTTTGTTTCTGGTAGCTGGTTCTTTTAGAGTTTGTTTACACTCCAACCATAGCTTGGACGTGTACTCAATAGTCTTCAGAGTTTTCAAGGCCGCTTGGTTATCAGAGGAGAAGTAGATGAGTTTTCTAACAAGATTTCTATTCAAACACTCCTTAAACTCACTTAGTTCTAAATTATTTATTTACGTTTGAATTGGAGTAGGTTCAAATTTACTGTCAAATTTACATTTTTATTCTTTCAGGGATACACAAATCATCCATTAATGAAACAAAAATAGATAAAAGGAGACAATGACAATTAAATCAAAAAATGTATGCATCATTTAATCTCAAATTAAGCTATTAATGGAAAAAACATTCCTCGAAAACAATCTACATTAAACAATACTTCGGGGGTGTTACATGTACTGAAAGTGGGGGAATATGCTCGGAAAAAAAACATAGAAAGTATTTTAAGTGTTGTTCTTACCCTCATTCGAAGTTCAGTTGTAGTTTGAGTTACAGTAAAGAAACTCTCGGCCAGGTGAGTAATTATTTTAACACGGGATAATAATTTATACAATACGTTTAAACTCCATATTTTGAATTCTATTTTTGGATGTACCAAACAAACTACAGTTATTCGTCTCTGAGCCTACGATCTGTTTTTTGATTATTAGAGTAAATTAAAAACATTCTCAATATATTGGTACACAATAATTTCAATGTTACCGTCAAAAAGTAATGAAATTTGTTGTTTTTAACTTTTTTACTGAATTTTGGTAGTTTATACGATTGCTTGAACATACAAGAAAATATTTTTGTTTCTAAACTGTATCGGTGGATTTTGAATTGAGTTTCCAAATCATTTTCTAAATAACTTTGTTATATTAGTAATAAATTTGCTTCCTTTTGCAACCATTTCCGTACAGATGTAATTATTGCGACCATATCTAGTATTTACTTCTAGAATAGGTAAATTTTTGGGGTACATTTGTTCACAAAACTGATCTAAGTTGGATTGCAGCAGAGCAGAACAGAGTACATAGGTACAAAGGGTTGATGGAAAAAAATCCCCTCATGTGTGTTGTTTATTTGTAGTGTTATGCGGTTTTACTTTACAATGTTGCTTATCTATACATAGAAGAAAAATTCTTCTATCCTTTAAGAATTAATCTTCTTCATATTGTTTCATCATCAGATCATGAATCCGACGAACTAGTATGAAGCCAATTGTACTGATGAGTAAACGGATGAAGAAATAACACGTCACTCAACGTTATTCTCTGATATTTATACTGATATATATTTTAGAAAACAGGCATTATGAGTGTAACATTTATAATAATAAATCAATTTTTCTTTGTACTTTACTAAATTGAGAATATTTTATTTTTTGCAGAATGATAGCAGCATGGTTTTTGTTTGTTGTTGTTTCTTCATCTAGTGATTTTGTTCTAGATCCGGTATTAGGTAAAGAAATTTGGCAAGCTCCGGGTTGTCACAAAGTTGGTGAGTATGATAAGAGAATATTTCAAAAAAATAGTTCACAAATTAATTCACATTATAACTTTTTTTAAATTATTTGACCAGAAATTCACAAATAGATTGTCATTTCCTCCTTTTTGAAGAAATACTTTGAATTTTCTTTTAGAATTTGATAGTTATTGTTTATTTCATTCTAAGCAATGTTGATTGAGGAATACCATCAGGCTTATTTTCCTGCATTTCCAAGAATGTGCGACTTTTTTGGCTTTGAATATTCAAAACATATAAACAAAAAATATATCATTCGCAGTTACTGATATTTCAGTATTATCACCCAAACATAACGCTGGCTTCAATTGCATTTAGTGGAATATTATTATCTTAATGGTTATGTTTTCTATGCTTAAGAGAGAGAGAGAGAGTGAGAGAAAGACGTCAATGTCTATATTCCGCTACTAACCAACCTTAACTGAGTTCGAAAATATTCTCTAGCATTTTGTACTCAATTGGTTATCACCGATACGATGTTTTTTGAATATATATATATATATATATATATATATATATATATATATATATATATATATATATATATTAGTAAAAAAAACTTGATTTTATCTTTTATAAACATTATATCTATTCAATGTATAGTATTTTCGAAAATCCATTATTTATAAGTGTTTTTGTGAAGGCTTTTCGTTCATTTTGAATATAGTTTGTATTCGTTTGTTAAAGGTCATACTAGGAAAATTAGTATACCAAACTGCGTGGAATTTCATATGACGACTAATGCCTGTCGAGGATTTTGCGAAAGTTGGGCTATTCCTTCTCTACAGAAGACTACGCCGACTCAACCAATCACATCAATGGGCCAATGTTGCAATATAATGGAAACAGAAAATGTGTCAGCCAGAGTTTTGTGTGTTGATGGAATAAGGACGGTTACTTTCAAATCGGCTGTCACTTGCTCTTGTTATCATTGTAAGAAAGATTAGATTTCGCAATTGGTATAATTAACTACTCCATTATTAAATGAGATAATTATATAACATGCATTATTGTAAATATATTGTACTGACTGACTAATTGTATATTTCATGTTCATTAAATGTTGTTTCCTAATAAATACTTCATTTCCACTGCAGAAATTTGATATGGTTTCTAAAAATAATTATTAAATAACAGCTAACAAAGTAGTATGTCAGTGTAAGACAAACAGCAAGACTATTGCAAAATAAAAATTAAGCAAGTCTTTCGCTGGTTGGGGAGAGAAAAAGTTGCGCTAGACAAACACATTTATAAAATACATTTATAAAAGAATGGAGCCTAAATAGATTAAATAGCATTAAAATTAGCATCACTAATATTTATGAACATTACAGTTTTAGAGACATTGAAGAAATTGGTTTGGTTTAAATTCTTATTCCGTGTTAGAATATCTAGTCTTCCATTAGTTTGAAAGAAGTGGAATATGAGGCAATGTAGTGAAAAATAATGATGAGCTTTCTTGCACCTCTTGATGAACCCGTCTTATTTATTTAGACTTAATATCTTGTAATGTGCTATTTGTACACATCTCATTTTGCGCAATATGCATGCAAACGCCCGATGTCAATGCATTTTACAGAAATAATTTCCAATACAAATTATTTTTTATTTGCTTTTGACGACCCAAAAAGTGATTTGATTTATCTAGTTCCCAGTAGACGAGGTGAGGAAGAAATTAGTCATAACTTTGGAATATATAACACTGCTTCACTTCTTCCACATCTGCCTAGCAAAGACCCTCTTTCAGTTTAATTTCGAGCATGGAATCAATAACATATTTTTTAATGTCGTGGAAATAAGTGACTTATATTTGAAGCAATTTGTTATAATTTAATTTTTTGTGAAATCTCACTTAAGCATATCGGAAATTTCTGACAAATTTCATTTGGCTTAACAAAAGGTATGTCAAAAACATGCAGTCTGAATGGGTAAAGTGATTCAAAAAGGCATGTGGACAGTAGTAGACGATCCACCTTAGGGGGTTCAGTTCACTACTCGTGCCATCGCGAATGACGACCGTTTGCGCACGCTGATCACACCTGATCGTCGCCCAAATATCGGTGTGTTGGTCTTATGAGTTAAATATTAACATAGAATCCATCTGAAATAAGTTACACGAGCATGCGAAAGCCAAAAATTTCACCCATGAACAAAAAAATATGCAAGGATTTGATATACTTCATTCTGTGCAACTCGAACAATTCGAAAACCCGGAAAAATTCACAAAATAATATCAATACGTTAGATTTGTGGTATCAACACATCAAAAAATACAGAATGATTTCCAAATGATGGGGTCCTCTTGGACCTGTGGCCCGCGGCTATAGCCCCCCAAGCCCCTAGCTTAATCCGGCCCTGCCATGACCCGTATACAAAGTCAGCAATGGGTAGAAATGTAAATTGTTCGTAAAGTGTTTTGTTTGTAATTTTGGTTTCATTTTATTTTATTTCAGAAAGATTTACTTATAAATCGAGTTTATAATACCCTGATATCTAAAGTATTTTAAGTTAACATTTTTTCGCACCGAATAGTTGTCATTATTTGTATAGATTATAAAATTAAACGGATCTATTCAAATTTATGCTTGTTTAATCCACCTCTGGAAACTCTTCATTTGCAACCATTATTTAATAGATTTATTACCCTGGTTTTTCCCAGGTAAAGAAATTTGAAAAGATGGTCAATCGACTTAACTTTCTGTCGCACCCATACTTTAGTCCCAATATTGCACCCTGTAACATTTTTGAATTTCTCAAGATAAAGTGGCGTAGAGGAAGTGAAAGAAGCTGTCACCGTGGTTCTAAACAAGAGAGAGAGAGAGAGAGAGAGAGAGAGAGAGAGAGAGAGAGAGAGAGAGAGAGAGAGAGAGAGATGTTAAGGTTCATAATCAAATTTTGGTGAAAAATTTTTTGCTTGATTTTTCAAGATAAAATTCCGGAACGTAACTCTAGATTATAGGGATAAGGTTAGTGGATAAAAATATGAACAACATCGTTTAAATAAATATTTTTTTATTGGTTTACTAAATATAACAAACTCACCAAGTTCATTTTACATAAATAATAAATTACGAATAGATATACTGAAATTGAATATTCATTAATTTTCATTATATGTTGGATTAAAAATATTGTCGAATGTGTCAATCTAGTGGTACTCGATCTTTCATACAATAATTTAATTTTTAGAAGAAATATTTCCCAAAAACTTATCAACAAATTAGAGAAGCTTTAGAAATAATTTAACTCTTATCAGTTACCGATTCCTTTAAACCTATTGCTTATTTCCTTTTTCATTTGACTTTGATAAAAAAATATTGGTCTTATCTTATATTTGGTTGTTCTATTTCCTATCTTTAGAGCATTTTCAATGAAATTGTCCTTATTTTCATCCGCTATTTGATAAACGAATGTTCCATTATTAGAGATAGATTTTACTTATCTTTTTTTTCAAAGTTGATTTTATCACATCATCATTGAAAAAGATAAGATTTAGATATTTCATACAAGTCAAAATAATTTATAACATACTTAGTTTTTTACACATAATCATTATTTTAAAATTATAAATAGTAACCGTTAATTTCAATTAATATATTTCCTGATAAATATTTTCAAAATATACTCGATATCGGTGAAAATTTTTCTTATGCAAATCCTAAGCTATCGATTTGTGATCTTGGAGGTCGGTATCTTAATCCTTCACAACTTGTATCGGTTGATGAACAAACTTGACATTTACAATCAGTAGCATCTAAATATTCATAATAATTAGTGCCTTCTTTGACACCTTCATCACAAAATCTTAATGATACGAACATCTTTGTACGGCCGTGGTGCACACACACGGGGTGGTTGGATTTCTTGAAAGGAAATCGCCAATCGGAAATCTAAAACAAAGAGATTTGTGAAACATGCATTTGATATACCTCTTACTCACTCTGGGTTTTGTCACTTACACTACAAAAAAATTCCGTTTTGTTTGATGATATGCATTAAATTCAAATAGGACATATATAAGACTTGACCTAAGTCTTCTTATTCAAGTGCGATCTTTATTCTTAAAGTTTAAAATCATCAAAACAATATGAATTTCGCAAACCGCCTTTCTAAATAGTTGACTATCTTTTAAATTTACTATGAATGTTTTTTTCTCTTTTTTCCCACAATTTTTCCTTCTATGAGTACCAGGAGTAGATGATACTTTTCTCTTCTTATAACGTATTCCAGATAGTGTAGTTTTTTATATGTATAATTAGTAACACTTCTTTCTGTTCTGCATTTCTGGTTATACACTGTATTGTTAGTAACTTCCTCTACCCATGGTATTCTAAGAATTCGGCAATACATCTGTGGGTCTGTCAACAAAACTGTGTCATCAGCGCATCGTATATTATTTATTTGTATACAATTGATTTTGATTCCTATATTGCGATTTTTTATTTCTAGAAAAATCTCTTTAGGTTGTATCTTCTAACTATAAATTGAATAGAGCCAAACTCATCCTTTGCACTTGAATCCTCGTTGTTCTAACTAATTTCATCAAATTGTCACGTTGAATCTCATCACATGCTTTCATATAATTAATACTCAATAAAAGATATATATATATATATATATATATATATATATATATATATATATATATACATATCCTGGATCATATCCAGATATCTTTGTGAGTAATCTAAAGACTACACTGTAATTACACTGAAGATTAAGCTTTATTCAAATTATGCAAATAATTTTTTCTGATTGATAAGTCTAGATTCAAGTACTTTTTTCTTTCCTTATACCGACGAATTTATGAAGTTAAAACTTTTTTGCTGTCTGGTTGAAGGATCACAAAGAATACAAGAGCAAGAGTTGAGCAGCATATAGCAATGAAGTTTGGATTGTATGAACGTGGATATCTTGATCAATTAATTTATTCGAAGCAATAGAGACAAACTGTTGGAGACGTGCGGCAAGACCTTAATATGTGTAAAATTTACAAATAAGAGAATTAATGAAAGTATGGCTTACGATTACAGAAGGAAAAAGTTTCAGTAAGCTAAGGTGGTATAGACGTGTCCAGCGAATATCAGAATAAGTATTATTCAAACAAATTTTAAGAGACAGTAAAAGGATGGAAAGGAGCCGTTGGTGATATTCATACTAAATACACTGTTTATACTACCATTACACCAATATTCACAATTAGATCGTCTGCCGCGCGTTTTGATAACCAAGTTATCGTCTTCAGAGTGCAAGTAAACTGTTTACCTTCAGTCTCTGAAGTCAATAACTTACGCGTCAGACAGTGTAAACGTGAGTGTTGGTGTAGTGGTTTTCTAAACAGTGTGTTCAGTAAGAATAAGACATATGTTTAAAAGATTTATGGGAAGTCTGGGGGGATATAAACTGAGAAGGACGAATGTAAACATGTATATGATATTACTGAAATATATCTTTCACTCACTCACCTCATTAGAATCACAGCGACCCCAGCAAGCGCTAACAGAAATTTTATCCCAACACTGTTTGCCATTTTCGTCTGACTGGGTCACCATGTATGTGTATTGTTTTTTGTTACATTTTAACGTTAAAGCATCATCATCTTCGGAAGTAGATTTGGGTTCTATAGCGGCGTTTATAATTACTGCTCTTGCGCAACTATAAGTTATAACTAACAGCACTAAAAAACTCATCATATTTCAAATCTGTAACAAGTAAGAATAACGTATTAGCACATAATACATATAATTAGAAAAACGCGGTTTTAAACATTCATGTTTATAGACATTTATAGAATTATAACAAAAAATTTGGACAAGGTATTACATTAAATTAACACACATTATTATATCTTAACTGATTGAGGTGTCTGATTCAATAACGTATTAAAAAATTTTGATATTGTTTCGTGCTTCATTAAATTTTTCTCTGAGAAATGCTTTTTATTATATTTTTCAATTAAGATGTAAAAGGTGATGTAATATGTATTTTCTTGTTACTCTCACTGAATAATAAATCATTATCAACGATTTCATACATTTTTAAAAAGTATCAGCTTTCTCAAATTTTTCTGGTAGCATTTTTTTCATTTAGCTCTTTCCTAACTTTATTATTAAGAATAGAGTTTCTTTATACAAAATACGAATACTTATACGAACTATGTAATTGTCAAACAGAGATTTGGAAATACAAGCTCGAAATATATAAACTTAACATCTACCTGTTGTTTGACGTTGATTCTATTGAAGTTCTCACTGGTTGCGGAGTTTTTGAAGTGAATTATTTACAACTGCTGTATCATATAAGTAAGCGGAGGTAGCTGGGAGTTTGCGAATGTTGAAAGTTGCATCGCTCATTATAGCGTCTATGAACGGTGGGCGGAGCATTTTTTCGTCGATTGCGCAATTGTTGTACATGAACAACTTTCTTGATTTATTTTTATTTTTAATAGAAAATTTAATTACAAAATTATTTCACCAAATTGCACAGAGAAATCCCATGAACAATATTTCTTGTAAAATGTTAAATTACTTAAAAATAATTTATCATCTCAATCAAGAACAACTATTCTATTAGGCGAAGAGCCGACCGCTGAAAAAGGCACCTGATCGGTTAAAAGACATATATTATTGGAAAAGGTAGTACTCAAATAGACGAAAACAATGATATAGGAGTTATAGTCGCCAGTCAGTCACTTGACTAGGCATCCATTTTTTGAATTTTGGTATAGTTGCTTAGCTTATTAGTTAAAGCATGATTTTGATATCAAATGAAAGCTGGAACTTTCTAGGTTTAGAAAAAAAATGGTTGCCTAACCTCTGACTGTTAGTAATTTTGACAGCCCACTTTGAAGACGGGCAACCCGAGTGTACGCTATAATATACTCCGTAAGAACGTTATACCTTAATCTTTATATTTCCCATTAAATTTTATCAACTAATTTTTTATATTTAAAATCTTTAATGAATAATGTAATTAATTGTTTTCTCAATAAATTTTTGTTAATTAGCACGTACGTATCTACAACGTAGACAAAATATAGAAAATATAATTAAAACATATGAAAGAGACAAATATATTTTAAAATTTTAATGTTTGTTAATTTTTTTAATATTCATTAATTCATAAATTACAGCACAAAATTTTTTGTAGAAATTGTACGGAAATGTCAAAGGCATTGGGTGAGTGTTTGTGTCAGGCACTCCCAGCATTCCACGCTTTTTAGTCCGGGAGGTAGCGTTGCATTTTCGGCAGTGATTTTACGCCGATTGCTTGCCTTCTTTTACTATTTATCTCAAATTACTTATAACTGAACCAAGCGTCAGCTGGCGCACCCGCAGTGGGTGTGGAATTGGGAGGTTGCGAAAGTAGTAAAAAAAATTAAGTAATAGTACGCCAGCTGAAACTTTTTCCATGAATAGTTGACATTATACTGAGTTGAAAAAAAAACGTCAGCTGCATCGTGGAGGGGGGAATATGCATCAACTGCTCGCATGATATTGTAATAAAAACACGTGAAATAATGTTATAGTACGTCGGATGAAATTGAACTACGTGATTGTTTAAATAAGTAAAAGTATGAAAATAACAATCAGCTGTGTGTACAGTGGAAAGACCGTCAGCTGACGCAGTAAAGGTAAAGATTATTCTAGCAATGCACAGAATCTTTCTCGATATATTTTTGTCTCGTTTTATTTGAAACAAAATGCACGATACGAAATATAATCGAGTGTAAAATGAAATGAACCTAAAATAAAATGAAGGGTAATATAAAATCGAAATATAGAAATAAGAAAATCGCAAAAGTTATTCGTTGTCGATGGTATCGCTATCGTCATCGTTCTTTGACGAATCATCGGCCCAACTGTCCTGCAGGAAATCGTTCTGATCAAAAATTCCATACCGCCAATATTTTCGCCGCTATCCATTATACTGGTGACTGATAGGGGTACTTGATCTCCTTCGAACCATTTAAAGACATATTTGTCGTCTTTTTCTTCCCATCCCCAGTCCGTGGAAGATAATTAAGAAGGGTCTTGAAGGTGAGCATGGCTCCAAAGGAGCGCTATGTATGAAGTGCGCAGTAAATGTTGCAACAATTTTAGTCTGTCACATTCTCCTGTTATCAAATCTTTCGTTATTAATTTGTCTGGCAGCGGATTGTGATGCATGTCACGGATTTCCGATAGCAAAATAAAAATAGCTCTATCCAAAATGTCCTGTTTTTCGATGGTTTCGAAATCGTTTTTTACTAGAACTCCGGCGTACGGCTTAACAACCTTTTCCGAGTTCATAGATACCACGGCAATTTTTTTGGGGGAATGCTTCTAATAATATTTTTTCTAAACTGTACGGTTCGATGTCCACAGATATGTCTGTTCTTTCACCTTTCGCGCATTCGATAAAAACTGATTTTAAAAAACTTAAAAAGAAGCTTTGTTTTTTTTTCAATAACGTTTTCCAAAACAAACTGACAAACTTGTTCAAAAGCCTTGCCATGAATATCCCACGATTTATGCCATTCTGTTTTTTCATTTTGTGCGGCGATTTGCAACTTGAGTGCATTTCTACAATTTGAGCGACAAAATTTGTGATAATAAACAACTCCAAATTTTATATATTGTGCCGTAATTTTATTCAATAAATCTACGGCCCCTATTTCGCTCACGTTACGTTTTAAATTTAAGATGCTCTCATCAGTTGCACACGTCTGCAGATGTTGCTCTTTTTTGCGACTTTTAATGCAAAAAAGACACACGTGTTCGATTGATTGTTGCTGAGCGTCCTCAGCTCCAGGTATATCTGGCTTCGTTGCTTCTTCGCTTCCAGCTCCACATGTTTCCTCAGTGGATTGACTCGATGACACGTAGGTGTTTATATTTTCGGTGGCAGCCAAGTCATCGACAGGTTGAACGTCTCTCTCCGACCTAACATAAAATCTGTTATTGTTTCGTATGAAATGGTCATAACGAAGTTTATATCGTTGAAATGTAACGTAATTTTTTTTTTCCATTCAAAAAACAAAAAATCCCACATATACTTTGTCTACGGTATTTGAATAAACTTTTTTACAAGAATCAAGGGCAAAATCTGATAGCAAAATGCGAAATTCAATATTATTAGATTGAAATAAAAATAATCAATTATCTTTTTTACAAGAATTAAGGGCAAAACCTAATAGCCAAAATTTAGACGATAAAAATGAAAAAATAATGAAGTGAAAATTTTTTTTCGTTGTGAATCAACGATGCAAACTTCAATATTAGTATAAAAGAGTAAACATCGAAATGCGTTTCAATGAAAATAACATTAAAAAATAATAAAGTATGACTATTACCTTATTACCGTTCGAACGAAACTGATAGTATACGAAAAAGATCCACACGGACAGGCAGATGCTGCTTTGAAATTTAAGGGAAGAGGTTTAGGTAGCCCGAAGGTCGTGTTATGGGTTCAAGCAAGGCCGGAATGTATCGCAAAATATGTATTTGAAAGCGAACAGCCTCACAGCAATACTCCAAAATTTTTAATCTTGACTGGGTCAGCTGACGGTCTTTCCACCGCTACACAATCAGCTGAGTGTTGTTTTCGTACTCGAAATTATTTGAAGAATCACGTAGTTAAATTTCATTCGGCATATTATAACTTTATTTTACGTTTTTTTTACAAGTTCATGCGGGCAGCTGACGCATAATCCCCCTTCCACGATGCAGCTGACGATTTTTTTTGCTCAGTATGACATCAACTATTTATGGAAAAAGTTTCAGCCAGCGTACTATTACTTATTTTTTTTTACCTCTTTCGCAGCCTCCCACACCCGCTCCCACCGTTACTTGAGCAGCTGACGGTCGGTTCATTTAGTTATGTTTAGTATGTATTTATTTATATTTAGTATGTATTTAGTTACTTATATTAGTCATATAAGATCAACTATCGATGTTAATATTAGCTGGCTTACTATGACTTTTGGATATGCAACGCTACCTCCCGGACTATTACAGAATCAGATTAAACTGCTGTCTTCTTTAGAAAAGGCAAGAAAAAACCCTTAGATTTACTGATAAAAAATGAAAAAATGCAAGAAGTTTTTGCATCATTATTGATTCTCAAGATGTAGAAAATTTTGATAAAATGGAAATCGTCCAAGAATGTACATCAATGTACATCTATAAACAAGTATTCGAAAGCTCGGAAAATATATTGAAGTTAGTCCACTTTGGTGTTTACTTGCCACGTTCCCAATAAATAACTACTCCTATATATATATATATATATATATATATATATATATTTCTAAATCTTCTTCATTTTAGGTCTTTTCTGTTTCAAAACTAGTTTTTTTAATATGTAATATGATAATATATATTTTGATAAAGAACTTAAGAAAAGTCAATTTTATCTTTCTTTAAAAAATGATTAAAAAAACTGATTCAATTCAAATGTATATATATATATATATATATATATATATATATATATATATATATATATATATATATATATATATATATATATATATATATATATATAATATATTGTAATATAAGGTGTGTCTTCTGTTCCTAAAAACCGTAGTTAGTTGGAGCGACTAAAAAATATTTTGTTATATTTTTTAAGCGTAGTAGTCTATATGAAACTATTATTTATGATGAAGACTACCGAGTTTTATTTCTAGAAGTTGATTTTTGAACGATATGCAAATGTTATCTAAATATGACAGCATTTTAGAAAGTATGAATATGTAAAAATTACAATAACCTTTTCATCGTCTTTTTTAAAAACGTTTTCATGAAAATGAGGCGATAAAGCTGAATTAATAGAATATTGAGACTGGCGCCGTATATTTGTTATGAGGAATATAGTCTAATTTTTAGTAGGTTTGGAAGAACCTATTAGATGGTAGAGAGTAATGGGTGATACGGAATATGGGGAAAATATTGCGAATTTTTCCACATATACAAAATGTCAAGATCGAATAGATAATTATTATGTCTATGGATTTTGATTCAAGGGTACAGGAAAATTATGTTTCTGAAATTTATTTTCAATTTACTGAAATGATAGAGGAGAAATAAAATTATTGAAAAAAAAAACATTAATGTTATTATGGCAGAAACTAATGGAGAAAATATGTCCCATTCCAATCTTATTACTTTTTTTATTGATTATCAATAAAGTATATTTTCGCGATTTGTTTATTGCATATATCAGAAAAAAATATTTTGTGATTCTACAAGCATTTTATTTTAATAGTTATCGACTAGTTATGTCGGACGATATACTTAGACATTTATTGAAAATCGAATATTCATTTCTTGAAGTTATCTTAGACGGTTGTTCTTTATTTAAGACAAAATGTTTGGTACGTTCGCTTAAAATCTATTTCAATAAAATTAATATAGTTTTTGAATGAAGAACTGCAATATGTACCAAATTCAGTAGATTTAGTCAATAAGAATGTAGAAGACCGGACCGTTAAGATAGAATAGTGACTTCCAGAGGTTGATACTACTTCGTAACAGTGACACTATATTGTTAGATAAATCTGACATATACATTACTTCTAATACTCATATAAACAAAACTGGTTTCGTAGGGTAAATTTCCAGTGTAAATGGAACATTACTTTTTACGTGGAAAAAGCACCGTCTTTCACTATAACTAATCAAAAAATGGTTAATAAACTCTTTACCCTGGTTATTGGCGTTGTACGTGAGATAGCTAATGCAGTAAATAATTAAAACTAAACAGGTATTCGATATTCTGCTGGGAAGGTTATATAGGAAAGAGTAAGGTGGGTGGCGCGATTGCTTGATACTGATGCAAAGATCGCTTGCATTAAAAATTGAAACTAATATTTTAAGCTTTATCGTGCTTCAATCAAGCAAAAATCACTTTTCTGCCAATAAGTTCGCGGCCCGCTGTTATGAGATCGCAAAACCCTAGGAAAAACAACCGTTTTAGTTGAAGAGAAAATGTTTGTTTCATCCCGACAGTACACCTGTCCATTTGTTCCATCTTGTTGTAGAGAGATAAGCCGAACTAGGCTGGATCAAATATTTATGGTTATTTATGTTGAAAGATAAAATATTTTTTGTTAACACCAAAGTAACTTTTTCATTGAAAAGTAATTTCTCAGTTCATGTTCTTCATTGTATAAAGCGAGATTTTTGAACACTTGGGACGTAGAAAAATTGGCATGATAAATATATCAGATAAATCACTGGTTAAATTCTAGCTCATAGGTGGGAAACCTTCGGCCTCCGCGTGGTTCTTGTGCGGCCCTTTGCCACCTAGTACAAAATGGTAGAGTTCGTTTCAAACAACTATTGTACATCAACGCCATGACAGTTGCGCGAAAAATCCCGCCAAAGACAGTCATATTGTAACATGACTCAGATTACTAGTCTGAAACAGACCCTAACACGCATGAGTGAGGCTCTGGCCCACAGACCATCCCTTTCAGACTTGGACACTCAATGTTAATTTTTTAAACAGTTTTTAGCGCCCACAAGAATAATGCAATAAGAATGAACTAAACGAAACAAAGCCCGCTTATGTGTTTGTGTTTTTTCTTCTTTCTTATTTTTTTCTTTTTTCATTTAGAAAAAAGTATTTCTCAGAAACCTTGCATTTTTGTCTGATATGATGACAAAACAAAACAATTTAAATATTTGCCTGCAAGGTGAAACGAGGTATATTTATGAAATGTGGCAAAAGATCCAAGCACTTAGAAAAAAATTATTATTTTTCAAAACATTGCTTTGTCGATCGGAAATATCTGCACAACAGTTCCCGGAGTTAGCTAAAATGTTAAATGAGCAGAACTGTGAAAATAAAATATTCTATGAATATGTAGGTGTCTTGGATTGTTTAATAGAAGAGTATACTAGTAGATTTTCTGATTTTGACGAGCACACTCCTGCTATGAAACTGGCATTTGAACCACATTTAATAGATATATCCGAGGCTCCTGCAGAACTACAAATGGAGTTAATCGATTTAGGGGAAGATAGTATCATCAAATCCATTTTTAACGCTAAAAAGGATCCCATAGAAATCTGGAGGAAAAATGCTGTTGAAAATCCATGCCTTCGAGAACATGCTCGCCGCTTACTTTCGTGCTTCGGAAGTACCTACTGTTGCGAGACAACATTTTTCTATATAATGCAATAAATTGTTAAATCTATGAAAAAAATTTCACAAAAGTCACTTTCTTAGGTCAATCAGCTTATGCGGCCTCTCTTATTGCTGCCTAATTTAAATGTGGCCTTTAATGGCAAAAAGGTTCCCCATCTCTGTAATCTAGCTTATCACTACAATAAATTCTTTATATTTTTCACTTCATTATGTGTTCGTTATAATGAAATTACTTCTGAAAATGTATATGTAATGGTATTATACCATGCCCCTTTTTTGATTTTTTCAATCAGCGTTCTACAAAAAATTATGAATTCCAAATTCAATAATATTTCATACACAAATTTCATAATATTTCCCACACAGACTGTATCCAGTAATAAACAAGTGAAAAATAATAAGATTTATTATGACGGTGAGATTTAGATATACATTAAAATTTCAGAGAAAGCTCTAAGCGCTATTTGGATCAAACATTTGGACATCGATTTATCAGACAATTTTTGAAGCATGTTTTCTTGAACTTTCAGCTGGTATTTTGATTGTCTGAAATCGAAAAAATGTTATATTAGGCATATGTGTGCACAGAAGTGTAAGGAGTAAAGAATTTAAATCAGGCAAGTATTGCAACACATAACAATATGCTAAAATATGGCAGATAACATCATTGTCTAATGATCAATGGAAAAAATTGGACATAGTAGATTGTAAATTCCTTATTCTGTTATAGTAGTAGTTAGTTTTCAACCTTCGACAATGATGTGATTTTTTGGGGTTTGGTTAGAATATAATAGAAATAGAATTCCTGATCAATAAGTTCCATCTTTGCTATATAAGTTAATGGACATATTTAATGAGCATAAAATGAATAGACGCGTTATGCATATAGTTACAAAATTACTTGTGCTTTTACTTACTCCAATTTTTTGTTAAGATGAGTATTGAGGCTTTTAGCGTTTTTCTTGTCATTTTCTAAGTCTCTAATTTTTATTTTCATCTTTTTTATAACTTTACTATTCATGCTTATTCGAGTTTGATGATCAGCGATATTCTTTTTGTCTACTTCGATATTCAATTCCAACTCCTATAAAAGAAATTAATATTGTTTTTTTTTTGATTTAGCAATTCTGTTGTTTTGATATTGAATAATCATATGACTGAAATATTGCAGTTATGGTTTTTTGTTGGAAATCTGGCATAATGATTTTTTTTCTCTAGTTATTCTAAATGTTAAATTGACAAGCAACGGACACGTAACAAAATAGGAAATAAAATATTGAATCACATACCTCCATTCTTTTAAGTAATGCGTTGATAATACCATGAAGCATGTTACTATATTTTTTGTGGTTGGAACGTTGTTCTTCAATGTCTCTCTGTAAACTTCTAATGATCTGAAACAATCACAGTTTTAAGTACTAAAATGAATACAATCGTAACCAGGGCACTGGTCTGACTTCGGTAACTAACTTACAGTCGATGCCTTCATAAAACCACAAATGTTGTATGTATTGCTATTCAAAAGTTCCCTTAACCCTCCTATCTTTGGAAGGGTTATACATAAACTATCTAATGAAATTTCGAAATCTGAATATTGAGGGTTGTGAAGGTCTTTCTTGATGATGGTAGAAGATGACGTCATAAGTCATTGTAACGAGTAATTTTTAATGGAAATCCATTTCATGATACTGATACTATTTGTGTTTATGGCTTTAAACAAAAACAAAACTGCGGTTGATTAAATCAGTTAATAATAAAATTCGTCTCTGGATAGTTATCTAAGAATCTAACGTTTTTGAAGTCTTTCTAATTGGACGGTTTTGCAAGTGAAGCTTTTCTTTACATTCAACAATTCATTAAACTCCTACGTTTCGAACATTTAAGTGCTTAAAGAAGCGAAATAGTACGTGCTTTATTGATAGAATAGCAGCAATCGTAATGGTGAAACTAGGCAAAATATTTTTGCTGCAGAATACATTTTTAAGAATAGGTTTCATTAAAATAATGAGAAGTATTCATATTGCAAAATAATCTTGTAGGACACAAATTTCTGTAAGAATCAAATTGTTGTATTGGGAGAAGTAACAGAAAATCCCACTTCTTCAACAATTCAAGTTGCATTTGTACACAGGGTGTACAAATTCAAAATCATTCGCTCAGACGACGACTATGACCGAAAACTAGAATTTAAATATGAAGAAAGTACTTTATATCCAAACTGTGATGTGAATAAACAGAATATGAGGTATTAGAGAAATTCAAATCCTCGCATGTTTCATGAAATACACATTCAGTTTCCCAAGAAGATGAATTGGAACTATTTTCTCAAATTCTAGTGAGGTTTGTTTGAAGATCTAGAGGAACTCGGTAATTTGGAAACAACATTCCAATAGGTTGTGGCTCTTCCACGCTATTAAGGTGCAATAAGGCTTTATTGTATGACATTACTGGGCGGCAACTGCTGAAGCTAATAATAATACCTCAACATAGATTTAACTTTTTAGCTTATCTTGAAGAAGATAAGCTGAAAAGTCAGAAGATAAAAAAAGTATAGATATTGTCAACTTTATGGAGAAATAGTTAAAAATGACCTTGATGCAAGCAAATATTTCCAGATACTAGTATAATTAAAGAGGAAAAATGTTATAATCCCAAAAAATTGAAAAATCTAATGTTTGGACAAGTTCAGATATTTATAAATCATACGCTAAAAAAATACTTGGTAAAAATGTCTACTATTTTCGGAATAAATAGAAGATGCTGATGTGGAAAGTTGTGTAATTTATTAATAGAGTATATTATTAGATGACTGATTGTTTTTTCAAATTCCAATTATTGAAACGAAAGTCGGTTTGCACTATAGGAGATGATATTGATTTTATAATTAATACGCTGTGATACGCTCTTCTGGCTATCTGGCATTTTTTCTGAAATACCAAATTATAGATGCCATGTGAATCCAATTGGCTTAAGTACCTAAGCCTATAGGTTTTAATTGATCCCCTCCTGAAATAGTCTGCGTAACGAATGCTTTTTTTATACATATATCAGACATTATATTTTAGTTACTAATACAGTAAGATTTATATTAATTTATAAGATTATTTTGACTATTTCTGTAATTTTTATATTTAAGTAACACCTTGGTTACATGTTCAATAAAATTCTCATAATATGGTGAAAAGTTACCTGGCAAGCTTCTGTATTGAGCTTTTTTTGTGCTTTGAGCTTCTCTTCGAGTGCCTCAAGTTTCAAACATGAATCTTTTTTATCATCGACCAATATTTGCCGATTTCTTACGATCTCCTTAACTTTGATGTGCTGCTTATTGATGATGACATATAGTTCGGTCTTTTCACCTTTAAGGATATTCATTTGTTCTAATGGATAGGAAATTTTCACTTCCTTTATGATACTATCTAAAAGTTCTACAATGACGTTTTTCTTAGATTGTTGGTCCGTGCATATATCCATCGAGATCTTCGGGATATTTTTTTGGGAAGCAATTATTCCTAATGAAAAATACACATTGAAAACTTCGATGAAACTTTAGAGAGTTTATCACATTGTGACATTTCAAGAAATTTTAGTCAATATTTTCAAGAGTTGGTTTAAACAAAGTAGTTTTTATTTTGATTAAATGATAACGAGCATAGAATATAAATAGAAATGTAGTGAATTTCTGTTGTTATGAGAGAGCAATTGTAATTTTTGCCATAATTCAATTTCATTTGAATATTGATCAATACAACTAATAGTTTACGTATTATTGTTATCTAGAAATTAAAAATCTGTAGAGCTAAAAAAAAGTATATAATGATGTAAGCATGAGGTAATTTTACTGATTTATTGTAAAAAGTTTTAACTCACCAGAGAGAGGAAATAATTGATTGTTATAGCAAACATTCTTTCCCATACCTTCAAGTTTTTTCTTTGTCTGTTCAAAATTTTTATGAACATCCAAAACAGGCTTCTGTTTTTTGAAAAATTTTTTGTTGAGTAATGGAAGTGCTACGACGTGTCTACTGATATTTTGTCTAAAACCTCTCAGCAAACATGAATCTGATCTAGTCAGTTTGTTAACGTTTGATTTTATGGTATTATTATAAGGTTTGGATCGTTTGGTAATAGACGATGGAATACTTGAGGGCACTCTTGGATTAAGTACTGCAGATTTATTTCGTGATCTCAATTTCATGTTGATCAAAGATGCTGAGTATTTTGATATTTTCTCATTGGTATCGTTAGGATCTCTGTCTAATTTTATTACTGCCTTTGAAGTCTAGAATATAAGTGAACCTTTATTGTGAAACTTATTGATAAGACGTCTAGTGTTTAAAATTTAAGGGATTGACTCTTAAATCATCATTCACACACTAAATAACAATACAACTATTGAACAAGTTAACTTACCGTTGCTAGTTGAGTAGGGTTTGATGGTAACAATTCTGAATCGAAAATATTTTTTCCAATTATGAATTGGGAATTTTCTTGGGTGCCTAAAAAATTTAAAAAATATTGATGTTAGACTTATTAGTAAAACCAATTCAATAAAACATACAATATATCCATATATAAGGAAAGGAAAAGGTGTAATGGTAATATGGTAAACTATTTCGTTAGTTACTCTAGTTAAAAATCATTTTAATGTATGAAAATATTTCAAGGGATTTTAAGAGATAACAAAGAAAGGTTATAGTTCCAAAAAATCAAAAATTCTCACGTTTGAACAAGCACAAAGATTTATAGAGCAGATGGAAGGTACTTGATGGCATAAGATGCTACTATATTTGGAATATGTGATGAGTTGGGCAATTTTTTAATAGATGATATTGGATTAATCAATTACTAGTTTGAGTTATTGGAAAATATATTAATTATTTCAATAAATACGCTGCATTCCTGAAATACTTAAATTATGTACGCAATGCGAACCCAGTTGTTTGGTGATTTATTTGATGTGTACCATTCTTATCTCTTATCATTTGAAACATGTCTAATAGTAAAACAGTTTAAGAAGAATAGTCTTGTACATCGCTAGGCATTTTGAAATAAGCGACTAGCTGCAGATAAAATGTCTATCAACGAATATGATGGATGCGGTATAGAAAAATTTCATGGAATGGCAATTGGTACAAAAATATTTTCTTCTTCTGAAATTTCTATAATTGTTGAGCTTGGACAGTGTGGGGCTATTATTTTTCACTAAAAAGTCTATTGATACCATAGTATCCACCTACACTTACATGAAGTTACGCATTATAAAAAAATCAGACTGAAGGCATTAACTACAACAATCTAAAAATTTTATACTGAAATAAATCATTAAATTTATTAAGGAATTGCCAGATTGTGCCTATCTAATGATAACAATATTACATTCACTTAATATTCAGGTTAGTACTTTCCTGTTTAACCAAATTAATTTTTGTAGTTACTTTAGTCTTGAGATAGGTGGGAGCTTGTCGATCCAATGAATTACATTATATATGAGCTGAAGATATAGAAAATCACAATAAAGCTTTTAAAATCACAAGAATTTTATGATATTTGCAAAAAGTATATAAATAAATCTTCGCATATTTCACGGTAAATGCATATCGTCATTTTTAAATTCACAGAATGGCAAATATACTATTCAAATAGTCGGTATTAACAAAAAAGCATCTATGGAAAGGCTCATTGCAGCGTTTTTAAAATTAAAATGACAATGTTCTATTAGATGACTGATGGCTATAAATAATACTAAATTAACTACAAGGGATTTATTATAAAGTAATAATAACATTTAGCAAAATTAGGTCTAATTATCTAATATGTAACCCTTAAATTAACTATTTTGTAGGCAATATTTTATTTAGAAAAATATATTGCTTCAATTTTTGTTTTCACCAAAGGATTATCATATGACTATTAAAACCCGATTTGTCTACATTCCCTAAATTTCATCTATTGTGATACTGTACAAAATTTCAAATTTCATCTTTTGTGATACGTATCTTTAAAATATACCATTTTGATAAATATGAATAAAAACATATGAAATTTAAAGTTTATTAGTTCTGAAGTAGCAATGTGAACTACCAAATAATTCAAACTACGCGCCATTAATAAAATTTAAATTTGCCAGTTTTTTATGGGGAATGTCATATAATAGTTCAGATTGAGACCCCCATTTGGTTAGAGTCAATAACATGGTCGTGATCTATCTAAGTCTAAGTGATCTCTAGATATAATCTACAACTTAAGAAACTTGTAATACAATTTTACTCATTGTCCTTGAAAAAAGAAATAAATAAATTTCGAAAGCTTGGAAAAATAATGCCACTTCATCCATATTTTTTATACAGAGTAGTCGACAAAGACTAACTTTAGCTATAGGTATTTGAATTATTTACAATTTTGTATTCGATTATCCTTATCAAACTTGTTGAACAGAAAAATTTACTCTCTAAATGTCAGTTTAATATTATTCAGAAGTGATTTCAAAATTATCTACTTACCATTCATTTCAACAATATTCGCAGCAGTTAAGGAGGACATTATTTTCTGAAGATTTATTTTTTATTTATATATCCAACAGGTCTAAGAATGTCACACATATAGATTAAAGTCACAATTGAAAACTCAAAAATACACAGCAAATTATTTTATAGGTATAATTTAAAAGTGTCACACTATTAATGTCAAACTGGATTTTATGATCAATGTCAAAATGGATTTTTTTTCAAATTTGAATTGTTTCCATTAGAGGGCAATTGTTGCAATTTGAAAATGCATTCTTAGAAAATAAAAATATATTCAAAGTATTCTGTTCGTTATACATCCATGTTAGTTAATTTAATGTTAGTACTAAATCGAAACAGAGGGCAAAAGTCAAAAAGAAGAAAAAAGTAATACTGAAATATTTGACATTTAACACAGAACATAAATAACACCAAAGATTATATACTCGAATAGCACATTGTACGATTTAGAATTTTAGACCCTTCAATCTGGAAATCTATTATGATAAAGCGTGGCTAAAATATTGTTATTACTTACTTATAAAAGCCACTAGATGCAAAATTGTTCGTGCTTTATTTCAAATTTAACCTCGTCGGTGTTTCATCAGCGTAAAGTATAAAATTTGAAAAGAATAAATAACTACTATAGAGTGAATAGAATTTTTTTTACTCTTTGTGTAACATTGAAGATTTTTTTAAGGAACAATTGTAAATTTTCCACTTCTGTTAAACTTAACTGGAAGTAGAAAAACTCATATTTACATTATGATGCTTGTTTTCGATAGCCAAGTTAAACTTACTTTATAAAAATTTTGCAAAATATGAAAATTACTAGAAATACCTTTTTGTTTCTGAAAGTTTCTGTCCTATAACCCATTTATAATATCCTGCGTCTCGTTTTAATTGTAATATTCGTACAATAGTGGTTAGAAGTTAGTATTTATGCTGGAGGCAGTCATTGCCAACATTTCTTATGAATCGTATTCATTCTTACATTTTCCATATTTACTATTTTCCACTCTCAATACGTAATTAATTATTTAATAAAGAATGAAAATCGGGATATTGAAGAATTTTATTTTTTTTAATTGAATCTATTGGTTCTAGGAAATAACTTTTTTTAATATACTATACAAGGATTTTGAATTGTTTACTTTAAAAAATTGAGTTTCATTAAAAATATTGTATACGAAATAAGGTAACGAGATTGCTTGTAAGTGCTTGTGTATGATAAAAAAGTTTATAAACCCAAATTATTGTATTTAATGCCCATTATTTGTTCGCCCTTTTGCCCTACTTTCAAATATTTTTTTGTATACTGCTCCTCTTGAGAAAAAATATATGGCACTATTATATTACTATAAAACCACATTTTTATAGTTTCATTTTTGACGGAACTCATTTATCAAGGCAATAAAAATTCCTAGACTATGTCCTGTTAGTAAACTATTAATTATCACTTTTCTGAGTTGTTTTCCTTTAAATATCTTCCTTTTAGTCTTTTTCAATAACTCTTCACGCAATAGTTCGGCTAGAGTGTTCTTAGACGATTTCAGATTTTTCCGTATACCAAAAAGAGTTGTTGAATGCTTTTAAACGGGCGACTAGAACCTTCAACATCAGTTAGTATCGGTCGTCCTTTGCGTGAAGGACAATTCAGCGATAACATTTATATGTAAGCGCTTTTTTCAAAATCCTTGATGTCTTCCATAATCCGAATTCTTTTTTTGGAGGTATTTGTTCAAAAATAATGTGACGGTTATTTGACGCTATGGCTAAAGTACTGTTCGTGTATTTATTGTATCTTTTTATGTTTTCTATTCATTTTGGAGAATCAATTAGATGGTTGTGAGTATTTTCTATTTTTTCAAATACTTTGTTAACTATTTATAAATTTTACTTTTTGTAAATTATTATTGATGTTTTTCAAATCACTTCTCGGTAATTTATATAATTTGGCGAATAAGAGGTTATTGATAATTTTTTGTTATTTTTAAATCTATGGTTAGCTATGTATTTTGTGGTCAGTAATAAATATCTGATTTGTAGATAATAAAAACGCCCTCGAAATGCAAAATATTTTTTTAAGTATATGCGAATTATGAATAATAATTTAACAATGTTACCATACAAGATTTAATTATCATCATAGTAATAATGGTTTATTTTACTTTAATTTTATGTTAAAAATTTTATTTTCCATCCATATTGGTGTCAATAATATGTATATAAAAGCCTGAAAATACGAAAAAATAAGTAATTTTTTTATTTTTATTATTTTAAATATATATATATATATATATATATATATATATATATATATATAAATATACATATAAATGAGTACCTACTTATTTTGTCTTAGTTATAAACACATTAATTTTTATGTATGTCCTTGGACTTGTCCTCTCTGCATTGTTATTTTTATTTTATTCTGTGTTTAGATATAATCTCTATTCAGTTTATATGTAAGTGCATCTTCAACATATATCATTTTCAACGTCTTATTTTCTTACAACCTAACCTAACGTAATGTCTTGATATTTCAGGGTATTAATATCCAGAAAAAAATGATTTGAAAAATGTGATACTGTGATGTAAAAATATTCAATTTATCAACAATGAAAGGAAAAACGAACATTCCAAAATAAAAGTTAATCCGTTATTTCCATCAACTTTTTTTTCTCTGAGCCGATACTTCAATTTAGAATAATTACATGGTCAATCCGTTATGGATAAATGAAAACTTATTGGTCATATAAACTCTTTGTCTATCTGATTTGTGTTATTCATTATTAACATCAACTAATTGTACAATCTCATTTTATGACGTCGATTTTGAAATCCTGCAATTCCACAGCGCAAGGGATCCTGCTATTTTGTTTCTGTACTTTGAACCCGTCTTTCCAATCACAATTATTTTTCTGAGTCTTTGAAAATCTGTTTTTGTCTTCCTTTTAGTAACGACATCGTTCTCATTAATTCGAACAGTTTTAGTGATACAAGAGACTAGTTAACCGTCATGTGTCACTGTGAAAACCTAACCGGTTGAGCTACTCTTGACCAAAATTTGAAAAGTTGGCTCGTTTTACAGATATTTGTACTGATAAAATTAGAGTTAACTCCAAGATAACGTATTGGGAACTTCAGTGAGGCGAACAGAATCTCAATCTCCTAAAAAGCTGCTCGTGTGTTCACATGAAACTGCAAGTAATGAAACCTAACATCCACAATGATTCTACGAGAGGATATTTCAGAAGGTTGTTTTGTCTTATAAAAATCAATATTTCATGAGCAAATTTTTTTTTAACATTATCTTGAAAATAGAAAAGTTTTTCGCTAAAACCACTAGTTTTTGAACCTGTCTTTGAAGACAATAACTTGGTTAACGAAACGTGTGGCAGACAGTGTAATTTTGAGTCTTAGTGTAGTGATAGTGAACAGGTTTCAGTAAATATCTCCAACAGTTCTAGAAATTCCAACTCAGTTACAGCATTTCCATTTGTATCATCATATGTTGTACATCAGATGGGATACTTGGCCGATCTAATATCTACCTTCATTAAAGACAAATTTTTGAACATTTCACTGCTAATTAATGATACAATGTAACATTATCGTTTCAAAAATAGTTATATAATAGGGTATCGTGAAAATACTCGGCGAGAAAAGGAAAATAACTTTTTATTGTCTACTCTTTTACTTTTCACATAACTACTCACGGTATCTTTTGCGTGTCGCCGTTTTTAACTAATTTCATATCATGCAATTTCGTTGCAATGTCAAGCAACTAGTGATAAATAATGTATAAAGTTACTATAATTTATTAGCAAAGCTTAAGTACTTAATCTTGAAATTTGAAGAAATAGGTTACGTGTATGCATTATTTTAGTCTTATACAACGAAAGACTTCTTTTCGTGTCCAAGGTTTAAGTACTATCGGATATGAGTTATAATAGTAGAGTGTAATCCTGTACTATCTTAGGGGAATTTTTATTGATATGATTTTGCTAACAATTTCTATTAAAATAAAAAAAACGCATAATAATTATTCATTTAATCATACATGTAGATGTACTCACTTCTACTACAGTTATTCTAGATCCAGATATTCTTAATATTCACTAATAATGACATTCCTCCTCCGTGTCAATTATATTTTAGACTAATCACATCCAATTAACAGTATTCAAACCAAGTCTTAAGTTTTAATTTCTATAAATATCTGCATCAGATATTACAACCTTTATTGTATTAAATTAGCTCTTATTTATAATACCTCTATTCGAATCAACTATAGTTCAATTCATTAAAAAATCATTATAAGATCAATTAAAACGTATCTGATATTTATTATTGTAAATTAGTGAACATGTGAAACTACAAAATAAAAAAGAATCCATTTTTGAAAATAGTATAATTCTAATACGTTTTAATTGTGATAAATTTCATTTCAGTTCTTTAACAATAAACTCTACTAATTTATTATCAGAAATATATCGCGTGAACTTGACGAAAACCATCATTATGGGGTGATAATATCATACAAGTTTGGCTGCATGGCGCCCGTAAATTACACGGGAGGGTTGCTGGAATGGTTTCATCGGGCTATACGAGGTGTGGCAATCAAGTTCCGAAAATTTATCGATAAAAGTCTAGTCAATACAGTGTGACACCAAATTTCATAATTGACCTTGACAGTAGTTAACCATTTTAGAATCACGGTTTCTTTTATCTCCTCCATACCTTCTTGATGTGTTCTTTTTAGGTTTGATTCAATCTAGGAAATGAAAAAAGTCTCGGGGGGAAATATCTGGAGTATAAGAAAGGTGCGATATCGTTGGAATGTATTTTTTGGCAAAAATGCTGGCAGAATCAATGAGGAAAGGATCGGTACGTTGTCATGGTACATAATCCAGCCTATCTTGTATAGGTCGATCCGCACATGGAAAATTCTTTCCCTTATATGCGCCAAGAAAGGTTAGGCACTGGTCAGATGTAAATAGCGTCCGCAAACGGTCGACGTTCTGATCGGTACACGCGTGCTTTTGACAAATACTTCCCTTCACACACCAATTGCAATTCGGAAAATATGAAAATTGAATCTAGACACGTTATTTATAATGTAAGTTATTCATTTCAACGACACCCCTAAAATAGTTTCTTTAAAATTTTTTTTTCTCAAGTATTGTCTTTTCAGACATCTTTTTTCAAATACGTAGCCTCCATTTAGAAGTTATATGTGGTTTCCAGAATAAGAGAGTTTTTAGATAACGTTTTTCGATAATGCGAGGATCTGATGCCCCACGATATAAATCGACGAGACAATTGTAGATTCTCAATTGAAGCCTTTTACTCCAATATATTATTATTAATATTGATGAAGCTCTCGGCGAATATAAAGATCCTTTCGACTGAGTTCCTACCTACGTCTATGATTAATACAAAATTATTGTAAAAATATATACAATTAACACCTACCTATCTTGGAAGTATGCGATTAAGTTGAAACATTAATGACATTAAAACATTCTGTAGTACTCCTCCCTCTGGTTATTAGCAGGAGATATACAATAGAGTTGAAACCGCCTTTTTATTCTTATTATGAAATTGTACCTGATGCTTAAATAAAATCAACAGGCAACATTCTTACGCTTTATTATTTTTTAACTTTATTTTATCACAATTGGATATTTTATCATAGATATAAATATATGGTGTGAAAAATTTTTCTTCACTTATCCATCAACAAAATAACTTTTAACGCTACAATAACATATATTGTAATATGGACCTGAACAGCAGTTTTTATATTTTGGCTGTGTTGAACTCACAAGAAACAAAGACGTTTCCAATTTTTCGAGACTTACTTCATGCGCTCCTTGTATATGATTTGTTTCTTACCATTCTTTGACAGAAAATAAAAGTAATTTTTGTTTGGCGAGAAATGGTCTGA
This sequence comes from Diorhabda carinulata, assembly GCF_026250575.1. NCBI lineage: Eukaryota > Metazoa > Arthropoda > Insecta > Coleoptera > Chrysomelidae > Diorhabda > Diorhabda carinulata. Next base: position 33,124,086 of record NC_079460.1, on the reverse strand, counting down.
CATTGTAGGCTTATTTCGCCAATAATATCGTAAGAAGTAGGAGTTCAGAAGATATGAACCGCTTTTTACATAAAACATTATAATTTGTTCTTCACGGGGCTTAGATGAATTAATTTTTTTTATTGGCATTTTAATAAACAATGAGTAATGAGTCAAATCTCCCCAGCAACATGGGCACTTGAATCGGTGTATGGGGAGAGTTGACCTTACTATTTTTGGGAAAGGATAAATTAATTTCATCTTGAATCATAGCTTTATTAAGTTATCTTACACAATAATGAACTTGCTGTTTGTACTTACAGCAAGAAAAATACCAAAATATTCTAAAATAAACAAAAAACAACAATAAACATTTTTTAACATTCACGTTGTCACTTATTCATTATAATTTGGCAGTCTCAAAATATTTCAAATCGGATAAGTGTTTTCCATATAATATTGCCCAGAGAACTAGTTTCGATTATAATCGTGACAAAAAAATCATCCATATCTTCTGTAAGCCTTACACATAGCTCATGAGCATATCCACCATAGAAAACAGTACCAACGATCTTTCATGTCATGATTCTTCTTAATATTATCAACGTACGGTACATTTTCGTTATTAGAATTCGTTTTGCTATCGTATTTTTTGTTACGCATCTTTTTCGCATCTGGAAAAGAAACTCTGAAACAAATCTCAAGCAGAGTTATTCGTCGTCCAGCTATTAGAATATTTTTTTGAAGTCATTGCTGCAAATTAAAACATTTTCGTTTTTAGATTTCTTTTCGGTATTGTAATTATTTTGTTTCGCATCTGCGCATCTTTCTTGTTTCGAAAGCAAGCCGTAAACCAATCTCCCCCAGCAGAGTTATTTATGGTCCAGCTGTCAAGAAATTTTTTTAAATCACTGTTGAAAATTCAAATGCCAACTGCAAACTTCGTTTTTTGGTAAACCAAATTACATTTTCCTTAACTTCTCGTTGCTTACTGTAAATACCCGCGATGAATTTTTCTAATAGAAGCGTCTCCCTCAATTTCATCTATATTTTCGAATTATTTTTTTGTGTGCGTTTTTTTTCAGGAAGCGTGTATTGAAAGGGCATCGTGTATTTAAAAAAAAAGACACAAAACAAATGAAACTACGTTTAAAGTTCCCACAAAAAAAGATATACGAAACATTGACCATGTCTTCCGCATCCAACTTAATGCAATTCTTCCGTTCACATTAAGTTTACGGCATAGAAATCCTCTGATAATAAAGAAAAACCACTTAGCACACTTCAAGCTACATTCATCGATAATAGACTTATAGTATAAAATGTTCCTCAATAATCAGGACAGCAATCACAAAAATACTTATATTTAAAAAAAAATCATTCATGATTCATGATATAAAATGGTAACATGTTTGTAATTGGCTCTTTGCATGCACGGTTTTACATACCTCTATGTGAACAATGAGTGCAATAACTTTCCCTTCGCGTTAATTTTAAATACTATTTTGAAAGATGGTTCAACTCTTCCACCTCGGCTAGTTTCTTGGTTTTCCTTTATAGATACTTACATAATGGTGCTACTCTAATGTGAATCGATCTCATCGACATCAATTAAATAGTTCGTTTGACGAAAATAGTTTATTAATTACAATAAAGTAGTATATTCCCGTTCGATGAAAGAGAGCTTTCTGCTGTTTATAGGTTATAATGTATATCAACAGAAATTGAGTTTTTAATTTCAAATTAATTCGAAAACTTAAACGTATTTTCTGCAGCAGACAGTAGTACAATATTTTTACACTACCACTTGTATGTTGTGACTCTTTTGAAAATTTAGTTGACTGTATTTAAATTTGGCGACGACTACATTTTTCTACTTGGTTAAACAAGAATTTTATTTGGAACCGTATCAATTGCCGTTTTTACTTATACTCAAATTACCATTTTTCTTTATTTACAATCAATCGTATAAACTTTTTTACTGTGCAGGATATTTAACTAGAATTATTTTTCAACCTTTCAATTGTGTTTTGTGCTCGTACAAATAAGTTTCGTTAGTTTTAAGAAATTTATTTAGATTGTAGGTAGGTCTGAGATATATATGCTTTATTTTGTAGAATGCGCAATACAAACAGTCAAACAGTATTCTTAAATCTCCAAACAATAGCTTCAAAGGAAATGAATCAAGTCTATTATAATTTGTCAATACTAATAATTGCCTTGTAACTTAGTAACTTATGCAATTTAGTTTCATCTATTTCGTAAAAAAATTTATTGAAAAGTTCTTATATATATATATATACAATTAGTCTTGTCGTTAATCAGGTTCAGGTTAATGACTTTTTAGTAATAAACGACGACCGTATTTATACACTTAATACTATATAATTTTTTGTCGCAGATCTCTTCAGCATTCCCACTTTCAATGGAATATATCGATTTTAAATAGTAATCTGGGGAGAGGAATTGGGTCGGGATCAAAATCTATTTGTACAATAGCAAGACGAAGATATGGATTTGAGAAAATCCAAGCAAAATTATGTAGACGTTCTATGGAGATTATGCCTCACATTCAAACCGCAGCAACACTAGCATCTGAAACATGTAGATCCGTTTTTAAACATAGAAGATGGAATTGCTCCTCGATTCTAACTGCTCCTTATCTAACTCCAGACCTTACTAGATGTGAGTAAAATAATACCTTATTGTGTAATAAATGAAATCAACTTTGCCTGCCATTTCACTTTGTAAATATATCAATGAATCAACTTTATATGTGACCAAATGAAAATGGACGAATTTAAATCCAATCTAATTACATCGCATGGGGTCGAAAATAAACTCAATGTTTAGAAAAATTATGATTTACATGGCGATCCTCGGTTGAAATGTATTCTTTCGGGCAGATGTTGAAGAATATTACTTTTTGCACAATATCGTCTAAAATTCAGTTCAGCGCCTCGCTTGTCTTGGCATCACAGGGTTTTCTATTCTTTGATCTAACGATACAATTTGAAGCCATAACGACAGCACATACGCTGAATATCCTTAAACAACTGCAGGCTGGACCAACTGGCCAAGCAAAAATCTGTATGCAGGGCGCTGGTGAATTTTCAATCATTTTGATGAGCACTGATCAAATTGTGTCTATGGCCGTTAATAATAAGGGCATGGAGGTTGGGTAAAGGGCAGTGGATTATTGACTCTAGGCCTGCCCTTCTAAATAATGGAGCCACCTGGTACACAGATGGTTCCAGGATAAATGGCTTGGCTGCAGCTCAAAAAAAGCGAATTTTTTCTCGTTTGGGGAACTGTCTTTTAAGCCGAGGTATTCGCTGTGATGGAATGTGGACTCGTGATACCCAATCGATGCGATAGAAACACAGTAATTTCAATACGCTCAGACACCAGAGCTACTATACAAGCCATAACGTCCGGAACGGTGAGCTTAAGGCTTGTATTGGAGAGTAAGAATGTTCTACAACAGCTGGTAAGTGATGGCTGCAAGATCCAGCTCGTTAGAGCGCCCAGTCACTCTGACAATAAGGGTAACAATGTTCCAATTAAATAAACGCGAAATTCGACTAGTGACTGGACATTTAACCGGACACGGAGGAGGAAGAAACTTGAGACCACGTCTGTGAGTACCCAGCTCTCACACGGGCGCCATTCAAATATTTGGGTAATCCTCACAGCTTGCCTAGGGGCACGGCTCAAGCCAAAGCATCTGACTGGATTTTCAAACGACATGGGCCTTTAGTAATTTCAAGTGGGGCACGAGGGCTTATTTGCTTAACGGCCCTTATCCGCTCACTATTATACTACTAAACTATGATTTAAATTGCCGTGTACGATACCTATAGTTTCTCACCTCTCAAATCAATTCTTTAAACAGAAATCCTTACGTATCTCAAAGGTAGAAACTTTCTACTATTGGTCGTTTCCAACTAGCAATAGCATTGTATACAATTCTTGCATTAGTTATTCCACACACGAAATTGGCTAATGAGCTACCAACGTCTATAGAAGGGATACTATACCAACCTCCGTTAAATGAAATTCGTTTCTATGAAAACTTTCTAATCTTTTCAGACAATGTTCTTTTGTATTCGACGTAGAGAAACGGGAAGGAAAGTTCTCTATTCCGTGAATTGGAAAGCAAAAAAAACTTTTTGTTTGAGAAAACAGATCGGGCGTTTAATTGAAAAGATATTGTGACCATTCATTCTATTCATTGAAACTAGATATTTCAATAAGAATTTGCATCTTCAATTCTACTAGAGTCTCAATTGAATTCGAAAAGTTATAAAAAGGCAACTTTTGATAATTCTGATAATAGTAAATAAATCAACTTAGGTACTAAGAAAAGGATTATCGAAATGTAAATAGAGTAAATAAATAATTTCGGTTTCTAAAGTTCACTTTGTTTATTAAATAATCATACAAAAATAAAGCCTTAATATTCGAAGTATAGCTAGGCGTATTCTATGGTTTTAATCCAACGTGTAAAACCTTGGTAAAACCATTCTTTAAGCCTGGATGCAAAAAATTGTCGCACTGCATTTTAACATCTCCTTTGGATTCAAATTTTTTCTCAGCAACAATTTCGCCATAGCTCTGAATAAATATTAATTCTAATTCAAATATGCAAGGTCCAGACTAAATGCTGGATGTGGTAGGTGTTGAATATCGCCAAGTTCTTCCATCTTATTCGGTGTAAATTTCACAATCTGTAGTATTGTCTTCTTGTAAGAGGTTTCGGTTAACTAAACCTGGGTTTAGTTAACATACATTTGCATTACCTTCTTCTATATACTTGGCCACTAATATCTCGATCATCTGGAGTGATTTCGAAGTATACTAAACCTTCATAATTCCATCAGACACATAACAAGATTTTCCGCTCGAATCAACCTCTCTTTGCAACGGGTTCTTATAATTGTCAATTATTTAATCACTGATTTTTCATATTCGGGTTGTTTAGATAAATCCATTTTTGATCGCCAGTAACTATGAGTCTAATAAAACGATCATCTTTTGGCAGTACAAGGAGCTGTTTACATACCTCTACTCGATGTTTTACTTGAATCTTGGTTGATTCGTGTGGCACTATTCACAACTTTTATAGATATTACCTAATGATTTCAAATTCAGATGTATAATATCTTTAGAAGGTCCAAGAGAGTCCGATAATCGTGGAGTGCTGGTACTAGGTTGGTTTTCCACAGATCCCTTGTAATTTCATTATCTACACAGATGTTCGACATGAGCGCGAACGATCTTCAAGCGTCAAATTTCCGCCATTGAAACTTAAAACAAACGCTGTGCCGTCCGCTCATTAACTCCGCTGCCATGGTTGCTTTAAACTTTTATTTGCAATAATGTCTTAATACACGAATTTCATATTTTTGGCACTCTATATTACTACTATTTATTATAAAAACGTACTTCGTCGGCAATAAATAAAGAGAGAAAGTTTAATAAAAGTAAAGCAATTGAGAGACTAGCCTTAACAAGTTACGAAATGTTTAAATAGAGGCGTAGGAATTTTCTTCAGGTTCTTTGGTTTTAATGATCGGATCAAGTTACGAAGTATAGGCAGGCTAAAAGGTACTGAGTCAATGATTTTACACTGGCTTGTGACAATTGGAGTTTAAGCCTGGGCTCGGACCCAGAGTTAATAGTTCTGATAGAGAACATCGGGATACCACTACTATCTTTTGATTATATTGTCATGACGTCGAGTGGTGGAGATGGCAAACGAGGAGAATAACACGTTTTAATTTTAAGAACTAGTGGAGAGAGAAAGTGGTAAATCAATGTTCGTTCTCTCTCCTCGAATAGTACAATTTCACTTACATGCTTGCTCTCTGTATCTTTAATATTACCTCAATTACTGCGTTCGGCTATGTACATCTCATGACTCTGATCGTTCGGCCATTTTTTGAACACTGTGAGTGAATCTCTGCTCCGAATCTTGAAAGAGAGCTCTAATATTTGTTATGACTTTTGACGTTTCGTTAGACATTGCAATGCTTATTAATTGGCCATTTCATTCGTCAGTTGTCTTATTCCTAATAAAAAAGAACTGATTGAGTGTAATACTTCTCACCTCCAGAGGTCATGAATTGAGAGCCAGCTTCAGTACGAGTGAGTTTTTCATTGCTAGATAGCAAATAAGAATGTAAAAAGTCAATTTGTACACTCTCATAAGGCTCCACACTTCAATTATTTTGGGTTAAGTTTTTTTCGTTATTCGTTTACTGTTTGGCAATTACCACGATCGATCTGTACAGCCTATGATCACGTGATACAAATCGCTCCCTGCTCGCTCTGTTCCGTGAAAAATATTACCGAGCGCAACTATTGGTCTGAATAACATTGAAAATGAAAATTGGGCACGCTACTTTTCGGAAGGCAATGATAAATCACGGTATGGTGCCTAGTGCAACCTCTCCACATAGACTGTAGATTTACATTCTATATATGGTAACAGGGAAGCACAGCATAGGTAAAGTGAAAAGTCGCCTTCGTCCGAGCACGGACATGGTTCAAGAGGAAGAAATTCCCACTTTTAAATCTGAATATTTCCACTATGGGTATTTGAATATCACATATATCACAATAAGGTTATGTTCTAATTTTTAAGGCATATATCTAATATACTACTTACATTTATTTTTCAGCTACTCGAGAACAAGCTTACGTATATGCTATAAGTTCAGCAGCTCTTATTTACACCATGGCTCGTGGTTGCTCAAGTGGCACCTTACACCAATGCACATGTGCTAATAAAGCTACCACAGTTCCCGTCGGGGACTTCCAATGGGGTGGATGTAATGATAATGTTAAATGGGGTATCCAGTTCGCCAGAAGGTTCATAGACAACGTAGAAAAAAGTGCGCTAGTTACACGAAATAAAAGGAATGAAAAGGATGAGAAAATGCAGAATGGTGCAGAGACTGCAGGAGTAGAAAGATCTTCTATTGCAGCTGTAAATTTGCATAATAATAAAGTTGGTAGGAAGGTAATCATTCAATCATTATTTGATGAAACGTTTATTTTTATTTTATTATAAATCAGAATTTAGTACAATTTTTAGTAATTTCCTATTTCAGATTATGAGTGGTAGTCTACGCACCCAATGTAAATGTCATGGTGTGTCGGGTTCATGCAATATAAAAACATGCTGGAACGCACTTCCACCAATGTCTGAGATAGGTGTTAGATTGTTAGAACAATATACCAATGCTCTTAAGGTTCTTGGAAATGTAATAGATAGTACTGGTTCGGTGGAAATTTTACCGAAAAGTACGAAAAAAGCCTCCAGCACGCAACTTGTTTATATTTCCAAATCACCAGATTATTGTACTAGGGACGAAAGACTTGGCAGCTTTGGAACAGTTGGCAGGTGAGTTTAATATATTTTCCATGGGTTGTAAAAAGTTATTACGGGTAATTTCCTTGCCTCGGATAACTATTGAATTGTAAAACCTAATCGAAATCATTTTTTTAAGAGAAAATATGCACCTGACATTCTATTGTCGATTATTTTTTGTTGAGATTTTATTTTAAAAGGGTTATGTTTCTTGAACCGTAAAATCCGGCATCCAAATAAATACATAATGAATCAAATTTTACCCCATTCTTTATGAAATATTCGTTCCAAAATACATGTTATCTTTAATAGTGCCATAATTTCAAGACGAGCGTTCTACCTACAACGACCATAACTTTTTTACCTTAAGGGGTTTAAGCTTTCGATGTAGAGTGCAGCATAAGTTCGCTACTTATATCATATGTTTGTAATTTATTAATTACAACTGCTTATCTTACAGGTCTTTTTTATACCATCAACTAGGACATAATCGAGTAATTAGACAATGCACAATATTCTTACACCTCTTTTCAACCAATCGTCAATAGTGTACCTTTTGCTGCGTGATATACATTTTTCAGGCTTTCTCATATTGAGACATGTACTAAAATATTTAATAATTAGACAAAAATCTTCTATTTCATTTTCAGATATTGCAACGTTTCTTCAATTGGTCCAGAAAGTTGCAGGCAATTATGTTGTGGAAGAGGTTATAGGACAGTCGTGGAAGAAAAAATAGAGAGATGTCAATGCAAATTTTATAACTGTTGTTATGTCAAATGTAAAATTTGTCGAACTAAAACCAAAGTATATGAATGTTTATAAATTTTATTTTGTGTAAAAACATAAAAAGGAGGTTGCAATTAGCGCATTTGAATGTAAGCACTTTTCAAATACGATTAAATTATTTCATCATTTTGGGACCATAAGAGTCTGGTTTTGGTTAAAAAGAAGGCAGAATGTTGAAGATAGAAATTTACGTTAATTAATGCGCTAGCTGTACCCATGCCCACTCCATATTAGTGAAAAAAAAATTGTTTACGTAAGTGTTGAGCAATTGTTCATCAATATTTTGAAAAATCGCTATTTAGGATCTTCAACTATATAATTTTATACTATTAATGATTTTCTCCATTTGGCTTAATTATTAGGATTATTATTAAAGAGTATTTAATTACAACACGTGTATTCAAATTTTATACATAATAATTGGCTAAGATTTCATTGTTCAGTATTATTACGATCCATAAATAAGAAGGAAAAAAATACTTTTCATATGTTAGATATAATTTTTAATTTAAAGAAACTGAAAAGTTTTTGGTTTAACTACTACCATACAAAATGCATTAAATGTTTAGGATAGCGCAATGTTTAACTACATGCTTACTGAAAAGTGTAAAGACAAAACATTCACCTGAATTAGTGATATATGTTGAGACTTGTGAAGATCTTGTTATAACCGAAATAGTGCGTAAGTCTCAAAACTACGAAGTTATTAAACCTCGTTACAGATGCAACCAATAAACTATCGGAGACAAATATTTTTAATATCCTCTGGGCTGGGCAATAACTTAAAAATTGAATATGTACTTGAGCTTTGAATGAAATAAAGCTAGCAATAGTAGGGCTCACTGAATATTTTCAACATACTTTTTAGAAGAAAATTCTAATGATCCAGTACCCATGACAAAAAGCTAATAGAGCTCGTTACCAATTAGAAGAACGACGTAAATGATTAAGCATTGAAATCAATAAGTAACCGAAAACAACAATTTTGCAATTCCTCCAAATCTATTTCTGTAGAATAAAGCTGGTAAAATTTGGGATTTCCAAACTGCTGACAAAATTACAATCTATTTAGTGCTTCACAACTACAAAAGTTTCACCACTATCAATTATAAGAAAAAAAGCAATAAACTTAAATCTATTTATTAATTTAAATCAAAATACATACATGACTTCGACCTGTATATATCACTTACAAATCAATTTAAAAAATATGTACATATTGTATTTACCTATCATAATTCTTCATGTTCATCAGTTCTTTCTATAAAAACATAAACTATATAAATACAAAATTATATGCAGAAACCTGTTTTTCATTTACCTTTTTCACTAACAATAACAATATTTTCAGCTGGATCTGCATCCAATAAACCAGAATCTATTTTCTTTTGCAAATTTCTAATATCTTCATCATATGACTTCCATTCAGGTACGATTCTAACAGCTGCTGTTAACTTGGCTTCCTTTGTCATTGGATTATTACACTGAAGAAATATTTGAAATTTTGTAGCATTAACTTGGAGAAAACAATATTCCTCTTAATTGTCTAAATTTATACTTACTAAATCTATAGTCTTTGCTCTCTCCTTGGATTCATCATCACACCAAGTTTCACACCACAACCATTCTTGAGGCAACGACTTTATCGCAACCTGGTGAATCATATTATTTGGTAAATCCTGATCTAAATTTGAAAGACTATTAGGATCTTGGCTAAGAGCCTGGTATTGCCCTCTTAGTCTATCGCCAGCTGCTATCCTACGAAATCTCTTAAGATCAACTACATATAAGGCAGAAATGTGATACCTGAAAAAATATTTTCAATGTTACTATTCTGAGTATTAATGAAAGATATGAGATCTTTTTCTGCTGATATAGATGACATTTTATATATGATATAACTATACAGATTTTGTGTAATAAATATTATATCATATCTACAAGAATTGTTTGAAGTTTCCAATGTGAACAAAATACATGATGCTTAATTTTGAAAGTAAGTCGTTGTGACGATTTGAACAAAAATTAAAAAAATTGTCTAAGCTGTCATTACATCAGGCTGATGATGTCCGTTTATAAAGTCTAAAATATGCAATAATCACCGATTATATTGAAAAAGTTGTACTAGATGATCGGTTAGAATGACGGCAGTGGTTAGGGGTGTATATATATATATATATATATATATATATATATATATATATATATATATATATAGGTATATATATAGGATATATATATATAGGTATATATATATAGGATATATATATATATATATATATATATATATATATATATATATAGGATATATATATGGGTATATATATATAGGATATAGAATACGTTTGTCATATATTGACTAACCAAATAGACATGTGAATATTGGGTGTTGTGTTTATTCCCTTTGGATAAAAACGAATTCAAATGGATAAAGTAAAGTGTTTTAAACGCAAAGACAGAAACAACAAAAAACGTCAAAATAAATATGTATGCATCAGGATAACACCTACTCACACTCCAGTTGTTGCCATGGTTAATTCATATATTATTTTACTGTAACTACCTTCTGCCTTGTAGGTGGTTTCTCCAATAACCGTGTTTCCAAAAACGAAAACCGTCCATTTCTTTACGGGATTCACAGAATGGTGTATATCCATATGGAGCACCGCCTAAATCCAGCTGTTGAAGTTCTTTTAAATCTGCTCGTACAACCTACAATGATATAAGAAATTGCAATATAATTATGCACAAACAAATACTTATAAATAACCATAATAAACTGTAAGAAATAATCTGAACTTTTTGAAGTGTCATGTGAAGCATTGTTTGAAACATTTTATTGACTTCACATAATGTTTAAGTGAGTCTAGTTTGCCATTGAAACAATGAATACAATGTCATCGACTGACTGCAATCATTTGTCAAAGTAAATAAAATTACAAATGTGGATGTTTTAGAAATATTGTTAATAGAGTAGAATTGTTCATTAGATTGAATTTGTATCGAATTTTGATTATCTAAAATAGATTATGTTGATCTTATTAATTATCTCTTGTAATAGGAAAAAAAATTAAAATTACCTGGTCAGCATCTACGAATATAATTTTCTTAACATCTAGAGGAAATAACACATCCAGGAATAAGATTTTGTAACCCCAAATTATTCTTTGCTTTTCAGTTTGTTGATGTAGCCATCTTGGCCATTTATATTGTACTAACTCATATTCAAAGTGATATTCTTTCGCCATATATGGTAAAAAGTCCTATAAATTCAAAGTGCATGATTAACAAAAATATTCTGAGCGATTAAATAACTACTTTTCTATTACCAAAAGTACGAATTACGCGGTACACAGAATAAACGTGAACATGACGCACTCTAGTAGTTCATAAATGTCAAAAATGCACCGGGAATTAAAGCCGCACGAAATGAACGCGAACATGACGCTGGTTCGTCTTAAAAGTACATGTATATTGAGGTGACTGAAATTTAAACTGTCATGAACGATTTTGAATTATTTATAATGTATTATACAAAGTGTTTCAACACTTAATGCAAAAAATTCTGTAGTAGATGACATGAAAATAATGCTGTAACATAAAAAATTTTCTCATATGACCCTTCGTTTCTTAGTTATGGGCCTTCGAAGTTAGAAACCAGAACTTAGATTTAAGTATATTTTCCAAATTATACTTTCAGACATAATGACTTTTTAATGGATGATTACGTCTGTCCATATAGTGTGTTTGACGGATTTTTTAAGTTTTTTAATTTATAATTATTAAATTACTATGTGGAATTACAAGGTACACTAGGAAAGTGAGGTTATGTTTTTGACGTTCAGCGCATAAAAAGTAGAGTTGGTTAAATTCGACGTCACAAGCGTGGTCATTATGTGCATTATCACATGTCCCCAGAATCTATGTCTTCTTTTTATATGTTTTGAAAATGTTTATTCTTTTTTAAACATAACAAGGTTTGTTAGAAGTAGAATATGATTTGGTAATTTAAATAGAAACGATATTTATTAAGGTTAAAATATTAAAACCTTATGAAGAATACATTACCTTAATTTGAGGAGAGAGATAATTTTTGAGGAACCAAAATTTAACAGGCGTTTTGGTATGTTTCAAAACTGACAGCATCATAATTCGTAGGAATCTTTCATATAAGTGACCAGAAGCAAGAGAAAATATGTTTAATTTTTCGTCTTGTTCATCTTCACTACTTTTAAAGGAGCTGAAATTAAATTACAATTGTTTATAATATTTACTAAGGTTGTCCAATATCTAAATGGGATAATAACTATTTATGGTTAATCATATATTGATCTCATTTATTTATAAATGACAGTAATAAAACTTTAAAAATTGTGACTGTTTACCTTGCTATAGAGCTCCAAATTCCGTTACCGTTATCCTCATCTGACAGCAAATCCACATTCATTTTATCTGGTTTCTTCTGCACTCTCAATTTAACAATATGAGATCTTAAAGAACTAATAAGTACTTTGATATCAGTTGAATTGTCGGGTGTGTCGCTTCCGTCATGGCTACAAAAATGTTTCATGTTTGTCACAAAAAAACTATATTCCACAATAAAAATATTTTGTGCGTAAGGCATGAGAGTAAGAATTTCTTAGTTCTGAGCTGTCATTGCAGTTGTCAAAATCTATTACTGTCTTCTAATTTAATACACTTGTGATTGTTATAAATAATTTCAAGAATGTAATATAAATAGAACCTGAATTTATTGGGAAATAATAGCTTTTTACTATTGTTTCTTTACTAACGGGTGACACTGAAATAAGTTTGTATTGGGAATAAAATAATTTGTATTATGAATAAACAAATTGTTCACCGATAGAGAAATTCAGTATATCATTTACTTCACCATGTATAACATTACCTAACTATATTGTAAATATCAGCGCTTCTGCCCTGTCTTAATCGCAGGATCCAAGCACCTGGGTTGGCTTTTAATTGGAAATAACCCAAATTGGCCATCACTATAGTATCCACAATAACAGGTTGACTGTCTGTACCCAGAGTTATCTGTAAACCTCTTGGAGGGCTGCCGGTGTTTTGTTCAAAACAATGACCTTCGAGAAGGAGATATTCCAGTTCATATTCACTAAGCATAAAAAATATATAAATAAAATCAAATTGTAAATGCTAAATGGTTTTAAATTGTGCTAACGGATTTTAATAATACATCAATAAATTACATTGCATAACCATTTTTATTCAACTCATTTTGTAAAAAGTTTTTTAATAAAAGTATTTTACGAGATTCTTGCAATTGAAAATGAAGTAGGATATTAATTTAATTTGTCTCTAGGCAACATGAGTCGCTAATTAGAATATTCTCGTAGAAACATGAAATGTAAAAATAAAAGCGGGTACAACTAATTTGTCATACACAAAGCTATAATGTTGACCTGCATATAAAATTTTTAATGAGAAAAAAGTTATTTCATTTCGCCCATAGGCAATAGGAAAGTCTGGATGCACGAAAAAAGTAAAACCTCAATAGTTTTTTAGATTAGAAGTAAAACTTGATTTAACTATAACAGTATTTGATTACAAAGGTCTAGAGACTATCATGAGCCGATATTTTTAAAATCAATAAAAGATTTTATTCCTCCTGATTATGTTAAAACTCATGAGGGAAATAAAAAAAATTCACACACTTACTTTAAAGAAGATACTTAAGAAATACTGTGAAAAGAGATGGTACAGTGATATAATCTGTTTGTACAAAATTTGTTATTGAAGAAATGATTTCAAAACAAAACGTGAGGGTACTTTTCCTTCTAGCATATTTCTGTGGATAGAGCCTGTTCATAACTCTTAAATGTTCTTGAATAACCAATAATTACACACTCAATGCAATGCAATTGATAATAGTTTAAAAAGTATATTAGATATAACTATGTAAAAAGAATTTTGTACCTGTGGACATTACTCTCAACATTCTCCAGTCTTATATTATCTAAATCATAAACAGATCGTACTACTTCAACTAACCAATTTTCAGGTACATGATAATTTTGAGTTAAAAGCGGTGATGTAGGCATATTGTTAAATCTTGCTATTGGACCTGATAGTTGTTTGCCATCTTCTCCAAATTGAATTTCTGGTTCTAATACAAATCGATAAAAGCTAAAAAAGTATTTAGATATAATATAAACAAGTAAAAGAAATGTTGTAAAAGATTGAAAAGAAATTTGAGAAAGAATATTTAGAAGTGTTGGAAATGAAATATACATGTATGTACAATTTGTTTCATAAACTTTCTCAAAAGTGTTCAATGAGGAAAATTTTATATTGCAATTTCCAATAGATATTGTTTATAATAGACTTCAAGAGTAAAAGTAGAAGACTTACCTTTTAACTGGCATATCACTATTCTTTTCAACACTATTTAGAAATACTCTAATTCTACAATTCAATACTTCTTGCATAACTTGTAAGATAGGACCCAACTTTTGTGCTCCTCTTGAAACAGGATCGACGATTGCAGTAATATCAAATGCAACTCTATCAAGATGAGATGGAGGAATTTTGATTACAGAATGTTCATCTCCAGAAAATTTTATTTCAAATCTAGATCTAGTTTGAGGTCTTGCAATAAGCAGAGAAATTATTTTCATTAATGAGTTACTGGTCATTTCTACAAACAATTTAAATCGAGATAACATCTAATAAGACAAAATTACATATAATATTAATATATTATTATCAAAAAACTATCTGATATCGAGAAAAGTATGACAATAGAATATAGGAAATAATCATCAATTTATTTCCAATATCAGAGATAAAACAAATGCAATTTCATTTAAACAAATACATGTGCCTTTCAGTTTAAATTTTACATGTGTCATTGTTCGTGGATTACTAAAAGGTTGTCACAAAATATTGTACATCAGGATATTATTTATCTATCATGAATATATACATATGATGAGTTACTAACCTTCATCTTCATCGGAGTCTTTATCTAATGCACTTTTAATTTTCTCCCAATAGGTGTTGGAACTGTACCTATCTAAGAGGCTAAAATCTTCTGAATTAAACTCTTCATTCTCATCTAAAGGACCTAGAACTCTTCCATTAGCGATCACGGCTCTCTGGCTTTCTTTCAATTGTAGTACTCTCTGACAATAAACTCTTAACATTTTGAGGTTCAACTCTTGGGAATCAATTTTAGATCGAACAACATTCTGAAATATAATTGAAATTTGATAAAATTTTAAAACTGTTTTAATATTAATCTGGAAACATTGACAAGTCTTTTTACACATCAGAAATAGAAAAGGAAGTCAGCTCAAACATTGGTACTCTTAGGCTGGTTTCGAGTTAAAATAGACAACCCATTTAACCCTATTCTTGACAACTACTGATAACTTCAACTAACTATATATCAAACACAAGAAAACATTATGGCAATTCACTTTAGATGGTAAGAGTTAGAATATAATTAACAATTTCCCACAAATATTTCATCAGCCTCAATATAAATCAAATTTGTTAATGTAAACAAAGAGAATGAAAATTACTTACCGGTATATCTATTTTTTCGCCGAGTTCCAATTTTACCATGACATTGTCATCTTTCAAAAGTGATACTACAAAGCTCAGTGCTTTTTCAGGAGGCAATTCTTGTAGTGCTGCTAACACGATTTTGTTTAGCGTATTATCTTTTTCACCATTAACGTTGGGCAAAAAACTCACTCTCACGTGACTTTCCGATTTCTAAGTGAAATAGAATCTATTAATAAAAATTTTGTATTTACCTTACAAAAAGACATAAAGTAATCAAGCAAATTAAACTCCAAACTCATCTCTACAAAGTTATAATACACAAAATTGTAAATAAAGACTTTCTTTGTAAGTTTCAACATTCAATCATCTTCATATTAACTTTAAAACTGTAAATGTTATATAAATTATTGTTTTAGTGTTCAAGTCAATTCAAATAAATAAAAAATACATGAAAATATTACCAAATGTTCCAAGGCATCTTTCAATAATCTTCTCGACTTTTTACAGCTTAAATCACCAATAACCCAATATGTCATAGAATGATATTTGCTTCCCTTTTTAGGTACTGCAAAATACCTCAAGTTTTCTATAGCAGTGGCGGTCATATCTCTTGCACTAAGTTTCAACAACATATCCAAATTATTAGTACTACTCGGAGTGCCTATAATCAAATGGTTCAAGTTATCTTAAATTCATATAGTTTTTGTAACATATATATTCTCATGGATAAATAATCTTAATTTCAAAATATATCAAAACAAAAAAGTGAACACATGTTAGGATTCGATTCTCTGCCCTAGTATACCAGTGGATGAATGCAATCATTTTATTGGTTACTTTTACCTTGAAAAGTTATTAATTCTTTGTATACAAAGGTTTTCTTTGGTTACTTCTTATAAGCATCATTGTTGATAGACTACTGATGTTTGCATTATTTGTACTTTTTGACATAAAAAATAACTCGTTGGTATTGAAATTTAGGGTAAAATCAGTTTGTATTATAAATCGCTGATAACATCTGAATAATAATACTAAATAACTGAAATTGAATAAATGTCTATAAATACAGAAAAACTAATGATATACATATTGAATACCATGAAAAAAATTAGCGAATGAAACTAAAATAAAAATAGAAGGTTCTCATTTGGATAAAAACACCAAAATCACCCTTATGATATTTATCTAGCATTACAAAATTTGTTAATATGTTTGTAAAATGTGCAATTATTTTCAATAACATTCATTAACTATTAGTGGAAGCAAGATTTGGTTTATGGTTCATCCTTTGTATAATATAATTCCAATAGTATGTACTAGCATCCCGCCTAATGTAATAATTTTTACTTGTTTCACAAAAATATCTCACCTGTCATATCAAGATGTGGCGATTTTTCTTTATTCAATATTCTATAATTTAACCTAGGCATTACTTTTGGCTGATTCATAATATAGTCTAATACATCATCAGAATCTAACAATTTGCCTCTATAAACACTCTTTTGAAAATTAGGGGTTTGGGTCATAACTTCTTGAAGAATGGTTTCCTCAAAATCATCTACGTTGATCTGACTCTGAGGAAGAGGTATTCCATTCAACAGAGCTTGAGGAAACGATTTGAGGCCTGTTCGTTCAATAAAGTCGGCTGATAATTGTCTTCCAAAATCGTAAACAGAATCTTCACCTAAAACAACAATAAATAATTATAAATTGAAATCTATATAGTACCATTAGAAACATACCTAAAATATCGACGGGATCTTCATCATAATCTTTTCTAAGTTGTTTTTTAACGTCGTCAATGGTCAGCTTGTCTTGAGACGATTGCAATAAAGTTCTAACAAAAGTTAGTGCCGTAGGAGCATCTTTAGTTTGTGTAACATAGTTAAGAGCACATTGCATTGCTACACCAACATCTTCTAAGCCCGTCACTTCAGAATTAGCTGTCACATTGAAAACTAATCCTACTCTTATAGGTGCAAGGTGAATAACAAAAGACTCTACTAATTTTAGCAAACCAGAAGATGATTTTTCTTTTGGATCAATAATGAGTACCTAAATCAACAATAAATATGAATTAATTTTACATTCCAAAGAAAATAAGTCGGAGTAAGTAATATTCTGAACAATGTATGTCATTAAGTGATGAAGTGCAGCTGATGTAGAGAGATAGATTTTACTTGGAACTTTTTGTACTAATTTACTCACTTAGACCATGTTATAAGAATTTATATAAATTGAGAGTTATTACAAGTTTTTTGGTAAAAGCTTCATTCTTTTTCAGATAACCAGCCTTGCTAAACTTGCAATAAATAGTAACACAAATGTCTTATTAAATTAAAAAAATATGCAGGATAATTTTTAGAAAATTGAGGATCTTACAGTGTAATCAGCCAAAATATATAGATAATTTACAAAGTGTTTCTGAAAAAATTGTAGCTGCCCATACTTAAGACACGTATTATTTCAGATATTTCACGCCTATTTGCCAAATCAAATGAGAAGTTATTCATTTTTTGTTAATAATTATCTCTTGTTCTATTGATTGCACTTACAAGATTGTATAAATTTCTTCTTATTTGCCGCAACATACCAGGAAATGTCGGTCTCAACAATTCCATTAGTGATTTCGACCACATAGCATACCTGCAAATATTTTTCAAGTAAAAATACTGGACTAATTAATTATTAGATAATAGATAATGTATTTTTAGCCAAACAAGTAGTATATTTTATAGGAAAGATTAGTTAAATATTGCCCTTTATTTTTACACAAATTAAAATTGAAGATATAACATATATCTAATGATGAACTAATATAAATATTGTAGTTGTTCATAAATAAGTTATTTAATCTTATTTCTTCATCTTATGGTTCACGATTTTCTTTACTTCGAGAAACTAAGGCTTAAGACCATTTATATATTCCTTCATAAATTAACATTTATTTGTTAAACGGAGGCGCAATGGACAAGAGAAATATAAAGAGGGTTGAAGGTTTTGTATAAAAAATAGATGCCAATTCTCATACTTTCAAATAGAAGACATAAATTAAGTTAATAATCTAAGTATTCAGATGATATATGATATATTTCAAAATTTATCGGGGCTCATATTCCAAGGAACTAGTTCTCTCAAATTCTGGTTTTACAAGAGCAAAGCTGAGTTTTTATGTTGTATTTTTAGTACTACTGTATTTAATACATAGAAACATGAGTGGAATAATAGAAGAGACTATCATTTCTGTTTCCAGACAACAAGAATATGTAAAATTTATTGAATTTGAAATCTAACAGATCTATTGATTTTCATCTATCAATCCACTAAATTTATACAATACAAATAATAATTAATGTATTGAAACGAACAAGTCAAATGATTCAATTGAGTATTTGCAAAGGAATAGCAATTTCGACAGCATACTATAGAAATTCATAAAACTATATTGGTCAAGATCTAAAGGAAACTGAGAAAATTGTTGATTTTAATCAAAGTATTTTTAACTTTTTTTCATTTTGATGCTTCCTTGGAAAGTTGCAAATGTATTGGACAGATTCAATGGCTCTTTGTATACACATTACATCTTATAAATATATAATTATAAAAATTTTTGTATTGAATACTTACTTTGGATTTTGTTCAATGTCATTGATCCAGTTGATAGCAGAATCTCTAATGTCAATAGCAAAATCTTGACCACTACTATCTTCTTCAAAGTCTAGTCCCATTAAAGAGGACATTCGTTTATTTCCTACACCTAGTGCATGTAATCCTTCCATAGTTCTAAGTTCTTGACGTAACACTTCCAAAATACCATAAACATCAACTAAATCAATATCATAAAACATGCCGTTTATAAAAAGGGCAGTATCAGAAGGTTGTAGATTTAGATGGGAGCCAAATAGTTCACTGTTTTTCTTCATTTCTGCCTTCAAATTTGGGTTAACTACTGTTTTTGCTAATCCTTTAGCCTACCAGATAAAAAACATAAAACAAATGAATAAAGAGGATTTATCATCAAGTGACCTTAATATTTTCATGTTATATTTGATTGGAAAAGAGTGCTACATTCCTGGTTTAGGTGAATGGTAAAAATCTATAAATATGCTATAATTATGGCTCAAATAATGACTCCTGAGGAACTTGGTGAGAGTATGATATTCATCTTGTTTGTTCTTACTTGTAGTAATCGTATTTTGTATCAATTATAATCCATTTAATTAATTAATGTGGTTCTTAATTTTTTGCACTTTTTCCAAGATGTTTGCTGCTATTTTTTGCTATTAGCCTCCCATATTAGCTAATTAGTTAAGTACTGCTTCTGCTCCTCCACAACTTCCTCAATTTTTAATTGTGGTTTGTCAATTTTACATAAATTATTTCATACTCATTCTAACTTTATATTTTCACGCACCAGTTTATGTACAATAAATATTGGTACATGGGTATTTTGAAAGTGAACAAAATGGTAGCTTAAAATTATTGTTAAAAACAGGAAATGAACATTACCTGCATAGGAAAGTTTTGGGCTGTATTAGTTAGTATTTTCAAAGCTTCTTCCTTAGGAGCATTCATAATCCTCTCAGCTGCTTGTAAACTTAATTCTTGGAACTGCCAAACTTTAAGTGGTGCCAATTCACTAGAAGTATCTTCTAAATGTGTTTTAAATTTTTCTAACTGACTATGGAGATGGGGGAAAATTTCTCTAAAAATTATGTGCTTTCATAAATTTGAAATAAGTTTTAGAATTAAAAAAGCTATATTAAAATGGAAATATAGTTATTATATCTAACACATGTTAAGATTGTTATATACAGGTCAATGTAAATTTAAAAGACTTGTCTTACCTCAATTTTTTAAAATCAAAACCTTCCAATTCAGTGTCTTCATCTTGTTGGGAAGTTTCTGCAGAATTCTGATCTTCATGTAACTCAGTGTCATCTTGAGCTTTATATTCAGTTGATTTCATTTGTAATTCTACCCCATAGCCAGATAATCTCAGTTTTCTTGAATCATTTTTCTGAAATGTTTTTAAAACAATTACTAATTATCTGGTATATATTTGTAATGTACTGTTTTATTAAATACTGCCTTATAATTTGAGAATTAAAAATATGAATTGAAATATAAAAATATTAGTGTCCTAAAAGATGACAAAGATAATAGTACCCTTGACATTACTCAAATGAGGTAATTGTTCAAATAGGAAATTCTGTGAAATTGGTTCATCAAAAAACATGAAATTTCAGGTTTGTTGAAAGTACATAAATTTTTCTTTACCTTGATATAGTGACGGATAATATAATCAATTTTACCATCAACAGTTGCATTTTTCAAGACTTCATGAAATTTTCCAAATGATTCACTACCAATTTGCCCATAAAGTACCGCTACTAAAGATCGATTTGCAGAGCCTGGGAAGTGATTATCTATTCTGTACACATCAATTTTTCTGTGATTTTTAGTTGGCTGAAAAGTCAGTGAAACAACAAAATTATAAAGTATTTCATACTTTACACAGTAACGATTAATATATTTGACTTTCATTAAATATGCAAAATGTATAGAGATGAAAGTCCAATTCAATATAAAAAATATATTCATGAGATATCTAATGCATGATCAAATATGTTATACTAACAAACTATTTATTACTACCACTATACCAAAACTCACTATAAACCACTAGGACTGATGTGCATTTGATGACTACTAATCATCTTCAGTAATTGAAGGCGAGCTGGTTATCAAAAACAGGTGTTAGAGAGTGTATTTGTAGGTTTTAGTGTATATGAATTTCCCCAAATATATTAGAGACTTGTTAGTTAATACTGTACAAAATTATCTATAAATATTGATTGATATTTTTTGTTAAGTTTTGGTGTTTGATTTTTTTAACTATGATAGTCTAAGGAGGCTTAGCTGAATTCATTAAAGTCTCTGAAATGAAGAGAGTAAATAAAGTAATAAATAAAAAGGTAGGGGGATTGCACAAAAATTTCAGAATAATTGGTGAAAGAAGTTGAATTTTTACAATACAAAATGAGAATAAATCTTGTTGCAGAAGACTAAATTTGGAGTTTGCACTTATATGCATTTGTCAAAATCTTAAAAAAACATGTAGAAACTATGAATATAAGTTTTAGAATAAACTGATTTGAAATAAACATATATTTTAAAAAAATTATTTTCACTTACTCCATTTATTAGAGATTTGACTTTTTCTATATCACAAACTACTGTCCCTCCAATGTCAGCAACTGTTGGACAATCCGGCAAATGCAATTCTTGGGCTATTTGACTAAACATTTGTACTTTTGGTGAGTAAATATGTAAAGATAATCCTAGCTTTAATACTGACATTTGCGAGTCTGTTAAAAATTTCGAAGCATGTTTAATTATAATTTGGTACTGTTCATACTCATTTTCTGTAAAAATCCAAGTTAATTATATGAGAATATGAAAAAAAACAGCTGTCATTACTCGAAGATATTAGTGGCGGATTTAATGAACTTATTGAATCCACAAAGCCCCAGAAGAAGTCGATATTCTCGTCTGCTAAATACTCTGCAGTTTCTAGAACGAGGGGCGTTGATTGCCATTTAGCTTCAAGAAGAGTTGTTACAGATTTAGATTTTTTAGATTTTCCTTCCACGTGTTCTTTTACACTTAATAACAATAAGATACTTATAGTGAACGGTATGAATTGCATTCTGTAACAGATAAACATAACCTTAAGTAATCTGGAATGTTTATTATTTGTATTTAGCTTACCTAGACAATTGCTTTGAAATCAGAAGTAATTATTACGTTGATACGTTTATTTTCATAGCCTGAGTATTAGCAGAAGATTGGAAATTATTTTATAATAAATTTAAATATTTACTGAAACATCTTAGCAAGCTGACCAGTCACCCTGAACACGGTTATCAATTTCAAACCAATCAGGTGTAGCCACCGCATGTGCAAGTGAAATAAAAGTGGATACCAACTAGAAAAAATAAAATTTCTACTTTCATGGAAAATTGAGCTCTCTGATGTATAATTATATTTGATTGTGTGACAGATTATTACAGTAGATTATTAAGGTAGACGTTTATTATAACATAAAAAATATCATCATCTATCTAGATGTAGCGAGAAAACATCAATATACTAATATGTAGATAGGCAACTTAGCTTACATTGTTTTTTAGCAATGCTTGTAATAGGGCTCTATTCATTGGTTATTTGTGAAATTATCAAAATTGCGTATATAGTTTAACTCTTATTAAAAAGAATCATTCATATATCACTTAATTACATTATTGAATAGTAATATTTTGTTGAATGAAATTATTAGGTCCATCAAAATTGGAAAGAAACTGATAAAATAATATCATGTTTCACATAATGCCACTTACTTTTTTTTGTAGGATATAAAAGCACAGTTGAAAGTTTGATACTAGATATAACCGCCATACATTTACATAGAAGTTGGTATTAGAAGTAAAAATAAGGAAAATATATAAATATGTCAATATTAACAATAAAAAATATCACAAAAATCTGTAAAGAACAGATCAGTCCTTGATATTTCACATAGATACCTAATTGAATCTTTCTTGATATTCTTTTTTTTTAATTATATTTAATATTTTTTCCATTATATATAAAATATTTTCATTATTGGTACTGCTCTACGGCAGAAGCTTTTCCACATTTAATTGGGATCTTTTGAGTCAATGAAGAAATGAAAAAAAGAAAATATTAGTATATAAGTTAAAATTGTATGAGTTTATAGCACAATAGATCTCAAATCACTGTTGTGATCAATGACTCATCACATAATCAGGCCTAGTTTAAATGATGGGTGAATGTACCTTGGAGTTGCAACATTTTATATCCAGAACTAATATATGCGCACCAGCATCAACATTTTCTTTGAAGTTCTGGTCGGCTTACTGGAGTTGATGATGGCCAAATCAAAGTCATAATTGAAGAGGATTGCCATATAACTTTTCGAGAGGTTGCGAAGAGGCTACATGTATCTCACACAACAATTGAAAAGCACTTAAAATGTCTTGAGCTAGTTAAGAAGCTTCATATTTGGGTACCTCACGAATTGAAAGAAATCATTTAATACAAAGAATCAAAATTTGCGATATGCACCTTAAACGATATGAAGCCGACCCTTTCTTGAAAAGAATCATAACTTTTGATGAGAAATGGGTCTTGTACAGTAATATAGTTCGAAAACGATCATGGAGTAAACACGATGAACCAGCAGAAATCACATCGAAAGCTAAAAATAACAAAAAAAGCTCATGCTGTCAGTTTGGTGGAATTACAAAAGTGTTGTGTTTTTTGAGCTACTTCCAAGGAACTGGATGAAGCAATCAAATAAAAACGGCCAGAATTGTCAAATCGGAAAGGTTTAGTGTTCCACCGTATAATGCAAGGCTTCGCACATCTTTGACAACTCGTGGGAGTTGGGCTGGGAAGTGATGCCACATCCCCCATACAGACCTAATCTGGCACGATCTGATTACTATTTATTTCGAAGTTTTCAGAATTCTTTGAATAGTAAAACTTTCACAAATGACGATGATCTTCAATCTCACCTGATAAGGATAGAAATTTTATGAGCGAGGAATCATGAAGCTGAAAGAAAGATGGCAAAAGGTGTTTGAGCAAAATAGAAAATATATAATTGATTAAAAACTATTCTTTGTTAAAAAAGTGTTTTATTTTATTTTTGAATACCAAAATTTCAGATACGAAAAAAAGTTAAATCAATTCGGATTAATTTTTGTAAAGAATTTTCTATAACTATATCCACCCATCGTTGGAAAATTTTGGTGCAGCGCACAAATTTCAAACTCGGGATTCTATCCAAAGTTGCAGCATTTGAAAACAGCAATTCTAGTCGTTGTTTGGAATGTAATTTTAGATCAATTTAATGCTGCTAGTAAGATGCTTCCAGAATCTCAAGCTGAGTTGTCATCTGTTGTGCAGATCTCTAGTTCTCTGGCTCTATTCTTTCAGGACACGAGAGACAGATAATTTCCTGAATATGAAGAAAAAGCTAAAACACTATCCGTAGTCCAAGATTATTATCTTTACAAGAACCAGCTCCTCCTTATAATTTGAAAAATAATAAATTTTGTCAACGATATTTTTGATTTTGTTCACCCCAAATACGGGAAAGGTAAGGAAAAGAAGTACTTTTGAGAGTTTCAATTAGAACCTTATGAGATGGGGAAAACAACGTAAGAGGCAGTAGTATAACCATGTAAGACGGATGGACGAGAACAGATTTCCGAGAATAGTCCTAGAAAACAATCCGTCTAGCTCAAGGCCTCGCGGGAGACCACCTAAAAGGTGGAAAGATAGTTGGCATTCCACCTCTCAGGAAATGATGCAGAGGCAGCTTCAGAATTAACAGATCGACAGATCTCCAAGAAGTAGAAGAAGAAGAAGAATTAGAACCTGAAAAAAATTCACTACAAGTATATTGGTTATTAATGATTTCTTACAAAAAAATTTATTAATTATATTTTTCCAAGTTGAATTACAGCAGTGATTAGAACCAAATGATGATTTAGAACTTCAATAACTACATATAAAAGCCATTAAATTGATAAGCCTAAGCCTAGGAAACCAGCTGAAGAAGTTACTTCCTATAGACTAATCAGATTACTGTCTAAAATTATTAAAAATCAGAATAATACGAATTCTCAATGTAAACCAAGTTATTTCAAAGCATCAATTCGAAATATGCTGCCATTCAGCAAATGTAAAGGATAACAAATAAAATCATGGAAGACTTGGCAGATAAAAAGTATTGCTTCGGGATATATTTCGATATGAGCCAAGCCTTTGATAAAGCCTGGCAATTAGATCTATTTTACAAAATAACAATATTCCATCCTCTAGATTATTTCCTCATTCAAAAATTCTACTTTGAAGATAAGTACTTCATAGTTAAGTACCCAGACGAATACTCAACAATATACCTAATTAACGCAGGTATATCTCAAGGTAGCGCTTTAGGTTCAGTTCTATATCTTCTTTACACAGACAATTCATCCATAACATTCAATATATTTGGTGCAACATATGCCGTTCACACTGCTTTAGTAGCTGCATACCATGATCCTCAAACCGCACAACAAATACTTCACACAAATCAGGAAAAATTTGATGAATTCAAGTTTACGAGTATAAATCCATCAACTTGTCCTTCAGAGACAGATGAGGAAACTATTCCCCAACTCCACTTAATAAACGAGAGTGAGAATTCTACAGCCAAATATCTTCAAGTCCATATTGATAGGAGACTTTCATGGAAGAAATGGAATTTAGACAACTATATAGAATGATTGGAGGAAAATCACAACTATCTCTCGAGTATAAATTATTAATATAAGACAATATTCAAAGCTTTTTGGACATATAGAATTCAGCTATGGGATTCAGCGTCTTCTTTAAATATAAATATTATCGAGAGATTCCAATCAAAAGTTATGAGGAAGATAACAATTGCTCTGTGGTCACCGGTGAAAACTACAATAAAGCCTTCAGTCTTCCAATCGACTGGCTCAAAATTCATTATCCGTCGTAGGCTTAAAAATTCACCACTTCTCACATCACTAATAGATTTAACGTATTTTATATGGATTAAAAGTTTTAAGTAATGTCCTTTATGTACACTATTGGATTCTAGCATATTTTTTTAAGTTAACTAAAAGTGTTGATTAAGTAATTCCTTCTATATTTACTGTTATATTTGACTAACTTTAATTTTGATATACCTAGGTTTAATATATTTGTGATACATGTTTTGTGGTATTGGCTATTAAGAAGTTGTATAAACGAGATAATTAGAGAGGAAAACCACAGGGTTCTACTCCACAACTCGAAATGGAATATGCCATAAATAGATACTCAAGTTGTATCAACTATACTTACCTTTTTAAATATTCGTTTAGATAATTGCTATTAAAGTAAAGACACCGCAATTGTTGTTCTTTATTGTCATTTGTGCTATATTAACAACATTAAACAGTACTAGTTTGAATTATTTATTTCATCGTTTTCAATATTATAATACTTTTCACTAATAAAAAAAAACTTTCAACCTTAAATCAATATTTTGGTGACTTATACATTAGGTTTATATTAAATTCCTGCAAACTTAATCGCTATACGTTTGACGTTTCCATAAAAAAGTATAGATTTATTTGGATAATTCGACTCGAATTTTCCTTTACTCATTGGCAGGTTTTTCATAATTATTTGCCATGTTATTTGTAATTCAACTATATTTCGATGTGTTTCTAATTAAAAAAAAATGATGCTTAGTCCATATTATAAACAATGTCTATGAGTAATTATTGGAAACTATGGTTCAAATTCAAAATATTATGTTATAAACAAATATTTACCACATGAATTTATTTTTGTGAAATCATATCGAATGAAAAAAGTCTAGTCAGTTATTTTTTCAAATGAAATACTTTTAAAACCTTACACTTATAAGTCTAAATTGTACTAATATCTTTTTTCCAACTTTTTGAAACTATTTTCATTCGATCATATTTATCAAAATACAAAGTCACGCTCGCCTATATACAGACAAAAAGGCTTTATAAAAAAACCTGGCGTACCAGTCGAGTATTTTAATAATTTCTATCGCTACTTTTTATATACACTAACAATAACATCATATTGTATAAAATGTTTTATTTTTTATGCACTCAGTCATTTACAAGTTTACACACAACAAACGGAAAGATGTTGGTCTGACCTGCAGACATATTGAAAGTATTTAACACAAAATAGTTTAATAATCCTAATTGGATATTGACAAAACAGAAGATTGAATCAAACAAAAAGAGCAAAGTAGAACAGCTGAAGAAATAATCATTTGGATACAATTGAATGAATTAAGTAATTATATAAAATTCAAGTCAATATCAACAATTAATGCGAGAAATATTTTTTGTCTTTGTATTTCATGGTAAGTACTATAGTTATAATGTCGAGTTTGAGATTAAGAAATTACACAAAATTATTGACAAATACATAATTTCATTACTATAGAGTTTTTTTTGATGATGTATCAATAAAATACACAGATAGAAAGTTGCAGAAGACCAATTTCGAAAGCAAATAACGACGAAAAGAGCAGAGGACGGATGGAGAAAAAGAACAACTAGGTAATTGAATGAGCCATTATGTAATTCGGATCTAGCAAGTGTTGTTAGATACATACATAATGTGTGGCCAAACAAGTGAGGCTAGGCTCGGATGCACAACAAGTGAGGCGAGGCTAAAGAATAAACATCAAAGTATAACATTAGCGCACTTAAGAAATTTAAATGTTATGAATAAAAGAAAAGAGAAATGGCAGACATTGTGGAAAATTGTTATAAAAGTTTATAAAGAAAGAAAGCCATAGTCTACCTGTAGCCGTTTAAATACTTTATGTAAGCTTGCTGTTAATAACATACTACCCAAGAAAGGCTAAGAATCTTATGCTTATCCTCTCACAAAATCTAAGTTTTTCCATTCTTTTCTCTTACGAGTTTCCGAGGAGCCTTGCACAAGATTGTTAAAGAATACTTTACATATATCTGCCTTTTAGGAAGTAACTATGTCTATGGAAATGTCTAAATTTATCGAGTGCACTTTAAGCCAATCCTGTCCATTTCAAAACCAATATCAAACTATTTCAAAAGTTACTAACCACTAGCGATCTTGAATAAAAGAATGGCAGAATCTAATCATGCCAAACAATCCATGAAGCTCATTCTCAAACTCTCTATTCGAGGCTTATCAAAGCAAAACTCGCATTTTCCTCATTTTACGGAAATAGAGTTAGATATTATATTATTTAACTTAATTTGCCTCGCAGCATTCGGCAAAGTTAAAGCGTAGCTAAAATATATGGGATACATGGGATATAAAATTAAATGGGATATATCTATATCCCAAAACATGGCAATAATAGCAAAATTGCTCTTATCTAAGCTATACTACCAAAGCATAACACGCTTTATCTGCCTGACCAAGAGGAATAATCCGTAGCGGGTGGCGCTGACGAAACGAAATTGTGACAGCAGTATATGTATTCGAAAACTGATATCTCTTTATAGTCAATAATAAGAATTTGTTCGTTTCTATCTTCGATCGAAAAGATATTGCAAAAGTAGACAACGATCACTGATTCCAAAACTTATTTGGATATTCTTGAAAAACAAGGTATTGCTTGAGAATGACTGTCCAGTGATGGATTGGAAATCGAGTGGTAGAGAGTTTTTTAAACCAGTTGTTGACCTCTTGAGTTCTCACTAGCCAAGAGTTTCATATCTACGAAATATAAGTATAACAATTATAATCCAAATACCTAAATACCCTGACCTCTTTCAAAAAGTAGCAAAAAGCGATTTTTTCTGATTAGATCATTCCAATGGGCGTTCCAGTAAAAGCAACAAAACTAGCTGATGTTGATAAATTACTGATTTAGCATTTTGGAGAAGAATGACAGAGGAGAGAAAATTTGTTTTCAAAAACGTTCATGTCAGGTATCAGTCAAGCTGGAGCTCTCAAGACACTATCAACGAACTCGAAGAATACTTTTATGAACCAAAAACGCCAGAACTAGAAGAGGGTATTAATATAAAAATATGATTTTATATATACATTTTACTGTATTTTAATAAACGGTTAGCTTTTTCCTATTGCAAAACTTGTCATATTCCACCCAATCACTGCATAACTTTATTTTTTAATGATAGAAGTATTAATTTGTCATAATAGAAACTGAAAAAATAAACGTAGTTGAGGTTTTTAGCTTTTTGTGCAAAATTACCTAAAATGAATGTTACAAGTTTCGCTTTGATAGGCCTCATTTTCTTGATATATTTTGTACTACTTAATTTTTTCAGTATCTTATTTATTCTTATATCATATAAATGTTCTTTAATAAAATTGCAACCTATTTTCGAATGATCGCCTCAGTTTCAGGCGTATTCTTTAACATCAAAAGAGTTTGAAGCACTACATTTATTATTATTTAAGTTTGTATTCAATTTCTAAACTTAGCCCACTATTGACTGTAATTGTTTCATAAATACATGTTTTTTTTAGTACTGATCTATTTTCTTGCCTTTTTGTTTGAAGAAAGCTATCTTACATTGTTTTGTCACTGCTCTCTAGAGGAGATCCTTTTTAGGCTTCGTATATAAATATTAAAACCTACTAACTATTTTGTGCAGATCCAATGTGTACAGATCTTAACTGTCAAAATTCACTTGAGCTTTCTATACTATGTATGAAAAATCACATTTCATCTAAATTAAATAAAAATATATTTATACTATTATTTAATATAACAACAACAATGCTAACACTAGCAACAATAAGTATATATTTTTAACTTTTTAACAATTACAACAATGCAAAGCAGATTTTATATTTGTATATATGTAAATGAGATTTTACATATTTTTAAAAGTTAGTTTACCGAAAATCCTTATTAAGAAGAAATAAAACTATGCAATAATGGTACTAATCACAAATTATGTAACTGTTAATTATGGTATTCAATATTGGAGCAAAAGGCAAAGGAACCTTGTTCGTAATATTTAATTTTCAAATACAATTTCAGTGTTTGATTATAATTCTTCAATTCACTCTATATTGCATTTTATGGTATATTATTTAAAACTTATTCAATAGTTTGTGAAAAATAATATAACAGTAACTAACAAAATATGGTGGTTAATTAATTATTTCGTCAGACCTTTCCTTTGCCATTATTACTGATGCTTTGTTCGTTGATGGGTTTCTTACTCTTTTATAATTATTATTACCTATGTAAGAATATATAATAATATATAGTATATAATTTGTCCCTCATCAAAACTATATACGTATTCATTCTATTCATCGGATCCCTATTCTCGGGATTATCTAGACAAAAATAATTATGCAAGAATATTTCATTAAAGCCAATATATTCTACTAAGAAATAAGTTGCTTTCCAATTGACCAATGAGTACTTGAACTCTTTATTACTGAGCTTACTTGAAAATATTTTATATGAAAAATTTTTAATTACAACGTCTGCACACTAAAAAAGATTATTCATTCCTCGACAGTGAGTTACACTAATGTTTCTAGTAATATATTGAAAATAAACTAAGTAATAAAAGAATATAATATATATATGATTTTCGATAAATTATTCTTTTAATTTTATCCATTTATGACTTCATTTAGACCTTTCCTTAGGTAATAATTAGACAGTATTCGGGAAGTTAAACACCATAATATATATATATATATATATATATATATATATATATATATATATATATGTATTTTAGAAAAAATAAAACGTAATAATTATATACAGGTTCGTTTAAATTTTATTCTAAAACACGGATGTAATGGTTAATATTTGAATTCAATTTAGCTGTAATCAGTTCATATCTGGAATGAAACATTTTATGCTCCATTTTGCATTGTTGAAGGCAATTCACATATATTTCTTCATTGAGCCACATTCAACAAAATCAATACAGCTAACATTATCTAATATAATACTGTTGAGATGATCACAAAAGTATCATACATTTACTTTAAACTAATAATATTATATGTTGCACATAAGACGTTTGTTAAAATGAAATATTGAGACAGTCCGACACATTTTCCTTAGATAGTGGTAAATATTTGTTATTTTAAATTGAAAAACTGATATATTTATATTGTTTTCAAAATACATATGTGAAATGTGATTGGTTACGTCTTTATGGAAACGTTTGAAAATTTACATGGATATTATTAAGAGGACATTCTAGAAATACCTATATTTTCGTGATTTATGATTAAAACCTACAATATTGAATTAAGTATTGTCCACATGCTTTTAAATATCTTGTTCTATACTTAAGACGTAGTATATAGCTTTAATTACTATCCACTTTTTTGTTATTATTTTAAAGTTTGTAAACACTGCCATTCATCTCTACTTTTTCTGTTGTTAGATTTATAACCAGCAGAGTTCAACACTTTTATAAAGTTGATTCTAGTTTACTAATTAGGCAAACCAACCTAATGTTTTGAATTTATTCAACACCTTATGATTATCCTATTAATAATGGCAATGAATGGTAAATATATTATAAGCCCCTGACCAAACTTTAAATAACAAAAACAAGAAATATTACTAATTCCGGTTTGATTTATCATTCAATTTATTTCTGAGCACACTGTTCCTAAGTTTCATAAGAACTTTCAGAAGTTGGTTGTCGAAGGTAAGTTCCTAAACTACATTGTCAAAGTTGGACTTGTTGCTAGCCTAGTCTCCTAGTAGATGGACAAGTATTTATTTATTATACCTCAAAAATTATCAACTTGTACAATGTATGCCAATGCGCATGAATAACCCTATGAACTATTGGTATGAAAACATTTTAATGCGACGATCAATTATTATATTATTAATTATATTATTAAACTATCTGTCTTGGGCTAGCCAATATTTTTCCTTACTTTAATGATACCCTCGATTGAATTTAGATCTAGGTAGATTCACCTTCAGTCATTAGGAATCTAATCAATGAAATTCTGAACTTGTTAGCTATACCATCAGTAGTGTTCTTTCGTTTGTTTGGATTTTTTTCCCCAACCTCAACAATTTGGAGTCAATTTGAAACAGTGATTTGTTTGAAAAGTACAACTCATTTGGTCTTACGAATTGGTGAAAACTATATTTGTTCTACATTAAGGTACTACCAAAATGCAGTCAGTGTTGGAATTATTTGATAGCGATGTTGGAGTTGATAGTCAGTACGTACAACAAAAAAAACGACGGCATACTAAATGAAAAGAAGCGCAAGTTGTTTTACAAAAAAATTGTTATATTTTTAGTAGAGATTCTAATAAAATAAAACTTTTTTAAATTGTAGGAAGATTTGAAGTATAAAAAAATGGTAACTTCATTCGACTAGTTGCAGGGTTGATTTGTTAGGTAATATAATGAGGGTATACTTAAAACGGTATTAATATAGGAATATTGGCGAAATACGCAACTGAAACCTGTCCATTGAGTTGCCTCCAGAAAAAAAAATGATGTCTGGCTGGTGTTTTCCTAGGCGAAATGATTGGTTGAGGAGATTATTTATTTAGTCTTTGTATTCTTATTTTTTAAATATATCATTTCCCTAGTGTATTACTGACTACTTGAAAGATATGCAGCTTTTCTCTAATACTATCATTTCTAATTCTATCTTTTTTGTCAATTCTTTTACACTTCTCAAATATTTCATCTCTGTAGCTTGTATTTTACTTTATTGTTGCTGATTTAGCACACATGATTCGCAGCCATATGCTAGTAGGTATGGGCCTAAATATAGTTCGAAATACTTCCGTTTCGGTTTTTCTCGACACCTCTCTCTTATTTATCCATAGACCAGAGCCTAGTATACTTTGTTGGCGTTTTTAATTCTTCTATTTATTCCCGTCTCTAAGTTATCATCAACTATTTCTAGTTCAACTCCTAAATATTGCACTAAGTTTATTTGTTCTTCTCCGTTGTTTATTGTCGTTACCTTCGTTTTATTTCTATTGATTTTCATTCCATTTCTTCTAGTATTTTGTTCCATATAAATAAGTTTTGTTGTAATTATTTTTCAGTCACTGTAATTAATGCTATATTATCAGCAAATGTACAATCTGAAATTTTTACTCTTTTTGAATACCTATGCCCCACATACATTGCTTTTTGCTTTTTCTATGCATCGCTTAATTATATCGTCCATAAATACGACAAACAGCAATGGGCTTAATCCTCCTCCTTGTCTTAATCCTTCCTTTATTCTATATTATGAATGTGTCTGACTTTCTGTTTTGCCTATAATACAATTAAGATTGCTATATTTTCTATCATTCTTATTAGCTTGTTATTCACATTTCCTATACTATACCTAAAGAACGCTTCTCCATATCGATGATTGAAAAATACACTTTTATTTTCGTAGTCAATACTTTTTTATTATTTCCTTCAATGTAAAAATGTGGTCTTGTATACTTTGGTCTGTTTATACCCTCTCTGTGAATTTGCTAGTGTTGGCTCTATGATGCATCTTAACCTCTTTTCTCTTATCTTTTCGTATACTTTCATCACTATACTTATCAAATTTATTCCTCTATAGTTATTACAATCCGCTTTCTCCCCGCTTTTTTGTATTGGCGTTATTAGTTACATTCTCCAATCTTTCGAGATTCTTTTTACTTCCAAAGCTTTGTTTACATGCTTATATTTGCAATAGCCTTTGTTCACCCATCTTTTTCCACATTTCATATGTTATTTTACCTCCGCCGGGGGTTTTTCCGTTCTTTAAAAGATAAATTGCTTGTACAACTCTTTTTTTCTTACTTTCTCATTTTCCTCGTGATCTTTTTTGCAGTTAAATCTTTGTCCTATAATATCTTCTTTCTCTATTATATCTTCCTCTGCGTTTGTATCCTTGCTTTCTAACAATTTTGAAAGTAATCTTTCCTCCTTTTCATTGTACTCTTTTTTTCTCTATTAATTTTTCCATTTCGTTCTAGGTTAGCTATCGTGCAAGTATTTCTTTCTCCTCGTTAATTTTTTAATCATTTTCATTTCATTTATCAATATTCTTCCATTGTACAAAAAAATATGACAAGAGTGAACTTAAAGGGGATACGAATTGTAACGTCAGTATGTTATATAAAATGTCTTAGGTTACGTTGTAGACATATACCTTGCTTCAGTATCGTACCACTAAAAGAATTCGGCATAAGAATAGTCCCACTAAGATCCAAATGATAAATATAATATTAAAATAGTGAAAGCAAGATTATAGAATACAGTAACGAAATTGATATGAAAGACTATTTATCAATTTATCAGTTATTTTGGCTAAAATAAGTTTATCATAATAAACACTTTATTATATAACCGAAAAAGTAAGGTTAGCTTAGATTAGATAACAACTATTAATTATCGTATGATATTTGAAATCACCAAGACCAAACAAAAATTTGATGAT
This sequence comes from Diorhabda carinulata, assembly GCF_026250575.1. Lineage (NCBI taxonomy): Eukaryota > Metazoa > Arthropoda > Insecta > Coleoptera > Chrysomelidae > Diorhabda > Diorhabda carinulata. The sequence goes on along the minus strand of NC_079460.1, from coordinate 33,089,316 downwards.
ATTAATATTCGTATTTATACTTCACCAAAAAATTATCATTTTCCTAGCATTAATGTTTTTAATAATTAATATATTTCTCAAAATGATCTTTCCTTAATAAACTGAAGATGGTTTCTAGAATGTCCAATCATTTCATATTTCATAGCTTTTGCAGATGTATCTAACGAACACGGCTAGTAGACACCACTAGCGACAATCTTATTATTGCAGACGATTCTTCAGTTAGAATCGCCTCCAATTATTTACCATATTGTAATAATATATTTTTTGATTTTGGTACTAAAATTTATGCACACAAACAATTTCACAACTTTCCTAATTATAAAATCATGGACCTGACAGTTTTATTTAACAATTTGTGAATACAGTTGTTCATAACATAAACTACATTTTTTTATTTGGTACTGCTGGGGAATATTTCAATTTTCATTCATATTTAAAGCACAAATAATTACGTTTCAAGCACCTTATGAAATAACATTGAGGTGATAATGACTGATGATACGTATATAATAAAACAACATTTGTTACAAGCCAAAATGAAAATTGTGCTTAGTTTAGATTAAACTCTGATATATTCCCATATTATATAATTTGGATAAAATAAACAACAAGAAAATTAGCATTATTATTCCACATGTTTCACATTTTCAAGTTAACTTTATTTTTAATTCAACTAATAGAATAATATAAATTTACCCTGATTCAAATTATTATAGTAATAATGCGATACTCGTGTACAATATCAGCTAGTTTTCTTTTCACAATACAAGGTGTTTCCAGAAAACGTATCAACTTAAATATTCCCTTAAAAAGCTTACTGTAATCGCGAAGAAATGTTTTCCCATAACATAATTATTTGCTAAAAACAATTTAAGTTGATTCGTTTTTTTACCTCATAAATAAGAACAAAGTTTGCAATAAAATAGCAAATGTGGATAAGTTCGTCTCCATAAACGGCTGATCTTTACTAAAATCTTTTGACAAAAATAAGATTTCGACACTCAGCACTTTTGTCATCAGTTTTTACAATAGTTACCAATTGATAATAGATACATTTTCATTTATATTTCATTTTGTTCACAAATCAAAGCATCCAAATATAATAATAATGATTTCCCTATTTTAAATTGTGAACAGAAGTGAATAAAGCCATTGAAAGGAGCATACAGAAAGTACGATGAAAAGAGATTTCAGTTCATAGTAGTGGATATTTTGGTAATTTTCATTCATTCAAATTAAAATCCAATCTAAATAAATAATATTTTTCCATAGAAGATTTTGACACTGATACTATTGAGACAATTACACTGTTTTCTCTTAAGATATAAATTCAATCCTCTTAGAAACCTACGATGAAATTGTTTATATTACAATATTATTATGTGTAAGAGAAACTTGATAAATTCGGCGAATACAAATTTTTTGCATTATAAATAAAAATAACTGTACAATTTTGAGCTCGCTTATCTTCTAAATATTGTTTTTAATATTACTTAGCAAAATTCAGTTGAATTTCTTCTTAAGTTATCCAGGCTACTTGTTTCAACACCAACATTTGGACAATTCAATAAAAATTGATAAAACATTTCTTCAGATTAAATTAGGGTCAAATTCGTGCTCTTCAGGTTCCAAGGAGTCAAGCTAGACTCAAGGATGCTAGATTTATCTCAAAATAATCCAGTAAATATGACGAAGTTCATCCAGACAGCATAAGTAAAATAGAAGAAATTATCCCAATAGAATGCGTTATCAGTAGAGTACCAGCCTATATACCAATTTTCATTATAACTTTACTCAATAAATGTATATTTTATACTAATCATACTGATTGACAAACGAAAAAATACCATTAAGCTCAATTCTGTTGTTATTAAAAGTATTTGATATTTTGTATGTATTAAAAAATAATAGATGATTTTTTATAAGTTTGGTGTGTATATTCTTATTAAACAACACGGCTGAATATGAGTTACATCTCATGCTAATGAAGAATGGGCAACATAATTCGCTTATGAATATATTGACGATGATGAATTCATTAAAAAGCCTTGGGTAAATATAATTGTTCAATGTTCATAATGTTATATTTATTATCTAAATTTAAACTGGAATTTCCTTGTACAATTTTTTCAGATTGTTTCAAGCAATACAAATCAAGGAAAATATTTGAAACTTTTGATTTGTTATAGAAAACTGACAAGCAATTTTTTCGATGAAGATATTTTGACTATTTTGAACATTATGGTGTCATGGAATCTTTAAAATAACTATACAATAACTTAAAAAAGAAATGATTAACTTTGTAGATTATTGTGATTACTTCTGAGAGTTCTAGTAAAATGCTACAAAAATTTTTGACTATTTACTTCTGGAATGCAAAGTTCATAATGTTTAAATCATCAGGAGAAAGAATTGATTAGAGTATAAAGTAGATATAGAAATTTTGAAATGTAGTCATTAATATCGTATAGTAATGAGACATGGAACACCAGAAATATGACTCATATTGAGTGAAAGATAAAACAAGAAATACCTAACACTAAGTTTTGATAAAGTGGCAGCATAATGTGATATGGAATATCTCGAACAATCCCAAAACATTCAATTTAGAAGCAGCAATGGAAGTGAAACATATCTTAATAGAGATAATATAGCATAAAGAGATAATAACAAATGAAAATAGATACACCAAAATACAAATGAGGCGGCCTTGTCAATCCTAATTACCTAAGTAATCACTTTACCATCTCCTTTGTAACCCTTACCCTAGCCCATGGAGACTTTCCAAAATAGCTGGCGTTAAAGCAAGCTCTTCCACCAGGTCAAGTCCCAGGATTTTTCTCTTTATTTCAATAAAAGCATGACAATTGCAGTAATGTGTACCGTACATTGCTCTCACTTATGAGGGTTTCATGAGACAAATATATAGAAAACATTAATAGAGGAAGACATAATTGGAAAACCGAAAATATATTAATTAATATTTTTAGGGGCCTACGAATGAGTTTCCATTCCAGCTTAATAGTGTATTTTTTACTAATGAATAGTAACATAACCTAGTTACAGTACTATGGGAAATACGTTAATAGTTTCTGCAGAAAAGTTTCAATGAAAAAGTAGAGGTGATGAAAGTAAAATCGAGAAGACTAAGTTCAATAAAATATCTAGAGTTGAATGATAATATATTTCTACTTATTGAGAAATCTGGTCATCAATAAAGTAAAAAATAGGCGAACCTTACGGTCTCCGGTTCAAATTTATGTAATTTGACAACGTTTTATGAATTAAATCAATACATTCATTATTTTACGTAGTAACAGTACAATGTGTTATATTTTTATATTATTAAATAATGAGGAATTATGAATACTTGCGTATGTTTGAATACAATCTATGATTCATTAATTTAATAGATTAAACATGTAGCGAATAGTAAGTGTAACTTTTTGTCACAAGAAACAACTATCCATTCACTTTCCGACTTACTGTTTACACATGTTTCAGCCTATCACATAGCGTTAATAGATTGTAGTAGAGATCAGATCGTTTGATTGAACAATGTAGGTTTTAAATAAAATTATTCTAATGAACATATATAAGCATATAACCAAAACTTTACTGGTTTTCCAATATCACAAGAATTGAATATTAGTTCACATTTCATTTGCAAAAACGGAATCCAAAGATGGGCTCTTCGTAAAAAATATCTTTTTAATCGGTCATTTTCGGGTTCACAATCTAAAAGAAAAATAAATATCGACACAGGAAGTCATCTGTTGATATGAAGAGGGTGTGTCGTTGAACATTGAACAGTTCAGAAACACTAATAAAATCACCCCGCAATGTGAGTTTTTTTGGCAGTCGACATTTTTTGCACAAATTCTCTAAACTAAAATATGGTGTTCTATGTAGTATTGATTTGCTACAAGATCAGTTCCAATATTTGTTTAGCTACTTTCCAAAAAACTACAAGATCTTACAGTTAACAAACTTTTATTAGTAGGTTCTTTTCATTTTTTTTGTTATTCTACATAGGAATGCCAAATTTCGTTAAATAAGTATATAAATGGAGGAAATTCGAATTTTTATTATCGGCCTTGATAGTTCTTTTCTTTATACTTAAGTTATCAGTCCGATTTGGTTGCGAAAAATCACAAAAACACATTTTTCTTACATAATTATTGAAAAAATTTGAAACCACATATTTTTATGCTAAGCTACCAGAGTATTGTCACTGTATTTTTTTATACCAAATGTGAAAGTTATTAAAATAATCATAACGAATACACATAATATAATTGAATGAATAATTTAAGTGCTTTTACGTGTTTGATTATATTAGGAGGGAAAATTGATAGACTACATAACAAGAGTTGTTAACATTGCAGAAAAAATAAAGCCCGAAATGAAGACAAACTAATCGAAGAAATTAATAATGGAAAAGTCAATGCACCAAATGCGTTTACATAAAATGAAAGAAATGAAATAGCTGTAGCATTAAAATATTAATGAGACTAACCATTAACAGAAATGTTAACATGAAATAAAAATACATATAACCCAATATTGTGTGAAGTGCTAAATTGTGAAAAAAAATCAATAACTTAGGAATATGAGAAGGTGAGTTTTTCAAAAGTAGAAGTTCTATTTGGAAGTATCTATGCAGATAAAATTAAAAGTAGGAACAACGAACTCGAACAGTATAAACAAATAGTAATAAAAAAAATTGAGAAAATTATAGTGGATACGATATATCTGTAGACTATTGAACATTAGAGCAAATCAAGTTTGAGTGAAGAGACAAATCCAAAAAATTTGAGGACAATACATTAGAGGAGTTACTTCGAAAGAAAAATAATATCTGGATAGAATCAAAAAAAAAATTCTAAAAATTTATTAGTTACGGAATAAAAAAACTGTTTTCACAAAATTGAAGATAATATAAACCTTTAAAAAATAATACAGTAATATTGCTATGTATTTTATGTAGGGTTAGTTATCTAAAAGTTACTGGCAGTGACATCTCTAGTTCGTTGTTTGTTATTCATGTGCCACTTGATCTGTTCAATAGATATTCACAAAAATATTCGAATTCGTAATAAAATGAGGCGGACGTTCATTAAAAAAATCAAATTGTACGTAAATGAATAAAGGAAAAGACAATAATATTTTATTCAAATTCGATCCATTTATAAAAGAGTTGACTGCTTTGGCTGATTGATAAGTATATTTCATAAAAGATAAATTTATATAATGTAACATTTCTATATATTTGAATCTGTTCAATTCAATTATCAATTAGTTTATTGTACCACTTTTTAGTGCCTCAAAAAAGTATCCACACTTTCCGTGGAATTATTTATTTCATTTGGACGGAGAGGCAAACTCAAAGTAGGTACTTACGATTGTAGTTTTTCCACGAACTTGAATTTCATATAATAATTTTCGTGCAAATCTGAATGTAAGTATTTGAAATAATAATTTGATTTTATTAATTTCGTTGCGACGTTACTAAGAATAATTGCTAGTTTGAAAAAGTGCAGTTACGTGGAGAAAATTCAACCATAAGAAATTTATATAGCTAAAATTGTAACAAACAATATAAATTAAATAAGAAGGCTCAACAACAGACTATAATTCAGTTGTAACCAATAAGTGGAAGTATGAATATAAAATTATGGAACTAGAATAGATTTCCTATCTAAAAAGGATCATTATTATGAGACAAGAGCGGAAACAGTTGAAATCTAATGGTTATATTTAAAAATTATCTTTGATTATTCTGTTTGAATTTATCCAATCTTAATTTACTATCTAAGTAGTAAGAACAAAAATCAGCTCCAAAGATATGTTATTCCTATTTTCGAAAATTGCTTTTACTCTTCTCTATATATGCACTACTGGTAAAATTGTATCCTCAATTCACTGAAAATAAACAAGCCGTATAAGAGATGAGTGCGAATCAAATACTACTTATATTACTTAATAACAACAGAAAAGATGGTCAAAATTTGGGAGAATGCTAAATAGTCGAAAAGCGGAATCTAGCCAAAAACTTCAATAATATTTCCAGACTAATTCTGATTTTAAAGAAAAGAAAAAAATTATACATATTTTAGAACCCTCTGGCTAAGATTAGGCAAATCGTATCGTAGATCGACATTCTTTGCCAGTCTTAATTTGAGTAATAGTTTATTGCAACAAAATTATATCAATTGAAAGTCAAATTTAAAAATACCTTAACATAAAAGATCCTGGATAGAAGCTACATCTTTAAAAATTATGGATTTTTAACACCAAAGTAATCAAAGGCAGGGCTAACCTGCTATGAGTATGAAAGAAAAGCGTTTTTGGAATGTATTATTTAACTTGGTAATCCAGATGTCAAAATTGAATTATGAACAAGCAGACTTAGATGCTTTGAAAGATGTTTTGTCTAAAATTTGATAAGCTTTGTTTAACATATTTCTGTTATCTCTTAATCAATATACGATAAAACATATTAAAAAAAGGTATTGGTTGTTTTTTCATGCTCCATTGATTTGTCTATAATATATGATATTTCATTAGTTGTTTGAGATAAAAGAAATAACAAAATTACTGCCTTCTTGTTTATTCTATATTTAATAATAGAAGAAGTACTTACAATAAAAAAAAGTTTTCTAAAAAACATAACTCTCCAATTATTATTGCTCTTGGCAAAAAGTGCGACTTGTAATTTAGCTTATTTTCAAGTAATGATTTGAAAAAACTGGACCGATTCAGATCTTTGGCATCAACCGGATGTATTCATTGAATTTTCATAAGATCTCTCATCGCATATATGGCAAACATACTCACTGGTATCAAATTAAAACTCAATAAAAAATTTAACATTAACAATTTTATAGTAAAATTTTATACTTTTGCAACAGCCATTTTAAAAAATGAGAGTCAGTTAATACCAAACTCCTTTCTAGATTTTCCAATACAATTGGTATACGAAAACTTTTTTTCTGCCTATCAGTCATACAAAAATACCGAATAATTGACAAAAATGTCGGTATTTCGCTGACTCCACATCAAATGCAGTCCTAGACAAATTCTATGTGCTTAAATATTATATTTTTTTCTAAAAAGAATACCAAGTAACCAACTAGATCTGTCTGCGTAGCATGGAATCAAAAACCCCGGTGCTAAACACATAGATGATTTTCACTTAATTTATCTATTTATATTTATTTAATCTGGATTTCTCTTAATGTACAATTTTATTAGAGATTGAACAAATACGTTATTAAAAATGCCGAAAAGAAAAAATTTTTTTCACGCAGATTCATTTTTTGTTTTTTAACCTTACAGAATCAATACTTTTTTATGTGATCAACTTTATTTTTGTATCTATACTAAAATTATGAAAAAATTTCGTTGAATATATAAAATATTAATAGTAGCCGAAGGGAAGAGAATTGTTACGGCGCCTCGCTGAAAAAATAGAAGGGTGTCTTGAACTGAAATATAAGTAAAAAAAAGTTTATTCCTTTACTTCATTAATTCCTCAAAATGTAGAAAATCAATATGAATGTGAAAGTTCATCAATCAGATATAATCATATTTTCTGTGAATAATGTAATGTATACTCTTATTTTTTCATAATAGTTTCCAAAAATCTCATACTATGAGGAAAATAGCTATAGAAAATCAGTCGGAAGAATTAAAACATGTGACAAGGGTTTCTAGAAGGAAAGAAAAGAGGTTGAGGTAAATTAGGAGAAATTTGGATTTAATCCTATACGTATATGATAAAGTTTCAACGAGTGGTATTAGTATACTTTATTGACTATGGATTTCTTGAGAATTATGGATATATAGATTGTTAATTTGAACTACGCCTGTCTTAGTAGTACTGAGAGAAGTTTAAATAGAAAAGTACCATAGTACATAACATATTTCTACTAAGTCTGTAACATGTATTATAGTTAATGAATAAATAAATAAATAATGAGGTAGACAATATTCTTGGGGCTTTGAACACATTTCTTATATGTGGTTGTTCATCGTTTCGTGGAAAACTATAGATTTATAGTTTCCAATGCAGATTCTTAGGTTTTAAGTAATGCTTGTTTTTTTACTTACATATTTCTCTATTGTTTTTGATTTATAACCTCCTTTTTATAGAGCTAGTCAAATAATTATTGGAAAATACCTATTTGTACTACTCCGATCAAACATTATATAACTGTATTCCTATCCATTATTGATGCAATTTTCCATAACAACAGAGGATCATCAAAATTTATATTTATTGTTTTCGGAATAATTCAGTATAAAGTGGTGTATATAAACAGTTTTCGTTTCTCTCAAGTGAGACAGATTTATTGCGGCATTTTCAATATATACTTTAACAATATCTAAAAATATTCTATCTACTTAATTATACTAATCTCGTTGTACCTTTGCTTTGGTAATATGTTGTTTATTCACATATATAATGTAGACGTGTTTTGAAAGGTTGTATTTACATACTCACTAGATTATTAGGTTTACTTTATTATCAGATGATATTAATTATAAATATACGTTAGTCTGTAAAGCATCGGCTACAAAACGATAAATTTTAAACTCAATAGTGAAAATCATCCATTCTATTTTTCGTAATGCATTGCTAGTATAAAATGGTCGTGTGGATTTTTTAAATCACATAGATATAATGTTTAATTACATATTTAACAACAATTTGTAATAGAAAGAACGTTTTATACAAAAATATAAAACGAGTTAAGTACACACAGTGAAATCTTAGAAATTAATGAAAATGTATTGTGCGCATTTTATATTTTATTGAATGATATTCTTATTTTTTCAAAGGATATATCGACAGGTTGGTATAGTGAAGAGAATACCTATTTATTATATTTTACATTTCTGTATAAATACGAACAACCTTATTATTGCAAAATTTCCGTAATATTCCAATGTTACAAAACCATAAAAACTCGGGAACATAAATTCTTGTAGCACACCTCAGAATAATTAAAGCATGTGAAATTTTATGCATTTATGTTTCTGATAAAACATCAAATGTAGTATTTGAAACATTTTGTATCTATGTCAACTGAAGCACTGATAACAATGGTAGTAGAAAGTATTTTGCTCTATATCAAATTAAAAATTTTCTTTTGCCGATCTCCATATATTTCATCTCATTGGAAAACTACAGATTTCAATGCAATCATTTTTTATTAAGGCATTTCACTTTGCAGATCTGCCTGATCCTGAACAAATAATCATTATTATAGAAATTTTTTTTTGTTTTAAAATAAATTTTTGTAAATTGTTTAGGATCAGAACAGCATTTATTTTTAAAAAGTTAACAGTTCATTCGTTATTCTTCATGTTAAAAATATGGCATACCCTTTTACATAAAATTATCCTGTCGACGATAATTTAAATTTTCATCTCAATGTATAGATATACGTACGGTTATTAAAAGTATCTGGTTAAAACTATACGTTTTATTTCATTTGAACACTTTTTTACGATAAAAGTAAATTTAATTATCCTATTACGATTATTGCAATATCATAATCTTTAAACTACTCCTAGATCCATTGCTCAATCCCATAAAATATAATTTTAAACTTGTGGTAAATGAATTATGAGACTTATTTCAGATATGTAGTTGGGATGTTTAGTTTTTAAAATATTTCATACAGCCATATTTACATTTTTTTGATAGACATTTTTATAACAAACTTCTAAACATGTCTCGAAGCTAAGAAAATATCTCCTTTAATTAGAACGGCAACAATCGGTAAGTACTTTGGAACCTTCTAAATTGACTATTTAATATTTGTTTTTCTATCATCAACAGCAAAATACTACATATTAATCTGTCATCAAAGAAGACAATACCATAAAAGACTTTTCTTCAAACACTTACCGAATATTGCATGCAAATAATAAAAAATATTATAAATGGAATGTTCAGATTGACATAAAGAAAAAACCGTTGTTAAAATCTAACCAATTCAGACTTCACAACCTTCATAGCTGTCTTAAATAATGTAATAAACGGTACCATTTTTCATTTTAAAATATTTCTAATTCAAGCAATGGATCTAGGAAGCATATCGTCTAAACCAGCCACCGTAGATCGTAGGGTGTGTTACTGGAAAAATTGAGCAACATGCATGACCACAGACAGACCTGTTTGAGCCCTCCAGTATTAGAACACATATCTCCTAAAACTTCTACAAATTCTATGAGCACGAATGTCTCCATACTCTCGAGAAGTAGATCATCGTCCGAATACCGTATTCGCACATAACCAACAAAGAAACAAGTCTTTCTGTCTGTAAAAATGTTATCCATGCTGTCCATAGCAGAAACACTTTGTTAAATGTCCGTGGGGAGGAGCCCCCTTTATAGGGGTTCGAAGAGTTTGGAGGCCGCCCTGGACAGTGCTCGCAAACGTTTAGGATGTCTCTGTGTCGTCGTCCGTTATCTCTTTTGATGTCTTCTGCTTGAAGTTGCTGCTTCTCTGTACCCCTGCCCGCTGATAAGCAGTAGCTGTAACAACAGTCTTCTTCCCCTCGAGAAGATTTCAGTCTCTGTTCGCCGGTTTCAGGAATATTAGGATCTGTAAAATATGTTATATTAGATATTTCATATAGATTTTAATTTCAATAAACAAGCATAAAAGTTTCCTCGTTTAATAATATATTCGAATATTCTATTTGAAGTTTAATTCCAAATAATAGGTAAATATTACTAGAGTAGAAATGAGATATTGGATTCATCTGGCTTTGGGTTTGGATAAATAGATAGATAACTAATTTTAATCATATTCATATAACGGAAAACTCTATATGTTTATATGTTTATTTTATACATTTAAATATATCATAACTTGTTAAGACTATGCTTGGTCATATGGCAAGGTCGCCACAGTGTATTTAAATTGAGCCCTCATTGTTGAAAATACCTTAATGAACTTTTAGTTGCTCATACTACAATTTTCAATATGTTGTTTAAGTATTATGGATAGAAATAAACGAGAAAATAAGAATTGTATTTTATTTTTCCGTTGGCTAGTTTATGGCTAGTTACGTTTTATAACTCCATTTATATTTATAAACGTCCAATAGTTGGATGATACGCTCTTCTTGAGTAATTGAGTTTTCATTTTAAAAAGCAAAAACAATAACAATCATGTGTTAGTATTATTCAAAATTGCTACAAATTGTGGAGACCGACCATCTCTTATGTTATATACTTCTATACCATTTTCAACACCCTTTTTATATTATAACAATAAGTATATATAATAAGTTTTGTATTGTGGCAGATCTTTCAAAAATTTAAAAATTCATCAACTACTCCAATCTATTTACAGCCCAATTACCATTCCTAATATAGACGGTAGGTACGTTGTGAGTGTAAATTAGGGGGCTCAAACAGTTGGCTCACAGATCACCTATATTTAGATGGATACGATAATTTTATTTGTTGTAATAAAATTGACATTAACTGTGGGACTGAACTTGAAATTTCAATATGACTTGCTCATAAAATCATGTTAAATTTGAAATTTATTAAAGGCACGTATACTAAATTATTTGGAGATAATTCATACAGCTACCTCAAAACAACGTCTATAAATGAGGTGGTTTGTAGGCTGGCTTTCTCCCATCCATTGTTTAACGGGATAAGGCAAAATTAAGTACATGTATTTAGTCATTTTAATATTTTCAAAATTAACGCTCATCAAAATACTAACTGATTAAGGTGATTGAAGCCTTTTTTTAGCGATTTGTGTAAACTGTTAAAGGTAATTGACTGGATATTTTCCCTTAGAATTTCAATATAAAGCCAATATTTGAAATATGAATTAGATTTATTCATACTTTGAATGAGATTCGCGAAACGATTTGAATGCATTGAAACATTTTGAATTAGTTTATTGACAAAGGTCGCGTTCAGCGGACGAGAATGTTGTGCAACTGTTGTAAAACCCTATCGGAATCGTTTGCTGGTACATACACTACAAACTCAACACGTTCTGGAACAGACGCCATGTTTCGGAGCGCTTTTAATTTGTGATAGGTAGAATTAGCGGGACTGAAACGTGAGAAAAGTGAACAAAAACTGAGACAGAACCAGACCAGAGATTTTTAAATCAACTGTGTTGAAAAATTATTGAATTCGGTTATGAGGATGAGGAACCCATTAAACTAGTTAAAGCTACAGAATGAAGATCCCAATATATTTTTTTACCTACAGTTCAGCTGAAGGTTACGATTCTGATAGGGCATTGTGACTCGTAACATATAGCTCATCACAAATTGATCATTTGGAAATATTACTAGGCACACTTTTGTGTAGGGACGCAAATATTTTCAATCCCATTCATGAAATTTTTCCAAAAACAAACGGTGTTCGTATATGAGTATAAAATAAACGAGCCCTCAATCCCCACATGTCCATTTGATTGGCAAGTAATTGAGATTGACTGTGGATCATGTCTGTTATTTTATCTCATAAGAGATATTTGAGCACCCATATACGTAATCCAACTTTTTTATCACTTGTATTTATTACACCTCCAGAACGAGAACTACTAATTCTGTGTTCAATTCCTTTACCGTATAATCCTAGCTTTGACATCTCTTGAAAATTGGGATTTACATTATTTTTACACTTATTGTCCTATTCTTTCTCCTATATCTTCAAACAAACTATCAACTTATGAGATTATCTAGAGGCCGAATAAATAATGAACTCTCCAGTATTCTACAAAAAACAAAAACAACAAAATAACACCAAACCAAAGATCGTCTACTCGAAGATATAAGTTACTCTAGAAAAAACAGCACTTCCATTGAGCACAATGATTATATATTCAACAAAAACAAAAAGGTTCAAATGGTAACAAGAAATGATCCACAAGCATCAATTTCTCTTAAACTGGTGGAATTAGCAAAAGAAATATATTTTAATGCATCTAAATGTTCTTGATTTTAGGTGTCTTCAGTTTTAAAATTAGTTTTTTTATAGTTTTTAAAAGAAAGATAAATTTTGACATTTCGACTTTTCGACTATTTTGATAAAGACTTAAAATCAAGAATATTCAGATACCTTAATATATCAAAAGGTCTAAGAAATAAAAAAATTGAAGATATATATACAAGACTATACATTCTTCTCTCTATGTTTATCACATATTTTTGCAGCTTCGACTATTGTTCTCTATTTTTCTCTGTCCTGCATCTGTTTGTTCCAGTCACGTACTCCCAGATTTTCCATATATTGCACAATCTGATCTTCCCATCTATTTTTTGGTCTACCAGGCAATCTTTTTTTCTCGGTCTCCATTTTGTGATTTTTCTTGTCATTCTATCATTAGTCTTCTATAGTCATTTCCAACTTTCACTAGTCCATGAATTTTCCTAATTATTCTCCTCTCATATATTCTTAGTTGTTCTTTGTCTATATTTGTCAGCCTCATTGTTTCAGCGGCGTATGTAACTACTGGTCTTATCGCAGTCCTAGCTGTCGACTACTTCAAATATGAGGTCATTTATGTTCACTGTTTGCGAATTTCCTTCTTTCTTTCAATTTCCATATATTTTGTCTTCTTCTGATTTATTTTCAATCCTCCTTTTCCTAATTCTCTTACAATTTTCTCTAATGTGTTCTCTAGACTCTTTCGGTCCCTTGCTATTAGTGTCAAATCATCAGCATATGCTATCACTTGTATTGATTTATTAATGATACTTCCATTGATATTACATTCTCTTATTATGCCTTCAACTGCAATGTTAAACAATACCGCTGAGAGTCCGTCACCCTGTCTTACCCCAGCATGTATTTCAAATTCCTCAGCTGGTCCGTTTTTTGTTATTACCCTTGCTTTAGAATTTAGAATTGTCATTTTCACCAATCGTATCAACTTTTGGGGTACTTGTAGTTTTTCCATATACTTTATAATCGTCCTACTTTTCAGACTGTCGAAGTAAACTAATACCTCTTTAATTACTACTACGTTGGGATTTTTTCCCTTCAGTATTGGTATAATAAATCCAGTAGACCACTCTCTTGGCATTGTTTCTGTTTCCCATACTCTTTCTATGATCTTGAATATCTTGTACCTTAGTTTCTCTCCGCCATATTTTATTAGTTCATTCACTATTTCGTTTGGTCCTCCTGTATTATTGTGTTTCAATTTGTCTATCATATCATTACATTCTGCTTCCGTCGGCTTTTCTTCATTCCCTAATATGGTACCATTGTCACTTATATCATCTTCTTCGTATTCACTGTTTTCTTCCGTTAATAATTCTTTGAAATACTGACTCCATTCTCTTTCATTACTATTTGTTGTATTTCGTTTTCTATTTTGTTTCTTTATAAATTGATATAATTTTACATTATTTTTATTGTCATTTTCTAAGTTGTCCATACCATCATTTAGTTATTTTATTCTCTTTGTCTTTATTAACTTGGTGCTCTCTTCTCTTAATTTCTTGTATATATTATAATCCTATTGTTTCATAGTTCTTAGCCATTTCAATCCACCTTCATTTTTCTCTTTAATTTTTCTTGTACATTTGTTCTTGTAATTTTTTGTTGCATATTTTGATTTTAACTATAATTGGTCTCTTTTTGTTTATTTTAAATGCTCCTATACTGTAGTATTCTACTAAATCAACTTAATCAGCTTCCAGGTCGATTTCTACCTCTATTTTACCTATTATGAATTGGATCTTTTATTTTATTTTCTGTTTACTTTCATTCTCCCTATCTTCGATTCCTTGAATTATTATATTATTGCGCCTCATTTCTCTTGAGACTACCTTTTATCTGTAAGAACATTCCTTTAATTGTTTCCATATCGTCCTTTTCATTTTTATCATTCATTTTCTTTTATTTTGTCCCGTTCAGTTTCGCTAGGCACCTACTCAATTCAGCCCCCAATACTTACCCGGGTTGGTAAAACTCTTCTAGCTACGTTATTGTGGATTCATTTTGCTATTCTATTTGGATTTAATCCGGGTCTATATTTTTATCATTTCGGATTTCTATTTTTATTGATTTTTAACGACATTTGTTTATCGATTTTTTGTTGATATTAATTTGATTTGTTTTATATCTAGTTTTCTCTTATATTAATGTTTCGGAATTACTCACCAGTAATATATGATAACTTGCACTTACACAAGATATTTTTGAGCTTTCTGATAATTCTAGATTATTACTTTATTCTCAATTTTGTTCTATCACTTCCACGATTTAACTGTATACTTCTCACATTAGATGCAGGACCGTATGATGTGAGCAGATGAAATATTATATATCAAATGAAAAATATACTGTACACTTAAAAAACAAGAAATATTGCTGCAATAAAAAATAGTTAAGAATACTGTTGAAAAAATCGGTTTTCATATATACATTTCATACAAAAATTTATTTATACATGTGATAGCAGAATTGCAAGTTTTAGGTGGAATGATTTATAGGTAAAAATTAGCTCTTTTCAAGACCATTGTTGGTTATTTCGAAGTTTTATATTGTTTAATAATTCGTTTCGAAGTTTTCAATTGTTGTTCTATAGATTTGTCATTGTCACAAGTTATGAATTCGATATGCATTGAACTTGCTAAAAGCTAACAACTATTAAGCCTGTCAAGTTACACGAATCAAACAATGATGAATTTGCTGGGTAGAATTGAGCCCTCTTGATTTTTTAATCACAGTTAAAGACATTATTATGCTTTGTCAATAAGGTTCTGAATGCAATTTTTGCGGAATTCAAGAACTATATTTAAATTCATTTTCGTTGAATAATTCTTAATTGCATTCACTTCATTTTTTGATTGATATACTTAATCAAAAAAATGTAGTATTTCTGACATTTCGGGCATTAATAAAAATAAATTCATTTTGTATAATAAAAGAAATTTGAATATGGAAAATATATCACATTTTGATTATTTACAATGGTTTATGTTACTCAATTTATCAAAACTTCATTACGCACTTTTTAAATGTTACTAATCTTGTCTTCAATTCTTCAAATGTGAATATAATTTTTAATGTGAAAATCACGTTCGTTTGAATTGAAGCTTGACTGATATATAGATAATTTGGGTAATGGAAAAGGATTTTTTTTTAATATAATAGCAAATAGTTTACATCAAACTTTTCTTATGGATGTAATTTAAATGAACCGTTGAAGCAAAAATCTACTTCACCATTTTTAATCGAGGAGGAATGCCTAATTAAAGTAAATACAGTTCACGGCAAACTCAACGCATATTTTTGATTTTTAAATCTTAAAAAATATAAATATCGGAGTGAATTGGAAGAAAATATTATGTATATGTGAAAAAACAAAACAATCAATTACATCTTGACAGCGCATGGGTATGCTACGAATCGCATTTCTGATTTTACTTTATTCAAGAGCATTCAATATTGCTATGAGTCTTTGAGATAACTCTTTTAATTTGTGAGGAGTAATAAAGCTCGTAACCGACTTTCGGTAACTCCTAAAAAGGTTCTAATGGATTGAGGTGAGGGCTGTTAGATGTCCATACCATAGCTTCGATCTCTTCAAATTTATTTTGAACTATTCTTGCGATACGCGGTCCAGCATCAATGATTACCATAACAGTTCAATCCTCCATATTAATGCCACGCGATACCAATACTAGTCCACCACCATACGCATCTCTGGTCATATATATCATTGCGTGAATCTTTTGTTTTCTGTTCTCTATACTATAACACGTCGACAGGCAACAAATAGGGCGGAATCTGGACTTTTCAATCAATAATTTACGATCTACGTAACACCTCTACGGCATGAAGTCGGTTTCTATTGGCAGAAACGGATGTTAAATTTACGTTAAATTTGATACCTTATATGGAATTTTGTTTTCCGGTGTCAAGTTTGTTTCGTTATAGAAAAACCACCAAGACATGCATTGGAATTAACTTTTTCCCTCGTGCACTTAATTCTTAAAATTTTTATAAATTTTATATGAACTCATTTATGATTCATACATATAATTTTAAACAATACGTACAATACAGAAACAAATACAGATCTTTGTAATGTGTACATGTACATACAGTTAAGAAAATACAAGCGTCTGCTCGATATTTATTGGATTACGATTTGTTTTGTGTGAATAGAAAAATGTGGGAGCAAACAAATGTCAATCAAGAATATTTTTATTGCTTTTCAAAATATTAGCCAATGAGAGAAAGCATTTCTGGAGAGCCGTCACTTCGATTTAGAAGAGAATATCATCTGTTCAAAGAGTCCATGAATCAATAAAAATGCAGATAGCTTTTATCGACATATAACACAAAATAGTATTTGGAAAATCTAGAAAGAGCTTACTACTCTTCCAGTCTCCGCATTTCGTTCTGTAGGAAGTCAGATACTTCAACCAATATACTATACTTATATTTATATTTACAAAAGTTATATCCAAAGATTGGCAGATATGTCAAAATTGGAAATGGGAACTGGAGCTGCGTTAGTGTCAAGTAATCAAAAATTCATCTTTAATAAACATCTATCTTCTGGTCTGAGCTCTTTGTTATTTTACAAGAATTTACATATATGAGCTGAAACGAAATCAACTGTATTTTAAAATTTTGGACTCTTTAAGGACCTAAAACGAAATTATGTACTAGTATCAATCCAGACCAGATTATAATATCTAGATTTCTTTCAAGACATTCTAAATATCTAACAATTGTGAATAGTGCAGCAGTTTTGAGTTAAAAAACTTGATTTATGTCGTACTGGTAGCCGATAAAAAACATAGAAATTTGTGTTTTTCTCAAAAGAGTAGGTGACTAACTAACTTACTTGATGTATGAATAATTTTTGTTATGTATTAGGAGAATCTTTACTAAAAAAAAAACAACTGAAAAATTGTGAAACTGACTCATCGATGTACGCCAAGCTTCTTAGAAGAATGGTTAAAGCCAGAAATTGAATTTCTCAGACTTTGGTTTTTTTTGCCCTTTCTTATTTAGTCGTTAGTTCCAAAGGCTACGCCACGATTATTGAATTACATCCCATATAAGGAACGTGATTTCTATCGACCTTTTTGTCGATATCATCCCTGATGGGTCGCAACTGCGAGGAATGAGTTGTAACCACTGACTAGTTTCGACGTTAATACGTCTCATCAGTGTGGTATAATAAACAGAAACAGAGAGCGCTAATATTTGATTCCTGTAGTTAAAAATTCTCCAGCAACGTTGTTCGGTACCATATTCACTTCTAACTGCGAACAATTAGTCAATTAAAATCTAGCTATTGTTGGCGTTGATATCAATTCTCTTGGGAATGTCCAACCACAGGAATCAAGCAGAAACTCTTTCCGACGCCGTTCTTAGCTCAGAGTCCATTCCAAAGGAGAGGCCGCTACAACACTCTGACGAGTTAGAGATCACAACCCTTCGCAGCAGCTTGGGGGGAGACTTGTGGCCCATTAGGAATATTGATATCGTCAAAAAGGCTATGAACATCACGGTCTTCAGATGAGATATATCTCAACATTCGTCGAGGCATTAGCCGGAAAAGTAGTTGTTCTCTTCTTTTAGGTACTGCAGTTTATATTTTCGAAATATTAAATTTTAAGAGGTGAATAGTAGGAATCCTATATTTCGATATATTTGACACACCTCATATATCATAGAAATGGAATCTATACATATAAATATTAGGGTTATTCATTTGCTCCAGCAAAATATTAATGCATATATAGAAAATATAGTTTGAACTCTCAATATGGATTTTAAGTACTTACATTTAAATATAAAGTTTTACCCTTTAAAATGCATGTAAAAATTTTCTTACTTACTCACTTTTCACAATAATGCAAATCACTTTGATGGACCTTTCGAGGGATTTTATGCTCTTCGAAATCGCTTTAGAGTTTTTTTTGTGTAACTCGCACTGGTTCACCAATAAGAGAAAAAATCTTCTCAAAAACTGTTCTTAAATTGAAAGTACTTAAAATTGATATTAAAAGCTCAAATTTGGTGAGATTTTTTTTCTATATGGAGATTAATATTTTGCTTAAGCACCGAAAAAAATATTTTTTGGCCTTGGAATCAACTAATAAAAGTGGTGATTTGTTGCGTAGAGTAGACAGATTGAGACCACGGTATCGGACTATTTCTATCCAATGACTTGAAAGTGTCTTTCTTTATCCACAATATATTAATTATTTCAAATAATATACTTCCTACTTTGTTTCCTAGATTTTCTGGACTACTTTTCCGAATTTTGTTCCATTTCGGACCTTTTTTTCTTCAATTAATAATTTGACTATATATTCTTTAATTTTCAAGCATTAGTCTTTTGCTCTTTCTAGTTTTTTTTAGTTTATAAAATAGTTATAACTTTCTGTTTCCTTAGTATAATTTCCCAGATCCTTTTCGTAGCTTATCTCACTGTTCATGTTGTATTCATTCAGTTTTTTATTTCATAAATATTTTTCCAAATTTTTGATATTACGTATTTTTTTCTGCTTTTTCTGCCTTATCACCTTTCGTGTCAGTTGTGGCATATAATTCGAAAAAATATACAAAGTATATTTCTATCTGGAAAATATCAGTACATCAGAGAAATATTGTTCCTTTTTCATTAAATCCATTTTTTAAACGATGATTAACATAGTTATAATTTTATATGGATTCAGATATAAGTTATTAAAAATAGAGTAAGTATATAGCAAACATATTATTTATGAAAGAGGATTCACAAAATAATCGAGCCATGAATTTATTTCTTTACATAGATCGTTGAAAAAATCTTTCGTACGTGAATTTGCTAAAATCCTATATAAGGTAGATTGTTGAAAATGATTTCATACTTGTCCAGGTATTCCTGCCGATACTTCAAGAAAATTTGACAAATACATTTATTGGCTTGGATTTTATACATACCAAGGCAGAGAAAGGTCGGTTCTCCGGCATATTGTGGTGTCGGGTGGGCCGCCTCTCCAGGAGACACAGTTTGATCCGGCAGTAGGTACGGACACTGTTGTTCGACGTTTTGACACACACGCAGGCACGGTCGCATACGCTCGCCAGAACGTGTGTAATGAGGCACCAGGGAACTGCATACCCATCGCCGGTATGCTTCCTGTAAAAAATCGTCATATTATATGTATACATCAATGTATAACACACATTAATAAATTTATCACATGTTACACAAGTTGCAGTTTGTTGACCCATGATTCATGTATGATATTGTATTTTGGTGGTACTTTATCATGTTTGAGAGATAGCTCCTTTTGTAGGCATATCTAGGCTATGAATTAAGTTATTTGACTCACAGTTGAACGAATTGGCACTATTATTATTTATCTGGTAAAAAATAGGAATCCTTGAAGTGTTTTGTATTTTTGAGGGCTGCATAGACATCTCGCATAATTTGTATTTCTTATAATACCCTAAATAAATGAAATAACTCGTCAGCTGATCGCGTTTACCCACTGGTCTAAAGGACTATATCCAATGAATCCGACCCGATTAACTCAATCAGTTTGGGAACAACGGTAAACGTGATCTCAGTTAATTTCTACAATTTCAGAACATGATCGCTATAACCCGATAATATTTCTCGAAAGTCCTTATGATATACTTACTAAACATTAAAAACACCTATACATGACAATAAGAAGTTTATTAGAATTTAATGGGATATAGGAATCTATACGAGTCGAGGACATAGTTTAGTAACTCTATTGTAATATTAACATAAAACCATACTCCATAGTTTTTGATAAATATGAATGGTGATTACCAATGAAATATTTCAGACTAAAAGTTTTTTCTGAAAGAAAGAAGATATGTATAAAATAAGTATATTTTTTTTGTTGTAATTAATTCAAAACATTGTAATGTGTTCTTAATTACTTTTTTACATCGCCTCTGTATCTCTTACGCTCTGCTATTTATATCAATTTAAAATAGATTGTATAATGACTCAATGAGTTGATTAAATTACGTAGAATATATTTTTGCTATAATTCATAATAATCACAATTTCTAACTAGTTGCACATTGTATAATAAGATGAGGGAGCGTATGTATTCAATTCACATAATTTGACATTGAACTAGAAATAAAATTAGAATAAAAAATTAAAGAGAGAATATACACTGAAGATTTCCAATTTGTGCATATTACCCACGTAAAATAAAAAGCCGACCTTTGCAAAAGAAAGACATCTGTAAATCTGGGTTAAAAACATCTTCGAAATACACAAAAGGTGGTGTTCTACGTGGTTAAGAGGCATCGACGACTTCACACAACAGTTCATTAAGTAGCCAAGTATGATAAGCTTTTGCAGAGCCTAATAGACCTCGGGCTGTATCATGTTTAACAAGCTTCTATTGAAACGGGAAAGGTGTACCTCTAACGACTGATCAAAGCTTTCACTTGAGACCAACCCCGTTGAGTTTTCAGTCTATTTGTGCTTGATTGGCTACTTCAGGTAAAATTTGTCTTGAATACCGAGTTTCATAATGTTTGATATGATCGCAAATCTTTGAATATATTGTTTTTAAAGTAAAAGCTATATTTTTTTAAAAAATAAATATTAGCAAAATTATTCAAAAAACGTTGTTCTTTGTTATAACGGAGTAGTTGATATCAAATTTATAATATTAATAGCTATACCAGGGAAATCACTTGACATATTGATCAAAAGCATTTGTCAATTCTCAATATTGGTTGAATAAAATATTTACCAAACTTAATAATTCTTGACATTTGAATGAAGGAAATCTACGCCTAGGTAATATGGACCTACAGATTGGATTATAGTTACTAGAATATGTGACAGACAGCTGAATCCATATCACTCAAAATGAACAATTAATTCAATTATCTTTAGAGTGTATAGTATTATTGTCAGATCTTTCGCTTTTCTAAAACTGTAGATAACCTGTATATGCATTTTGAAAATTGAAATGAACAATCTCCTCGGGAGTATTTTCACTACTTTATTACCATATAGAAATGTTTGCAAAGAACATGTAGTTGATTTACTATGGCGTTTCGTTTCGTGACGGAAAACCAAATTAATGATAAATCGTGAAGTGGTTCAAATGTACTTAATCATCAATGCAATACTGCAAACGACGTCTTTCACCAAAGCGAAGCAAATTTACTGGGCAAATGAAGTTTTAGCGAAAATGTGTGACAATATTAAGAAACTAACGCACTTTTCAGTAAGGTTTTATACTGTTATCAATAACATCTTCCATCACAGCTTTCAATCGAAAATGTATTGATATACAAATTGCTAATTATGATTATATCACTCCCACGTATCAAGTGTTGGTTTGAATGTACGAATGATAACATCCATGGGGAATATATAGAATTAGAGAATCTTCCTGCTTAAAAGATTTCTCATTATTATTACTCTCCAATTTCTACTATTTCCTACATTTTATTATTTCAATACGAATGAAATACGCTAGAGATCAAATTTTATCCTTTACTAAGTGGAAAGGATTCTCTGAAATTAAAGCTAGAGATTGGGTAATTATTCTCCATTAATTAAAAACCCAGTTAAAATTCAGAAAACTTTTTAGCAGCTTAATATCTTCAGCAGAACGCGGACGTTTACAAATGGAAATACCTAGAGAACAAGCACAGTCGTTAATTAACTGGGCAAAAGAGCTTTGTACAAACAAAATTTTGTTTCTCACTCAAAAAATCTTCAGCTCATGAAATTATATGAACAATATTTAGAATTTTCTCGACAAAAAAGAGTAAAAGCCACGGCAAAAGTTTTTTTTCGTTGAAACATACTGAACCAACGCAATGACTTTCATGGGTACAATGATACTGTTTAGATGAAATAATCTGATCTGTTAGTTTGTTATTTTTTTAAAAGAGACAATTCAGTTTAATTGGCAACAAGGAGAAGTCATTCGGTAACAAGTTGGAAGTGTTATGTAAAATGATTTGTCGTTTTGCCTGATTTCAATTTTCTGGAATTTTTTGATAAATATATTGTCTTACACGTACTTTTACAATTGCCTCTAAATCTATGATAGTACAGATTACGGATAAGTAACTTGGTTTTCGACAGACTGAGTTGATGTATGATCCGATTTCTGGCTTCCAAATATTTGTGAAAAATCTGTATGCTGGTTATCTCAAACGCTCAAATTAATCTCGATTATCGGATATATTTGAAGGTGGTTTTTTCGCTTAGTTTCCGCATGACATCGGATTTCATCCTTATGTATAAGTGTTTCGTTTGAATTAAGTAGCCTGGGTTTGTATTCCGACCCCAAAAGCTGCTTCATGTACATTCTACGAGTTTTATCTTCATATTGAATCCAGATTCCAAAATTTTCGCAAGTAGTTCCGCGTGTATATATACTTTTCAAGATCACCTAGTTATAGACGCTGAAAATCAGAGTAATTAATAGAATAAAAGCGTTTAATATTTCGCATGAGGGAATATTAAAAATATCGCTAAATAATTACCCTTGGCAAAGAAATTAATGGATGAAACAAACTAACCTGTTCGATCTTGATTATATTACGGTCTCGTTGAAGTAAATAATAAATATGTAGTACCCCCGCTTCGGCGCTCCTGGACCACAATATTCAAAGAAATCGGTTTTATTATCAATTACAACCCAAACTCTCGCCCCAAACCTTCCAATTACTTCAGTCACTTTAAAGTTAAGTTATTGTTGCAAGGGAGGAATGGACTTATTTACTTCAACGAGACCTTAATATAATCAAGATCGAACATCACTTAATGTAAGTTTGTTTGATCTATTAATTATATTACGGTCTCGTCTTGTAAATAATAAATATGTAGATGTTTAAAGTTTATTGCAACAACAGATAAACTCAAAATTTTAAACAATATGGTTAACCGTGGTAACTAATTAAATACTTAATCGTAAACTGACAGTTAAGAAGCTAGTACAGTTTTCGCAAATTCAGAATTATCTATAATAGGGGGATTATAAAAATTAGTGAATGTTTTCGAATCCTTTGACCACCCCGCAGCTAATCTTATATTATCAAAAGTGACTCCGGCCCTAGAAGCTGAAGAGGTGGAAGCATGTCTTGTACTTTGTGGTTTAAGCATTGCCATATCCACTCCACTTTTTTCCAACATGTTCTTCATCCACCGACTGATAGTAGAAGCAGATGCTTTTCAATGGGGTTTTTTAAAAGTGACAAAAAGCCAATCACAAGAGTTTCTCAAATTTTCAGTCTTGGTAATATATATTTTAAGCGCTCTAGCTATACATAATTGAGGATCATCATCAAGGAAAGGTAGAAACAAAAGAGGTTGCAGATATTTTCAAACGCTCTGATTTTTTATTATGATTTTATGAGGTTGGATTGAAATGTTCTTGATATTAATAAAGTTGAAGTTTGTATTCGACGGCTAGTAGCCAGGGCTAACAAAACTGCAGTCTTCTTGCTTAAAGACTCTAGGCTAATATCTTCGGTTTTAAGCGTCATTACGTAGGACAATACTATTTGGGGATCCCAAATGTTCTCGTACCTGGCACTGGGTGGTCTTTTTCCAAAAAGTCCATAGAAAAAACGCTGAAGTCTGAAATCTTGACTGAAATTTTGCCCCGCTATTTGAGATGTGGCCAATCTGTATGAATTTAGGGAAACTCTCTTATGGTACAAATTTTTAATTTTGAAAAAACTTATGTAATCTGATACGTTTTTCTTGCGGTAATGAAACATTCATATTATTAGAATTAAATCGAAACCCCAGATATTGGCAAACATGGTTAGGGGTGAAAGAGCCCTTTTTATAATTTATAATAAATCCTAAATGTTCTAAGACCTTTATAGTTTCTTGTGTAGAGAAAGTTCTTCCGAGAAGTAGAAAATCATCTAAATATATAACAGATAGAAAGCCACGCCTCCTAAGATAAGATATAACTGGTCTTAAAATCTTTGTAAAAATCAAGGGGGCGCAACTCAACCCGAATGGTAAACAATTAAATTCATAAATGCATCATTTGTAGCCTCTATATACTTGATCTCTTCCTTCCCATCATTTTTCGCGAAATCAGATAAAAAATGAGTTAAGGCTGAGATTACTGCCGCAACTTGCACTTGAAGGCTGGATAACCTTGCATCTCTTTTAAGAGTGTTTCCTGGTACGGCTATTTTGACTTCTGGGTTAATTAGAGAAGACACAATCGCCTTTAAATTCTAAGGATGCAGAAATTTATTTACGAGCTCGACTCCAACCTCCTCTTTTAATCCATTTAAGTGGACATTCACGTAACGTGGGACCCATTCCTGTATAATCCGAGCGGCTACTGTTTTGTGAATCTTCCGAGGAATGGTTTGTTGAACGACCATAACGCTTTTGCTTTTGTTCAATCGCATTTAACCTTCGCATTACTGATTTAAGCATTGTTTTTATCTTAGCACTATCCGATCCTCTATTTCCAGAACTTCCGAATCTCTTCTTTCCCTCGCCCGCCATTTAACGTAATAATAAAAATATTCAATTGTGAAACACGATAATTACACTAAAATTTATAAGCTTAATCGAAAAACCCGTGCGGTCTACAAAGCACAAAAACGAAGACTATTGTGGTCCAGGAGCGCCAAAGCGGAGATACTACATATATATTATTTACAAGACGAGACCGTAACATAATAAAAGCACTGAAATACTTCCCGCGATAAGATATAGAAAATTAGCATACCTTGCACACCATTCTACATAATGATAAATATATATTAGAATTAAAGGAAAAGAAGATTTATCTTCATGAAGAAATATACACGATAGCTTCGATGATGCTATAAAAGAAATAAAGTAGAGCAATCAATTATAGACGACGTTACACAGAAATATGCTACGCTAATGATATGGTCATATATTCAGAGGAAGAAGAAACACTAAACCAAAATCTCGAATTGTTCCACCGAATAATAATAAAATACAGTAAGAACATAAGCATAGTTAAAACAAAAAAGATGATCATAAGCACAGAAACAAAGACACACGACATCAAAATAGGATATATACAAATAGAAATGAAAAATTCGAACGAGAAATAACAGAAAGAACAGTAAACGCTGGAAAACTATGTAACGCGATAAAAATTTCTTCACTGGGGAACAATGACATAACCAAGGAAATCGATCAATACATAGAAGATAATCAACAAAGCCAGACAAACAGTGGAAGACCAAAGATCTGGATGGACGAAATCAACAAAGCGTCTGAGAACAGAGGAAATAAATCACATGAGGTACTACCACAAAAAACCAAAAGATAGATAGAAATGGAAAGGATATGGAAAATGTAACAAATAAACTCAACCCCACGTCTTACACCGCATATGGATTAAGTGAGTAAGTGAGTAAGTAAGAAACAAACGAAATTGAATAAGTCTGAATTTTGGAGAGTTGATAAAAATGGCTGGAAGAATTTAAAGTAGCGATATTAAGATATGTCGATTCCATTTTCTTTTCATATGTGTAAACTGATTGACACATTCTAAGTTCATTCAAACAAATAGTTTACAAAGGTGTTTCAAAATAGAGACTATATATTGGAAACTCGGTTGTCAGAGTATGGCCTTAGTAACAACACTGAAGTTTATGTTTGGTGATATCGAGATCCTTGCATTAACAACAAATATGTTGTCCTGTAACTTATTCTTACTCTTTAGTTCAATTACTTTATGTTGTTTTACTGTTATTTTTGTTGCGACTCGTTATATGAGTTTTATGTATTGCTTATTCTCAAATCTTCCATATTAATTTCATGTGTTGACAATTTCTTTTTTCATCTTAATCTGGTTGAAACCTTTTATTTTTACAGAAAAATCATATCCCAAACAACCTTCGCTCTTCATGTGTGCTAATTATTCCAATTTTGTCATAAGTTTTGTATATTGCTTCGTTCTTATGCTGCTATGTTTCCGTTCGATCATTGTAACATAGTGCAGATTTCTCTTCTGATCATTAGTCAGGCGTTATTATTGGCGAACAAAATATTAAGATTATTAATATATTGGTAGTTACTAATTGAACCTGAACTAATATTGTTTGTGTAGATTCTCGGTTAATTACTGTTTGAATGAATGAGAAATGTACAAGTGATACTAACAAAAACATTTAAACAGCTATAGGTGACATAACACAGAATAAAAATATCCAGAGTATTCTCCAGAGAACAAAATATAAATGAGAGAACACGGAAAAAGGAGAAAAATGAATGTGTGAAGTATAAACATGGAGGTAATTTGGGATAAAGAATATCATATAGATGAATAATATTGTAGTTGCAACCAAGTTGGATGAACTGAACGAACCTCAAAATGATAATAACAAATTACATGAAATGCCTTGGTTGAGTCTATGAATATTCAACAATAGATAGAAGAGACCGTTCTATATGCAAGTATATTAAAATTGGCTAATCTCTAACTATTAGTCGAACTTATTGAATTAACGAATCACGATATGTATATTAAGCAACTTAATTGTAATTTCGCCATCAATGATATTCTGATTCCAATTAATATCATTGTGAAATTGGAAACTTATGCAACATTGACATTTCTGGTATAACCATGGAAATACGATTGTAACCACACACTTACATTTAACACGGTATATAATGAATAAATTAGTATTTTTACTATGTCATAGCTTTTCATAGTTAAAATAAATAAGCTTGCAATTCGTTGGAAAAAAGGAATGTGAATATTACAAAATCTAGTCCAAACAAATACCTTAAGCTTAGAAAGAAGTATGGGACCCAGTTTCGACACGGATGGCAGAGAATCGATCTCGTTGTGCACAGCTGGTGCGGGGCGGTGGCATTCGCTTGCTCCTCGCGCCATTCCCCGCGATTACGTGGAGGCCACATTGAACATTGGTGAAGCGCTTGGCTACACTCGTACTCATACTTTTGTCTCACAGGTCATTCAAATATCGAAGACGGCATTTAATGAACAGTATTTGTGCCGCCAAATTTTGATGAGTGGTGAGTTATCTTATTATCGATAGTGTTAAATATTGGAAATTTAGAATCCATTATATACTTACGTCATTTAACTCTGATGAATAATTACATACATAATACTCTTAACAATAACCCAACTTGAGTATATGAAAATAAAGAAGCTTGTTAGAATGGAAATTGTTTATAGAAGACTACAGTGAGCAAAAATCAAATCTCTTATTTAGTTCTTTGTTAATTAATAATGCCACGTTCCGTAGATTTTTAGCGTAGGAGCATTTATAGAGCAATTTTTTCTACGCAAATACATAGTTCTAATTATAAATTTTCAATTTTATGAACAAAGCATATATTATTTCGAATAATTTAGGTTTGCATAAAATAACAAAAGTAGGAGGTCGAAATAGTATTCATTCAGTCATAGACAGACAACAATTTTTCAGAATTGTTGCTACCAAATGGTTTCTATTAAAAAATAATTGATTAGCTAAACATTAGTGAAAGGCTATTAATATTTTTTTACGTTTCCCAGTTTCAGCAAACCAACTCTCATATCATCAAAAATTATTGAATCCCAATTTTGAATATATTTGTTATGCCAGTTAATATATCAACCATCAAAATGTATTTGTGAGAATTATGCAGTAGACAAAGTAAGTAAAGTTATTACTTGGAAAAGTAAACAACTTTAAAGATATGCTCCAGTAACAATCATATTTGATGAAGTACTATTATTACAAATCTTAAATTGAAAAAAGCAGCAGCAAAGTAATTCAGAGCACAAAATTGAATTATCCAATAGCGACAAAACAAAATTCTTTGAAGCAGAACGATAGTTTCCTAAAAAAGAAATTTATTTTTTGACAGAACTAATATAAACGAAAGCCTTTTTTCAAAAGTATGGCAAGACTTGAAGATCCAAAGCAGTCGATAAACTTTTAGAGGACGTTTCTTCCTGTTCAAAAGCGTTGTACGTTGAAGGACACAACTTAACAGATATTATATTACGATCCCGTCTTATAAATAATAGATATGTAGTACCTCCGCTTTGGCGCTCCTGGACCAAAATATTCAAAGAAATCGGTTTTTTTTATCTATTACAATCCGAACCCTCGCCCCGTGCCACCCATTTACTCGTTTTTGTGCTCTGTAGACCCCACGGATTTTTCGATTAAGCTTATAAATTTTAGTGTAATTATCGTGTTTCACAATTAAATATTTTTATTATTACGTTAAATGGGCAGGGGAAAGAAGAGATCCGGAAGTTCTGGAAATAAAGGATCGAATGGTGCTGAGATAAAGACAATGCTTAAATCAGTAATGCGAAGGTTAAATGCGATTGAGTAAAAGCAAAAGCGTTATCGTCGTTCAACAAACCATTCCTCGGAAGATTCATAAAGCAGTAGCCGCTCGGATTATACAGACGAGCTCAATTCTGATTGTTCTTCAGCGAAGGAAGATGTATTCGAAGTCGAGAATAACAACTCTAATCCAGTAATTGCGGGTAAGCAAACTACGTTGAGTGAAAAAAAAAGTACTTAGAAGAGAGAAGATCCTAGAAGATAAATCAACTTGAGCTTAGAGTAACTAATTATTTTATATTATTTTTTTTGTCAAGCCTAGAGTGGCTAGATGGCTTATGACCTTTTTTCTCTGGGTTATGGATAACACGACACCAGACAACATCAACATTAACTCAATTCTGGGAGAAGAGACGCTGGTGAAAAGTGTTTCTGAACCAATTCTACAGGAATGAGTCCCACGTTACGAGAACTTAAAGGCGATTGGGTCTCCCCTAATTAACCCAGAAGTCAAAATAACCGTACCAGGAAACTCTCTTAAAAAAGATGCAAGGTTATCCAGCTCGCAAGTGCAAGTTGCGGCAGTAATCTCAGCCTTGAAGCATTTTTTATCTGATTTCGCGAAAAAAGGTGGGGAGGAAGAGATCAAGTATACAGAGGCTACAAATGATGCATTACGCTTGCGGTGTGACGTTTTGCATCATGAATCTGTTACAAGGAGAGAGCTCTTGCTGTTGAATTTGAATAAAGACCTTAAAGACGCTCTGCAAAAAACCACGATTTCCGAGTACTTGGTTTGGAAAGTGGAAAGGAGCCGGATACCACCATCGAAGCTGCAAAAAAACTCGAGAAGTCGGCGAACACTTGAAGATTAAAAAGAACAAGCCACCTATTCCTACCTTTGCCAAATTTTCTTAACAGGGAAACTACCGTCGTCCATCTGCCAGAGGAGTGCCGCGGGTGGTCTACACATCCCAGAAACACACTCCGATGTTAAACAACAAACCGATGAAGTCCACGCCGGTATTAAAAGTTAGCAGGCTATGCGGTAGACTACTAATTTTTCTAATTTAGTACTGCTTCAGTACTGCTTAGTACTTTCTAATTAGTACTACTAATTTAATAAAGATCTAGGTTTTCATAGAAAGGTTATTTCCTATAGAACTGGTCTCAAAATTCCTCTTATTAGGAGACCTATACAAACAATTGTTCCTATAGAGCTTTCAAGGTCACATAAGGAATGTGTCTCCCTTGAAAATATAATTAAAAAATCTTTATTAAAAGAAATTTTTTTGTGTTGTAACACCCTGTAAAGGTGTAAAATATACATCGAACATCTTTACTGTACTTAAACCAAACGGTTCTAGCAGATTAGTTATCAATTTAAAATCATTTAATAGATTGCATGAAACATCACATTTCAAGTTAGAGAAGCACAAGACTGTGATTCAACTAATTACTAAAGATTACTTTATGACATACATAGATTTAAAGGATGCTTATTATTTAGTGCCGATACATAACTCTCATAGAAAGTACATAGGCTTTCAAATTAAGGGGTGCATTTATGAATTTAATTGTTTACCATTCGGGTTGAGTTGCGCCCCCTTGATTTTTACAAAGATTTTAAGACCAGTTATATCTTATCTTAGGAGGCGTGGCTTTCTATCTGTTATATATTTAGATGATTTTCGACTTCTCGGAAGAACTCTCTCTACACAAGAATCTATAAAGGTCTTAGAACATTTAGGATTTATTATAAATTATAAAAAGAGCTCTTTCACCCCTAACCATGTTTGCCAATTTCTGGTGTTTCGATTTAATTCTAATAATATGACTGTTTCATTACCGGAAGAGAAACGTATCAGATTACATAAATTATGGAAGTTTTTTTAAAATTAAAAGAGAGTTTTCAAAGTATTTTGGCAAATTAGTGTCTGCAGCTCCAGCTCTCAGATATAGTTTTCTCTACACTAACGTTTTTGAATGCGAAAAAATTAAGGCATTATACCGGGTTCTACGATGCAAAAATGAATATCTCTACGGATTTGTTACCTGAATTTTCGTGGTGGTTAAAGAACATAATGGTTTCAAGTAATAGTATTCAGAATGATAAATTCGCTATAAAGATTTTCTCTGACGCTTCAAAATCTGGTTGGGGTGCCATTGTGAGAATAAAACTACTTTTGGGTTCTGGTCAAATCAGAAAAAACATCGACACATCAACGAATTGGTACTACTACTAGTGTTTTTTGCCTTGAAATGTTTTACACGAGATGTCGAAGATGTTCAGGATTTCTTTGACTATACATTTTAATAGAGGCGCAACTTATGGAACCCTAAATTCATACAGATTGGCCACATCTCAAATAGCGGGGCAAAATTTCAGTCAAGATTTCAGACTTCAGCGTTTTTTCTATGGACTTTTTGGAAAAAGACCACCCAGCGCCAGGTACGAGAACATTTGGGATCCCCAAATAGTATTGTCCTACGTAATGACGCTTAAAACCGAAGATATTAGCCTAGAGACTTTAAGCAAGAAGACTGCAGTTTTGTTAGCCCTGGCTACTAGCCGTCGAATACAAACTTCAACTTTATTAATATGAAGAACATTTCAATCCAACCTCATAAAACCATAATAAAAAATCAGAGCGTTTGAAAATATCTGCAGTAAATAGATCTCAACCTCTTTTGTTTCTACCTTTCCTTGATGATGATTCTCAATTATGTATAGCTAGAGCGCTTAAAATATATATTACCAAAACTGAAAATTTGAGAAACTCTTGTGATTGGCTTTTTGTCACTTTCAAAAAACCCCATAGAAAAGCATCTGCTTCTACTATCACTCGGTGGATGAAGAACATGTTGGAAAAAAGTGGAGTGGATATGGCAATACTTAAACCACAAAGTACAAGACATGCTTCCACCTCTTCAGCTTCAGTTATTATTGTATTATTATTTTATATTTGTTTTGGGCGTTGAAGGTATACATTTTGTTAGGAAATATATCTTGTGTACTGAAAATATTTGTGTTATTGGATTGGTAATAATATAAATAACACAATTTATTATTGTGATGGATCAATATTGCCTCTTAACGTGCCACTTAACTGCATAATTAGGAATATAAACTAATATACAATAGTGAAAGAATCTCAAGGACTGCATTGTCTGCAATTGTTTCCTCATGTAATATAATTTATTGCTAATTGAAAAATTCTGTACTCGTATATATAAATATGATGGTTGCAGAGTTAAAATATTTGCCTGAAATTAGATACAATGACCAGATATTTAGAAATAAATCAACCACCGGTCTATCCACAAGTTTCGTTAAAATTTCTTAATTATGTTGTGTCGTACAGAGGAATGTTATTAAGCTAATATAAGCTAAAATTTAGATAAATTGTATTCATGTTTTTTATCACAAGGTGTTTTTAAGCGTATTTTGTATCAATATTTGGATAGTTATGGTCTAGGTTATTTAATATTGATTGTGGATAATAAATTTTTCCTCCTACTACTGAATATTTTTCTCATACTCATACTTCATGTATACTTTTGCTTTTGGTCCTCAATATATATTTAGCTTTTATCCTATAAATCGAGAATCCCACGCCTTATATACAAATGAAGTGTATAAGGCATGGGGTGCTTGATGTCCATTGATGAAAATGTTGATATATACCAATAAGCCAAAAGCTATCAATACTTTTCGTATCTTATTCGCAGATGATACCACAACCTTATCAGATGGTATACAAGTGGGTGATAATTGTTAAATCATTGGTCCGTGGCTAATAAATTAAAACTCGATGAGAATATTTTTTCTTTAGTGTAGACGAACGGGCCATACAATCGGAGCCAGTGAAACTACTGCGCATTTATTAGCATTGTATTCTTACTAATTTATTTGAAACTTTCTATTAAACACTCCTCCACAGCAACAAGGTATTATACTGAGGAGCAGCTGCTCATCAGTTAACAAAATATTTGTTTCACAGAACATAGTAATAAGGAAAATTTACGATGCGCCTAGAACCACAAATTGCAGAGAAATTGAAATACATATTGCCACTTCCGTTCCTGATCATTATAGAAATTTCCGTAGAAAAACAAAAAACCGATTTTATTTGAAGAAACATGGAGATATTCATGATTATTTCACAATAAATAACATAAATATTGTACCTTTCAAATCTAGATTGAAATGACACAAAACAAGTTTTATGTTATATTGTATAATCCATTTGTTAAATATTTGGAGCATCTTTGACATATTGCTTTTATATGATTTATGAATTTTTAGAGGAACTAAAAACATTTTGCGATTATTTATAAATTTTAATTAGGGCGTACGTATCTAAATATTTATGTGTATTTATCTTTATTTACTATTCTGACTTTCAATGTACATAATATATATGAACGTGGCCAATAAAGTTTCTATCCATCTATCTATAAGTTTATGTTTTCCAATCGTCTTGATTTTAGGTCTCTTCTGTTATAAAATAGTTTTTGATAATAATTTGAATTTGATATAATTTTTGAAAGATAGATAAAAATTTCTAAAGACTTTATCAAAATATTTTGATAGTCAAAACGTCAAAATTTTAATCTTTAAAAAATTATTTAAAAAAACTAATTTTATATTAGAAGAGATCTAAAATCAAAACTATTTAAAAACATTAACATATAAAAGGTCTAAGTAATAAGAAATTAGAGAAATCTATCTATAGTTGGCTATCAGAAAGCACTCCATGCTAATTCACATTAAAATGATATCTTTTATTGATCAAGTTTTAAAAAAATATTTTCTAATATTCAGCTTGACTTGCTATTATAGCGGGTTTTTCTATTTTTTTTTAATTATTATTTATCAAACTCCTTTTCCGTTTTTCTTCAATTATGAATTTAAGCAGTGTGCATACCTGAACACGTCCTTTGGTAATTGGTACGAAGCACTACGAAAAATCGGATATAAAAAATCGCTAGCACTGGTGAAACTGATCAGGATAATGGCACAAATTTATTAGATTACTATATTATCATCGGATCTTAATAAGTGTGCGAAATTTCAAAGAAATACAACGTATTGGGAGTATTTTAGTTACTTATTACCATTTTTGTAAATGTGCTAAAATAAATATATCACACCAAGGAGTGAGTAAACATAAATTCCAATTATTGTTCATTGCTTTTATATCCATTTGTTGACAATAGAATTGTTAACAAATGAATTACTGATTAAAAATTCCGCTGGGAAAGATAAATTATTATTTTTTCCAATAAAAAATGTATATTTGAACTACTCACTTGGTCAACTTATCGTTCACAAATGGCAAATTTCCAGAAGTTCTATAAACTAGTCATTCCGATTGAAAAAATGCCCCGTCAACGTGATCGATAACTATCGTCATGAAGGTATGTGAATATTCTTTTCAGGATTCAATATGGATATTCTTAAACAGTTTTGGTATTATTAAGAAGAGTCAACATGGGTTTAGAATAAATCATTCAATAAGTTCAGCGATTATTCAGTTTTATAAGAAACTTTTCGAATGCCGAATGCCCTGCTGGAATATTTTATGACTTAGCGATATATTATCGAGTATGCTCATGTAACGATATGTGAGGACGATGCGTCTTTGAAAGAATTGGATAAGATTAAAAATACTACACTAGAAAAGTGTGTTATAAAGTTTAAATTTACTTAATGAATGTTCACCACTAGAGTGTCAACGATATTTCAATACTCATGAATGAATCGCAATTTTGGGCCTAATTTGACAAAAATATTTATTGGAAATTCAATGTCATAACCTACCAAAACGGGTGAATTCATTTTGTTTTTTTTTTCAGAAAATTTTCATTCTTCGAAAGATATTTGTAAAGATAATTGCTGCTGTCAGGAATCAAAATATCTGAAGAATGGTAAGGACGAGCTGGGCAAAAAAATAAAGTTACTTTCCAATGGATTCCAGGATACACAGGAGTGGAGGGAAACGAAATAACTAACATACACGCTAAATTAGGGGCGGATAAAGCAGTCATACAACTCTCCCCCTTTTGTGGTATCAGCTACATAGCAATATAGAAAACACTGAAAAAAAAGCTGAATAGTGTGAGAGACTACGGAACTCCAGAGGGTTACACTTGGGAGCATATGAAATACAAAATGAAGATCTCTAGCAACTAAAGACATGCCAAGGAACTTTATAGGAGGAGTGGGAATAGTGAATCATCTGTAAACACTGAGGATCACGAGTGCCACAGCAAGGGGACACAATAGATTATTTGGGTCGCAGTGTACTCTGAACTACATTAGTATATACATATATAAATGGAAAAAAAAATTGTAAAAAAAGGAGACCAGCAGCTAATGAAAGGAGATATCATAAAAACATGTTAATAAGAGCAGCCAATATAGTATAAACCTAGCCAAAATAGTATAGATCAAACAAAATATACCATAGCAATCAAATTCTCAATTTCATTGAAATTCATGTGATGGACGATATACAAACGATTTATGTTCCAATTATGAAATTGTAAAATATTTCCTAATTTTCTTTTCCAAGCATTGTATCCAAAAAGTAATAGTTCAATAACTTTATTATATATAGTTCAAAAATGTATTAAATAAAAATTTTACCGTTTAAAATGTATTTTTAAACTAAAAATTTTGGATTTAACAACAGTAATGTTAACTCCAAAGGTTTACCAGATTTGACACCACTCGTCTCGGTTTTCGTCTGATCTTCTGAATATAATCCTTTTTGAGACTACCTCAAGACCTACTTCAAAAACATCTCACAAAAATCTTGGGACAATATATGTAGCAAGAGTACAACAGCACTTCACAACGTCCATCCATCTACATCTCACCTGCTCCTATATTTTTTGAGTATGAGAGAAGCTGTCACACCTCCGTATAAATCACACAAAACTCACACTCAGTTATTTGATGTCGACAGAGAGTAAGTAGTCTTGTCTGCCAAAGTGTCATATTCCTGTGTCCGTCAAGCACATGTTCAACGACAATACTCCCGCATACCGTCACATCAGTTTAATTTGTTCTTAAGGTGACACTCAACTGCCCGACGAAATGAAGGAAATCTTAGATTTTTTTAGTTACCAAGCTGTATCAGGACACATTTTTGTTTGTTTTATGTGCCAATGACTAGCGCTGTCGAGGTACGAAAAAAATTTGAAAATTGAAGAAAATATGTTGGTAGCGGCATGGTTTAAGCAGCAGATGGAGATTATCAATGTTATTCAAGTATTTGAATATTGAACGACGTTATGCATATGTAGACCAAGCGCAACATCTTTCAAAATATCATATTTAGTTTCAACATCCGTACCATTCTTCTAATAACATTCCATCAAATGTTTTGATCATAAAATTCAATGCAAGTAAATATTGATAAAGAAAATGTAGAGAAAAATCACTAGAGGGTGTTCTGTTCAAACAAGGTACCACATGTAAACTGAGTTCTTTTCTATTCTATTTGGTATCTTAAGGAGTTGAGCTGACTTAATATTAGCTGAAAGTTGTTTTTTAAGCCAAGTTTGAAAGAATTTGTTCTTATATTTATATGATAATTAGCAGAATTGGCTTAGATAAAAAGCCGTCTTTGGTTCTAGCGAGTAGTATTATAATGCGTTTCCCTTAAGACCATGGCTCATTTAAACAATAATTTTTATTATGCAATTGTAATTCATTGCGTCTGGATGATTTGCTAATTGTTGCTTCATTTTCCTTTTATAAATTTCAGATATTTTTATAAATTCTAGTACATTTTTTTCAATTATAAAGGTTCTCCGTACAGGTTTTTTATTTTCAGTATGATAAATTGCTCGATAAAATGAGATTTTATAAATTTTTGCATCAATTTTCACTGTGATTGTATTATCAAGTTGTTGCACATTTTTTTTTCAGCATAACCAAATATATAGGTATTTGAAATATCTTGTTGAGTCTATATTAGCAAATCTTAGTTTTCAAATTCTTGTGATAATATCCACACATACCTATACATTTTCACTACTACTTTTGTAATTCGATTTTCACACGCCACTATCTGTAGCCCTAGAAGTTTTTAAAGATAAAAATTTGATTCATTAATCTTCAAGCCTGGGACGCCACTAGCTTCACCAATGCAATGCGTTCAGCCTTATGATTCACCGATTTGATTGGCTGAACAAAGATTTTGCATATTGAAATACGTCAATCGAGTCAGCTTCCTTTGAATATATATATGGATAGTAAACATTATTTTTCGTTTATATGTGTTAGCGAAGTGATTTCGATTTCTACTTATAAAAACAGTTTATGCAATTGATAATGGAAGTTTAATTTTTTGACGTATAATGATGATATTACCTCTTTTACGAGTACAAGTGATAACGAGATACATAGAGTAGCCATTAAACATGCTATGTTTGAAACTGAGCTTTCGTTTATAAACAGTTTCAATATTCCTTCTTTGCATTCATTATTAGTATCATGGATTGTTTTTTAATGAATTTTTATTTATCCTACGTGGAATAACATCAGTTTGCTTGCTTTCAATCTGGGCTAGTTTACTAGAGAATTCTTCTGATTGATCCATTATTTCTTGTATCATATTTGTTAACAATACATGCCTTTTTGCTGTTAACCAACAGTTTTGGTATGATAGTTCAGTTCTATTTATATAATTTTAATTTGTAATTTTAGCTCCAACACTTCTTTTATAGGTATATACTTAACTACAATTATATAGGATATGAGGATATAGGTTTTTGCGTTTTTGATTACTGTCAGATTTAACATATGCAATATTTCCTTCAAATAATTTTTTAGTGTGTTTGACATTTTTCATATTATGAAATTTCGCTTTACATAATTTTCTAGCCTTATTAATATACAGTGCGGAACAAACTAATGTAAAAAATTCGTTGATAATCAAATGAGGGCGTGTTGGGGAAAACCCTTGGATACGTCGATTGGTATTTTCAAATGCGCATTCAAATGCATACAATGCAATTCTGAGAATCTGATACTGGCCAAAATCATATAAAGTTGTACAAATCATATTGATTGGTAAACCAGGCAAAGGCCCAGCCAACGTGTCATCTTACCGTCCAATAAGCCTTCTACCTACAATGTCCACACTCCTTGAAAAATTACTCCTTCATGGAATAACTGAAGACTTATTTCCACAGGATTGGACCCCCTGCCATCAATTTGGATTCAGACAAAAACATTCGACAGTGCAACAAGTCTGAACAAAAGTTGACCAATAGACCTAATAAGAGGTATAAGAGGTTGTATCACAGAATGTAAGCCTCACTAATACATTATAGATGTTAGATTATCTAACACTCGCGAGCAAATTAATCCATAGAATGTAGAAAATATTCTGATTGTTAATAAAAACTTGTAATAAAAAAATGATACAAACGAAGGAGTTCACAGACGACGATTTCGATAGCAAGACGTATTTTTATGAACAAATTATGGATCGATTGATAGAATGGCCAGCATAGTCTCTTGAACTGACGCCGTTAGACTTCTTTTTGTGGGTATATGTCAAAAGTATTGTATACAAAACTAAGCCCCTTCACATGATTTGAAAAGACGAATCACGATCGTGATTTTCTTTTTTTTATGTTAATTTTTGTAATAAATATTAGAAAACTTGATATTTTCGAAATAGTTGAAGATAGGTACAGAACCAGTAAGGGGGTTGCATTCAAAATAAGAAAGTTGGTTTTGGATACAGTAACATAACCCTATATAATTTTTTTTGAAATAAAATTGGTATTTAAAAATACAAATCGACTTGCCTGAGTATTTTCCCAACACGCCCTCATTGATTAACTAATTTATTCCATTTGACTGTTCCACACTGTATATAAGTTTTAAAACTATATGGAGATATTCATGTATAATAACTATTGATACCAATGATCACCACGAATTTCGATAAGCTTTCAAATAACAAATAAAAGAAGTTTTGAAATCATATTGGTTATTTCATTTATTTTCCTTTACAAGCGAACGTAGATGATATTCTGAATTGTAATGAAAAATAAATTGGCCGAATCCCAAATCATATTTAAATTAATATTTTGAGTCGAACCGTATTTTATGGCAGTAAACAAATCTGGTGTAGTATGATAAATGTCTGTCCAATGTAATTTATCAAAAGATTTGAATATTGGGACACAGCAGAAATATTCCATTTGTTTGGCTATTCAAAGGGACCCCAATAATTGCTCGTAGGAATCGATATCGAAACAAAATCTCCAGAAAACATATCAAATGATCTAAGTAGTCAACACTCCTGACCTAATTACTTGATATCAGTAGAAAATGCTTTAATATGGTAATACACAT
The DNA here is from genome assembly GCF_026250575.1 of Diorhabda carinulata. Taxonomy (NCBI): domain Eukaryota; kingdom Metazoa; phylum Arthropoda; class Insecta; order Coleoptera; family Chrysomelidae; genus Diorhabda; species Diorhabda carinulata. The sequence continues at coordinate 33,049,589 of NC_079460.1, read as the reverse complement.
ATAAATGTTAAATTTCTGCTATCATGAGTTTCCCCAGTGTACAGTACAGTGTACACTTAAATGCTGCAGAAGAAAGAAAAGACAGTGGATAAATGCTATATTGGAGGAAATAGAGAAAAAAAGCAAAGTCGGTAGAAATTTTTTCTACTACATCAGAGCTCAAAATACTCCCAGGAGGGCGTTTCCGAGATTAGATGGGGAATATCTTTTAACCCGCTCTCAGAGAAACGAGCGAACAACACGAAAGTAACCAAGGGGGAATCGAAGAGGCGGCTGAGAGAGAGGAAATCACTAGGACTAGATGACATTATACAGAATTAATATAGAATGAAGGAAGAAGTCTGATAACAAAAATATGCGACATTAGAAAGAAAGAAAATATGGGAAAAGAACAAAATGCCCACAGAATGGAGTATGGGACTGATCCCGAAAAAGGGAGAATTCACGCTCTGCGACAGTTATAGACCAATAACACTTCAAAACACAACTCTGAGCACTCCTATAAGAGATAGACTAGTAGAATACGTTGAAAACAAACTCAGAGACAATCAGCAGGGTTCCAAAATCGCCAGATCCACAATAAATGCAGTGCATGTGATGACACAAACAGTTCTATGAACACGGAATGGACTTGTATGTGATATTTATGGACTTTTGATAGTGTCAACAGGAAATGCTTAGACTAGATACTGAGAAAAAAGGCAATAACCTAAAAGCTTATCAAATATGACGTTGAACAACTCTAAGGCCAAAATTTTTTACAGAGAGCGGGTTAACAAAGGTGATTCCAGTACAAAGAGGTGTTAGAGAGGGAAACGCTTTCTCAACTACTTTGTTCAACATCGAAATAGAGGGAATAATAGGTGAGATAGATGTGGAAGAGAGTTTATACTAAAACAGCACGCAGACAGTAGGATATGCTGAAGACCTGACACTTATGGCAAGGGATAATAAAAGCTTAGATTTATCCTGCACTTAAAGGAAGAGGCTAGTAAAATGGGGTTGGAGGTGAGTGTTCAGAATAAAAAATACATATTGGTGACTAGGAGAAGGACAAATGAAGAGAGGGAGATAATTCTGGGAGGATATCAATTCCTATAAGTGAAAGATTTCAAGTATTTGGGTGTGACAAAATAGAAGCATCGAAGTGACAGAGAGAACAGAGCGTCACATAGAGGGTACTGGAGGTATGAAAGTTTCTAAGGAGTGAAGAGATGAGTACGAATAAAAAGTTGAAAATATATAGGACAAGAATTTGACCAGTCATTACATATGAAGCCGAAGTCATGTGACTGTCGGGGAAAGACCGAAGCAGAAGAGAAATGATGGAGAGAGGAAATTTATATGGTTCGAGCATTTACAAAGAAAAGGTCCGAATGCGGAAGGTAATAGAGTCGATATAGGAACAACAAGTAATGCATGATATTGCAGCGTTGAGGCTGAGGTACTAGAGACAAGTCGTGGAGGATAGAGAGGAGTGGGACAGAATACTGAGGGAAGTGAGCAAGAAGTTGTATCAGGTTGGAGTTGAATTGACAGAGCCCGAAAGGGCGGCTATCATTCGTAATGAATGTAAGACCAATATATATATATATATATATATATATATATATATATATATATATATATATATATATATATATATATATATATAATTATATATAATAAGACCCGTGGGATCATCAATTTTAATTTTGATTTTTAATAAAATAAAATATCTAGATTCAGTTCCAATTAAAACTCTAGATAGGCGGTATTCGAAACAATGGTTGTTTACAATATTGCTACAACTTCCAGATGGGTATTTGAAAATCGAGAAGCAATTTCAAATATAATATTTCACTAGAGGAAAAAATATTTTTTTGGTGATTGGAATAAAATAGAACTGAGAAACATGTATACGTATAACCAATGGCGAATTTTTAGAAAGGCAATCTGTCCCTGTTGCCGAGATCTGGTTAACTCTTACCCAGCACCCAAATGAATTATTTTTCTACTTATGACGAATCAGCTTTAAAAATCAGCAAAAAATTATTTCTACTGTTAGTTCAAAAACTAATCTGTGATTTTCCATTAACATATTACAAAGTTCTTTGGCCATGCCGAAAGATCAAAGGGAACAAAAAGTTAGTCCAATGTATTTTATCATTTTATTTATTATTATTTAGATTTCGTTTTCTTATACCAAAAACAGTTCGTTATTGTTTATTAAGGAATAAGATATTCTCAAGGCTACTCATCTTGATGATCTTAAGTGTGTGTGAGGGGTTGATTAGCAACACACGTCAACTCAAAAATTTTCTTGTAGCTGAGCTTCCTGCTTCCTATACTAATGGAGAGATTTGTTTACACCTTGTTTTGAGCTGTCGCTGGAGGAAAAGCGTTTCGTTATTTAGTTAGGTTATCTCAGACCATATCTGCATGGTGGTTGTAGAACAGGAGCAAGATACTCGATTATAGGCAAACACCATATTCATTGTAATTTGTCTATCACCACACGAAAGATGCATAGTTAACGATTGACCGTAGATTTGATTGGTAAATTGGGTCTTAACTTTTTTATTTCTTGTAAAAGTATTTTGAGGTTATTTTTGTAAAATATACCCTAAGTGTACTTTGAGTCATTCTAATCTACGTGTCTCTCAATGTCATAATAATTCATAGTCCGTATAGGATAAGATAAGGTCAGTATATTGCACCTATAGTGAAGACCGTAAGGTTGCTTCTAAGGAAACAGCACATGGACTTTTACATTTTCTTAAGATATTAACGAAACATATATTCAATTTCCCAGAGATACGGTTAACCAGATTCACAGAGAAATCCATTCTCAACCTTAGTAACTAGAGCCAGTGATAAAGCAGATTTTTAAGTAGATTGAAGAAAATTATAACTGTTAGTCAGGCAATGAAAGATTTTAACAAATCCATCAAGCATTAACCCCATGATATCTCAAGTACATTGGTATCTAATAAAATTTGCTTAAAAAAGGAAGCACGACATATTGTTCGAGAGCTGTTCCAAATAGAGGTTGAAAGATGAAGAAGAATATTGAATTATGAAGAATGCTGGTGAAATTCCAGTATACAGACACAGGTTTATAATAAAGACATGTAGTTGGCGTGGTTAGCGCCAGAATAATTGGAAGCGTTTGTAAACCAATAACAAATTCAATGGAGATTTTTCATCTAAAATAATTTTGATGAATAAAACAGGTGAACTTTCGAGTATTAGTTTTATGGAACTAAAAATATTTCAATAGCTCATGTTATTATATCTGTAGTAAGAAGTCAATTGTTTGTATCACGCCTAGATGTGGAATTAGGTGCATATTTTCGTCTAAAATATTCGATTTAAATAAAGTTATAGAAATAGTAACGCTTTAGGATGTTGCGAGTCATACAAATAAACAATGTACTGAGCATTGGCGACTTTTACAAAGCCTGCAAAAATAAAATCTAAAACTTTTCTACACATTTTGTACGATAACATAGGCATCATCGTTAAAATAGTAAATGACAAATGAACTTTCCATAATTTTGGACCTATTGAAATTATAATTTCAAATGGTGAAATTTTTTAGTAATAAATATATTAAAAGACCAAATTTGATAAACAAAATCAGTTTATGATTGAATATTCACTTAATATAATTGAAAATCAAAAACTACTAGAAAGGACTTGAATCTTTTAGTGTTATATCCTTGCCGGATATTAACAGGAGCTCAAGTCATTAGATACATATACCTTATAATATTCATTCAACCTCTTTATAGAAAATAATGTGACATAATTCCAGCCAATTCCAGCCATGTGTTTATCGGATGAATGTTCAGTTGTACGATTAGGATCTTTTCCGACCCTCATGTCATATATGGGGCCGATTGGTTTCTGAATAGACTAATAAAAAATAATCAGTTTAGCGAAGTACGTGAACCTATCAATTCGATATACGTATTTGTAAAATTTATAGTATATCGAGATCACATTAATTTGCTGTTTTTTTTGTCGATATCAATTATATTTAGACACATTAATTCAACATCTACAGAAATATGTTCAAATATTTTTAGACTCTATTCATATCTCATCATTTGAAATATTCTAGATAAAATCACCATCACCAATTTAGCATTAATTCGTTAATAATGTCAAGTTTGTTAGCCAATAATGATTGAGAGAACATTTCAAATCGTTTTATTGTTGTTTAATCAATCGCGTTTTTTCTCGGTTAATTTTTCTAACTAATCATTTAATTTTCACAATTATTCATTAGCTCATTGTTTCCTGGCGGGAACGCTTAACGACACCTAAAAATGCACGTAGTCTTTTTCTGTGAATTAGTGGTAAAACGCACAGGGATAAAATGTGGTGTATGTGAAAAAAAAAAGAAAAACGTTTTTTTTATAATATTGGTTCATATTATTTTGCTTAAATATATTCGAGGAAATAGAATGGGGATCTTATGGATGAGCCAACTGATAAATCTAAGAACAGATAGAAAATTTAAAAAACCACAAGATTGTAGAGAAAACGGAATTATAGCTGAAATTATTAGGTACGACGGAGAAAATATACAGAAAAGAATATGTAGAATAATAAGGAAAATTTGGAATAAAGAACAAATGCCTCGGAGGTGGAATAATGAAATAATATGTCAAATATTCTAGAAGGGAGATGAAAGTATATGTGAAAGTTATAGAGAGATATCACTTCTGGATGTGGTATACAAAGTTTTGACGATCATATATATGTATATATATATATATATATATATATATATATATATATATATATATATTCTCAATTTCTTAGACCTTTTAATATATTAATGTTTCTAAATATTCCTTATTTCAGGTCTCGTCTATTTTAAAATTAGTTTTTTTAATAATTTTTGAAAGATTGATAAAAAATTGACTTTTCGATTTAACTTCGGTCTTTATCAAAATATAAAGACTGAATTTAAGTATATATATATATATATATATATATATATATATATTAATAATTCTCAAAAAGTAGAAATAAATTGACGTTTCGACCAAAAGTGGACCAATTTTAATATATTTTCCGAGCTTTCGAATACTATTCATCGTCTGGGACTGAAATTATGGTCTAATACAATATAAGAAATATGTATTAAAATAATGAAATTTCTACTTACAGTAGTTAATTAAGATTTTCGGTGGTTTTGAATCCTATTAATGTTAAGATTATGAATGAAACAATATAACTATTGAATATTCAAATAAACGCTATTAGTAAATAAATGAATGAAAATGTGGCAGGCAAATGAAATCTACTTCAATTCGTTCATCCATCATAGCGCTAATTAGAACCATTTTATAGCCGTTAGCACAAACTCCACAAGCACTCGAATGATTTTTTAATTTTTAAAATGAACCCCTTCCAATCATCAATCATTACACGACAAAAATCCATCCACATGTATTATTTCGACTAATATAAACACTCTTTTGATGACGTGGCATCTGTCGTTAAGACAAAGAATTTTTTTCGATTGTGATTTTAAACAGTAGCCGATAAATAAAACCAGTAGCCAAATTTCTAGTCATGTATTAGTGAAATCAAAATTGAATACATAAACATAACCAATACGTTGAAATAGATGGTGAATGTCAAATGAAAAAGATCATAAACATATATTCACTCGATTGGTTTTATACAATTGACACAATGTATGTTATTGAATCAAACCGTTTGGTTGCATTTTAAACCAAAATTAAAAAATACAAATGAGAAAAAAGAAATGCTAGATAATCGAGAATATTGCGTGGGAGATATTTGTAAAAACAACAGTTCTGTGGAAGAGTAACTCTTCAATTATTAAGTTATTTTGCTGTAAAATAAATATTTCTTCAACATAATATCTTTTTAAGTCTACAGACAAATATTCACTTCATTAGCTATATCACGTTCTTTTATTCGATGATGCTAATCACAAGGGTACGGATTTTATTAGCTATTTCTGAAGTAGTTACAGTGAATCACGGTCCCGGACGCTCAGTTTCATCCCCGTTCATATGCCCACTTTTGATGTCATAGGACGGTGCACTTAAAAATAATATTTGAGTAACTTTTTCTTGGCTCTTACAATGGGTCTCCCACATGAAAATTGATGTTCAATCAACACTTGTAATTCTTCTCCTCCAAATAGACCCAACAACAAAAAGTTCTATATGTCAGTATATGAAAAAGAATAGAATATGTCAGATTTGTGTACAGTTTTTACAGATGACATCAGAAACACAAGGGAATCTTACAATATACCATAGTGAAACTGTTGTAAACTTTTGAAAAGTGACCGTCACACCGCCCTCGTAAAGTATAATAAATTGTAACGATTTGTACATGATTCAATTGAATTTATTGTACCCGACAAATAATAGATACACCGATAATATGGGAACTAATTCTTATCATTAATTTCATATTTTAGAATTGCAATAATATTTATCTATCAAAATCTTAATTACATTGATCACAATGTTCTTCAGATACTCTTAAATAGATAAAATTCGTTGAAAATTTTTGGGAATTTCGGTGCAATATTGTTGATATTGGTTTTTAATGGAGTAAGGAGGTTAGTAATGAAACCAGCTGCTCTAGAAAATGTTTTTTTCTCACATATTTGAAAGCATCACTATTTTTGCCTGTTCAGAGGATAATTACAAATTTCGTGATTAAATATCGACCATGCATATTTTTTGACCACTTAAGTCTCCCACTTCTATAGTATAAAAAATGCATTTTCAATTTTCTAAAAAAGTTCATTGAGCAAATTTGTGTGAATTTTGCAAAAGCTAGGGTATGTAGAAGTTGGTGGGTAACTACCTTAATTCGCTTTTGTGACATATTTATTTATTATAGGAGAACCGTTACTTTCATTAAAAGATTAGTAGGTAGATACTACCTTCGCTAGTATATTACTGATATCATATATTAAAAGCCGATTTAATAAAAAATGTCAACAACCAGTATAAAAATATGGCGATGGCGTAATAAGGCGCAGGCGTAAGTTAATTTGTAATTATCAGAAATAACAATGTACGAAACAAAAAAGATAAATTTTTATTTGGAAATATTTTGATTATCTATTACATTACAAATATCAATATTAAACCTGTGATTTCTGATTTAAACAATGGAATACTCCACTCTTAATATACTGAAATTTATCCAATTGGTTAAATTCAACTCAACGGACTAGTGATTTTATTGGACAAGATTTAATTTTCTACTTGTGATGAAATGTAAGAGATTAATGATTATCCAGAGAAGTGGCGAATGATAAATTGTTAATTACAAAGAAAATACCATTAACAAACCACAACCTATCACTCCTGCAACTTGTTGACTATTTGATCACATTATCATTCTACTTATATGTGTGTGTATACTTGATGTGGTGACGATTCACTCAGACCTGAATGATTTATTGTGCCGTCTTCTCCTCTCAATTGCTAACTGTGCCAATAACTAGTAGTTTTCTAATTCCTGCCTTAAGGTATCGTCTTTTTGAGTTTAAGTTTTCTGAGATATCTATTCATGCAACCTCTGTTAAAATTCTTAGATTTGCTTTGGTTAAAGCATTCCCCCAACCTTTTCTGGTTTAAGTTTGCTAATAGTGTTTTAACTTGTCTAAGCCTAACTGTATTACTAAAGAAGTCCAATATTTGATTTATATTTCTTTAATTTCCCCAATATTCTACCGGCGCACAGAAGAATTTTGATCCCAAGAAGATACTAATTTATCATATTTCTTTCTATTAAAGTGTGATGTGGTATATAAGAGGGTCACGTATTTTCAAACTATTTTGGAGCTAATGATTGGTATTTGTTTGCCTACACTGCTTATTGATTTTAAAATGGGCGCATTCCCCATTTGCGTGAATTTGTCTTTGGAATGTGTTTTATTTTTATCCCAAGCTTTTTTTTCTAGTTCTTGAATCGTCTGCAACTTATTTAATTGTATTATTTCCTTGTCTAGTGTGGTGTTTTGATCCTACTCCTTTTTGTTACTTTATCCTGTATTAAACTTCATTCAGAAGCTATATTTTTCCTCATTCCATCCTATGGAAGGATTCTCTTCTCTGACTAGTGAGGGGAAGTTTTTCTGCAGATTTCCCCCTCTATTGATACATTATTAACTTGTATATGTAGTGACATAATTTTTAAGATTTTTTCAATAACTGCTATAGAGTATGTTCATTACTCTCGTTAACCTATGTAAACTAAACGTTAGATTCTTAGAAGGTTATCTCTTGTTGAGCATAAGCCCTAATAATTAGGAGAGACGGGTAAGAGTGGACCTTTGTGCCTGACGAAGAAAAAATTTAGGAGGACCTGAAAGCAGTATAGAGGAAGAGGTAAGAAAACTAATGAAGGTCAAGATTTATTGATCGGAATGATGAGCTACTGAAATGAAAGTATTGAGAATAAGGTACAGGGGGATCAGGATCAATATTACTTCGACGTAGGGTAAATGAACAAATTGAAAAATCGAATAATGAAGGTTTATGAGTCAAGGTAAAAATTTTGGTATGCTTCAGCTATTACTAAATTCTTACCACTGCTTCAAAAGAGGAAATGAGGATTTAGAATACTAAAGAACCTACAGTATCATATATTCTAATTTCTTTAAATTACGAGGCGTTCATCAAGAGAGTTCCTAACAACAAATACTTAGCGGGAATCTCAGAGTTATATTGCTTTCCTACAGTACGCAACGACCGAACTATCCATGTTACCTAATCCTTGACTAGAGCTGGGTGATGATACCTTTGTTGTAGAAACGGTTAACGCAAGAAACCCGTCTTGTATTTGAGTCAAACTTACAAGCATACAAACATGTAGGTGAAACTAATAAAAGCGTGTTAAAATGTTCACTTGTAACATATGGAAAACATCCAAAATTTTTTAGCATGACTGAAAAAACTGAAAGTCGTTTATGAGAATAATGGAATAAAGAGAAAATCAGTGATAAGTTTTTAGAAATTATATGAAGAATTCGGTGTATTATTCAAACTGAAATTATATTCAATCTTTGATATACTGGCATTTATCCTACTTAACGAAAGAGTCATTTCATTGAACAAGATTCAGTTTTTTATCAGAAAGGAATGTAAGAGATTGATGAGGAAACGTCGAATCATAAATTGTTAAATGTAGAGCAAATACCATCAATACTTAACTTCTGCAATTCGTTGACTACTAAATTGCAATTCCAATTCAATGTTACCACCTTGTGGTTAAATACTTTGGTTAAATTGGTTTGAGACTCACCTTTTTCTTCAACTCTTTGTAAACTAATTATGCCCTCATAGATGTTTGAAAATACATTATTATGAATATGAGAATCTAACAGATATCTAGATTTCCTTTCGATCTTATAAATGATGTATTTGTTTCTAGTTCTTAAGAGTTAACACTACATATTTTTTACAGATTGTCTCACTAATATTTTAATATTATTTGTTAACTAACAAATTTGGTACTACATCAATAATTATTTGAAAATATTTAAGGAAATAAATGAAATTGAAGATTGAATAGAAAGTAGGCACGAAAAAATAAATTACTCTCTGAAATGACTTTTTATTTAAGATCATTCACCGCGAATATATCTAACTACTTTGTTTTTTATGGTTTATCACAGAATATACAGTTTTTGAGTGTAGGTACTTTCTTGAATCAATACATAAAAATTTTATTATACGAGGGTGGTCCCAGAAGTACCTATTTATTTTTCGACATAATCTCCCTTTAGCTCCATACTTTTTTCCATTATATTCCCGATATTCAATAAGTTCGATATCCTTTTTATAATAAGAATCATCAAGTTCCTCAAAATAGCCATCAACTGCCGACATCACCTCTTCATTGTTGAAAATCTGGCGAATAGGGTACATGAGGTATCAATTGAAACTTCAATTCATTAATTTTGGCTATTGCAATAGAGGATGTGTGAGTTAGTGCATTGTCTTGATAACACGCCCCAGCCCATCCCAAAAATCTAACACCATGATCTTGCCTGCAGATGGAACGGCTTTTGCCTCCTCTGGAGCCGGTTCTCCCTTTTCAGTTCATTGTTTTGATTGTTCTGTTGTTTCGGGTGTGAAAAGGAGCAGCCTCACCCAGAATAGAATCTAGTTCAGCTTTTATATTGGTTGGGCCGACGCCTTTCAAATAAAAGTATTGTATCACTTAACGATGACCAATTTTTTCCATGTTTACAAATTCACTGAAAACATTTACTATTGATGGCTGCCAAACAAATACTAAACAACGTGGCGTCTTCCAATTTGAAACATATGCTGTATTGTGTACTTTCTAATGTAGTGGTATTTTTTAAACAACCACCGCCATCTCTAGGTAAGGCCAAGTACTTCTGGGACCATTCTCGTATTAATTCGTGGAGTAAATCAATGATACAGTACATTCACATGAGAAGTATATTGTAATAGTACACTTCATTGTTATATATTGACAATGGAAGAAATTAGTATTATCTACTATTATACAATACACTCTGTATAACAAAGGTTCGAGTAACATTGTCAATCATCTTAGACTATTATGAGTTCCCCTGCATCTATTTGTTATCTAATTTATTTGTTATTGTACATTGTGTAGTTAGTATCGAAATGCGATGAGCAAATGTGAATTAGCACCAGCAACCAGCAAGTAAATAGAATAAGAACATGCTTTGATGATATTTGTCGGCAAGTTTAACCTAAATATGATTCATATATTATACAGATCAATATCAAGAAATAATTCGAGTTAAACATCAATTAAGAGTTAATTTAAATAGACCAGTAATCAATATTTCAATAGGTACGTATATAGGAATCGAATCTAACAAAACAATAAAGTGTCTAATTGATCAGTGGTAATTTGTAAAGTATATTTTTGTATGCGAGAAATGAGTTACCCTCCACTTAAGTTATTAAGAGTTATTAAGTTATTAAGAAGAGTGATTTTTTGTCGAAATATCATTGTAACTTAAAAGCCTACCTTTTTCTTAAAAAACCGTTAGCTTCGTTTGAAACACGCGCATAATTTCAAAGTTAATCTCGTTATTTGCTGGCTGAATTAAAGTTCAAGTCCCTTGAAAACTGGAATTAACTTGTCTGCAACCAACCGCCTATGACCAAGAGAAAGCAAGGATGGAGGACAGAACGAGCAGTTTGAATTAGTTCTCAGTTTTATCATTAATATTCAATTGTTAAGTTTGTTAAAGTTAGGAAGATGCAATTGTCTAGCATTTATGTACCACTCAAGATTACTTGTTAAATTTGAATAAAATTCTTTAATAATATGTTCAGTTGCTTCAACCCAAAAAAATTAAATAACTATAATATAGATAAAATTGTGGATTGTGGAATAAATTTTACCGAATTGGTATTATCTACATAAAGTTCATTTTCTAGGCCATATAATCAACATTCAAAGAATGATTATTAATTTAGCTGAACTAAACTCCTATTTTCAGAAAAGATACGTTGCCAGATATTGAAAAAGCAAAAACATTATTATGAGAAAAGAATTATCTAAAACAAATTATTAATACAGAATTGGATATATGAATAAATATTATAATCGAATAACAAATAGTATAGATCTTAACTATCATAATGTAAAACATATTTTGTCATAATATATGCAAGGGTATTCCCAAAAGTTATTTTATTACTTTAATAAATGTAAATCATATAATCAGAATAATTGCTAACATTAATGCCTTTCAATACATTACTGGAATCCCCCGTACCATTATCACTAGGTTGGGAGAATTTTTCTCGCTATGGCATTTCTATGAGCAATGGAATGATCAACATTTCCCTCACCTAATGTGTTCCTTATTCTGATGGCATAGAAACGAAAACAGTGGCCTGTGTATTGCGTTGGTTCTGGCAATTTGAGAAATTTGGCAACAATAGAGGGCATTTTTCCAAATGTATTTATTCCAATTGAATAGGTAGTACATTCTTTTATTTATGTATTCAGAAAAAATAACGACGATGTTTGATAACAGAAGGGTGCACTGCAATCTATTTACAGAAATAGTCAACATACTTCCCAATAATTCAGAAAGATTGACTGACTTTCCTTTTTGTGTTTGTATCACCAATGATTTATTTGTTATTTCGATATATTCTACTAATAAATCACATAATTCTTCACGATAAGGAGCTCCAAATAATCCGAATATATTTGCAAACTTAACCATCGAATATTTCTCATCTGGTACCTCGTTCAAAAACTTTTCAACTTGTTCATGTGTTAGAATTTTTGATTTTTTGGGACGATATCCTCCACTTTTCTGTTTTAAATATGCCATTACCTTGGAATATTTACTAATATTAACATCAATTTTAACAAGGGTGCTCGACTTGATCTTAAAAAATATGCTTCAAAAAGTTAATTTTTCTACTAGATATGCTGAGAAAACAGGATCACCGAAGCTCACTCCTACATTTTTCAATTTACACCAGGCCAGGAGTTCCAAAGTTGCCCTTCTTTCAGAATTTTCAATGTTTAGGTATTAATCATTTAAAACTAAAAATTAAATATTGTTTCAAACATCTAAAAAATACACTTTTAAAACACATCAAACTAAACAGTTAGAATAATTTTGAACATAAGGTTAAAACAATAATGAAAAGAAAATATTAGTATTATTGTGAAAATAGTATGGGGCGCTTTGTTCCATATTTCTCATACATCGAGTGCCTGACGCTTTTTTCACAATAGTATTAGTATTTTTTATCCATCATTGTCTTAAGCTTAAAATTATTTTCAACTTTTCAGTGTAATGTGCTTCAAGGGGGATTTTTCAGTTTTTTGAACTATATTTATTATTTGTAAACAAACATTTATCAGTAGCCATAATGTTGGCAGCATTTACCATTCACAACAACCTTGTGATTATCTGAATATTAAAATACGTTTTGCATATTAATGATATTCCAAATTACATTATCAAAAACATTCTATGACATTTGTGTTTAAAGTGATTTCATTCTGTTCATGAAATTGTTGAATTCCTTCCGCTCTTTTCATAAACTTTTTCAGTCACCAAATAAAACTTTTGATACTCATATCGTAAATAACTATGATTAGTCTAGAGTATAATACACCGAAAAATAAAAGAAATAATATTATATTTCTAGTTATAATTGTGATGCTGTTTATATTATATATATATATATATATATATATATATATATATATATATATATATATATATATATATGTATATATATATATAAAAGTTTTAAGAAATCATATACATAAAACTGAACAGCTCGAGCAAATCTCCATGTACTCTAAAGTAAGTAGAAGTAAATTTATAAATGCTTCATTTTCGTATATTCAAATTTGAATTTTGATTTTTTGTGTAATTGAAATAGATTCTATTTTGATGTTCATGTGATAGAGGATACATCAATTTATTATCTAGTTGTCAATATAAGTATATATTCTGAAAAAGAGCTTAATCAGGTCGAAGCGTTAAATTTCTTTTTTATAAAAAAACATGTTTCTCGTTCCATTTTGAAGCCATTAATGAAAGAGTAGGTGGGGTGATTATTCGATCAATAATCTAAGAAGTAATCCGAATAAATAACGTTTTTGTTTAATAAGAAGACTTTTGACGCTTCAGTCTGATTATCAAAAATTTCGGTCAGTTTATTATATTTATAAAATATAATTATAATTTTGATTTATTTCTGTCCTGTTTCTTTAGCGAAAACTTGCCGAAACAGTATTATTAAAAATTATGTTAAATAATGACGTTCACAATATACTTCCCATCGAAAAGTATTATACGTGAATCTTCTTTTTCAAGTGAGGTGGTAAATGTTTCGAACTCTAACTACATGAACGCCGAGGGCCCTAACCGGCTTTATGTTGGTCTCTATGCTTTTCTTCGTGTACTTCAATGATATACTAGCAGTTTATCGTTTTATGGATTGGTCATTCGTTTTAAAGTAATTAAAACAATATTCATTACGTTTATCAAAATGTAAATCGCTCAGTATGTAATATCAATTTACTGTGGTATGAGTATATGCATGCAATTAAATTTAATTTGATAGCATAGTTGATTAGTATCAATTGTAAGAAAACCCACTCTATATGGGTCTAAAAGATCAATAATTTGAAGCGCTCATCCCTCGTTCACACGCTGTTCTTATAATTTTTATTTGAATTGTATATGTGTATGAGTTTTTTTCAATCCTTTTATAGAAACTATTTTTAGTTTATTAGTGTTGTTTCAGAACTCGAAATGATATTATGTGTGAAAATTAAAGTGAGAAGACTTTCTAGAATCCTGTTTTGCAGCATCATAAACATGATTTTTTAAAATCTTTATTACTATGTTATTACCTCTATGAATATGGTTGACCATGTGTGAGACTCATAACACATTTTTAAATTTTTCGTACAAAAATTAAACATCTACAGCATTGATCCAAACTACTCTGAGAATTCTCAGTATATGAACAAAAACACCACATCATTTCAACAACTGATTAAGCATTATTTGATTCAACACATATTTTTAGCAATATTTTTTAATGGTAGCGCTGTCATTTTTATATTGCTACATAGCGTTGTGTTCAGAATACATTGATTCCAGATATTTTTCAACTTTAAGTTTGTTAATCAGTTCTTCATTCAAATACGTGAAAATAAGTAAGTAATAAATACTATCCTGTAAGTGAATAGATAATTAAATAAAAGAACGGAAAGAGTCGGTCATAAATACCACTTAAAATTTTTTACGCAGCAATGTATTAAAAATATATATTTTGCCAGTAACAGTGTCATTAAGTCTGTAAAAACGGAGTCGTAAATATGTGACTTCTTCCGCGTCGATGCACGAAGTTGGACCATTAAAAAAGCAATTTCGTGCTATAAGAGACCACCCCAATTGTGATACGCCCGGCAGCTCTTTCTGTATCTCCACGCACCGCCATTTTGATCAAAAACGGATTAATGTCAAGTAAATTGTAGGTTCAATAAATTGTTTTTTTTTTCGACAAAAGCATAGTGCATTCAATGACACGTCCGAAATATAAATTAACATTAAAAACTACCAAACTATTCAAAAATGACTTGCGCATCTCATAAAACTATACAAAGTTTTAACCTTAATATGAAAACACAGAAACTACTAAAAACTAAAATACAATTTGTGAGATATGATTTTGTTATATTTTTTAAGAGTTGTGGTAAATATCGGAGACTTGCACTATGCATCTTTAAATTAAAACAAGATTTTTCAATTTACATGTATGCAAACATTGTTTCTAAGACAAAATTATTTGATGTTTATTTCTGGAATTTTTTTTACTTGTTTTTGAATATTATTGTAAAATCTATCGAATAACGCAAAACTACAAACATTTCATGAATTGTTTTGCAGTGATATATTTTTTACACACACGATAATAATCTTATATTTTTGAGCGTCAAGATCAACTAAAACAGAAGGATCAACGATGTTTCGAAATTTTATGAAGGAGTTTTGATAAAATGATATAGTGATGACTTTGATGTTGAAACCTATATTTATCTTATTGTACATACTGTTTACACTACCACTACACCAACCCTCACACTTATTACACTATCTGAAGTGCGTTTCAATATCCAAGATTTCGTCTTAACAGACTAAAGGTGAACTGGTAGTGTTAGTGTAAACAGTGTGTTCAGTATGAATATCACTAACGATTCTAGAAACTTCAGCTTAATTAATATGTTTATCAAATTTTCTAATTCAACATGAATATGAATATGAATATGAAAACAATAGATGGGTTAACTCATTTGTTCATGAGTCAATTCACCTAAAGTAATATAATAACGGAATAGCTTCATATGACAAGTACGATGGCGGTTTGACAGCAGAATTTCACAGATCTAACAGAGAGATTAGTTTTAATTTATAATGTAAAGGAAATTGCTTACATCGTTGGGTCAATATGGAGAAAAATAATTTCACTGGTTAATAAAATATAATTTTTACGTTTTTACGCAAAACAATTTAGGAAAAATTACGTTAATATTATCCTAAAAGTGCCCCATTTCATGCAATTATTCGTAAGTGCTTTACAGATTTTAAAAGTTGTTGATCGTCTAGGACTGAGATTTCATTATATTCAAATCAAACTATTTTGTAATATTTTGCTTAGAAGGTTATATATAAAAAATCTATCTACAAGGTGGATGCCAACAAAAGATAGAACTGGAATATATCATTATACTACAAAACCAAAGAAACAATCATAACAATTAACATTTTCATTGAAGGAAAAAAGAACTTTCTTCATTAAAACAAATTGTTCATATATAGTCTGGTTGTTGGAAAATTTTAGTGGACGTATTTTCACAGAATTGCAACCTTCGGTCGGAGTCGTCACCTGAAATATATATGAGTGAAATTTGTTTTTCGTGTATGTGTACTGTACTATGACTGACGCCACATTAAATGTTAAATTATCAGCTAGATAGAATTTGAGTTCACTATAATTTGAATTGAACATTTCAATTTAGTTTACTAAGATTTATGAATTAATCATCGTGTTCATATTTGTCTGTGTAATTCAATGCTGTCACTTATAAATCCTACAGTTGCAAATGTTGGTCGAAATAACACGGTAATGATATGGGCCTTATATTTAACACTAATTTCTATATGTCCATAAATTTAAAAAAAATTAATTAAGTTTTTGACGTAAATACATTGATTGAATAATTCATATGAAACTAAAGTTTTCTTTTCATGCAATTTTTGGAAAAACGTTTCAATTTTATTCGTTCATCTATACTTATTGCGTAACAGAATACATTCTAACCAATGAGTAACTTTTCTGTTAATACAAAACTTTGTTCTATAAACTTCTTCTGGCTTTTGCTACAATGTAGTTGGTGTATACTTTGAAAATGTAACAATATTCCAGTTGCGCTCTGGTTTGACAATAAATCTGATAGCTATCCTAAACAAAATATTGACGTATCCGTCGACTACAATCCGCGTAAATTCCCAGCTAAACAATAAACTACAAGGTAACAATTGTTATTGAATTGGAAAACGAATAGCTGACATTAATTAAACCGATAGATTAACCAGCAAACTAAGATAATAAAATCATTTATTCTTTCTGATTAGTTGTGAACCTAAATACGAATATTTTGAAACAAAGAATTATTACACCTTTTTCTAATATTTTTTAATCATTAGGACCATGACATGACTATGTTAACTAGTGTTCATATTATTAATCAAATTTCATATACAGTTTACTTGACGCTTCATGCTTTAATGTAAGGGTAAAAAGGTGGTCATACAAAGTATCCCAGTTTGCTTTGCGGGATAGTCGAGCTTCAAATCAACATTGGATTAAAAAATATTCACCTTCTCGGAACGCTCTGTTCCAGGAAAATAGAACGTGATAAATCCAGCTTTAGTATCAAGGGATGGTATGAATTAGTTACATATGAAACTAGTAGACTTATACAGTGATTTGTAGAAGAACCGACTGTAGAAAGAATGGGATAGGATGAATTTGTTTGTCTGATAAAAAATGTTTTTGGTGAAAAAAAATGAGTCATTCTCAAATTCTCGGATTTTTCTTAATTTTTTTCACAACTACCTAGACGATCTTGTCGATATTGGGGATCTAATTGAAGAAGATGGTAACGATTTCACCAGGAACTTCGAGTATACAAGCTACTGAAAAGCACAACTAATGCCCTATTATTTTTGGAGTATTTACAAAAGCTCTAAAACTGATGGCCTATTATTTTTGGAGCATTTAGAAAAGCTGTCTATCTGGCTCCGCGATCTTAGCTCCCCTTGGGAAAAATTTCAATTAACAAATTATACCATCTGAAAGGTCAAAAATTAGTCATAAATGGTCAGTTGGTCTTATTAATTGATAAGAGTTATAGAATTTGTATTGAGTCTTAAAGTTTTTCAAGGTCGTTAAGAAATTTAGCTCCTCTTTCGCAAAAAAAAATAATAAAAATTAAAAAATTCTACCTATGTGTGATCAAGAAGCATTCGCTGATAATTGGTATTCTATATAGCTTTAATTGTGGCCTCCAGTTTCTTTTTTGTTGGGTGCCTTGCGGTGGAAATCTTTGACATAAATTTTAGATGCAAGAAAACTATATTTTCATATTCATATTTGTCACATTGAAGAAAAGTTTGGAATGCAGGATATGCTATTTTCAAGAATGAAGTGTGCGATTTTTCAATCAAATATTTTAAACGCTTACTGGGATATGTAATATATTAAAATCAATTATGGTTTATAATAAATATCACAAAATTACTGTTTCCATCATGGCTGTTCTCAACAAGTTATATAATCGAAGATTCTAATTGTGCTATAAAATAGAAGTGTTCCATTTGAAACAAAAAAGAAGAAAGTTTTGGACTACTCTGTATGAAGAGAATAAATAAAATTCAATCGCATATAGATGCATCATGATATAGAACAAATTTTTCTTTACCTACTGTTATCAGATGAAGCAATATAGTCGAATTCTGCCTAATATACAGAACTTTTCATTTAATAAATCTTTTTGGTTTATTTTGAAAAAATAATTTGAAAATAGATACAATACAGATTTCTACTAGTTTTTTCATATTTTACACTGTTCTATAGACGATAATCAACATAGAGACTATATTCCAGAACAACATGCTACCCATTGTTTTGAATGGAAATTGGAAATATCACTTATTAAAATTACAAAGAAAATCAACAAACATACATAAGTACATAATCATCTGCAACATACAGTGATATGATAATGAAAATAGTTGTCAAACACAAATTTTCATCCTCAATTTTAAAGAAATTAATTTCATAGTTTTTTATTTCTCTTTCGTGGTTCACTTTTCGATTAATTTTCGTTCTTCTTTTTATTTGTAAGAATGAAAAATATAAACTTTTGTTAATCTATAGATAATGTTCAATTTATTGTTACTCTTTACATTTTTTTTTATTGTGAGGGCAAATAATAGTACAAGCTTTCATTCGAATGTTTTTCAATGGAATTCTTGTTATACTGCCGTTTCATCCATTCATTCTTGATGTTTCCACTAAATTAATTTTGTCGGACAGACTTACAAAAATGAAATTTGTACCATATTTGTTATGTTACTGGACAGAACTATCTTAAAATTGGAGACACGATATTGGGCTTTTGCATCAATCACAAGACGATCAGTGTGTTAATAATTAGGCGAAATTACTCCAAGAATAAAAGAAAAAATATTCTTTCCATTACCAACTAATAAGATCTATCAATTTCCTAGGAAACATGATCAGTATTTTTTGTTCCTGTACTTGATCTGTCGATTTCAAATTGATTATGGATTGTTATTAACATCAGTGATTTGGAATAATCATAAATTCTATTGTCATAATAATTGTTTCTCTATTAGCGCGATGCAGCACTTGGGTTTGATACTAGCACGACTGATCTGCTTCCCTTAAGATTTGGGATTACGGCATGCAGAGGCATAACTTTTTAAGCTTATATAGAGAATGAGGGCTTCATTGTGTATAGGTGCTTGACAGAGGTACTAGAAGTACATTTCTGAACGAGGTAACCTTTATGGTGATGCATACTTCTTGGATGGTTACTGAGTTATTTGATGAAATTCAAATAATGCGATTTGTTCATTCACAAATTTATTTAAAGCAGCTCGACATATGAATGTTGAGATTTATTGAAATAGACCACATTTACTAATTTAACAAGAAATATATATTTAAAGTCAGTAAGCCTATGTGGCAATTGGAAAAAAAAGATTACTGTATATATACGGGCTAGATCTAATTTTATACTTGTCCGTGTACTTTGTGTAACAAGTTGTTTTCGCTAGTGGGTTTTCTAAAGATTTTTCATAAATATAATATCTCAACGTTTATATACCGAAGACACCTCACCATTTCAAATGATCCTACTACTGAAATTGTTCCATTACCTGCAACAAAAATTAATTATTAGTATCAACAATAGTGAGTTTGGTAATTTGATTAAGTGACCATGTTCAGAAATTGCAAATAAAATCTAGAAAGAAATATGGGATGAATTCTTCAGGCAACGAAAATCTACAAATGATGTGTGTATTCATTCAACCAAGAATATCTGTATAATTACATTGAGTTGAAATATATTTACATCAATAAACACATAAATAACCACAGAAACTATCTGTACGATAGTTTGTACGTGATGGGACATTTCATTAAATAAAAACTAAATAAAAATATTTATAAACAATTAAGTACTTATTCCTAAAATTATCTAAGTTAACTGTTACATATAAGAAATAAAGCAAAAAATGGAGTAAAAAAGTGATTTCGTAAAACACAGTCATTTTTGTATAAATATGGCATCACAATTAATTGGATGTTTTCAGCTCTTTTAGATCAAGAACTGTCAAATTAATTCATGTATATCTTTTCTTGGTCTATTTCTTATATAACTTTTTAGTTCAATTTTGAATCTTTCTAGTGTATTTCCTTTTTTCATAGCATCTGGTAGATTGTTATATAATATAGTCCCTAAGACAAAAAACTTCTCTGTCCTATGTTCTTGTCCATAAGGGGTGTAACATACTTTTGTTCATTCCTAATTTCATAGCCATGTGTTTAACCTTGTAATTTATCACTGTTTGAGTATTGTCTTAAGTTGACATACAAATAATATATTTAATATCTAATACTTTGGCTTCTGTGAATAGTTTATCAGTGGAATACCTGTTACGTTTGTTCAGAAGTAAATCAAAAATTTATTTTTCGAAACTTATAGTGCATTATAGTGTGTTTTTGAAAAACCTCCCCAGCCTATGATTCCATAACTTAAATGTGATTCTACTAAACTCTGATAAACCATAATTCTCTCTTTTTTATTTAAGAATTAGACAATTTTTTTAAAACTATATAGGATACTCATTAATTTTTTTGTTAAGTAATCCACATGAGTTTTCCATCGGAAAGTGAGATCTAACATTATTCCCAAATATCTAATTTCATTTGCTGCTTTTATTGTGAAAGAATTTTGTTTTTTATATCAAATCTTGGAAGAGCTGTCTCGAGGCTGCCGAATGGTAGATAACTTTTTTTTTGAAATTCAACGACAATAATCTATAATCCAACCAAGTTTTAATTTTTACAAAATCCCTTCCAATTTTCAATTTCAAATTGTACCAGTTTGTGCCCCTATATACAATCACAATATTTGCCTCATTTTCTCCAATAAAAATATATTATTCATGTCAATTCAAGTCAATAACAAAGGGCCCAAAACCGTTCCTCGAGTCACTTCTTTTGTTATACTTATTTTGCCTTTTATTTTGACCTGTTGTTTTTTATTTTCCAGATAACTTTCACAAAAACTATATGCTTAACCTCTTATTCCTAGGTTCTCTAAGGTTTCTAATAGAATGGAATGATGGACGGTGTCGAAAGCCTTTGACAAATCAAGAAATGTTTTTGTTTGTTTGTTTGAGTTGACTTATGATTTATAAATCCTAATTGAGAGTTTGAAAGTAAACTATGTTTTTCCAATAATTTGTTCACTCTAGCTTTCACAATATTTTTTTATACTTCAGCTAGGCTTGTTATCAGTGAAATTGGGCGATAATTTGCCACATTATTCCTGTCTCCAAATTTAAAAATTGGTATTACAGCACTGTTTTTGAATGCTTTGTTTCGAGTGAACTGTTATTTATTGCAGTGAGTGGAAGACTTATATAATCCTTTATAATTTCCAGCGTTTCATCACTGATATTATCATACCCAGGGCTTTATTTGGGTTTCAAGTCGTTTTTAATAATTTGTTTCATCTCACTCTCAGTAGCTGGATACAAATATAATGAGTTGCAACTAACAAAATTCTTTTCTTTATAGTTACATGGTGGATTAATAGTATGGGCTAAATTTTTACCCACATCGATAAAATATTTTTGAATATATTAGCCATTTGCTCAATGTCATTGATTATTTAGTTTTTGTCTTTGATAGTTTGTATCTCCATTCTTCCTGTTTTTAATACCACCTCATTGATTAGATTCCTCAACTCTATCGACGAATTTTTTTCATTTTTCATCGTCTTTTGGTAATAATTTATTTTTGCTTTTCAGTTTTCATCATTGCGGGAGTAATCCATGCTTTTCTTTTTTTATGACTATGTGTTATCTTTGAATAAATAATAGGTACTGCTTTCTGTATAATATTTGTTTGTTCTAGTATCAAAATCGGGTTCTAAAAGTATGTCGTTCAATGAGGCGCACCATATATTTTTTAATGATTTTTTGTTATCAATGTATTCCTTATATTTAATATTAAAGTTGGTATAATGTTTTTCCATTTTTTTTCTAAGAACGAGTTGTAATAATGTAGTATGATGGTAAGTAATAGATGTGGCGATTGACAGAGGTAGTATTTTATCATAATTATTTGTATGAACAAATATATTCTCCAGAAAAGTTCTGGAATTTTTTTGTACCATGTGGTACTATGTACCATATGTAATAGAATGTTAATATTAATATAACCTAAAAAGAACTTGTAATCGCATTTCTCATTATCATTTTCTAACATGTAATTCAACTCATCGATAAACTTGTTTTCATCACTAGCATCACATCATCACTTCATGGCACTTTAGCAGGGGATCTATAAAACGAAGGATACTCTCATTCAGTTCTATTAATTGCTGTGAGATATTCATTTCTGATTTTATGAATATGAATATTACAATCCATTTTTATAGTATAATTCAATTTATAGAAATATGCGATATCATGGGTACTGATATAGATAGCAAAAGCAACGGATATTTGTAAATTCCGAAAAAAAGAATCCTGTTTATATTAGAAACCAATAATATCTATTTATGGCTCAGATGATAGGAATAACAAAAATTTCCCAAAATGTGCTGTTGAGAGATCCAGATTTTCCAAGTATGAAATTCATTGCCACGGGCTAGAAAGTAATTCAAAGAAATCTATTGAAAAACGATGAATTGTTATTTATTCTTCGCAAATGTCCACTTTTTTGTTGAGATAATATCTTCTTTATCTTTGCAACAATATAAATAATTCATTTATAGTGTCTAACATAAATCCAAATACCATATAAAGCTTACCTATTCTGTTTTTCCTAAAAAAAAATTCTTGTTAATAAGAAGTCAAGGCATTAAAGTTTCTACTTTTCGAGAATATTAATGTGATGAGCGCTTTTTGGTATGGCTATATGGTCATTATCATATCAATCATAAAAACTAATTAATAAGCCATACATTGTTTTGTCACAAATTCGGGAGTTTGTTTCATCATCTTAATTCCAAAGATAAGGGAAGTAACAGTAGCAGAATGTATGCTAGTCATAAATATGACCATTTCATGGCACTTTAACAGATTGTTCATCTCATACACTTTTTGAAAATGCGGAAATGTAAGTAACGATTTTATCCAGACAAAGAGGAAGTGAGAGAACTGGAATATTTTCATAGTTCTCAATTACTGTTTGACTCTTGATAGGGATGCTTCATAAATTATAGTTAAAAAAAATAAGAACACGCTTCCAGCAATAATACAACTAAAATAATAATTCTTAGCATAAGAATGAAATTCATGATACTACTATAAAAGTTTGGTATCGTTTCTACAGCATTTTCAATTATTCAATTCAAAAATTATTGTTATAACTGGGTCATGATATCTTTGTTATAGAAACGGCAAACGCTAGAAACCCCTTTTGTGTTGGGGTTGGTAATTGTATTGACAAATGTACAGGGGAAACTTATAAATGCCTGTTAATAAATAAATGACAAAATAACAAAAGACAACGTATAAAAAAACTAAAATTATTAATTTTTAATATTCCAATTTATATTTTCAAGATACTATTCATAAATAATTTGGATAAATAAATTGTGTTTGTATACCATCCATCATTTCGATTTTATCAAGCATTTGAGTTTTTATTCTCACCTATTAGGTCGAAATTAGAACAAATGGAAATGGATTTCAATCTGACCAACAATTGGTGGCACCAACTCAATGAGTTCGAGGATCTTGAAAGAAAATTACTAATAATAGAGAACTATTCATCTGATTAGTCACATTCTACATATAGGTGAATTTATTGAGGTCTCTTGGCTTATATTGTAGCTCTCTAAATTATTAATAGTAATCAATAATTACGTTACATGATGTATAGTAGATCCATTTTTGTCAACGTAGTTTGTAAAGTAATTATTTTGAATGCCGTCTTATAAGTAGATACTCCAATCTTTAAATATTAGTATCTAGGGTGCCTGTTTTTTGTGTTATATATATTTGATTGTTCATGGTTTTTGAAAATGCCTGGAAAGTGATAGGAAATTAGAGCTGAAAATCTATTTGGAACGCTTATGGATTTGAACGCATATGAATTAATCAATTTCTGAATTTCATATTATAAAATGATAACTGCTCATTCAAGTTTTGACAAAAGATCACTCAGATATATTTGTTCCTAATATAATCTCTCTCTTTATGCCTGGATAATGATTTACATGGAACTATTTTTTGAAAAATTTATAATCCATTTTTTTTTCCTTTCTCTCTTTGACCCAACTATATATTTACTTTCGTTTGTCGACAGTACCACTATTACTATCAGTCACTTCTGTTTGACATTTAACCAGCGTATTGTTATATATTAATAAACTCGAAACAACAAATCCCACATGTACATCTACTTTCCGCAACCTTTGCAAACATTTATTGATCACTTCGGATGATTGATAGCTAAAGCTTTTACTCGGAAAAATCCAGCCTCCAATATTCTTGAGCGATGCCCATACATAAAAAGTAGTTTGAAATGGCGTCTACGTGAAACGCTAAAAGATTTTCAAGTGACTAGGTATCCGGAATACATCTTTCGCTGGGCGTTTCTTAGCATATATATTTGTTTTTACACAGATATACAAATGGATAGTGTAAGAAATATTTTATGAATATTTTTGAAGTTATTTGATATGCAATAAAAAGTTAGAGCACACACACAAAAAAATAACAAGTTAATACCAACACAAGCATAAGTTATTGTATTTATTGTGCTATATTGTTGTCAAGCTTTCTTCAGTTATGGTGGTGATGATAGTATGTCTAAATATGGGTAATTTTGACAACTGTCTACTAGATGGAAGAATACATTTTACTCCATTATTAGTAACATAATACAAAATACAGAAACTTCATGCCGCTACTTCTAATGTTGAGATTTATTTATCAATGGAAGCTTAATTGATTGAGACCTCATTAATCAATAAAATAATCGTATCAGAGGCACTATTCACATGTCACAAATAGAGCGCTTTAAATCAAACTCTCATTTTGAGTTAACAGAAACTAAGATAGTTGTGTGGTAGAGAAAGTTTAGTTAGTACAATTATCACACACTGCTGAGAACTCTAATGCAGAAAAGAATTCATTACCAGCTTAAAGTAGGTAAATGTTATAATAAGAAACTTGCAAGTCGCCTCTATAGAGAAACAACAAATATTTGACGCAATACGGTTGAAATATTGTGCCAAAAACAAGCTGAGACAGATGCAGTGATTTCAGAATATAGTACTGAGGCTCATACTCGAATGGCCCTTGACAGTAATCGTCATAGAGAATAAGACAGTAATAACAAGAAATAAAGAATTAAGGTAAGTTTTATGAGTACCTTGGGTAAAGTCTTTATTCAATTGAGCAGCCTCTTCAATTAGATATCAATTGTTTCCCAGTTTGGTAACAGCTTCTGCTCCTTTCCTATAATAATTTGAATTGTATAATTACTGTTACTGTCAAACTGTTCCCTATTTCTTCAATTTGTATTGTTACTTTTGTTTTATATTAGATTTAAATAAAACTATCGACAAATTGATTTATTTGGTGGTTTTGCTCACAAAAGTCACAAAGTATGGAGATATTGGTTATCAATATTTATCTATATTATTTATTCAATGCCAGTAGGAGCCAATAGCTCATGGAGTAGCTCTACTCGCGGCTATTATAAAAGAATAGTTTGAAGTATTTTATCAAATGTAAAATGGTAACATAAATAACATAAAAAATAAAAATAATAGCTCTTTTTGTTTTTTGATGTCACATTTAGTTTGACTATCAAAAATCCATCAACCAAAAACAAAAATTTTCTCACTTCTCATTATTTTTACTACAAATCTTCGTGATGGATAGAAATCTGTAAGATAGTGTATTTTTATTACTTCAAGCTTCACAAGTTGCATGTTTATTTCGCTAAAAGCAGTCTTTCCACTGCAGTTTATGGTTTTCATATCTAGTTAATGTTGGCAAATCGCCATATTTCACTATTTGAATGTCTTATTATTGGCTTCATCCATATTCCAAATATAATGAATAGTTTCTTCGTTTTTATGGAATTTCTGCCATATTTTGATAATAACTCACTAAAACATAGAACCAATCTGATACTTTATACCAAAGAGGTCAAAAATATTGAAACTTAAAACTTAACTATTATGGTAATAACGATTCATTCATATCTCATTTAATGATCATAAATTGATAAAATGCGCATAAAAGGTTTTGCATTTTCTTAAAGCCAAAACGAAAAACTATAGACGAAATATAAGCCTCGTTTATAATGATGAATCCAGGATATGTCAATTATTTCCGAAAACTTTTGAATAAAATTCTTATAATCGAAATAACATTTCATTCGGAAGCACTATAACTTCATTTTTGTAAATATATTCTTTATTCTTACACATACAAAGAGCTTGAGATTCGTAGTTCATATAAAGTTTATATTAACACCTGATCGATTTTACTTCCATATTAAAATATGAAGCCGAAGGTAACTTCCTTATTAATAAAAGATTACTCAAAATTTTTTGGAGAATAAAATTTCTGCGGTTCGGAATTCAATAATACACATACCCTCGACAATGGGTTTTTATCAGAAATCATTTTAATGCGCCTCGTGAGCTGAACCTTGACAAATAAGTTTCCTTAAGCTTAGTTATGAAATATTTACCGTTTTCACGGCTCTTTAAATCTGAACGAATAAAATGATTCTCCACCTTAGGGTGACAAAACTATATATTAAAATCGATATTGGTTAGAATACATATAAGTACTTTTATATATGCTAATAATAAACCGTAACCGGACATTTTACCAAAATGAAAGTATATATAATGATATCCATATCAGCAAACTAATAGTTGGATTTCAAAAGCCACATAAAACTACCAACTAGTGCAATACTTGTTGTTTTGAGAATATTTATAGCTTTTAAATCTTGATTAGTTGATGAATTCTCATTACTTTGATTGGAACCTCAAAAATCTAGTAAAATATTTAAAGGAAATACTGATTTCGATTATAAAATTAGTTTGTTATCATGAAACAGTTTTGCAATAGAATCCTAAAAATGTTAGTTCTGTCCACACTGGAATATTTCATAATTTCCCTGCAGGAAGCTTTATTGTCTCTACCACAGTCATACACCACACATGGAGATCATGGGGAGAGTTAAGCACGTAGAATTAACTGAAAAAGAAAACTAAACTAAATTGGATCGAGTGTGAACAAATATGTAACAATGATTCTGATGCTGTGTTAGGAACAAATTGTTAATCGAGAAATATTTATACAGAAACTAGAAATGATATTATGTTGTCCAGATATTAGTACGAATGCTGTATTTTTGATGCCGAACATTGACAATTCTACTGTAATGGATTGTTTTATCACAAATATTTTTGGTACAATACAAAAAATACTCTTACAAAAACTCTCAATACTGCATATTAATTCACTTTATATCCGATACTCTTCTCGCTGGTTTTTGGGAATGAGAAGCTCAAAGTTCTAGTTTATATTATCGGATCCAATGTGGGCTATGCCTGAACAACAATTTAACTAAACCACGGTATTTTACTAGTATCAGTGGAATCAATAGATTTGGCATTCAGAGAACTTTGCGACATGCATAAATTGTCGATCGCAAGCTGTTGGAAGTTCCACTCGTTACTCAAAATTTTGATTCGAAGCCCATTCTAGCTATCTATAAGTAATCTGAAAATATTTTTAGTATGTTTTTACCCTTAACTAAACATGAAAATATTTAAGTGACAAAAATATTTTCTCATACGACCACTCGTTCTGAGTGATAGGTCTTTGTTGTGATTTACGTATATTGTATAGATTTTTATATTATCACACTGTCTGATTATTGCTTTACTTCTAATTTCACAATTTTTAATATTGTTTATCTTAATCAACGTTTGAGTTAAAAAATGTACCATATATTTTTATCCTTGATAAAGATCAAATAAAAGATCGAAACATTTAAAAAACTCTCTAGACAGTTTTAGTCCTCGACCAGCAACACCATTCGAAATTTAAGTATATTTTATAAATTATACATCCATATTTTTTTAATAATAACCTGAATGGTCAGAGATACTTAGAATTTCTCCAAAATAGTTTCCTCCCCATTTATGAGATTCTTCTAAAATTCGCAGAGACATGTAGCTTATACATTTTTTCTAGTAAGTGGATTGGTCAATGTGGTCCATTTGCATTACAACTACATTCCTCTGAATGAAATACAATGGATCTCTTAAAGGCTTGGTATATGCAACACAGGTGAGCACAAAGAACGAAATGATCGATACAATAAACTTCCATTGTGACGCTATAAGGAATGCTCTTCCAAGTTCAAAGATATATCATCTGTTGACTCCGGAAGTGTGTGGAACTGCAAGGTGCCCACCTCGAACATTTATTAAAGTTTTTTTTTTTGTGTTTTTATTAGTTGTAGACTAATCAACTAAATTTTTCTACATTTCAATTTTTTCCTCATGTAAGAAACACGATGTTCGACAGTATGCAGTTCAATTAGATTACATTTCAATACCTCCTGTGAATATTTTCAATAAATAATTATAGTTTATGATAATTGTCTTCAGAATGTCTCTTTATGGCGAACTTTTTCCTTGGCATGTACAACGATGTGAAAATCTACATACATCCTAAAATATAAATTTTATCAAGTTAAGCCAAGATTATCTTTGTTGAAAAATCGATTGAAAAATTAATTTTTGTTATCTTTAGCATGCACAGGTTGTCTCTATAAAAGTTACGGAGTTTTAACCATTGGCCATGAGGCACCCCTAGCCTTTAGATAGAATTATTTATTCTGTCAACCTAACACATACGTAATCATCCATTGAAAATTTATAATAATCGAATGTATAATTTAGAAAATATACTTAAATATAAGTTCTGATTTCGCAACTTTAAACGCCTATAACGTCGTATGAGAAAATTTTTTCATGTCACAGCATTATTTTCATGTCATCCACTCACTCACGAATTTTTTGCATCAAGTCCCAAAGCGCCCTGTATATCAAAAAGTAGTTAAAATCCGAACTTACCTAGCGACAGGTTTTCAAACACATAATACGTAGTTCATAATATGATAATTGAATTTCAATTTTGTCAGACCAGACAAAAATATAAAACTGATCCACATCATCTACTACTCCTATACTAATAGTATACGAAAACATGGGATAAAATTCACATGTTCGTGATGTATTTTAAATAACAGTTATGAATTTTCTGGTAATTGATTGACACTTAACCTCGTTGACTCAACACCCAGTCATTAAATCAGAAATAATGATTTGATACAAATCGCGACAATTTTAATTTATGACTTCGCTGATAGGAGAGAGAAATTTTTGCTTTTAATCCTGCCTTTAATGTGTTTTGATGTTCAGTTAATTGAGTCGTGAGGTGAATTGTGACTGTCTACACAATATACCTACAAATACCGTAAATCGCCGTTACTAATTTGCTGGCCAGCATTTCCCTGCTTCATATCACAAGCTGTCACAACTACAAATTATCCTTTCAATACAAATAAATACTATTTTCTATTATAAAAGTTCCTATCATTTGAAAAAAAGACTATTACAGTCAAAAATTTTATCCTTATATAATTATGTTATCATTATACCAATAAAATATATATGTAGGTGTGCCACAGTGAATCTATTCCTAGTTTGGTACTATTAAATACTTGCTGTTTGACTGCATTGCTCCAGATTTCATTACAATTTCATTTACTTAAGCACAACACCATTAAAAAATATATCATGCTCCCCGTTCTATTAGACCATAATTGTTTCTCGTGAAAAATAAAATAATGAACAAATGTCAGAGCATTATATCAAAATTCGAGTATTAGGTACTGAAAATGCCGATGCTTTGAACATATATTCATATATAATATGATACTTGTGCAAAAAATATCCTCAATATCCAAAATGATGAGGAGCTAGTGATGAAAATATATGTTTCATTAGCACTGAAAACATAGCTATTCCCACCAAATAACACATTAAATGCCATTATGAGAAATAGAATTTATTTGAAACTGTCAATTTGTCAGCAAACTAGATGTAGCAGACTGGTTTGACTGGTTTTTTAAGGATGAGATGAATGACAAATAAAATAATGCTGAGGTTCAATCAAAATATTATTTAACTATTAAAAATATGAGGAACTTGTTGGAAATGAAAACATGCATGAAAAAAGGATGAAATGATATTAACATTATTTATCTTATGTTACTCGTCATCAGACCTTGTGGTTGCGATTCTGCGCATTTTTTTAGATAATAGGGGAAAATGGATAAGACTTTCATTACAAGTAAATAAAACCGGGTTCTCGTTATGTGATTTTTACTTCCCCTCGTTAAAACAATCATAAGCTACGGATACGATTAATAATATCGACAAAATAAAGATTGCAAGATTCTTTTAACTTAGTTTTGAGCTTGCATCAATGTCGTATCCGAAGAATTGGCAAGAACATCAACATTATTTCTTTTGCATTTCATCTCTTGGACCTGGCTTATAATGTTGCTGATTATGTACTCATTCATTAAATATTATACGTACCTCAGATAGCTCGGTTTATAATAATGATTCGATTCAATTTTCATTCTTTGAGAAAACTCATTTTAAAATTCAATTCACAAATTTTCAAGAGTTTTGTAACAGGAAATTATTGACTGAAACAAAGTTTCAATAGTATCACCGAGATATTCTACTCAATTTTTTGATATGAAAATAAATAATAGACAATTGTATGAGATGCTGATTATTTATTTGACATAGAATTCATATGTAATTGAATAACTGATTTCCAAAGTCAGAGAAACCATTATGAAAATTAACTGATTATACGATTCAAATTAATGTCACTCCGCAAATTTAATTAATTCCATTAAACGAGGTAACAATACGATTAGATGTATTTCATATTACAGCTTAATACCTTAACATCAATTTAAACATCTAGGTGAGACCTGTTACGAACATTAGCCTTTGTGGCGTAATGTAATGCATACATAGCGATATGTATTGAACATGTAACTGGTAATCCACAAGGTAAACTAAATTACTGTACAGCTCAAATTAGTATCCATTTTGGCAGTAAGATTGTAGCAAATTAAGTACGTGGTTATCAGAGAAGTTTTCTATTAATCTAATATACATAGTTTCTGAAAATTTTTTATCGAGATGGCTCATATATTAGAAGTTTTATTCATAATTAGGAGACTAACGTATTTACTGACAATAATAATGTTCATTATATTAAAGTAATACATGTACAACAAATACAATTACTACGATCAGAATTTAACAAGCCACTACTTCTGCTTCTGAAATCAGTTCATTGAAATTAACATAGATGAAAGGGGAAATTAAACATTAACCAATCAAAAACTAAGTTATCGGCAATGTCTAATTCTAATAAACTACGGTTATTTTTTATAATTTGAATCCAAAATCTAATATACGAGTGTAATACATTCATTATGAATTTATTAATCCAACAGAGCTTCAATTAATTTAATAACTTCATAACACAATACCTCTATGCTGCGAACGCCTATTTTAGGGTTCAATTTCAATCAACGGATTATTACGTGAATATTTTGTACTTAAGGCAGCTTATCGATATATTTCATAGATTGATATTGCACGACGTTTGACATTATACAAATCACTTACCACTGCATCATGGCTACTCTACCACAAAAATTCCATAATTAAATTAAACAAATTCATATTGTCAAATTTTATTTAATACTAGCTGATCCGGCAAACGTTGTTCTGTTATATAAATTATATCTACGAAATGTTTTTCTAGTTCAATACAAATAACTAACTTACTATATAAGTATATAGGGATGTACTTATAATCGAAAAATAAAGATTAATCTCTTAGCGCAATAGAATGTGCAATATTCTTGTTTAGACCGTCTTTAGCCAACACAAACAAACTGGATGGTTTTCCCACGCGAGAGCACGCCACATATAGTTGTCCGTGGGAAAAGCATTGTGTTTCCAAATCTATGTTTCCACATACAGACAATGTCTGGCTTTGTGCCTTATTGATCGTCATAGCGAATGCCAATCTAATTGGGAATTGAGTGCGTTTGAATTTAATTGGCACATCTGTAAGAATCATTGGGATTCGTGGCAATTTTCCAATGACTAATCGTGTGGGGGTCCAGCCTTCAATTGGAAATGGTGTGGTGGCATGCCTGGCAAATCCAATGAATTTAAAAACTCAATTGGATAATTCACACTTTCGTTGGTATCGCAAACTGCATCGATAGATTTGTATGACACTAAGTCCCCAGGCAAAAACTATTGTATCTTTAAATTTAACCCATTGACATCCACATTTTTTGCTGCCAAAATCACTCTTTCTGCCAGCCACTTATGATTTTCATATTGTGTGTACATCGGGAAATATGTTATCGATGAGAGTATTTTGCGAGTGGATGATTGAGCAGAAGTCCATTTGTAATTTTATGCATCATCCAGTATTTTCATGTTCAGCAGCTTTCCTATCGTCAATATCTAACAATATCTGTATAGAAAATGTTTCGCGATGATTTTAAGTAAGCGTTGATTTTACCAGCGTACGTTGAACGTAGAATAACGGGAAGGGTTTGTCTAAAACCACCTGAAAGAAGTAAGAAAGTGCCGGCAAATAGTTTATCGTTGTTTTTTATATCCAATGCCTCAAACGAATGTGTCATAATGCATTCATCCCAAATAATAATTGTACATTCTTTCAGCACTGTGGCCATGGACGATTGTTTTTTATGTTGCACACTTTGAATATCTAATGGCAGCTTAAATGCTGAATGAGCTGTTTTGCCTCCATCTAATAAAGTTGCTGCAATGCCAGAAGATGCAACGGCTAACGCGATGCCATTTTTTGATCGTATCTCGGCAAGAAGTAGCGAAATAAGGAACGTTTTGCCAGTTGAACCTTTTTTGTACATCCAAAAAAAAAAAAAAGAATCATCCTTGTCCTGCCGAAACTGCCAGCACAACGGTAGTACGGTAGTAAATTTTTTGTTCATCATTTAGTAGTGGAACATTGCGACTAACAATGCCTGCCTTTTCTACAGTATCGTACTATCGTACTGTAGTTCACGATTCATATCTGTGTTGAATAAATCAGATGCACTTCGATTTGGTGAGCTCATACCGAAATGGTAAATTCGCAATAGCAATGCAATGTTCCTGGATAGCAATCAATGCTTCATTGTATATTGTACCACTGAATGATATCGTTAGATCGTTGTACCTTGTACGAGGTCGATACAATATATCATCAATCATTGAATCTTTGTGATTATGTCATTATGAAATATGTAGTCAGTACTGTAGCAAATAGTAGACGAATTTTTGTTCCTGTGCAGTTTAATGCTGCTTCAGCAAGCATACTGTCCCAATGATTGTCATCTTCTAGCAAGCCTAGTGCAAGGTATGCATCTTTATACGTTGGATACTGTTGTCCATCTACCTTGCGTATATTTTGAAGTGACAATGGTGCGGTGACATTAACCAACAACAGTCTCAGATAAAAGCACTCAGTCTGCCTTGGATTGACTGTATATACACGATCCAAACTATTTGATTTGAATAAACCGCGTCACGCATCAACTAGTGTCCCTTGAAAAAATTCGCGATGGAATAGGGGTTCATCGTAGCGAGGGAAAAATTTAAGCTGATATAATATTTTTATTATAAGTTGAAAATTTAGAGATGGACTACCCTTAAAATTTAGGGGGATGAAAAATAATGTTATTCGACTATCAGACCTACCCATACGCACACAAAATTTCATGAGAATCGGTCAAGCCGTTTCGGAGGAGCTCAATTACAAACACCGCGACACGGGAATTTTATTTATTAGATTTTGTGACAGGTTTAAAAATGAAAATAACAAAACTAAGTGAAATGATCAAGAAAAAAGTGGTCAGTGAATAATTGGCAATAACGATACTAGACTTTTCCCTACAATTTCAACTTGCATGTAATAAAAACGGCATCATTCAGTTGAACTTCATCTGCGCATGCTTTTGATCAAGAAATATGCATCATGTCAAGCGGCCTTAATAGTATATGCACCAAATATGAAACGACTATTTTCAATTACTGATCTTCATGAAATTTTTGTAGAAGAAGGCGTCAACGAATAAACTTTTAAATCGACGCTGTTAAGTAAAATACAAATATTTCTCATAAGAAATACGAGTAAATAATTGACTAATAATTAAAAAGTCATAGTTCAATAATAATAATAATAATAATAATTTTTTTGTGCATTATTATTCGAAAAATGGTGATTTTCTTGGTCTTCATAATTTACAGTAAAGCTAAAAGGCTTATTCGCAGGAATGTAGTGAATTCTATATAAGTAATATATATAAGTGTTGGATTAAAGTGACATCATTAGCCTTGAATATTAATTTTAGTTCATATATGTTGTCTGATTTTATTTGATATATTGATTATTTATGATTTATTCACGGAAATTAAATCTATATTTCTGTTACCTGGGAAAAGTTCTTACAAAAATGAATCAAATATAGAGAATATATTTCCGTCTAAGCAAAGTCAATGATCAAAATACAGAATAGACAATTGAATGAATGTAGACACGAAATCATAGATCACCTATATTATCATAGGTAGGTTGTGGACAAAATACTAGATACTCTTGTCGCAACAAGGCAAGTGAACTTAATAATTTTAATTAGAAATCTTCAGATAATCATCAAAAGTTAGCTGTTAACATATTTTATATTTTTAGGGCCATTCTTCAGATTTTACGAGTCAAATATAAAGTACCTAAGAATGATTTAAAATCAATAGAACACTGGCACTGGATGGTAGTTATGAAAATCAGACAAAATGTCGATGTCAGACTTGGAGTTTTTAATTTAGCAAGCAAAATTGTGCCGCAGGAATTCAATGGTTCTCCTGAGAAATGAATTTCAGCAAGGTTGATTCGAAAGCAATAATAAAGACTTTAAGAGCCTTAAGAGTTCCAAACAAATTATTTGAGATGCTATGCATACGCCACTGTAATCAAATTACTAGCCGAAAAATTTAAAACCGCCTACATTAGTGAAGGGGTACCTAATGATGTCTCTGCTAAGACATGTCGGTTGTTATTAACTTCATTTTGGAAGATATAGATTTTATACTATTAAACTACGGATTTATCACTGCAAATGCCCGCCTCTCATGTCGTAGATCTGGTATTCATGAGCACAGATTAAATCAATATTGAGGCCGAAATAAGGAGCAATACATTGATTCATTTAATTACACCCTAAAATAACTAATGTCGCGGAAAAAATCGAAACAACAATAAAACACGAGTAATTAATTCGGATAATCGTTTTATATTTGGGGAGATTGAATTGTCGTCGATTATAATGAAAAATGGGAAAAAAGTGAATTACTCTATCTGGTCTAGATACGTATATTGTAGAAATCATTAATGCTGTACGTGACCTTTGTAGTTAGCCATTTTCCAAAGGCAGTTTTCATAATTATTTCAATATGCATTTATTAATGATAGTACCTAGTGACATGTATTCCTGATCATTGAACAAAGAGAGTGAATTGAATCACGAAGTGGGTACAACACCAAGCATAACTTTTAAAACATTAATATGCCTGAAAGTCAAGGATTGCTGATATACTCTTAGCAGAATCATAATGCTTTTGTAGAATATATAATATTGAGGGTATGCAAAATAGATAGATGCAAAAAATTGTCGCACTGTATTTTCAATATCTCTCTTGAAATAACATTAATTCCCACGCAAGAATTTCACTACGGATCTGAATAAATAGAATCAGAGGATACAAGATCCTGACTAAATGCTGGTTGTGGTGGAAGTTCAATACCAATAAGTTCTTCGATCTCATTTCACGTAATTTCGCAGTATGTAGTTTAGCTTCACACGCTTTCGGTTAACTAAACCTGGATATTTATCTGATAAAACCTCATAAATTCGTATCAGCTATCCACATTATGCCTTTGGTATTGATGGCTTGACTATCTGGAAAAATTTCGAAGTACACTAAACCTTCACAATTCCACCAGACACACAACAAGACTTTCCACTAAAATCGAACTCTCTTTGCGCCGGGTTCTGGTAATTGCTCTTTGTCTAGCCACTGATTTTCATTGTTCGGTTTGTTTTGATAAAATTCTTTATACTCCACTCAATTCTCATTTTCAGATGTTTCTTCACCAATTGTTTACTTTCTTCCTTCACAAAATGCCCAAAATTGTTTTCATATTGTTGTGTTTGATTTCCTGGTATTGGACGGTATTAAGTTTTCTACCTCAACTTCTATTTCTTCCTAGCTATCTTTCTCAAAGTATAACATTTTCTTCTCACAAATAAAACTTTTATACGCTTTTAAAACTTGTCAAGTATCAAAACAAAACCTCATATCTCGCCACCTAAATTTATTAACTCGCCAAACATGAAACCAAAATAACCGCTTAAAATTATGTCAAAAAGTGTTGTACAGCATTTTCCTTGAGCTTGAATTGATCTCCGTGAATTATTTCTTGGTTGCGAATTTTCACGAAAATTTCCCTCGGCCAAGGCCTTGCACCTCGAAAAAATTTTCGGAAATAATTCAAGCTCTAGGGAGATTATAAATGATCATTTTAGGTAAATGTGCTTTCCAGCTTTTCTATTTAGTTATTTTATTCATGAATTTATTTCTATCTCTATTTTTAATACTGACTTCTTATTTATAATTCATAAGATTTCGAAATAGCACATTATTCAAATTTTCTGAATAAAATAAGATGCTCAGGACATTAGAATATACATGACCTTAAAAAACTTCTAAAGTTTTAAGGATATCGTAATTCCATCCCGGAAAACAGTAAATTGTGTGGAGCCACAACCACTCAAACTTATACCAAGTTCTACTTATCCTGGAGAATTATTAACACTAGACACGAACAATAGAAACAGGAATTAGACAACTTAATGTTCTTGTTCTGTAGGAATTATCGGCTAATGTTTTACACAAAAATTAAGCTATTTTTATGAACAACTCTTTAATATATGCATGTACCGTCATTAGAATATATCCAGTATCCATTTTTCCATTAATATATCTTTTTATAAAATTTGTTATTTGAATGACGCTATCGTGTTAATTGATTTAAATCATTTATTAGTACAAACGAAAACTGTTCACGTCTTGTAGTTTTCGGTGGAATAAATTTGTCAATTTTATTTTCACAACTATCATCTGCAAATAAGCTACTACTTGAATTCACGTTAATTTCACATAACCTCTAACACCTGAAATGGTTAGAAATATGTTCAAGAGAATTTTTTGGGTAGGCTGGCAGATGTTGCCGTAGGGTATAGGGGATTTTTAGCGTTAATATATGATGTAGAGGAATTATGTTCCATAAGTAGGGTAGGTAGTCATCGTATATTCAGAAAACTGTAGCCTTTTGGTAAATTTATTCTAAATTCAAATCAATTTCCTTTCGGAATACACACAAATTTCATGTTTAAAGTCAAAGGCAAAACATCCACTAGAGATTATTGTTCTCTTTTTTCTAAGAGCAACCGAAATTGTATATGTTTGGAGATAATTTATAGTCTTAGAATTATATTAATAGAACCATTTAGTATTGACACGTATTAATATTTACTAGGTGAGTTGTCTATAATGTCCAATTTATCATTTTTAGTTAAGGTAGTTTAGTTTTTTGCAATATAGCATATTTAACAACTACTTTAGCATTACTAATAAAAGATTCAAGTTTTAACTTGTTATTTCTGTTTAGCTAGGCTGTTATCCTCATTGGTAATTTATCGATTTTTCCTCAGTAAGCTTGTGCTATTATTTATATTCCATTTTAACTCATCAGTCGAAATTGATACGTATTAAATTATTGATAACAATAATAAAAAATGAAAATGACACATGCAACAATGAACTATGTTCTTGAAGGAACAGAACTTGAAGGAGAATGTCAAACTATAATGTTTTTCCATTATTCCGTATTATTTTTCTGCAACTTAGGTATACCCAGATATTTTAGCAGCCTTACCAATTTCTTAATAGCAAGAATTGGTTTTGTATATCAAATATTTGGTAAATGGATGAATATGTAACTATTATATGGAAAAGCTTCATTTTTATCACAATATCATGAAGACAAAGGACAAGGAACTGAAGTACTGATTCACGTTTCTACTACGAGTAAAATTTTAGTCGATAAAAATTCACGAATGAAATGAGGCCTGCAGAAAGAATACAAATATATACCGAACTAAAATGAAGTGAGCCAGCACTATAAAGAAATTAAATTCTATGTAATGTTAATTGAATGTTTGAAACAAATGATGTATTTGAGGAGAGGCTACACTGAAGAATAAGACGTAAAATGTCAATTCCAAATCAAGATCAATCGAGCATTTTTTATCATAACTGTTTTCTCTCAGATGAGTTGACTTCAGTTCAAGCTAGTATGGTGGTTTGTTTTCTGCCAAAACATATATCTCGAAACTTATCATTTTGCTCCAAACATAATTTATAGATTCTTTCTAGATAATAAAAAAAATAATATTTATACTCATAGTATCATAGCAATCACATGTCAATATTTTTGAGCTAGCATTCTCTGTTATACGAATAATTAGATTCCACTTTTACGGATTCCAGGGATTTTTTGTCCTTGATGCTAAAAACAAACAGTGATAACAAGCGTCGACCTACATTATTCTCTGAGTGCATGTGATGAGACAGTTGTATTGACCTGATTTTAAAACTTTGTTGGATTACTTGAAAACGAGATGTTATTTAATAGGTTATACAATGTGTCTCCTTGAGCTCAAGCCTTTTTTTTCTCATTCCGACTATTAAACTAAAAAAAATGATTAAAAGGGGAGAAATGCTTTTGTGTCGAAAACTATTTTTATTGTTCGTTTGCTCACGAAATCCGAGGAAATGTTTAGATGAGATTTCATGAAAGAACTTGTAATATTTCACATAAAGCAAATAAAAGATGACAAAAATGTAACCCTATAACAAAGACCATTTCGTGAGCAATTAATAATTGTCTATATACTGTCATCCAGAATGTGAAAATGGAGATTATCTCAATATTAAAATTGGATAATAGATTCCTGTATCATTAATTACATGAGGATCAATGATAGCCGTCACAAACACAAAAACCTACACACGTAGGTAGGTATGGGTTACCTCAAATAATTATGCCGTAAAGTGGGAAATATAAGAAGAAAAGGCATATTTATAAAAGATCAAAATAGTGATTTATAATGGAATATAGATAAATAATATCGATATTCTAATGAAATCATATGAAATTAGAAATAAACATTTAGAATACGATTAGAGGAGAGATCTTAAGATATATGTGTAAATAAAGAAACACATAAAATAATTAACATAATATGGAAAACAGGAAAGATAACCTGAGGCTACATCACCATGATAAATTTATATAAGAACTACCAGGATTAAATTTTAATAGAGATGAAGATAAAACTGTATATACCTGCATATTTAAATTTGAATCAACTTGGACTCATATCGATTTTTGGTATTGGAGCTTTAGAACCAAATTTACTAACAGCGCTGTAACAATTTTATGTTTGGCGATTGTATTTTGTGAGAGATACATATTTTTATGAAGATTCATATATTCTATAGTCAATAATAAGAATGTTTTTAGCTCAATTAGGCACATTGTATATGTTAACTTATCAGACAAAACGGATGAAAATATTTTCTATCTCTAGCTTCTACTTCGATAAAAATCAACCTTAATTTAAATTAGATTGAAAAAAATTATCCTTTGGAACTCATTTTCTTGTCATTTTCAGTCAATTAAAATCCATCTTTTGGCAGTAATTAAACTTTAGTGGGACGCGTATCTGATGAACCATTGAAGTCTTAATAGAACTGATATTATCAGGACAACGACGACAATAAAGCAGGAAAAGGGATTACTGACAGGAGATGTTGCGTTTTGGAGAGAATTTACCAATGGAAAAGGATCTTTTGTTTGATTATTGCCTCACAGAAATTATATAGTGACGCAACAAGAGGAAGCTATATATAGAGGAGAAGGCTTTGGTATTTCCACTTACCACCAAAAAAGTCTCGAACTTTGATCAATTAAAAACCCAGATTAAGGGTACTGTATAAATTCTTGATGTCCCTGACTTCACAGAAATATTGTTTATACCCACGCAGAAGTTGAAATATATCAATTTCGCTAATTTATTTTATCAGATTATAACAAAAGGGCTCTGCTTTTTATATAGTGGATAAATATATCGATATTAATATTTGTTGTAAATATTGAATTGCGATTAAAATTTCGTGTATGTGCTGAAAATATCAAATTCCATTTTTTACAAATCAATAATTGCGAGAAGCAGCACCTATTAACAAAGAGTCTAAAAAAATATATTTGTAATGTAAAAACAAGGACGTCGAAGCACACTCCAAGTATAGGGGCTGGTCGGGATGACTAATTTAGAGATCATATGGGTCTTAGTTGGGGAGATTGAGGATATTTATTACAGTTTCGTTGGAATGAAACAAGACTTCTACTTACCAGAAACAATAAAAGATAGAGAGCAGCGATGATTTACGGCTTTATTGTTCAAAATAAATGAATATGATTGAATAAATGACAAACCGACTTTTTTCAGAAGAAGAATATGAGATCTGAGTCAGTTACTTGAGGTGGTGTATAATTTAGGGCATTTTAATTCGCGTAATCAGTTTGGCTTAGATTATCAACGGTTCCATTATGAGAGATACATAAATGCGCTTTTATTCATATGAAATGTTAGATGGCTGTTTTTTCCAAATTATTCATTCTCAACCTGAGTTTTAGTGTGAAAATATTCATCAGTGAGCTGTTACTTTCAATTTATAATATGAAAGTGAAGACATGCAACTGCAAACCATTAGTCGTCATAAACTGAGCCTATTAGTTAATTGTATTGCAAGTAATTAACAGAAAAATAGCTGACAGAGCATTCATGAAAAAACTCTCAGTAAAAATCGTCATTTTAGTAGTTAGAGCCTCTATATTAAAATAAAACTAATGTAAGACACTGATATAATAAACGCATAAGTAACATTTAGGGTGGCAGCGCAGCTCGCGAATGCACCAATATTTAAAATATCAAATATGTTCATCGTAAATCCGTAAAGATGTTTATAAATTATTCAAAAGATCCAGAATACGAAATTTTATACTGCAACTTCAACTTGTGACATAGAATGGAGGAATGTTATGTGTAGTTTTTTAGTAGTGGTCATACATTCAGCATAAAATACATGGAATGCAGATAATAATAATGGAACGGTGAGTCGTTTACCTCAAGTCTATTAACCGACTATTCAATGGAAGGTTGATTGAAGACTGAAGAGAATAGGCAGACATAATGCATAGATAACTTCTAATGTGCAGGCTATACAGAGCTTTATTTTATACAGATACTTTCCACTCAAAGTTTAAAATTATCTAAATAGTCGACGCTTGACACAATATCATTCTATTTTCATGATATCTACATTTATTCATGTTATGTAAAATATAAATATTTGAAAACAGTACGTCATGACTCTTTGGTTTTATTTCTATGAATTTAAAACGTTTGAATATTTTAAATGACTGATTATTAATTTTGTCTATTTGTAAGGTAAAGAACAAAATGTTTTTATTGCTGAATATTTTGTTTAGGTCTCTTTAGAATATTTCACATAATAAATCGAAGCTATTTGAACCAAAAAAATTAGTATTTCACAACTATATACTCGATTAGGAAGATTAAGGTTGGTTTAGGAATACTATGTAGTTGAAAATACCACTCCATTCCTGTCGTTTAGTATTTTCCAAATTCTCAATTACTTTTTGAAAGTTGGATTGTAGGTATGATGGGCATAAGATGGATGCACCAATATTTGATAAATAATATGCTGGTTAATATTTTTACTATATAAGTATATTGTGGCTGAATACAAACCCAATTTGACATTATGTAATTAGAATTACACTATATTTTAGAGAAGACAAAATTGGAAGAAATCTATAACTTATCAATTTCTGCTATTGAAGCGAAGCAAATAATATTTCTTTAT
This sequence comes from Diorhabda carinulata, assembly GCF_026250575.1. Classification (NCBI taxonomy): domain Eukaryota; kingdom Metazoa; phylum Arthropoda; class Insecta; order Coleoptera; family Chrysomelidae; genus Diorhabda; species Diorhabda carinulata. The sequence continues at coordinate 33,006,917 of NC_079460.1, read as the reverse complement.
CATGAAATTTACAATCATCAGAACAGAACAGAACAGAAGTTTTTTAGATAGCAATTAAAATCTGTTTTTTTTAAGAAATTCACAGAAATGAGTTTATTATAAAAAATTTTCAGAGATATTTTAGGTTAGGTCCAGATATCTGATATATTCAACTTGGAGTTATAGTTTTCAGGTTTGGGTTAAGAATTAGTATCTAACAGATAACTATGGGTCAATCGCTACGACACATTTTTGAATCAAGACAACAGTTTCATAGCGTCTTTCACTTCTCTAAAGTTATTTGTAGACATTTAATTTTTTTCTCTTACTCTTCGAACACTTTATATTTCATGGTTGTTTGGACATCAGCAGTAGTAAGAAAATTCAAGCAAATGTTATTAACTGTCATTCATTGTAGTTTTCGTTCATTTTCATCACAAATCAAGATTTGTGGAGTGAATTTTTTTAATTGTTCGTATTAATCTACAGTTGTAAACGAATATTTGTGAGTGAAGACATTTGGATGGATCCTTATAAATATATACATAAGTATCATTTTCATCAAGCAAAGCTTTTATTAGCGTATATTTGGTGAAATTTTGGACGAATGAGGTACGCTGGATGATATACGTGAAAAATAACATTATTCACAGTGTTTTTCAGGAGAATTATTTCGAAAAGCCTCAATTTTTATAAAAGCGTTTCTAACATCACAAGAAAATTATTTCTTAAGATTTCTATAATGTTTATAAATAATAAAATTTTAGAATCAGAGACCAAATTCATTGGAAAAAAGGAATGTCCATATTTCCGCTAAAAAAGAAAGATTTATTTATGACCATTATAATCTCAATATTCTTTTTATTCCTGTTGAAAAACAACCCAAATAACTTGAAGTCAAAGTTTTCTCCACGAAAAAAAGGCAGTCTATAGTTAGTGACTTGAATATTCCTGTTGAAAGTTTTGAAAAAGAAAAAACATCACAATCTTTTTTCAGAGTGTAAAGTTATCATAAGAAGAGAAAAACTTCTTTTATCCGACAAGCTGTCAATAAATCTATTCAAAAACGCTTTCTTTCCCATGGCTCTTTCTAAATATTACAGATCACATGAAAACCTGATGTATTTTCAAACACCAAAATTGTCATTCTGAATTTTTCCATATTGTTCACTAAAATGTTTAATTTTACAAATGTTTAAAATGGATAGTGATGAATAAACGAGCCTTTAATTGTGTCTAAATGAACGGTAGTTATCGAAATACACTGCAGAGCATTTTAAATATCTATCGTATTTGAATGTTTAAATCCCAATGAACCAAAATAGTGTAGATATTATTATACTTACATACATATCGAACATGAACCGATTTTAATTTTCTGTTCACGTCGGATTTATGGCATTCTATAGTAGTAAGCTACACGGAAACAATTTATGAGAAGCACTTTGAAAGTGAAAAAACAAAAATTTATTAAATTGTATAAAAACTTTCAAATGCAAAAAATATACTTAATAGTCCGAACGCTAAAAACTAGAGAAAACGTGTGGAGAATTGGACAGATCAAAAAGTATTTGAGAAGCAATAGAGTATTGATAAACGAGATTTACAAAAAGCTGGTAAATTCTGGTTTGTTCATGGCGATCACTACGACGGAAATAATATATTGAAAAATAGCGAAGGATGTATTGAACATAAAATGAAATAAATGCCATAATGGAATTAAATGTCATGTCCTATCAAAAAGAGAGAAAAGTATTAAACAAAAGTGAGAAACTGACAAAATATTTTTCATATGTCACATTTTCATTATCCCAATCCTGGGATCTGAGCTTTCGCATGATATGTAAGCTTTTTGCTTTCTCTTGCTGACATCTAAATTCATGAAATCGATAAAAAAATCTTATATAAGAACATGATGATGTGTGATTCGGAGATTATGGTCTTTATTATTAATATCAGAATATAACATTCAAATATCCACCATCTTTAAAAATTATCGACTACAAGATGAATTTGCACTAACTTTCCTAGTTTTGAAGCAAATATTTTGAATGATTCTAAGATGAAAAAGACAAGAATACAGTTACTTCCCTGTATGTATTCCTCGATAAATACTAAACTATATAAATACGAAATAGAAAGCGATCGTGAATTGCAAAACAGCGATATTTCATGTGCAATAATTTGAAAATTCTTCCGTTATACCTACGCAATGTTTAGAAACAAGTGAGCAGTCTGTAAATGGGCCGTAAATATGTCAACCTCGCACTGCCTCCAAAATGTGTATGGTATAAAGAAAGAGAGGAGGAGAACGAAAAATAGAGATAGAAATAGCTGTAGAGAGAGAAAAAGGTATAACTGATCGATTTCTGTGACCCGAATAAGAGAGCCTACATCCCGCACAGAGCACGTTGAAGTTTATATAAACATGGGTAAGGCAGATGTTTATGTAGAATGTTTCTAAATCTTCTTGATTTTAGGTCTCTTCTGTTTTAAAATTAGTTGGAGTAAATGTACGGTTCATACCTTTACTACTTCAATTATCTCTGTTTTTTTATGATAAGCTCTTTCCCAAAAATATTTCTAATTTCACGTTCTTTTTCATGATATCGCTCTTATTCTTTCATTCATCCTCTGGTATCTCAACTCCAATGTGTTCATTTTGTTTGTACTAGTGACAAGACCTTAGAAAATTGATTGAAATTTATCTATTTTATACATTTCAATGCAAATGCGAATAATTTAATTAAGTAAAATTCATAGTTCTATTTGATAAATTTCAAAACTATGTATAATTTAAATGATAGCTGTTACATAAATATTTTTGAAATGTAACAATTAACTAGACTTGTATTTTGTATTTCAAACAGATTTTTGTTTTGATATTCATGTTGTAGGTCAGAGGTTCCCAAACTTTTTGTACCACGCCCCCCTCTAGTTATTTAGAGACCCCCACCCTCCCCTACACATATCATCTTTCCATTTTTTAATACCCTATTTCCACGGGGCCGTACATACCAACTCCCCAGTATATGTCTACTTGATACGGTAAGTAGGTAGATTTTTTTGTTCACTGTTAAATGCGGTAACGCAGAATGAAAAGATTCAATAATTGTACATATGATGAAAAACGAATATAATTACTGATACAAAATTTAACATTGTAACACAAATACATTTTCAATTTAAGGAAGGTAAAGCAATAGGCCTACCTACTTACAAAAACAAAACATAAAATGTAATTTAGTGAGATGGGTGCGCTTGCATGTTCTGGATGTTGACAGATCCTGGGTTGAGTTTCAGACAAAGCCCAGCGTAGGTCACTATCAACATCAAGTTTGTTGCAGTACTTGGTTTTAATCGCCACAAGACTTGAAAACGCTTTTTCGCACATGTATGTTGTTGAAAAAGACAAGTACAGCCGAACAGCTTTCTCTGAAACACTGGGATAAACTTTTAAGTCTTCTTCTTCTACTTCTTGGAGATCTGTCGATCTGTTAATTCTGAAGCTGCCTCTGCATCTTTTCGTGAGAAGTGGATTGCCAACTATCTTTCCACCTATCTTGCAGCAGAGTCATTTTTTATTTCTATTCCCTTCTCTTGCAACTCTTACGGCAGCAACTGTATGTCCATGTTGAACGGGTCGGTTGATAGTTTGTAAAACTCCTCTGACAAAATAGGAAAGTACCTGCTGAACTCCTCCTTGAGGTTCTTCAAATGGTCAATTATCAAGCTTTTCAAAAGCAGTCCTTCAAAAACGTCCTCAAAACATGCTTCTTCTGAGACTGACACTACTTTGCTGAAACTTAAATAGTTGCTGGGGTTCATTGACACTTTACGTATCCAAAGCTGTAGTTTCTCAATGTACATCTTGATGGCATCCCGATGTGTTACTATATTTGAGTCTGCACCTTGCAGTTCAAAGTTTAGGTTGTTTAACGTGTCAAAAAAGTCTGATAAATAGACCAAAATCACTTGGTTACTGGGTTTTAAACTAAACTAGTATTAACAATAATTTTTCATTGGAATATCAATTCTATGCATATGGTTTTATTAAAAAACAACTTATCAGTGGGAATGAAAGAGACCATATTAATGATAGGAAATATAATTATTATAGGAACGGTAACTACAGAAAATTAAAAAATGAATAGCAAGCATTTTATTCCCGCAATAATTATCAATTCTAACTTACTGTTAAATATTTGCATTCCTATTTTGATACCTATCTTATTTCATTTCACGAAATCGATTTAGATGTGTGTCGTAACCCTATTAAAATAGAAACGGCGTAACACGTCTCCTTTTTTACTTCTCTTCGTTCCTCTCATCTTCGCAGTGGCAGCGCTCTAGCTGCCCTTATTCCGTCCTTCAGCGCGAGTGCTTAACTTTTGAAAAAAGTCTGAAAATTACAAACAGGACTAGGAAGTTCGAGTACAACGGCTTACAAGGAACACGTGGACTAAACCTTATCTCACAAATATTCGCTGAGATATTCCGTGGAACTTAGACAAAATGTAACAATGATTAATGATTCCATTCGTTTCAGTAGACCATTAGAAGCTTTTAAATATGTCGCAAATTACTGCTTATCATTTCTCATTTTTTTTTAAATAACCTTTCTTGATCTTCCGGGACACATTTTATTCTAGAGATTTCTCTTAATTTGTATGACTTAACTGTAATAAATCAATTTTTTCTTACACATTATAGGTTTGTAAAAAGATTATTTTTAGAGAAATTTTCATTTTTATATTCGTATTCAGTAACGTCCTAAAACAACAAAAAAACTCGAAATAACCACTAGCAAATATAGCCGAAAGAGTTGCAAATAGTTATGATACTAATAGGACACATCTAGTTACTTAGCTTAATTGTTGGATAAATCGTGATGGAAATCTGCGACTCTTAAATCGAAGAGAACGACTAATAGACTGAATGCCAAATCATTTAATTTAACTGATACAAACTTTGTGTGTTCTTAAGCTAACCTACTATTTTTATTTCAATTTATAACCCCATATATCTCAGAATTCTGAAATTAGTAGATCGTTTTACGCATTAGAAAATTGACCTCAATCACATTGTTATATTTGGTGCTTTGCATCCCATATTCATGCGAGTATTGCCGTGTTTTAAAGAATGTATATATCTTGATAGAGATGGAGAATGGGATGCTGAGAGCATTGATATCGGTTCTAAAAGACAATATATTACCGTTCTTAATTATTCTTGGAGCGAGATTTCTCTACTAAAGGAGTGAAGATAAAGTTTAGTTTCCTTACCCCCTTATCAAATTATTATCAAATTATAATAGTTAATTCAATCACCATCTACCATCCGATGGAAATAAATATTGGGGACGACAACCATCATTTTAGTCATATTAGACAATAATCTTTGCTTATGATTTATCAAATTACCTTTTCAATGCGGAATTGTAACCGAGAAGAGAATATAATAGAGGAAGAGAGATATCCTCCAATTTGTGAGATTCTCAAACGAAAGTTTTTGACATTGCCTGATTTTACAATCTATACAAATTTTTTATATTAAATATTTTTCTTCGCATCCAGATTATAATATTAGTGAATGTTGTCGTATTCTCAGCATAGAACAGAATTTTCAAAGCTGTGATTTGTTACGTTAGCATTTGAATCAGTTTTTAGCTTCGGGCTCCAACTAAGAAATCGTCGAACGATTTAATTCTCTCTTGAACCAAGCTATTCAAATTCTCTTAGAAAAATGTAAGTTTTGAAAGTCAAAGAGCTTGCATAATATTTATAGTTCCAGGCAAAAACTCCGGGTTAATTACAGAATTTTAAAGTCCACAAATTCCATTATACCAAAATCCCCATCTCAATTATACAAAATGAAAATTTGGTTTTGCATCTCACTATATTCCAACATTGATGTTGATCATCCATAGAAAGTTTTCTCTTAAATATTCTAAAACTCTAATCAAAGGCTTATTCGGAATGGCCGTCTACAGGCCAGTGGCCACAATTGCATGCAACGTTGCCCATTTGGGATTTTACGTTAATAAATATATAGACCAACTTTTGTACTGAAAATGTTTAAGATTAACAACAATAATATATTATATAGAAATTGTCATTTTATGGAACATTTATTTGGATTTCACTTTGGAGCGTTACATTTATAATATGGTCATTACCAGGCTTCATTATTTAATTACATCACCAAATTCAGTACTTCTCAAGTATCTGCAGCTTTGATCGATAATAACAAGTTTTTTTAAATACTTGATTCACAGCTGGAATTGAAGAAGGTTTTATTTTCACGTTTTTTGGAATTCTTAACTATTTAACGGGTGCATAAAAGAAAAATAGATTGGGAAAATGATGAGAACCCACAAAAATGGAGAACACATGAATTGAATTTATAATAGGACAAGAAGAATGGGAAGTTGAAGAAGGTGGATAATTGACCATTGATTAACAATTCAATATTAAACATATTAAGAGAAATAAAAATTAGGCGATCAATAATTAGTACGTACATTAGCAAAAAAGGAAAGCACAAGAACTTCGAAACTACGTTCCTTATCTAGGCGCTAAGAATAATTTGAATCAAAAGCCGCTAGAAAAGAATAATATATTTTATACTCTTATGAGCTTGCCTTGGCCAGAAAAATAGTATATAGGGGCTAAAATAAATAATGAGACCCGGAGATTCTAGTCAGGATCTGTAGATTGTTCAGAGAGTCGTTTTGACTTCTTATCCGCTCTGCACCTATTCCTAAAAGTTGTTTTATTGTCCCATTTCCCAAGGTGCTAGAACTACTTTGACATACCTCCTCAGCCTTTAGCTGATATGGGAAGGACATTCGCAGCTTCGCAAGTTGAGATTCATTTTTCACAAACTCTTCTTCGGCCAACATTTGGATGAACTTGGAGTATTTATTATTCTGATTTTTGCACAGCGAGTGGACAGGTTCATCAATAATATTTCGAAAAACCAGGAAAAACGACAAATTTTTGACCATTGATATTGGACTGATGTATTTAATATTTAAAATGGAAAATTAACTTTTAAATTTCAATGTGAGTTTGAAGCTTTTCACTACGTTACAGTTATTTAAAGATAATTAGAATATGGTATGCTTCTAAAAAAGTAATAACAGACAATTTCACTTTCGTTTCAAAGTAACTATCTGCTATGAGCATTTTCATTCATTTTTCCATTGTGATATCATATTTTTCCAATTCCTGTTGAAAAGAATTCATCCCTATGGATATATTTCTTTTAATCGCAAGGGAGAGAAAAATTCATTGGCAAAAAATATCAGTTTTGAGTAATTTTAGCTCCAAAAATATCTTTTGTACCACAAAATAAATGATGATAACTTACTCGTTTTACAAACGCCATTTAATAGATTTCGCAACGCTTCGGACTCTCTCGTACTGCTTGAAACGTTTTAATTTATTCCCTGGCTATTCCAATATTAACGAGAACCTAGTGGGATGTTCCTTTTTGTTTGTTTACGTGAAAGAGAGGTTTTGTATATCATTTTATATATACGTAGACATCTTGAATAACGAGAATAATTGATTACTTTGACCTATATGGAAAAGGAAATACTTAATTATGTAATCCAAGAATTCAATACACGTCAAAAGAAATATTTTTGAGTCAAATCATATCACCGGATTTTGAAAAATAGAAGGGAATGAGACGACTAAAACATATAGACTAAATAACAAGAGTGAAGATACATGAAATATTATAACTATAGATTCAATATTTATTACACGAAGCATCATAAGCAATGAATATAGAAGAGAGTATATGATACATGAACTATTATAAGACAAGTAAAAAAATATCATAAAGGGCGAAGTGGGAAGAGAATTGGGGAAATGATTTCAACATAACGAAGAGTATCCAAAACAAAAAACACTTCCAAACATATTATATAATTAGAGAAAAGTATAAAAAATTTTCAGATTGAAAGCAGTTTCAACTCATTCATATATGGGTGATTCCGTTCTAACTGTGATATTCAATGTCCTGTATTGTTTTTTTGTACTAGTCATTAATTAATAATCAATTAATAAAAATTTTGTGTTAATTGAATAATTCTTAAGATATTTAAACATTATTTTTATACAATATAACTTGCCACTTAAAGAAAACTTATACTACATCACTTGAATGTCAGTACCGTGTCATGTCCATTCCTAGAATTTACCGATAAATTATTAATTTTTTTTGTCGTAACAAATGATTTAAACTAATTACCTTATAAATTCTAATGTTTATGATCAAACTGAGGAAAATTGATGCACTTGTTGTTTAATATCTTAAGTTACCATGTCAGTACCGTGTCATGTCCATTCCTAGAATTTACCGATAAATTATTAATTTTTTTTGTCGTAACAAATGATTTAAACTAATTACCTTATAAATTCTAATGTTTATGATCAAACTGAGGAAAATTGATGCACTTGTTGTTTAATATCTTAAGTTACCATGTCAGTACCGTGGATAAATGAGTCAGTACCGTGGAACTCAAAATCCGACATTTGTGTCTTGCTCGTGATACTTTGAAGTTGTAGTAAATTCCTCTTAGAGTTTTATTTTTACAGTAAAATAGATGAATAATATGCATAAAAAAGTTAGAAAAGTTAAATTTTAAAATCTTGAAATTTTGAATACAAAAAATCACAGTTAGAACGGAATCACCCATATAGAGTTAAAGGCTTTCACCCCAAAAGAACTACAAAAGGATTCCAACTCCACAAAAACATCGAGAATATTGTTCTGTGGATATCAACGACATTTTTATACGGTTACGGAAAAAATAATTCATATTATTACATGGTGAATGATTGAAATTGTCAAATCAACAATGATAACTGATTGTTATCATAACTTATCGTAACTTTTTGTGTACAAACATATACTTAGAATGATGTTTTAAGAAAGCACGAATAATATTTTGAAAACTCTAATTTCCGCCATAGAAGAAAATCAAACTTCCATTATCATTTTAAAAATATCCTTTCAAATTCAGTTCGAAAATCAGAGCACACGAAAATATGTTCATTATAATTTCGAAAAAGTTCAGATAAGCATATGAGTAATATAAGAAGAACAGTGTATAATCAGAAAACAATGAATACAATAAAAAGCTTTCACTTAAATATTGTCTGCAATTTAAACAAACAGAAATATTGTTTGTTAATCTCTACAACTTCTAATATATCCATAAGATTGGAAGAAGTTGGACATTTTATTCAAGCTTTTCCAAATAGTTTATGTTATTTTTGCATGTTTAATAGCTAAAATATACTATCCTCTGTGAATGAAAGTCTTTCACATTTCCATTCATATTCTAGTGAATTTCACATAATATCTTTATTATTTTCGGCAAACAGTGTTATATAAACAGTGAAATTTAGTACTGATTCTAAATAACACAGTATCCATTTATCAATCAAAATATGAGAAAAATATTTCAACTCAGTACTTCAGATTTGTAATAACTTCAATACATATTAAACTGCGGCGATTGAAAAATCGATACCTTAAGCATGCACAAAGAATGTTACACAACGTTTATGTATTTATACTATCCCATCTTACGATGGGTAGGTATAATAAACGCTTGAATTTTTCATAAAGTGTGCAATGGAATATATTTCAATAATTTTCATCGTTATATTTATTTAATCAATACCAGCTTGTATACGAGGTGTGGCAATGAGGTTAGGATAATTTAGTCATAACTCTGGTACTGGTAACATTGCGTTACTTCGCCTATATTTGCCGAGCAAAAGAACTCTCTTTCAAATTCAAGCCTAAAGTCAATAGCATATATGGTTTGCGTTTTGAAGGACTTACATAGTAGAAGACTGTCCACGTAAACATAGGACAGATTTATGCAAAGATAGTGCCACAAGCTATCTCCAATGAACAAACACAAATATAAAAAGAGATATTCGAGTGATGATCCCAGGTTAAAAATTGTGAACTTATGGACTCATCAACCAAATGAGGAAACAGCCATGTTTAATACCATTAATTACCAATTATCAGACTAATAGCGATATGATTTTTTTTAGAATATATTGTGTGTAATAGAAATCAATCAAAATTTGATAAATCGAATAAATTGTGTTTAACGTTGTACCAAGATTCATGTTTACAACATAAATAAAATAAGTATACCTATGCATGTGTCATATAACGCAAGTAATAAATAATAAATATAATTACATTTATAATAAAAATTCCAATCAAGAATAAATAAATCTATAATTTTAGTTTTGAGCCTTAGGAACAAAAATAGAAGCACTGGTTTTAACGAGTTTCTTTAGTGGAAATTGAAAATAAAAACAAATGTTACATAACTTGATGAATTTTGTCTTCGTAGAATACGGAAACCAAGTCAAAATTGCATTGCCTACTTTGTAACAATATGACCGTACTACCATAAGAATAATCTCATCACCAGATTATTTGAAAAACAAATGTATTTTTTTTGTAAAAGATATGATTAGAAAAGATATAAATTCCTTAACATATTTGTTTCCACAGTCATATAACAGAGCTGTATTTTCTAAGGGAAAATGTATTTTGTGAATGAATTTCTCTATTCCAAGTTTTATGAGATTTTTTTTAATTGCAATTAGTCATTATAAGCATTCTATAAATTGAACCAATACTTCTGCTACAACATCTTTCTAGTTTTTCATCATTCTCCTGAATAATCTAAAGTATTAATGGTTGCACCAGTACATTATTTCATTTGTTATTATTATATGTATATTGTTAACTGCATAAACCGAAAGTTTCTGTTTTCTACTTACTCTTGTTACAGCATATTAACTGAAAACTGAACATCAGTTTTTGTTTTTTTAAACCAATAGAGGCTTGCGCAGACCAGAGTGGTGAAATTGGTGATAACAGAGGGGGTACTTATATATTTCGTGGTCTAAGTATATTGAATCTAGTTTTATATACCACCGTGGTATTATGTAGTGTGTTACAAAATAATTTTATGTAATTTGCGCTGTGATTTTGGAATATGTGTGATTTGTATTTTCATTTTGAACATCTGATGTGATCTGAGTGAGTTAAAGAGATATATGATAAAGCGATCAAGTCTTCCTTGTATAGTTTTATATATGGTTATGTTGTTATTTGGATTGGATAATCAACCATGGAGGGAAAAACATAACGTTTTACGACATCCTAGGACTCTTTGGAGAAGCTTACCACAAGGCTATTACTACCTTTTCAATTTAACTCTAATATCTTTAAAAATCATGAGCTCTGCTGAAGTTTGGTAGGCATACTGTCGAGGAGATTCTAGACCGTGGGCTCCATTCAGAAAAAACTCCTTGTTCATAGCCTATCTAAGCAAGCAATCAACTGCCAATTGAACATATTTAAGCATAATTAGAACATAATTAAAACATATTACCTCTATTAACAGCGTTTGTCTTCCCAATTAAAAAACCTCTAGATTAATGTCGAATAAAAACTAATATATTTGAGAAACTAGAGTAGAAACAAAATAAGGATATGGCAATAAAAGTTTTTTTGGTAGAAAGAACCAAAGAAATGTGAAGGAACCAAAAAGTCCGAGCTCAAAAGATGAAGCAATGTCGGAAAGCAATGATGACAGTTTAGATGACATCGACCCTTCTCAGTTCCGGATAGGGACAGCGTTACTAAATTGGAGATGGACAGTTTCTTTCCGAAATGCATTCCTAAATTTGCCGACTTCATGTTAGTTGAGTTTTGAGAGAAAAAAGGCATAAAATATTTTATAAGACAAATTACTCAAATTTCTTAAGAAGAAAACAGAGACATTTTTGCTTTCCCCCAATTAGAGCCGAAGGACTGATCTTATAATAGTCCATAAAAATGTTTACCGTTGACATTATTACTTTTAAATAACCTTTCCTTATAATATGTGTATTGGTTAAAACTTTCACATACTTCGTCAATGTAATTTCCTCTATTAACTCTTCTATTGAATAATAAATTATTAATAAAGAGGATGACATGATCCCATCGCGATCAACTCTCTCTTCTAGAGATATTAAGTCTTCCTGTGAGAGGTATAGTTCATACTAGTCCACCCATGAGCAATAACAAGTTTTTTTCTATTACAAACTCATTTTTTTAGTGACACTTGGGTGTTAAGGGCTACAGTGAGTTTGTTGGTATAGGATGAACTTAAAAGACATTAGAAATAACTTCTATGCGGTGAATTATATATTATATATTATATATAAAAAATATCAATTATCCCTAGATTCCCTAGTTTCTTCTAGAGAGAAATTATATAAAAAAAGAGGGAGAACTAGTTGAGAAAGATCGCAATCAATGATGGTCAATTATTTGTATTTTACCATCCACTTTGGGCTCATATTAAATAAAGTAAAATTACAATAACTTGAATAAAAGTATATTGATTATTTAGTAACCTAAAAGATGGAAATTTTCAATATTTTTCTTCATACAGCCTTCTATAGAACGTTTCAAATATAATGAATGTTTGTTAGTACGGTCATGTATGTGCTTGTCTATTTATATTACAGTATTTGCCCGCCTCCGCTCTGATTAGCGCAAGCCTAATTATTATGGCAGAGTCGAGAAGTTCGATAGAAATTGAAATCTGTGTAAATTGAATTTTACCTCTGAATCAATAATCCTACATAGAATTGGATATTTAACTTTATAAACGTGATCCTGACACGTGTTGTATCCTATTTCCGAATAATTGAAGAACAACAACATACGTGTTAATGGTAAGAAATACCATACGTATGCATCGGATTGAGCAATGTTTATTATAAATTCAGATTTGATTGTACCATTCCGCAAAGTACTGGGAGGAGAAAGCATTATATTAAATCACAAAACTTAAGAAAATAAGCAAAATACAAATCATTTTAAAAGATGGAGATAAATATCGAGAATTCTAATAAATTTGTAATAGGTCTTTTTTCACAACGATAACTTCAAATTACCGTTGCAGGTGACTTAAAGTTTTTGTACGGTAATTGATTGATTCGGATGAAGCTGCATTCCGTAAATTATTCCCTAACTATTATATGAGAAAGATATAATTGTTTGCATATACATTTTCACAATTATCGTAACCACCAAGTCACAATATATTCCATAAATATAGATTAATTGATAGAAATAATCCTATTTGAACTATTAATTGAATTTTACCCAACATACCTAAAATAGAATGCATTTTGCCCTTCCTATTATGATGGAAAATTTATATTTTAATTGCACCTTCATTATATATGATTCTCATATGTTTGTAGTGTAATTAGCAAAAATCGAATAAATATTCTTACACTATAATTTTTTTGAGTTATAATGGGACATAATTTTGGTTCATACAGCTAATTAAAAAGAGTACTAGTAAATAATGACTCCATAATAATATTATTTTTCTTATTAGGAGAGATATTGAAAACTTATTTTTATTCCATCTGTTTTAAGAGATCTAAATTTATCGATGTAAGTTAAGTCCAATGTTTTTCCTCAAAATATATCTTCTATTAATGAATTACCTTTTCAAAAGAAAAAATCGCAGCCAGCTAATTTAGAGATGAATTTTATTTTTTACAGTGAGGCTCTGAATGCAGTAACTACAAAAAAGGGATGCTGAATCGCGACTGTCCCTTTTTCGTCGTTAACATATCTGGACTACCTTAAGCGTGTCATCACGTCCACGGTTTGATTAACGACCCAAAGATCTTCTAACCTACCAAAAGATGTGTTCAGTGGAGCATTCCTAATTCTATCCAACTCAACTTAATGCGTGACATGAATGCAATTTCGAAGTAAAATCTTTTGAACTCTCTTGTTTTGAACACAAAGAATTTTTTGCATTACATTTTTCAACTAACAAAATATCTGATAAATATTTATGATATTTATTGCAGACTAAACAATTATTAAATACCTCATATCAAATATTCACACATTGCAAATTAATTAATTGGCATCACAAACACATCATTTTCTACTGAATATGATTATTTGACTAGTTGTTTATTATTGATATTGATATAAACAAATAAAATGGTCTCATATTTAGAACGTTTGGTGAAATGTAGTGTAATGGTATACATTGAGTTTATATGAAATTTAATCGGATACATTTGAAAAGTCCTGATTATATTTATTGATTTTCTTTTCAACTATACTCAATACAACATAAATAATTTCAAATAAATGAGGATAATGTCCATAATTGAGGAGCAGATCAAGAGATATACACAAAAATTCACTATTGACAGGAAACAAAGTAATGTTATAAAAGCGACTTTGTCATAATTTTAGCCTCAGTGTCAGACCCAGCATTACTATAGATAAGGAAAGTTTCCCCAGCAAACATTCATCATCTGCCCATAGGTTATTACAATCCAGCTCGATATGTAAATATATAGAGACCATTGTATTCTGCTCTAAATTTGCGCATCAGGATAAATATTATAGGTAATATATTGATATCAAAACAAATGAATCCAAATTCAAATACACGGGCATTTATAAAAATACTGATATATATATATATATATATATATATATATATATATATATATATATATATATATATATATATATATATATTCCAACTGGTAATTTTGATCACCAATTCATTGCGATGGAACATTGCATCGAACATTATTTAATTCATTTAATATGAATAATGCATCAATCAAAAATATGTTATAAACAGAGGTAGGTCAGTGGTTATTAAAATCTTGATCACGTTCAAAAATGTGTAGTATTATAGTATAAAATAAATATTCATTTTGATAGAAACAGAAAGTCTACTTCTGTTTCTTTCTTTCGTCATAAAAATGGAATTTCTTTCACTATTGAATCTTGTTCTTATTATATTATTATAATAGTACTTTTGTCATTCTTATAAATGATTTTAAAAATCTAGTATATCTGCCAAAATAAAAATTCTTATTACTGAATTTAGACATACTCGTACCAGAAAACTTCCAGTGCCATAAAATATAATTTGAGTATTATATGCCTCAACCGAAAAACGATACTGTGAATCATAAAATCATCATTTCAGTCATAAAGCTGCCAAATCTAATAGAATAGAAGTCGGATATATCCTCAAAATTTATCTCCTGGATTTTAGTAACTTCATTTAATATAACTATTTGTTCTAAATAACATAGATTCATTCTATATGCAAAATATGCAATGTGAAATATCAGCCAGAATGGTCTAAAATGATACAAGTGATCAGGATTAGGTTTAGTTCCTTTATTTCACATATTTGTATTTAGGTATTTGAACTATTCCAAATCTTAGCAAATGAGACAAAATATTTGATAAATTTTTTTGTTACAGTATATCATGAAGTAGATTATTTCCATTTAGGTAAACAATTACCAGAATTATGTCAGTGAATTTTATGGAAAAAGAAACAAGAGATGAAATGAATATTTTCCAACCCTCTTTTCTGCAGTGTATGTGTTTCTCAAGAAAATCACTCTTACTAAAATCTAGTTTTTGTTTCTGAATACTCAAGAATTTCCAGTTTCACAGCTCTTTATAATTTTATTCCTATCTGTGGTCAAATATAATATTTTTATTATCTCGGCATATGAAAGAATTAAAAATAATGTCAAGTATTTCAACAAATTGCAATGAAATTTTTGACCTGGATATTTTAAAATATAAAAGTGAGTTACCACAAATCAACCATTAATGATTTTCGTGATTCACTAGATGATGAACAGAAACAGTAAACTTAAAACCATTACTCAAAACTCATATTCCTGTAAACGGAGTCTCTATTTACTACATTTGAAGTCACTAAAAATGGTTAGTGAAACGTTCCTGATCAAAATGACACGCTATGCCATTTTTTCAGAAATTGAATTTAGTTTTTGGAAGTATCCTGAAATGAAATATTACTTCAAATGAGGATATATTTTCAAGATAATGATCTAGTCCTGTTAAAATAATGTGCATTAAAAAATACGATTGTAGAAACCTGTAGTTTATCTAATAATATATTTTATATATTTTCAAAAGATGTTATTAAAGAGCAAAAATAGGACAAGACAATTTTGTGAACTAACTTCAGTCTTTCTTTACCAAATAATTTTATTTGTAAATATATAACAATGTAAAGTATTTATATCAAGGCACAGATTTTAAAATAGCTATAATCTAAATGGAATCATGTGAATTGGGACCATTCCGCTATTATAAAACTTTTACAATTAAAATAAATCCTATATACTCACCATAACATCGTTCAGAAGTTTATATAAATCTGGAACTTACCTGAAACAGAAAGAAGAATTATTTCTAAATCACAAATTTGTTATGCTAACCTGTGTGCGATACGAAAATAGAAATGTTGATAGTTATCTCTTTTTACACAATTAAATTCAAATAATACTGAAGAATTATATCAACTAAAAATATAAATTTTCGATTCCATATTTACTATTTAATAGGAAATCCGACTGTGTGTGAAAGGTAACAATTTTCTGAATGAAGTTATTTCAAAATGTTGTTGTAGATTTTTAGGGAAAGGTAAAGATGAATTTTACTTACTTTAAATTATGTTAATATGATTATAATAAACGATTCAGCAAATAGTAGTAGTCATGCATATTGTTATGTCATAAGTTTGTAATATTCAGGGTGTCTGGCAAACGAAAACGTGTCAAGATGTTTCGTTTCTCAATATAAACGTAACGAATGAAATTTCACATATTCTTCTAACTCCTAATTATTAACTAATGTTTTAGGACATGCAGTTTGAAATTATTTCATTATTTTTCTAATCCAGGATAAATCCATAAATATGTTTTGTTATAAAACATTAAAATTCCGAAACATTATGTAGAAAATTCGAAAGCAAGATAATTTTTTCGGAAAATTCTACAGATGTCGAAAAAACGTCACTCTACCGAACTCCCTTCCATCCAGAAGTTCGTCGAGATCAACTCAAAAATAAGAAACATGTGTATCAACTACTGTGCAGTATTATTTGATTTCTTTCTCTCTCTCTCTCTCTATCTCTCTTTCTCTCTCTCCCTCTCTCCAATGGAGACCTGCCGGCTATGAGTGCAAATGCAATCGGACGTTTTTCATAGTGAAGCTCGACATATATTAACCATAGAGAATCATATAAGCTACATCAAATTTTAACCGATATTTATATGGTAAAGCGAGAGAGAGGAAGAAAGAGTAATAGCGATGTCATAAAAGAGTGTCCGTCTTATGTTCCAAGCTACAAATTTTTCAAAATATAAAATATAAATTTATGAGCTTTGCCGATTTTGAGAATAATTCAATGGGAAATTGAGATAAAAAACAGATAATTTGAATTTAGAACAAAGTTAACCTATAAAAAGTGAAATATCACTGGGTAGGGAAATAAAAAAATATAGAAAATTTTAGTATACATATTGTTACGAACTCCTCTACGACATTGAACGTGAAGCCCGTCCTGTTAGGTTATGATTGGAGTCTAAAATTTGGTGAGCGCGTCAAATGTAAAAGTTCTTGAAAACCGTTTGATAGCATCGATTTGTTTATTTTGTTTATGTTACCCATTTCTAGGAATGCCTTTTTATCTATTTGTTTACTTTTCAGAATTATTAGAAAGCTTCTAGGTATTAATACTAGTTTGTTTATAAGCTGAAGTCAGTAAATAATATGATGTCATCCCGAACACATCTGGATGGACAAGTGAACGTTGTGTTTAAATAAATAAGTATTAGATAAGTCTTAGGACATAGCTTAGTGAATAGTAACTAGATTAGTATACTTAGTGTTAGTTTATGAATAGATCCAGTAAGTAATTCAGAAATGTGTGTCTAAATCCACCCTACCGTGAAAAAAAATTGGAAATGAGAAAAACATTTGAAAAACGCATATATTTTTGTCAATATATAATAGTATATCAAAAAAAATCTTGACATTTTTATTTCACATCCAAAACTAGGGACATGAATTTAATTGCACAATAATTTTGTCTGCTCTATAATCCACGGAATGAAAATCCCTAAGTCCAATCCAATCAAGTATTAAATGCACCAATTGAATGCAGAAGATAAAGTTTTCATTAATTGAATTTTGTATTTACTGTGAACATCATTAGAAAACAGAAATTATGTAGAATGTCTCGTTCTACTTTCTGCTTCTTCATATTATCAAATTTCCTTCAAGAGACAATAAATTTAGGAAAGCACGTACACATCAAAGTTTATTGGGAAACAGTTATTGGATAACTAGGTGATATAGGCATGATATATGTACAGGATCGATGTCTAGCCTACAGGTAATGCACATTCATCCCATCGTTACCGTTTAACAAAAGATTTATAACTCTATTTGTCTTATAATGTTCAGTGTACAGACACTATCGCTTCAAATCAATACTAAGGTTATAAAAATAATATTGATAACTGACTTAACTTTGTTAAGTTGTCATCATTGAAGCGTCCATTTATAAACTGAAACAAATAAGAACTGATGGATCTTTTAAATCATTCATAAGATAAACTGGTTGTTTGATGTTGTGTCTAAAAAAGAGAATAAAAAACTAAAGAATACACAAATATAAAAAAGCACACTACTGATAAACAACTAACAAAAGATGGTAGATCAACTGGTTTTAGACATAAATTCGCATTAAATAGTTATAGGCAAATATTTCTCCTTTCTGTGAGAACTTTTCTATTGAGTAATATGCCCCCTTATTCACCTTATACAAATCAATTGAATAGAATAAATGAGTTTATAAATAAACATCGCCAATGAAGAGTATTTCAATTTACACCAGAGATATTTTCACATTATTTCAATAAATTAATTTGAATTTCATTTATTTTGTCTGATACGGATTTGGAACATACTAACAAACGGATTTTCTCTAATCCTTCCTAGTTCGCTCTATATGCGTATCTGTTATTTTATTTATATAGATGTAGGAAGAGAGTTATCAACGAATACTTACAATTTCATCTCCACTTGGTGCCATATTTTTTTCATTTTCTGATATAAATATTCCGTATGATTATATTACAGATCAAATCTTTTTATTCATTCAAATAAAAGCGAACCACATTCGTAGGTCTTTCGTGCCGCTATATTGTCTCAACTAAAAGTTCTGCAGGTTTGTCTTAAAGAACAAATTTAAAATTCTAACAGGAATAGTAATCACCGAAAACACTAACTTTTGATGTAGATCCAGTTTCATATTTCGAATGCAAAGCATTTCTAGATATATTTAAGCATTTCCTTTAGGAGTTGCTTATATAAAGAACAACATCTTATATAAAGATTCTTGTTTTTGATAACAATATATAGTCTAGACGTACTTTTATGAATGTATTTATATCAATATATTTGAAATCAATTGAAATTGCCAATCTTGAATAGTTCCTAATTGGATAGTCTAGATGTAATTTATCAAAGCAAAAATGATTATCCATGAACTATTTAACGAGCTATGTCTGATTGCATAGGTCGTGAAAATAACGCCAAATTACATGTGTGTCTCATATTTGAAGCAGTTTTACATTTGGTAAATTTACCATTGACTAATTATTCGTATATCTTTGTATTTAACTTGATTATATACTTATCACCGACTCCACTATATTCCATTTAAATTTCTCATGGTTACCAATTTCGGAGGATAAACCTAACATTCTTCGTAAACAAAAAAAAATAGATTTTTCCTTCTAGCATAACGATTAAATGTTCTAAAAATTTTATGGATTGTTAAGAGAGGTGAGTAACAACAATAATCAAAAATATATAAACTGATGTAATACTCCAGTTCTACTGAATCAATCGGTAAAAATAAGAATGATACCTCTGATATTACCAATCCATGATCTTTCACAGCTAAAACTGTATTCAGACGCTTTTATAAACGAGTAACAGCTTAGTAACAAAATATATGCGTTTAACATACAATGCTTCCTAAATGCAATGATATTCATTTCGAAAAATATATGCAATGATAATGACAGTTGTTAAAAAATACTTCAAGTGCTAAAAACTGAAAGAATATTTAACAACAGGATATCTGAAGTTGAAAACACGCCATCATTCCGTTTTACAACGTTTCAGCTCTTCCAGTTCTACTATGAATTTTCTATGCTAGGAATAATTTTATGATTCTTGGCATATAATAGAGATTTTTATGATCCTCTATGTCCTCGGAAAACAGTAATAATATGCTATTTATGGACTGTGTTATTTAAGTTATTAATTTGTCTTAATACTTAAGTACCTGTGCTAATGTGCTCAACTGCTCAACTGTTGATAAATGTGAATACGAAACATAATATTATTATTACCACTAACAAGAAAACAAAGGTAACCAAATTTGTCCTACTTTTCCATCACCCATGTTTCATATTTAATTCTACGCAATATGAGCAAATACTACTTAAATCCAAATATCGGAAAATCGGAATTAAGCTAATTCATAATTTAATATCTGATATAAATTCACAACAGTTAACAGAATACTCGGTTCGTCACAGTAAATTGAACTTTACTAGGATCCCACACCTCTTACCGTATTTCTGTCATATTTAGTCAACAAGGGATTCTGCAACGAATTTCATGGTATTACTTTATTGCCTTTTCTATCAGATTAACAAAGGATTTGCTTTTCCCCTTAAAGTTTTTTAGAGGTGAAAATTATACAGAATTGAGTTGACTGAATAAGATGTTGTATAAGTGGATTGGGTAGCGATAAAATAAATGGAATATAATATTTGAAAGACAGAGTAAAGTAAACAACGAAAGTGTTATAAAGCCAAATTGTATTAGAAGAATCGCTTTAATAAGAATATATTTTTCAGCTTTGAATATTTATTCGCATTAGGGATAATATATTAGTTTCAACAGATTTGGCGCTTGCATAATCCAATCAAGATATATATTGAAGTAAATTAGGTGATATGAAAAAATAATATATACCGTAAATATCATAGAACTGCTAGTAAATATATCAAAATATATCTTTTCCTCACAACTACTAACTTTGTATAAAATAGAATAATATTGAAATATTCGGGGCAATTTGAGGCAGTATGAAAATTGGTATGATATGAAATCTATTTCAACCTAATAAAAATATTGATTTACAGGTGGGGGAAAGAATGAGAAATCATTACGATAAAGAAAAAAAGAAACCACTTCTCACGATACTTCAATTTCACCAAATCATTTAAAAAACTTGTTTAAAGGACAAGTATAAGAAATTGTAGTCAAATAACTCGTGAATTGACCAAACAACAAATTGTCTCTCAATACAGTAAATAGAATTAACAAAGCCTTTAAACCCCTCAAATTTTCTCATTTCTTGTGTACTTACTTTTTCCCTTCTTTCACTATATTTTTTATCAATTCAACTCATAAAAATCAATAATAAAATTGGTTTCCATACTTCTTCCCGTTGTAATACTATCGTAATTGAAAATATTGGTTATTTTTCTATACTATATTCATGGTTTTCACAATAAGCAATTTCAATCTTTGGGTCAAGCTTTTTTGTAGGTGATTTTTTATTAGTACACTTTATATTCTTGTATACTATCACTTATTATGTGTGTGTATCCTTTGGAAGTATGTCGTGGAGTTTACTTTTGTATGTTGATTATACGCTTAACATCTCATACCAATAAAAGCTCTTAAAACTCTTTCAGACTCTTGATATTTCTAAAATGTTACGTGTACGACTGCTCCTGTTCAGTTTTGTGATACGTTATTTGTTTCATATAATCAATAACAATAATAATAATTTTATTAATAATATAGGTAACTACAATGAAATGGGTGGATAAAATAGAAATGAGCGATATATACAAAATGTGTATAAGATGTCCATTTAAAGAAACATAAATAGGAGAAAAAATGTGAGTAGTATATAGATAAAACCATTATTAATGTGATACTTTTAGATATATATGTGAAATACATCCTGACTCATGCATTTATGTAAACTCAGCCTGCCCTACATTAAGAGTGTGTATGCATGAGGATGTTCAGTATTCTTTATATTAGGGACTCTATCGTCTTATGGTATCTATCATTTTTATTGATCCTGTCTTTTATATAATTCACCTTGCTTTTTTTCTTTATATTTTTCAGAACTGAACTATTGATCCTTCTCATAATGTTTTCCATTTTTAACTTTAAATATTCCCATTCGATGGTGTTTCCGTTATTAACTTATATTTTTTGAACCTATTTATTGTGACTCCACAAGTTTCACCTCCGGCTGCTTTTGAAAAGCTCATAGTTTTCCAAGAAAAACTGGTATTATTTCTTATGTTCCTATAACCAAATATTTATTTGTTACTTCTGCTTTGTTCTATTTCGTCAATCTCATAATTTTTTGCAATTAGCCTAGATATTATCCTCTGATTGATTTTCTCTATCTATGAAACATGTATATATAGGCTATTGACAAGATGACGACAAGTCTGCTTCTCTGTGTATTGAATTTGTAATTTTATTTTTTCTTCTCACACACTTAATAATGGACTTTTTTCTCCATTCGCATTTTACTCTTGTATTTATGATGATAATGTGTTTACTTTACATATAAATTAAAATTCTTGTTTTTTTTTAAACTTTGTTAAGCCATTAGTATTCATAATTTAATTCGAAGCTCATCTTAATATCCATCCTACTTTTGCTTCATAATTGTACTATATATTTCTCACACCCTATATTACAAAACATGAGTTACCAAATTTTTTTATGGTGATCCGAAACAACGTGATAAGACCCGTAAATCAAGTTTCCTATCATCACTGTTAACATCCCAAATCCATCGCTTACAATAAACGGTATACTTGTAATAACATTAAATTATTTAATTAGAAATTATTAATTTTTTATGAAAATGGCCCCTAAATAAGTCATATTTTGCTTTATTTAATTTAACATTTGACTGCAATTCAAAAAGTTATGAATTTTTCCAATAAATTAATTTCATAGGTTTTATATAGTGTGTGTTAGCGAATAGAAGTTACTTTTTGAAAAAATTTCACAATCCTTGAAACTGCATTTTTGGTAATTTGGTTGTGATTTTTGTAAGTATTAAATCAGTGACCTATTTCATTATAGGCTCTTTAACTATCACCGTAATCTCTTTCTTAAGTTGGAAGTTGGAATTTCGGGAACTGTTGGCGATATTCGTGTTGTTGTGGTGTAAACAGTATATTCAGTACTCTTTCTTGTTCATTTACCATATCTAAACTACACTAATCACCTTCCATTAATGACATTGAGATAATTCAAGCCATAAGAACAAAATGATTATGATAGGAAAACCTATTACTATTTTGGACTAAACAATTTTTTATTAATTTATAATTCAAGCTACTAGAATTATACGGTTTTGACGATTGTTTTCTAATTTTGAATTAAAACCTGAAGATACTGTTCAAAATATATGTTTATTAATTAATTAATAAGTAAAAAAGTAGCCTATATCTATATTTCTAATCGACTCTAATTCGACACGACAGACGTCCTGAATTTCATTCGCCACTTCTGTTGTAAACGTAATACAAATGGACAAATCAGCAACTTATGTTACTTTATGAACAGAATGCATATTTGGTAGGTAATAAAAACTTTTTTGTGGACCATTCCTTCGAACGATATCGCAAACACTACATGTAGGTTAGAAAGAACAAGAATTGTAATTTCAATGATTAATTGCAAAGCCTTTATTTGCCACAAAATCCAATTTCTAAAACGTATGGAAAAAATAAGTTAAATGTTATATTATTCACAATGATTTCTTTCTTGATATAATTGTTTGACTTTAAACAAGTGTGTACTTTCCACGATTTTCAAGTGAAGATATTTTTTTGGTACATTGTTGACCCTCTCGGAGTATTCGAGATCTGTAGAGTCATTCTGTAATCGAGAATCAAATATCCATTTGTGACCGATCGAAAGGATATGTTTATTTAGGTTTGATGTGTACATATTACTGAGATAACTGCAATCTTAAATTTCCGTTGGGGGCAGCTTTACGTGTTACGAAAAATAAAAAATAAAGATTTTTTGAATCCTTCTAAAAATATACTATTTGAAAGGTCCGGAATTGCAGTTCATAAAACAAGTTCTCACTATTTCATATATCTTTCATATATAAAAATATCTTTATTTTAGGGTTTTTCCATCGTACATTTAAATTATACAAATATTATTATTACTTAATAATAACCTTGAATTAAGACAAAACTGATTGAATAGTCACAAAGAACCAGGGGCTGTATGATGAAAGAGTGCCTTTTCAAATGATGGCAACACTTCCACTCAGTTATTTATATTGTTTTCGCCATATGTCCTACCTGTCAACACTTTATGTAAATTTGACAGATACCTTGATTCTGATACTCACATGTAAAACTGTTTTAATTGTTTGGCGAATATAGAAAAAAATGTATTCAGTGTGTTAATTGAACTTTATTTTTTACGCGGAAAAACACTTGAGGAATATGAAGAAAAGTCACAATATTTTCCAGGAAATGTTCCTTTTAAAAGAACATGAGATAGTTAATGAAGTAAATATGAATATGCAAAACGTCGCTCAATTCAAACAAATGTTTGGATATCGTTTAACATAATCTGTTCTGCTCTGTATCAAGATATCTTTAAAAAAGAGAGGAAGTTTCAAGTTAAACTTAAAATTAAAATGACATTTTTTAATAATAATTTCTTATTATTTTAATATTACTCTCAATCTTACTGGAAAACAAAAATAATATAGTATGTTATGATATAATTCTTTTATTTGACATGGTATTAGTTTATATAATGCATTTACTGTCTTTATATTTTCTCCTTGCAGTATGTTCTTTGGTTTTACGACTATATAGTGATGGATCTTCGTCCAATAAAGCAAGCCGTAACACTTAAATATTGACTCAGACCTGATTATTGGTTTTATTACTTAAAACTTGTTATTTCCGCTGTTATTTTATGCTGTCATTTCCCGTTTCCTAGACAAACTTTTCAAGTTTTACACACGGTGTAGAGTGTTTTGAACTGCCGAAGTTATCTATTTTCTATTTAAGAGCATTTTCTTTGATTTAATTTAACGAAATGGGAGTAGGTTTTCAATGAATGGAATTCACTCATCAATAATAACCACCTAACAATTCGAAAAAGGTCGCTACTGATAACATATAGATTCGTTTTCGGAGTTTTCTTGAGTAGCTACCTGCATCTGTAGGTACGGAACAATAGGTTAATGGTTATTGAGCATATTTATCTCAAATTTAAAACGAACGGTTTCTTAACAATTAGAGAAGACTTTAATTATCAGTGAAAATTTCACGTTTTCTAAACACAAGGTCTTGAAAAGGCTTGACACATTAGAATGAAGAACATGATATTGGGGAGAGAAGATGGCTATTTCAAGTTCATCCAAAAGGAAGGCAAGAGAAGATTTCAAGGCTGTATTAGAATAAATACCTACAACAGTCGCGGCAAAACCCTCCAGGTCAGATTCCTAAGAACATAGAAGAATTTCTCAGTAATGCATATGGCCAAATGATGATAAATAGGAGTCTGGCTCCATATACCGGATGACTGGATTGAATCCAAACGGAGTAAAGGACTGTGTCGTCTTCGATTTAATGTCGTACAAACCAGCAAGTGAATTTTTGGATACATTCTTCGACTATTTGTTGGCGATGTATCGTCGAAAACGCAATTTTTCCTCCTATTATGTGAGCAGGCTACAAGAACGAATAATTGTTGCAAAATTTGATTCTTCCTTCTACGCAACAACAAGGTCCTATGTATCTCTTCTTTACGAAATTTAAAAGTATGTCAAATTGAAATGTATATAAAAATACAAAGTTTTGATGTTAGCTTTAATTTCAATAAAAAATATTAAAGACTACAATAATGTACTTGGTATACCTAATATTTATGTACTATTATATAAATATTGATTTTGAATAATAACCTATTCAAAGTAAAGTGCACTATTTATTGTTTTGGGTTGCTATAGAAAAATGCGGTTTAAATGAAGTAAGGTTTAAATGAACCCTCAAATTCCAGCTACCAATTTACATGTCGGATTAGTGGAGCGAGTAATCTTGGCGACGAGTTTACCAACGCCAATTCTTTCAGAAATTTAGAGTTTCAATTTTTCACTAGCTTTTAATCAACTTATTGACTTGAAATGCCACATACTTTCTCCATTCTGGTGACAATACATAATAAAAAATTGATTAAATAATTTTAATTAATTAACTCAATTTTTATGTCGAACAATATTACTACGAGAAACAAAGAAGACTCTTAATTTCATCTAAAGATGACGTTTTACTAATTTCAAAGTCATATTTATTGACTACTAAATATTAATAAGTCAGCTGTGATTTCACATATGAATTCTTTGCTCTAGGATTTATCACAAAAATGCATTGACATTTGCGTGGTCGCCTTGCAATTAAATAATTGCAAGCTCAAGTCTGAATGATGAATACATGAATATATCATGACCTTCAGCCGAAAGAGGTTCCAAAAATAAAATATGTCGATAGCTCAGTAATTTGATTGTTGTTTATGTTTTCAATGAATCGAATTCAAAAATAGATTAATTATATTCGCTGGAAATCGATCAGAAGTATTTACAGTTTTGATAATATTGTTTGAAACAGATAAAGTTTGACATGCAACGAAAAACTGGAAGTGAGCATTTCATTACAGTATGAAAATATCACTTTCTCAGTGAATTTATGAGAAAAATACTGTCATAAATCATTTTTCTTGTTATCCTCCATATTTAAAAATGGAAATTTTAATCAGTTCATAATCTGCCTATAACTGTGCATTCCTGCAAATATTTTTCATCAAATTTAGTTAAGAAATTGAGATACACATAGTAAATGAAGTTAGTTTTTGCTTTGCTGTGTTAATTATTAACAGTTTTTTAATTCAAAGAAGTAATTTAGGAAAGACATTGATAACAATAGTAGTACCGTTGAGAAACTAGTTAAATTAGATAACGTTTAATGTTACCCCTCAAAGTTTGATTTGGAAATAATATAAATAATTTTGTAAAATAGGGTGAGCCACAGCCCTTACTACTACTCTCGGCTTCTGACTCACAAGCAATCTTCACGGTCGTCCAGGAATTTCAGCTTTCCTATTAGGTATAAAATATAACCATTAAAATCTTCTTAGACCCGGTATTTTCCTCCCATGTTAAATTATAATCTGACAGATATGGACTGGAATAGTTTCTCATGATTTCTCATCTGTTCATCTGGAGGTGAAAATACCAAGCGTTAAGCTGAGAGAATGCTCACTTTAGTGGTTATTGTATAAGTGTTAATAAAAAAAGGAGGAATATTTACACATAACATACCGAATAAAGAGTAATAAAATTTCATATAAGATTAAAATTGAGAGTAAGATTGATAAAAAATGCATGTAGGATTCGTAACTGAAGAATAAAATTAAAAACAATATTGATAAAATATAAGAGAGTGTAACTAAAGATCTGGCTAAGGACATAATCTAATGAAGACAGATAGAAAAAATCAAGTACTTCACATTAGTAAGACATATGACTTGATATCGAGTATTTACAATTCGAAAACTTTCGATAAATATAAAAAAAGAAGTCAATAAACTTATATTTAAGTTATTATCTCCCGAAACTCTATTGAATATATCAATTTTTATCAATATATTCAATACAACCTGTACAACAGCTTTTATGTAAGCAGATATGATATAATCTGTTTCTTTCTGGATGTATAAAAGCTCTCCGAACATTTTATTATAAATGAACGAAGAACCGAAAATATCCAGATCAGAAAGTCATATAACCCCAATATCTCAGAGCAGGTGTAACCTAGGATGCTGTGTGCCGTTGTCGGATTATACCTCTCCGTTCATCCTCCCACCATTCCTTTATCGATCTAACCCATATCAGTGGATGTTAGCTTCGGTATCACAAAAGGATGACGTTATATACATTCAGGAACGCGAATTGCTTGTTCCTGGATTTTTTCTTGATTTGATCGCTACCAAATGAAATGAGTTTTTACTTTCCAAATACTGTACAATATTTTCGTATGGAAACGGTGAAAGAATTTCCTCGAATAAATATCGAATTTCGTACTATGCACAATATTTGAAATTTAGAAAGGAGAATTTCATTGTGTGTCTGTTGAATATTATCATTGATTTAAAACTATAGATTTAAAGCAGGTATAGTAGAAACTGACTTGGCTCTTTTCACGAATTATATAGCATGGTGAATTTTAAAGCACAGAATATGAATTGGGTTAGGCATGGACATTAAGATTATGGCATAGGTAAAAAATTACAAAACTCGTTATTTTTTGCGATATTTCAAATTGAACACATCGGTCTCTAGTTATCGATTAATTTTAAAACGATTTGAACAATTTGTATTATGATCATCCGTATTAAGCTGTTTAAGATGACATATTTTTTAGTATCTAGAGGGTTTGGAGGTCGATAGAAAGGTGCAAAACTAAAATTCGAAATTCTCAGTATACTAAACTCATAGATCCAGCGCTGAATAGGCGATTGAATCTCTAGATTCTTAAGGCGAGTTCAAATAAATATTGTCAAGTAACTTTTTTAATGCTTCAACTAAATCTTTAAAATACTTGAGTAGCTGATGGAGAAACGTTTTTTGAATTTGGAAGAACAAGTTTAAAGGATAACAATTCTATTTCGAGATGGCTCTAATGGTAATAAAAATTATCCGAGATGTAACATAGCCCGTTAATCTACAACAAAAAATTATGTTTTTGTACTTCTAGTTGAGATTACTCAGAAAAATGGATTTTATAATAATGGACTTCTCTCTATCTCCAATTATCCTGCATTTATGTCAGTAATACAGTTTTTCTTATTTTTTGGCTAATGTTCTCAACATCTCATAATATCAAACAATATTAAACATCTCATAATATCAAATTGAGAATCTCTTGAAATGAAGAAAAATTAAAAAGCAGCGAATTCCATCAAAAAAGCGGTCTTTCAAATAATTATTTCATTGTATGATGACTTGAATGATATAATCGAATAATTTTCAATTAACTTGGGAAAATATTTCACTTCCAATAGGATACTTGCGTGTTTTAAGAAAAAAATAGTTTTGGATAGTTTATATACAACTATTATTATTGTTTTTTTTTCTCAATTCTTTGATATCTATTGTTTTGAAAGTGTCGGTATACTAGTATTTGGTAGTTAAAAAACTGGAAAATACTCCAAGTAAGGAGTATTAAAATCAAACATAGGTCGCTAAATCATGAAAAATACACGACACAATCCACAAGTTCCCAGTAGCAATATTCAACATTTAATATAACATAATTTGATGTAAATACTTTGGGGTGCCCATTAGAAAAATTACCTTAATAAACTAATGATTTCAAAATTGTGGAAAAGATTATAAACAATTTCTATTCTCTTCTGCATACTGCATTTTAATTTCTGCTAATGGTAAATTTGAAAAATACTCAACAACATGGAAACAGGAATGCCGAGCATCTAGTAACCACAGCTATTCTCTACAATATACCATCTTGCGAAAATTGAATTTTGTAAGGTTATGTCACTGTTAATGTACTCCTATTTTACCAACCGCTTCAAAAAATAATTGTGCATGGAATGAGTGGTAACAGGGAAAATGAGTTCAGAGTAAGCACAGTGACAGAACGGCTTAGCAAACCACGGAAAATTATTACAAGTATAGAACGGTGATTGATAGAATAAACAAAAAGCTTTTTGTGCTTTTAAGTATTGTGACGATCTTGTGGATCATAATATAAATTTGAAGATCAAAACTATAACAGTGAAAAAATTTGAGTAATATTTAGGTCTAATACAGTAAAGCATAACAAAGGAATGACTAAATTAGGACAGTTATTACATATGACAAAATAAAAAAGAATAATGCACAAAGAACCGAAAATACGGAAAATATGTGAATCCTAATGAAAATATATAAAAATTAGGAAAACTTCAACCGAAGGCAACGCGAAGTATGAGAAAAGCAATTAGATAAGAAGAATTTTATAAATAATTATAGTTATATCGTGGAAGATTGGAAAGAAAACAGAATATCTGTGACTTTTATTATATAATTAAATAATATAATGCTAAGACATCCATAAAACAATTCTAGATTGTGTGTTACTTACAATGTGGTTTAGTTCCATTGTTGGAGCACTATGGCTTTTAAAATATTAATTGAGCTACCACCCTAAAATTTCCTGTTTATCACGATATGATGAACTGACAAAGGGAAACTTTATAGTACATTTAAAAATTAACGGAACACAACATACATACAGGAACAAAGCGAACTGTCTCGAACGGGAAAGTATGGAGTGAAACAAAAACTTTAACAACAGGCTTATTATTTCTATACCTCGTCCTTATAAAGATTTATCAAAGCAACAAATAATTCTCTACATTCATGATTGAAAAATATTGAATAAAAATAAAATTGGACTTTCTACTTAAAAATGATATAATCGTATAAATTTTTATTCCTCTTAGAACAATTCCAAGATAGTTTTGTACTATACCATTTATTGGAAAATATTATCGAAATATGCAAAAGTTATTAGGAAAGTGCCTAATCGCCCTTAGAAAACTCATGAATATTATTAGTTGCTAAAACTTGAACAGAGCAGTTTCAGGGAAAAAAAGAAACCAGATTTACATAAAATTCAATATCTTCAAGTAAAGTGAAATAATTCTGAATATATTTAATACATGAATAGTTTTTCGACAATATCATCAATTAATTAGGTGATTAAAATGACTCTAGTATCCATAGCCTTCTATATATTCTAATTATCTGCATTTAAACAAAATAATTTTTCAATATCAAATCATACCAAAGAGAAAAATTGATAAAAACATCCATAGTCAACCAAAATATGTTTACTTCATACATCCGTACTCTGAATTAACTTTCGTTAATCTGAATCTGAATCTGAATCGTTTTTAAAATATTAATAATCCAAGAAACGTCTTGGGAGAGCTATCATCAGCTTCTTAACCTCGTCGGTAGCTTTTTCTGTACTAGTATGCAGAAAAAAAGGAAAGGAATCAATGAACTATAAGTCATGATAGTATTACTGACTTTTTATTTCTCAGCTGTATGTAATCAGCTATCTACTTGATGTTCCCTAATTTAATATTGTTTGACTATGTTTCATACTTTCTTACTTTTGATGATATTAAATAACTCAAAAAAAAAGATTATCAAAATATTTATTCATTTCGCGTAAATTAATTAACTCAAACTTATTATCGAATAAGTTTAAGTTCATTGTCGTGTATGTAATAATGTAATAAAGTTATAAAACGGTTATAAAGTGTGAACATGTGAATAAATGAACAAAGTAATACCATAAACTACGGGTTCTGGTATACAGTTAGTTAGTAGGATAAAATTTGAAACGTCAACTATTTTGACACACATCACAACCATTTTTTAATAGCTCGAACTTTGTCACAATGTATGTTATTATCCATGACAGTGAATTTCAACCTTACCCAATAGCAGATTTTGCAGCTAATTATTAGAAAGTAAAGATTTCTATAAGACCAACTTTCTTCTACTTTTGTGTTCCTATATGTTTACAATATTCTTTTTGATTTTTGATTATCATCAGCATCTGTCATTTGAATAATTCTTGATCTTTTTTTGGTTATTTTTTTCTTTGTACTATAAACCGTAGGTGAAGTAATGTATTAATTATTCATTTTAGATTAATCTTGATAAATAAATACTTTTTTTAGATACTATTTTCAAATTATATAGAATATAGAAAAATATAGAGCAATCAAAGTGATAATGGGATATTGCTTCATTTCGAAATAAAAACAGTGTTTGGTGCGAAATTGATCGGGCTATTCAAGAAATGTTCTCCGTTTCAATATTACATCGCATAAATCACAAACTATCTAGTTCTTACAAAATATAACAAATAAAAAATAAGTTATCCAAGAAAGAAATGATAGAATACTGGCGATGGTACTTGATCATTTAGTTAAAATTGCGCAATTTCATATGCTCATAATTTTTGCTAAATTTTAAAAATTATACTACCATTTGTTATGGTATAAAATGGCTAGTGACCCTAAACGTCAACTCTTTAATAATATTTTGATAAAGACTTAAAGAAAAGTCGAAACGTCAAATTTTATCTTCCAAAAATTATTAAAAAAACTATGTCTGTCGTTCTTCCAAGGAGAAAAGACCTGCTTTCTTGGCTAATACCTCGACGAATATTGAGTTACATCTCCTCTGAAGATCGTGATGACCATTGAACTTTCTGTCGATTTCTTCATTCCCAGTGGCTCGCAATCGATATTTATCTCCATCCTCACTTCCAACTGCTAATGTAGATTTCGATAGTATATGAGGTGTGTCAAATATATCAAAATAAGCGTTCGCTGGGGAATCTATAACTACATGAACCAAATAGCGACGCTGTTTGACGAAATCTTCAGTTAGAGTATCTACCCCGAACAAGAGTTTGTTATAACACCCTGATGAAACTTAATAACATCGAAGCTAGTCAGTGGTGACAAATATCTCCTTGCGATTCATTAGAGTGTTGATATCGACAAAAAGGTGACATCACACGTTTTAGAGGAGATGTAGTTCAATATTCGTCGAGGCATTAGAGGCATAGATAGGAAAGTAGTTGTTTGAAGAGCGGCATATATATATATATATATATATATATATATATATATATATATATATATATATATATATATATATATCTTCTGTCATTCCACCTATATGTCCCAACCATCTCGCTCTCTCCGCTTTTATTATATGGTCTCACACAATTCTTATAGTTCCCTGTTTTTTCTTCTGTATATTCCATATTCTTTTATTGAGCCGTAAATCTTCCTGGCCATTTTATATTTCTGTATTTCTAGTCCATTCTGCTTTTTTTTAATCATTGTCCAGGTTTCGCATGCATAGGTAACTGATGATCTCATTATTGTTTGGTACATTTTAGCTGTTCCTAATATATATTTTGATTTCAACATTTATGATACCATTCCAGCTGTTTTACTGTCTTTTGCTTTTTTTTACTATTTCCTCACCTTCGTCTAATTTATTTGTAATGGTGACTCCCAAATATTCGTTTGTTCCACTTTTCTCTATTCGGTAGTTATTATTTTGATTACTATTTTTAGTAATATCGCTGTCTTCTTTGTCTTTTATTACCATGTACTTCATTTTTTCTCGTTGATCATTCCTCTTGCCTTCTCTTTCAGTAGAGAGTTTCAAGTTATTACCTGGATCTTGCTATCAGTACTAGCAATAGCATATACTCCGTATATGCTAGCCATTGATGTGTATTTCTATAGATTAAATTTGGCTTTTTATACCAATTTGTCTCAGTATGACTTCTTGAGCTAAGGTGAAGAGGGTTGTGGATAATAGATCCCCTGTTTCAGACCTTTCCCTATCTTGAATTGGTTGGAAGTACGGCCCTCCAAAATTACTTTACTATCAGTTTTTCGTATCGCCATTTTCACTAGTCTCTTCAATTTTTTTAGTGTATTTAACTTTTCCATTGCCTCATACATGGAAGTTGTATCATAATGACAATTTCGCTCATGGTCGATCTTTTTAGGTAGTTTTGCTAGAAATTTCAATGTTACATCCTAAAGCGCTAGTTGTTGCATTCTTTTTGGCATCTTTTTTGTGTATTTGTGGATTGGTATGATTAATTCCTTATTTCAATTTGCAGAGATCTTCTCTACTCCGTATAAGAATGAAATTACTGATAAGACAATTTTATACTTATTCCAAAAAATACTTTTCAGTTTTATTATTGGTTATAAAGTTTTTTTAAACTATAATTTATTAGTTTAATTATGCCCAGTTCGAATATAAATTTTAATCAAGCCTAGCTTAGTCAGTACTTTTTATTTTTGAAAAAAATTTATCTACATATAACTTTAGAAACTCCTTAATAAAAGGATCTCCTCAATAAATATAGTGTTTAGTGTCAATTGATGTATTGGAATTAAATACGAAAAAAGTGAATTCCAAAATAAAAACAAAGTTGCAGGAGTAATAATGAAATTTTATCTGTTCAATAATAATGTTGTGATTAGTTTCGAATGATGTTCATTAGCAAGTAAATCAATCAAGAATTACTAGAATATTTCGGCCGAAGTAGTTCGAAGCGTAAAGTTTTTACTTATTATTTTAAACTGATTTTTTATGAGAACAAACCTATCAGACTAAATCATCACAAAAAAATATGAAGAGGTCTAAAAATTAAATAGTTAGAGAAAATTTCTAAAATATTGGACTATAAAATGATAGGTACGTACTCTTGCACTTAAACATAAATACAATATATAACTTTCTTTTTAATATTTTATCTGCTTTTAAAATCAATCTGACATCACCGACCTTCATCTTTTGCTAACAAAACAAAAAACCTTTGTAGTGGATTGTCTGTTAACGTATACAATGAAATCTTACTGTTTACTCTTCGATTATTATATCGAATACATCGAGAAGTTAAGGTTCCGGATGATTCATGTAGACATAAATACACATCCTTCTAACGGCAAATGTCCTGTATCAAATATCAAACGTTAGTGTATAAGTACAAAAAGTAAACAGTTGCTAACCTCTATTGAGGATTCAATACATCGTTATCCTTCCTTCCAAGCCAATTCTGGAAGATGCGGAGGTAAAAATCCATTAAGGTGTCATTTTTCGTAAAGGTTGTAGTGCCAGTGTGCTCTTACAAAAATTTATGAATTGTATATACATAACTAATAGATCGAAGTATCTATTTGGTCAATATGGTAATTTGAATTGTTCTTCAATATTCAGGGTGATCACAATAATAATAATTCCCTGTAGAACAACATATTAAGATAATAACAGTGATAAACTAGACATCGGCATCTGGTTTAGAAGATATATTTTGCTGTGGAAACGTGGAGGTTAAAGGAGTATAAAATAATTTATCAGTATCGAATAATAACAGAAGATTTATTAATTTTGTAAAATAAGATTGAAAAACTAGGTCACATTAATCAAGCGAAGGCGTGATTTGAATTTATTTTGTAAATACCGAGAGCGTTTTTAAACGTAAGTTAAATTTTTTCTGAATTTGGATTGATTATGATGTAAAATATTGATCATATCTTTGTTGTAATCGCAAATAAAATCTTTCTGTACAATAACTGCCAGAATTTCCGAAAACACCAAAAAATACTAGATATTGAAGAAATTTTAAGCAATTATCAACCTAAGGTAAACAGTAGAACTGCTAATATTTTGTTGGAACTTGCAGAAAATACTGGAATTGGAATATTTAAAATGTAGTTGCAGATTATTCAATAAGGTATCCAAGACACATAAGATGAAAAAAAAAGATGGATTTTTTCTCAAGTGATTAGATTATTTGGGGAGTCGTATTAGCTTCAATACCACTCTCCACATGTACATAGAAGATATTTTGTACGAGACTCTACAATCTCTACATCTCATTGTTCTGCTTTCAAAATGCTCTGCTGTTTCCATGGCTTACTCGCAGAATCTGCAGTTGTCCTGTGCAATGTGTATCGTCTTAAGATGGTATTTGACAGAAGACCGACCACCAGTTTCATCTCGTTTCTGGTCATTACGAGAATTTCATTAGACTCCTTAGGTGATATGGTTATGCATCCTGTGGATTGTCTTGGTCCTGGTGTGTTTCCCCAATGAGACTCTACCTGATTCTTTAACTATCCGTTCAGTTCTTTATTAAGTGGCATCTAATGAGGCTACAGTAGGGTTTTGGTCTTAAGTATGGAGTCGTTGCCCCTTTTTGAATAAGAATAACGAAATAATCGAATATACTAAGTTTTCAAGATAATTTTTTCTTGTGAAAATATGCAGAATGCAGAATATTTTGTGATATATATGGGTAAAATCATGAAGTGTTGATAAGAGTGAAATTGAATTGATAACATGGAATTAATAGGGAAAAATATGATTTTGATAAGAAATTGATTGAAATTACGTGAAAGTGATCTCCTTCACTTTATGGAAATGTTTGGGAGCAACGTACCGCTTAAATAATTTCCTATAGTTGTTACAACAATCAAAACCGAAATTCTCTCTCTAAATTTGGATGTATTAATAAGACACTAATGAGAAAACTTCCTTTAATATCTTAATTGGAAACAATGTTTTAGTATAGTTCTATTTTCTTCTCGCCAATTGCTTATCAATTCTCTTCTCCGTATATATGTTTCAGATTTTTGCTTTCTTAAACTGTTTACACCTATATAAGTAAGGTTATTCACATTTTTCATATTCGTCTATTTCATACCCTAAAATGCAGAAGTCTGTGGAGTTATTCGTTTACCATTCCATTCAAGTATAGACTTCGTTTCCAAATTTACTTTCTCCTTTCTCATCTGGTTATAAATGGTATCATTG
Organism: Diorhabda carinulata; assembly: GCF_026250575.1. NCBI lineage: Eukaryota > Metazoa > Arthropoda > Insecta > Coleoptera > Chrysomelidae > Diorhabda > Diorhabda carinulata. Next base: position 32,970,373 of record NC_079460.1, on the reverse strand, counting down.
CACTGATTCAGTAATTTAAAAAGAATACGAGCCCTTTAAGAGAAATATACATAAACATTAAAATTTTGGTTTTATTCAAATAACCATTACGTATATAACTCAATTAGTTTATATTTCTTTTAAAAGGAATTAACCTACGACGCAATTGCATCTGCACGTGATAGCACGACATTTCCATCAAACAATATTTGAAAACTAATTATTCTTGTTAGACAATTATGAATAGGGAGGAAGGAGTAAATACAACACTGACATACAAGCCCACACGCAAACACGCACACACTCACCATACATACTCTAAATCTCTTGCTTTGGTGTGTGGTGGACACGGTATGATTAATATCGTCTAATGCTGAAATTATTCAAATTACTATGTCTATGCAACTACTCAAGTATATAAATAAATGAATAAAATTTTAACTTGTGGAAATATATTTGAGAAATTTTTACAGCGAAATTATTACGATTCATCAAATTATTGTTATCTTCTCTATGCATTTAGAAATATCGTATCATGGCATTTGGCACATTGAAGACATTGGTTTGCTAACAGTAAGATATAGTTTACTGATCGTGACAATATTTCGGGACTGAACAAAGCGAAGCCGCCAATATTAGAGGAAATTGGTGAGGTCGCCGTTGCTTATTAGTTCTGTGTCTTCTAAAATGTCTTTTTGATTTTTGCAAATATCCCATTTACAAAAAATTTTATTACAAATATTGCAAAGAATAATATTCTTCACAACCTTTATATGAAACATTTTTATAATACTCCGTATAAAAGATTATATGTGCAGTTCTAAATAATTTGTATTTTTCATGCATTGTGACATTCCATTTAATAATATTTTTCACTAGATAATTATATATTTCTCTATTACCTTACCTATCCGTATTGTTCACAAATTAATGACTAAAGTACTAATATATTTTAATACTTTAAGGAGGAGAATGAGATGTTTATCGACCTTTTTGTCGATATCAGCATACCTAATGACTCGCAATTGTAAGATGACTAGTCAGCGGTTACAACGCTCTCCTTGCAATTGGGAGCTATTGGGGATATTGATATGGACGAAAAGGTGGATGGACATCACTTTCTTTAGAGAAGATGTAATTCAATCTTTGTCGTGGTATTAGCCAGTAGTTATTTTCTCTCCTATGAAGAACGTCAAACAATAATTTGAAATTTTAAATAATCTAAGAGGTGACAAGTAGTTAATTCTCCTGTTATGAATCAAATGATTCTTTTATAAGAAAGATTCCCATATGGTGAGTAAGATATAATGGATTCATCAATATCTGAGCTACTCTTCTAATTTTTACATCCATCATTTTATTTGCGAATCATTATTGCGAACATTATTGAAATTTTAAACAATCTTTTTTATATTTCATTCATATAACCTGTCCTTTATATTTCAGATTTCAGTTTCACGTCAACAGACGCATGCGTCATCAACTGAATTGCGTTGTTACATAGATAAACTCCAAAAGATCAGCGCAGTAACACAAATACAAAAACCACAATTAAAAAGGAGGGTGAAGATATATATATATATATATATATATATATATATATATATATATATATATATATATATATATAAATTGAATATGAATAACTATGTAAAATTAACATCGATACTAAGCTTTTACAAATTAATTTAATGATCGAATATCAAAAATATTAGAAACACATCTGGTTGAAGTAATTTTAATAAGAATTGTCAATCGAATAACTTTAATCTGTTGAATTAATCATGGAGCCTGACAACAATCTATTACATTTGTCCTGTGATCAAAACAGAGTACATGATTCAAAATTCTATAGAAACAAATCACTACCCTAAAATTCTATTTTTATTAATTTCATAGAATAACACAGATTAACGTGATAGATAGATTTTTTGGTTTATAATTTAGAACTCTATGCATTGAGTTTGCAATTGAGTTTTTCACCAGGTTGTTACCTATATGCTGAATATAATTAAATATCATTACTGAAAAAGTTTCACACGAAAACCTATTTTATTAGTCGTAGAAGGTAAAGTTAAAAAAGAGTCATGGATAAATGTTTCAGGAGCTTTGTTATTAATTTGAAGAATATTATTTTACCTTGCAGTCTTTGCAGTTGTGAACGATGGAATAATTCTGAGAACAATCATAGCGAGTGAGCAGATCAGCGTGGTTACAGGATAGAATCCTGGCAAAGTTATCAACTTCGATGAGTCTGGTAAGAAGTCGATGGCAGGTGTTAGAGTCCCCGTGGAAGGCGTCTTCGGGGAGCGCCTTGTCGACAGCGTGTTCACAGCAGTGGGGCATCCGGAGTCGGTGCAGCACGTCACGCCTGCGCTGGGGCGGCACGTCTCCGCCGCAGACTTCCTCTTTGTGCGAATCTTGCAAGTAATGAAGGCACTGTTTAGATCTGTCTGAGGTTTGACAGGGCGGCGGACAGAAATTCGTGTCGTCGTGGGCAGAATTGCTGCAATAATTAGAATTAGATGATGAAAGTGACCACGTCGGAAAAGCGCCAACAACGTCAACACCGTCAACGACAACGGAGGAGACGTCGTCGTCGTGTTTGGAGAGCGGTGACGATGAGCTGGTGACAGAGGTGAAGGTGGCGGCGAACGCCAGGCCGGCCATCAGGAGCAGCGATGACAGGCGGCCCGATCGAGGGGCCCGGGGCATTCTGCGGGACAGGGTGCGGTGGCGGCGACGGCGTCAGCAGCTACGGGAGCCGGGAGCATCGCTGCGGGCGGCCGGAGTGCCCCCCCTCGCGGCTCCGAGTGCCCCCGGGATCGACGACGGTGTGCCTCCGAGGCTCCCGGCTACAAGAAGGCTGCTCCAAACTCCAAGCGGGCCCCCCACAATCCTCGCTCATGCTGCATGCTTACCGCCGGCATAGAAGAACGAGGTACTGGAGGAGGTGCAGGAGGGCCTCCTAGACATCTCACATCACTCACTCTAAGACACTTGTCGCGTGACCGAAACTTTAACACATGAAACTACGAAACGTAGGGCCGCCATCTTTACACGAAGAGGTAAATGCGGTGTGATGATGGTCACAGTCGTCGACGTCCTCCCCGCCCGGGCCGAAGCTGTGGCACCGGCCGTTTCTCACTCGACACTGACAGCACCGACGGCGGCGCATTAGAGCGCCGGCGCCGGCGCGATCGATACCTATCGCCGCCCGCTTCTCATTTCCTTCCATAAATTCACTGAGAGTCACCTACACAGTGGACCAAATTCCAATAAAAATAACGTAAAGCGCTTTTCTCTCCAATTATATTTAATGTAAGGTTTGAGTATTATTATTTTTTAAAACTATAGCTCTAAAATCAATATCTCATGTTCACAAAAAGATGCTGAAAGTTTCTTATAATACCTTTCTCTAACGGTATGTTTCGATTGTTAAAACTATATAAAATTTTGTACAATGTATTTTTTAAACAACTCAATTGCGATACAACGATTTGAAAGAAGGAATTATCTCTTGAAAAATATTCAAGTGACCATCAACTCTATATCAATTGTAGTAATTCATTGATACGAGCTGCGTTTTTCAAGTGTACTGTCATTTTCTCTCACTGTTTTCAACAAATGGATAGCTTTTACAATTTTTTTTCTCATATATTTCAAAATCATTTCGTAGGGAGCTTACAAAATCATCTTTATGTATCCATATACATAGTTTCAAATTTCGGTGTATCTAGTTTCACAAAAGTTTAATGTTGAAAGTGATTAACCACCCGTTTGATTACACAATCAAAATCGCATAGTCAGTTACTAGAGTTCTGTCCACGGAACCTATTCTTGTAATTTGTATACGCAAAGAAATCATTCAATTCCAGATCGGTAGGATACACACAACCGTCTATCATGATGTTAAGCTGCATGAATATTTGAATCCTCCTCCTTATTGTATCAAGCTTTTTTGACATACACCTATCCAGCTTACTTCTTTGTTATTCGTCTTTGGATAGATAATTTCTTTAAAAGTTTTCACTTACTTCTCATGTGTCGAATTATAGTTTCAAATATAATAGCTTGAGACGTCTTCTAGAACTGCAGTATTTGATCAGGTACCACAAAAATTGTAATTATTTTTTAATTGTTGGTACTGAACATTTAATTTAGATAGAACTATCGAATCATAAAAATGCCCAAATGCTCAAAGAATGAATAAGAAATATTTTGTAAAATGTTCAATTTCTTCCGATTCAGTTTAGTTAATCCTATATGCATATGTATATAATTTTGTTACTCATTGTGGTTTTCTTCTATATATTGAAATTGTAATTTATTTGTACCTTTATTTAGTTTTATGTTGTTTGTTGATTAGTCTTTACAAGCTTTCGTCTACAAATTGTAACAATTTTTTGACAATAAAGCAATTCTCTCTCTATATATAAAGAATACAATAATTTTAAATTTTGCATATTTCCCTAAAGTGCATATATCTAGGATTTTTATATTTGCATTTCAAACGTATAAATGACAGTCTTTTAGGGACTAAATTTTTAAATTTTTTCCCGGTATTTTGTCCAACTAACGTGCAACTGTGATTTATTGATGGACAAAAACAGTATAGAAAACATCAAATTAAAATGAATTCTTAAACAGTCTTTTCTGTTAATACGTCAGTTAAATAAATTGAATTTTCCTCAAAGTTAAATTAATCCATCCTAAATATATGATCATATATATAACATATGATCAGGATTAACTTGATTTTCAGGCGAAGTGTAAAATATAAATCACTTAATATTGAGCACTAAAAGTATGTAATTGTGCAAAAAATATTCACGGGGAAATTATAGTACCTATTCCAATTGATTATAGTGACTAAAATAGAATATTAGGAACAGAAATACATACATTTTAAGTAGATGTTTCCAAACGATTTGGGAGGTTTAATAACTCATAACTTCATATAAAAATTGTGCCACAAGATTGCAAACTCACTCACAAACAAACGAGCAATGAGCTGGAAGTGAAGACAAGGATGTAATAACTATTGGTTATAACTTTTTATTGAAAACAATGTTGCTTTATTTAAAAAATATACTTTCTTAAAATGCGTATAAAGCTTCCCATAAACAAGAGAGCAAAATCAAAATCATCTTCAGCATTTCGTTTATTTGTAATATTTGTATGGAATGCGTTATAAGTACATACGAGGATGTATTCTTATCTAGTTAGCCTAGACCAGTTCCATGCATAAACAAAATATTGTGTTACCATAGCAACGAACAATAATTTATTAGAAGTGTCAATGTAAACTTTGACATCAAAAAAGTAAACCAGAGTTACGCAATAAATTAAAAGAAAAAGGGAGTCCAACAAATTTGTGAAAATCAAAAAATTGGAGTATCGAGCCATCATCAGGTACCTGTGTTTAAAAGGGTTAAGAGGTAAGCAGATTTACGAAGATATGCTTAATACCCTTGGTGATCAATGTCCTTCAAAAGAAGTAAATTTTCCATTGAAGATGATGACCGATCAGGAAGGCCAAATTCTCTGTCAGTTTCCGAAAATATCGATGCAGTTCATGACATGATTTTATCAGATCGTTGAATTGGGCTAAAACGGATATCTGAAGCACTGAATATTTCATACGAACGCGTTCAGAAAAATTGCTGCAAAATGGATCCCCAAATGTTTGAATGTTGACCAAAAGTGTGCAAGGTTAGAAAATCGTGTTCGATCTGTGCTTGATTTGAAAACGATGTAGACTTCTTAAACCAAATTGTTACTATGGATGAGACTTGGATATATTTCTACGGACCAGAAACAAAGCAACAATCGAAGGAATGGCGACACCCTGGTTCTCCAAGCCCTAAGAAGTTTCGTGTGCAAAAATCTGACGGAAAATTTTTCAGTTTTTTGGGATTGCCATGGATTAATCACGATTGATTTTTTAGATAAGGGTAGAACAATAACTGGAGATTACTATTCGACATTACTGATCACTCTACGGGAAAAAATAAAGAGAAAAGACGCGGAAAGCTATCCAAAGGTGTTTTATTTTGGCAGGACAACGTCCCTGCACACAAATCTCATGTTTCCATGCAAAAAATTAGTGATTTAGGGTATGAATTACTAGAATACCCCTCTTATTCACCAGATTTAGCTCCGTTCGACTAATATCTCTTTCCCCAACTGAAAAAAAGTTTAAAAGGTCGTAAATTTTCTTCCAACAAGGAGGTAATAAAAGCTGTGGAGGTCTGGTTAGCAGAGCAAGAAGAAACATTTTTTTTTAATAGGTCTAGAGACGTTGCAGTTTCGCTGAAATAAATGTATCCTATTAACAGGAGAATATGTTGAGTAATAAAACATTTTGACATTGAAATTTTGTTTAGTTCTATAGTAGGCTAAGAATTTTTCAATATATCCTCGTATAGCTTCTTTCACTCTAAAATATTTTTTACTATATCTTCATTTACTGAGATTTTTTGGTATGAATCAATATTTCAATTAATGGATATTTCTATCAACGTCAATTTGAATATTGAATTCTATGAGTTTAAAAATTTTTACAAGCTTTAATAATATCAAAAATCAACGGAAATCTTAATTAATTATTTCCCAGACAATGAATTCAAAAGTATTTGAAAGCCCGGAAAATATATTGAGTTAGTCCACTTTGGTGTTTCCTTATATATATATATATATATATATATATATATATATATATATATATATATATATATATATATACGAGTATTATATAAAATATTCTAATAAATTTGTTATTAGACATCAAGAAAATAAGTAAGACACATGGTAATCCAGACATAGGCTATTGGGCCGAAGCGCAATTACTTTTATATGATTAACTAAAGTCTGTATTTAGAATTGTGACACTAAGACGGTTTGTATTTGGTAGCTGAGGTCTGGTGCTTGAATTTAGAATGATTTTTATAAAATGACTAAGAAGCTTGTGATGAGTTCCTACTGAAGCTACGATTATCTAAACATAACCTAATTTTTTCTGCTCATGATAACAACCGAAACATCAAGTTTGAAACACTTGATATCGTACCAAATCGTCTCTTTTCAAATTGAATTTGGCCGAATAAGGATTTACTTTACCATATATTTTGTGCCAAGAAACAGTGCAAATGGAGATTTTAGAAATTTTTTTATGCTTTGTGGATTGATCTTCTTAAATTTCATTCTTCCTTTTCCTTTGAAATATACGTTGTGAATAAGAATTGCAATACCAGGATACCGGAATACCGATGTTTTGGCCATTTGTACAATTTTGTAATACCGGTATTCACAACTTCCCATAACTTTTTTTCGGTATATACTTGTATGTCTTAATTTGTCTCCCCCATATATTCAGGGATAGTAAAATAGTATACGTTTTTGTTTTTATGTCCCCCTGCGAACGAAATTAATTAGGCTGTGAATACAAAGTTGCATTGGACAATAAAAGAACAAAATATGTGAATCGTCGAATGAGACGGACGATATTGCACACGCGCAAGATTCGTAGTCTGATTCTCGTATCTGCAAAAAAATACAATTGATACATTATTTTAAGTTCAAATTTTAAAAGAATTATAAAATGAAATTGATGCATTCTGTAATTAGAATAACAAAAACAGCCCCTTTCTTTTAATTTGAAAGTAATAGTTACAAATTATATTTACGCTCTTTCATGAAACTGTTAAATAACACAAAGAACACTCATATTTTCTTTTCCCTGTGTTAACTTTGGTCCGATATTGCATTAGTTAACCACTTGCATTTTTTTGAAATCAGTAGAAACAAAGTTTGTTGTTCAAAAACCTTACATTGGGATAATTTCCAAATTTCCATACAATCTGTACTTCGTGCTAGGAGCACGAAGTATTTGTTCACTTTCATTAATTATTTTGTAGAGATTTTGATCAGTTATTATTTCTTTTCATTAAAAGCATTTAAAACATTAATACTGTCCTCAAAGTTATTACTAAATACACACACGCTATGTTTAGATTATTATTATAATTGAAGGATTATTAGATTACTTTCAAAAGCATTTGAATTTTAATTTAAAAATTCCAAGTTCAGACCCACAGTAGAAGTCAATTTGCTTAGAACAAATAAAATTGACGTGATCCATCTAAATATAAATGATCTGTGGCATCAACCATATTCTGTTCTGTGAATGTCTGAATGCCATAGTCCCTTGTGTTACCTAACATCAAATCTATGAACTGTATTGATGTATTTTAGTTGGACTAATGTACCCAAAGAGCGCACTACGTTTTATTTTCCCCTCTCGTACCAGCGAGTCTCCCTACCCTGGCTACAGCCTCAGATAATCACTACCCTCTGTCGACCAGTAGAAAAAAAAATATTGATTATTCAATGCTCCATCACTCCAACTCAATGCATGAATCGTTGTAGGAAAACTTTACGACGAACCTAGCTAGAGCTAGCTGAAACGTAGCATGGAGCCACTAGAGTACGCTACTTGAAGTTGTTCCTGAAACGAAAATAATATATTGAATAAAATATAAGATGAAGGTTAAATCCCACTAAAGTGTAAACATAAGATGTATTAGTGCAAATAAAAAATATAACTATGATTATCTGCTTCACATAACCTAAAGTATCATAATGGACTTGAAATAAGCCGACCAAATGTAGCAATGACTATAATGGGAATTACATAATTGCCTCGATATATCTTACCAAACTTTTGTATTATTCATTTAAATCATTCTGATGTTCGGTTTCAAAATTTTCTGCAACAAAATGTTCACGATTTATTACTTCAATAATTATTCGATTTGAAGCTTGCTAGTTTCGAATATTTTGGTAGAAAAATTTTAATACTGAAACGCTTTTAAGAAACAAATAAAATATAAATAATGTTTACTATTTTTTGTCACATATTAAGTGAATCATTTAATTATTGAAGAAAAATAGTATATATCACTGGGAGTAGAAGACTTCATGTCAATCTCAAGTACTTAACAATTTCGATGCTGCTTGAGTCAAATACACCGCGAATTATTAACTACAATGGATATCTAAAAAGGTGAGTAAATTTAATTTTGCAACTACTAGGCATCTTTTGGTACTGTTACGAAACTCGTCCACTAATATAGACCGTGAAGCTGGTGTTATTATGTTAATAGATGGTAATATTTGATGTGGCCGTTTTTATAGACACAATTTCTGTGAAGACTTTTTCATTTTGTTTACGGCATATTAGAGGTTTCTAGCAAATCTAGCATTCAGGAAAGTGAGATAATTGATATAAACGAGTATCTAACGTGAGTATGTAAATCATTTGATGTCATAGTGAACACATCGGGATAGTAAAGAGTAAACCAAGCGTACAGTATTTAGTATCAAGTGTTTGGTATCTCCAGTATTAGTTTATAAATAGATGACGTGAGTAAGATACACCTTGTATATAAATTTACCCCACCGTATAGGAACAATTGAAATAAATAAGAAGGACATCATAGTACTGTTATAAATTGTAGCGGGATTTGGAATGTTTAGAAAATTTTAAATTAAATAATATACTGTACTATTGTACCTTTGGAACTAATATTTTCTGAATATAGTTTTGTTACATTAAGTTGAGATAGTTTAGGTTAGATTATATAAGGTTAAATTGGGCTAAATTGGGTTAGGCTGGAGTAAATGTTTTCATTTTCAATTCTCTTTCATAGAACCTAAATGTTGAATGAATAACACAAATGTTGTTTAAGAAATCTTATTCAATAATTTTGGTCCACCATTAAAAATTTTACATGCCTACATAAAGAGGCAACCGTCTTATTCCCTAAACTGACGTAAAAATTGACCTTCTGCAATTCACTCAATCTAAGACCCCGCTACTTGAATAAATAAAGATTATGACTTTTAGTAAACCATTATTTATTTGAATCCTTCAAACAGAATATACAGTAAAAAAATAAAATATATATCGGTTTATAATCAATCTCTCTACATTAATTTAAATTCGTTCTTCTGCGATAACATCCATGTTCATACTTAGAAAATGTAGATTCTCTGGCGTCTTGAATTTCATTTCAGACAATCTAATTGTCCAGGTGACTACAAAGAAAGTGACAGCATTAACCGGAAATGCTCTGATTACAGTCGGAGTTAATCCTCGATATAGACCAAGATACCCTTGTGAGCTTACGGTTTTCTTCATACAGTCGTAGTATCCGGTATATTTTTGTGAGGTTATACCATCTACTTGGATTATTGATTTGATAACATCCACGGGATATGGGATAACCCAGGAGACCACACCTGAAATAAAAATAATCAACAAAAGATGGGATCACAGATGGAGTTTCAAGGTTGTTGGAAAATCAACAGAAGTTCAATTAGTACAGGCATCAAAGGATAGTTTATGTATTAAGCACAGCCTAATGCAATCTACCGGTATGAATCTTTAATCTTTAATATAGTTTTAATAATACCTGCCATTCCCCCGGCGAACAGAATCTGTGCAGATGACGCTATCTTCCCTTCTTCTGTTTGGGTAAGCAATTCGTAGGTGATGAAATAAGTTGTAAACGCCGGAACCTCTCTTCCAATGGTTATACCAAGTCCTTGAAAAACACCTCTCAATCTCTTTTTGGTATATATTTTAACTAAGCAATCTAATGGATTCTTGCCAGCTTGAGTCCCAGCAACCTATAATTAAAAAATTTAAATTTTGAATAAAATCCGAATTAACCAAACCAACATTGTAAATAATAATGAAATTGGTAAATCATATCGAAGTGTCTATCCGTGGCTCTAATTTCAACCATAGAGACACAGATATTTTTAAAGAAATAAGCCGAATGAAGCTTTATCCGTGTCTCTAATTTCAGCCGTGAATGTTTGAATAATAAGGTTTTAATCACGGAGCAATACTGCCCACGGATGAATACTGTCCATGGATAAATACCATCCACGGACAAATATCATCCACGGATAAATATCACCTGCAGATGAAATCTGACATATATGTCATTTCTAATCCCAATATATTTTTTTCATTCATTTAGAACGAATTATACAAAAAATTTATTAATAAATAATTTGATTGTAAGAATAACCTTAGTAATAATGAATTGATGATAGTGCTATGTATATCTCGTAATTTATTCTCTGACTCTTATTCTAAGCTCGCTGATAGCTAGTGCACAACGTGACACGCGTGACTAATATCAGTGGCAATTGGATACGGATGATAAGGTTAGGTTAGGTTAGGTTTGTTTTAAAATTTCCCTGTTTCTAAAATTAAAATTAGACCACGGTTTTTTTCCGTGGAGGGTAAGATTTAGAAATACGGACAAAAGCTTACGTGTTTTAAAGTTATTTACAAATAAAAATGTAATGTATAGTACTTGCCTGCATTCTAGATTTAACTAACTCCATGGGACTAGTAATGAAACTTGTCAAAAGTCCTGCCGATGCACCAGCAATAGCGTGTGATGATAAACTATCGGGATTAACCATATTTTTTTGTACGTTACCGTACACTCCAAAAACGATTGCATTTAATGCCGCCAACCCAGCTACAGGACTAGTTACTCCTCTATAAAGACCCTTTATTCCTTCCTTTACCATAAGAGATTTAATACAATCTAAAGTACCTGTATATTTAGGCTTTTTAGCACTTTGTGTTTGTAAGTTCACCTTTACAGTGTCGAGAGGATGGCCGACGAATACACCAGCTACTCCTAGAATAATATGAGATTAACTTTAAGTTCGTACAAAAGAACAAAAATACGTATAATACGTAAATTTAATTAATTCATTACTTCTACTTCCATTACATAGGAAGAGTTTTTCATTATAATTATTTCAAAAGACTAATTGGGCTGATAAACAAGAAAATATAGTAAAATATTTAAATTTATAGATTAAAAATCAAATACATAATACATGAGTAGTTAAACCCGTAATGGCGAAGCATTATATACATGGCTTAACAAATAAGCTTAAGAGGTGAAACAAAACTAGGATCAGTCTATACTAAAATATATAAAAAGAAAAATTTCAAAAGTGAAAGACTATGCGTTTACAATAAAATTAATATCAAAACAAGGTAATTGCAAATGATTAAATTACGAAATCCACTCGACACCAGAATTACGGAAGGTGTTTCAGAGAAATGAAGGGAGCTCATACTTATAGCTTAGCGCTATCATAATAACATCGACCACACACATCTTTTGGAAATCTCCTAAATTTTCAATACAACATGTTGAAATTTTTTCCAGCCCATTAACAAAAATGTAACCACCACAAAAGAAAGTAGAGACGTATGAAAGTGACGAGGTAGAGGAAACTTATCAAAAGCATTGCTTTTACAATTGTACGTTAAATCAGAGCATCAGTAATTAATATTTTGCAAATTGGACCATTTCTAAAGTGATGAATAAACAATAAACTGAGATTAAATCTAGACAAACGAGAACACAAAAGTGGATTCCGCAGACATCAACTTATTGCAGCTTGGAAATATCCAAATGCGAGTAAAATGGTGTTACTTGTTTTTATGTCTTATGTCTAAATATAAACTAATTTGCTTGAAAATTAACAATAAACACTCAACTAAAATAGCATAAGATAAAATAAATCTATTTTTAACATGTTTGATAGGGATAATTTTAGGCATATTACGAATATTCAAATAACTTTGTGAGATAAAAAAATAATAAATTTTGCTTACAAATTTTACTTTTGAGAAGTAATTGAAATGGTAAAAATGGACAATCATATATTATGTTTTCATAACTCTTACCAATATTAGGAATGAAAGAATGTTTTTCGAAATATATATTACAGGATAAGTAAAGATAAAATATTATTTGAGAAACTGACAAAATTTAAATGCCTTCTATTCCATTCGATAGACTGAACATCACCTATCAAGTCTCTTGAGTTTTAATCTCAATCATGCTGATAACTAGCCGTTGAAAGTGATTTATTACTAAAAATAATAATGTAGCTACCTAACACGAAATCTTAAACCGTTACACACTGTAACTGTTTGTTCAACAGTACAGACACATCTATATGGAGCATGGATAAAGAAACAATGCTAGGATCAAAATTTAAACCGAAACTTAAGTGATTGAACTTGAATCAACGTAACGCAGTAGTTTATACGAAACATTATTTAGACCTAAGTAGAAACAGGTTCTATTCATCTATCAATGGAATTCTACTTACCTCCTACACAACCAGCAATAAAATCAAGAGACATGGCCAGGGCTTTCGATGTGGTATACGTCCACAAAAATAATCAGCTTCCACGGTATTGAAGTAAATTTTTCTTTTACTTGACAGTCGTAAATCTTCTGTGTTATAAAATTATCAAATGATGAATCCATGTACCAGATCGACAGTGCCTGAAAATATTTTGTTGTTTATTATTAAAAAATAAATTGTTATTCGATTATAGAAAGTTCTTTAATTGCGTTTTGATAAATTTTAAAATTCTTACGACACACTACCAACTGATAATTTACACAATTAAACCAAAATAACATAAACACAATAGTTTGCAAAAGTAGAATGGTGTTACTGACTGTTTTTGATAGAGCTCATCAGCAATATGATAACATTTGACAGCTATGCTTTATATTAAGAAAATCAAGTCTGAAATTCATTAAAATCAACAAATCAATATTATTCATATTAATTGACAAAAAACCAAAATTATTTTAATGTGACTAACAATTATGAACATTTTTTTTTAGTTGTAGTATTTTGCGATATATATATTGAGAATAACAAAACACAACTCAAATTTTCGCATGCTTCATTTTATCTAATAATGCATATTCTACGAGTGCAAAGTGGACGAGGTGTGAATGTTGAAGCTACACTGTACTATAACTCATACATTTAGCTCTAGCTCACGTAAGTTCTAATATATTTAATAAATTAGCATGAAATTAGTAAGCTACATTATCGGTTTGTTTTATACATAACTGCTATGTTTAACATTTGGCGGAAGCAAAATGTTTGTGGTAATATAGTAATTCAAACCGTATCCTATAGTAAATCGTATTAAGGCTTGAATATCTGGCAATAAATAGCGCTCAAGATTGTTTATTCTGCTATATTAGAAATTTAGTTTCATCGTTTAATGATTTCCTGTCTTTCTATAAATACTGATTTTCTGTTCTATTTAGCAAAGGTAAAGTTTAGATTATGCAATTTTCTGCGCAAGGTTTAAAAACTCACGTTGGAATATAGCAAATATAGCTACATTTTCATGTATTTTGATAGTCTGTACTGGTTTGGTATACCCCTGTTCTCCCTACGAAATTTTCGATTCACTAACCATCACAATCATACAGTTAATCTGAGTAATTATCTTCTACTTTTTCCCAATGACAAAAGGGAAATATAATTATGGTCCTTACTCCTTAAATACTCACAAAACTAAAACTGTTTTACTAAAAAACACAAATAAAATGTTATTAAATCGTGATACAAAGCAGTACCTATTTATGTATAATACTGGATGGCACTCGATTTTGAATTTCTTTAATACCGAAAATGTTGCTGACTAATTTCATTTTTATTTTGTCGGACACTATTATATAACTATTCACATAATAATGTTTTTTCAATATATTGAAAACAATTGTTAACAAAAATGGAAGTCACGTGAAATGTTGATATACGTTACTGTCATCGAATAAAGCATTATTATATTATGGAAATTATAACTACTGTTTAAAGTTACTTCCAACTTAATTTAGAATGTCCATTTAAGATCATTCGAAAATCGTTCAAAACTCACAGTTTCACAATTCAAAAGAAACTATTTTATATGATAAAGGACACAAAGTTCCCTTTATTTTTGTATGGACACTAGAGCTATATTATATATATATATATATATATATATATATATATATATATATATATATATATATATATATATTATACCTATATATTACACCACCGTGTTAAAAATATCCACTGTCGTGACCTGAACATTACGGGACTGTGCAAGTTCAACTAATACATATAATAAATTTTTGAAATAGATAATATGTAATCTGACCTTTTTGAGGTTAATGTCAATACCATCAGCAGTGATTTCTCATTGCTTAATATAGTTTTGGAAATAATTCGACTCAATTATGTTACCAAATGATGAATACGAGGGTAGTCCCAGAAGTACCAAAAGTACCTGGCCTGACCAAGAGATGGGAGTAGTTGCTTGAAAAATGCCACTGGATTGGAAAATACACAATCTATACAGCAAATGTTTCAAGTTTGAAGGTGCCACGTTCTTTGTAGTAGTATTTTTTTGGCAGCCATCAATAAAGAACTTTTCAGTGAATTTGTAAACATTGAAAAAATTATCATCATTATGTCATACAATATTATTATTTGAAAGGCATTAGCCCAACCAATTTAAAATCTGGACTACATTCTAGCATAGGCGCGACTACTCCTTCGTTATCAACAGTAAAATATCGGGTAACAGAGTTTAAATGAGGCCGTATGACCTGCAAAGACCAGCATCGCAGTGGTCGACCAAATGAGATGACGACATTCCATAATAACTGAAAATTTGAACATGAGAAAAGCTATGCGCAAGATAGGTGCCACGTTTGTTCACAATGGAACAAAAATAGCGTTGAAGATGTTTCCACCGATTGTTTGGCAATGTTTCACAGAAATAAAGCCAAATTTTTGCGCCGTTTTATAACCATGGATGAAACGTGGGTCCATCATTTCACACCCGCAACAAAAGAACAATCAAAGCAATGGACGGACAAGGGAGAACCGGCTCCAAAGAAGTCAAAGACAGTACCATCCGCAGGCAAGGTCATGGCGTCGGTTTTTTGGGGTGCACATGGGTTGATTTTCATTAACTATCTTGAAAAAAGAAATACTGTCAACGACCAGTATTATGCGAACTTATTGAAACATTTGAGAGAAGAAATCAAACAAAAACGGCTACATTTGGCTGAGAGTGAGGGAAAGTTATTTTATTTTTCATGCTTTTCTTCCTATTGAAAATTTTGCCACATTGATTTACCTGACTTCAAAAATAACCAAGAAACCTAAACCAAAAAGACATGGTGTCTATGGAATTGA
Source organism: Diorhabda carinulata (assembly GCF_026250575.1). NCBI lineage: Eukaryota > Metazoa > Arthropoda > Insecta > Coleoptera > Chrysomelidae > Diorhabda > Diorhabda carinulata. The sequence continues at coordinate 32,954,266 of NC_079460.1, read as the reverse complement.
GTTGCCTGATTTCCACCAATGTAACACTTGTCAGCCACATAAATTCGAAAAAAAAGTGAGCTGTGTCCGACAAATTGCAGTACTACAGTTTTAAGGAAAACACTTAATCAACAGAAGTCAGCTTGTATGAGTTGATACAAGGATGTCTTCTTGCGAGCCAATAGAATGTGGAGTGCCTCAATGCTAGTTGCAGACAATTTTTTGAAATGGAATTACATATCAACCCTTAACTAAAAATTTAACTCTGCCTGTTTTGCGCTAAAATCAGTTTTCAAGGAATTAAACGTATGTCCCTCTAAAACAGTTTATTATGCCCTTGTTGAGCCGATATGCCCTTCTGGGGTACGTGTGGTGCAACTCAATCTGAGCGAAACTTCAAATTACAAAACAGAACTGTTAGATATTTCCTTAGACTAAACAGCAGGACTCACTGCCGCGATTTCTTCGAAATATTCAAAATATTGACTCTTCCGTCCTTATTCATATTTGAATCCGTTTGCCTAATCCGTGAGCACGCTTCTCTAATTTTAGCAAGTTTATTTATCTATCTACTCCACGTTCAGAATTAGTTAAGGGCTCAATACTGTACAATGAAAAAAATGTACAATCTTTTGCCAACTGAAATGAAATCTATATCTTCGGGGGAGCTTCAATCCACCCGATTTCTCATTTTCGTTGATGTGCTCATCTTACAGCAGTGCATTTCCGTGATAAAATACTAATAACTTTCATATTTCCCTAACTAAGAAAACCAAAAATACCCCTTAACGCTTATTCCTTCTCGTTATATTTAGTATCATCATTGTGATACAATCATTGGTTACAGAAAGCAGGTTTAATCAATGCTTCATTGAGTCACTGAAATTATTTAAGCTCTCTTTCTTATTAGGGATTACCATGTTCAACATAAAAAACCATGGTGGTGATTACTAACCTTTAATAAGAGTGAAAAATGTCAAACTTTGAAATGTGTCGATAGGATTTTCGAATTCGTTTAGTGATATAAGTCTTTTGGATAGTTTACGTTGGATAACGTTATTTTTGACCTCTTTAGTTGCCTTTGATCGAATTCCTAAGTTTATGGAAAGCTAGATTTATGATCTTACTTTTTGTAATGTAATTCATTGAATAAAACTTAATTGCCCAAAGTTAGTCACGTCTTTCGTAGAACAAAATTTCCTAAGCTCACCTTGGCATGATCCCTATGAGGTGGTAGGTAAAATTTAATTTTTTTTCATACACTTAAATTTAAGGGACAAAAATGTAGAATTTTTGTTAATTGCATGCAATTGGAACGCCTAATCATCAGATTGTTTCAATATTCTAGTTTCACTAACATTCAATTTTATAAAATAATAAAAGTATTACTTATAATGTCTATTTATTTAAAAAATAGATTTGAGGAAAAATAAAATACCTACAACATCTCCACTGCTTTTCATTTCCAATACGTAGTTTATTATTGAATAAAAATCAAAATCAAGAGGGCTTTACGGGAACTATGATTTGGGCCCAGCACAAAAGCTTCGGTTTCCGAACATCGCATTCTTTTTCGGTGGAAGTTTGGGATTCAAAAACCAATCTACAGAAACATTTGACTTTTATCACCTAGATATGTTAATTTAGTTCATTTGTGTAATAGATTTTAAGTATCTTAATATTTATTATTGGGTAGCTATCAGCGACTTACTAACAAGACTTACAAGACAAAAAATGCGGAAGCCCTAGAAACATGTAAATTAAGCTGCTATAAGAATTAATCAAAAATAAGCATATGAATAACTTTAAAGGTTTGAAAACCAAAGGAAAAACTAGGCAGATAATCGCATTTACCCATGATGAACTTTCCGAACATTCAGATATGATCGGGTTAACCCAATCAATTTCTTAAAACCATGTTGTATATAATCTTTTTCCTACGACTCTATTGATTCTGGGAGAAAACTTTATTAAAAAATGTTTTAAACAAACACGTAATAATAATAAATAAGCTTGAGTTACTAATTTTACCTCCTTAGAAAATAATCCTCATACTTTCCTTTGGGCTATCATCTCCTGAATTTTGTCGAATTTACAAAAAGAATTTAATATATTGTCAAAGGAATTACCCGTGTAGTTTTCGAGAAATCAAACTTGATTGTAAAAAAAAACATTTATAAAAAATTTTGCCGAATTGTGAATAAGATGAAATATAATAGATATTGATAATGACTGAATATGTAACTGAAAGGGTGCTAATCATATTATAATTGACTCAATTTATTTTAGTTCAACAAATATATTCGAATATCCATCGTGCTTAGTTTACCAATTGATAAATACAAAAAAATTAGACGTATAATAAAGAAAAATAGAAAAATGATTTTGTATAACAGCGACATAACAGATCCTAATCAACCTTTCTTGATAATACAGCACTCCTGATTGAATATTGAGTCCTCTGGAAATTCTCACTTGGAGGAAAGCAAGATTATTACCGATAACCCTGAAAAATAGATTGAAAGCTTGGAATAATTTGATATAGGGCCAAAAATCTTGACATCAAGAAATGTTATTCTGTTTTCTCAGTTAGACTGGTTATAGACGAATGCAAGCAAGCAAAGAATCCATTTCTAGCTTAAACAATCGTTAAAATTACTTCAATATAGTCGAAAATGATAGAGATGTATTACGTGACAGTGAGAGTAATAGCTGAATATGGATAGTTGGATAGATGGATAAAAGATGAGCGAATATGCCAATATTGTAATATAAAGCACACTCTTTCCACAAAAAGAAGGATAAATACTCGTAGATTACCAAGGATAAAAAATGATTTGGTAGTGTATGGAAAATAAACTGATATATAACATAGAACAAATGAAATTAATTGACCGAGGCATGGGATATCAATTTATGATCTCTATATATGATCACATAATTAGAAAAATCGATCTCATGATTCATATAAATAAATTTATGTATCTATTCGTTCATTTCATAATTGTTTTCATCCTAATCAAATAATTCAGCAATAGATTTTTCACATTCGAATATGACGTATTAAATGTTTATTTCATGTTACTAGGGAGCTCAATTTATCTTTTGATTTATTAAACTATAATTTTATTATTTTTTATTGATAACTACGAGTTCTACTTAATATACTCTCTTTTAAATTAGTCGATAAAATTCTAATTTCCATGTCAATCTTTCTCCCAGCTTCAAGTAATGCATATTAATATTTTAAAGTTGACAAAATAGACCTTACGAAAAGCCAGCTATTAAAATTGAAAGCTCACCTTAAATGGAATAACTTTAGATGTCACTGTTAAACATACTCTTGGTAAAAATATTTTTGATAACTCACTAATATTGTTTTGAAAAAGAGAACTTTCTTATCAGCACAAAAAAATCTGTTCAAATCCATAAATTGTATAAAGAGCTACAAATATCTACTGATTTTTACATTAATCCGTTCTGGAAATGTACACAGATGATTACAATATTTCGAAAAGGTCAAAGATAAGAGAAATCGGACTTCAATTATGGACAAAGCATAGCTGGCAGTATTAGGGAAGTGACTTATGTAGCAATAAAAGATTTTGTATTTCTTATCTCATGTGCTCTTGATTTCTTCGAAAACTAATATTAGTTGGCACAATCTAAAATAATAGTCAATTCATTTTCTGTTACAATAATAACGATAATTCACCAAAAATATTTATAACTTTGCGAATGATCTGAATTCTTATTTCATTATCCTTCCGTCGAGCGCGTTTATTCTGTGAGATAAGTAGTATTTGTTTTGGTCTAACAAGTTTCTATGTTTTACAATGGGGGCTCCAGCTATATTTGCAAATGCTTTCAAAGATATAGAGCGCAAAGCCTACTACAGTGGTAGATAAATTCAAGTAGTTTATGGGCTTATTATGTCTGGCTGAGGTTCTTTGAAGGAATCAGCAATTCATGGAAGAATTGTGGGAATAGGACAAGTGTGGACCAAAAACGGTTTCATCTCATTGTCAATTAAAATAGGAATTTCTTGTGATATGTACTCGATTTGATTATATTAATACCACGAAAGCTTAAGAAGAATTGGAAGCTGTCGGCTATATGGTCCAATTATTTGTAAATAACTACATATAGTTGTCCCCTTTTATTTGGATATAAAAATGTCACAATTAGAATCACTGCCATACAAAGATGTTCCAAATATAACTCAGTTGTTGAATTCTCACGAAATAATCAAGTACAATATAATAAGTCTAAGAAATAAAAATACTACGGTATTAAGAAAATTTGGATTCTCATCATCATCATTTTCATAATAATGCATCATGAATTTGAACTTTGAACTTTGTATCGGTGCAGTTTTTCTTTTCTAAAAAACTTGAGTGTAGGTGGTATTCCCTGTGATCTTTCTCCTTCTGGATTGTTCATTTGTGCGTTCTTAACTAGTCAACTGTCTTTCATTATTTTATATATGTTCGTTCCAGATTTTTTTCTGTGCCTCACACACCTTCCTATGTACTGTATTCCAGTTTGCAGTTTAATATCTTCATTCCGTATTTCGTCCTGTTGAGTTTTGTCTCGTTTACTTATTAGTATTTTAATTTCGACTGTTCTCATTGTCTGTAGTGTCCCACTCCTGTCTGGTCGGTCTTGAATTCTTGTTTCTGCTACTGCGTATGTAATGATAGCTCTTATAGTCGTAATATATCTTGATTTTACTTACAGGCATCCCGAAATTATAGTTTGCTGTTTTTCAAAGGAGAAAACAATCACTTTCGAGGCTAATGCTGCGACGAATATTGAATTACATCTCCTATAAAGGATGTCCATCGACCTTTTTGTCGATACCAACAACCCTGTAACCACTGACTTGGTTCGACGTTATTACGTCTTATAGTGGTATAACAAACTCTCGTTCGGAGTAGACTCCGAACTGAAGACAGAATCGGAGAGCGCTGTTATTTGGTTCATGTAGTTAAAAATCTTCACGAACTATTAGTCAATTAAAATTTAATCTTAATCCACATATTTATTTCAAGTCACGCCAACTACGGTTAAATTTTAATTAACTAATGGAAGTTGGAAGGGAAAATTGGGCCGGATAGTGTTCATCGGGGAATATTTAACCTAATAGTAGCGCTCTTCGATTCTGTCTTCAGTTTGGAGTCTACTCCGAACGAGAGGTTATTATACCACTCTGATGAGACGTAATAACGTCGAAACTAGTCATGGTTAAAACTGTCTCCTTACAGGTGCCAACCATTAAAGATGTTGATATAGACAAAACAAAAAAGTTGATGGACATCACGTTCTTCATATGGAATGTAATTCAATATTCGTTGCGGCGTTAACCAAGAAAGTAGTTTTTGCTCATTTGAAGAATGGCAAACTAAAATCTCTAATTATGAAAATTCGAAATAACATAAAAAGTAGCAAGTGGATATACATATATATAATCAATATTTCTATCAACGTCAATTTTAATATTGAATTTTGAATTCTATGAGTTTAAAAATTTTTACAAGCTTTAATAATATAAAAAATCAGCGGAAATCTTAATTAATTATTTCCCAGACAATGAATACATAAGAATTCTAAAGCTCGGAAAATATATTGAAGTTAGTCCTTTTGGTGTTTCCTTGCCACTTTCCAATAAAAAACCGCTCATAATATAGCTGGCAAAGACTTCTTTACAATTCACATATTCAATATATAATATATAATCCACGTAGTGAAAGTGTTGTCAAACTTTGAAAAGTCACTCTTTCATTAAACCAATCTCGTATAATCAGAGAAAAATTATTATTAGAGCCGTCTCTATAATAGAATAAAAAGCTCAAAGCTCATCATCATCGTCAATTAAAAGGTGAGATTCAAATTAAATCATAATGATATTGTTTTCTCTATTGGAAAATGTTATTTGTATATCATGCTACCCACATCGAAATTTCCCCTACGCCTGTGCTGGCGTCGTTGTTGACGTCCTAGTCGTCTCGGCGCAGTCGTCCTACGATCGCAGTTGTTAAGTGTCTGTGTATGTATATTCTTAATAAAAATTATCTAAGCAATTACGTAGTACATTGTTAAAAAATCAAAACGATATAATGTGTGACTCGAATTGGTAAGTAGAGTGAATACAAACACAATAATCATGATTTTTATTATTAGAAAATTATTTGGTATTGAATAATACGTACATATAATAATTTACTTTTGTGTTTATTTTTGGATAAGGAATCTAAGTAGTGGTATAATAACCAACTATAACGATAGTAGCGTAATGTGAAAGATAAGCATTGAATATTTCGCAACTATGGCTATTCTTTCAGACATTATATATATATATATATATATATATATATATATATATATAAAATAATAAATAAATAAATATATATAATATATTTATATATATATATAATAGTAAATAAAGTAAAAAAGATAATTAAGATAGTAAACTATAGAAAATAGTTTTATTCAATAATTAGGTGGCATTTGGTGTTTATAAAACAATTACTACATTGAAAAGATATACTAACAATATAACTAGGACAAACCTAACATTTAATACGCTTATTTGAAGAACACAGTGAACAACGGTTTATTTGAAAATGCAATTTCGACATATTTTAATAATGAACAGCTACAAACATCTTTCAAAATAAAATAACGAATTATAAACATCCTATAAAATCTTTGTGAAGACACAAGGTGTAAACCTATGAAATTAATATTAAATTATTATTGTAGCATCAATCATTGAACACGTCATTTTCAAAACTTCTTTCCCTTTCGGTAGTCTTCATGTTCATATATATTTAAAAAAAAAAATCGAGAAACCAAGAGGAAGTATTAGTGAATTTTCATAATTATATTCAGTCAAATCTATTGAATCTTACACACTATTTCCAAATTTGAAATATATTTTATACATTTTATATTTCCAAAGGCTTTCTTGTTATTTGGTATCTTTTTAACAAGAGCCCAAAGTTTGGAAAAAGTAGCAGCTTTTGACCAAATGTGTGTTTGCTGCTTGAATTACTGTATATCTCAATTATTACGTATAAGCCAGTTTATTGTATAGTGCAATGCACATCTTTTTATAGAAGCTCAGGAGTAAAAATCAATGAGGTTGAGATCTAGACCTCCAAAGAAATAAGGAAATGAGGCTGCTACTCGTTGAACGAGTTTTAAACGGTTGTACGAAAAGGACAAAATTAGCTACTTCTAAGGGTATCCTCAGTTTGCATTTGAAATATCTTCATCATTGGGATCCTCTCTTGGTCTGCTATTATTTTGTTCCTAGAATAAGTAGTACAATCTATGATCTACCTTTTTTTCTTATTGTTATTTAATTTTCATAAAATATTCAAAATATATTTTGGAAAGTTCTTATTTTGTTAGAATATCAAAAAAATATTATTTCAGCTTCAAGATTATGTGAAGAAGAACACAAAAATGGATGGGTTTTTACGAGTAGATAACGCTAATCTCCCATCATCACCAACAAATTCTTTTTTAGCTGATGAAGTTGCTTCGATATGTCCACTGATAACCCCCTCACCGCCAACAAATGATCTAATTCATCCTCTACCGGAGCTGGAATCGAACTTTTCCATCGGACTTGAATTGGCAAATAAATTACATAAAGTTAAAGGTAATTGTCAATTGTTAATAATATGTAAATCGTAATTTCGATATCATATAAGTACAGACACATATAAAACTTTTTTGCGTATAAGGTGCTTCAATTTGGCCTAATAAGACATACAACACAAGATTTGTTTAAAAAATTAGTGTAACTAAAAATTTAATAATTAATATTTTAAATAAAATACAGTTCAAAAATACTGAGAAGCACGCTTTTAGAAACTAAAGAATGAATTATAGTTTAAATTCTTGGTGGGTCACTCAGTAGGTGACTGAAATATGAATATGGTACGTGTCTCTAGGATGCTTCTAGCGCGTACCTAACCAATAGATTTAGTTTCAATTTCATTTTCAGGTTGTCCGAATTTTTTTCCGTTACCGAAAGTAGCCTCAAACGCTAATCTCGAAATTTAAGACTCGATGTCATGTTATAATTTTTACTAGTTTCATTTAGAGTTCAAAAATGGTAGAGAAAGCTCCCCACGGTTTTATAATAGTTTCATCAATACTATATCTAACTCTAAATGCATGTTTCTCTGTGTTATTAAACTGTATTTTATTTTATGCTTTTTAGTTCACTTTGCTATTTTAAACCCGTCTGTAATATGTACAGATGTGTTGATAATTGCAGCTTGGTTTTTTAAATATGGGATTGCAGACTTACATAGCACGCACACTTACTAGGACTTTCTTTGTTGCTCTCATGCAAAGTACACAAAAACAAATTTTTGATTCCTGACGAATCTAATCGAAACAATCAGATATCTTGATCCAATTATTGCACGTGCCTACTAGATTATAATTTAGAAATATTGAGTAGTATTTAATTATGCATGGTCGGACGAAAATCCCCACGCAACAGTCGAAAGCAATTTTCAACATCGGTTTTCTGTGTGGTGTGGTATGGTTGACAGTTATTTAATTGGCCCTTTCATTTTGGAGAATCGTCTCACAGGAGACAACTACCCAAATTTTTTACAAAATGAATTACAAGGCCTACTAGGGGATGTTCCTGTAAATATTAGAATGCAGATGTACTATCAGCACGATTGAGCTCCTGCACATAACGCTCGTCAGGTCAAGCAACATTTGGACGAACGTTTTCTAGAGCGTTGGATTGGTCATGGAGGTCCCATTAATTGGCCTGCAAGATCTCCAGACCTCACACCACTAGATTTTTGTTTATGAGGCTGGATGAGAAATGAAGTCTACAAAATAAAAGTGGACACACGGGGTGCACTAATTAGACGAATTGAGAATACTGCAGCCCATATTAAAGAAGAAAGAAATGAATCAATTGGGAGAGCAACAAACGCTCTTCGTAGACGAAGCAGAAAATGTTTAGAAGTCAATGGCGGCATTTTTGAACATTTAATGAAAGAACGCTATGATTAAGAACATTTTTATGTGATAATTTGTTTATTTGTTAATGAAAACAAATGAAAATCGGATAAGAGCATATGAGTTTTTATACATTATTTTCACGTGTATAATACACTCCTAGAGTTTGGTGCGCCCCTCCCGACTTACCCTGTATATATACATATATATATATATATATATATATATATATATATATATATATATATATATATATATATATATATATATATATATATATATATATATATGGCAGTTCAAAAGAACCTATTAAATACCCACATATTACACCACACCAAATTTTAACCTTAAACTCGTGCTGAAAATGTGTTTTCCTCATAGCATGTTGATTTTCAGAATCCCACAAATGATTATTTTTATAATTAAATATTCCTCGTCTGGTAAATGTTGCCTCATCAGTAAAAAGAATTATATCCAGAAAATCTGGGTTAACATTTTGTTTATCTTGGGCAAATGGGCAAATTGTAGACGCTTAGGTAAATTTTGAGGTAATAAATTCTGAACAGGAATGTAATCATATGGATGCAATTTTTCCCTCTTCAGTATTCTAAAAATAGATGATTGGCTTATACCTGTTTGCAGACTTAATCGGCGAGTACTTGAAAAGAAAACGAAAAATTAAACCACGGCTTAATTCACGAATGTGATTTTGATATTAAGAGATCTTTACGAAAGCGGATCATAAAGTTTATTGAAGTAAATGGTGGGCATTTTGAGCATTTGCTTTGAAGTTTTTTATTTTTGCTTAGAAATTTGTTATTGTTTCATATTTGAAGAATAATAAAATTTTTTTATGAAAAAATTAAAATTTATTGTACTTTTTAGAAGCAAATAAATCGATAACCAATTGAGTTACACGAATCAAAGAAGAGTAACTTTTTTTGTAGAATTTAACGCTTTTTAATGTTTTTTTCTTATTTTAAATTGTAAGTTTAGCCCAAAAAAAGTTTACTTTGATTTAATTAACACAAACAAGTGTAACTAGCGCCCTCTATTAGCAATGTTAAATTAGAGTGCAAATTATGATTCCTGTGATAATGTCAAAAAACGTAAAATTGTCAATTTTTTTCCAAAGAGAAATTGTGAAAACAAAAAATTATTGCGAAAATCAAAATTTAAATTTAAACTTTGAACACCCCGTATCTCGGAAACTAGCAATATTTGTATAAGGCATGTTGAGCAGAACCATCATATTTTGAGGTCTAGAATCTACATTTCCGAGATTGGACATTCTTAATCACCCTGTATATATAAATTTCTTCAATTTCTTATTTCTTAGACCTTTTGATATATTAATACATCTAAATGATCTTGATTTTAGGTCTCTTCTGTTTCAAAATTAGTTTTTTTTGATAGTTTTTAAAAGAAAGATAAATTTTAACGTTTCGACTTTTCTTCAAGTCTTTATCAAAATTTGATATTGACACTGACAATTTGCTTATTTATATTGATCTATAGATCACCTTCATCATGAATATCAAAATAAGGATAAAATCAACTTACAACTTTCCTTGGTTTCCATATCTCAAATATATTAAATTTATTAGAATTTACAAAATATAGCTATAAATTTTACTTGAATTATATAGATCTTTTTTATCATTTATAGCTTTTTCGTTCTTATGAATGAAAACTTTTTCTAAAAATTCTCTTTTTTGTGTATTTTTCCTTACCATATGTACAGGGACTTTCCCAACAATTATCCAATTATTTCAATAAATATGATATTAGTATAAGTCATAAAGGACATAATACATTATCCAAATATTTTACTAAATTAAAATCTAAAACACCAAAAAACAAAAGAAGTAATATTATATATCAAGTGCCTTGTACTAATTGTGACGCTGTCTATATAGGGCAGACTTCTCAATATTTAGAAAATATACTAAAAGTCATCAACACCATAAAAAAAATAAAACTGCGTTAACGAACCATCAAATATCAATAAAATATAAATTCGATTATAAAGATTCAAAAAATTCTTGGAACGGAAGCTAATACACGAAATAGAGAGTTTTTTAGAAATGGTTCATATTCATAAAAAGGGAAAAGCTATAAATGATAAAATAAAACTACAAATAATTTGATTGATTAAGTACTGCTACGTCGAATTTTATCTTCCAAGAAGTATTAAAAAAAGACTAATATTAAAACAGAAGAAACCTAAAATCAAGAACATTTAGATATATATATATATATATATATATATATATATATATATATATATATATATATATATATGTATGTATGTATGTTCTACTTCTATGTGTGTGGTTAAATTAAATATCAAATTTTTATTGTCATATATTATTTAAGGAGTTGGCGCTTCAGACGAAGATAAAGTGGAGTCGGCATCTTCCAGTTCTTCAGCTTTGGCAGAATCGCAGCTACTTAATCACAGAAATATTTATCATGTTCATGATGACAAAGATGAAGAAAAAGAGGAACGGGTATGTGGGTTATATTCAGAGAATATAGAAGAATCATAATGTGGAATAACTGAAACAATAACCGCAACATAGAGTCGCCAGTGACCCATTTTCTAAATCACTTTTCTCATGAGGTTAAAAATAATGAAACCATTTCAGTGAAGCTTTTAGGTATTCATATATTCAACTAATCTTTTATATAAAGATAAACGATAAAATGAAATACAATTATTTATGAACGATACAATGCAAATTTTAGATTAAAAATGAGGATTGAACATCATTAAGTTTCACAGAAATATCACATCGATGCTCTTTGCACATATTTCTTCAATAATGATCACAAACGGGACGTTCTCTTTTATTTCGAGATCGTGGGCACAAGTCATAACGATGTGAGCGGTTTGGAGGTTGTTGCGCCAGAACATCCTCAGACAGAAATCCAAGGTAGTCGCGAAATTTAATTTTTACGTTGATTTTATAGTTTTCTCTCCATATAACTCTACTAAAGCATCAGCTAAGTTTTTTTTACGAATTTAATTCGAATATCATCATTGTTGTGTGAGAAATTGATGCCGTACAAAAGAATTGATTTCAGCCGCGTCTATCATACCTTAAAAAATTCTTAATGACCATCTTCGTGTTTTCGTAACAACTATTTTTGAATAAATCATTTTTTTTTCCATTCTCTCCTACATCGGTTCGATGTTTTTGACCTCCTCGTTATTTATTATCTCGTCTTGTATAGGTGGTATATCCATGGCTTCACTACCTCCAGCGTCCCAAGTGTTTGCTATCTCCTCCTCTAGTTCTTTCCATGTCATTTTTTCAGGTACTAAATCGTTGGCTAGAGTAGCGTCTTTATCATCCACTGTATTTTCCTTCTTTGTTCCTGTATAACAATACCACAGTTACTTGTCACTTAGGGGACGTGTTAGTTCATATAACAATCGTTTTTTCTTTTCTTTTTTTTTGTCATCTATTTGCGTATAATTTTAATAATTAGACTAGTGAAAAACTAAGTAGTAGTTTGAGCTTACCATAAAAGAAGTATTATATAAACCACAATGTGGAGTCAAAATTGACCACCTAACCAATATCTGAAGCAAGGATTACTTTAACCGAAAGAATTTGTGCTCACCTCACACTGTTAACAAATACTAAAGCTTTATGGATGCACCCAGCCCTATAACTTAAATCACTACGGCTAGGTCATGGGCGACCCTATGTTGTGGTTCAAGGGTTACGGTATATTCTATCATTTAAAATTTGCTTTGGATTTCAACTTTACTATATACTAAGTTTGACATAAAACCAATCCTCAAATAACAACATAAAGAAGCTATACCATTATCTTAACATATAGCTATATCAAATAATTATTGAAATGAAATTAATTTATTCCAAATATAGGAGCGTAATGAATCAAATTATAGAAAATCCAAGGTCTAAATTTATTCGGAATCGGTCTTTTCCAAAAGAGAATCTATTAGTTTTTTATCATTCCTGGTTTGCATTTGTCTGATATTCCATATTAAAGCACAATTATTTAAATGTAGACATAATATGGAAAATTTTACTATTCTTTCTCCAATGAGAGAAGAAGTGGTTCTGGAATATTTTTCCAATATATTATTACTGATTCTAGAGTCTTTCTGAAATAGTAACTCTTTTTTTTCTTTCAGGAAGATCTAGGGAAAAGTCAGACATTACAATTGACTTTTCGAAATCCACCAGATAATTACTTTTTCATGTCATGGAACTGGCCTCTAATTAGAAAAATATCAACGTGGATATTACTTTCAGGTCTTGTAGCTATGGTGGCATTGGTAATAGCTATGATATCAACATTACCAAAGACTTGTAATCCTCCCACATTTTGGTATCAGGGAAATTTGTTATATGAAATATTTCCTGCTAGCTTCTATGGTGGTAAGAAAAATATGGAAGGTGATTTCAAGGGCATAGCCCTAAAAGCCGATTATTTAACATATCTTGGTGTCAGAGGTGTAAGGCTCAATTCTATATTCAATAATCCTAACTATCCCGATGATTTTGACAATGTTACAAGTCTTATCGATATAGCACCTGTTCTTGGAAATCTTAGCGAATTTAATATTATGGTGAAGCTACTGAAAGCAAAAAATATTTCCGTTATTCTTGATTTACCACTCTATCCTTATATAAAAAGATTAATTCATAAGCCACCAAAATCAAGAAAAAATGAAACCTTCTCTGGATCAACAATAGAGTTTTTAAGAAAAGAGAGGAGTGAAGATTTAGATGTAATTGAAGATGCTATTTTGCACTGGATAGCTAACGGCGTTGAGGGATTTTATTTAAAAGGACTCGAAAAATTACAGGATGATCCAAATTTGGTTGAATCAATTCAACGCTGGAAACAAATTCTTGGAGAAGACAGGGTCCTAATAGTTAATAACAATTTTATATCGTCTATGAAAGCACCTCAATTGAATTTCATTCTAAACAACGTGGATTTGGTGGATATTAAATTAGATTTATCAGATGGCGCAAACTCAGTTAACAAGCAGATCAGGTCCATACAAAACGGTACATTATTTTCTAAAGCCAGTATGCCTTGGATACAATGGTCTCTTGCAGATGTATATTCGTCTCGTATATCGAATTCACTTCCATACGGCAATGGTACTTTGGGAGCCACTCTTTTGCAATTGATGTTACCTGGTACGCCATCTATCTTTTACGGAGACGAAATAGGATTGCAAGATATTTCAGATCCAAAAGGAGAAAGACAAGATATCAAGCACCTTCATCAATTGACAATGATGCCTTGGCAAAATGAAAAGCTTACAGTTATTCCTTGGATTCATGGTGATGATCAAGTAATTGGGAGGTATGACCAAACAAAACTTATCAATAAAACAATGAATGTTCGAATGAAATCTCCCTCAATATACATGAATTCAATAAAGAAAGAAGATGCAAATAAGGCAAATATCGAAATTAAGTATTCAAAAGATAATTTATTAGTTCTACAGAGATGGTATCCCAGAAGAAAAGCTTACGTCTTAGTGTCAAATTTGGGGGATAAAAAATTATCAACTGATCTTTCTACTCTATTATATAGTGGTGAAATTGTTGTTGGACCTCGTACTGATTCTAAGCTAGGCTCTATTGTATTCACAAATGTATCATTGTGGCCTGGAGAATCGGTAATAGCTGAACTTTATTGACTATTTATTTGCATTTTTGATATATTTAATAAAGCTGTATAAATATTTTTCATTTAGTTTTTCAACTAATTCCAGAATATAATGCGAGATTGAATAAAATTATTATAAATTGACTTTTTGTCAGTCATAATACATCATCATTGCACATTTCTCATAAATGGTTACTAATTTTCATGTAGTACTGAGGTTTTTTTTATTAATTAGCGTATATTGATTTTATTTTATATTATGATTTTGGACTAAAAGAAACAACAATTTAAATTTAAAATTTTTTATTTATTACATTATTTTTAAAATGATGGCAGCACCATACACTTGAAAGCATTCCTTGTAATTTGGAATCGGTAAAATAAATAAACAAAATATTGAACAATATTAAAAATATCATTAATCAGAATATTATAAAATTTGAGCAAGTGTATACAGTATCGCTAAAAACTTCACATACTTTCATGCAAAATACAGTATTAACCTTTATGTACAGAGGGACCTAAAAGGCTCCAACCTTGTGGCTATTATCAAATTAAATAAGATTATGAAATTTGATTTCCAACATCGATTCAGTTGAAAGTAATTCAATTAAAAAATTCAATAAGTAGATACTAGATTATCAGTTTTTATTTAATTACATTCTTAAGCTCTATGTACATTTTTTAGAAAAATGTATGTTTTTAACAAAAACTAGTGAGTTTGAGAATTGTTCATTAAGTTTATTAATTTAGTTACTTTCAAGTTACAATTTGCACTAAAGCAATTTTACCTTTTAATAATGTTAATTATTACAAACTTGGAAATCGTATGAAATAAATGCAATAAATAATCTTCAACGTTTTATTAGGAGAAAATTCATATAATAATAAAACTGGCTTGTATAATAATTACAGTTCTTAATTTAAACTGGATTTAAAGTGAAGTTATTACTATTAACTCGATTCATACTTTAATTATTCTACTTTCTGTCATCCACGAATTTCTGATTTATGAATAACGTATGAGGTTATGATATGCGCTAAACGCTAGGCAGTTAACAACTTACTAATTTTTGTTAATAAAAAAATAAACTTTAGTCAAACTTTCTATGTTGCAAATCATCCTCAATAGGCGAAGATGTGTCGGAAAATCAACTTTCACACCAGTGCAGCCACAACATTGGTTCTTTCCCTAAAAATATTGCAATGATGGCACCCTGAGTAAAACAAAATGATTTCTACCTTACCACTGGAATGTAAAAAGTTTAGAACGCACACTTACGAATGAGACTGCATTGTCTTGTGTTTTACACGTAAGTCGGTTAAGACGTAATTATTAGGAGTGGCTCGAGGAATCTCCGGTAATTTATCGCCAGGATTCCTGTGATGGACTGGCGTTTTTCTTGTTTGTTGTTTAATTTTACCACCAGATATTCCCAAAACCGGATATTTAGACCGAGATGTTGAACTTAAAGATTGTCGCGAAATTACTTCACTTGGGTGCTTAGGCATTACAAAAGCTTTAGTTTGCTTTAAGAGCGACCTATCATTGCACAATGCTGATATTAATGGCAAGTCCATTTTCTTGCTTTTTTCTCTAAGTGTACGGATATCCAAAGCCGACGCCCTATCGAGATTAGTCCCATTCAAAAGCTTTTCACTTACGCTTTTATTAGACTCAGTCTGCGGACCGTTTGATACGTCTATCAAAGAAGAGGGCTTTTCCGGAATAGGAGGTGGAGGAGGGGGTGGGGGCATTCTTCTGAACTTTGGAGGCTGCTTAATATCTAAGGAATTTAAAATATTATCATCAGATCTGGTTCTCATAAATTTTCCAGGTCTATTTGGCGGTAGTGGAGGAGGAGGTGGATGATCTAGACTTCCTGTTGAAGATATACTGGGTGCTCCATAAACAGGTAACTGAACATACGTATCTGAAAGATTCTGGCTAGAAGCATATCGGTTTAGATATGGCGTACTTCTGTAGAAGATAGGCTGCTGAGCTAATGCCGCTAGAAGAGATCCTTGTTTTGCTTCTAAATATTCTTGTTTGCTAATTGCTGGTTCCTTTAACGGAAATACGACAAAGTCAACATCGCTGTACATTTGTTGTTGATACTGCTCTATTTGGGATCTAGACAATTGACTGGTATATACAGTAGTAAGTGCTGTAGGAGGAGGTGGTGGTGGCTGTCTTGGGGCAGGCGGTGGAGGTGGAGGTAAGAAAGTACATGGAACCAAAACATTTGCTTTACTTGCTGCTACGTCCAAATAGTTATTTGGTGAAACAATTGTATTTTTCGTTGACGGTATTGCCCTTGGAATTTTAGGAGGAATAGGTGGTACTAAGCTCGGTGAAGAATAACTTGGCGATGAACTTACACTTACGGCACTTGCATGGGCTGTGAGTACACTTGGCGATCTAGTTGTAATGAACCGTGCACCGGCTTCTTCGAATGGATAAACTGGTGGTGGAACCGGTGTAGAATTTTCGGGATAAGGTGGTGGACTTCGCAATAATCTTTCTGGTAAAAGGATATTATCATCAAATTCCGTTACCGATAATTTAGGTATTTGCGCTCCATATGGCGGAGGCGGAGGTCTAAACCTCTGTTCCGCGCTGTCAATTCTCTTAGGCGGAATTGGTGCATATCCTTGATAAGAAGAAGGTAAAGTAACATAGTCTGAATCGGAATCTAAAGTATGACTAACACTTTTGCACGACGGATATCGACCAACTATTAAATCTGATAATTCCTCAGCAGAGAGAAGTGTTTGTTTTGTATCGGTGGGATCGCTGCCGTCTCCGTGGAATGACCCAGAGTTACTCACGTTTGAATTTGTTCTGTCCCTAAAGTGTCCATCAACGTGATCCTCCGGGGTTGAAAACTGTTCACTATTTACGCTATACTGTTCACTAGGAGCAGTGTAATGATCGCTGGAACTAACAGTGTATTGTTCACTTGACGTTAAAGTGTAAACTCCACTAGTGTGACTGCTAGGTGCTGGTCCAGAATTATATACTGTTTCCGTTGTATCCAATTCTATGCATGTTGCATCACTGACAGAGGAATTTTGAGCCGTATGTGAATATCCCAATTCTAAACTGCTAGTTGTTGAAGACCGTCGTCCTTTAGCTTCTGTAATAATAAAGTTTTTATCAAAATATACGATTAACTGTGATTGAAATTTTGAAGAAGAAGAAAAAGCAAAGACTCACACAGTACGCTTTCCCTTTTGGTCAGTCAATTAGAGATTTGTGAGAATTTCTCAGATATAATACAATGAAAGATCTTTTATGTCTTGAGCTCCATTTATAACTCACTCATAAAAATAGAGCTCTATTTTTATAACTCATTCATAGCATACACTTCATTAAAGCAGTGTCATCTTTGAATTTTTCAATGAGTTAACTTAGCTGCTAGATGTTTTACTGTTTGATCACAAATTGAATAAACAGAAAATAAATCCAAGAATTCCTACCTTGATATGCGAACGAGGTACTTCGATAGAAAAACTAAAACTCTTATATGCATGATAACTATCCTATTAAATGAGATACTTACTTGTTTGAACAGGCGTTACGACAACAGTACTGCATGATGAACTGCATTGTGATCCTGCACATTTTCCACTTGTGGTTTTTGTGGAACTCTCACTTAATGTCGGTTTTGCTTCTTCTTCTTCTTCTTTGAGAGTAAGAGTTGCCAATGCTGCAGTAGCTGACGCCGCAGAAGTTCGACTGCTAGCAGGCGCGCTGTCCAGCAGGTGCGCTAGAGCCAAACTTTCTGTAGAAGGTGCTGGTGGACTAGTAATCATAATTTCGAGTTCGTCTTCGGAATGTACTCGATCGCTTACAATACCTGACGTGGTATTGGACGAAGTTGAGCTGATTACCGATACACGTTGATCGCAATCCCATCTTTGTCTTTCTTCTTCCTCCCGTTTTGCCTCATTTAAACGTGGTGCCACAGCCATACTAAACTGATGAGCAGCTTTGCATAAGGATAAAAGTAATCGGCTTTTCTCGTCGCTGCTAGTATATAATGTTAATTTTTCGTGGCCAGTACGTATCTCAAATTTCTTTCGTTCGAAACTCAATTTTCCTATACTACTCCATAAAAATATAGAGGGAGGATTGTTTTCCGGGCATACTTTCAATCCACGAGGACACACCGCTAATAATAAAGAACCCGGAGCTGGTTCCGATTTGGAAGCCTTCAACCTAAAAAATGAAATATTGTAAATAAAAAGCAACTCTATCTCTTGGCAAGTGAACATTGGAATTTTTTGTTGTCATAATCCAAAATAGTCACGTCTAACCTTGTAAAAAATCCGTTTCATACTTAACAGAACAGAGTTCCAAAATATCAAAATTTTTATGTGAGTATATGAGCGCAGTTGTAATATTCAAAGAACCTATTACGTTATTTGTTTACATCAGCGTTTCTCAAAGTGTGCTCCGCGAATGATGCGGAAGGGCACCGCAAGTGGCTCCTACCAGTGAAGTGTAAAAAATCCATCAAAAATTTTATTTAAGGTGACAACAGTGGTTATGCCAACTGTCGCCGCCCCACAACAGTTCGCCTGATAGCGTTGCGGTTGCGAGAATTGTCGATCACAAGGGTCAATCGCTGGCTTTATCATTATATAGTAGACGACAATCGCCCTCAATGTGTTCTATGTAATAAAATTTTATCGAACTTTTTTGAACGAAAGTGAGAACAATTATTAAAGTCAAAAATATTCATGCGCCACGCATCGCAGACTGTTAATGAAAATGCAACTGAGGCATCCTATATTGTTTCATACAAAATTGCAATGGCTGGTGAAGCCATAGAAGACCAACCAGAGAAGCTCATAAAGCCGTGTGCAATTGAAATGGTGAAATGTATGTATGATGAAAAGAGGTGTCAAAGATTCCACTTTCAAATGATACAGTGGCTCGCCGTATTAGAGACTTGTCAGATTTTGTGAAAACGGAGTTATTTTCCCGTCTTAAAAGTCGTGATTTTGCTCTACAAATGGACGAGTCCATTGATGTAGCGGGGCTGGTAGTATTGCTTGTATTTGTATGGTATGAGTTCGAGCGTTCTATAGAGGAGGATCTTTTAATTTGTGACGCGTTAGAAAGTAACACTACTGGGGCTGAAATTTTTAACCTGGTTAACAAGTATTTTATTAAAAAATATATTTCATGGGACAACTGTATTAATGTTTGCACTGATGAGGCAGAAGCTATGGTTGGAAAAACTGCCGGTGCCGTTTCAAGGATTAAAAATATAGCTAAAAATTGCAGCAGTAGTCACTGTATAATTCATCGTCAGGCATTAGCCATTAAAAATATGCTAGTTAAAAACTGTCGTCGAAGAGTCTGTTCGAATAATAAACTTATAAAGTCTCGACCGTTAAACATGAGACTGTTTAAAATCTTGTGCGATGATATGGGAAGCCTTCATACTTCTCTACTACTTCACTCAGAAGTTCGATGGCTATCTCAGGGTGAAATACTACTTTGATTGTTTGAGTTACGAGCTGAAGTTCACGCTTTTCTTTTGGAACATCCTTTTGATTTACAAAGCAGATTAATTGATAAACACTTTCCTTATAAATGAGAAGCCTCCAACTTTACGCTTTCAAGAATACGAAAAACTTATAGAATTGACTTCCGATTCTTCACTAAAACTAAAGTTGGAGAATCAACCAGTTGCAGAGTTTTGGTGCAGCCTTAAAGAGGAGTATCCAGAGTTGACAAAAAAAGCGATTTCCGTTCTTTTACCATTTGTAAGCACATACCTTTGCGAAACAGAATTTTCTTCATACATTTTTACCGAAAGAAAGTACTGCAACTGCTTGGATGCCGAACCAGATATTAGGTTACAGCTATCTTCAATAAAGCCAAATATTAAAGAAATTTGTAAAAATAAAATACAATATCATTCATCACATTAGTCTTGTTATATACACACTAAAAATAAAAATATGCATTTTTAACTTGGTTTTATTATTTTAATTTTACTACTACTTATTTTTACATTTCTTCAACTAAATACCATACGGGGCTCGGTCATATTTGATTAGACTATATAGGGGGGGCTTCGCCATCAAAAAAGTTTGAGAAACGCTGGTCTAAATGATAAAATGTTTCTTCACAACCCAGTTAGAAAACTAGACAGAATCTTGAGGTGAACGAAACTGTGGTTTTGCGTTTCGTAGCTACACAAGGTACATTGTATGTAACTTGAATGAACCTATTGAAAGACCTGAGCAAAAGTGGCACTAAGAAAAAACAAAGTAGTATAATTGGAAAGAAAAATTAAAAAAGAATAGCAACTATTGTAGTGTATAAGAACCATATAACCTTAACTTTAATAAAATCTCACCTGAATACATGAGCATTGACTGGTTCTTGAAGTTGACAAGCTTCTGCTATGAATCTCGACCTCGCCTCATTCTTTGAGAGCCCTCTGTGCGTTCTGTGTGCAGCCTCAATGACTCTGAGTGCCGCTGGACCTCGCATATTCGGAGATACGTAGTCTTCGGGTCGAAATGTCGTAGTTTCGCTGTAATCTCCCAAATCAGCCTGTAGTGAGAGACCTGCCAAATGGGTGGCGTGATCGCCTGCGGCTCCAGATGATGCGTTGAGCCGCAACTGAAGGTAGTAATGATGTCTTGTGGTCTCATCTCGAAGCAACAAGGGGCTGTCGACGTAGAATTGGACCCGAAAATAGAAAGCCAAGGCTGGTCGACCATTGGCATCGAGACCGTGGCTATGAGAGGAACGCCAACTCTTCGGAGCATATTTGGAAAGCTTGCTATCTGGTTCAGCAAATAGGTATTCTCCGTCTATAATAAACAATGCAACAATTCATTAACTATTTTCGAATAAAAAAGAAACACATATTCATACATTTCTGGCAAAATTGAGTAGAATAGCAATTTGCCTATTTTGACTAAAATATTGAGAATATGGACTCCAGAAATGTGGTGTAGTGATTTCAAATATAAAATAAAATAAGGATATATTTATTGAATACAGAAAAGATTATGTTCCAAAAGAGGTTGAGGCAAATATCTCAGGCTAGTGAAAATTGTATCTAAGTTAACCGTGTTAACCGAATCTGGGTTTTTATAAAAACATTCAATTCAATAATGTAATATTTTTCTTATTTATTTACACTCTTTCTATTCGAGGGGTGAATTTATAAACACTGTCTCTTACGTTCTCAACTTATTTAAACACTATACACTACACTCCTAGAAAATAAAGAAACAAAATAAATAAATAAAAAAATCTTCCTAGGAATTAGTTCAAAAGAAACAATGTAAACAAATTGCCTACTATGATAAAAACATAAAAAACAAACATCAAATGAATTCCGGGTATATCAGACGTGCCAGGCATTCGCCCAATTTGAAAATTCCACTACAACCAGTTCCAGGATCTTAATCGCGGACTTGTTCGTAACAATATTGTATACATGTTAGTTACAGAAACTCAGAAATCGAAAAATACAGTACAAAATCATTTTTTTGAAACTAAGTAAATTGAATTTAGTAACGTGTGTTGTCTTCTTAAGCTCTAATCACATCACTTAACTTTGAAACTAGTCACAAAAGTAATAACAAACAAAATTAACGCAATTACATCTTTGTCGGAAGAACAACAAGGCTTTAGATCCGGAAGGTCATGCGTGGACGCTATATTCATATTAAGACAAGTAGTTGAGAAATCCATAGAATATAACCAGCATATTTGTGTTTCATAAAACTTCAGAAAGCGTTTTACCGCATTCAACTTCAAAATGTTATACACCTTCTATATAATCCCGATAAATATAGTTCAGACCATCGAGAACATCTATTCCCATAACCTGGTCCTAGCCAGAATTAATAGCAAATTGACAAATGCTGTACCTGTAAATAGTGGCATCAACAAGATGACTCATTAAGCCCCCTTTTATTCAATGGACGAAGTTATAAAAAAAAGTACGACAGGGCAAAGTGTACCAGATGGGTGACACACAACCTAAAATACTTGCCAAAATGCCATACTGTTCTCTGAATCCGAGGACCTATATGCTGCAAAATAGAAATTGAAGGTCATGTAATACAACAGGTAGTAAAATTTAGATATTTAGGAATAGACATAACGAGCTATGAAGTTGTCGAGAATGAGGTGCGACAGCAGGTCGTCAAAACAAATAAAGTAGCAGGATACCTCCACAGCACTATTTAGAAAAATAAACATCTTACAAAAGAAACAAAAAGCAGAATATATAAAACAACAATTAGACCTATAATGACATACACAGCAGAGACAAGACCCGATACAACTAAGACAAAAATACTACTAGAGACAACGTAAATAAAAGTACTCAGGAAAATAACAGGGAAAACACTTTTAGACAGAAAAAGAAGTGAAAATATAAGAAATTCGTGCAAGATAGAAAATGTTATTGACTGGGTACTAAAACGAAAACAAGAATGGAATAGTCACATTAGCAGAATGACAAGCGAGTATTGGTCGATCGAGAAAGAGATGGTGTAACAATCTGGATCTAGGAGACTGAAACCTAAGAAGAAACATTTTTTAAACCTACCATACAAGAAGGAAGAAGAAAATTAAAATCTTTGATCTAGAAAAGTATTTATTATTCAATGTTTAAAACTCAAAATTTACAACAGTTGTATAATACAGTTATTAGTTTTTAAATTTTTCTCTTCTCTTATTAATGCAATTTTGAATAATTGAAAATATTTCAAGTATGTAATAAAAATGAAACTACGACATGAGACAAGGTCGTCAAGATAATGTACTTATAAAAGATGTTTTCGCACATTTATTGTCTCTACTTACAAATAACAGGCATAATGTGATGGAAATTACGACATAGCATGTACTATGTATTGCTAAATTTCCAAACTCAGATCATGTCGCACGTCCATCTGCGTATATGTCCACAGATAGAAATTATAACACATTTCTAATACTATAAGGGTGAGGAAATCGGTATTGTGAGAATCTATATAATAATATATATTATATTGAGTCATTTAGGGTTATATTCATAATATCATGTGATTTGATCAATCTTGAAAAAAGTACTAGGAGCAATTCAATTTTTCAAGCAAAAGCAACATATTCCTACAAATATAAACAAAATTACCTATGGAAATACACTAGGATTTACTAAAAAGATCAGGTGAAGGAAAATCTAAATAGCTTGGAATGCAGTTAAAATATTGTATATGATGAATCACACTATTTGACATTAGGTTCGTTCCAACCCGTCAAAGAACCGTCCTTGGTTCGGTGACGAGTCTGCGCAATAGAGATTACGTGTTCCAATAGGGCAGTTACCGTTAGACGAACGATCCTGTTTTGTGTTCCAACCGTCTTGTGCATCGTTCATGAACCGTTTACGGGACAGTCTTTTCGATACTTGCCTGATAACAAGTACTGTTACAAAAACAGTGTATAGCCGGAGACCGCGCAAAAAAGTCATTTAAACGCTTACAATAATCGTTCCAAGAACAGTTCAGATTAGGAAGTTGGAATAAACCTAGAGTGCATTATACATACTTGGCCATAATAAAAGGAAAAATAAAAAACAAAAATCAAGCATCAACAAGGTAATAGGATTTACCACAGAAGGCGGAAAGATTAGCTTTTCAATAGTGTCCCAATCAATCAACTTAGAGGCAATAGCGAGCATTGTAGGACTCAAAGAAAGAAAACTACAAAAATAGGCAATATGTTAATTCAAACTTTCATAGATTCATGTTGACCTAACTCTTATTACGCACTGTATTATTATCTGAAACAACTGAAAAATAGTGACACTATTTTGAAATTATTCGTAGGCATAAGACCTGATGTGTTATTTAAAAAAAATCTATTTCAATCTAATAATCGTTTGATCTTTTGAGACACCTCAAAAAATTTTGTAAAAATAATATTTGTCGTTCTATTTTACGTAAACTATGAAACAAGTTTTTACCTTGTTGATTTTTCTCTTATTTTGGGTAGCAAACAAATTTTGTTTTCCGTGTTTTTCTATATACACCTAATTTTAGTTTCAACATTGCAAATATACATTATATAAGTGACAACATGTTTTTAACTTACACCAACTAATACAATATTATTACTACTTACATGTATCTCATATCTTAATCCCCTTTTAATACTACATCACTGAATAAATTGAACTAATTAATACATTTTTTAACGAATAGACCTTCAGAAAGTATACAAAACTAGTCCACAAAATCTACCTTCAGGTAAAAGTATTTAAATGTTCCAGCTCTGCATTTCATTCGAAATTTTAAATGACCTGGAGGGTCCACATTCCTGTAGATTTTAGCCCCACACCTGTGTAAAATTTAAATTAAAAAATACATTAAAATTCCATTTCCCGCAATTTTGGCTCCAAGCTGACAGACTCCAGTAAGCGTGGATTCAGTAAATGCGTTTCTCTACGTGGCGACTTGATTCTTAAAAGTTTACAATCGATTCAACGTTGCCACCTTGTCAATAATTTCTCACATTAGATTTTAAATACTAACAGTTTATATTAGAACATAAGGTAGCTCGCAATTTGAAGTTGCAATTTTTACGTTTGGATGATAGTTGAAACAGCTGAAATTTGTTATTTGTTAGTACTCATATTTCTGTGTATTCATTCACAGTGAGAATGCAGCAGGAGAAAGAACAACAAAGCTCATTATAACTACGATCTGCTTTGTAGGAAAATACTTCTAATCTAATCGATTACAAAAAAAAACTGCCATTTTCAAATATACTATGCTATACTATTAACATATTACACAATGTTTATTCATATCACCGTACAACTCATTCATTCAAACATTTTCAAGAAACGACTTCAGTAACCTCGAACATACTAAATTTATGAATATTTACTCTATCGCACATACCACAAAATACATTTATGAAATCTACTTATTTTTCATATACTTAATTTTACTTCACACTGCTTCTAATATCATATTTATATCAATCAGTCTCCGAACTGTTTCTTTGATAGAAGTACTAACAATATGTTGTCTCTATTGTTTTAATTATTCTTGAAATCATTTAGCTTTATCAGATATGGCAACAACTTTAAAGCTCTCTAATAACAAGCCATATATGTAATACTTCTATATGGACAGTTTCTACAAGTGGAAGCTGTTCCGACTAAGAAAGACAGAATAATAACGCTTTTTCTATCCTCCGAGGTTCCAGGTCGATTCTGCGCATTCTCAAGCATGCGCAACCTCAACGAGGTATCTGGAACGAGAGAGAAAATAGTATATTATCAGCACTTTAATAGTGGAACATTACTTCCCATTTCAACTTTTCATCTTTCTCCTTTCTCTAATTCTCGAAATGGATTTTACACGTTACTCTGGCAGATAATCCTTTTTTTCATAATCCCTTATTTTCTCAGTTGACATTATCGAATGGTTTTTAATTTCATTAAATTTCTTATTCACATAGTATTATTATTGTTTCCTTAATCCTTAGTTAACAAAATTAAGTCATCTTTGAGCACATTTTAGTCTTCCTTAGATATATGCATTATTAAAATTCAATAAAATCTTATATTTGGCTATATTTTCTGGTGTATTAAATAAAAAATAGAAAATCGGCAACAAAGCGTCGATCTTAAATCGAAGGAGGCTGGTAAAATAGAGGAATGCAGCAGCGTCGAACCGCATTCCGACCAGCCGCCACGTCAGTACGCCATCGTCATGCCCCCCCGAGTCAATAACATTGCATACTCGAGACTTTTATCAATTGCTGATGGTGTAGTCAACAACACAAATCGTTGATTTTTTGAGCCAAGATTCTTTAACATTCTGCAATTTAGCTATGTGCTGGTTCTACTACCACGAAGATGTTATAATTGCATTATAAGAATTGAAATTTGTTTACTCTGTTCTTCGCAGTATGACTGACGCGGTATATTTCATAATACCACTATTACATATTTCCTTTCTTGGAAGATTATTATTATTTAAAAAAATCTCAAATTAGGACAAAAATATGCAAACGTGTAAGTTTTATTTCTTTGGTTCTGATTTCCTAAGAGTAGTAATTCATCAAAGGCTGGAAATGGCTGTTTAAACGTTCAAATTGTTTTTGAATATGAAATTAATATATTAGAGAAAGATTTCAGTAGTCTGAAATATTAAAAAATATATATTATCACTTATTACACAGTTCCAGTAATAATTATGATACTGTTGATACATATTTCTTGAATATTAGAAATGGTTTATACACATAAAAATGGAAAGTATGTTGAATGATGAGAAATATCTGAAGAATGTATTTCTATTAATAAATTATCTATACCTATTCAACAATTGTAGACACAAAAGTATTCGAACAATTGAAAGGATTGTATTTTGATTTGCAGTATATCGGAGACGTCTATATTTAATATTTTTATAACCGCAGAAATTGAATTGAAAAATCAATGTATTTGTAAAAATATTCCTGTACAGCATTTTCGATGAATGTTGGCGCGATATTATCATTTTGAAATGAAATTTATAATAGATAAAATATTCAAAGATAATAGGACCCAAAGAGTCACAAGGAAAAGGCGATAAATTTCAAATAAATAGATTTGCTTAACTTAAAAAGTACGACAAACAAATATAAAATATTATAAATCGTCCTTATTATCACTTAACCCAACAAACAGATTGATATTATAATTCTATGAGCTTTGTGAAGGCCGACAAATATGCAGTTGTTAATTGATAAGCAAGAGACCCTAAACGAAGTAGTGAACAGAATATAGATTGATTATTGTATTTTAAAAAGTCGTTATAATGATTTGAATTTGACAAATAAGTGAATGTCGTTGAAACAAATAATGTTAAAAAAAGGAATAGTTATTTCAATAACCAACCTACATTACAGACCTACAATTATAACAGATTTGGCAAATAAATGTAATTAGCAATTAACAACAAAAATTAAAAGCAATTATTGATATGAAGTTATCAGATCTTTTAGTAGAGTATCTTAGATAGTAAGTTTGCAAATAGTAACAAACATCGAAAACACTATATTTTTCCAAATTTCTTTTACTATATTGCACAGAGAAATTGTTGAAATTCTTGGAGTTTTTTGTTTATTATAGTTCAAAAACAAACTTTTTTATTATGTCTTTTTCACAGATCGTAGTTAGATACCTAAATACTACTATTACATCTATATGTTTGACAATTTTATCACTGAACTTGCCCGTTAGCGTGATTTAGAGGACATTAGTTCAGAATTCAAAAACTTAGGAATCTATTTTTTCGAATTTAAAATGGATTAGTTAACGAACCATTATATTGGATCCACCGAAATTATAATGATTATTACAGCGAACTCGTTTACACGAAATAAACTTTTAAATTTTATTCAATATGAATGCACTAAACTATGTTAATCAAATTAATACATAATTTATAACTTGATCGAATTAATCCGAAGAATCTTTTTCAATTTCCTTTAAAAAATAATATGATTTACCAAAATGTTAATATAAAATGTACTAAACCAGTGAACAAATAATAGTGTCCAACGAATGGGCAGCATAATTGGGATTAATGATTATCCTGAACCCTTTGATATTATTTTTATCCTTACAATACATTATGACAAACACAGTTTCATACTTTCATTTCATTCATTTTCATTGTCGGGTGATGTGTAGCTTTTAGATATGGAGAAATCACAATGCGTTCCGTAATGGATACTAGATCATTATTTTCGTTAGTATCTGGTGTATTTTGCATTCAGCTCTACTTTTTCCTTTTGTTCTTTTATATTCTTTAAATTATTATACATCATTTTGAAAAGAACTTTTAATCGGTTCCATTACTATATGCAACGGTAAATATTGAATTACTTTTCTCAAAAAGCGTGTCATTGATTAGCGTTTTTCTCGATTCAAATTGTGGTAGCTAAGTAAAAATTCAGCGAGTAACTTTTCGACTTTTGTATATTCCACGCCTTTTCAGTACCCTCTTCTTCTACTTCTTCTAATTGAACTCAATTCAATATTTATCGAGGGAATTTGTGTTAAAATTCCTATTATTCATATTTATAATTACTTGAAGATTATACTGAAGTACCGGTTTCTGGATCAACAATTTTAGTTGGAACTGTATTAAAATTAGATAGGTATGGTTTATTACAACTTATAATTTTATTCAAATAATTAGAATTATATAAAAACGAAAAACCAAAATACAAAAATATATAAAACCTCTAATAGCTAAATGGCAGGTTCAGCAAAATCAACAAATAGAAGGAATATGATAACTAGAAACAAAAACTAGGAAAAACATACCAAAAACAGAAATCCCCTAAAATAGCTGTTAAATCATTTTGGATATAAGATTATTTTAATTGCAGAAAGTGTCTATACACGCAAACTACCCACCCTATATAACTTTATGGTTCTGGTATATCGATCTTCATATTAAGAGAGACACATTTGATTATTCTACTAAAAAATTTGAATTGTAGATGGGGTTTTTTATAAGTTCTTGAACTTTATAATTTTTTATTAGGTTTATTAATGGGTATGTGGCAGTAACTGGTTCAAATTATGGATTAAAAACACGACAAACGAAGGATATAATCTAAATTATTATATTTATTGTTCAAATGGATCTCCGTTTGTTTCTATTCAATGATATAATCTCTTTTCGAATACGAGGATGGTCTCAATAGTACCTGGTCTGACCTAGAGATGGCGGTAGTGGCTTGAAAAATACCACTGTATTAGAAAGTACGCAATCTATACAGCATATGCATATTTATTTGGCAGCTATTAATAGTGAACGTTTTCAGTGAATATGTAAACTTGGAAAAAATTATTCATCGTTATCTGATATAATACTTTTATTTGAGGGCATTAGCCAAACCCATATAAAAGCTGAATTAGATTCTACTTTGAGTGAGACTACTTCTTCG
The DNA here is from genome assembly GCF_026250575.1 of Diorhabda carinulata. Classification (NCBI taxonomy): domain Eukaryota; kingdom Metazoa; phylum Arthropoda; class Insecta; order Coleoptera; family Chrysomelidae; genus Diorhabda; species Diorhabda carinulata. The sequence goes on along the minus strand of NC_079460.1, from coordinate 32,924,604 downwards.
TTTCAACAGTAAAGTATTGGGTAACAGAGTTTAAACGAGACCGTACGACCTGCGAAGACAAGCATCGCTAAGTTTCACAGAAATAAATTTTTGTGCCGTTTCAAAAACATAGATGAAACGTGGGTCCATCACTTCATACAGGAAACCAAAGAACAATCAAAACAATAGACGGAAAAAAGAGAAACGACTCCAAAGAAGGAAAAGACCGTTCCATCTGTAGGCAAGGTCTTGGAGTCGGTTTTTTTGGATGCGCGTGTGATAATTTTCATTGACTATCTTAAAGAAGGAAAAACTATTAATGGCGAATATTAAGAAGAAAGTGTTGTTTCATCAAGACAATACACCAGCTCACACATCCGTTATTGCAATGGTCAAAATTAATGAGTTAAAGTTTGAAATGCACCCTATTCGCCAGGTATAACCTCGGATTATTTTTTGTTCCCAGTCTTGAAAAAATATCTTGGTTTTCATAGATTTTCCAACAATGAAGAGGTGATGTCGGCAGTTCATGATTTTTTTGAGAAGCTTGACAATTCTTATTATAAAAAGGGTATCGAATTTATTGAACATCGCTTAGAAAATTGTTTGGAGCTAAATAGAGGTTACGTTATAAAATAAATATATTTTTTTCCAAAATTTTTGTGTTCTTTTTTGGTCCAGGTACTCCTGGGACCATACTCGTACATTTCGGTCCTTTCTGGTTACATTTGGCGTCGGAATTCTCCAGCAATTTATCAACGAGAATCTTTTATAGATTCAGTTTGCTCTCAGATTTTAAATGATCTAGTCACTCCACGGGTCTTCTCAAATCCATCAACCGGGAAAGATATTATTCAGAAACTAACCTGTAGATCGAAATGTAGTGGTGCACTATCTTCTGGAAAAAACAGCTTCAAAAGGCCATTAGCGTCTCTAATAATTTTGGTAATAATTGGATCAATGTTGTTTTACAACATTTAATTTCTGGAGAATTTGGATATGACTTCCAACTAAGGAATATAAATTAGTTGAACTCCAATACCTACAATTCTGTCACCATCTATATAAAAGTTAAGCAGAATTCAAGCCGATTTATGGGAACTTTGAAATTCATAACACTACTCTGAGGTACAGTAAAAGTTATAGCCAATTCCCTAACTGACTGAATATTATCCGTGAGCCAACACCTCGATTGGCTTTATCTTCGATTGGTGGCTAATATGTGTCGTTTGTTTTCAACTAATTTATTCAGCAACCTTGAAACATAACGACGACCAATGTTTCTATTTCGATTATTAATAATGAATATACGCGTTATTGCTCTAGCAAATTCACATTTTTAAAAAAAAGTTTGGTGTTTACTGAAGGATCTTCATAATTTTAACAACGGTACAATTAACAACCCCATCAGTTGTTAACTGTACCTCAAATTTTGTTCCAAATTCAGTTAATGGATGTGAAATCTTAAGAATATCAATGATTTATCAAACAAACAATATATTTTTTATTAAAAAGCTCCCTTTTTAACAAAATTACAATTATTTAGTGTGACAGCACTGTCGAATATATGGGTAACTCCAAGAATCATCTGCTGGACAAATAAGCTATCATTGTAATTTCTTAAATGTAAAATGATTGACTGTATAATAGAGAGGTGAGTTACGTATATGTATAAGCAAATGGCTACATTTATTTTACTAGAAATCAAAATTGACGTATTTCACCACTTTTTTAAGAAATTATTACCTTCGCAGTTAATGAGGTTCAGTACTTTTCGTTGGGACAACATGTATAATAATAACTCATTGTAATAAGTTATAGAAGAAAATTGCTGGTGAGCATAATAAACATAATATCTTATTTTACCAATTCTATATAGTTACTTACTTTACGTAAAATCTATTAAGTTTGATTGAAATTTAATTAGAATTATTTTATAATTAAGTGTTCAATTAAAAAAAGTACTGCAAGAACGCATTTGATAAACGAATATGATAATATTAATTAATTAATTATTGCATGAAATTCGAACATCATCATCTCGCTTTGGAAATTAAAGTTGATTATTAAAGAATGCCTAATTTGTCGACTTGATTAAAAAATTTCTTAGCCTCGAAGTACTTTTTCCCACAACGTCTAGGTCTAACAGGCAATTATGGAAGTACGGCCACATCCTGTTCTAATAGTAGTCTTCATTTTTTTTTGTAGGTTCTCATTAAAAACCACTTAATATTCATATTTTTTTGAATCGCTTTTTTATTTTTCTATGATAATCACTCACAAACTATTATAGCCGAAACTTGTTCGACTAAGTTCCAACAAATTAAAATTAAATTAAGTTTGTCTGTGAATGTCAACTCGATCAAATATGATGATTCTCATTTTGAAGATCGAAATCGATTTATTCAACAGATGAGAAAATAGTCATTAATATCCTTACAATTGTAGTTTCATCGCATTTTTTCAATTGTAATGTAATTTACTAAGCGATAGATTTGAGAAAATAGGTTTGATTTGATTTTAAATATATATACAAAGTAATGGAACTGAACATTATTAATAAGCTTTATATTGGATCATATTCTAATCAGATTCTGCAGAAATTGTTCCATGCTTGCCTCAATGTGTCTTCGAAATTCCTGAGGGCTAAACCGTGACTCTGAAACAGTTGGTTTCATTTTCGACTTACTCCTTGTAAGTGTTAAAATATGCTTTCTCATGCCCTTACGGATCCACGAGAAAGTCTTTAGGTGAAGAGTGTTTAATCATATCTCACATCTTGTCATATCCACCTTCTTATACTTATCCTGTAAGACAGAATCCATATTCTTGTCCCATCCTTGGTACTAGATAATGTTATGTTTCTGGAAGCACTAGAAACTAGAAAGCTGGTCTTGCTTCGTTTTGATTTAGGTCATCGAGTGAGCAGACCATATTTTCGGTTTGCTGCTATGGTCATTGCAAACTTTAAAAACACACACAAAACTATAGAAAAAAGCTGTTGATAATTATTTTAATGATAATGAGGATCTCTTTGTGTCGAACATACTTGTTTTGTTTATTGGTGCAATCATTTATCTATGTTACAACCAAAAAACCTGACAAAAATGGGAATTTTTCCAATTTTTTCTTCGTATTTGAAAATAAATGATATTACTACTTTTGTATCGCAACAAATCAACTCTTATATAACAGAAAATAAATCAGTGCCGGAGGAGTTCTTAAATGATGATATAAAATCTGCAACTTATTTCGCCCAAAACAAATGCTTATTTCAATCCTCGAAGTACTCTATATTGATACTACCTAATATTGTATAAAGCATGGTAAAATCTGGCGGTGGAATTTTTAAATAGTATAGTATTCAGAGTACATAAGAGGATGGCTATGGCTAATGGAACGGTGTTTATGCCAAGAGCAGAAAGAGAATGACATAAATCATCTGACAACCATTATGTATATAAAGAATTAATCCTACAGTTTGTCAACTAAAAATATTGATTTTTATTCATTTTTTCATTGAGGGGATATATATACAACTACAACAACATCGTAACAGAAGTAATTTCATATTAATTGTAGAAATAATCCTTTGACGGTATACCACATTGTTGTGAAATCCGCATACTAAGTATATTCTGAAAGTTCTTCCAACTCTCTAATGCAGCTTGGCAGATATCCTTAGGAATATCCTTCAATACCGCGGTACAAGAATGTATTATCCTGAAATGTTTCATTCGTATCTTGAGTCATGGAAACATAAAGAAGAAGAGAGGAGCTACAGCCTGTACAGGGCCTGGTGATCGTTGGCATCCCTGCTTAACCAGGTAATCGAAGGCTATAAAGGCAGCATGGGTGGGAGCATTGTCATGGTGCAACCTACGATTGTGTATGATGAAACCTATGTTTCAATCGTTTAAAGACCTTCAGATATAATTTCTACAAATATACCAGACACTACAAACTGTTGATGTCAAAAAAGTATGATTTTCTTGGCTTGCTTTCAATCGTGCTCTGACGGGTAGTCGCGTAAGAATCCTGTAATCTGATTTTTCCATTCTAAATCTATATTATTCACGCTTTCGCCGTAATTTTTGTGACAAAAGCCATGTGACAGTGTTTGTGGTTTCAGAAACGGTCCTAAATTTCAACATACATTCGAATTAAAAGTTAAAAATTATAAAGCATTTTCAAAAGAAATTCACATTTCGTTTTGTGGGCGAAAAAGCTCACATTGTAATTAGTTTAGTTAGTTGTTTAATATCTATATTGCTAATACCGAATCAATGTTAAAATTAAAAATCTATTAAAGTTAACTTAAGTGATCTACCCTTTCCAAATATGATAGACTTGATTAAGTTTTTATTATCATAAATTGAACACATTAGTATGTGAAATTATCAAAAAATATATCTAAAATTTATCATGTCCGTCCGCCACTGTAACACAGGCATTCGAAAAATACGACCCCCACGTTTTGGCTTCGATTGTACCGGGTCGGGCACATTCCCCGGTTATACAAATGATCTTGATGCCCCCCTCCCTTTGACTCACCGCGAGCACAGCTACCTGTCTTTAACCGCAGCAAAGCATTGTTTTTTTGATCGTGTTTTTTAGCCTAAGGCCACCTTCATTTTTTATTAACTTGGCCCGAGAGTCCTCAACTCTTGCTGGTAATACCAAATGCCTCTTATGTTAGTTGAGAAGCAGTGTTGTCAAATTTCAAAATCAACGCTATACCACCGAAATCATATAAAATAAAGTAATTTCTTAATAATACTTAAGGGAATACAAAGCCTCCCATATAAATAATTTCTAGTGTAGATGCCTATTTACTCATACGATTAGATACTAAAACGCACTTTTAAGTTGTTTTTTCAACTGTAAATAATAGCTGAAAGTAAACTGTTTGTCAATTTTGGCAAATGTCATATGCCAAATTATGTGTTTGGATCATATGATTATTATACCTATAGAAATATCAACGTTGTCATAGTATTCAACATAAAGGATAGTTAGACAAATTCTAATAATCTACGCGAATATAATATGAATAATTAGAAATATAGTAATAGATGTATTGCTACGTTGTATCATCCATTTCTTTCAACAGAGCAAATTTTATATTAATTTTTATCTACAAATTTTGCAATCAAATATTAAGTTGAATATAACTTGAATATTTTGTTTTGTTGATTTAATAAAACCTTCGTTTACCTGGCAACGCTGTAAAAAGCACGAAGAAGCAACTGAAACCATTTCTCTTGAAGAAATATTCAGCCTTTACAGCGACCTTACTATGACCAGCCAGATGGCTGAACCAAACAATAAGTGTAACACCAGTGGAACACCGTAATATTATGGTTTTTAAATTTAACCATTGTGGTACGTCTCTCAAGATGCCAAAGGATTCACTTCAGAAGGAGATTCAAGGTACCCATTGTTTTTGTGGACTTTAAACACAGATAGTTTCTGTTTTTAAGTCTTGAAAGAAATTTTTAAAGGGCAAGAAGATTTAATAACGAGTTTATGTTCATTATTTTTTATTAATAAATTAATAAATAAATTATATATGGAAGTTTATTAACTGTTTCCTTCGTTTAAATAGACAATTTTTTATAATAATAGCAACAAGAGACAGTTTTTTTGTTTAAAATCTGGTGATAACTTCTTTTAATATGCTATGTTCTAATGTACATACTTACGAATAATTATTTAGTATATTGTTTACTTATAGCGACTTATTTATTCAATTCAAAGTTAAAACTAAGTGCGGAAAATTAGGTATTTTATGTGTGTGTCTGGTAGTATATGTTTTGACTAATCTGTCATGTATGATTTTGCAAGCTGATTATATTGTTATATACTGCACAGTCTCAAATTATATACACTTATCCTAAGCGATATTTGAGTCTCTAAAAACACATTTTTTGTAATTTTTGGAACGGATTACTTGAATCTGAGCAACAGACATAAAAACTTCTACCATAAATATTTTTTCTCTCCAATTAGCTAACTTGTCAAAGTCACATCCTTTTCGGTCTTTCCAATATTTTTTACCTTGTTTTTTCAACTCCTTCATGTTTATCATTACTATTTATTACAATTTGACATAATTTTTTTTCTTTAATACTTAATACTATGTTTAATAGATAAAATTGTGTAGTTTTAAATTATTTTAACAATAAGTCGTAGTATATTCACCTGTTTTTTTCTGTTGCTTTCTCAACAAAGTTCGTTTGTAAGTATACTGTCGTCTACATTCTAAATACTTTTAATGTTTTTAGCAATTTGTCTTTATTATTTCCATATTTCTTTATTTTCATATATCTTTATTCCAATGAAAATATTTTCCTCTATTTTCATTAGATATTTCTCTTACATGTAAGATTATGAATTTTTACTTTTTGTTTTTGAGTTCATATTCCTCTGCATATATTAATATACAGATTTTCATAAATGTTTCATTGTATCTAAATGCGTTTCTTTTTCAAAAACTCTCACTATTTTACCTCCATTTCTTTATACTATTGAACTCATTCAATTGAAACGTTAATACTATATGACGGCTATTTTAAAACAATAGATGATATTCTCACATTTGAATCTCGCCGATAAGGCATACCTAGTTTAGCTCTTTACTTATAACGATTATAGATCGGAATGAGTTAAACTTTCAAATAATACAATCGTCAAGGTATATTTAACACAAAAAAGCCGAACTCACATCATAAATATTGTGGTTAACCATTATCAATTTGTCACGGTTTTCAATACTAATGCTAGATAAAAGTAGTATATATACGCATATTTATATTATTACATTTTTATCGATCCTCGATTTTGAATGTAGTTCAAGCCATATTTAGATATTTTTTTGTATTTGAAACTCCAGTAGTATTTCAATGCAAATGGACGTGAGACACCCTAATTTAATATTGATAACACTCCTTCCATTATGGATATACCAGCAAGTGCATGAAATTTGAAAATGTCATGGTTTATCATTACATCACCATCGGCATTATACTGAGATACACATGAAACTTTGCAACTGTTTGGAAATTAATGCAATTCATCTTTTATCCAATACATAAAATTTCTTATTCAATATGGTATTTTGGAAGAAAGAAATTTTTGTGATAGGTATCTGGTTGCAATAGATATGGAGGCGATGATTTAATAACTAATAATCACTCGATGGATCATGGGTAGATTTCGAAAAGGCATGGCTACCAAATTTGTTGATAGGCATGGTCTACGAACTACTATTATAAATGGTAGTTTCCGCTTTATTTATTGAATTATTCCACCCTCGCGCAACTTTTCCATAATATATACAATTTGGTTTGAATGACTAGTATTTCCAGCAGCCTGAGAAGTATTTTTAATTTTTCTACTATTTCATCGTAATGATCAAAGTATTTATAGTCAATAGGATCGGTAGTGTAATCCATTAATATGCTGTTTCCGTTTTTTTTTTCATATTTCTAGTTGTTACTTCTTGTAATAAGGAAGATGGAATAAAATCTGGGAAAATTCTAATTCATGACATCATCGTTTTTGGAGTATACTTTGGTTTATGTAGGTTTTCAGAATACACGTAAATATTTTCAAATCTATATCCGTTGGGGGGTACATAGGGTGATGGTATATATAAATAGCAGATCATGGTTTATCGAAAGAGAACCAAACGCAACACCAAAGAATAAGGTATAATCAATTCATTAATAAATTACTTCTTGAGCTAAATCCAGATCAACCGCTTAGACATTCGGGAGAACGATATAGCATACTCCAAACCCGACACTGCTGATAAAATTTTAGCAGTCCAATGGCGCAAAAGTAGTTGCTTGAGAAGGAAAATGGGAATTGGTGAGAGGTGACGCATAATTCGATCACCTAAAAAAGGTGGGTTTCTACCGCTTGCAGTTTTAAGAGCAGTTGACTCAACCGTCAATAAAGCAAAATCTGATCGTCTTGAAGACAAACGGACTATATTTGAGACCATACAAAGGATACAGTGTGAAAAGAAAAAACTCCATCTGTCGTTAACTGACAAACATTTACGATTAAAAATTCCACATTTAACCTAAAAATCAACAAAAACGATTTAAAAATTATTTACTTCAATAGTTATACCAACTGAATTGATAAATTATTTTAGATGTAGCCAGCAGATATTTTACAATCATGACTTCCTATAAATGCGGACATCGCTAGGGGATACACTAGCAGACAGAATGGCAGCTCCCTCGTTTGTGATTTCTATAATACAGCAACCGCATAATGTTATAGAAGTATTTACGTGTTTTGATCGCAATATCAGTTGGCCTGGACCAATCGTAGCACTTCGCTTTATTATAATATACGAGAGAGAGAATGATTTATGGAGCCGTTGATATAAAATGGCTATGATTTCGGTGAATTATTAAATATCACGATTAATGTTGAATAATTTGGAAGCAACTTCGATTATCGCTTGTTGCGGTTAGAGTCAAGATTTGTTGTCGTTGTTTAAACTTTTAATTCTAATTTGTGCGTATAGAAGTCATAGTGATAATCTTACAAATTTTTTCTACCACCAATTCTAGTATAGTAAATGTGTGCACCGGTGATGTCCTGCTGTGTGTAAATATCTGTTTTGCAACAATACAATCTAATGTCTAGAATGTCTTTACTTCCCAGTTTAATTGGGGCACGTGGCCTCTTATAACTGTATAATTTGTCATTCTATATGTAAACTATGTACCGTTTATCCCATTCGACAATAATAGTTATTGTTTGACATCGATTTTTCGCCCTGTATAATATTAAGTACACAAATGCTCACTCGACGATTGCCAATTGTGAAACCAAAGGCCTTTTTTTGTCATGTTTTCTTCATGATAAACTAATCATTAATTTCTCTAAAAATAGATAAAGGAAACAAATGTTGATAGAACGATAATAATAACATCCAATAACCAACTAAATTAATAATTATTATAATTTTACAATATCACTATATCTCTTCCCGCCAACCGACTGTAGTGACTCGAATTTTTCCCGCCAACCGGTGAAATCACGCGCCAATCGCTAATTGACCTTTGAAACCGTCTGGTTCAACCGCCCCAACCTCTACTCTGAATATTCTCTAATTGAAGGATTCTACGTATTTTTGAGTTATGGCTAAGGATAAAAATTTTAGTCATGATGACGTATTGGAATACAGAAAAAGTGAGTAACAATCACTTCTAGGTCCAGTGAAAATGAGTACTGTGAGGTTGGGAGAATTTGGTTATCTGAGAAAATAAAACTTACCACAAATCAAAGCTAGACCAAATAGATCTGTATCTTGCATACCCTGCAAGGCAAAATGTCTGCATGTTTGCTGGTAGAGTTCTCTTACTCTGGATTTGGCCTGCACTATGAAGTAAAGGGTCTGTTGGTGCAGCAGATGAAGCGCCAAAAAACGAGCAGATGGCGGGAGCGCTGCTGCCGGGCTGCACGCGGCCAATGGGGCGCTCACCGTGCACAGACCGGCGCGCATGACACGCTCATCTCTTCAAGGAGGAGGACCTCTCTCACCTGAAACAATCAGTCAATATTGTAGTAAAATTATAAGCTTAGAAAAGCTGAGAACAATTATATGAATAATATGAATCATTTTTATTGATAACAATTTACATTTATAGTAAAGATGCTTCGCAATCCTACGTTGCGCTTAATTTTCGATCAAATTTTAGTGGTGCAATAACAAGCCTCAAGTAAAAGTACAAATGAGATGGTAAATTTAATAATCGTAATAACTGCGGATACTAATTAGATTTATCTAAGCTATATTCTTATGCTCTAATATGTCATATAATATAATACGACTACCTACACTACTGACGGTTGTTGCCATTACCATTTTCAGTACACTTTTTGCATTAATCTACAACAATTATTTCCCCCAATGAGCTTATAGTTATCTAATAAATGAAATAACTTCATGTGCTTTGATCTTAATATCAATTATGTGTAAATAAAAGCACTTCATAGCTCTGAATCGAAATTCACAAAAGACCAAAGTTAATTTGTATTATTTGTATCAGTATTATTTTGCAATAACCTTTCATCATATCACATTTTTATTGATGTCGTGTACCTTGAAAACTAATGATAGTAACTATTGTGTTTTATTGCTTATAACGTCACTCCACTATTTTTTTTTAAATTATCAGAAAACTCATTTTCTGATGCATTGTATTTGCGTAATTGATTTAACAATGAAATAACAGTTACACGTTGAAATTTATGCTTGAATTAATTTCAATATGTTCAATAGAATCAGTTTGCAATAGAACAAAATAAGATCGTTTCGATAAATAATAATACTGTTATATAATGAATCTAATAAAGGGTTTCCCTAGAATAGTAATAAAACTATCAAAATTTTCTAATGGAGAACTAATCCAGAAGAATGAAATAAAAAAGACTTTAACCAAATTACAAAGAATTTAAAACTATTCGTTAATTTAAATCAGCCGACACTGTAACAAATAACACGGTCAAGTGAAATTATATCACTTTCAAAATAACAAATCAAACACATAACTATTAAGTTGATAACCATCAGATACTATTTAACAAAAAGAAATTCTACAAAACCTCTAAATTCAACAATATACCATAATGAAATAAGATCACTACACGAAGCATCAAATTTAATACTTATTAAAATGAAACAAATTCTTTTTTATATGTATTAGTATTATCTACAGACTGATGACCACTTGTGGCAGCTGTGGTCTCTTCCAGATGAAGATATGGACATAAGTTTTAATACAATGCCAGTTTTATTTCATTGGTATGCAACCTCGACCTGAAATTCCTTCGAAGAATCTGCCAGATAAAAGAAAATAAATACTCACGTAGTCTTTCTCACCGTTGTAATTATTCTACGAGGTGAAATCAAAAGTATATAGAAGGCGGGATCAAATTATATACATTTTTAACTATAATTTAACTAATATATATTCTGAACATGAATAATTTTGTTATAATACTCAATAATTGACAAAAATTTAGTTGGATATCTTTCAAATATTAGATTATTTCTATCTATATATTATATATTCAGATTTTTCATTTTGTATAATTTTCATTATAGCTCTAGAATTTTTTAACGTTCATTCTCTAAAATCTTCACTTCCTTTTTGCATGAAATTGATGAAGACAAATATTAACACGACAAATTTCAAATTATGCCATAATGTTCTTAGAATTCATCAGTGAAGGCCTTAAATTATGTATGCCGCAAAATTATTAATAACATATTCCTCTTTCTTGTTCAAACTCTTCAAAAGTGATTAATGGCAGATTAAATTATCCTCCTACTATGATAGCTAGCGTTGTCCGTTACAAATATTATGCTATTTGTGTTTTAACAGGCATTTTAAATCTTTCACTATCTATACTGTTTTCTCATGAACAAATTGGTAAAGCTATAGCTTTCGTTTCAGTCAAAGCTGTCTCAGCGGGCATGTAATTATTACCATAATAGAGCGAATCGTTACAGAAAGTCGTACGAATCGAGATCTAACCATTTTGCTGCAGCAAGATATGTTAGAAGCCTAGAAGCATTTGTTAGAATCTTAGATTGTCCTGAATTTCCATTCTGCGTTCAGTTTCACAGACATTGATTTATAGGTACATACCTACGTTACGAAAAATTCTTCTTTCGAGTACTAGTTATCTTTCCTGATAGGCAAAAGTAAAAATATGATTCTCGCAATTTGCTAAATCTAAAAAAATCCGTTTGTATTACAGATAAGGTACAACTTGGAGCAGGAGTAGCTTTTTGTAGGAACGGGCCACTAACCCATAATCTTTCAAACAGAGATATATGCGATTTGGGCCTGTGCTCAACAAAAAAAAGCACAGGATACAGATACACTATATGTGTCTTAAGAGAGTCATCCAAGGTATTGCGAGACAGCCTAATCCAGCTCGAAGAAAATCAAATAACGCTAATTATCGATCGGGTTGATTACTGGAATATATCAGATATTGTAAAGCACCTGATCACGAAGGGTACGACGAAAGATTTTCAATGACCAAGATGCAGAAATGAGGAAACTCAACTCCACATATTGTTCCATGGTACCCCCTCCCATGAATTGTCCTTCAGCTATCTTCGAGTTATATGCAAAAATAAATTAGCGGTTTTCTATTTATAAGGACTCGTCATCAGTTTCCTCATTTTCCACAGAAATAATTATTGGTTCCATTGTTTCCTCTATCAATATATTAAGTTTCTTATAGCATTTTACTAGTTTTCCGGTGAATTTTTTGATAGACATATAATAGATGATGAACAATCTGAAGCTTAAATATCGTGTTTTTTTTCTCACAACATATTCATTCATTTGAGCCCTGATTAGGTCAATGAATTTTATTTTAATGTGTTAAGGGGGTAATCGCAACACTTTAACTCCACTTTTTATTTCATATGCACTTTACTTCTTGGTGAATGCTGCACACATAACTGCAGTAGCTCTATCATTTGACTAAAATAATCCTTCAAAACATTAGCTCAGTCATCTATTCATTATCAGCCTTTCGTAGCTTTGAAACAAATTATAACAAGCCTCTGTCAACCAAGCCTTATTTAATTCAATATGACAGATAATCAAATGGCGATTTTCATTATTTGAAAAATTTAAGCCAATTGCTTTTTTCTCAAACTTAATTGACGTGAATTTTTAGAATAAATAAAATGAATGCGCTTTTCTTTGCCAAAATTGCTTCATACTACTTTCTATTTCATTGGGTTTTTTCTCACATTTGACGTTTTATGTGCTTCAGTAAACTACTTATAATATCTTTCCGTAGCTTTATATGTAAAAAAGGTTACTTTAATTTCCCAGAAGTATAATTAGACGCTTGTGACAATTTTTACTACACAAGTTCAATTTATGATTATCGCTATCACAACCACAAGACGATATAAAAAAATGTGAATCTTAACTTGAATAATTTATAATTTTCATAACATTTTTAACCGATTAAGAATTGTAATTTTTGAGAGTTATTTAAATCGATATGGAATTGTACACGTAGAGATTGCATACTTACCTTATTTTCGGCAATTAAAATAACTAGAAAATTCAAGACAAGAATTTGAATTAATTAGTTTTTTTATACATTTAAAGTTTTTATTTTAGAACAAATGATGCGAAAAATTTTATTTTAGAAATTCTCCGCCATTGATCAATGATGTTGTATTGGGGTTTATCTCCTAAGTTATAAAAATTGTACTATCATTCATTTTCAAATACACTTTAAGTGACCGAACTATCAGAAAGTTAGTAAGTAGCTTAACTATATGTGCGTCTATTTAAATAATATTTTGTTGGAAAATCGTCCATTCACAAAGCGACCATATTATTACCTCTAATTACAATGACGAATTCATATTTACATAGTGTGGACACCCAGTGGATCTATATAATACGACCGACTATTGGAGTTTACAGATGATTAATTACCTATAGATCTTTAGAATGACCTCAAGGTCGTTAGAACATTTCAGCATATGTTGAAATCGGAATTACCTTTAATTGGTAACTGATCTTTCACCTTTTCGGTATTAAAATGAGCATTGAGTCGTTTTCTTCTGTTCACCTTGTAGAAATGGACAGAATTAGCAGTATAGCAGTAATAATTGTCTACTTAAAAGCATTCAATTTTAATAGGGGTATAAACATTCTTTCTGATGTATTTTATTACGTCTAGCACACGACATCTAAATTGTGAGATAATTATAAAGGTATTTGAAACATTACATATAACTATTATAAGAAATATTACTAAATTCTCGAACCAGCCAGCCGATAATAGTTAAGTGTAATTATAAAAAAAGAGATTATTGCTCGAACGCCATGAAGAAGAGTCTAGCTCTTTGTGTCGCGTATAGATTTAAACTTTAAAGAATGCTACCCGATGACCTTCAGTCGTTAATAAGAGCGTGAGTTTGCAAAGGAATATGAATATGTGTGTTTTATTGTGTTTGCACATGATGTTGAAATTTTGCTACCAGCTACAGAATTTGTGGGAGAGAAGCCCAAGAACGTAGTTTCGATTAAAAACACAGGAGTTACTTCAACATATTAACACGTACCTGATTTGAAACTTTGTTGCACGATTACAAATGAATATTCCACTTGCATAAAAAATGTTACAGTCTCGACTGACCTCAATATTAGGAGCTTTTTTAAATATCTCATCTTTCGATAATAACATTTTTATGCCCATATAATAAATTCGCCAGTTATCAGCAGCAATAATGAATTTTATCAAAGAGCTCCTATCAGTAAGTTTTGAAGATTGCATATCTATTATTGAAATAAACCTACATTCTCATCATCTACGTTATGTTACTCAAAGTTTCCCATTCCCTATGAAGTTTTTGTCAGGTCTTAAATTGTTGTAGATTATTAAAATTGAACGATGTAATCTAATCATAACTATTTCAATGTAGGATAGAAAATGCTTTATTTTGTATGGATAAGGGAAACAAAAAAATACAATGTTTCGTTTAAAATAATCAAGTTATATTCCCACGGATCTTGCCATTCATCAACGAGAAAGTGCTATAAAAGATACTTGAATCGCATTTTAATTAAATCATCACTCGATAGCTAGAACCATTCAAAATATATGGTCCCAAAAGTACATTCCAATGTACTTTACTCATTAAATGTTTTGATTTTGTGAGCAATTACATTTAATTATTAAATTAAAATGTTTAAAGCAATTGACATAATGGTAGTTATGCATTTAATATAGAATGAGTACACTAGAGCTACAAATTATTCTTTTGCTATAATCTGATATATAACGTACTAAAATCACTGTAATTCAGAAAAGTCACACTGAAATCAACTCTCGAATCAATTAGAATATATAAAAATCAAAATAAGAAAGGTAAAATTGATAAAATAACAGCTTTGAATAATACAGAGTAAAAAAACTCAGAATTTGGTTGCTTAATATTTGATTTATTGCGTTACCTCGTTAAGTACTAAATTACGTCGTAGTTTATTTAAGGCACTAGATATTCAAGTACGCATATGTACATTTAAAATGTATAATTACCCATCCAATTTTATTGTTATCTCTCCAATAACGTGATATCACCAATTTTCTTGACGATCAGTTTCGCCAGTTGTCTCGATAATAATTAAAATATGAATGAAAATAGAGAATCATGGCAGCATTTATGAATAAATAATCTTTTTATATTTTTATATTTTATATTCAATAAACAGAATATTCAATAGTATTTTTTGTTTTAAGAAACTATTTCTTTAACAACATAACGAGACATTGTGTGAATTCTATAGTGGTTTGGAAAAAATTTAACAGTGTTTAGAAATTCGGTTTTTGTTGTAATAATGTTTTCAACTAAAATTTATCGATTTCACTTGAACAATTAGCAAAAATAATCTCGAATTAATTTCAACAAGTGTGCATGTGTTCTTCCAGATTTCTAATTCAAATTGGTAAACAAATATATTTCAAACTACTCGGAAACTATAATTGAAATTATTAACAAGTGGTAAATATCGCACGCAACTATATCAGCAAATAACATAGATTTTGATGCATATTTCTTATCATAGTTATTGTGAACCCCTAATGAAATCTAGATTACCGTTTACTTGGTATAAAGCCCTTTTACAAATATTGGTGGCAATAAAATATATTGAAATGTGTTAACTGAAATTAAAAATATATTCTCTGTAGACTGGTATAGCGGTGCGTCCAGTACATGTAAAATTAGAAATTCCATTTGGAAGGCAAATTCAATTTTTATAAGCTTTCTTCACGTTATAGCCCAACCGGTATCTGTATATGGCAGCAGTTTGGCAAGCGTCTTAACGTGGGATGTTGATGCCATAGTTGTTTGCAAACTTGTTTCCTTTTGTTTCAGTCTCTTTTTGCCATTTTTGAGACAATCGTGAACCAAACTGATCAATGAAATGCTGTTATAGGCATACCGATTCAATGGAATATGTTTAATTCAATGGCCAAGGGGGATCTTTCTTTGAAACTAGCGTTTTTGTGTTACCATAGAGTAATTCATTAGATGAACCAGACGCGTATTTATGATGTAAAACTGTATCAGTTCCATCACATTTATTATAATTAGACGTCGGTAAATGAATTATAAAATATTTCATTCCTAATATTGTGGTGAATTAAATTTGTAGTTTATTAAAACTACATTTTAAAAGATAATTTTTATTTCTACAAACTAAAAACCTTACAATTCGAAAGCTAAATAAAATCTAATTATGACATTGAAATATGTTATGATGAAAAGTATCTGTGGGATTGCAATTCAGCAGTCTAGCGGTGTCGGGTTACTAGAAGCGTTCCCATAACTCCTCCGCCATTAGACAGAAATTCAAGGAATATGTTGAATTTCAAAGTTCCAAATTTTGGGACCCTCTGAATTTTACAGTCCAATACAAAGTGATAATTATTATAATGAAATAAATAAAAACAGTCCAAATATTAAAATTCGCCGTTATTATTGGAGATGAAATATTTGAGATTTTCTGTTTTTGAATATCTAAAGCACTTTGAATATGTTTAAATTCGTCTAAATTGGTAGAATGTAGTTGAATTGGTTCCATTTGAAATTTTGATATTTCATTTGGAAACGTTAAATTTGGAAAGTTTATTTATTTGAGTTCGGTTGATGATTTTCAAAATGATTAATTTTAATACCGTTTATGTCCACTTCACACTACGAGTCGAATTCTAAAATAAAAGTCTTGTTAGATCCGCACTTTTGATTAACTACACTTATTTCAGGAGATATTGGAATCCAATGTTTTTTCTCTAATTTTTGGATTCGTTATTTTGGCATTCGGATAGCTAACTGTTGACATGATGAGGCGTTCTTGAGGTAGCAGAGCATTTGAATTTCACATGGGGTTTTTTCTTGAATGATGACGGGTCCATTCTGGTTGCAAATGTATTGTTCGGATGAGACTTTTTGACGAGAATCGTCAAAAAACATATAGGAACGGTCATTTAGGATGAGGAATTTTGCTTGAGGTAAAATTACTTTGAAGGAATTCTGAGTGGGTACAGGCAATGAGTATATGTGGAAATAATTGTACATTTCGCTTTCTACTATAAGAATTTCTAAGATAAATACTATTTTGTATCTCTTAGTATAACTGTGACCTTTTCATATAAGAGAATATTTTCTACTCTTGGTTCAAATCTTAATTTCATCTAATAGTTCTCTAGGTTCAATTATTGAATTATGAGCTGTATTTAATTTAGAAAATGTGATAGCTACTTCGATTTTCTCTAGAATGTTGTAAATTAATTGATAACTTGGAGCGATATGAGAAACCAGTATATCGCTGATAAAGTAATCTTCATCTGATTGTCTGTAATAAGTTTCAATTTCATCTATTCGTTTCAATAACGTTTGTTGATTTGTGCCAATGTGTTTGTATTGTTTTTAAAAATTTTAATAGAATTTTGAAGAAGTGTTATTTGTGAATTAACTATATTTTTTAATTTTGATTGATTGTCAGAAAGTGTGTTAATTGCTTTATCGTATTTTTCTGTATCGTTTTAGTCTAGATTGCCCGTTAAAGATTTAATTATTGAGCCAAGTCCATTTATAAATCCTCTTTTGATTCTTATATCGAAAACTGGATTTATTTGATTTAACTGAGTTCATATTTTTGGCTCCAGATTTAAGATTAGGTTGCATATATTTTGATTCATTAATTAAGACCGATTTATCTTTATCTCTTGGAAATGTTTGCTGAAGAATTCTTTTAAAGTGGTTTTGTATGATTTCGAAATCATTTACTATATCTAAAATGTCGAAAGTTTTAATAAAAGACCAAAAATCGATTTTATTTTGAGCATTGCCTAATTTGTAAGGTAGAAGACCAGGGTTATTATTTAAGTTATGGAGTCTTGGGTGGTTTGATCCCTTATGGATGTGGGTGGAAAACCTGTAACAGTTGGAGGTTGTTTTGGTTCCTTTATATGTATTATTTCCTTTTTAATTTGATTTTTTAATTGAGGTTATTTCTACGTTATTCCTATATAAAATTTCTGTTATTTCATAAGGTCCTATAAATTTATTATCCTTTTTTCTATGATAACGAAGGGTTTTCTTAAATACCATTTGTCCTAACTTAAAATTAGTATTAATACTACCTTTTTGATTATTTTTATCTACAATTTCATTCTTTTGTTTTTCTATGGTTTCTTTTACATTTTCGTATACATGCTTAAGTTTCTTTTTATAATTTTCAGCATAATCTGAATAAAATGCTGCAGGAGTAAAAATTTCATTTGGATTTCGGGAATTAGTGTGTCCGAAGGTTAATTCGAAAGGAGTGAATTTAGTACTACTATGTATTGAGCTGTTATAGCCTAATATTGCATAGTCAATTAAATCATCTTCATCGGGGTGTATCTCTTTTAGAATTCTGAGATGTTCTATTAGACTGGAATTAAAAGTTCTGCTATACTGTTCAATTCGTGATGTCCTACAGTGCCAAAATGTATTTTTATTTTATGTAGATTTAAAATTTCTTCTACAGTATCATTATTAAATTCAGTACCACGATCAAGAATTATTTTTTCTGGTACTCCAAAAGAACAAAAGTATTTTATTAATGCTTTACTTATATGAATGAATAGCCGTTTTGCGTTCAACTTGATATGCTTGTGCAAATTTGGAAAATGCGTCAATAACAATTAAGTATATTTTACTGTTGTAATGGAATGAATCTATGTCATCAATTTGAAAAGGTTTTGATGCTCTTTCGG
This sequence comes from Diorhabda carinulata, assembly GCF_026250575.1. NCBI lineage: Eukaryota > Metazoa > Arthropoda > Insecta > Coleoptera > Chrysomelidae > Diorhabda > Diorhabda carinulata. The sequence continues at coordinate 32,905,773 of NC_079460.1, read as the reverse complement.
TTATTACTAGAGTTGTGTATGGAGGATGTCTGCCGTATTTTGTTCGTTGACAAATTTCACAAATGAGTTTATATATTCGGTAACAGTAGTTTTCATGTTTTTGAAATAATAATTTCGTTTTAAATATTCGTACGTTTCTACAATACCACGATGGTTAGTTTTACCAACGTGATGATGTTTTATTAACATTATTTGTTCTTCTTTTTCCTTGATTGTATTTACTTGTTTTAAGCATCTAATTAATTTTGGACATTTTTCCGAGAAGTGGTCTAAATAAATTTTATTAAAATCATTATAAAGAGAATCATTGTGAAAATACATGCAGTAAAAACGTTTCGTAATTATGTAGTCCTTTAAAAATTCGTCAGAATTTTAACATTTATTATTTTATGATCTTCCTAGGTTTCCTGCTCAACTAATAGTTTATAGTATGGATGGGGTGTTACTATAATTTGATTGACATTATTATTAATTATTTCGTCATATATTCGTATACCGTCATTTGTTGTTTCATTAAAAGTGGTGTGTTGTGTATTTGAATCGGTGTCAATTGTGTCAGCTGTGTGCAAATTAGCATCTGTTATGTTGTCATTTAGTTGTTCGTGATAATTGTTTTGTTTGGATGGAGCAAATCTCGGTGTTGGTTTGTAAGGTTGATTATTTAGAGTATTATTTCTATTCTGACTATACATAAAATTCTCTTCTTCTATAACTAAAGCTACTTCTAAACTGTCTGGGTTTCGCAAACGTATATATTATTTTGCAATTGACCAGTTAAACCTCTAATAAAAGTTTTAAGTGCTAAATCGTTATAATTTGTAATTTTAATTGCTTTTTCTGCAAGAGAATCGTTTGAAGCATTTAATTTTGAAATTACTAAGCTACGTGCTTCCTGACATCGCATACCGAAATTGTATGGTGTTTCATTTTTCAATAGTCTTAAAACAATTAGATTTTGCACTAAGCAATCTATATTTCTTTGATCTCCAAAATATAATTGAAGAGCTTGTTTTATTTCAGCCCATGTTCGTAATTCAGTTCTTGAACCTATAAGCATTAAAGCCCTACCTGCTAATTTATTCAATAATACGCGTGATAAAAAACTATTTAATTGTGGATTTGTTGCATCGTAAAATTGAGAAAGTAATGTATCACAGTTATCTAGAAAAATATTTAAAGTATGAGGATTACCCTCATATTGTGGAATAGTATCAATATATAATTTTAATAATTGATAGTTTGGATTAGCCATTGTTTCAATTTCTGGTATATTACTTTTTTCTTCTAAAGTTATACTAGAATTAAATAAATCTACTAACTCTTCTACAATTGAGTCATTCATCAACTAATTTAAATTATGTTACTATAAATGTTTTATTTTCATAAAAGTATATAAACGTAAATAAAAAAAGCGAAAATTTATTTGGGAAAAGGAAAAATGGAATGTTTTTCGACTTACAGTACTATGAAGAAAATGTTTATTCTTCTCCAAAAGGATCTGGGTGATGTGGCCCCTCTTCCCTGGACTGGATTTTTGAAGTTTCTTGAAAACCACAAAATAACACAAGGTTCGAGATTGCAAAAAAACCGTAGATACGGACCGGTGTCACGCTTTTTGTTGAACCGATTTGCAATCCTACTGACTGCGCCAATTAAATTTGTAATTTATTAAACTACTTTTTAAAAAATAATTTTTATTTCTACAAACTAAAAATGAGACCTTACAACTCGAAAGCTAAATAAAATCTAATTATGACATTGAAATATGTTATGATGAAAGGTATCTGTGGGATTACAATTCAGCAGTCTAGCGGTGTCGGGTAACTAAGGGCGCTCCCATAACTGGTGAATATATGTTATACAAAAAGGCGTAGATACATATTTTATACAGTAAAAGAATATTGTCAATTATCTACTTATCATTACGTTTTGAAAGTTCCAAACAATAGATATTTATTACTTTCTATGCCACAATTCCAACTTTTAGTTTTACGAAGGTGAATTGATTTTTCATAGGCTACCGCCACGTTTCTGATGTCATCTTACAGTTATTTAGTTTTAATATTTATATTAAGAAAAAATGTTTTCATTGTTGGGTAAATATTAAGAAAAAAAATGGCATTATGAATTTTTTGTTGGATTGGATGAATCCAATGTCAATTGAAAAACAGAGCTCTTTTAAAGTTAATATAAAAAAATATGTTGTTTTGTTGAGGTAGATTCGAACCGTATATTAAACTTATCACTCTGCATGATTGACTGAACAATTTAGGTACCCAAACAAATTTCGACTTTAGTAGATATTAGTTTTGTTGGGCTCGAATTCGGATAACGATAAGTAATAATAAATTACTTTTATTATCACATAATTAAGCTACTTTAGTACAGTATTGAAATATATAAAGTTTCAAATACCTTAATATTATGGGGACCGTAAAGTGCATTCGTTTCTGCACATATCGATATTATTTATTGTCAGATTTTTGTGAGTGTGTCAAGGACATTTGAAGGTTATTGTGACTTATTCTCTTCCAAATAATCTAGTATTAGTCCATTAGTCTTTTTTGCAAATTGGGATAAAATGGCCAACCAATATTCAGAAGAGCATGTCTGGGATTATATACTTTTTTATTTTCGCAAGGGCAGTATCTTTGGCTTCTTCATCAGGAATACCAACAGCATTAAACAACCACATGCTAAGATAGAAGTGGGAATAATTTCGTTTCAAACAATAAAAAACTCTCAACCAACATTGGTCTACAATTCAAGAACATTTGCAGCAGATTGTAAAAATGAACAAAGCAGGTGTTTGGGTCTCCTATCATCTGTCTAAAGCCACAAATCCAAAAATTGGTCCTATATGACTCTCTAATTAATCACCACAAAGTACTATGAAGCTGGGTTTACATCCCAAAAAGGTGTTTTTCTGGGTTTCGTGGAGAATACGTGAAATTTTGAAGTGCTGAAACCTGACCAAACTTTTAATACAGATGTTTATTGTGAACAATTAGATCGAGTGAACCAATCTTTAATCGAATAGTAAGTATCTGGTGATAAGTATTATTCTTAAATACGATTGATGTTCTGTATTCGAATTCAATCTCTAAATACAAATGAAACTGGAATTATCACAAACACAGCATCAATTCATTGTTTCAATTTTTAATCGGGGCAAGACCATATACAATGTTACAAATCTATTAAAATTACTTAAATATTACTGCAATAATTATCCTGAGTTATTAACATTCACTGTGAATGAAAATTGTGAGAATTATTAGCAAGTATAATATGCAGAAAAAAAGTATTGTATTACAAGAAGCTAAGAATAATATTAATATATGTAAATTGGTATATTGGTATTTATTTAGCCATATTAGATGTTTTTGGATCAATATATATTTTGAAGCTCTGTGTCTCTTATTGAAAACGACAACGAAAAGATAAAATTAAATTAGAAAAACAGAGTGTAAATTATATATGTGTTTGCTACCAAACAAGATTTATAAGGTAGTATGGAAAGTAAGATATTTTTACGGAAGAAAAGAGAGAACAATTAATAATTACACATCTACAAGTAATAAATTAGGAACCAAAAGAACTTGGGGAATAGTATAAGAAAATGCATACATGTTATCAGCAAGTTTAAAAAGAACTAACATGTAGTCAAAGTACAATTTATGATTTTAATTGAAAATCAGGAAAAACAATAGATGATTTAAAAAATATGAATCAACTAGGATGTAATTTAAAAAATACATTAAAAGCGAAACGGTAGAAATATACTATTGTAACTAATACATTATTTTTAACAAAATATTGATTACAGTTAATAGATGTTTTTCAATGAAAGAAATTTCATAAGTTGCTCCTATATTTATTTCGCAGAAAAATATGTGATCTTTTATAAACAACTGTGTAGAAAAGGTGTGTGAAAGTGTTACGAAAGGTAAATAATAGCTTGTCTAAAGGCGTCTTAACAAACAGTCAATGCCTACTTTACTCATCAACCCATCAGTAAAGATTAAAAATTGCAATTATATTATATAATTAGTTTATTTGAACTTTATATATAAATACAAAAATTTCTCTAAATTCTAATCTCGTAGATATTTTCATACGTAATCGTTAAAAAATTGTCTTAAATATAGATCTCCTTTAAACGAAAATTGGTTTTCAAACTGATAAAAATTCTGATATTACATTTTGATAGATCAAGAGAATTAAAATCACAACGGTTTATCAACAAATATATAAAAATCTAATATTCCTATGGGACTGGTAGTCATACCCCAAGGAGGTGTCTTAGCAATCCATTCATCATTGAGGATTAGTGAATTGTCCTTTCCCTGGTTCTCTAATACCTGCAATGTGACATAGTTTCTTCATGACTTTTTCATAACTGTCTGTCTCTTACTGACTTTTTCTCATTATTCCTATGTTAAAATCCGTAATAACCCTTCCCATCTTGTTTTTGGTCATCCCTTAGCTACTCTTATATTTCTCAGTAAATTCTCTCCATTTCTTCGATAAATGTGTCCATACCATTCCAGCTACGTGATTCTATGTTATATTTGAAGAAAGTTCTATGTATTTATTGTTGGCTCAATACCTGAAATGGTAGTTGATTTTGGTTGCTATGCAATTTTTTTCTTTTAAATTACAATCTGACCAATTGGTTTATTTTAATTTATAACCAAATTATCGTCTTCAGTGAATGAAGGTAAACTAAAACCTTGAACCTGACTTACCTGTTTTATATTAAATTTTCCTACCAATCAACCTTTTCCAGCGAAAATTTATTCCAGCGGGAATCTTCACGTTTATTCCTTGACCACTAAACTATAGAGTGGGTTGTAAGGAATTGGCCCTCTGTTCCTGTTTATACATTTTATACATTCACTAACATCAATGCTTTCAAATGCATCCAACAATTTATTATTGGATTTTATATATGGTAAAGATGTATAAAATTTCCACTGAAATATATGAAGGATATGAGTTTCCATGAAAAACTTCCTATTCTCTCTTTCTAAGGTAAATTATCAATTGAAGGGATACAATCATATCATCTACATATTTTTTAATGGAGAATAATGCGAAGGGCAAAACAGATAAAAAAAGTCCAAAATATAATCCATTACCTAATTTGCTAGTAAAGGGGATGTTGAAGAGTGAAATTAGGTGGAAACTTTAATTATGATTTCTATAAAAAAATTAATTATTTACTAAAACAGTCGTAAAATCAAGAATATATATTCAAGAATTAAATATAGCAAGATCTGAATGTGCAAAATTTATATATGAACTAATGTTCTTGATTTTTGGTCTCTTTGAATAAACAACTTTTTTAGAGAAATGATCTCCGGTATTTCAAACTTCGATCTTTATAAAAAAATATTTTGAGCACATTTGAAAATAAAAAAAATCATGAGAAACGTCACACTATCTAAAATACAATCTCAGTTTATAATAAATATTTTGTTTTTTTGCCTGAATCGACATCTATTTGGAAAAATGTTACATCTCAAGTAATGCTTGTTAATGTTGACTGCGTTTCTTTGAAATTCGACTTGATAGATAGCATATCATTCAGAAAACACCTATTCTCTATGTAAATTTTCAAAAATAAGATAAAGTATATTAGTAAAACAAATACTTTTTAGTATTACCACCATATAAAATGCTGAAAATCACAACCCTTAGTAATACATTCAGAAAATCATTATATTTGATATTATTTTCTTATCGCATAATTTAGGTATAATGAAGCAATATAATAATTGTTATTTTTTCTACATCCTTGGATGTTATCATTGAAACTGAGGACACATGTCTCATCCATTTACATTAAATATGAGCAAGAATTGCTGAAACTCTTCTACACATATATTTTCGACATATATTAGATATATGCTGAAATTCCGTATTACGTAACTTTTCTATACATATTTAACGCAATGATTACGATGTTCATAATACTTGAAAAACTGACCGTTTCGTACAAATTTAATTTTTTGTAAATATTCTTTGATTGTAATTATTAATAACAATCACGTAGACCCAACTCGAAATTTAAAACAATTTTGAGCACTATGCATCTAATTTATCAATTCTTAGAGATTTTCTGTATGTTTTGTTGATAAATGTTGATAAATTACCCACCATATGAATACAAAAACCATACAAATTTAGAGTAGGAAACAAAATGTAGAACCCCTTCCATTTCCATATGTAAAAGTACTTTCTCAAAAGTATCAATCAAATTATTTTAATAACTATGATATTAGAATGGATATTATGGAAATATTTCAATAAATTTAATTCAAAAAACGAAAAATAAAAGATAATATTAAATGAAATTCCTTGTGAAAATTGTGATGCAGTTTACATGGGACAGACATCTGCATATTAAGAAAATATATTAAAAAGTCATCAATACAATGAAAAAATAAAACTGTATTAACAAATCATGAACTAAGAAATAACATACATTTAATTATAAGAATTCAACAAAGTTCTAAACCCTTTGAGTAAAATGTATAATCTATTTTATAAATATGAATTAAAATATTCATGCGGTAGTTGCTCTGGTGATTGTTATATGGAAGAAAATATTTTTATGGAAATTATCAATAATCACATTTATGCATGTAAATATCTTCAATAATTCTACACGAAAATCAACTCACAAAAGTGGTCAGTTAAAATAATGACCAACGCATGATCTCCATGGTTTTCGATTACTAGCAGTTGTCTTCGACTGCACTAGTCGCATCAAACGGATGGAAGTTATTAGATTAGCATACAATCCATCGACTTTGATTTGAGTGCAGTACAATTTGTGCATTGATAAGGAAATCTTTGCTTTTGAGTAAGAAAATTGTTATTTTTTCTATTAACACAATGAGTAATTAGGAATGATATTATTAGATACTTCACATCAGAATCATTGGCCAGTTTCTTTTGACTCCTTTGATGTCTTCTTCTGTCAATAAGAGTTCTAGGGTTGCATTTTCGTGGTTTTCAATTTTTGCGTGGTGGGAATTGTTTTGTTATTGGATGACGTCTTTAACAAATCATATTTTGAGGCCGTTATGGATTGTTTCATTAGAAACAAGCCATGGGGCGTCTATTATGGTTATTCTTATTAGAAGTTTAGATTTGCAGCTTTGGATTATACATGTATCAGATTTGGTCGCCCTATATCTCAATGCCACGGGACAAGATAGGTACGATTGTTTTTATAAATCAATATTTTGTGTTCCATCACTAGCTTGGATCTTCTTCCCATTAAATAGTAATTAAGTCAATTTGTTTTTTTTCCATTGTTGTATGTGTATATATAATAATTCATCGTCATTCCTAGATATTTTGTTTCTAAATTAAAATAATTCTATATTCTTATGAAAAAATATATTGTTGGAGAGCTATGTATTGTGTTCTCGTATAAAGTAAATGGAAGCAATAAAACTTCATAAAAAACAACAGAATATCAACAAAATGATGATTATTGTCGTTATTACAAAATACTACCTACTATCTGTCAGATTGTTTGGCGCTTATTTTTCTATTTCGTGGAATAAGCATTATCCTCGAGTCAAATTTCATATTAATACTTTTGTATATATATAAATAATATAAAGATGGGAAGAATCTGAATAGATTTCAATCAAACTTGTATTAACATTATTTCAATTGTTGTTCTCTGATTTTCTCATTCTCAAAAATATAATTTTAATAGATTTAGAAATTATTTGATAATATAATATGTCTTATATAGAAAATTTCCTCCTTTCAGGTTTCAAAAGATTTTTCGTTTAAACATCAATTTTTTGTGAGAGCTTCTAATTAAAACTTATATAGTCAATCAAATCGCAGTTATTTAATGCGCGAGATTTTTATTATGTTCTAAAGTGCCTACCGGCAAAAAGTGGTATTCTATAAAAATTGTCTTATCGAAAGTGATGAAAAACAAGTTTCCGTTCTTACGAATGTCAATATTTCTTTAATGAATTAGTCTCATTTTCAAAATAGGAAACATTACTCTCAAATGGTGAGAAATGTATCGTGGTTGCACCGGATATTCAAGACATTCGCAAAACTGGTTCAGAGACTACTAGTCTCTCGTTTGCCAACTGTAGATGTTTTAAAATAATCTAGATCATTAATAGCTCATAATCAATAAAAAATGAAATAACGACTTCAATATTCATCGGCCGCTTTCACGGTTTTCATTTTTTTATACTGCAATAAAAAAATAAAGAAAGATTATTTTTGTGTTTTGGAATTTCAGTAATCCACCAATTACAACATAATTAAATATAGAAACCGTACATAGTGAACAAATGAACAAATACTTCTCGGGAGAACTTTATAGTGTTGTCGCTGCCATCATATTGATTCGAAAATTGAATATCTAGAAATATCAATACAATAAGAGTAAATATTGTCAATTGCTATCGGTCAGTTGATTGAACGTTATTTTAGCCATTAAAACGTTCATCCATATACATTTACGATTCAAACAGTGGATTTCTACTACAGAATGAATAACAAGCCAAACAGAAATTAAATTGCTCTGTTGATACCATTATTTTTCTGACAAATCAACATTCAAAATTGTAAATATTGATGTCAAAGTTATCACTAGAGGAAAATTGAGTACTACAGAGTTTTGTATTACATTCTCTCCAATAATATAATTTTATTTCGAGAAAAATTGGTCTTTCTTTAGTTTAGATTCATTAGAATGGCCAAAAATTTACCAAATAATTCACAAAAAGATTACAAACTGTCACTTACTGACAACTATATAATAGCAAACGCCGAACGATGTTCATGGAAAATTATTAATTGCTCAGTATAGCATATACAACAGAAAAAAATTGTAAAATTCATGGATGTGGCACAGTGTTTATGGAACACTATAACATTATCTTTAAATATGAAGCTTGATGATCATATAAACGTATATTTCAATTAAACAAAATATTGCTTGCATTTATTAGAACGTAGAGGTAACTAACAACCAACATTTTATACGGATTAGTAACAGATCTTTGAGGATGAATTCCACTGGACTTTCAACGTTTTTATAAATTCTCAATGTGTTATACGTTAAATAGGAGAGAATCGGTTCGTAGTTTCATAAGTTCATATGATTTTACATGGGGATTTCAATTTAGGTTTGTTTATATTATATATTATTACTATTGAATTAAAAAAAATGAGTGTTAAGTTGAAAACTTCCAAAATTATGTAGTAGATCAATTTAATTATTTCTGCTTGATCGATTATAATATGAGCTATAACGATAGAGACGTTTTTTGGATGGAAATGGAAATAGAGTGAAGATACAAAAAGAAAACTGTTCTTCTCAGATATTGGGGATATATATTTCTTTGTTACTCTTTTTTGTTTGTTTCAACCCAATACGTAATAATGCAACCGCAGCTGTACCCGCCCTTACCTTAATTAACAAAAAATATCAAGAATACAAAAACAAAAGGAAGTACCAAAAAAATCTAAAAAAAAGCAAACAAAAACAAAAATTTCACGACACAATTAGCATTTTAAAAATATTCAAATAAGAAGGTATAAACATTCACTTCTCTCTGCTTTACAATGCGTATATAGACATTTGTCAAAAAAACTAGATCATGACAACAATGTACTAAATATGCTATTAACTCCACTATTGCTGTATATAATTTTATTACAGAAGAATTCATATCAAGTAATAGGTTTTTTTGAATTTAATAAAGTTTATAGACAATTCCAGGAACGAGAAATTAGCGCACAAAAATGTTTGAAACTCTTTAAATATCATCCATCAGAATGTGGTTTCTCCAAATACTACGAATCACTCATGGATTGCTAACAGGAAACCCGTAAAATACTTTAAATGTTTATACCTCATCCGAGAAATGCCAAGTATGTTAAGTAATATTATTTAGTATATGTAAATAATATTATATATACCTTGAGATCAGATATTAATCAATCATTTTGAAATTTTATCTATTCAAGAATTTTAACGGTTATGAAGTATTACAAAATTACTTTAATCCACTCAAGATGGAAAAACACTATTAAGATAATTTAACAGCACAGCGACCGAATTACACAATACATCTTAATAAATAATATAATGAATACGTAACGTTGTTGATGAACTAATATTACTATAAATTCCTAAGAGAATTATGATTCAGAAATTGCATTCATATAGTGTGGAAACCACGCATGAAATAAAATTGGTTGTGTCCTTATTTCATAAAATTATAAATACTCCTTTGACAATGAATAAATAGTACGTTTTTTGAATATAAATTCAAATGAACATGTATATTATGATCAGTAATTTTTATCACCCATTATTTAACTTACTCTGTTAGTTTGTTTATATGGAATTTTCTAATTAAATTTTCACTAACTTTTGATCGAACTATTGATTGGAAATTTCGTATTTTTGCTTGGTGTTGATGATAAAATATGATTCCATGAAAAAATTTGTGAAATATTTGATAATATCGGGTGAATTGATCAACTTAATTTTGTTATGGAACAGTCTATTTTGCAATTTTGTTCATTCTATAACAGTATTTTTAAATAAATGCACAAATTAATTAATTTACAAAGACAATTTTTGTGAAGTGAATCATTTATATGAGCCTCTAGCCAAATGATATTTCAAATGTAAAGAAGTTTTAATACCTCAATGGATCATGAACGCGGCTTACAATTCTATGGATGGTAGATCGAATATCATTAGAAACATGAGCAAAAAAGCCAATTATTTTGTAAAACTTATGAATTTTTACCCTAAAAATATCCTTACCCTTATAAAACTAAAAAAAATAAGTAAACAAGATTTTTTTAAATATCACACTATATAGAAATTTCCGTAAAAATTCTCGTACTGTTGATAATTTAATACGATTTAAATAATAGATGCTAATAATGACAAAATTGAAAAAGTATAGTGTGAACATCTAAGTACACAAATGTAAAGGACAGTTGGTCATGTTAGAACTATTACTATTACTATTAGCAGAAAAATCCTCTTTGGGGTAAGGTTAAAATTCATTATCATGGACACTAAAGTATATTGTGATAAGTGAAAACTATTAAGAAATGGTTGTAATATGCGAAAATAGTTGAAGAGTAAATGAACCATAAAGTGTGGGAATTTGAAATTCTATCCCACTACTTCCGATTTCACTGTTCCCATCAAAGGTACACGCTCACTTAATCTTCAACACATTATAACCCCCTTTTATAATTTTAACTTATTCACTTCCTATATCTTTTTTTTCTTCTTTCTTCCCCCATTAAACCAAAAATATTCCTATAGTCGACATTTGACTCACCGTTTACAATTAACATCTTCTAGTATTCTTGTAGAGAGGTTATTTCTAGAAACTTTCAACCTAATCCTCTATACTGATGACTACAAACCACGAACTTATGAGTTCCTTACGCTTATATTCGACGCGTAATGCTTATACTGATACACTATACGGCATCCTTTAAGCTTTCAAATATATCTCTCCTTCCCATAAACATATTGCCAATTACAACAATATTCACCGACCACCCAATAGTCCAAAACATTCTTGACATCTACCACCCTCTCATTGTTCTCTTATCTGGCTTTCCTGGCCCACTGGAATTACTGAAAACGAATCTGCAGATCGCCATGCCAATGAATCCTTCAGTTTGACAATGATATGAAGACTTACTTCATAAACCTTATCCAAGAATCTTAGAGCAATATATGGAGCAAGAGTACGACAGCACTACATCAGATTCACCCATCTCCTTTGCCAAAGCTGTCACGTTCCTGTGTCTGTCACGCACATCCTTACTGAGTGCAAATAATACTCCACAGCATACCATCAGCAATTTAATCTGAAACCGTACCTCAAGGAGATAATCAACTGGTCGACAAAAATCAAGAAAGTCCTGGAGGTTATTAAAGTTACCAAGCTGCTTCGAAAAATATAATTAATATAGTTTTCGTTTTGTAATAGATAGGTAGCCGTTAATTTAACTCATTTATCTTTTGTTTGTTTTTTGTACCAACGAACAGCGCTGTCGAGATACGTTATACTGAAGTAGAAAAAACTTCACCTCATTATTATTATATGACCAACTTTATTATTGTATTATGTATATCAATACTAGAAATTCAATATGAGAAAATATTCTGCTCTTCCAAGTCAAATAATTATTATTGATGTAATAAATATTTTGTACAGTGAATTTTTTTAATCGGTGTATTTGATTTTTTTTAACCTTGTTCTCGAATCGCAAAATTATAAAAAATTGGAATTTTGGCATTGGGTTTATAAAATTCCAATGCACAATTTAATAAAATAAAAAACATATAGACTTATTCCCCCTTAAGGAAGAATACAGAATTTAAGAAAAAAGTAGAAAATGTAACAATAGAAAAAACTGACAGCTTCTATCTGATAGAATGTCACTTCAAACAAAAGCTGACTACATCAAATATCATTTTCATGTACTCAAACAATGATGGTTTTTTGAGAAATTTCCAAATGAATCGCTTATGAATTATCTCCGTAAAAGTTTGGAATCTGTAGAACAACAATGATTTTGGTTGCTAGGATTTTGTATTGAACTCACAACTGGTTCATCTAAGTTGCAATTTCTGGAACCGTTGGCGGTATTCATACTGAATACAATATTTACACTACCGTTACACCAACCCTCAGATTCACACTACTTGACATACATAAATTTATTTCTCTGAAGACGATAACTTGCTTATCGAAATGCAGTTATACTGTGTATTGTGAGCGTTGGTATATTGGCAGGTAGTAAACAGTAATTTCAGTATTATTATCAACAAGGTGCAAAAAGAATGTTTCCAGACTTCATATGAAATTCCAATCAATTTATATTGATAAGTTTTAAAAAATTTCTATTAGTAGGAAAAACTATGACTTCATATATGCACTGTATAATTGAACTCTCCATAATAAATTATACGTTGAAATTATTAAACGATCAGGCAACTAGCAAGATACATAGTGAAGACATTATAATAAAAGTAATATAGAAGCTAATTTATGTTTTTAAGATAAGATATAGCTCACATTAGATCCAACTATAAAGCTCATTTCTCAGTATATACAATTTGTATTTCCTATGTTTTTCTATCATATATCAATCATAAAAGTATGCAGAATTTCTCGATAATATGCAAGATGTCTGTTGGTCTCTATTACAGCCTACAACGACTGTGATAATCTACTCAACTATGATTATCATTATTTGTGGTTAAGGTCTCAACCACAGCTCGAGGCAATTCGAACAAAGTCTAGTTATTCGTTCAGGATACTCATGATAAATCATCTTTGGTATTGTGTAAAAACTGTGAATATATATATATATATATATATATATACATATATATACCAGGTCAGGTGGATAGTCTTTGCTGACTAGTTAGAATAAAAACCAATATATTGGGGTTGCAGCAAATTTTGGAATTTTGTACTCTTTATTAAACCAAAAATCCAAGGTTTCGGGAACTGTTCTTCTCATCATCAGGGAAACTGTAGTTGGGAACATGGCAATTAAACACCAAAGTGGACTAACTTTAATATATTTTCCGAGCTTTCGAATACTTCATTGTCTGGGACTGATATTATGATCAAGTACAATTTAATAAATATGTATAACAATAATAAAATTAACTTACAACAATTAAGATTTGCCACGTTCCCAATAAAAAACTACTCATAGAGTAGTAGGCAAAGAATTCTTTACAATTCATATATATATATATATATATATATATATATATATATATATATATATATATATATATATATATATATATAAATTTCTTCAATTTCTTAGACCTTTTGATATATTAATGCATCTAAATGTTCTTGATTTTATTTAATATAAATTTAATATATTTAAGATGTGGAAACCAAGGAAAAGAAATGCTACATTCCTAGGGACCAGCAGTTTTGTTTCAATAAAATTGACAAAGAATATTTTCCTTCTGGTTGATCGTAAATTTCACTTTATATCCAATATTAATAATAAAATTCTGAAGATAGGTATGCCGTTTTACGTTATAACGTTATAATGAATAATTATTTTCTCGAATAATTATTAACAGCACCTAAACAAAATTGAGATTTTAATTAATTTCAAGCTGCTGATGTTACAATCTTGAATACGCGATTCATGAAAATTATATTATATATATATATATATATATATATATATATATATATATATATACATAGTCTTGATCAGTCAATTTTTATGCTTACTTTAGACATAAGTTTCTAAATACTTTTGGTGCACTGAGGATTACATGAAAAATTGCAAATCTAGGGCAAAATGCAGTAAATGTAATTGCGATACGAAAAACGAACATGAAAATAAAAATAAATGCATTACAGAAGAAATGTGGGAGTATGGGAGTCAGATTGCAGAACCAATCGAAAACTATTACAAAATTTATAAGACAACAGAAATAAAAAGCCTATCTTTTAAATTGTTCGAGTTAAGTAAGGTTAGGTTAAGTTTTAGTTTACTGATCCTCTCTTGAATTGTTTGGTCGAGAACAACGGAACATAATTGTGTAGTTTGAAATATTGTGATCAAATTTGCGGATTATTTTTGAGTTTCTTTTATTTGGATTTTGGCTATTACCCAAATGGTAGTTTTAGAAAGTCATAGTGAAATTGATAAACTAAATGGTGGAATAGAATATACATTGACAGAATGCAAATAGAGATTAGTTTTGTTTTTATCATATTTTTTATTTCTCAATAGCCACTTCATTGTATTATACAATTATTTTGTTTATTGTCTGTTCTATGATTTGTTTGAACAAATAGCATCTGTCACTATTGGTTCATAACTGCTCTTTCAATTTAATGGTTCTTTGGAATTTTAATTGTTTGAAAATATTTGTAGAGAATCGTTTACCTGAACCTTGGCAGCGAAGGTTAATCTCCGAACAATTATGCAAATCATACCAGAGTAAATAAACAACGAGATACAAATAATATTTTATTGTCATTATGGAATACCAAACATTATGAGAGCGTAAAGTATGTCGTTAAATAATATGTCCTACTTTATAATGTGGATATACAGTGGGTGTCGGGTTTCGATAACTAAAGTTTTTTTTAGAAAATATGTTTGGTTTTAGACTAATCCTACGCAATCCATTTAGGTAATTTATTCGTTGAATTGCTTGAATTAGGATCAATGATTTTTCTGATTCATGTGCGAATTAATATAACAAAATTAATTGAATCCCATTAACTTCAACAAACATAATTTGTGTTCTGTTGTACTTCCGCACACAAAATTTCATTTATAGTGCGTAATGTAGCACAAGTTATTTGTTTAATCTATAGCAAACCACACTAGTAGGTTGCTATGAACAAACTAAATCATATGTAGGTAGGGTTAAAGCTCTGATAGGTTGACGACAAAAAAAATTATGACAATACCTGTAGGCTCATAAAATGATCAATTTTTAGTATTATCTTTGACTGTTAGTACACTGATAAGTGAGCAACTTGAAAAGTACTTTGAAAATCAGATTGTTCAAGAATCCCGAAAACATGAAAACTATGCAAGAATAAACCAACTAGTTATTGTCACAAATATATTTAACAGAAAGGAAAGCCTTAGGACAAAGTAAGTAGGGGGAGAACTTATGAAAATGCCATTATGTAACCGTCTTTACCCTAAATTTCGCATAATACCATTAGGATTTAATGAATGTACGTAAAATAAAACGGTTAAACGATGGGTGTGGTTAATACGTAATTCTGATGAATAGCTGCAAAATTAAAATTACAGAGTATGTATACGTGCAAATCAGATCCGCGTTTGTTTATATCATATTCCTCATAGTTAGAATGTTCACCCAGAAGCAATATTCATACTAGAATGTAGAATGCAATGAGTTCGTAAAGATTAATAATATATATATATATATATATATATATATATATATATATATATATATATATATATATATATATATATATATATATATATATATATATATATACACCTCTTTTTTAAGGTTTTTTTGTTGAATTTTAAAAGCACATAAAAAATGAAAGTAGTCGAAACATAAATATTATATGCTTTTAAACGAAATTTTAATTGAAAGAAACAGAAGTAATATACGCCATT
This sequence comes from Diorhabda carinulata, assembly GCF_026250575.1. Taxonomy (NCBI): domain Eukaryota; kingdom Metazoa; phylum Arthropoda; class Insecta; order Coleoptera; family Chrysomelidae; genus Diorhabda; species Diorhabda carinulata. Next base: position 32,889,552 of record NC_079460.1, on the reverse strand, counting down.
TTCAGATCGCTGCTGCCGACATTTCTTGTTTTATAGTGCTTATTTATGATGTCAGATCAGATCTGCGATTCTTTTTCTAAATGCATAGAAAGTTGAACCAATTGAAATTTATTGGTAAATCTGTGTAGTTTACAGACAAAATTCAATGAAGGACATGATCAAGTGCATGATGAAAAACGATGTGAACTCCTGCCTTACTGATAAACTGGTTCACGCGATTAAAGAGAAGCAAAACCGTAAGTTTACAATTAGTGCTCTTACTGGGGAATTTTCGCAAATCTCATGATCAGTTAATCAAAACTGAAACCGAATCCTACAGAAATTTGGTTGTAAAGTGTTCGATCATACTACATGAAGCCCGATAATGACGAGCTAAAAGAATATGTTACCACATGGTTGAGAACATAGGCGGTAGTTTTCTATTATATATATATATATATATATATATATATATATATATATATATAGAGAGAGAGAGAGAGAGAGAGAGAGAGAGAGAAATTTAAAAGTTTTCTTCAACTTTTTGAGTTAATATATATTCTTTTATTAAAACTTCTTGACCTCTTAGATTGATTTTTATTTGGATTTCAAAAGACTAATTTTTAATTATAAAAACAACCAATCGATGATGAAGGTGATCTATAGATCAAAATAAATTCTTTACCAACTAGGTTATAAATATGATTTTTATGGGATTGTGGCAATAAAATACCAAAATATACTCTTTTTAATATATATTCCGAGCTTCCAAATAATATGTATTCATCATCGGAGAATTAACCTAGAATTGTGGTGTGTTAATTTTGGAAAAAATATTAAATTCATATAATTCAAAATACAATAAACTCAATAATTATGTTTACTGTTATTTTGAATTTTCTAAATAATCAATAAAGATCTTTGTGTAATCTTGTGTTTGGTTTTAAATGTATTTTTGTTTAGGGATATAATATAAGTTTCATCTACAGTGACATATTGGCGGAAAAATTCAGTTAGATTATGTTTAAATATATTTAAACATTCATTTGAATTCCTAAGACAAGCGAGTTTTCGATCAGCATTAAGCAATCGCGGCAACTACTTTGAAAATGCTCTTCCATATGTTACCTTCCATGCAAAATCTTCTATATCCGTTGGGTTGAAATATTCATTTCATTAGCTACCCCACGTACTTTTAGTTGGCGATCGTTAAGTACAAGACACAAATTGTTTAAACTATTTCTGGAGTAGTTACAGTAAATGACGGTCCCAGACATTCAACATCATCTGTGATCAAATGGTCAATTTTCAAAAAATAGTTTTTAAGGATTAAGCAATTTCGAAATAATATTTACGTTACATTTTCTCGATTTCTTCAATTGTCTTTGCGTGTTCAATTAATAGTCTCCAAATTTACTCAACAACGAACACAGTTTTGTTTATATGAGTATTAAAACTAAACCTGTCAGATTTATGTAAAATTTTGACAGATGACATAACAAAGTGTTTTCAACTTCTGAATATCAAAATACAATCTACTTCACATGAATAATTTTACAATTTAAACCATAGATGACATTAATCTAGGAGATTATTAGAAATTACCAACAATTCTAAACTAATCAAGTCATTTTAATTTGTTTCATACTTTTTGATACACAATTAAACATATTTACTAAAAATTTTATAATTATTAAAAAAATCCTTGTATGTATGATAAGAATAGGTATTTCATATTTTCATGTATTTAGTTTTGTAAGTCAAATCTTCTACTCACAATTGCAAAGGAAATAGAATAAATTAGAAGAAGATGACCATATATACCTCAAAACTAATTGGTAAAACTTATAACACTCACTTTAACGTACACCAAATTTAAGATTGAATATGTAATATATATTACTAATAGGAATCTTAACGAAACTGTCAAAACTAATAATAGGGTAAATCCTGCAATTATATGCGCAGCTATTGAAGAAGCAAAAACTATATTAAAAAAAATAATCACCCCTAATAAATTACAAGCGACATATTCATAAGTAGCATAAACAAATATAATAAATTTACAAATAAAACAGTTCTGTGTCAAAATGTTAAACGTCTATCCTGAATATACGTACAAGGACTTTCACAACAGTTATCAAATTATTTTAATAAATATGAAAAACATGAAATTATAATAAAGGTATTATGAAAATAATTTCAGTGAGCTAAAATCTTAAACACGGATAAATATATATATATATATATATATATATATATATATATATATATATATATATATTGGAATTGTAGGTAACTTCAAATCACATAGTACATGTCTTAAATATTAACATTATAAATCAACGCTCACATTTTTTCTACAGGTGAACGTTTTAATATGCTGTAGTCATTCTCTTGAAATATATGTCAAACCATGTCCTATCCGCTTAGCGGCAACATTTGCAATAGTTAAATTACTTTTTGGAATTCTTTTCTAACATTCGAATAGAATATTTTCAAGATAAAATTTATTGATAAAGGTTAACAATACATATTTTGTACATAATAGATACCGTTTCGTTTAGTTTGACATTAAGGTCTTAATCATGTATTTTAAAATATCTTCATTAGATAGTTAAATCGCTAAAAGTAACAATAACAGTTTAACGTCGATAAAATCTCTTCTCCAATATTTTGTTAATATTTTTAAAAAATTTCGTTTCATACAAAGACTAACAATATTTATTTAATTTCTGAATTTTACAGTTATAGTTTTTCCAAAGAATAAATACTTCGTATGATTAGTTTCGTATATTCAACAATAATTTGTAATCCAACCATTTTTTTGTAAGATTTATATATACCGTGAAATCCCAAAAATAGTTCTTCCCTCGAATATAATCTCCCGCGCTCTTTTCGCCGAAATTGAAATCATTTTATATATACCCCCGTCATACGGTATTGCCCACGCGCTGGTAATGTACATTTTAAATTCTTGTTTAATGTACAGTATGTATTTATCAACTATTTTCACCATTTTAATTATATTATTTATCTTCAGTAATCATTTTTTTCACTAAAGGGATAATTTTTTTAAAAATCCTGATTTTAACCCCCTACCTGAAATGCATCTGTTTCGATTTGTAAAAACTGTACTATCGGGATTTTACGGTAATTAATTTTAACCCAGATGGCAACTATAGTTGCTTCAGAGTTTGATGGAATCAATCTTCACATTGGCTCTTGCTTTCCAGAGATTTTAGAAGATAGGAGGTAGGTAGGATAGTGTTAAATAAAATATGTAAAATATCTGTATTTATTCAGTGTCTTAACATGTTGAGGGGCAGAAATTTTAATAAATGAAAACCGACTTTACTTATATATTTTTTGAGCCATAGTTTATCTTAGACATATTTTTTCTCGATCTGTAGTTTATTCTAAGAACTGTCCACACTAAAAAATAATTCCCATGGTCATCTATTTTGTGTTGTTTTGTAATTGTTAATAGGAAGTTTTTCAAATTCAAAATGTCTAATTTTCCTATTGATAAATACTTTTTTGCGAAATTTTGGTAACAGCTATTTGGACTTTTTAAATCAGATGTTTTTATTAGCAAATCCCAATTTTAGACTACGAAAATTGAAATTTGACTGGTAATTGAAATAATTTTTAGAAACTTTATACCGTATGTAGATGCTGGTTGAAATTGATAAATGATTTCAGATATTATATATGTCGGAGACATAATATAAATACAAACTATCCTTATAAGAATGCTCGATTTAATTGGAAAATATTATTTAAATATTTTAGTTTAAGCTTAGCATTTTAAAACAAATCTAAATGAGCCACACTGTATATGAATTAATTAAGAGCAAATTAACATATTCGGCAAGAGTAACATTTGGTGAATCTATATTTGATAAGCAAACCATTTTACACATAATCATTCTCATTAGCATTATCCGTCATATCATGAATCTTAATATATCCACTCGTTTATAAGACCTCTGGATGGTGAGTAATAATTTAAATTGTAATTCTTTAATTGGTATATTAAATTACGCTGAATTTCACTGACATAGGTGTAATTTGAAAATAATTAGAGTACAAACTCTACAAACACTGTTTCAATAACATCACGAATCTAGTTGAAACTATCTTATTATATAAAGAATGTGTACAACATCAATTTTTTCTCTCTCTACTATGTTAGTATTGAAGCATACTTTTTTTGCTATAATAACTGAATATAAGAGGTTTATTGAGAAGTTTTTAGTATTGCTTTTTGTGAAAGGATTTATTTATCTATATAACACGATTCTTTCACATAATAATGGTAAGGTCTTTCTAAAAAAGTATATTTACAAAACGATCAGAAAAAAAATATGTAAATGGTGATGTATTTCCATAACTGTTATCTTCCTTCAACAAGCTGGGTGATACTGACTAAATTAAAAAAATAACATGAGAACAAAGGGAGGGAATAGGTTGCATAATAGATTGTAATTTAATCATGTAAGTAAAAAAGGAGCAAAGAAGCACTTAAACAGTGGAAAGAAGCCTGAAGTATTGAATACTGAAAATAATTCAAATGATGTGATTTTGAATTACACCATTTTATCAATTTATCTGAGGTTTCCAAGAATATTGTTATTCATACAGCGGTATTTGTAGTAAAATATTTACATTGTCATCACTGCACTGATAGCTGTTTTCTAATGAAATCAACTCACCCTTTTTTAATATGGATTAAGGGGTAAAGTTATTAAAGTGTTATTAAAATAATAGTTAAATCTATGTGGACGAAAAATATCAAAAAATGTGAATACTGCGTTAATTCAGGGTGCTCCTATCATATTCGTCTGAAAACGACTGCCTACCACATTTAAACTCACCACACCACATTTTCACTGTGTCATATTCCCCTAATGTATCCACAATATATTATTTTGTTACATATGTTCTGCCATTCAAGCTATTCTTAATCAAAAAGTTGCTGTTTTACTTCAATAGTTTCGATTAATATATACGATTTACTATAGAAAAAGATAGTGCTGAAGAATCATTACCTTCCGTTGGCACTGAATTTATTAAGAAGGAAGTCAATAAACTTTAAATTGACAGGTGTAGAAAACCAATAAGTTGTGGAAGATACATCAATTATTTAACATATTTAATGTATTTTACAGCTGAAAATAACTACAAAATAAACGCTTATTTTTAAAAACACCTTATATTGCTCAAAATGAACAGTATATTAATTATAGGACCTGATTAAAATGACCTTAGTGTGATCTATGCATATCTTTCAGATGTTGGAAAAACAAATTTTATAAAAATTCAACAACATTCGTAACAACCTAAAATACTATCACCTGCAATTGGACGGATGGATTTCAATTTTAAAAATAATTGAATTTCATCAATTCCATAAATCAATAAATCCCATATTTGTCTAATTGTTATTATAAAGGTTTTGAACAAAATAGTTGAAAATTACATTAAAAATGTATTAAACCGGAATTCTCGTTTAATTAATGTGAGTAATTTGTGGTTTGTTGCCACAGTCCCACAACAAAAAGTTTATAAACTAGTTAGCAAAGACTTTGTTCCAAATAAAAGAAAATGTGCCTATCATTTATATTTTTTTTTAGGTTTCATTTCCTCGGTCAAATTCCAAAGAAATTGAGGCCTTGGAATCAACCAAAAAGGGGTGATTTGTTTTTGTTATCAACGAACTAACTCCCTCTCTTGATAATGGCTTCAAATCGAGAACCGAAAAGTCGAGTTCATTGTTTATAATTCTGAGCGCGGAAATGAAAATTACCTGTATTTAAATTAATATTCAGTTTTACTCTGGAAATAATTGTCTACGCATCAAGAAAATATATTCTCAATTTAAACCTAGTGTTGATGCTATGTGTTATGTTGCTAGCTTTCTTCTATTTTTCATATTAAACCATGATAGTTCCTGTGTGAACTTGAAATGCACATGAGTAGTAGAGATATTGTATCACAATAATTTAATTTAATCTAGAACACTATCATTGAGTCATATAAAAACCATTTCAAACTATATGTTTAATTTAACTCTTTGGACGATTTTTATTGTTTGGGTAGCATTTCTGAAGCTGCCTCACAATAAAGAAACATCATACCAATAACCTGCCGTTGCCACGTAACATTATAAAACTATGGACGACGCTAAGAGCAAATTGTAGAACGATATCACGTAACTGAAATGACAATTTCAAGACAAAACCGTCCTAGGGAAACGAGAGGGAATGGAGAACATGTCGAGATGAACAGACAAGATTAAATAAATAGGTGACAAAGACGTGAACAAAATAGATATAGTTGAATATGGCTGGAGTTAATGAACGAAAGCTGATGAAGAAAAAAAGTTTTTCTGAGTATCCATCAACTTTTATTAAAACATTATTTTCTAACTGAGGTATTTCTTGCCTTCTTTCAAAATATAGTCGAGTTGTTTTACCTTTTTGTGAATATTTTCTGAACGTTTTGTGATATCTACGTTGGAAAGACACACTCTAGGTGACACATTACAATATACTGATGACTTTAGAGGTGGATATTTAAAAAATTAGATTTTTAATCCAAATGTTTTTTTAGCTATAGGTCTTCTGACCTAAATTGTATATAATTTCTATAGGAATTTAATTCAAAACTATTGTTAAGATACTGTAAATTTTTTTTGTTATTTCAAAAAAGCATCGAGAACATCCTAAAACACAGAAATTATAACAATGTTTGAATATAATATTCATTTTACTAGATTTCTACACTCACTATCCATACCATCAATTCACAATTATGTTTGAAGTTTTATTTGATGATATAATATTATAAATGTCACAACGCTAACTTAAAACACGTACAAGATCTATACATAAAAAAACTTGGGAAGCAATTTTTCCTGAAACTAAATTCTTTCGATATAAATGTTCACTTGTAGTTATATAGAAACTGTCTGGAAATCTACAGGTGAAATCTTACTATTACTATTCGATATTACTGACCACTCTATGAGAAAAAATTAGAGAGAAAAGACGCGGAAAGCTATACAAAGGTATTTTGTTTTTGCAGGACAATACCCCTGCACACAAATCTTATGTTGCCATGCAAAAAATTCGTGATTTAGTGTTTGAATTACTAGATTGCTCTTTGTGATGAATATTTCTAAGAAGCTAACTCGAAGTGAGTTTGAGAGTCCGTTATTCGGTCCTCCGAAAGACTTGCCAGTAAAAAACTTCCGACGTATGAAGATGTTCTTTGATGCTGTTTTAATGAACAGTATAATGTCGCCTTGAAGACTAATAACACTGATAGTTTTTCCAATGTTGCGAATATTGTAGCAACTAAAGTGAAAGCTTTGGATGATAAAGCTTCTATTTCAAGTGTGACAACCTATAGAATTGTTCAACTAATATGTGAATTGTGAAATACCAGATATTGATCCCAATATTTTAAGCAAAGATCAACGGTACCTGCTTGATATAAAAACTTATTTGTTCGTGAACCTCACTTACAGCTAATAGAGTTTTGAGACTTTAAATAAGTGTGGAACACCCTTCAGATGAACATAAAATGTTAGTTTCGTTCATTCTTAAATCATACATGCCTGTATTGTTCAAAATAAAGAAAAGCAACTACTTTACAGATGACCCACATTTTGGAAGTTATAAAATCTACTAAATTTCTCTACCAGAAAATATGGTTCAAATAGTTGATAATGTGATCGAAAGAAACGCATATTTCGTCCATCCTGAAAACTTGCTACTTAGGATGATAGTAGATCAAAGGAAGCATATCAGAGAGTTAGGGTTCAGAAGAATCCTAAAAGCAAGAAAGTTAGCCTCTAAAGCAGAACCAATAACGTATTTTAGACCCCCGAAAATTAATTTTGAGGCAAACGATTATACTGAATTAATTGATTGGAGTACGAGTGCGCTTACACCACCTCCATTGTTGGTATCTGATGATGAAATTTGGGCTAAAATTACCGCCGGTGAAACGGCTGACGAATGGAATTTTGGTTAATTTCCATGCCATACGCAAGCAGTTGAACGCTGCGTAAAATTAGTTACTGAAGTTAGTCCACTTTGGTGTTTACTTGCCACGTTCCCAATAAAAAACCGCTCTTATTTATCACACTCAAAATATTGTACTCATTCCTTTTTAATCCTAATTAATAAAAAGGAATTACAATGTAGTGCTTTATTTATTTTTATCTGTATTCAATTAAAGAATTATTGGGTGTAATCTATTTACAGTTCTGAATTCTGTTTATTGAAATTATTGGAAAAATATGTATTGCCCTCAATTTGAAAAAACAATGTACTGCGCTCATGATTTATTATTCTTATTATGAGTGATTTGTGCTTGCAACTGCAAGGAACTATTGACATGTAATCAAGGTTAGTGAAATTAGGTTCTGAGAATATAATTATCTTTTAAAATAATGTAAGTGAATTTTCATTTTACATGTTTATTATTTTCTTTTTTCCTGTAAGTTTTGTTTGTATAGAAACATTTTTATTCTAATATATTCCTTCAGGCAAATATCTCTAATCTCTGTAATTTTAAAGCTATTAGAAAAGCTACTATATAAGAGGCCCAAAAGAATCATAGAAGGAAGAGATATAATTTCATTTGAATTCCGAAAAAGCCGTTTAAATGAAAAACAAGTTCAAAACATAATGTATAAAAAGTTATTAACTACAAAACATTATATTATATTACATTGGTATGGAATTCCTTGATGATCATGGTGATGAAATGAGTTAAATAATTCCTAAATGTAAATTGGCGAAATAAGTTCTGAAATTTTATCAATAAAAAACAATTTCACACATAATTACCAATATACCAAAGCTCTTACGATCCAAATAACCCGTAGTAATAAGATGATGTAAACCCTTTTAGAACCACGGTTACAGCTTGCATAATCAATGCGTTGTCGTTATGTAAGATCCAGGCTGTCTTGCCAGTTATGGTCTCTCATAGAAAATGCATGCCCTCAGTTATTCCATAACGTCAACATAGAACTGTCTGGTCCCCTATTTGGGGATTTGGAGTATTTTCGCTTTTATTGGATGTTCCCCACCCATTTCTAGCTACCACCAAATTTTGACTGTTCTGTGAGTCACAATCAAATATAAAGATTGTGTACATTATGACAAAGTTTGGAAATATGCGAAACAAGCAGAGTTGAACTCGATCGAGTTACGTAACTTAGTTGTTAATTAATAATTTCAGTGGAATCAAGTACGTAGACAATCTATACCATATAATGTGAATGAAACGATAAAACGAAAATATGTATTCGACATGGCATGCGAAAAAACAAGAGCGAACTGATTTACTAGATCTTGGGCTCAATTTGAGCCATATTTCATAAGACACATCAATGGAGAACTAATGTTACGAGAACCAGTAACTATTTCAGTAAATTTCCTGAAATGTCTCCCTGGAATATTTAGTTAATGTCCATATAAAAATGTCTAGCAAAGTGGAAAAGAGGTAGCCATTTCTCGAATACATTGAGCTATTATGTATGTTATAAGTCGGCAAGCTTGACAAAAGGAATTAGAAGTCAAATTGGCAAACATGTTACAAAAATTGGTGATGCAAGAAGGAATAGTGTATGAATTATTCGAAACCAAGAAATTTATCGATGCTTTCAATAAATAGGAACATTTCAATATTTTAGAACAATCAATTTAGAGTATATCTTAAAAAATTGTAGTAATTATTGTCTTTTTACATACATTTTATGCTTCGTGCTTAAATTTGCTCTTTAATATCAGTGATCTCTAGGCCTAATCTTCAATTCTCCACAAAAATTTTTAAGATGATAATCATAAAAAATTTGCTACCTGATTACAACGATTTAAAAACAGAAATAAATAAAAGAATAAACCATAAATCAATGAAGAAATGTTGAAAATTTCAATACATGAACGTTAGTTAATTTATAGTTCTAATTAGTCTAATTATTCGTTGTATATAACAATGAAGTGAAATTTTTATGATGATGGTTTTAATCAATAACATAGAAAATGAATTTATTCATTACTTCACGATCTACTTACTATATGAATAAAATGACGTTTGAAAATATTAAAAACTAAATCATTGAAATCAACATTTAGTAGTCACGCATACTAAAATTCAACGATAAGATTGATTCTATTTACCCCAAATAAACCTATTTCAAATTATTAAACACACATTTCAAACAAATGGAAAACCAGACAAGATAATATTTTTCCCGTTGAGCAAATTTCATGGGAAGTATCGATATTAAATTATTAATCCTAATTTGGCACATTCAGTTTTCAAAACAAATGACAATCAAAACATTTACGGTCGAACGGTTTGATGAGCATCCATAGTTTCATGCTCGATGTATCGTCACAGTCTACTGCACCTGGAATGTGGTCTTCTGGTCTTACTACAATTTGCTTATCCAGTCTCCTGCTTTGTTCTTCGTATAATAATTTCATTACGACAGTAGCATTTTGCGGTCTAATCAGAATTTAAAAAGCCAGGTTATTTATATCATAAAATAAATCGCTTCATTAGATAAATAAATGTTCTATTTACAAAATACAGAATTCTAAACGTAGCAATTCAGTATTTACTTGAAAATTCCTTTATTTATCTATTGTCATATTATTTTTCAGTTATCCACCGTGCATGTTTTTCATTCGTGAACAATGCGTTCAATAAAACTATTGAAGAAGAGTACAATTCTACGTTTGAATTCATTATACAATGAAATTTTTGATAATGATTTTAACATAATAAAGTTAGGCATTAAATACATAATTGCAATTAAATACAGTAGTATGCTGGAATCAGTGAAATTTTTTTACTAATATCCATATGAATAAAATTGGGAAAATATAATTTTACCGCAGACACAAAACTACATGTACGGTTTGAGAGATGCAATCCCCACTTGTTTTATATTGCAAGAATGTCTCAATAAGAATGGCTCTTGGCCATATCTCGGGAACCGTTTATAGTACAGCTTCGGGAAAAAAAAAATTATAACAAAAGTGACCTCGAGAAAAACCTGAAAATTATTTACAGAGTTGTAGGTCCACCACCAGAAGGCGTAATTAAATACCAAAAATTATAAAATAAATAATTTACAAATTTTGCCAAATTACGATGAATTTAAACTATGATTATCGTATTCTTCAAGAAATTAAGCGTATATTTGATTTTACAAGTTTTAGTCTATCTCTCAAAATAAGAGGTGGGGGGACATTAGCAACAGAATAGCGAAATCCGAATGTCGATATTTTTTTCGTATTACGAGATATCCTAAGAAATGTGTAAATTTTTAGCATTTTCCTTTAAACATAAATTACTACGGTTTGACTGAACGGATTTTAAGATTTTTTGACTCCTCAAAATTGTCTTTCCTTGTTCTATTAATAATAGTTCCAATTATTACGTCAATATTACGCTATTATGCTGTCACCGGGAAACTGCGTTATGGAAGTTAAAATGGAAATATATAAAAACAAGTAGTGGGCCATGGAAAAAACAAAACAAAAAGATATGTCTTGTGTCAAATTAATAAACCTAGTAATTTTTTCATTTACGTGACATTGCGATTTGTGTGCATTGAATTCGATATAAAATTTACTTAAAAGTTATATCTAAGATGATTCTTACAAACGAAGAAGCATTTGATATGATAGGCATTTACTTTGAATGTATGAGAAATGCAGCTGTTGCGGCTAGGGTATATGCTATACAATATCACCAAAGACTTCATTCCGGTAGCAGAGATTTTCGTCGACCCATACACCGTTTAAGAACGACTGGAAATGTAAATCTTCCAGTATTTAGAAGACAAGGCAGAGGTCGTTCAGAGGAAAACACAATAAATGTTTTGGCATATGTGCAATTTAACCCGCATGTAAGTATTAGAGCAATAAGTAGAGACTTGGGAATAAGTAGAACCACCGTTCAACGTATTTTGACAGGACATAGGTAAATTATGATGTAAAAGGATATGTTTCTTAAACAAAATATACCCGCATAATATTATTTTTGGGCATGGTTATATGTTAACATAATAATTTATTTATCATTCCGGAAAGATATTTAATAGGAAATTATATTTCTTTTAGATTTCATAATTATCATATAGTACTGCATCAACAATTGGTTGATCGTGATTACGACAGAAGGTTGGATTATTGCAACTGGTTACTACATATGGTATATGACGACCCTCAATTACTGTCACATATTTTGTGGTCAGACGAAGCTACATTTAATAGTGATGGTACGGTTAACCGGCATAATATGCACTATTGGTCACCGAATAATCCACGATGGATGGAAAAGTTCAGTATCAGGGGCAATGGTCGGTGAATGTATGGTGTGGTATTGTAGATGGTCAGATAAATGGACCTTTTATTTTTGGCAACACAATTAACGGGGAACTCTACCCAAATTTTATAAGGAATGAATGACCACTTCTTCTAGAAGATATATCACTAGCAACTCGTAGGTCTATGTTGTTTCAGCACTATGGGTTTCCTACGCATTTCTCCAGACAAGTTAGAGAATTTTTAAATAATGCTTACCCTGATAAGTGGATAGGACGTGGAGGCCTATTTTTTGGCCAGCCTGGTCACCAGACTTAACCGTCTTAGATTTCTATTCCTGGAAACGGATTAAAAACCTTGTTTATGCACTTAGACCCACTACTAGAGATAACATGATCGAGAGAATACGAAACGCCATTCAGAGTATTTCGAGAGCAGAAATTGAGACTGCTGTTCAATCTACTCTTCAAAGAATAAACGCTTGTATCGAAAATGATGGGCGAAAATTTGAACATTTAGATCGTACCTTAAGTTATATTTCCATTTTAACTTCCATAACGCAGTTTTCCGGTGACAGCATAAGTAATATTGACATAATAATTGGAACTATTATTTATAGAACAAGGAAAGACAATTTTGAGGAGTCAAAAAATGTTACAATCCGTTCAGTCAAACCGGAGTAATTTATGTTTAAAGGAAAATGATTAAAATTTACACATTTCTTAAGATATCTCGCGGTTTTTGCTATTCGGTTGCTAATTTGGTCTACTTTTATATTCTTTAATTAAAACTGCATGTTTCCATTTAACATTTTTCAAGGATAGCTAGATTTAAAAAAATAGCGCCCTCTAGCGTATACGTTACTCATAAGGTTGCTTCGAAATTATAACTCTTACATTGGTAGAAAGTTTGCATAGATAGGTTAAGTAGAACTGGACTTACAGGCCTTTTTGTCATAATAAAGTTCCAGCTTCCCCCCAACTCTTATTTGAAGAGATAGACTAAAACTTGTATAATCAAATATACGCTTAATTTCTTGAAGAATACGATAATCATAGTTTAAATTCATCGTAATTTGGCAAAATTTGTAAATTATTCATTTTATAATTTTTGGTATTTAATTACGCCCTCTGGTGGTGGACCTACAACTCTGTAAATAATTTTCAGGTTTTTGTCGAGGTCACTTTTGTTATAATTTTTTTTCCCGAAGCTGTACTATAAACGGTACCCGAGATACGACCGAGAGCCATTCTTATTGGAACACCCTGTACAATAATTTTGGATTCTGAAAAATTAATATGATTAAAATCTATTATAATGCGTGGCAAAAAAATGGTTGCTTCAAAAAAAAGTTGACGCTGTCTCTATAGATAATTGAAAAATAATTGGGGTTTGCTCAGTAAAATATTTTTGTAATGCCATCCTAATTCAAGATAAAGTTCAATCTATAAACCTTGACGCTCGCGCCATTGCTAACGCTGTCGCGATGAATTAAACAGATTACGAAGTGTGATTTATAAACACAAACGCCTCACGCTGGGATATGGCCAATTTGTATGTTCGACGCTCGCGTATACAGGATCGAAAAGGTATACAGTGTATGAGGAGAGCCCGGTAGACATTGTTGGATTGCTCTTGGAAATTATTCAAAATTACCAATACCAAGTTTAGGATATTTTAAAAGCTGTAGATTTTTCTGCTAGCATGCAAATGAAATGTCTAAATACGAAAAATATTTTGTTGTTATGTGAAATTACATTCCGATTGTTCCAAATAGGAGCAGCCAAATCAATCCCCAGCGACAATGGAATGTCAAAAACTTTATAAATAGCGAACTTGACAGTAACGCGATCGAAAGCAACAGCTCGGGCGCGAACGTAAGAGTTACAGAGCCAAATTAAATGGTTTTGAAAAAAAATTTTTACGATGTGGCGAAAACTACTGACAATATTATAATGAGCTTGTATATGAATATGTTTTGGAAGCTGATATATTTCAGGAATTTGTTTTTATATCTGACTCTCATAAAGGGTGGTAGTTACATAGTTCGTACTAAGTAGTTGTGAACATAACGCTTTTTGGGTTTGATTTAATAATAAAAATTTCAAGTGAACTTAACTATCACTTAATTTTACACCAAAAAGTTACTCTTGGTAAAGCTCGATAAATCAAGTTCCTTCAAGTACTTGGAGAATACTTGAAGACCAACAGCTACAACATTACTTTGTTAGAATTTCTGGAACCGTTGGTGATATTCTTAATTAACACACTGTTTACACTACACTACACTCGCAAATACACTGTCTGACGCGCGTTCAATAACCAAGACTGAAGAAGAAGAAGAGTTTACCTTCAGATAACTTGGTTATCGAAACGCGCGTCAGAGAGTATAATTGTAAGTAGTAATGTATTGGTAGTGTGTTACTACTATATATATATATACTATACTATCGATTAGAGTTGGTTTTTGTGATATAAGAAAGGACAGTCCATAATCAAGATTTCTTAAAATGTATTATTTTTTTACCTACAGGGAAACTTTTAAGGTTTGTTTAACACCTATTATCAAATATCACATTACCAACACTCATTTAAAGGTAACGTTTGGGCAGATTTCGGTAACATTCTACCTGGAAATGTAATTGTCGTAATCACTTGGATTTTTTAAACTTTCGCTCATTCGAAATATTAGGAAACTTAACGCGAAACTAGGGGATCCCTATTTGTTATACTCGAGATGCTATCGACAACTGTTTCAATGTTAGAGAGGCTTTTGTATTTCTGTTTATAATAGTTTTTACATTTCAAAATTGAAATAGATAATGAAACTATTTTAACTAAATTTCCTAAACATTTTCACGAAAGCCATCATACAAACATCATTTTTAAGTTCATAATTTCCAATACAACATATTATAGATTTATTAGTGTCAATACTTGACAGAGTATTTTCCTCCTCTGTAGTTATAGCATTCAGTTCGCTTGCTCTGTTTTAATTGACATAATTTTTGTCATGAGTACAAAGAATATTTTTTAATGGAAAACCTGTCCATTCCAAATTATCGAGAAAAATCATTCAATAATCAGATAATTTCGCAAAACCCACCGAAAACAGTACTTGTTATTACATGTATTTTTATATTTAAAAGCGATAGATATTTTGGCGTGACTAATACTACAAAATTAAAAAATGAAGGTGAAACTATTGAGGTGTTAATTGAGATCCAGTTGCATACTGTTTTATTTTCAATCAAATATTCCGTATTAAAAATGCATTGAACCAATAGGTTAACATCTCACAATTCCTGTTCGAGCCAATCCTTCCTTTTCAGAAATATTATTATTTGAATAAAACTGGATATACGAAAACAGTAAATAAATATTTGTGTAGGTTTTTATGTATTCATAAAATATCTTTGCTAATTTTACCTAACGGTAAAATTAAACGTTAACAAAAGTAATATATCATTTTAATTTGACTTTATCGATAAAGAATATTTTTATCAATATAAAAACGCATATATCTACAGTCAACACTGAAGAATTTAAATGCTTTGCGGATTTATGATTGTGCTGAATATATTAAAGGAAGCATATTTCATTTTCAAGTATAAAACCCAGAAGAAACCAAACAAATCATCAATGCAACCAAATATACACGTACTTGTCTATAAATTTGAGAGATTGCACAGGTCAACACAACAATTATTTTGAAAACTCTTCTCATTTTTTCATTTGTAAATTTTTCCAAGTTAAATGTTATTGTTTTTGCATCACTTCTAGTTTTGGTGCAATGTGATTTTCATTGATGGTGTAAAGTCATTTAACGGTGTAATAAATGTTAATGTTACGTAATTAGCATGTCTTCTATTTACAAGACCACTAAGAGCAATGATCTAGTGCCGGTTTCACCTCTCAGCTGGAATTGGCTGTCTTTCTTTTGTTCCTGGTAACGCTTTCTCTCAGTCTTCACCAACTAATTTCAAATTGTCTTATCTAATGCCGTTAAGGATTCAAATTAAATGTAAAACATCATTTTTTTGATATCAGGTCCGACCAAGACACCTTCAGTTTAGCTTTTGAAAGGCGTGTAGACATTTTCCAAAGATACTCGAAATACGAATTGTATACCTTTAGATAAAACTTTCACAAGCTTTTTCATGTCTATGTTATGTTCTCTAAAATATCATATATAGTTTTAGCCTTCTAGAAAACATAATAATACGTTAATACTATACTATATACTATACTTTACATAGTCGTCAAAATGAAATGAAACATAATCAATATCGAGATTTAGATTATTAATTGTAGTCTCATTAAGTTTGAATTATCTTAATTAATATTAGACAATTATTATTAATACTCATTCGAGTATTTTAAAATATTTTGAATATCTAATTCTACTAAAAGTAATTCCCTACGTAGGCCTCCATATATATATATACATATATATATATAAATGTCATTAAATGTCAATTTTCGAAAAACTGATAATTTTATATATAATTTAAAAAAAATCGAGAGTTTGAAAACAATAAATTGAGCTAGTATATATATATATATATATATATATATATATATATATATATATATATATATATATATATATATATACTGTTTCTCACAATTTTTTTGCACCATGGTTAGGAGAATTGCCTAGAAGTATTCTTTGCTTTATTTTTAACATACATCAGGGCTCAAATTTTCTGTGTCTGTCATAGAGTAAAAATTTTTAATCTGTAATAATACTCTACCTCGAAAATACTCAAAATGCCTTTGCCAGATACCTTTTCAAACATTTAACGCATACCTGACCATATATTCATTTCAGGTTTCACATAAATAAAGACAATTTCGTTAGTTAACTACAATCATAACAGATAAATTGACTGCCGCCTTCTTGATAAAATTACAATTGCTGAAGAAATGTTCAAGAAGTGACAAATAAATTGACAGAATCTTACTTGGTGTTAACACATTTCCTAGATAATTGTAAAAACGGAATATGCTCCGAACGATCCTACAAAATTCTAAATTTTATCTGAATAGTTCGGAAATAGACGCGGTATTTTAAAGTTTGTTAATTCATTGCTTTAAATTTGATCACTTTATCAGTGATAAAATTGTGATCCTGGATCAGATAGATAACTTATTAGGTCATTGCAGATTTCAACCAATAACGAGTTTTCGAACGTCGCGTTCTGTTTTCCGATAGAAGAAATTTTACCTCCAAAAACCTTTTATTTCTATTACTTAGTATCCTAACATAAATTTCTCACTTTATTTTTTGTTTATATCTCTATAGTTTTCCTGTATTTATAATCTTCTAGTCACGTGTATAATACATTCCAGACATTTAATAATTACTATATAGTAAAAATTTTACACTAAATTCTAATAGCGATAAGTACTTTTCTGTTAAAAATCTAAAAAATACAAAAACCGCAAGTCTCGGTAACCTGTCAAAGATTAACCATAGTGGGAGTTAATAATGTTTACAGATAAAAAAACAAAAACAAACGAAGCAACCCACAGCTAATCGCATTTACCTACTTGAATACTAGAGAAGAAAGGATTCTATATGACCCCATTATTTAGATAAGTTTCCAAACAACAGTGGATATGATCCGAATTGCTATATAAACATTCAGATCATGATCGGGTTAACTCAATCATAGTTCGAGAAAAGCGCTTTTGTAATAAATAGGTAAAAAAATCGAGCAAAAAAACGACCACAAAGCGTTTTTGACGGTAGCGAATGACCAAATACCGAAATGACAATTTTTCGCTTTGTGTCCGTTCTAGTTGACCACGACGATACTATTGTAGCTAAAAACGATAATACGAGGAAAGTGTTTATTGAAAAATTTGGGAATATCGTTGATAACATCAATTATCGGAGTAATTATTTTACGAATAAAAGGTATAAAGAGGTCGACCGAAAAGTGAAAGAAAGCAAAATGCTCTTGTCGTCAAAACAGGAGGAGACTGAAAAGGTATGATATAATAATTGGGAAATATTATGAAAAGGTAATTGAAAAGCCCAGAAGAACACAGGATGGATATTTTCGATTTATTGTAAAACGGAGGATTTTTAGCACTATTGAAGCTGCTCATATCTCAACTAGACACAAACAAACAAGAGGTATTCTACTTCTATTTCTTTAACATATCGGTGTAATTATTTACTATAACGTTTTTTCTCTGCTACTTTGAAAATTTTTCATAATATTTACATGTTACCCCACTGAATGTTTGTTGAGCAATACAGAGTTAGTAAAAATACAGAGTTAGTTATCTTTAGAAGGTGTAGCACCCTAAATCACTACCACACAATAATATCATCTCGTGTTGCCAGATCAACATGTAACTATTAGAAAAATAGTTGAAGATAGTGGTCTTCCATACCATTTGTTACATACTTAACACACTGTTTACACTCCCACAACACCAACACTCACATTTACACTGTTTGATGCGCGTTTCGATAACCAAGTTATCATCTTGAAGGTCAACTTGAACTCTTCTCTGAAAACGATAACTTGGTTATCAAAACGCGCGTTAGACAGTGTAATTTGAGTGTAATGGTAGTGTAAACAGTATGTTCAGTGCTGATGACTAAATGAAGCACTTAAATCTTCTTCATTTTTGTCATAATATCTTATAACTGTGATTTGTCTTTCTTTTAATAAAAATGAAAAAAAAAAATTCACACATTTTGTCCGAGTCACATACTATGTAAATGGATAATATTCGCTGCTAGCCTAAAATCTGTTTATCGATTGAATAACAGAATCTCTCTCCATAATACATAATTTAAGCTTTTTTATCTGAAAAAATGTATTAGACAGAACATCTTTATGTTATTTGCTTAAGTTACTATTACATGCATTAAATTACAATATGCCTAATCGAAGCGATTAAAAAGATTTTATAAATGCCTTCACGAATAAATGTTGATGCGCTACTGTTAGGAGTTTGATTAATATTAGTAGACATAATTGCAAATGGTTTCGAACAAAATATGCGATACCATTTAAAATACCTGTTTTGATGAACAGAAGCACACAATAATTAATTGATTTGCATAAAAAAAGGTACAAATAGAGATCGTAAGTTACAATGTTGCCTGACTAGATACGATAATGAAACTACCATGACGGAGCGGCGGAAGAACATTCCATAATCAGAAGCTTTCTGAACGCATAAGATATTTTCTTGTGAATAAATTGCGAATCTTTTAAATTCTTCGACATTCGAAATATACTGATAATTATAATCTTCTAATTACTCTAACCCACAGAGAGTGAATGTACGTAAAACATTCCGAAGGCTATACGTATAATATTGGCTATTAAATACTAAATGCTTAGAATGAAAACAAATTATTCTTAAGTAGTCTAACCATAGAAGTATGAGAGGAAACACAAGCACTTGATTCGTAAATAGAAGCCCGAAGTATGGTTAACTTATGGTAAGATATAATAGAGTGTATTAGTCTTGATCATAGATCACATCTTGTATAAAGATGTTTCGTTCAGTTTTCAACTTAAAAATAGTTTAGTTTAAATACAAAGCTGTTTGTGGATATTGAACTTGAACTGTAGATTGTAGTGTTCGGGAAATTCTTGCCTTGGTAGCTAATTCCACAGGTTTGCACATCTCCAAAGAAAGGAGTCCCGATAAATTGACGTTCTGGTCGTCTGCAGGCGAACTCGGTGTTCATGAGCCACGTATGCCTTGCGAGTAGGTCTTGCAAACCCTAATCTAGGTGTAATTACGTTGGTCAACTCGGGAGAGCATATGCCATGGAAGTATCGGTAAAAGGTAGCCAGGTCAGTGACCTATGCTCTAAGCTGTCCAAGATTCTGATCAACTCTGTGTCCCCTATAAGCTGAATTGATCTCTTATGAATTGAGTAGAGCATCACACTTTGCAAAAAAACGGCAGCCTGGGTCTTTTCTGCATTGAACTCAATCAGATTGCTTCCACCCTACTCCAGAATGATCTTAAAATCCGTATTGATGGTGATGATTTGTTGCTGTCTACGGATTTCGGTGTTAGCCGAGTTTAAAGGTGTGACTGATTTGAACTACGACACCATTTTTATCTAGTATATATACTTGATATACAGGAGAAAGAAGGTAGGTGACTCTCCGATTTTTATGTTCCAAATAGTACATTTAATGAAATGACCTAACCTAATAAATAGTATTCTAAATTTATAAAAATAAAATTTAGTTACTTAATATGTATAAGAAAGTATCAATATTAACAATTTTCTGTGTAACAATGATGATAGTCATGCATTTTCAGTTAAACTATAGATCCCGGAGCCTTGAAACTTAGATTCGGAACTTGAACAAGCTTGTCAAAATAAATGTAAAAAAAACAAAAGTTTTGATCAATAGATTCTCATTAATTAGAGGTAAAATATTATAAAGTGCTCATTAGATTGGATCAAACTTTAATCTCACTTAAATTTATAGAGTATATTGGTGCCTCAACAAGAAAAACAAAGACTTGTGAAAAAATATGTATAATTGTTTCATTATTATAAAAATGAATATCATTCCATATTATTGAAAATTACTAACTAACAATCAAATGATAAACGTCACAAAATCTTTTAGCTCTGAAAATATTACAAGAGTTCATAAATCAACTTAAAATTAACTCAAAATTCCATATTTCAAACGGCTTCCACTTGTTCCGTATTCTATCGCAAGAAAAAAATATACACCCCACAAAAATTATCGCATCACTGGTATTTTAGGATATTTTTAATTCTTAATTTTAGTTTTTTTGGAACAATCTGTATATGTATCAACTTAATAGATATTTCTGGTTTGTTATCATAGGCAAAAAAATATTACAATTTCTTACAAATTATTTGGAAGCAAAATTGCTAGTATATAGGCTCTATCATGGTTTGGAAGGAATTTCTTTCGAGGGTCGCACGGAGTTAGTACCAGTGAATGATGGAAGACTAAATGCTGACAGTTACATAAATAATATCCTAGAACCCCATGTAGTGCCCTATATGCCTCATATCGGTGACAACTCTGTGCTAATGCACGATAATGCTCGTTCACATGCTGCTAGAGTGGTTCGGCTGTAATTAGAAGATGTCGAGATACCCACCCTGAATTGGCCTGCACGTAGCCCGGACCTTAACCCAATTGAGCGTGTCTGGGACCATCTAAGATGACAAATTCAGCAACATCTGACACCAATAAGAACACTAGATGATCTTCAAAATGTTCTTTTTAACTTCTGGTAAAACATGCCGCAAGGATACGTCCAGAACCTGTTTAGAAGCCTTCCAAGACAAATGGAAGCTGTAATTAGAGCGAGGAGCGACAACACACACTATTAGAAATTCATTGGCTAGTTTTAGTTTAAGCACCGTTCATTTTTTTGTATAGATGTTTTGTATAATTTTTTCTGATATTATCTATGTTTTGGTAAATCAAAATTTTTGTCCTCTGTAGATTAAACTGATATAAAATAAATGTTGTAGAAGGCGTATCTATTGGTGCAACACATTTAAAATATTTAAAGAATAATGAGTGATGCGATAATTTTTGTGGGGTGTATACTACTACATTTGGAATATAAAACTTATTTACAGAGCAAAATCGGGTGAGCTCTTTTCTAAATAATTGATTAATTGAAGCGTTTCTTAAATTGTGCTTGATAGGAACCAAAACAATTGTCTCTGATACTTGTTCTCAATTGTTATGGCAATGGCGTGGTTTATTATTCTTATCCTTGATACAGGAAATGGAAGATACAGACAATCAATTTTCGTTAATTTCATTTATAAATAAATAATATGGTTTTACAGAAGAACAAATGACAATTATTTATAGACAGGTGGGTTTTCCATTCACAAGTCTATTAGTGTGAAAATAACTTTTAAAACTATATCCAATGGTCTTCTGTCTAAAGGAAATTGATAACTGTCACATTTTCAGGAAAAATCGAAGTCGCGGCATATAACGACAAAATATTCATTTTTTCCATTGGAAAACGATCAAAATCCAGTTTGAAAAAACAATAAAGTAAATCAAATTATAAGTATCAATTTTTAGCTCATGCGCCTTTTGCACTTCCTTTATTGTAGCAACAAGTGTGACAATAATTAATAAACGTACAAATATGATTTCCTAGAATAATTTATATAACGAATTTGATGATTTTTGTATTGGTTTTCCCTTTTAAACAAAATGCATACGCCCTAGAACCAGCTGTCTATTCGTTAAATTATTACATATTTTTAGTTTATGATTCATTACTTCAGGCCGTATAATTTTATTATAGGTAATATTTTATGTCATCGCTCTAATTTGAGTCTCCTAGGTTAGAAGTTAGTTGCCTATAGATAAATTTTGAAATGAGATATGCGTACAAAATGACATTATTCTTTTTACACCTTTTATAGGACTAGGTTAATTAAAACGAAAAATACCATAAACATGTATGCGTGTTATAGAAAATTGAATGGGCGATAGAAAAACTACAACAAAAGAATAAATCTGCATTTTCATCTAGTCGTGTAGGTTGGTCTTAAAGTATTTATGGGAGGAGCTGTTCAAATATTCAATATCCATGAGTTATGGTGAATACTTTTTTCTAGTTACATCAGTCGACGTTATTTCCGTACCGAGATTCAATATACAATTTAAATAACAATAATATATCTGCTAACTGACAGATCAGCAAGTGAATATAATCATCAGACAGTCTGTTTATTAATAATTACAATCAATTTTACATATTTATGTATATAAGTATTTGAATGGTGAATGATTTTATATCTCTTTTAACGAATCACATTGAATACTACTTGTGTTTTGATGCTGACATTCTACAATTTAATAGAAAAGTTATTCCAGAAATGATTTTAATCCGAATTTGGGGTCAGAATTAGATTCTCATGTGGAAATATTAATACAGAGAATGCGCATTTTTAAAGGTTTCTTATTTAGTTAAATCATCTTTTACTGCAAACACAAACAGTATACGGATTTTTCATAAAACTGGAATTTAACGAAGATTACGTACAGCCTGCCAGGTTGATGTTGCATGAGGGTGAGACAAGACCTGACCATTGAGGCAGCGGAATGTCACAGACGAAGAAAACCTAACCCTGACCGTGTTTCATAAGTAATGTCGATTTTTTATGTGAAAATTCTTACTACGAGTACAATTGCCTTACTTTCTTCTAATCATAATACGATATAAATATGAAATTTTAGTATTGTTGAGAAATTATTGGAAACAAAAGCTTAAAGCAGTCTTGGCAATAAATAAAATATATGAAATTGAAGAGGAAGAGTCACTGAACAAACGACGAAGCATTAGTTCAACAGTGAAAAGAGACGCAGGTCGTGCTCCTGCATGGAATATCGAGGTTACAAGGGAAGCTATAGAAATCCAACCTAGTACCAGCACTCCACGATTATCGTACTGTCTTGGACCTTCTAAAGATATTATACATCGCCATTTAATATCATTAGGTACTATAAAAGTTGTCGAGTAGTGCCATACGAAACCAAGATTCAAGCAAAATGTTTGTCTAGTAGAGGTATATAAACAGCTCCTTGCCCTATCAAAAGATGACCGTTTTACTAGAAGAACTGTTACTGGCAATGAAAAATGAATTTATCCTAATAACCCGAACATGAAAAATCAATGGTTAGATGAAGAACAATGGCCAGAGCCCATCGCAAAGAGGTCGGTTCAGGCGAAAAGTCTTATTGTGTATCTAGTGAAATTATGAAGATCTAGTGTACCTCTAGATCATACCAGATGGTCTTGCTATCAATTCGAAGGTATATAATGAACAGCTGATGCGAATGTAAAAGGTTTTATCGGAAAAATTTTGAGATTTAAATAATCGAAAGCAGGTTTTCTTACAAGGAGACAATGCTAAACCCCATACTGCGAAAGTTACAGGCAATAAGATCGAAGAACTTGGTAGTATTGAGCTCCTGTCACATCAAGCACTACTTTATATTCATATACATGTCGAAATTCTTATCGGAGTGTGACAAGAGCCAAAGAATGATTTGTGCACTTTTTCTGTAGCACGACCAGTCCAGTATCACTGGTAGTCTCATTTATAGGTGTCTTTTTATACAATAAATCACAAACGGCTAAATGAATACCATGAGCAAAACAAATTTGGTGTTCTGTATTAACAAGTTTTCCAACCTTCAGCATTACATTTGGACCATCAGTCACTATCAGCCACAATATATGTATCTAATGAGATATGAAACTCCAAAAGCCGATTTTGTATGAAGACAAGTGTCGGCGGTCAGCGATTTATCAATTCGAATAAGTCCCAAATTCCATTTTATGAATGAATATTTAAATTCATATATCTCTTATTAGAGGTAGAAGTCCATTTGTCAAAACTGACTAAATCGTTGTCCTTCTTTTTTACACTATAGTGTAGTACTCTGTTGCGGATTTTTGAAGCAGATTAAGGTAAGTCTCTTTGCTAACAGTAACGATCTTAAATCGTTTGATGTCACAAATATGCTAAAAGGAAAACCATCTAGCGCAGTCGTACGGGACAAAACATCGTCAAGAGTATAAGAGTTCACAAAATAGTCGGCGACTAACGTCATTTTTCTTTTCGAAGGTGGTCCTTCATTATTTTGGCTCGTTAAGGAAGATGCCTTAGCAGAATCTACTTTTACGGAATGTTTTGAAAATAGATGAGTATGTAGGCCTTTGGTTGATCCTCCTAAGGTATTTAAAATAGCTAAACATACATTGTGCTGAGCTACCTGTTTACTTTCCTTGGAGAGTGACATTGTTTACTTCTTAAACCTAAACAAAAAAGAAAAAAACATTTAAATCTATGTACAACATAAACATAACCTCTTAGATCAACAGAAAAAACATTCGCTGTTTTTCATCTATATTTACTCATACACATTAATGCATTGATGTTTATAAATAATGAATTAATTGTTTATCACCAATTAACAATATCAATACTTACACGATCTGAAGCGTAATTTTTGCACTATTTTTTACACATATACTTAATTCGACACCGGTCGTTAGCAGAAACAAACGCAATCAGCTGTGTAAACAAGATGACCGGCAAATTTTGACGTTTAGCGTCAAATGAAAGTAAGTGCGATTTATTTCACGCACATTTTTATTGACTTATATAAAAAATATATTAGTCCCGAAAATCCTGGGATTCGGGATTCATTGAATTTAATCCTGAAAATTTCGAGACTAAAATATGATAGGGATCCCGTGACCGAATCCTCTAGTTGTAATATACGAACATATTATTCTAGCGGGTTTTTTTATTACCTTGAAATTTTTTAATATTAACGTTGTCAATATATCTTATTTTGGTTTCATTACTAAAATTTTAAATTGAATATGAATATTATATTTTAAATATAAATAGAAATTTATAGGAATTTATTTTTATCATATGTAGACTAAAATGTTGACTACCTTGGGCACTTTTTCAGAAATAAGATTCACAACGTATTAAAATAATAATATGTAGAATCAAAACAATATGATGTCAAAATGCTCCAGAATTTTTACTTGAAAGAAAGTGAAACTCCAAATAAAACAGCGTCTTTACAAGAAAAACTGAAAAAGATCTAGCTGAATAAACATAGCCTGAGAATCAGTTGATAAAGACTTGGTAACCAACGACTAACAATGAAGGAGAGATTGGATGAACACGTTGGGAACAAGAAAATATGGCTTAGCATTGGGATAAAAAACGTGAAAAACATATGCAAGGGAATAATTGTACTACGAAAGATAAAAGGAAATAACAAAAATTATTGCTTCGAAAACCAAGAGATTAAAAACAATTACAATACTATAAATATGTTCAACGTTGCTAGCAACTGCTATATGCTTTCACGACCCGTATCATTCAATCAAATAAATAAATAACATAATGATAAGATAATTTTTCTTTTAAATTGTTTTTTATTTACACTTTCTATTATCTTTCGCATAATTAAAATTACTTGCAGTTAGCAACACTGATAGTGATTCCACACTCAATCTGCTAAAATATTGTTGAATAAGTTGAATTAATTATTAAGAAAAAGTGATTATGCAATTGAGAAATTCCTTATCAACCAGAGACCGAGATCAAATAGTTGTTAATAAAAAATATTCACAGAATTATAATAATATTCCAAACGCAAATATTCAATGGGTATTATAAAAAAGCTATTAGTTATTTCAAGGTTAAATTATGAATGAATTTAATGTTGGAATGCCAACCAACGTATTAAGTGATTTAATACATTGTGCAAAAGTTTTTATTAAGATAATAACCCAAATACTTAAAGTATGTTATGTGGGCGTTGTATAAATAACGTCAACATTTTTATTTTATACTTCAATCAGACGAATACAACTCATTTACGTAATATGAATACGTCTATACATTATAGAAAAGCTCGAACCCCATGGTTGTATTCTCTGTATTTTTATACATGAATAAAAAAATGTGATTTCTTTGAAAATAAAATTTCATTACAATTTCAACTTACTGCTACAATATCAATTTTTACAATTTATACTATTATGCTATTATTCTTCTTTATTAACATTATTTTTTACTCCGTGATTTGAGTTCAAATTTGAAAGAAGGCTTCAAGACAACTGTGACTGAAACATGCTGCAAAGTACTCTTTTCAGCCAGAATATCACATTTTTCAAATACCCCAATCACTTTTCGGCTGATGAAAATCTGTTTTCACAAAGTTTATCTTGAATTACTGATATCAAGAAAAATAATTGGCTACACGATGCCAATGTGGTTATTAGAATTCTTTTTGATTCGAGAAAGAGAAAATTCTGTTAGCTTTACATCACATTGAAATTCAGAAATTGTCGAATATCTTTTTCTTTTTGGCTCATATGCAAAATTGCACGACTCATCGTTTGAGAAAATGATTTGAATGAATTCTTGTCAATGTTCCATACATACAACTGAGAAAAACAAAATAAGAAGATGAGGCGAACCAAGAAAAAATGTGATATAAAAACAGCAATAACCTGAAAAAAAGCAGACTGATCCAAGGATCCAAGTCAAGAAAAAACCGAAAGATAAATAATAAATGAAGAAGAATCTACAGTAGACAATGTTGCGGATAAAAAAGTAAATTTAGCGGCATCTGAATAACATATAGCTTTTTGTGCCGACATAAACGATCTATTCCAATTCTCACCTCAGTTTATGTATAATCTAGAATATATATCATGAATTGGACATTTATGTACTTCATCAGTTTTTTCATAAAAATTTTGTTTTGGTCAGAAATAGAAATAAATTCATAGTTGGCAAAAAGTGCAAGATATTTATTCGTTTAATCCGAAGATTCTTCGTAAAACACCTCGAGAATATCTCTAACTATATCAAATTGATCATTTATTTAATTACAAAATAAATTAATGGTAGAAACAATCGCAAAATAATTCCCACGCACAGAGTTATTTCCCGTCTCCACAAAGCTCTTAAATTTTTTTCAAATCAGATGTCGATGTTCTTTGAATTTATGAGTTATATTGCCGTATTATTTCGTTTTATTACATTTTTTAATTACATTTACCCACAGAGTTTTAAATGAACAGTTTTTTTGCTTTGGTTGTTCTCCTTAATGTATCTTTGTGTTAATACTAAACGATATTCTTTTAAAGTTTTTTGAAATTCATTTATTATCTATTATGTTATCAAAAAGTGAGAAATAAAGCCAAAACTTGTTTCCTGGTTAATCTTAATGAAAACAGAGTTGGGAAAATACATAACAATACTGTGAATTGTTAAATTAATATACAATCTTGTACGAAAGCATCAATATATAATATTTTTAGAACTCTTTTTATAAAATTACTTTTAGTCATATACGTATTGGAAAAAATTATATGAAACATAGGAATATCAAATTAAATACTTCCAATCTACCGGTGTGCATTTCAATAAAACATTGCTATGGATTATAAATGTTCCAGCTATTCCACTAGATTCCCACTCCATCTTTGAGTACCCAGCTTATTAGAATTAAAATCGATCAGTATTATAGTTTATTTCAAAAAGGTATAGAGTAATAAAACCTCATTAGGTATGCAAAGGGACCACAGAGTGACCCAACGAATATTTAAGCCACTTTCATAGTTTGGCATTGATTTCATTGTAAAATTCTTTCTTTTTATCAAGTGTAGGTAGTACCACCTGGGTTGGGGTCAATATATGGGTTTAGCCTATTGTTAACCATTCACAAACACTGAAAATAGTGTGCCAAAGGCGTGCCGGTAGAATACTCGTAAAAAGGAAAGAATTTTATTTTAACAGAATAAAAATTAGTGTAAATTTGCTATAGCAAATAGTTCATTTTTAAAAAATTATTTTCAAATACTTTTGGTGGTTAACCAGTCAATAATTTCTTATTTTCTCCAAGATTTGATTCCAGCAAGACAGTTCCCTTACTTATAATAAATGTGAGGTTCAAAATAATTCGGAAAATACTTCGAATTAAAAAATTTTTTTCTACCGATGGTACGATCGAATAATTAAATCTTCGAATTTAGGTATCTCGAACAGATTTTTGTCTTCAGGTTTATTTTTATTGGTTATCTTTTGTATAAAGTTGTTTAGATTGAAATTTATTCCAATTCCCTTTTAATCATCTAAATTTTTCAATCTACTTTAAGGAAAATTTTAAGTTAGGTTCATAAGTGACTCTTTATAAAAAAGTAATTAATTTACTTTTTAATGATTAATTCATATGAGTATACTCTTCCATAAATGTAAATGCCATTGTTCGTATAAATGTTTTTAAAATTATTATTCAAAAACTTCAATGAGTTAAGGTATAGCAGTTAGAAAGTAACCAAAAAAGATCAATATTATTTCCTTGCTGAGTCAAGTCATTGTTTGCCTAATAATCAAACTTAAATTATTTGTGAATCAAATTTTAGTTAAAAAGTGATTCCGAATCTAAGACTCCTGTATATAGGTACATCCAGTTTATTGACGATTCTGAAAAGCAAAACATTTGATCTTACTCCTGTGAATAGTGAACGTTAGAATAAAATATCTTGTTTTATGAAAATAAGTTTAGCAACCAATTTTACTACAAAGATGGGTGTTTGAGATACCGACTTACAATTTTATAATATTTGTGGTATACTTGAAAAACTGATGTTTCTCAGGTTTGTTTTGATTCAAAAATGATCGGCGTTGTAGGAATGAGCCATTTCCTCCTGATATTCCATGGAATCACATCAAGATCGATGTTGGTAGGCAAAAGTGATTTGGTATTCTGGCTGAATTAGAACTTTGCTAAATGATTCAATTCATTGAGATCGTTTGTGAAAAATTTACAGTCAGTTTTTCATTCTCGATATTATAATGTTTTTCTTTAATAACTTTCTACTAAAATACAATCTTTTTATAGCATGCGGTTTATTATACACACTCCTCGGTAATAAGGATATGCATGGCAGTATTTTGAGTTTAAATAATCAAATTGACTTCTATTATTTATTAGGGTTTTCATGATAAATAAAAAAACTATCCAAAATTTTTGCTTTGATCTGTGATGGTACAACTGTTGTATATGACTGGTTTACTGTATAAGTCATTTCCAATTGAAAAATAACTATCAAACAAAACTTATATATCTCTCGAGAGACTACAGCAGACGATTTATAGTCTTTAACATGGGTCACCATTATTGTGCTAGTGCACAGAGGATTTTGAAGAGTTCGTTTAACTGATTTTTTAAAAATAGAATATCCCATTAGATAATTACATTCATAGTCATGTTTCGATATAATTAGATAAATTTTTGTCAGAAAATTGTTCACAATGAGATAGTGCGTGATTGAGAAATCAACTTCACCACATTTCGACCGTTGTTCAGCGAACTTCTACAAAACCTTTTCTCCCATCAATATTGGATAAATAAATGTCACCAATTTTCCCAACTAAACGTTTGCTATTATATTATATAAAAATTAACCAAAATAATTATTTTTCCATTACAGTCATTCGCATAAAAAGTATTATTAAGATAAGTATATTTATGTTTTAAGCTGAGCTGTGTATTATTTTTGATTTTTATTTATTATAACACATTATATTAGATATTGCAACATTCACTTTTGATTCTTATTGCTGTTTCATTAAACGATTGTTGAGTAGTATGCTTACAATCAAAACAATACCTACTAGAAATTATCATTAAAGAGCGTCAACATTTTTGTTGGTCAATGTTTTTTTGTTATGTTTATGTATAAAATTATTTAGATTTAAATTTATCTCAATTTTTCATTCATATAATTTGTTCATCTATTTTGGGGAAGTAGAAGTAAGGTTCATAAGTAACTATAGAAAAAGTAATTGTTTTGATTTTTAATGGTTAGTTTATTTATTTAAAATGAGTATACTCTTCCATAAATGTTAATGCCATTATTCGTTTAAATGTTTTTAAAATTAGCATAAAACGAATATAACAGATAATAAAGATACTGTTTGTCTATGTAACTCTTAATCCGAAAATTGTAATAATCAAAAAATTCCACAGCCTGGTGAAGTTTTAAGTATTCAACTGCATTCATAAGTAATATTTGATTAATATTTTTTTATATATTAACTTTGCAATTAAATTCTAAAATTTTATCTTTATATGTATGTATCAACATTGCACACAAATCATTTAAATCAATCTGTCAAAGTTCTAGTCACCATAGAATATAAATAGTAATCTAGTAAATATCAAAAAGATATTAAGATAAATTTGTATCAAAATAGTTGTAAAATGGTTTCTCGAACATAATAATATTGTTTTATTTATATCAAATTAATTATTAACAATTAAAAATACCAAAAATATTAAAACATACCATGTGTTGGAGTACAATTATTAGAAGTTGTACAAAACTTTTAGCATAACTAATCGGTTAACAGAAATCCAAAAAGAAAATTTAGTCACAAGTTCAAAAACGGAGTAGATGTAACAAAAACAACACTCACTACACTCTCGCACTAGAGTCAAGTACGCATCCACGTGTTTTGACAACTCAAAAACTTATCCCATCTGCCGGCAAAGGTGTTCTTAAACTAAAATTTCCTATTTCAACTTTGAAGCGGTCAGGTACAATATCATTGGAATGCAGTCAGCCAACCATTTATTCAATACTGAATACACGTATATAACCAACGCTGCCAACTCAATTGTTGCGCGATTCAGAGGTACATTCCGAACACTAAACTCACTATACATCAAAGCGTCAGGAACGTGCTTAAGGCATCCGAATTTGTAGCATTGAATGTACTAAACTCAGGTGTGTTTGATACCTGTTTAGAGGTTACATTCCTCGGCGAACGAAGAGAAAATCAAAATAGCCTCGCTTTAGGTTTCCTTGCGTGTATAATAAATAATTTCTACTTTTTTCCTGTTGCTTCTAGTGTTGAATATTTTATCAGAATATTTCAGAATATTATCTAAATTATTGAATAACATATATTCATGAACTCAAATATTCAATAATTACTGAAATTATTGTAACCTTTTTTCTCTTACTAATGCATACTACATGTGCTTGTCCGGTTAGACCAATAAGATCTGAGCGCGCCAACAGTGGGCCGATGATGCTCAGCATTATTTACACCAGATTGGTTCAATAAATGTATACAGAAAGATATGCAGAACAATAATATAGATAATAAACATTGAGATACGACATTCCATTTGAAATTTTATCGCAAAAACATTTCTTATACGGTAGTTTTAAATTTACTAATGTATAATTTTTTATGTCACACCAAAAGTAATCATGGAGTATTCTTGTGGGCAGGAAGTTATGGACATCGTATTGTTGTGCCATTTTGTTGGAGAAACAACTGAAATACTATTTATCCCGCTCTCACAGATATAATCGAAAATAATAATAGTTACTCAGAAGTTGATCTCTTTTTTCAACAAGCGCACATCCACATTACAGTGGAGCTATAATCTAATATCTTCGACGATTTCCCGAGCAATGAATTGGAAGAAGAGGTTCATTCAATGGTTGGCAAGATCCTCCGATTTGACCCCTCTGGAATTCTTTTTATATTAGAATAGCAAAATTATGTGCATCATATAATTGAGAGATAGTTCGCTTTATTCGGTTCACCAGTGGGGATATTAGTTTTAAAAGAAAATTTCACACATAAGAATTATGTTTAGCATCCTAATTCAAATATGTTAATATAAAATACGATTTCATAATCAGACTGACGGTACACGAATCCTCGCATAAATGCAGAGAATATGTATCGTCTATTCCACAGAACCCTCAGTCCAGATCAGCGGTCCTGTTTGTATCTGTGATAACCAACTTCCGTCTGCCCTGAGGCCTAGTCTTAGTATTCCCACTAGTTAGCTGCTGTATTTCCGTTGCTCAGTCTAAGGGGTTTATCTCACTTATAAACTGTTGGCTTGTCTGCAGCCATGCCTTTTTTCCGGTTAAAGTATTCCCACTGCTATTAACAGTTGAGTGGCTCCAAACATGGCTAGGTCGTCGATATTCCCCCGCTCTAAGTATAATAACGTGTAAAAATCAAATAGAAGTTTATAAAGACTGATAGAAAAAACAAAAGCTTCAGCGTACAAATTTGAGAAAAACTAGAAAAAAGTTTATGTCAGGACATCCGTAATCTAGACACCAGTCAACACTTCCCATTAACCAGTTACTAATTTCTCTGTCCAAGTCAGAGCATTTGAAATTCGAACATGTTGAAATATTTGATTCTTAACAAAAATTAATCTATTGAAAATATGCGTGTGGTCTTGGGCATTTCTGATTCATTATACATTTTGGTTATTTACTACTATAACACTAAAAATGAACTTGGATGACCTAACCAATTTTTATGATAGTTGTATATAGGTTTTAAAATATCTATAAATGTTAAAAAAAAAAAATGAATTTGGCTGTTTTGCCGTCTGGAGATAACAAATAACGTTTTCACAAACATGATCCGTTATTATAACTATTTACACAATTATTACTTGAATAAAAATTCTTCAAATTCTCTTGGAACTTTATAAATTTCTATACATTCGATTTACTTTCCAAAGTTTCCATATCAAATAAAATAAATTTTCGTAACTAGTATTATGATTGTTTAGTCACCCAATTTCCCAATACAACAATAATGATTTTTCACAATCACTTTCTGAATGCGTTATTTGATATTGATACAAAAGTGACTTTGATTTCCTCGGTCACGAAATATTTCTTTTCAAATTACCATCATTACTAACTAATAAGTAGATGACCAGCATTACTGGGCATTTGATTGGCAATGAGTCTTTCCGTTGAAGACGTTATGAATGAAGGATTTCGTCAACACATTCCCCAGTAAAAATAGAAATGTACAGATGTCTTTCGCACCCGTGATACAAATATTTATTCGAATGTCAAACTTAACTATCTATTCTTCTTGGACTGTTTTTGCGGGTGCAGACTTTTAAAACAATACTGAAAAATATCAAATTGTGAAAATTATAAGACTTTATCTTTGAAACTGATATAGAATCAAGCGATCTTAAATGTTCTATTCGTTATTTAATAGATTATAAAAAACTTATATAAAGGGTGTAATTTTTGAAAAAAGTTATTTTGGAGTAACGGTACATCTTGTACACAATCGACTTTAATTTTCGTAAATAGACATCAAAAATACTAGCAAGTCACGTTACTTATAGACAAACTATATACGATGATGTTATTTTAGTAACGTTTTAGAAGTAAGATATATAATTAGTCATTGTATTGGTACTTAATGTATGCCAGTTAATTTCCAAAATTACCGATTATACTACTTCCTCTTATCACGGATACGTTTACTACTGCAGTGTATTTTATAAAACAATCAATATTTTGTAAACCCTTGTGATAAATCCATGCTTCCAAATAACCGGCCAAGATTGGCTCTAAACTTTATACTCCCTAAATATACCTATTTGGACCGACCGAAATTTACTCAAAATAGATTGTACCCTACTTGTTTTGCTTAAGTTAAATCCAAATTGGTTAGGAGAAAGTTCTTGGATAAATTATTCTGCATTGCACCGATTCGAGTTGTAGGGAATTGAGTTGAATTGGGATGCGTCCAACAAAATTGTTGACAGATTCAATTGATAATTTTGGTCAAATTTATTGTTCAGCTGTTGATAGAAGTCGAAAATATGTCCTTATCATAAATTGTATTCGTTATTTCTCTCGATATTCTAAAATGTACAACTGTACTAACGGCTCTAAAATGGAAAATACAATATACATGAATACAACTGTTATCTTTGTGACTATAATCACTAAATAATGGAAATGTTTGAAAAACAATAACAATTCAAAATATTAAGCTGAGCGACACAACATACAGAACAAGGCATAAGTCAATCCATAAGTTTTAGATCAACTCCATGTATCTACATCATCGTTGGGAAACCGTTCGCAACCAAAGACAAAATCACATGTTACATCTTCTAAACTGTCCGATGAACCGTCAATTTTCAGTTGGAACACCAATTCATTGTTTCTAATGAGCGGAATCATTTCTTAACTGTTTCCGATAACAAACGTTATATTATGAAATATTTTTGGTTCATTCTTATGTATGGACTGTATGGAGGTATCCACACACTCCATATTCTTATGGAAACATTTGATCCTCGATCATGATACTAGCTTCATAAGTTATAAAAATCGGATATACCTCAAATCAAAAGTGGGTTCCGCTAAGAACTCACAACAATCATGTTCACAAGCACGGTTTTTCCCGTTCCACTTAGTCCCGAGCGTTTCAATCGTAAACCTAAGGACCTTATCAGACGAGGCAGCCATGTTGCGCAAGTTGCCAGTCTGGCTGTCAAACAGAGTAACCAGTAGAGCAGCTAGAAAATCCCCAACTTTGAAAGAAGACGAAAAAGGGGTCAATGCATAGCTCAGGTCCCTATTTAGTATTGACGAGAACTTTTGGTGAATATGACAGTGAAGATAAGATTTGAATATTTGCTTCTTCTGTAGCTACTCATTGAAAAAAGGAGACGAAAAAGGAGGCAAATGCATATGCATTCAATTCTTTCTTTGAGAATATCAAAAGGATTACACTTTTTGATGAACTATGTGCAGAAGACAATAAGCTCATTAATTATTTTCGTATGTCGAAACCAATTTTCTTATAGCTATTACACCTAATAAGAGATTACATAACTGGGGTAGATACTCAAATAAGAAAATGTATCTTACTAGAAGAGGAGCTTGTAGTTCCTTTAAGGTAAGTAACCATTTAATATAGGCCCTAAAGGCAGTTTTCTTCACTAGGTAGGAAAGTAAATATATGATAGTACCGTATGCAAAACACCAGAAACAACGATAAACAGAGTAGAGATACAAGTTATGATATGTGACGTACCTATGTAAGACAGTGTCCGTGACAGAGAATTCCTGTGTGGCGAAGAGAGATTGATTGCCCATTGTAATAAGATCCGCATGAACAGGAGCACAACCAGTCTGAGCAGCTGCGCAACTGGCAGCCTTCGTGTAATAAGCTCCATATGAAGCAATACCCTGTGACGAGGTAAGCGACTGGTTGCCCAACGTGGCTGCCTCGTCTAATAAGGGGAATGGATTATGGAGCGTTATGAGTATTGATATGAAAATTAACAAATGACGAGGAAGAAAAATAAAGAAAAATCTGTAAGAATGTTAGGTTACGATTTGTAAGTCTTAACGGGGATTTCAATATTTATTGGTTCATTGCAGAAACATTTCATTCTACTAGAATATTCGGTACCACATCAAATAATGAAATTTTCAAGGTTGCCATGTTTGTGGCTCTGAGTTTTGTAAATTCTATTAATTATTTTAACTCAACTCAATGCTTGACATGGGTCAATATTGATGTTTTCGCCGCGATCACAACGGTTGTAGTTGCCATGTGGAAGAGTCAAAAGAATATATGAGATGTTGTGGACGATTAGTAGAACTCACCCAAATGTAACAAATATTCCGATATAAATAAGCCTTGAACATGTGTAACAGACTATTTTCCTTGATAATATTGTATAGAGTTTCTGTTAACAAATATTTTAATTTTTAAATTGTATTTTTTGTAATAAACCAGAACACTTAAGCAGAAGTTTTTTCATTTTTTGCGTGAAACAATATGATTTCTATATTTCAAGAGTTAATAAAACACATCTCTGATATTCACGCACTACGTAGATAAAGATTAAAGTAGATACAGTGAAGCGCAAGAACCAACCAATAGAAATGTGATTTTCAAGAAGGGGAATATTTTGCCGATAAGCAAACTAAAATTTTCTCATTGCAATATAATTAGGTAGTATTATTTCAAGACCAGTGTGAACATAATACTTGTGATTCGAATCTAATATTTTTTCTTTATAATTTGTTTGTTCATTTACTTGCATCAAACGTTGTATTTCAATCAAAATTACTACAACAAATATTCTCAGCTAATAAAAACAGTCTAGTGAATCTAATATACAGAGGGTATGGATGCACAAGAGCTGAAAGAAATAAATAAAAATGAAATCAATCATTCAAAAGGAATCAACGACGTTGAAATTAATGAAAACAGTGGAAGTGAAGAAATAAGTGATGTTCAACAAACAAATTCAAGTATTGGAGCACATATAAAAAATTC
The DNA here is from genome assembly GCF_026250575.1 of Diorhabda carinulata. NCBI lineage: Eukaryota > Metazoa > Arthropoda > Insecta > Coleoptera > Chrysomelidae > Diorhabda > Diorhabda carinulata. The sequence continues at coordinate 32,852,460 of NC_079460.1, read as the reverse complement.
TAATAAACCAAATACAACTAAAACTAATAATCTGAGATCTGAACTAAATAAAGAAGAAAACAATGTATATGCTAATTCTGACCAAAATAATATTCTCTCAGACCCAGCTTCTTTAGAAAACAAAGAAGAATACAAATCTTGTATCGTTCAAATGCAGGAGGTGTACCAAAAAACCGCTTTAGAGCTTAGGGTAAATCCATATTACAAACGCTCAGAAAAAACTGATACAAAATCGTTTGGTTTTAAATTTATTAAAAGAATTTATAGAAAGAAATCATCTGTTGGTACAACTAACAGTTATGATGTTGGAGATATTGATAATCCATTAACACAAGAGGATGATGAACCTCCGCAGTAAGTAGATTTATTTTCATTTAACAAATTAAAAACTTCTTGAAAATAAAAAATGTAATGAATAAAAATGCACATATGTGAAAGTACTTAGAAACGTATCTATTGCATTTACAATGTTCTACAGGAGTTTTTATCTAGGGATTGGCACAGATAAAAATATAATCAGTTTCATATTTTCCAACTTTTGATTTACTAAATAATAAGACTAATAAAAACTAAACTTGGTTAATCCCTTATTTTAGGTTGTCACATTATATTTGTGCACAGGATTATGTGGGAATAGTAAATGACCAGGCTATTGAAGATAATGAACAAAGCAAATTATCTATAAATGAGAAAACGAACAAGTCTCATAATCAAAAGAGGATTGAAAAAGAAGTGAATCAAACTAATGTAATTAGGAATGAAGACATAAAAACAGTAAACAAAGAAAATAAAGAAAATTTTCTATTTGTGAAAGAAAAAAACGCGAATAATAAAGTAAATGAGTAAGTACTCTTTATTGTTTATACTTATAGCATATTTATTATAGGTACATTCATTAATACTAAATATAGTAGAATTTTTGTTTGACATAGGTTTTCTGTAAGAGGGTAAGTTCCATGTAGTACTTCTTCACTTTTGGGCGTGAACTCTCTCCAATTATTGCTACATCCAAATATTCTATTAAGATTTAATCTATGAGTTCAATCCCTACATTTGCATTTCCAGTGATCTTTGTAATTTAAAATTTTATGGGGCATGGCTTATGATAAATATGAACCCAATTCTATTTGCTAAATTGCCAGATTGAGTCTAAGTAAAACATCTAAGTTTTTCAGATAAAAATTTGTTTGTGCTTAAATAAATTAATCTAGTTTCGATGTTTATAATTTTTGGTATAACAAAAAGATATTTCAGGCTAAGTTATGAAAAAGTGATTCTACAGCTGTAATTGAACATAAAAGGTATTTAAACGAGAAAATCGCATAAATGTATAAATAGTTTGGAACGAAATTGCTTGAAATAACTTAAAGAGTTCCAACCGACACCTAGAACGAGTCTAATCTAAACTAACCTACTGTAGCCTAAACTCAACTAACCCAACCTAATCTGTAAAATTGTTATTTTCTATCTAGATTTTAGATTCGAATGCATAACCTCATGTTACGCAATGTCAAGCACATTTATCAATTTGACTAAGTATGTGTTAGCTGGAATTGCCATGTTTAAAAGTTCATTATAATATTAATTTTTAGACATTTTCAGCTTTTGCATGCTTGAAACACTTTTTAATAAAAATAATTATATTTCGGATTTGATAAGTCCGGAGTACATTATAATGGTCAAAAATGACATTGGCATAGCATCGCAATTTTATATTCCATATTTAGAGTCCTCACGGCCCCATCTTATACCATACCAAACCCCACTACCATCTGTAACCAGCTTAATACGGAAGTCTAGCCCTTTTTTTGATGTCTTTGGAGGGTTGATAATGTTTGCCTAGGAAATTGAACAAATAAAATCTGATAACTACGAATAGAATGGTTCTTGATTTCTACAGAAATATTCAATTATAAATACAATACTTGTGAAAACTTTCTTGATATGGAGTTGAACTACGATGCTATGTTAAATTTATTCTAATTATTTCAAATTTTACTTTCTAGGTCGAAAAACATCAAGAAAGAAAATCAAAATTCTTCTAAAGCCTTGTACCAAATAAAGAAAGCTTCAATGAAGACTAAAAAAATGAGTCCTAATCGTCAAGCAAAATTTGATTTGTCATTTGCGCGGAAACTTCATGTGGAATTAAATCGACAAGCATTTAGAAGAAGTGCTAAAAATGATATTTTGTATTATCCGAAAGATTCACTATAATTTATGGATATATATCCCATCTATTGATTTCATATGGAAAAATAAGTTTTTTTTAATTATACTTGTCACCACATTGATATATTTTTATTTAATTTAATTTCCTCTCATTCCTATTGTATAAAACTAACTTGAAGAAAGGTGTAAATAATTTGACTTCAATAACAGAGTCGGATTAAATAACGCAGGAACTTATTAAAATTCACTTATCTTACCAAAAGGCAGACAATCTTCAATATCTTGGTGGATACTCTGATAAAATTTCTTAATGATGCAATTTTATTAGTTAAAGATTTGTTCAATTTGATCTATCTACTGTAATATTTCCTGGAATCTTTCCATTATGTAACTGCTTTTTGTATATTTTGTCCTACTTTTTCGGGCAAAGTAGTCATAAAATATTGATCCATGATTGAGCTTTGATTGCTAATTATTTCCAATACCTTAATATATTTTTTAAACGTTTTTTTACTGATAAAAATTTTCTTATGGTATCAGATGCCGATCTGTTTAGCATGGATGAAAGAGACTAGCTGAACATATTACCTAGTTGTGAATTTTCTGATATAAGTGTACTAATTAGTAGTGGTAGAAAGTATTTGTCAAAAAGCTATTATGGATTCCTTTCTACTGAAAAATATGTACCTCCCGAACCCATGTTGACTATAGTTTATTTCAGAAAGGTATAGAGTAATAAAACCTCATTAGATATGCAAAAGGACCACAGAGTGACCCAATGAATATTTAAGCCACTTTCATAGTTTGGCATTGATTTCATTGTAAAATCCTTTCTTTTTATCAAGTGCAGGTAGTACCACCTGGGTTGGGGTCAATATATGTGTTTAGCCTATTGTTATCCATTCACTAACACTGAAAATAGTGTGGCAAAGGCGTGCCGGTAAGATACTCGTAAAAAGGAAAGAATTTTATTAGGCATTATGTACATAGTATTAGGTACACTTATTTTTTATTGAACATTATACAAAAAATACATTATAGAGAAATTAAATTATAAAAAATCATAATATTCTTCATCTGAGGAACGGTCATCTCCTCTTAACGTTATAATTAACGGGTCGATTGTCCGATCGATCAAGTAGTCAAAATCCCAGATTTTCTCCTCTTCTTTAATGACATGCTGGACTGCTTTTCGCCAGTTCTCTGGTGTCACCTCCTTGATGGCTTGATCAAACAGTAGTTTAATTGTCGTGTTGTGTCTTGCTACAAATCCTTTCACTTGCGCCCATATAAGTTCTATAGGATTTAGTTCGCAATGATATGGCGGTGTGCGCAGCACAGTTAAACTATGTTTTTCTGCTATATCTTCCACGGCGTATTTCATAAAACGATGTTTGTTAGCTATAGCTTTAGCTAATAGTTCTTTATTTATAAAATTATCTTCAAATACTTTTGGTGGTTAACCAGTCAATAAGTTGGAGTCTTCTCTCTGCGTCGAGAATGATAACTTGCGTTATCCATAACTACTACTGAATCAGCCGAAGGTATTTCATCATTTCACCAAAATAGTCTTCAAAAACATCCGAATCCATGTCCTCGTGTTAATCTCTTAAGTCACGACTGAAAGGTTAGCAAAACTTCTATTAAAAATACCTCTTCGCTACCAATATGGACGATTATTAGTCTTTTCCCTTTACCTGAAGGCACCTTAATATGCGTTGACAAGCCTTCCATGAAAGCTTGGCGAGCACTGGTTATATTTTTGTCTTACCACATTTTTAGTACTGTATAACCTTCATTAATCCACTTTTCATCAAGATAAAAGATTTTCTTCTGCTCTGTTCTGTACTGCTTTGAACTTCTTAAGTATTTTCGTCGCCAGTAAACAATTTCCACGCTTTCCAGTAAAAGTGCTCTAAGGTTATGCTTTTTCCAGGCAAAATCCATATTTCTCAAAGTGGTCCATAAAAGTTTTTTAGTTATCAACGGAATACTGTCATCCTAGCCAAGCTCCATTAAAATCTTATCTAGGATGGGTATTTCTTTTTTAAAATAAAAAGAGTGAGCTTTCCTTCGAATTACACTTTTGGTGTCTTCATCAAGGACTTTTACTGGTCTGCCTGGACTTTTCTTGGGAGGATCCACTTGGCCTGCTATCTTTCTCCCCCGCAATAATTTAAAAACGGTAGATTTTTCAACTCGTCATTCGGTCGACAGTAAATTTCGAGTAATCGTATTTTATGCAATAGTATACATTTTTAATTCACTGATAGTGGAGAATTATTGGAACACCTTTTCAGATTTTTCACTTTAAATTAGTTCGTCGAAATCCAAAAATATACTGTCAGATAAAAAGCAAAATTTCCGGAGAGATAACTTGTAAAAAAATCTTGTCATAAATTCTAATTGAACATTGAGTTTTGTTAGAATAATATAATAATTACCCATTTGTAGGTATCTGCGGCGTTCTAAATAAATTATATTCTCCATTCTTTAGTGCATATATACATATTACTAAATGTTTTAGTTATAATTGATTCGTAATAAACAATCGATGTAACCCACGAACTGTTACTAAAATTCCGAACTGACCTAATCTCAAAGGACAATTTTGAATGGGCGCCGGTCCTTAAACTGATTCGGAATCAATCCCGCAAACAAAGCTAATTTTAAATAACATTCATGGTTCAAAAAAACATAAAACAAACGAAACAACCCGAAAGAGTAGAATGGATCTTATATTTGTTTAATTATTCTTGGATTATAGCATAAGATTATTAAACTAGTGTTCAAACAATAAATAAATTTCGTACAAATTAAGAGAATAACTAATAAACAAAACATTTTCATAATATTAATATGTGGTGGCTCTGACTTTGTAGTGATAATCTCAAACTAAATGCAATTTTTATTAGAGTACAAATTCGCAGTATGTCGTCTGGCGTGATTTAAGTTTTGTTCAATTTTTCTCGTTTTGACGTTGGAGAATATTACGGTTTCGTTCAAAGTAGGCAACGAATTATCCTTACTGGAAATAATTAATGCTGCTGGGGATTGCGTAGGCAAAATATTATCTTTATCCATTGAGAAAGCGAGAATGTTATTGTTTTCGTTAGGTTGTATCGTAAACGTGGGAGTATTATTTCTGGTCGCCATTTGAACATCGTTATCTATTACACATTCCAACATTGAATTAAATACTTTTTGTGTAGTTATAGTATAGCCTGTGACTAACATTTGTTTAGATTCTTGATTGACGATGGGAAACGGTAAAATAGGCGTTTCGGGTTGTTTTTTGATTCCGGAGATACCTAAAAAAGATTTGAAATAGTTTACTTAATACGTCCGTCTTGAATGGTGATACCAAATAGATAGATACTAAGCATCAAAAAATAATTACAGGCACTTACGTAATAATACCAGACACAATACCTGTTTGTGGATTTTTTCTGAAATTGGGGTACACGATCGTTGCTGGTTGAATTAAAGGAGATAGTTGCCTGATATTGACAATATCTGTTCGTAATTGTCCTTCTGGATTGGTTTTTTCAAGAATTTTAATCAAAGTTGTTACTTGGCCCATATATCCTGAAGCTTCTGGATGCATTATTATCACTAAATTATTTAGTATATCGAAGTTTCTACTTAACCATTTAACTGTCTCATTACTCAAACTTGTGAAATCGCCATCCTGGTTTATAGTAAAAAACCAACACAACAGATTATTGTCGATAAATTCAGTGGCTAGCCCTAAGATCTGCCCTTCGACTAATAGTCTTTGGTTTCCATAAAAATCTTTCAGAATAAACTGATTCAGTTTTCGTTTTATTCCTAATTTACGCTGGCTCGATACATTCTTCGAAATGGGTACCGACGTTTGAAAATTAGAACTTATCCCCTGGTTAGCCTTCATTGGTTCCACTTTTTTAGTTTTCTAAAAAGCAAACAACAATTGAGTATATAATAGACATTATATCAGAACAGAAAACACTGTTGACAAATAAATTTAACTAGAAATTGACAATATTTATAATTGATGTGTAACTGTTTAAACCACCTTACAACTAGTATTAATGCTAATTTTCACTTCTCTATTTTTTTGGACATTATGGAATTATATTCATTCTCTTTCTGAGAACTAACATAACTTTGAAAAGTCAATTTCGAATTAATCAATGTAATATGATGCTTGATAAAAAAATGGCTTAAGCTACTTATGGTCTAATTTTGCAAGACGTATATATAAAATATGTCGCCTATACGGAATACGATTTGTTATCGGAGTACGGAGTACATGTGACTTTTGTGAGGATTTTTAATCGCAAAATAATAGAGGGTCCTATAAGTAATATCGGTTTTCACATGTGGACATTCTTACACCTTAATTTAAACATGTCGCAACTTGTTGATACTGGACTCTAATTCTTTGAAGGGTACAATTGCTACATTTTTATAATAAATAGTATAATGTGTGATAAATATGAAATTCTTGTGGGTTTCATCGTTTAAATTGTGGAAATTTGACGCTTGAAGATCGTTAGCCGGCTGCATGGTTTATAGAGGTTACAAGGGAAGCGATAGAAAACCAACCTAGCACCAATATTCGCCGATTATCGGACTCCATTGGACCTCCTAAAGATACCTACATCGTCTTTTAAAATCAATAGATATGATCTATAAAAGTTGTCGAATAGTGTCACACGAATTATCCGAGATTCAAAAGAAACATCGATGTGTGGAAACAGTTTCTTGCCCTGCCGAAAGACGATCGTTTTATTAGACACCTTGTTAATTGCCATAAAAATTAATTTATATAAACAAAAATAACCTAAACATGAAAAATCTGTGGTTATACAAAAGGAGCCCGTCGCAAAGAGGGGTCGATTCGAGAGAAAAGTCTTGTTATTTGTCTGGTGGAATTATGACGGTATATTTCGATAACATTCCAAACAGTCGAGCTATCAATGCTTAGGTATATATTGAACAGTTGATGCGAATGTATGAGTATTTATCGGAGAAATATCCATCGAAAGCGGGTTCTCTCACAACAAACAATGTTAAACCACATATTGTGAAAGTTGCGCGGAATGATACGTTGAAAATGCAGTGTGAGAATATTTTGTAACTAAGCTCAAGGAAGGGTTTAACCAAGATCTCAAAGAGTTTAACGAACGTTGGGTTACAACCATAGAACACGATGGGCTATACTTAAAAAATGTGGTTTCTTTTTTGTACAATTATTAAATCAACAAAGTGAAATTGTAAACTGACTTTATTCATGAGACACCCTCTATAGCAGTGATTTAACAAACAAAATTATATGCAAAATTATATGCATGTTATGCAAAAATAATAATTTTTTATTAATTGACAATTGCCAATTCTGGATGTTAGGTTTATTGTAAAACTTTCAAATATCTTCATGTAATGATTTAATTAACTGTTCATTGAATTAAGTATTCAATAACATTGAATGAAAATGAAAATTTGGCCCAAAAATTGTCTCACTCACATATAACTTAATATCCAACAAGAACTTTTCTAACAATGTAAATTTTCTTATTTAGTTGAGAAGTTCACGGTAATTAACAAGTACAACGAATTCGTTGGAAAAGACTTTCAAGGAAAAGTTAACATCTGATGCATGTCGAGTGAAAAAATCAAGACAAATCACACAAAATCACCATTTACTGGAAGATTTTAAGGAAGAAATTATAAAAAATTTAATAAATAAACTTATAACATTTGATATATTGCCGTTCAAGAAGAACAGTGACGTAAATGCAAAAACTTGACTTTTATAGGAAAGTAAAAAACCATTGGCCAATGTATAAAACGTATAATTGGAAAGGGTGAAAGTGACGGAGAATAATGGTATATTGAGAGCATTTACAATATATACTAAACTTTAATTCTCCAAGGATTAGGAATCAATCACCCTAATTTCAACCCAGTGCAGACACGTTTCCCTTATAATCGTTTCTTGTTCTAGAAGACTCAAATCTGTGTATTTTTAGTTTTGTCAGCGATTTTATAAAATTTTTGCTGTTGAATAAATAAAAAGGAGGAAGTGAATAAATTTGAAAGCTATTTTATTAAAACCATACAGCATACAGTAAGACAGTTGAAACTTAGACAAGAACAGAAGTCTGATATTTAGGCTCATATATGTAATACTCCTATATTGACATTTGGTATGGGAAACAAACGTCCCTACGTTACGGCGCCGACAATATTCATTTTCTCTCTCGTTCGAGACACTTTATCGATACTACGCATGCTTGAAAATGCGCAGAACTGGGCTGGAACCTAGGAGGATAGAGATATTGTTGCCATTCTGTCTTCCTTAGTCGAAACAGCTTCCACTTATAGAAATTGTCCATATAGAAGTATTACAAATATGTTTAGGCTATAATCCTATGGTTATAGGTTCTAACGGTCCTGCGAGGAACTGCAGGTACGTTCATGTATGTGTTATGTTTCGTATATTGTCTATGGACTTATTTCCTTTGGTCGCAATTAGCGTAGGTACAGCTCAGTGCTACTACTACCGGTAGCAGTAGTAATCGTTCGGTGTCTCTCCGAACACTCCGAAACATGTGGTCCGCTCCAGAAAGTGCTGAGTTTGTAGTGTATGTGTCTGCAAACGATGGGTTTTACAACGGTTTCGTCTGCTGAATGCGACCATTATTGAAGTTACTTCATTGTTCGTCCGAAATAGCAAATTATGTTTATTGATATTTAATTATTATGTTATACTATGGAGGAAAGAGAGGAGTGTTTCATAGGGAAGAAAATTTTTAAAAAATGTCAAGCTGTAAAAGATAAACAACAGTTCAAAAACCTTCTAGAATGGCGCTGGAATGGACAAAGGGTTTGGAATGAACGTAACAATTATAGATGAATTGAAATATGCAGAATTAAAAAATTTACTATCATTTTTGACTCAAGCAGCTCATTATTGAAAAACGTGAAAAGTTGTCCAGGATATAAATAATAATTGACGTTTCTTTTTCAATTTATTCAGATGATAATGTGACGCCACCTTTAATCAATACATTTCGACGGACACTTTTTCATATATACAGATTGTTCTCATTCTCTCTACCCTCCATATATTACACTATAATTTATTTATAGCTTTAAAAAATCCTGCATTAACGGTAGAAGAGTCGGCTGACAACCGATCAACAATAATAAATTAATTGGAAAAGTATTGACAATTCACCTGTTTATCTTTCTTCTTTTGGCTTTTAGCAATTTTCTTTATTTTGTTCTCGTACCCGTTGGCTACCGCCATTTTGGGATCAGTTACGAGTTTTCGAACAAATGATAGTCCTATTTTTTTAGCAGTTGATCCAACAGATTTTTTTATTTTAGGTATTATACTCATCGGATCAGTAGTAACGATCTTTCGTTTTTCATTAATCGCTCCGGAATTTAGAACATGTTTTTTTACTTTAATAGTTTTTGCAAAGGGTTTCCCCGCCGTCGACCGAGTTGAATGCTGATAATCCAATACTCTTTGTTCAGGCAGAGTATTTAATAACCTTAAAAATGAGAGTAAAAATTAATCATCAATGTATGTTCAATGGTTTTTTCTCTTAAATAAAAACCTAATTCATTGAGAGGCAATGACTGGACAACCTTAACTTGGGCACCAGTTAAACAAGCCCCAATCATGGAATCACCTCTCTCAACCAAGACCAAACAGAGCTATCGAACCTTGATAGAAAGAGATCCCACAGAGAGAATAAAGAAGATCAAGAGGTTTTTGATCACTTTAAAAAGAGATTTTGTTTGTTATGGATTTGATTTTATGATGGCATGATCCTGATATAAAATTTATTTTATCTGTAAAGGTTGAGATGGAACATTCCAAAGTGTTATTTTCATGTATCTGCAGCTAGGCAAGTACCAACACTAACTGTAATGGTATAGTTGATCAATTTGAGAATAGCTCCTTTTTCGCGACATTTACGACTGCAGTATCTCTATTCGTCTGCTATTTTAGCTAATAAACAACTTCACCAGGTTAAAAATAAACCTCCGAATACTTATGATAATCGACGGGACCTCAAGGTTACAATATTAGGATGAATTTTACCAGTGTTACCAGATCGGCATTGGTGGAAAGAATTATTGATACCGAGAGACCTGTATGCCAAATGGAAAATATGTGATATATATTTTCGCGTTTTATAGTATGGGATGTTAAGAAATTTTGGTTTTAATATGGAACTTTAGCTAAAGCGTAAGTTTTTTCAAGTAATATCCGGCCAATTTTCATTTAATGGTGTCAGAGACTCATGCTTATAAACCTCTCATATCCCTCTCTCTGATAACATAAAAAAAGTCATAAATAAAAAAAACTAGGACCATTTTTTCATATATTCTCCTTTTATTTCCATACACTTTTCAGAACATCTGACTAAATCTTCTATGCTACTATAAAAATGTGATGCATCTTTATAGTCAAAATATTCGTAAACACCCATTTAATTTTATCATCGACGTTAAATCTTCTACTCCTTTACTCGGCCTCCAGCTTTGCAAACAAAAAATAGTCGAAAGAGGCTAGATCAGGGCTATATAATGGAAGTTCAATCTTTGTGAAGCCACATTCGTGTACAGTAGCCTTAAAAAGCGAATCAGTGTGGACTGGAGCATTGTCATGAAGCAAGTACACAACTCGCTGATTTTGCTGCTTTTATTTTCGATAATTTTTTAATGCAATTGCTTTAGTAAATTAGTGTAGTATTTGATCCCTTAAAATCAATCAAAAACATTTTCTCGTAGTCCCAAAATATTGTAGCCTTCACGTTTTTGGTGTGTTCGTGACTTTCGCTTTTTTGGCATGACGCTTCTTCTCTATGCCACTCAATGGAATGAAGGATAATAGTAAAAGACTGTAGTTTCATCACCTGTTACAATTGATCGGATTACACTTTCTACATCCTCGCAACAAAGTTCTAATAATCGCTCACAACATTCTACTCGAGTAGTAGTAGTAGTAGTAGTAGTTCCTTGCACTAATTTTGGTCATATTCACTTTGTTTTTAGGAGGCGGTCACTTAGAACAATTTCTTCCACTAAGTTAATGTTTTCTGGAGTAGTCACCTTCACAGAATTTACCGCACGTGTATCATCTTCAAATGATTCTCATCCCAAGCGGAAAAACTTACACCAATTTTTAAATTATTTAAAATTATATACATAAGTCACCGTAAGGCCCGCCGCAAATTGAACCCAGCCTACGCACAGCACACGCGTGGATTATTTTTTAGAACGTTGTTTCAAATGGAGTGGCGCATATTGAACCCATCCCACAGCCAGCTCCGACCCAACCTGGTTCGCATGGTACCGAGTTGTACTTGCAATACAGTTTCGTGAGTCGTGGGTAGCTACTTTTAAATAAACCATCCATTACCAAACAATTTTTCTTTTGACTCAAAAATGGAAAAATTAATCGAAATTGTGAGATCCTTTCCTGTTCTCTCTGACTCTACTCATGAAGATTATATTAAAGCAAAACTGAAGGATAATAAGGATAATTTTTCTTCACTCCCAATAGGCTTTTTTGCGTTGCACTCTTGACCAGTAATATTCTTGTCAATTAATTTATGAGCCTCACTAAACTGTCTTCTGTTTAACCGAAACGCCTCCTTGACCATATTTTCTGGAATTTCACCAGATAACTTGAACTCTCTGTAACTCACTCTTTTCGCAAATACTCAATTGTTTGACTTCTTTTTTTTGTTGGTAGTTGCAACATAATAAATATTTTGTCATCCTCAGAGTCAGACTCCAGATCGAGGAGAAACTGCTGGCTCGCTGTAATCTTGTATACTTATGGGGATTTGGGTACAAATCGTGGGCAAGGGCTGTGTTCAATATGCGTTACTATTAAAAAACGGGGACATGGGCTGGGTCTGGCCCCCCCGTGTGCTGTGCGTGGGTTGGCTTCAATTTGCGGCAGGCCTAATCCTTCTTCAGTCAACGAACGCACTCAAATTACCAGATGAGGCCAAGAACTCGTGGACCGCACTACGTACTTTAGACACTACTTCCGCCTGCAATTGATACAACCTGTTTACATTAGTGGAATGACAATTCAACACAACGATAACAGAATGATAAGCTTTACAATTAATACAGTTTGTAACAGATAATTAACTAAAATATAACTACCTATAAATGTAATTATGGTGAATTTTGGAAATGACATAAATTGTTCAAAATTAAATACACGGATTCTTACAATGTGATTAAATATTTGGACAGTCAATCACCATCACTTTTAAATATTAGATGCTTAGAAATCTTTTTTAAAAGGGAAGTGAATTCCCTTTTAAAGGAGACTAATATCCTGTAACATGGCACACAATTTCAACTCAATCGCTTTCCCATTCACCAGATTCATTTATTTCTATTCAACAATTTCTAGGTACTCTTTGAAACGTGGAAAGTTTAAAAGAAAAGGAGTTTTGAATGAGGAAACATGGAAATTTCTTCTGGGAAAGTCGATTATGTATTGAACCAAAAATCTGAACAAAGAAAAATAATATAACTTAGGCAACTATGACTTGCATCTTTAACATAATAGTTTTAGTGAAATTTATAGTTCTAATTCATAAATTTCAATGGAATTACGAATAATTTGATAGAAACTTAATTTTTTGTGTTAAACCAGATTTCTTTTTGGATTTTATTTTTATTTTGATATTCATGATGTAGGTGATTTATTGATTAATATAAATACGCAAATTGTGAGAGTCAAATTGATAAAGACTGTAAGTAGTCGAAACGTAACGTAAATATTTGATAGAGACCTAAAATCAAGATAATTTTTCAACAAAACCATATACAAGTGATCTATATATAAATTTCCTTCAACTTTTCATTTCTTAGACCTTTATATATGTTTTTCGCGATAAATTATTTTCATTTGAGGTTTCTTTTGATAGAAAATCAATCCAAAATAACATGTAAACATTTGATCTTTTCACCTATTTGGTTTTTATCAAAATATAAAGTCATTTTATTTTAGATGATTGATGTTGTACAAAAAGAAACCTCAATAATATCCTTATTTATACATAAATTAATTGAAAAAAAAACAGATACAAATTGACCTAGACGTATATAAGTTGACAGTTAGGCCTCTTCAGTTTTAAAATTAATTTTCTTTTATCTTTCTGTCAAAAATTTTAAAACTGAAGAGACCTAAAATCAAGAAAATATAGATGCATTAATATATCAAAAGGTCTAACAAATAAGAAATTAAAGAATTTTACATATTTTCCAAATTTTCATGTTTATTATTTTAACAAGTACCTCACCTTCGTTTTTTAGCTCCTTCAGAAGCAGTAGAAATTTTTGTATGGATATTGAAATTTGGAATCTGTTTTTTAACGATTTCATCTCTTTGTAATGGCGCTATACTGAATTTTCGTGAAACTGCTTGTAATGAACTCAGTGATTCATTTCCTCTCACTATTCTTATTGACTGCATTTTCAACATGTTTTCTATAATCTCGGTGGTCAAAACTGGATCTTACACAAAAATTGACAATTTGAATGTCAAAATCGTTCTAGTCATGGCAAGCTTATTCGAATTTAAAAATTTCGTCCACGATAGTGGAGATTAAATAGAAAAAGTGATTAATAATAACTGAATGAAGTGATACAGATACTAGAATACTGTTTTATTTGAGCCAATTTCACATTATCACTTAATTTTGTTAATGCTATAAAAATCATATTAACAAATTTTATACATGATTATATTTTGAGACAAAGAGATGTTCTGGAAAAGAAATTTTGTTAATTGAGTAATATTTAATGGCAGGTTGGACGAATAAACGAGTTCACCAAGTTACAGAGAAAGCAAAAAACAGTCTGTATAATATTTTATTAACACTCTACTAATTTAGGAGTCTAGGCAGTCACAAAAACCTTTTATAGGGTCAGTAGTAGTCGCCTGCATAATTTATCCAACATAAGCGATGATGTTTTATACGAAACAATGAAGTATTTACCCATGATTTCCGAACATGTTTTACAATTAGGGAATCTCACGATGCCCATTCAAAAATGGCCGCCGTGGGGTAAGTGTTTTTAACGTAAGCTGTGTACAAATTTAGTTGCTTTGTGACATTATTTCCAGTTTCACTAGGAAAGACCTTCTTGAAGAGTTGTTATTTGAAGAAGTGAGAAAGTTCCTCCTGGAAACGTGCATTTGTTGGGTTTTTTTCGACTATGCAGTGTAGTGCTTAGTGTAGTTAGGTGGTCACAGCTGCTTACAGTACCCTAAATGCCTGGAATAACTCTATTCAGTTCGTTTGTTCGAATCAAATATGAGGTAAAAACACCTGTAACTTTAAAAATCTAGAATGTATCTACACGTTTCCAGTAAATTTATTTTCGTTGACATTATCACTAAACATATATATCACAGATCTATACGAGTTTTGTTTTAATTATTCATTGAACATTTCATTTAAGCTGAGTTAAAAAAACAAATCAAATAACAAATAAGAATTAGTCTTGTTGGTAAAATGCATCCATGTGATTGCAAACGTAAATTTATACTGACAAGCCTTATTTCTTATATTACCTATCTTATCTGTTATTTAAATCCAACTCTACATCAGTTTTAATGCTACTTAGCTTTAAACATAATAACGTCATGAAATGAATTTCTTTATACTTGGTTAAGAAAAGGATTACCACCAAACTTCTTTGTCTTGTTTATATGGTAAAATACCCTTTTTTAAATATTTTGATAAAAACATTCTTACACGTAAAAAGATACTTGCTTTGTGCTGTGTTGTAAACTGTAGTACAACTTCAAAAAGAGACCCATAACTTTACTTTGTACTCGTGGGGGTGAGATAAAATTCTATTAGGTGATATTGTTCTAGTTTCTACTACCCTAATCAATCCCTGCTCCCCCCCAATTCTTACCGATTAATATGATTCTTTATGTTTTGTATCTCTTTCTAATTGGACATTTATTGAATACAGATCCATATTTTTTTAGTGGAATAAAGAGACTATCGTAAATCATGAAAAATGGTTAGGTTAGTGTCAGGCCTGATTTAATAACGTCCTAAGTTTTTTCGAAAAATGTATTTAAATATTATTATTTAAAAGCACATTGAATAAAATAGGATACACATATAACTCTTATTTGTCTCTTACATACATTTGTCTTTGCTAAAAAAAATCGCACTATTTAAACACACTTTATGACGATCGTAGGTCAGCTCCACCTAAAGCTATAAGTTTTTCATAATACCTGTCATCTGCCACTGAGTTATCACTTGTAACCTTGAAAATTATTCACTCATGTTTGGTAAGCTTAATATCTGAACTTTAACCCAAAAGTTAGAACGTATGTTCTAAAAACTCCCGTAATTCAAGCATAAAACAGACACAAATGGTCTAAATTTTGTATATCGTTTGAAAACGGATGGACTATAAAAATATTCAGTTTTAGCTGTATTAGTTCCACTGAAATAGATCTAAAAAGTATCCATGAAATCCTCTTAACACATCCTCAATGTCAGGCATTTTTTTATGCCGGCTAGTCGCAAACTGCCAATCAAATTCAAACCCCACAGTTTCCAATTTGAAAACGCGTGTCTCAATATGCGGATCAACACGCAGCACATGTAGCATGTATGAGTCGCGTCTCTCTTGTCACGCTAACTCAAACGTGCTACACGTGTCCCAATTTGTGCCTTGCCTTAACTGTCGCATTCAAGTTTAGATATTAAGTTTATCAAACATGAGTGTATATACTTTATAAGGTTGTAAGTGATAACCCAGTGGCAGTTGAAAGTTATAAAGAGAAACTTAAGCTTTAGTTTGAGTTGATCTACGATTATGATAATAGTAAACAAGTGTTGAAAATGCAAGATTTCACACGAGTTTGCATAATTGAAATCGAGTTTTCAACCCATGTTGTACTATATTTTTACTACAACCACAGAAAAATGCAAATAGTATTTATCTCACTTGCCAACGGTTCAAAAGTAAAATTTAAATTATCAATCGGCAAAACATTTTATCTGCGAACAAAATAATTATGCCACCTGTGTGCAAAATAAAAACACACAGCCGTCGTCCAACCAGATTTCTAAAATTTCTATTTCTATTTTATTCAGTGTGCTTTTAAATAATAATATTCAAATAAATTAATTATATTTTTCGAAAAAGCTTGGGGCGTCATTGATACAGGTGTGTCACAAATCTTTTTTCATGATTGAAAATAGTCTATTCCACGAAAAAAAAAATAAACTCAATTTCCAATCGAAATAGAGGTACAATTGGGAGGCAGAGATTGATTGTGGTAATAGAAACTAGAATTAAAATTTTATCTTCACCTCCATGATTACAAAGTGGAGTTATGTGTCTCTTTTTAAAGTTTTACTGCAGTTTACTATCTTTTGACGTGTAAGAATGTTTTCTATCAAAATATCTAAAAAAGGGTATTTCACCATATAAAGAAGACAAAGAAGTTTGGTAGTAATCCTCTTCTTAACCAATCATAAAAAAATGAATTTCATGACGTTATTATGTTTAAAGCTATCTGGCATTAAAACTTATGTAGAGCTAGATTTGAATAACAAATAAGATAAGTAATATTGGAAATAAGTCTAAATCAATATAAATTCAGGTTTGGAATCATATGGCTGCATTTAACCAACAGCAAGACTAATTATTAAGTGTTATATGTTCAGTGATAATGTAAACGAATAAGAATTCACTAAAAACGTGAAGGTGCATTTTGGATTTTTACAGTAAAGGTTTTTTCTACCATATGGATTTCGAACCAATAAACGTTAGAGAGTTATGCCGGGCTTTAATTTCAATGGGTACTGGAAGCAGCTGTCACCAGTTTGCATGTGATCAACCCAAAAATTTGGAATCGTGTGTTAAAATCCGCTTTTTATTTACCACTTACACTAAGCATATCACTGATTAGTCGAAAAAACCCAACAAAAACAACTTTCGTGGAGAAAATTTCGCAATTCTTTGAGTAACAACTCTTTAAGAAGGTATTTCATAGTAAAATTGAAAATAATGAGGTCTAAAAACCATCAAATAACTTCGCAAAGCAAATAAATAAATCTGTACACAAAAGCTTACGGCAAAATTATTTGCTTACCCCACGACGGCCATTTTTAAATGAACAACTAATTTTGCCTGTAATATAGGTGCGCATGTACAAAATACACGTGTGCGTCAATCACAGCATACGCTAAATGGCACATATTCTCTTACCCAGCTGATACCGACTTTATCCGAACGCCGACGACGGCGTTTTTGCACATGATTGTTTTTTTTTATTCTTTTAGAAATAAATATTCTGTTTTAGGTTATACCAGTGCTGCTCAAAAATGAAATGCAAAAGTTGCAGGCATTATTCATATTTATAGGGAATGTCCTTTTTGGTTTATTGTTCAAGTTAATGGAAATGGCAAATGGGAATTAGTGAAACATTTAAGAAATATTATGTTTTATTTATTATTGTATGCCTCATTATCAATTGTGGTCAGTTAAGGTGACAATGAAACACTTGTGGGTGATAACAATGAATTGAGGAGTAAGGGCTCTTCAAATTACACTAGGAAGATCAATCAAAGCGGAGAATTTCTTTAAAGATACTACTATGATGCATAAACCAAGATTATGTGCGAACAATAAAAACCTAGAAAATAACTTTGTACGTTGCATATTACTAAAAGTTTGAATTTACAGAGGTGTGTGAAAACACAAAATAATATTAGAATTGGAATAAGAAAGGAAATGAAGACAATGATGAGTAGCATATTGAAGGAGAATATTAACAGATTTATGGAACTGAGGATAAGTATTTAGAAGAGCAAGATGAACTCACATTTTTAAGGTATACTCGAATTTATTAAGAGATAAATTTTTTTAAATTTCTTGCAACGAAATTTGTGATTTAATGTGTCCAAGGTGTTGTAATTTACCCACGAAAAATATTTAAGAATAGATGAGTTTTTAAAAACTTTAATTCGCTACCAAGATGTTAAATATTTCAAGAATAATGTTACAATAACACATCGCCTCTCACAAATGAAAAGAAACTAGAAGTAATCATGAATGGTTTCAATATTCTATTCATTTATTTTGTGATTTGTAGCCATTGAAGATTTGAATTAAAAACTAATAAATGTGCAAGCCGTGAACTTTAATCATTTTATTGAGCATATTTAAAATTTTGACTGGGGGGTATACCCACCTCATTAAAAAAGAATAATAGATAAACAAACGTATTACCCAAATAAGAAGCTAGTTTGTAAGGATTATAATGTATTTTTTTAATTACTTGAATATATTTTTTTAGAATCCACATAGTATAAATATGCCAAAACAACACTCGGCAAGTTTTTATTAATTTCTTAAACAGGCCAGTTAAAAACTTGAGATGAGATTTTATTGTATCATTATTCATTTCAATGAAAAGCTCTCCAACAATTGAAGTTTTGTTCAAAATTTAGAATTTTGATGTACACCACCTGGCAAGGAGTAGCAACCAGCTAAAATTTTTTTTATTTCTTATGCCGCTCACTATAAATATATCTGAAACTAGAAAAATTTACACTCTGCTTATCTGTTTAAATTTGGCGGGCTCCGCCTACAATTGGTGCGACTTTCTGATTAGTGTGGATGTGGAATATGTGCCATTTGCATGTAAGACCGTGGTTGAACACAATTGTATTTTCACATTGACATTTAAGCATCAGTTAAAGATATATGCTGATAAATGATTGAGTTTCATAAGCTCCAAATTTTTTGGTTTAAACACAAACTGTATAATTAAGGTTATGTGGGCATTTATTTAGATTTATATTTGTGCTTTTGAAATGGAACCACGACCGAAGTACTCAAAACAATCTTCTCTTATATTATTGGTTGCAGAAACAAGTTCAGAATACGACGCATTATTACTCAATAAAGAAGACTATTGAAGGTAATCTATAGGAAAAAGTATAGTGATAAAGAAGTATTTCTTTAGTTGTTGTTATCTTGTATCGGACACGGCAAATAATAAACAAATAATTTTTGCTATGTTTTAAAATTCGACTCTTTATACAAAGCACACCAATTGATATTTGTGTTCCAAGCTCATGAGCATGGGCTCAAGATTATATACACGTCGAGCCCATGAGTTTCGTGCATAAAGTGCTGAATAAATTGGAAAGCAACTATAAACTATCTGCTTTTTGATGTCTTTGCAACATAGATGAGTAAAAATCTAGAATTAGTAAGGTCATTGACTGTGATTGTCTATTTCCAAGGGCAAAAACCTTTGTTCTGCTATTACTCTGTAATCTCAACAAACATTTTAATTTTAGTTAGGTTTATTCCAATGTTGATAAAATATCTTCAACTATTTAACCAGGTTTATTTTTTTCACATAAATAAAAGTAGTCATCAAAAAGTAAAAGAAAAAAGTCATTTCTCTAAAATAGGTTATTTAGGCTATTGAACTAGTATTGTCTCCAAGCAACTTCTCAATGGTAAAATTTTAGGTGAGTGATTCAATATAGATACATATCAATAATGTCACAGATGTTCTATAAAATAAGATATGCACATGAAATTATTCAAAGTCCTATACTACCATTTTCTAGATTTTTTTAAGGGCCATAAATAATCCATCTGAACTAACCACCTTTTAGAACAAGCTGCTGTAGATTTGGTAAGCTGTAGCAGGTCATTTTCGATTCAAGAATTTACCTTATTTTTAACAAAATCTCTTATCTGTTAACTGTTTTTTATGACTCAGACTTCAGCCCATTTAATCAGTTATAGAGACTGTTATGGACAGATTCACACTGTTATACAAGTCAATCTAATCCAGTGAAATTGTCTTTTATACATAAAATAAAGAAAGGGTAGCTTTGGCAAACACACTTCACACACAGGGGCCAATCAAGGTAATTAACAGTCAGGCAGACCACTGTAAGCAATATTACATTTATAGTTTCAACTTACAACATAATATGTAAAAAGAGAGTATTGTTCAACAACAAATGTAGTATGTTAAGCTGCTGAACAATGTTGCTTACTTTGCTTAAGAATAGGAACTACTATGGATTTTTTCTATTAGTGATCTTACCCTGATGTAGCCACACTTTACTACTATAGAAAAAGTTTCTTAATCTAAGTTTCTCATGACATGATAGAATATTTATCAGTTATGATATTAATTAACCCACTCTTGATTTGATATTTTTTTATTATCACAATTTTCACAAATAGTTATGTATTTTGCTACTTTTTTGTAGGCATTTAGATGTCCTACAATTTACTGTTTGGTCGCATTCATTATCCTATCACGAAGCACTCATAATGCTTGTTGAAGTTGGGAGACATTATTCAGTGGAATAGACCATTAAGTATGATCATGAATGCCAGTTATTAATCATCCCATGTTATACCTAGTTGCCAGATAGACACACCAGCCACTTTTTTTCTTTATAACTGGACTGTTTACATCTACTATACCATAAACTATTATATTTCAAAGTTGAAAGTTTTGTTCTACTTTGTATCATGAATAATAAGATTGTTAATGTTATATCCCTACAAAACTCATTTTTTTTATATAATAATATAGAATACATATTAATGTAGTTGCAATGTTTTTTAGGATCCTCCTGGATGGGACAATAACCATAAAAACATCTAAAACGTATAAGGTGAAAACTCGATAATATGATTGAGCTGCTAGAGATTGTTCACCATAACAAAAACATTGTGTACATTATATCTACTCATTGTATTCAGTAATCAATTCATTCAATGTATATTTGGGTTAATAAATCAAATACTTCTGAAATCTGTTTTTTTTTGTCAAATTTAACACGCCAAGTATTTCGGCAAATTGTATTTTATTCTCAATTGTACATTTTAGATAGAAAAAATAATAATCAGGAATTTTCCTAGATGTAAAGGTAACGTCCTATATGATTGGGCGCCATTCAAAATCAAAAAAAAAATTCAGCGTCCTTTCTTCAAATTATCAAAATCTGGGGCCATTATTGTATGTAATTTACACTTATGAATTGTGAGGCTTTACCAACGAACCCGTGTAGCTATAATCACAAATGAATTACTCGAAATAAATTGTTATTAAGTCCGAGGTGATGTAATGAGCCTTTCTTATTAGAACATGAACAAATATTGCTTAAGGAGAATCCTAACGTTTGCAATTATACCATTACTGAAGCGCACCATGTATATTAGTCAGTTAGGAATCTATTTTTGAATAAAAAAAATATAGAGTATATAAGTATGGGCTCCTGTAAATTTAATTAATCATAAATTAGGAACGTATTTACTATTTTATTTATTGTTGCATTATAATCATAAGCTACTTCAGTAAATATCGAATAATATATATATATATATATATATATATATATATATATATATATATATATATATATATATATATATATATATATATATATATATTTAAAAATATATATATATATATAATTCATTCCAGTGTTTCCTGTACAATACAGTTATTTAAACATCTTGAAAATTTTTAGCTTTGTTGCTATGGATACGAAATTTATAGTTATACCACATACGTTCTATCTTCCTTTTTTACATTATTAAAACGGAAAGAAAACTATATACATTGTCTTTTCTTCGTTCATGGTCGCCAACATCAATTCTTAAGCTTTGGGGACCTTAAATTCCCCACTTGCCACATATAGGTGCCGACACTGTCGAATTCAGTATAAATTTTAGTTTTTACTAAGTACGATAGGAATACATTTTGAGTAAATTTGGGTTACTAAGTATCAAAATAACATATAATCAATAAACGTTTATATTGAAATTCACAATATTTATAAAAACAAAACATATAAATTGAAATTTTAAATATACCGCCTTACGAAGCTGAAAGCAGAGATATAAAAAGGAAACGGGAAATGTCAATTTTGCCAGTGCTGTCGACTGAGTTGGCTTGGGTTTTGTCAAAAATATAATGAAGTGATTTTGATCACAAATTATCTAATTTAATTACAACTTCGATTAAAATGGAGAATGTAAATCTTAATCTGATTTGCAGAACTTGCAAATGTGTTAGTCCACATATGCGATCGCTCTTCGAGGGATATGAAAATCCTCATCAGAGTCCCCGTATTGACGAGATGCTAATGGCCTGTGCTTCAGTTCAGGTATTATAAATAACGCCTACTATAAAAATATTTACAAAATTATATTTCGATTGTTTGTTCTTGTTAGGTGATATGTGGAGATGGTTTACCTACTTTGATATGTCAAATATGTGTAGAACAATTAAAAAACGCTTTTCTTTTCAAAAAACAAGTGGAAAAAGTAGATGTTGGTTTAAGAGAGTACGCAAAAAATCTCAAAGTAAATGAAATTAAACAAGAACTACAAAACTCGGAATTTATGGGTAAGTGTAAAATTTTGAGCATTTATTATAATTCATTAATTTACTAGTTCAAAATTTTCGAATGTTTATTTAGTATATGTAAAATTCATTTGATGGAGAATATTAATTTGTTTATGAATCATCTGTACGTGCAGTTGAGTAGAATCTAATGTAAATTTGGAAAGCAGGTAATGGAACAAATAAAAGTTACCATTGTTTTCATCTTGTACTTCTTTATATTGGTGCCTACTTCAGAACTATGCAAACTGTTTTTACTTATTTAATGGTTTGTTTTGTATATGTAATTAGTTCAGTGTGAATTTTTCAAAAATAATATCAAAATTGTGGTGAAAAGACAAAAAGACATCATTTTTGTAAATAATACATTTTTTATTCTGTGGAGAAAATTTATTGAGTAATACTATCAATAAAAAGTTCTGAGAATTTGGAACATTTTTTAGAATCTCTGAACACTCTCGATAGTATTTTAAATGAACCAGCTACAAAAGATGTGTCAATTACTGGAGAAACTGCTCCTCCTCAAAAGTTTGAAACTGACTATATTCAATTTATGGATAACAACCAAATGCTTCTTACATGTAGAGAATGTGCAAAAATGTTCACAACTTTGGAAGTAAGTAAACTCATTGTTCAGTGATTTTTAAAAATTATTAGGATTGTGTTGCTTTTGTATCTAATCCCACCCAACAATTTTCAGTTTTTTAATAGTTAACTACTTATCCACATCAATTTATATATTTTGTATATAATTATCAGTGTATCAAAATTATTACATTTAAGTCGAAAATCTAACAGAATTTATTCATAATTTACCTTTTAATCAATTTCCTTGCGTGTAAACAGTATCCATGGTGTGAATATATTTATATAGTCTTCACAGAAATTTTTCTTGATAGGGTTTACGATGCCACAAACGTATTCACACAGGTGGTATGTACAAATGTAAACAGTGTGATAAAGAATACACAAGACTTAACCACCTACAACGCCATGAACAATCCCATAACAGAAGAAAAGTCCATGTTTGCAGAATTTGCAGTAAAACTTTAACAAGGATGGAACATTTAAAACGTCACTTGGTAACACATTTAAGGGAGAAACCTTTTTCGTGTAAAACTTGTAATAGGGGTTTTAATCGGATTGAACATTTACACAATCATGCACCTAGATGTAAAGGTTAGTATTTAGGCATTGTATTATTGTAGTTTGTAAAAAATCAAATCTTGAGAAAAACTGATTAGATTTATAATGATGTTCACTCATTACTGTCTCTTAGTTCTATCATAGGTCATTCTTTTGTGTAATAATCTTTTTTGGCCCCACTTTTTAACTACAGTATGTAGTACAGAATATTTATGTGTACTTTCATGAAGCACTCTTTAGTACGACATTTTTTATAATAGGTGACACTGTATATCCATGTGATATTTGCAATAAAGCCTTTAATCGTGAAGACAGCCTCGAGGTTCACAGAAAAATGCATGATTCTACCACTCCAAAGTTGCCTACCATTGAAAATCTCGATAATATTGAGGATCATTATTATCAAATTGATCAAGATCCTTCTGCTGATTTCTCTGATCATTCAGATGTAGATGAATGCTTTGAACCACAAGTAGAGGTGACTGAAACGACAGAAGATAATAAAGAAAAGGTAATGATATATTCTCATTATTAGTTCTAGTTTATAATTCTGAGTTAAGGTCGCAGCTGAAATTTCAAATCAAGAAGAAGAAAGCATTCACAGTGATGGATCTATTGGTGGTGGAGATATTGATAATGATAGTGACGAAGATGAAGAATTTGATGAAGATAGAAAGGATATTGAAAGTGGGGAGGAGAGAGATAATAAAGATGTTTCTGGAGCTGATGATGAATGTGAAGACCAAAAAAATGTTAAACTTGAAGAAGAAAAACCAGCTGTTGATGAAGATGAGGAGTATATCAAAAATGTTATTGCTGAGGTGGAAGGTGATGGTAAGTATAAATTGACAATATAAGATAATTAGTCCCAAGTTTTGTGATATTTATATGAGTCATGTAATATACATTATTATTTATGCTTCTAAATGTTCTGGATTTTAGGTCTCTTCTGATTTAAAATTAGTTTCTTTTATAATGTTTTAAAGACAAATGAAAATTTGACGTTATGACTTCTTTTAGTCAAAATATGATATTGACACTGACAATTTGTGTATTTATATTAATCAATAGATCATAGACATAATGATTATTAAAATAAGAATATAATGAAAATAGAAATTTGTTTAAACATGCAAAATTAATTTTTCTTTAGTTTTCACATCTCAAATAGATGGCAGTCATCAATTAAATTATTTGTAGCTGAATAAGAATTTTTAAAAAGAGCTATAAATTTAACTTGAATAATTTAGGTCTTTTTTATAATTTTTAGCTTTTTCTTTCTTATGAATATGAACCATTTCTAAAAATTCTCTTTTTCATATATGAGATTCCATTCCAAGAATTATTTATTATTTATAGGATCAGATGATGATGGTGATTCTGATAAAGAAAGTAATGATTCTGATTATGTTCCTCAGAAGAAGGCTTCACCACCTGTCAAACGTGGACGAGGAAGACCTCGTAAAAGTGTTGATTCTCCTCCAAAACCAATTAAGAAAGAAGGAGGAGCAAGAAGAGGTCGCAAACCCGGGTCCAAAAATAAGAAAACATTGATGAGAGAAAGAGATATGGTTATAAAAGAGGAAGAAGATGATTATGGAGATTATCCATGTCCAGTTTGTAATGAAATGTTTAATACTATGAGTAAATTGGACAGACATGCAAAGATCAGTCATGAAGGAGCCAAGGTAATTAAGTCTAAAGCATTACTACTACTACTACTACTTGAGTGGTAAATCTAAATTCGAGCTAAACAGATTCATTTCATACTGAATATTCAATTTGATTCAGTACAGCCTAAGTATTTATATATTACGCAACTTCAAATTAGTACTATCCCATGATCACTTATAAAAAAAGTTGTTTAAATTCATCATTATTGTGATCAAATTCAAATTTAGTTTGTCACAAACTGATCATTGTTCTCTTGCAAAATAAATTGCATTATCTTGAATTGAAAATTTCTTTTTTAAACATATAAAATTTAATAAGCAACAAAAATCTTCATAGATTCTTAAATGTTTTTTTACTTGTACCAGTTTCCAAGTTTTTGTTTTATTTGTGTTGATATGTTGATATGTATCATTTTTTCTTCCTGCCATTGTTTTGGTCTTAATGTAGCACATTATCAATCATGTTTAGTGCAATAACATTACTTGGTGCCTGTTAATGGAAAGATGTGAAATATTAAATGGCAAGTTGGATGAAAACAGCTTGATTTTAAATCCTTGAACTATCTCATTAGTAATTTTTTTACGTTTAGAAAATAAAGTTGATTTTTAAAAATAAACTTTCCTGTGAGTGAAATATAAGTGGCGCCGTCAGTCGGATTTTTCGCCAGCAAATTCTTAAGAAAAACCGTGAGTGTCAACTAAGTCCATTCTTAAGTTATCCAGGAAGTTGTGAAGGAAATCAGTATTAGAATCTTGCAAGGGGCAGCAATAAAGAACAAGTGGTGAGTAATTTTTGTTTATGTCAGACTCCTGTTCTAATGTTAAATCCTTTAGCGAAATCGAGAATTATGAAAAATCAATTATAATCGCACTGTCAGTTTTATACATATATACATACATTTTATTGAAAGAATATTAAGTTTGTTTAACTAAATTTTTAACAATATAGATTTGCACTAGAAAACCACAGACCATAATTCATAAAGAAAGATGATCCTAAATATAGGAGATTCCAAAAAGTTCATATAGTTATGTAATCCTTAGCAAGCAGCTAAGTCATCCTAGCTTAAAGAACTTTATAATTTTGACTGTAGCGAAAATTTGATGAAGATAATTTCTACTTTTTAATTGTATCACTTATGTCTCTTATTAATATTCTATAATTAAAAGTGCTGTCCGTTTTTTTTCTCTACAAAGTGATTGAAAAAGAAATATTACAAAAATTCTTTTTTCTATTAAATCAAAAGAAAACTTTTGCTATATCAGCAGCCATAGACACTAATATTATTGATATAAAGGAGTTGGAATTTATAAATAGAAAGATTAGTATAACACACATAAATATTACGATATTTCAAATTTGAAGCATAAAAATCGTTTTCGCTATTTATATTCCAATTGTTAATCCAGAAACCTGGTATTATCATCTCATTTCCATATCCTCCAAGAACCCAACAACTATTATTCCCTACATCTTTCTGACTATAAATGAAAATTATCACCGATATTGCTCGCTGCCTGAGAGAACTCATAGATGAATCTTAAACATCAGTATTGGAATTTTTTAAATCAATAACAGGAGAAAATAGAAAAAGTAGTCCTGAGAGACAAACTTCATTCAATTTCCAGTAGGATAAATGGAATTTAAACAATGGAATAGAAAAAGAGTATTCCATTCATCACTTGAATATAATTCATAAATGGAGTTCATAAAATCATATGCCATGAGAAACATGTTAAAAAGGAAAAAACATGCGGGACAAACTTCACTTTACATTAGGCAAAATGAAATTTGGACTATGATATTGAAGCATCTATAAGAGTACTCTATTAATTACTAGAATATTATAATTTATATTCCGATAACAATATTAAAACATTGTTCTGATTCGTTGAGATACAAACAGGGTGTGGCACAAAGGGTTTTGAATATAAGTAAAATCTGAAATCGTTCATTCATAGAGGTTCTACATTGCACTGAGTTTAAATGAGCACTTCCAGTTATATCAATAATCGGTTCCGTCTATCTTCATTTCAAATAGATTTTTATTTTCAAATCATACATATTTCGTATAAAGTTTATATAAGATGTGCTATGCCAAAAATGAAGCATGAAGATATCCTGAATTATAAGAAATATTATAAACCTTATTCTTATGTAAAGTACAGTAAATAGTAGACTATATATTTTTCATCTAATTGGAACTAAGTAGTCATTTACAAGGTTTTTATCTTTAGATACACAAATGTAATGTATGCAGTAAAGCGTTCTCTAGAATTAATCATCTAAAGAGACACATCACTTCCCATTCAACTATTAAACCGTTCCGTTGTACCGCATGTCCCAAGAGTTTTAACAGGCGCGATCATCTTAAACAACATCAAAAATTACATGAAAGGACCAACGATTATGAATGTGAGGTCTGTCAGAAACAGTTCAATAGAGCTGATCACCTCGCCAAACATAAAGCATCTAAACATGGCATAGGAGAAAGAATTTGTGTAAGTAAATAGTAAGATTCGAGTCTTTCACCAAACCTTCATTAAATGTATAAATTTATTAGTTATTTTAAGGTCTTTGTCAAATAATTAGAAATGTACTTTAGTATATTCTCTAAGGAGTTGAGATTGTTAAGTCGTTAGTTGTTGCTACCAGTTTGTTATGAAATCTTTAGTACAATTTTTATTATATTAGTTCATTTATTTGATAGTAACATGTTCAGTACTATAATATAAAAACAAGTTTCTATTCTCTTTTGATATCTGTCGACATTATTAAATTTGAAAATCTGGTATCATCAATAAACCTGTGGATAATACTTTCGTAAATCTAATTATTACCAATGTATTTGGCTCTTCAATTGACATTCTTAAGATAAATGGTAACTAAGTGGATTTTGGAGTAGTGATTCAAAAAATTGTGGATTATGTGCTTTGATATAATTAAAGGAACTAAATTTGCTTTGTTTTTTTTTAATGATTTATTTAGGTTAGATATTAACGGTCGTGAACAATTGGTAACAGCAACTAAGATACGACCAACAGCAAATTGAATTTGTTATAAACTGAATTTTTTTTATTTGTACAAGAATTTAAAAAATATGTTGCAATGCTGTCAGTTGTCTAAATTCAAAATAGTTTAAATAATAGGAATTACACCTTAATCGATTTTTTTTTATTTGAAAAACATTTCATTTGAAACATTTGACAACATTGCATATTAGTTCGTTAGATGAATCTTATACGATTTTACATTGTTTTATGTTTATAAAAGGATAATTTCAATTCATTAAAAAGAGTGTGGATTCCACTGTTTTCCTAATCTACTTTATTCCACTTTTGTTGTAATTGGAAATAGGTATACATAATTTCACAGTAATTGATTATTTTATTTGTTTTGATGTATTTCTCGAATTACTTGAAATTTTTTTATAAAGAATAATAACTATTTTCTTATCTTGCTATACAATTGCAGATCAAGATTTTCTAACTAACTTGTAAACAAATATGAAAAATTGAATATTTTCATGAGAAAAAACCTTTTGAGATTCTTTTCATTGCGAATTGATATTATTGCATCCTATATCAATATGTTTTTCTTTTAATCAATGGTCTTCTTTGTAGGTAATGGGCGAGAAAAAATATGAATGTCCTTTATGTCACAAATTCTTTACTACAGAGAAATATAAAGATGTGCATGTAGCTGGTCACAATGGTACTAAAGAATATTCTTGCAAAGTGTGTGAAAAAACGTTCTTGTCTAAATCTCATTTAACTGAACACATGAAATTCCACAATGAACATTCCAAGAAGTTCCTCTGTTCAGAATGTGGACAAAGATTTATAAGAAATGATTATTTGGTTATACACATGAGACGGCATAGAGGAGAAAAACCATTCAAATGCAAATATTGTGGAAAAGGTTAGTATGCAAAAATATTAATTAACACACAATAAATAAGGAAGTTGCCAATTAATATCAAATAAAAAACCACATAGTCGTCCAAAAACATGTTTTACTTATCATTATTATTCAAAGCATTTACTGTTGTTGTAAACCTCAGAACATATATAAATTTAAGATTTAAACAAAAATTGATTGAAAACTGTGAATTTGGTGCTTTCAACAGTTCCTTCACTATCAGTGTGTGAAAAAATGTTTATATTGGAATAGTATGCTTCTACAGAATAGGAACATGCAGAAGCTTCTAGCGCCAATTTTTAACTAAAAACCTTATGTATGCATCATTTTTAAAATACAGTATAACCAATCTATGTTTTCGAGTATAAAAAATGTTCACTGTTTCAAGTCTATTAAAAAAGTTTAAGCATGAATTAATGAAAAAAATGATGTCTGCTACATTTAAATTTAATACTAAAGGTACTATGTAGTGTGAGCTCTATCTGAAATGTCATTTCAAATATCATTGTTTGTTTGTTTGGTAGGCTTTAATGAAGAATTGTCATAGTTGAAATGTTTTGTCTGTCAAAAACTCTTTACCCTTTTTTCCAAACGTAACTGTTATAAATGCAGTAGCGTCAGCTGGTGATCATAATACTATGTATCATTATGTAGGCAAATGATACATTAAACCAAATATATAAAACCTGTTTTAACGGTCATTATCACAACTAATATTGTTTTTATTGTTATTGTTACTTGTAAATATTTTATTATAAATATTCTTACATCTCTTTAGGTTTCCCGAGAACAACAGATCTGACTGTACATGAAAGGTACCATACTGGTGAAAAGACTCATTTATGTACAATTTGTGGTAGAGGATTTGGAAGGTAAATTTTTTCTTACTATTACTACTTATTAATTCACTTATCTGGATATTTTTTAGAGCATATAATCTCACTGTTCATATGAGAACACACACTGGTGAAAAACCATACCAGTGTACATACTGCGATGCTGCTTTCGCTCAAGGTAATGATCTGAAAGCTCATGTAAGACGCCACACCGGAGAGAGATTCCAATGTGAATTATGTACAGAAAGTTTCCTTATGGGCTACTTGTTAACACAACACAAGAGAACTGTCCATGGTATGTCATTTTAATACTTGATAATTTATTTTCCATTTGGCGTCAGTTTTAATAATTATCTACAGTAAATGTGTAAAGGTCTGGAATTGAATATGCATTTTATATTTTGTTACAACTTCTATTAATAAAATTCAAATAAATTGTTATTTCGATTCAAGTTTTAATTGAAATGTGTCAATACATTAAAATAATGCCTAATTTTTCAGGACTGAATGTGGTAAGCAACATAAGACGATTACAGCCAGTTCATAAACAAGAAAATCCGGATGAACCACCACCGATCACAATTCCGCTACCAAAACCTGTAATTCCAGACAATGTCATGTTTAACGCCTTACATGCGAATGCTCTACATGCGAATGCCCTTCATGCCAATGCCCTTCATGCTAACGCTCTCCATGCGCAATTGGCTGTTGCGCAACTCCATCATTTAACTCGAGAATAAGTAGAGGAAATATAGTCATTAGTAAGTATTTTTCCTACAATAATTTTGTTAGGTAAGGACAACCTTTAATATGTATGAAAATGCACGGCCACACTGTTTGTCACATGCTGATAAAGAATAGGATTATATTGAAAAGCTAATCTAAAGCTGTCTTTACAACCAAAATTGAAAGTAACAATACAAAAGATTCTTTTCCCTCAAGTAGATTAAATACTTGCACTATCTATATAGATAAATTATGTATCTTTTTTTTTAATTCAATTTATTGGTCATTGCATTATTCAAATTATCAATTAATAATGCATAATCATCTTGAAACTAATAATTATAAATAAAACAATGTGAGATGGAAAGTTAGATTTTTCAGATTTTAAAGCAAAACAATCATGAAATATTGAATGTTACTTGCTTTAGCCTTTTCAAAGTCAATTTAAATAGATGATTTCACCAAGAGGACTTAATTTGTGTCCAAGCCTTACCAACACTATAAAAAATCTACAAATTTATATTTATAGTACCAAATATATTTTAAATTCATTCAAAATTTGGAATTTGCTGTTTCATTTCTATTTGCCGACTACCAAGTTACCTATAAAAGAATTAAATTTGCGATGGATTTTACATTGTCAACTCCTCATATATTTTGACAGGAATAGGGTACTTGCATTTATTTAAAAATTATTTATTTTTTTGTTTATTTTATAATTTCGTGATATGAAATAAAGTCGGAGAGTAGAATATTTAATTAAAAGTGAAAAAATAATATCTGAACATTTAATTGAAAATCGAAAAAATTTCAAATTTTTAACTACATAAGAAATCGATTCTCATTGGTTTTCAGTTGTGACGTCATAGGTTTAATAAAAACATTGAGCAGTTGTCTGCTAGATGATCACGAGGTTATCATTGCTGGCAACATAGCATGTGCTGTTATAATACAATTTATTAGTTACGTATAAATAAAACATTTTTCTATATATAAGAAATAAGGTACTATAAGATGAATTTGAATCTTAATTAAATTAAAATGATCCTGGCAACAAACATAGTTACATCTCGCAGGTTCGTCAAACGACCAACATTTGGATACCATTTTTTGTTGTAATATATTCGTATGTTTAACTCGTGGTATTTTTACATCCTGGCACAAAACACGATTTATATACCATTTTTCAGTTTAATCAAAGTTTAATAATAATTCTTATTTTAGAATAACCGTTGTATTTACTTTGTATCATATGTTTAATTTTTATTTTATACCTATGACGTTACGCTATAAATATTGATCAAAGAATTGAAAAAAATATATAATAAAAGTTGTATATACACTAACCAGAACTATTTTTTTCTCAAACCATGCAAGTACTCTATTGATCTTAAAAATACATCGACTGTTCTCTAGTTCTACTTGTTCCATGAATTGACAGTTTTTTTTTCTTATACACAATTCTCATATGAAAATTTACCTTGTTAAATGCATTGAAGTATTTTGCTTTATTAAAATAACTTAAAAAGCAAACCGGTTTTGAAATAAGTAATAAACTGTAAACACTCAGAATTATATAGCATTTTCAAATTTCGCTTACAATTCGATAGGAGTGGAAAGTTGAATAATTTCAGGTATTCATGCTATATCTTCACAATAATTTGTTTGTTAAATTCAGCCAGAGAAATTTGGGATGCAATATTTTTACATACAAATTTGGCTTGATTTTATGGTGCTATTCTAAAACATAAAAACTAAAATAGATATTACAAGAATATTTCAATTCATTAAGAAAATTAAAGCATACAACTGTCAGATAGGTATATGTAAACTCTAATTTTCAAAAATGTATAAAATCATACAAATAAACAAAATTTGTACAGCTATAAAATAATGAAGGAAATCTAACCAAACCTAACCCTGTATTATAATGTTAATTAGAGTGTACATATTTAGTGAAAACCATTATCTCTTTCCTGTTTTTTTATACCTACTCTGCCTACTGTACTCAAGTACCTGTGACACTTTTTAGCCGAATTTACCAGTAAACGACCTTTATGACACCATAGGTGAATGTAATTGATTTGGCCGAATTCACATCCCCCATCCATGAGTGTCTTAGAGAAATTGTTAAAAAAAACCATGCATGGTATTTATCTAGGTTGTCTTTATCTATACGTCCTATTGCATTACATCAACAAAAATACAAGAATGCATTTCAAAACAAATTTAGTTCCCAATGTATTTAAAATTTGATCAATTCAAAATTGGTCATTACAGTGTAGGGGACAAAATTATCCAGCTATCAGATAACCAAGTTATCTTCAGAGACAGAAAGAAAATCTACTTTGTCCATTTACACCGAATTTTTGTTTCTCTAATTATTTGGATTCCATTTATAGCTGACTTTTTTGTTTTCTCTTGTTTCAGATACACTTGCCTTTGTAAATACCATGTGGTCATCTAATTAGGTTCACAAGAAAAGTTGTTATTAATATTTAAGAATATTTACAGTAATCTCGTCGTACATATTAACTATGTAATATATTAGAAAATAGTGACTAATAGGTACTAATCATATAGATCAGTATCAGTGTAATTTTATAAAACTTACTGGGACGCTAATTGTCTTGATATTTCACTTTTCGTCTTTCAATTATATAGTTTCTTATATATGGATTAAATGCACATCTCTAATTTGTAACGTAATGAGATACGAGTACTTAGTTACATGTGTTTATTTCAGGAGGCTGTAATATTTTCAACCTCTCTACATACTTAATGATAATAATTTGATGCTATTTGAATATTATCTTTAATAACGTTGCTTAAATGTTAGATATTATGGTCTTTTTAACAATTTTTTACAATATCATAGCCTTGTGGAACTAACATATGTTAACTGAGAATGTAGTAAATAGTAGTGGATTGACTAGAAATTTCAGTTCAGATTAAGATGCTTAATACATTTTACATATGTGCAATATTACCGAAGAAAATATCATTTATTTGATTCCTATATATGACAGTAATTTGGTTGTTAATTCTTATTCTTTAGTTTTTCCGAAAAAAGGATCATTTGTCTTGTACTAACGTCATAAGGAATATATATAAAGTAATGGAAATTGAAAGGTGAGGACTTTTTACAAAATTGGGTGGAAAAGGGCTCCAATTATTTACAAAGAGTGAGAATATTTACACTAAAATTTATAATGAGAACATAATTTTGAAGAATATTCAGATTTCAATTGGAATTTTATGTTATTCATAATCTGTCTACTACTATATACATCAATTGTTATTAATAAATTCAATTATGTATAATTAATTGAAAATGTTTGGTAACACTAGTTTACGCGGTTTCTATACCCCAACTAAAGGCTCTTAATTATTGTTTTTTCATATAATACTTAGCTAAAAAATATAATAAAAAGGTTTTGTAACATCTGGTTTTAGAAATACTTTCTTATAAAATTAGGTTAACTTGAACTGAATAATAACAGAATATTTTCGAAATGACCAATTTTTGCCCTTTTCATTACTTTTTGGTCAATTTCAGTTTTTATATACCAAGTTTGTTGAGCAGCAAATGATTCTTCAATGACATATTCTCTCGTATCTATTGAAAAATTTTCAATGTCAGCCATATCTTCCCAATTTTCACTTGTTTCGTTTCCCAAAACTTGTTGAATGACCAATACCAACTTTTTGATTGGCAGATACGAGGCTTTCAAACTGATCTTTCAGAACTTTATGGATGTCTCAGTTTAACATGTAAAGGAGGTAGAATAATGATGTTTGGATTATAAATCGATAAATTCCACTGATGTGAGCAAGATCCAAAAAGTATTAACTTAGATCTTGGTACTTGTAAATATCTAATAGATCATTTATTCAGAATGATTAAATAAATGTGGAATATTTTCTTACACATTGTCATCTTCTCATATATAGGGTACTTACATTTTTCTAAAAATTATTAATTTTTTTTACATTATAATTTCTTAATATCGGAAAGTAAAATATTTAATTAAAAGTGAAAAAATAATATCTAAATATTTAATTGAATCGAAAAAATTTCAAATTTTCAACTACATAAGAAAACGATTCTCATTGGTTTTCATTTGTGACGTCATAGGTTAATAAAAACACTGCGCAGTCTGCTTGATGATCACGAAGTTATCGTTGCCGGTAACGTAGTGTGTGCTGTTGTAATTCTGTTTTTATTTATTAGTTACATATAAATAAAACATTTTTCTATATATAAGAATGAAGTGAATAAAACTATTATAAGTTAATTTCTTACATTACTACATAATCATGTTAAAAATTGAAAGTATAATAAATAAATTACTCTAAAATATTATTGGAATAAGTTAAATTTGAATCTTGATTACATTAAAATGATCCTGGCAACTGAAGTAATTACATCTCGCAGGATCGTCAAAACGACCAACACTTTAAAACCATTTTTTTGTGTATTCGGATTTCTTGGCATCATAAAAAACTTTATCAGGTAGTAGAATTTCTCCATCCTGGCATGAAACACGATTTTTATACCATTTTTCAGATTAATCAAAGTTTTATAATATCTAACGCTTATTTTAGAATAACTGCCGAATTTATTTTGTAACATATGTTCAGAGTTTATTTTATACCTACGATGTCACGCAATATGGCGGCCTTACTGAAATGTTTAAACTACCTACAAAATTTTTGTATTTTTAATAATTTTTTTCTCTATAAACAAAGGATTAAAAAAAATTATAATAAAAGTTGTTTATATATAAAGTATCCAAAACTATTTTTTTTTCTGAAATCATTCAAGTACCCAATTACAGAGACAAATTGGATGGAAGGTATTTTAAATGTAAAATTGGTTTAGTAACAGAGGGAACATCGGCATAAACAATACTTGCCTTATTTTTTATATTGTATCTCACTATCTTTGTATCACAGTAGTAACAGTTTATTTTCATAATTGCTAGGTTTTCTCTATATCATTAGTGAACCAAATGGAAGAAATTAGTTTTCTTCGACTAACCATATTAGTAAAACAAATCGCTTTCACAAAACTCATTTGGTACATACTTGTTTTCTGGGTTCGCAATTGAAATCCAAAATAATGAAGATATGCACATTTAAAGAATCTATGATGAGTTTTCTCTTCTTTAAAATTGTAAATTGTTCACAAACATATCAAAAATGATCAGAACTTTGTTTGCACTTTCTACTTTTTAAATTAAATTTGAAATGAGATATTAGACGCCGATGAGTAATTGACGAATATTAAACTTATGTCATGATACGATTGGAGAAAAAAATGTGACATGGTAAGAGTTTTTCTGTTATCACTTCTAGATTTAAAAAATGTCGACTGACTAATTGATACAGTTGTGTTGGGTACGTAAAGAAGTCAGAATGTGTAAACTAGTGTAATTTTTTATATGATGTATAAAAACATATTTATAATCATTTATACAAGTATTCAGATGAATTTTATTTCCTTTATTTTATAATCTGTCCATTATACAGATATACACATCGATTGTTATTACTAAGTATCATATTCAATAAAAGTGATTGATAATTTTTTATGCGAAAATATATTTATATTGATTTATGAAGGTATGCTATGGATTTTAATTAGCTGTAAATATTATGGTTATATGATAATAGTTATATAATACAAAGCATTAAAGTAAGGTTTTTTATTGTATAACTTTATTTGTCAATAAATATGCCTTTATTGAAAAACCACAACATTTTTTATTCACACAAAACCGCCCAAGTTGAAAATATTTAATATTAACATTAGTTGTCAGTGGCGTGGCGTAGCGTAATCTGCTACAACTATAGGTGACAATATCATTCTCCTCATTGTAGCGACTGGTAACACCGTCTGTAATAATTTATGATCCTTACAACTTGAAGAATCTCTCTCTATATATATAAATATATATATATATATATATATATATATATATATATATATATAATAATGCCGAAGTGGTGATATAATATAGCCCAATTTTGTTCAACGGAAGCGCGCTATGCTACTATGTGAGGTTAAATTTTGATTATTTGGAAATTTGCAAATGTTTTTAATAACAACGGGCATTTTTACTTCATCCAAAATATTTGTAACCAGTGGTGAAGTTTGAATTAGCTGTCCCGGGGCTGCGAGTAGTGGCAAAACGAACTAGAGTCACATTCGGCGATTCAGTACATAAGTTGTGATTTGGATTATTAAGAGTTACGGTATTTATAATTATCAGTTTTCTTTTTGCTTGGTACATTAAAATAAATCAAGAGTCTATTTGCCATTCTGGAGTATATAGGCGTCTCTACAAGTAATTTAAAGACTAGTGGTGATAGTTTTGCTTCAAATATATGTTGTATTTTGCCCTAACTTGTACCCTAACTGCGGATCCTTTCCAAATAACTGGACCCGCTGACCTAGAGATAATACAAGGAAAAACCATAAAATTTGTTTTTTAAAAATCAGAAGCAGATAGGAAATGTAAACACACTCTACATTTTTAATTAAACTAACTATTTGATGGTTTTACTCTTCTTGTTCTCCTTTAACTTTTAAGAACCAGGGCGTTCTGAATAATCGACTAACCTAACCTAACCAATACTTTCTGTCCTGAGCATGGTGCCTTCAATGTCGAATCCCTAGCTGGATCAGGTTCGCCTCAACGTCATCCAACCAGCGAAGGTGCGGTCTTCCTCTCAGTCGCCGTTCTCCAGGAACTCCATACAATGCTACCAAATCTGGTTCACCATACATCTGCCTCATCTTAGCATTCCTTCAGATCCTCCACGCACCGTTCTCGCAAACAGGGCCAAAAATCATGGTTTTATTCTTAAGAAGAAATTGTGACAGATTAATTGAATAGACAAAATAATTGAATAATCCATAGTTATATTTCATCACCTGTTTCCCTAATGTGTCTACATCTAATCTGGGCACTCCAGAATGAAATTCAGAGGTTTTATATTATTTAATAAAATCATGTTTTCAAAGAAGATATTCTTTTATTGCAAATCTGAACAAATTTAACAAATAAATAGTGAACAACACAAAACTCCTAAAAGTAAAAAATTAAACTACAAAAATGTGATACCACCAACATTTTCCTCTTGCTGCATTAACCCGATTTTGATTGCAACTGAGCTGAAATTTTAAAAGTTATTATTTAAGAAATAGATAAAAAATAAATATTATTCAAGAACATCTATATAAAAAAAGAGTAGAAAAATAGAATTTTGGATTCTATAACTATGTAGTTTTTGGGCAGGTTAGTTCAGTTCTCTATTATCCACCAAGAAAGTTTCTTCACTATATTCGGATCTGCCGGATCCATTTTAGTGTATGTGATTTCTATCATACAAAGGGCTGTATAAACGATTGGTTTATATTTTTTTCTTTTTGTGTTTTGACTATGGTGACTTTCAATAACTAATAATGATATACTCATTATCTAGTATACACTTTCTTGAGAATGAATACTGAATGTGAAAATAATATGAAAAAAATCTCTTGAAATATATTATGTTATATTGCTCTCTTGGATTTACTAGTTTGTTAGTGCAATGGGTTGATTTATATTACTTACATACTTATAAAAGTCTGAACATTCTCAAAGGATTTCTTTTTATTCTCAAATTATAAACTTACTATACCCCATTTTTAAGATAGGAGAACCGATTTGAATTTAAGTTAGCAGCCGGTTTTACACAGGACTTTTGGTATATATTATGATGTAAATTGTGAACATTTTGTTTTTTCTTGCGTTCTTGTTATTGTTTTTATTAAAATATGAAAACAGTTCAGGACTAATTTGAAAATTGACTCAGATAATACTCCCAGTACTAGTATACATCATTCATCCCCCAAAAAATTACAGAGCAATTTAGGCCACTTATCATCAACAGAGAAGTAAAACATTGTGAATTTGTATAAAAAAATTTCAGATGATGAACCAGAGCCAAAGGTGAATGTGTTTAAAATTATAAAAACGTTGGGTGAGTTACCAAAAATAGCACTTTTATATGAAGTTAACAGATCCAAATTTAATTTTTAGGAGTTGCTAGGTCCATTGTGTTTTGTATTATTAAAGAATACAGAAACACTGGAATAATTGTAGAAACCTTCAATGATAAAACTAAAAATATAATTTCGATGCTTTGTTCATAAATTAAATTAAAATTAAACACCAAATTTGAATAAAATATTAACTAAAATAAAAATGCCCAGATTCAGCAAAAATTTTACAAAAAAATTATACTAAATTTCATATGTTACCGATGAAATGGCACAACACAATAATAAAATTGTACTTAGCCTGCCTCTATATTATTGTGAATTAAACCCTATAGAATTGATTAGGGTAAAAAATGAAGTTGCAGCCAAAAATACTACTTTTAAACCAAAAGATGTAAAGAATTTTATAATTCAAGACTAGGATTGTGGATGATCTTATAGAACCTATAATTGTTTCTTTCTCTAGCGATTACAGTCATCACTTTCAATTTGGTAACTTTTCTAGTGATTTCTACCTGATTCAGGTTTCCTAAAATGGTCCTCCTAGTTTAAAGGTAGATTATAGCTACAATTTTATTTCCAACCCAAACAAATTTAGAATATTATCATCAATCCACGCTCATATCACTAGAAAGAGAAAAAGTCATTGGCACTTGAAGATTGATATCAATATCTTCAAGAACACGAAAATCTAAAAATTTGGTGAGTCATATAAGATTCATTAATCATTTCAAATTTTTTCCTATAGATTCCAAGAATGTAGAAAAGTCATTTGGAATTTTGCAATAATTTTTTGTTTATATAATTCTCTTTTTCGGATATTAGTTTAGCACCATCAATAGAGAATGAGATACATTGTCGTTTTTTTACTCGATATGCTGGACATATATACGCATCAAAACTTAAATTAAAGAAATAAATATATGATCTAATAACAAAGTCCATATTAAAATGGCTTACCATGTACAGTTCTCACATGTCGTGTCAACAATATAGCCTTGTTGAAACCTTCAGTACATAATTTACATTTGTATCTCTCGTGACTGTGGAGTAGTTTGTGCTTCTTAAGATCCTTAATATGAGCAATGGCAGCATCACACTGGTATGATTCTTTATCAGTATGTGTTCTCATATGAACAGTAAGATTATACAGTCTTAAAAATATTAGATTGGTAAATTGATAAGTGATAATAGTGAGGAAAAATTCACCTTACGAATCCTTTACCACAAAATGGACATAAATAGTTCTTTTCGCCAGTATGGTATTTTTTATGAATATTCAGCTCACTTAATCTTATGAAACCTAAAGAGATAAAAGTTTATATATAGATATTTGGAATTATACAATAAAAAACAGTATTAGTTGTGATAATGTCCTTGAAATGTGCCTTTTATACCTTCGGTTTATTTTTACTGTTGATGTTTACTACCACAACATCGAAATACAAATTTTACACTTGTGGTGCTCTGAGGGGGACAAAAGCTCACCTGAGCTATGGGTAAGAAAATTTGAAAGCTTACAATCACTTGCATATTCTAACTGTGTATAAGTGTATCTACTATAATAACTTATAGAAATAAGTTATTACTTTGAAAGTACGAAGGCAATTTATGTTTAGTAGGTATCCTTATATATATTATTTATATAATGATTAATTAATTTTATTAATATCATCATTATATGAAAGTTTTAGATAGTCGTGTATATAAACAAAATTATATTATATTATTTATTCATTTTCCAAACATTTTCAGATACCAACCTTTTTTACAATATTCACATTTAAATGTTTTCTCTCCTCTATGACGTTTCAAGTGTGTATGCAAATTATCTTTTCTGGAAAATGTTTTTCCACATACAAAACACAGAAAGTTCTTGGAATGACCTTGGTGGGTTTTCATATGTTCAATCAATAGAAATTTAGACAAGAAAGTTCCTTTGCATATTTTACAAGAAATTTCATTACACAGCTACAAAAAAGACCATCAATTTAAAAATATATTGGTAAAGTAGACAATTTTATTGATTTATGAGGAAAAATATTATGTTTACAATTTCAAACTATAAATAGCAGTATTATGTTACTATTGCATAAAGTTGCTAATATAGTAAAAGTGCAGGAACGATTTCATTTCGTGATGAATTACTACCATCAGCTGATGAATCAAAATTTACAACTAAGTATATTTTACTGAAAAAGTTTCATCTACTTATATAACTTCTTTCTTGTATGTAATCTTCGATAACTTATTAACTCTCTTAAATTGTTTCAAACATACCTCATGCTGCTTCTGATGTAGTTTAAAAGAATCACTCCTGCTAAAATTTTTGAGACACATGGTGCAATGGAACGGTTTAATAGTTGAATGCGAAACAGTGTGTCTGTTTAGATGATCAAATCTGGAGAACGCTTTATTGCATGAATTACATTCGTATATCTAAAAATAAAAAATTGTAAAGTAGTACATAGTACACAAAGTATTACATAGTGGTTATTTATAAAACATTTTGGTACATTATAAAGAATAGAACAACCAATTGGTTTAGACAGTATTCATCTGAATTTCATAGTAAACTAAGTGTTTTTGTAACTGGGAGTTCTGTCTATTACAAAAATTTGAGCACAAACTGGAAAGAACATATAATCAAATGAAAAGGAGAATGAAACCTGAAAACTTCTTACCTACTGTCATTCAGATATAATTTTAGGGAAGTAGATATAAATCTTAGAAGAAGGAAGCAGTTTAACATAAGTTGTTATGTACCGTCCAAGTAATAACACATTTGGCTTGAATACCTTGGTTCCTTTGTGACTAATTTTTACATGACGATCCAATTTAGTCATGGAATTAAACATTTCATTGCAAACCGGACATGGAAAATTTCTATTTCTTGTATTTTTTTTTGTCACTTCTCTTCTTTTTACCATTTCATGACTTCTACTTGTTCCTACATTTATATTGATTGGTTTAGGATGAGAGTCAACATTTTCTCTTTGATGTTTGACAAGTGGCGATGCCTTCTTTTGATGAAGATAATCCAAATCATTATTTGCTTTATCAGAATCACAGTTATTCTCTGAGCCTGCATAAAAAAATTATGTTACATGTATTTTACATAATATATACTTACCACAACCTTCAACTTCAATTTTAATATTTTCAATATACTCTTCTTCGTTAATTGACAATTTGTCTTCTTCAATTTCAATACTCATTTGGCGTTCCCACACATCATCAACCTCATTATTCTCAATATACTCATCTTCGTTAATTGACAATTTTTCTTCAAGTTTAAAATTTTTTTGGTTTTCCCGTATATCATCAACTACATTATTTTCAGTATACACATCCTCATTAATTGAAACTTGTTCTTCTTCAACACTTTTTTGGGTTTCCTGTATATCATCAACTACATTATTTTCAATATACTCATATTCGTTAATTAAAGCTTGTTCTTCTTCAACACTTTTTTGGCCTTGATACAAATCAACTCTTCTTCCATCTTCATTATTTTCTTCTTCTCCATTCTCAATATCTTTTCTATTTTTATCACATTCTACAACTTTATCGCTAATATTCACAATATCTCCAACCTCAATAAATCCATCATTGTGATTACTTTCTTTTTGACTGGAAATTTCACCTGCGGCCTTAAGTGATAAGAATTATAAACTACAATCTAAGATGAGAATATATTACTACCTTTTCTTTATCACTTCCTATTATTGCAGTAACCTCTACTTCTTGTAGTTCAAAGCAATCCCTTACTTCTAGAAATTAAAAAAAATATATATATTGTAGAAGGCTTTTTATTGAATCGATAATAGTTATCTACAGTGATATTTTACTAT
Source organism: Diorhabda carinulata (assembly GCF_026250575.1). Lineage (NCBI taxonomy): Eukaryota > Metazoa > Arthropoda > Insecta > Coleoptera > Chrysomelidae > Diorhabda > Diorhabda carinulata. Next base: position 32,809,596 of record NC_079460.1, on the reverse strand, counting down.
TAACCTTAATGCTACCTTTGCGATTAAATTGTCAGTTCCAAACTACTTAACCAGTTTGTGAAAAATATTGCATTTTTACACAACAGAAAGTATAATCAATGCAGAAGACTAGTATAATGACAATACTTATGTTTAATCTAAGGCTGAATATTATTAGATACTTTAGGCCCAAAGACAGGTAGAAATAATACTATATAAAACATATTGCTACTGCTACTTGATATTGCTAGTCCCAAGGAAAGAGTTAAAAATGAATTCACATTAACTTAACTTGAGCAAGTATCTATTAAGGTAGGAAATTCTTTTGTTGATAGAATCGATAAGTTTTAGTTTATAACTAGAAGTTTCTTCAAGTTGTGCTGATAATGATATCAAAATGTTGAGATATAATTTTAAGTTTGTTGTTGCTTGTAACTGGTTAGCAGTCGTTTGTTTTGTATTGTGTATTATTTCATTAAAGGAACACGCCCATAAATAATAACATTTCATTGGGAACGCATTTGGATATCTAAATAGTATCTGGGTTTGTGATATTGGGTCAATCTATCCTATTGAAACATATATTACGAGTTGGAAATACCTGAGAACATTCCCTCTGTTAAATGTGTTAGCATGTGAAATTTCAAATGTTCCTTTCTTTCCAAAGTTTGTCTGCAAATTTTGCAAACATAAACAATTGTGTGAGATTGTTCATGGCGTTGTGGTTCTTCAATACTTGTAAATTCTTCAACACACTGATCATTTTGAAATATTTCTCGTGTGTGAAGAGCTTTGTCGAATTGTTGATTCTGTGAAGAAAAATCTTTTAAACTATTAGGTAAAAAACTATTGATTATCTTGATTGAACTTAAGGAAAAAAAGCTAATACAAAACTCTAGACAGGGCACTGACTACTTTTCACACTATACTAGCAACTTGATGTAGATATAGTTTCCAAATGAGAAAATTATTTTAGGGTATATTAAATTAATAAATTGGAAAAATTCTATGAATGAATTTTGTAACATTAATATGAAATAACCATCAGAGAGAAAAAGAAATAGAGCTCTCAGGTGAATGATTAAATCAAGATTATCTTAATATTACACTAATATATTAGTAAATAAGATTTTCATTAACCTACCTATGCATTTATTATAAATTTAACTGATTACAACAAAAGCTGAGACTAGAGAGGAGGCAATAACACAAATCCTAAAATTTTCAATAATAAAAATTATTTACCTCCACTGTAGAAAACGTTTTATCAAATTTCTCAAACTCAGAGAGTATTTCATTGATGTTTATACTTTGCAGATCAAAGTCAATTCCAAGTTCTTCATGAGGTATAGCTTCCCCAGTGATAGCATCATTTGTAGCTGGTTCATTCAAAAAAGCATCAAGAATATCAAATGAATCTAAAAATGAATAAATACGTTCCCTTTTTAATCTATAGGGTGTAGGTGTGTTAATTTTACTATTTAGCTAATTCCTTATGAAAAGTTTCCAGTTTTCTCTATCTTGCACCAAATTTTTCGCTTCGACCCATGACCTTCCCTTCTTTTTCAAGATTTTCCTAGCGTGTTATTCCATGTTGGTCTTTCTTTCACATTTTAATTTGCCAAATTTTTTCAACTACCTTTATGTTATCCATCCTTTGTACGTAACCTACCATCCCAGGTGTCTCCTTTCTGTGTATTCATGTATGTATTCAACTTTTGAATCTTCTCCTATATGCGATTTTCTGAGTCTATCATTTCTAGTAACACTTTTCATCCTTCTAAGGTATTTCATCTCTGTTTCTTTTATTCTTGCCTCCCTCTGTCAATACCCAAGATTTTCAGCCGTATGTAAAAATTGGCCTGTGAATTGTTTTGGACACTTTATTTGGTTTATTTGGAGATTTCTTTTTTGCTTTTTAGCCTCTTGCTTAATGCATAATATACTTTGTCTCTATTCTATTGTTTAATTCCTAATCCTGTCTTCCCGTTTCTTCCCACATAACTCCTAGGTATTAGAAGCTACGGTCTTGTTCTATACGTTCCTCTCCAACTCTAATTTCGAATTTTTCTTTTAGGTTTGCCTCTACCATAACTTTGTTTTTTTTTGGTCATTTTCAATTTTTAATTCATCCATGTAAGCTATGAATAGTAATGAGCTCAGACTGTCTCCTTGTCGCACTCCTTCTAGTGTTGTGAATGTCTCTGATTTCATGTTTCTGCTTATTACCTCGTTTCTTTGTACACTATTTGGTGACTCTTGTTAATTTTTTACAGGTTCTTCCATATTTTCGTTCGTGAGACTTTATCGAAACTTTTTTCATGTCAAGGATAGCAATGTATACCGGTTTGGATCTTGCCATTCTTCTACATATTATTTCTTTTATAAAGAATATATGATCTTGTGTGCTTCTGCCTTTCCGAAATCCACTTTATGTTTCTTTACAATTATTTGTTCAAAAACCTTTAGCAGTGTACATAGCAGGGATAGCCTACTATAATTACTGTAGTCTTTGCTGTCTCCATTTTTGTGCACTGTTAGTATCAAGCCCATTTTCCAATGTTCGTGCATCTTTTCTTCTCTCCATACTCTATTAAAAATTTCTAGCAGTAGTAAGGTCTCTAGTTATAAGATCTTCACTTTCTTCTTCTTAAGTTTTCTCCTTCTTATCTTTGCTGCCGTTTCATCATGTCTTTTATTTTCTGTGTTAAGTAATCCTACAAAAGATTCTCTCTAGCGCTCCATTAAATCTACTTCGTTTACTAGTACTTCCCCTACTTGGTTCTTAATTAATATATTTTCTACCTTTTTGTTGCCTCTAAGACCTTTCAATACTCTATAGAAAAGTTTCACCTATTTATGATGTGTATTTTATTTGATCGTGATTTTCAATAAATTTTAGGTGTATTACTGAGTAATAATCCACACAAACTTATCCTTTACTCTATAGGTCTCCAGGACGAGAATAAGTGAATACAAATTTATATACATTTATTTCATTTTTTATTTCTTAAACCTTTTTTATATAGTTTTATTGATAAATCACCCTAATTGGTCCACAATTGGTCTAAACGGTAATGTTTTATCTGTTTTTTAACGAAATTTTAATGAAAGGAAAATTAAAATCAGGATAATTTATCAACAAAACTATATATTGATTTTAAGTCTCCTTTAATTGAAATTTTGTTTAAAAACAAATAAAATATTGACGTTTACACCTATTGTGATCTTTATCAATGTTTTGATATAGTCTAAAAGAAGTCAAAATGTCAAATTTTCATCTGTCTTTGAAAAATTATAAAAGAAACTAATTTTTAATGAGAAGTGGCCAAAAATAAATAACATTCAGAAGCATAAACATATCAAAAGGTCTAAGAAATAAAAAATTTAAAAAAAATTGCTGATAAAATAAATATATTGCCAATGATATAAAAAATGTAGCAAATTTGAACTTATATCAAAGCCATAATTTACTGTACCTAAATTTACGAATAATAATCAGCTACAAACTGTTCAATACATAGTTTTCCAATATAATTTGCCATTTATTGCTTATTTAACCTATTTAAAAGCGATTATACTGAATAAAATGTTCAAAATTGTATTTACCTGTAAATGGGAAGTTTTCTAGTTCTTCCAAAAATTTTGCGTGCTTTTTTAAATCATCATCTACTTGTTCCACTTGTTTTTTGAAAAAATAAGCTTTTACCAATTGTTCCACACATATTTCGCATATCAAAGAAGGGAAATCATCTCCACTTGCCACCTAATAAATAAAATTTAATTTGTAAATATTTTTGTGATAAGTGTTGTTTATCTTATACGTACCTGAACTGAAGCACAAGCCATAAGCATCTCGTCGAAACGGTGGCTCTGATATGGATCTTCATATCGATCGAAGATCGACCGCATATGTGGACTAGCGCATTTGCAAGTTCTACAAATCACATTAAAATTTAGATTCTCCATTTTATCGAAATTCTAGATAGATCAAATTTTATGAAATCAATTTCATCATAATATTTGTTACAAAATCATAGAAATTTCGGTCGACAGCACTGGGAACAATGACATTCCCCATTTGCTTCCTCAATCTGTGCGTAATAGGCGGTGCATTTAAAATATGGAGTGTAGAGAGAAACAATTTGTGTATAGGAAATATGTCCGTCAAAATTTGTTAAATAAAGATGACGTCACTTTAGCATCAATGTAAATTTCTTTATAGTTATATTTAATATATTATTTTGTACAACACTAGTCGTAATAATGAAATGTTTGAATCAAAAATGATAATTTTTTAACTCGAAATACTTCAAATCATCTACCATTGTTACATTCATTCCATACATTTTGTCTACGCCAGCGCCATTCTGGAAGATTTTCGAACTATTTTTCGTATACAGCTAAGCACTGTTTCAACTTTTCACTTTATTTATACTGCGCATGCTTGAGAATGCGCAGAATCGAGCTGAAACCTTGAAGGATAGAGAAAACGTTATCATTCTGTCTTCCTCAGTCAGAATAGCTTCCACTTATAGAAACTGTCCATATCGAAGTATTACATATATGCTTTTCTCCCATATGAGATAACCCCTCCTTCTCTTTTCCCTCCATAATTTAAAATCACCAATACACTGATTTTGTACTACTTGGAAACAATTTTAAGGTTATGTTTGGAACGTCACTACTTGTCCTCTTGCCTTGTTTACATTTTATTTTTAAAAAGAAATATATGAAAAAGACTTAGAAATAATGAAATACATATTTTTCATTTTAGATTGTGAAACATGACCCTAGGTATTTTGATCTATTGAGAATAAAACTACATTAAAAACAGTGCATCAACATAAGAAAATTATAGCAATTTTTAATTTTTCGTAATTTGCTCTACTCAAGCGATTTAAATAGGATAATTTACTTTTAGATTAAAATTATTTATGGAATTTATTCTCATATTATAGGAATACCAAAAAATACAACAAGGAGCATAAGGAAAACTACCATAAAAAATAGCGAAATGAAATGTAAAACTTTTCCGTACGCATGAAGTAATGGTTAGGTTGAATCTCGATCCAGTAAACCGAATTTGTTTAATAATGTAAGTAGAATTTTAAAGTTATTAATGTTGCAATTGCTGCAGATGCTTGTCGAACATTTCGAGATAAATTAGGTTGTCTGGAACGTTCTAAAATTTTCTGCCAATTAAGAGATTTTAGTGATCAAGTTAGATGTATTGAGGTTTGTTAGGAATTAGTGAATAAATGAATAATAAATTCTGTCCCACATCAATCTGTAACATTATTATAATAAACAGGTAATGTTTTAGTTTTGTTTTTATTTTTTCAGTATATTTAATTAACTAAAATTTGTGATTTATGAATAATATACACTTCTCATATTTATTAACTTTTTCTAAGGTCACTTGACTTATTATTATATTTCATTATGTATAATTTACAATTTATGTCTGTTATTGCTTCTTAAAGAGATTGGGAATAGAGTTTAGACTTTTGTTGATGCAGATATTGGTATTGATATGGATATACGTGTTGATATGTATATCTTAACTTAAATATATTTTTATAGGGATTCTCTAAAAACGTGTCATGTAACCTAATTTATCAACCAAAATGATAGCAAGCGACTGCAACTTAATATGAATTATGATTGACAACTGTGAGAAAAACTCTTTTAGTGATGAAAAAAAAAAAGAAAACACATTCCCTCAAGTATTATAACAGCAGCAGTATTATTATTAGTTTTTATAAGTTCCATCGCTAGATTGGATTTTGTATTTATTACTAAAATAATAAAGAATTTACACATTTATTTAAATATGTCAACATACTTTCATTACTCTACAAACATCTAATTAATGTTATAAAAATGAAACATGTGTACCATAGAATTTATTCACTTATTGGCACGGATGAAGTTTGATTATTTGTAAATATGAATTCATTTGCAATAGAAATATATAATCACAATATGTAAGTTGAATTAATTCATTTGAAGCCTTATTTGATATGAAGTTTAACCCGGGAGCGATCGCTACGCCAACTTTCACACTATTGGTCGCACGTGAGAGTTTCTCTCACAGCTACTTTCTAAAAATTTTTACACTTTTCTTTACCCTTCAATTTTACATAACCATGAATTTATTAAACACCTGGTATCAAGTTTTATTTTAGATGTTTTGATGGTATGGTATGATATGACATTATTTTTAATAAAAATTGTTTTTAAATTGCGGTAAAAAATTCAATCAGAAGATAATTGTTGATTATGGCATGTTTCACAAGTAAACACCGTGTGTTTTGGGCAAATTGGTTTGCCACATTGATGGCAACTTTTTTTTACTTTTTTATTGCTTCTTCTTGGACAGAATGGACAGAACATTATGGTATGAAAATAATTAGTAATAAGTAATAACTTAGTGGTCGCGCGATGAGAGAATCTCTCACAGAAACGGGATGATGTTGTTTACAATGAAGTTAAACAGGAACTGAAAAGAAAGGGTAAACTTACCTACCCCTATTAATCAGAATGGGTTCTAAAAATAAACTAGGGAGGGTCTCAGGTACCAAACTTGATGAAAAAATGAAATGAAACTTTTGTGAGAGAAAATCTCATATAGAGACCACTCCCTGGGTTAAGAATCTTTTAATGTATCAACAATTCTATTGTCACATAAACATCCAAACATTAAACCTTCTAACCCATGTGAAGTTATCCACAGATTTCTAGCACAATTATTTTTTTACAAAATAAACTGAACTTTCGCAAAAAATATTAATAGACATTATAATAGACTACATAATTTTACTACCAAAAATTGAAGATTAATTGGATAAAAATTTTTTTAACATACGATTTACCACATATTTCACAATTATGAACTGAAGACACAATAAATACAAAAAATTCAAATATTTAACTGTTAAAAAGTGCACCTAATTAGAAAACAATTAGATAACAATTAATTTACGTTCGAGCGCTGACGCGCATCTTTCATTTTGATATTGAAGCCACAACATTTTTTAAATTTTCTTCAACTATTGCAAAGAATAGTGAATAAGTAATCCATTAACAAAAAATTGTGTTATAATTATTTTTTTAATGCCAAAAAAAAATTCATAAACTTAACATTTGAGCACTGATGCACTCATTGTTTGTTTTGATATTGAAGCCCCAACATTTCTTCAAATTTTTTTTAATTATTGCAAAGGACACTTCATAAGAAACCTATTAATGAAAATTGGTTTTCAGATTAGAATCGTGAAATATGTATTAATCTTCAGTTTTTGGTAGTAAATTTATGTAGCCTATTGTCATTATTTGTGTCCTCTATTAACATTTTTAGTTTATTTTGTTAAGTTTAGTTTATATTCATTGTAGAAATCTGTGAATAACTTATGGGTAATCTTTTTTATAGTCAAGAATTAGTTTACTGGCTCAATCAAATCCACTTTATTGAACTTGGATGATAAATGACAACTGAGAATCCTTTACAGTACCTCGACACAAAACATATAAGGGTAAATATAAAATCACAAGAATAGGTACATTGTTTTAATCAATATAAGAATAAATGTTGGCATATTTTAAATTATATTAACTTTAGAACAATTCCAATATTTGATAACATTTTGCCTGTAAATTTGTGAATCAAAATAATACTGGATTAACAAATAAGTTTCCTCAATTTATTATATATTGAAATCATAAACTAAGTAGTTTGAAATTATAAACATTTGAAAATACTTACTTAAGAATACCTATGTGTAAATTTCAATTTACAAAATCAAAAGAAACTGCAGACGTCTTTACGACGCGAAAATTCTTTGTAGTAATTTAAAATACAATAACAAACACCACATACTATTCACAGACATCAGCTGAATATAAATAAATTTATTTTGGAGTATAATACTTTTAACATGCTTATTTCTTTGTAGGCACTTATTTGACATTATGCCTTCTAAGCAATTCTACTAATTTAAAGTCGTCAATTTCCTTTCAAAATTTAATCAATTATAAATATTTATATCTTAGGTTAGGTTTTCACCTTTGATGTGCATTATTGCCAACTTTTGGTAAATTTGAACGTGATTGGCGAACAATGTCAGAAGAAAGGGATGAAAATACAAAATTCAATGTAGCAGACGAAGATACTTACTCATAGATTAGATTGGAGAAAGTGTGAAAATAAAAGCATATGGCAATCTTGCTTGAAATACCAAAAATAATTACTTCGACACTGATGTCAAATTTCCGACATATGTCTAATTTTGCTGAAAAAAACTAATATTTTGAATCTAAAAACAAATAAAAGTAATTAAAAATATGGAAAAATTAAACATTATCACTACAACAAGCGATCCCAATGAAATAGAAGATTTAGATTTAATAGTGACAAACACTTTTGAAACTGAAGATTTTGATGCTACTGAAGAATTTCTTGCAAAATGTACTTCTATACATGCATGTCAAGTCTGTGATGAAGTTTTTAGAAGGAAAAAAGATTTGATGTTACATATGAATGAAAGTTATGATTGTAGAACGAAAAAAATTTTTAGGTGTGTTGAATGCCAACAGATGTTCCCCACTGTAGGAGAATTCCAATTACATCTAGTATCTCATTTTCAGGAAGAGCAATCTAGCAATAAGAATGATGGAGAGACTTCTGATATTGTTTGTGAGTTATGTGGAAAAGGTATTTATACTTTATTATACTAATCCTACCACATTTTAATAATTAAACTGCTCATAATTTGACAAATCCAATACATATTTTACATAATGTAAGTTGTATGTTTTATCTGCAAATTTTGTATTACAGACTTTACTGACGCTGCAGAAAGAAAAAAACACCTTGAATCCCATTTCGAGAAAAATGGTTCAATACTCTGTCCAACTTGTGGAAAATGTTTATGTTCTAAAGAGATGTATATGAGACACAGTCTTGTACATAGTTACCAGAGTGGTAAAATGCAAAAAATGAAAAAACAGAAACAGTTTCCTTGCAAAATATGTAACAAAGGATTTAGCACTGCTGCAACTTTAAGAGATCATCTTTATTTGCATACAGGAGAGAAAACTTTTGAATGTAGTTGTTGTAAAAAAGTATTTGCAACCAAAAGCTCTTTAAGATGCCATTTAAAATTGCAGTTTAAACCTTATACAGCAGTTAATATAAAATTGGAAGATGAAATTGATAAAAAAGTTATGGAAAAAGATTGTTCTGTTAAAAAAGAAAAAAATCAAGACATCAACATTGAAAGTACATTAAAGTCCAAGGATGAAATAAATAATCAAGTCAAAGTTGAAAGAGCAAATATTTCTTAGTAAATTTCCAATTATTAAAAATATGTCTTATACCAATTTAATCTGGAATAAATTGTTTTACAACTTTGAGTTAAATGAAACACACCCTTCTATGATATTTTCTATTGTTACTTTCCCACATAATTTCTTCTATTCCCATCATATGTTCAACATATTTATTCTATTTTTAATATATTTCTTGTCTTGTGAAAAGTTTTCATTTTGCTTTACAAACACTCTTAATTGTACCAACTCTATTACAGACGGTAAATGTCATACGAAGATGTTCATTAGATTTTGTAGTAGCTTTTGAAATGGTAAGTATAAGAATGTAAGATGATGTTATTTTTTGATTTTCCACATCAACCATATAGAACAACAATTAATATAATTTGCTTGGAGATGGAGGATTTCAATAACGACAGCTTTCAGTTTGCTTTGATTCAAATACTAGTAATCCATACTACTAGCAACTACTCTGTTCAATATTGTTTTGTTCTCGGAAAATGATCATGTTTTTTTATCTTGTGGGTAAAGAAATATAAAATATGCGATGGGTATCCAAGTATATTATTTTATTTTTGGGTCCTACGAAAATTTCTAGGTAGGTTTCAATAAATGATGTCTGTTTGCACACTAGAAAGAAATAATTACAGAGGTATTTCCGTATATTGATTTTGCATGGAGTTGTATTCCAACTAGTTAAAATCATATATTTACTGAATCAGCCGTTGAAAAACAGATCTATGATTTGATCTTCAGCAATCTTCACCCAAACATTAACCTTTTCAGTCTATTATGTATGTTTTTCTTTTATCTATTACATGCCTTGAATGTTTTAATAGAATATGACCCATTGGAAAAAATATGGAAAGTAACAGCACTCCTTACTCAATTCTTTAGTATTAAATTGTTATATGGTTGGAGGTAATATTATTAGAATATAATACAGTAGAAACTTTAGATTTATTTATTATTAACCTTATAAAATCGATTGATATTCTAAAACATTCTCTAGAACATTAAAAATATTTTTCTGTTTCATCCATTTTATATCTAAATTATAAATAGAAAAATGCTTAAAATGAATACGTAAACAGAAGAAGAAAATTCTAACCTATGTGACAAAGAAATGACAAAAATTCAAGTACCAAACACGTGTGTTTTTAAACGTTGAGCATTTAAAATGAGAAACTATGAATTAAAAAAACATGATAATGCGACGGAGTACAGTGTGCTTAATAAATGTGAATGTTTATGTGAAGTCAATGTAGCTTCTGACTATGTTTTTAATATTGATGTGACAAAGTAATATCAACTTAATTGTATATTGCTTTTTTTAAGCATTATAATTTATTATCATTTCAGAGAAAATAATCCTCACATTGCTGTTGCTGCTGCAAATCAATCTTCTGTGTTGTATAATTTAGACAATCATCAAATTTCGAAAATTTGGGAATATAACTGTAATAATAAAGTGATTGGATGCAAATTTAATAACAGAGATAGGAATTTAGTGTATGTTGCTACTAGTGATGGTTCAATAAAGGTTTTGGATTTAAGAACTCCCAAAAATTTCATATTTCAATTTAGCGGTAAAATTTTATTACACGATAAGACTATCAAATCTTATGCGGTTTTCTTTTTTTTACGAATTAATATGTTTTTAGATACTACAGTCGAAAATGGAGATAACAAACTATTCAACTGCTTTGATTTATCGTCTAATGATAGATTGTTAGCAGCAGGCACTGATGTATGGGAAGGGGATGCATATATATTGTTCTGGGATACTAGAAATACAAAATTATTGGGAGCATATTGGGAATCTCATGATGATGATATAACTCAGGTATTTATGATTTATTCACAAGATTAGTTAAATCCTATCCAACTATTGAGTTTTTTTCATCATTGATGGCTTGTAATACTCCTGCAAAGTATTACTACTAAATTAAAAAAAATCTATCTTTGTAAATAGAACAAATTCAATATTTTTATCACCACGCTATTTTGAACATTCTTTATTGTGCATTACATTGTTTATAATTTTTTACATATCTAGTTTTATTAGCAATGTACTCTACACATTTTTTAGTGTAGATGTGAGACTAGGTACTTAAATTGTTTTTTGTTTTTATTTCAATTTGAAGGTAAAATTTCATCCTGATGATATGAACAAATTAATATCTGGATCAACTGATGGCCTTATAAATGTGTACGATTTGTCTAAAGCTTGTGAAGATGATGCTTTGATAGATACCCTAAATACAGAACTATCAGTTCATGATCTTTTGTGGTTTAACAATAGAAACAAAGATTGTATTAGTTGTATATCACATACTTCTGATCTACAATTATGGGATCTAGATAATGGAGCACCGTATGTATCTTTTAGTGGTGAACAACTAAGTAAAAATATAGGAATTATTGATAATGAAGTGAGTAGCATATATATGATTTAAAGAATTTTCAAGACTTGAAATGACGTGAGGAATTTTTATACTAATTAAAAAACTCTTGATAATGAATTATATCCCACAAGCATCTAGGTTTTTATATAACTATAATAACTTTTTCGTATATTCAGATGAATTTTTTCCATACTTCATTAATTTGTAGGAAAATATTAGAATTTTTTAAACATAAAAAACACCATTATGAAAAAAATAAGGTGAAACCAATTCATAGGCTATGTTTCCTAATCAGGCGATTTTGCAATAATCCATAGATTTTAGGAATTATAAGAAAACATGCAATAAGAAGACAAATATTCCAAGAAAAATGTGAGATTTTTGCCAAATTATTTTTCTCTTATTATATTTTTTTATTTACTATTTATACTGTATTTGTATTTACCTTTTGACTCATTTTTTGAGTTCCTAACACTACCTAAAAAATTTCATATAGTGACTTTCTTAGATCCATTAAAAAGTAATACCATGGAATTATCCATAACTGAATTGTTAAATTTGCCAAATTCAAAATATTTATGAACTTATATGTAACCAGTGATAAAATATCAAGAAATTTCTAAACTCATCTAATGGGGGTAATGTGTTCAATGCTAGACACCTTTTCCAGCTGATTTAAAATGATTTTACTGTTCATTTCAGCGATTACTTTCATTAAGGCAACGTTAGGAATTGCTGTTACTGATATTTTATTCAAAAATGAGCTTTGCTACTGTAGCTAATTTACATGGTTAAAACAATATATATTTGAAAATGTTGGTAAGGCTTGGACATGAATTAAGTGCTCATATTTTTAAAATATTTAATGTAACTTACTATGAATTATGTATATTGAATTTAAAAAATCTATCTTTAATCTTACATCATTTAGTGTATTATTATTTTTTATCGATCATTTGAAAAAATATGAATATAATTTTATGTATATAGACAATGCCATAACATTTTATTTATATATAAATCAACATCAAAATCAAAATGTATTCTATAAGGTAATTGGTCGGTATAAAACCTAGTATCCTTAGGTAGCACGATAAGGCCTCTTCCAGTAATAGGGCCTCTATATTTTATGTAAGTTCTAGAAATTAGATACATACCAAGGTGAATTCACCATTGCACAAGTATTTGGATTGGGACCTCTGGGCGATAGCAATATTTAATTTACTAGCACAATTTCAAAGTTTTGTGCCACAAGTTCATATCTTATAAATTATTTATAAATATCTTGTTGTCCATAGACTGATTTTCTTCTTAATAATCAGTATAACTCTTTGAAGCACAAATCATTTGTTTCCTCTTTTTGACTATGTGCTCTTTCCAGTTAAGCTTTAGATCCAGGTATATTCCAAGATAACGGACTGAATGTTTTTTTGGTATTATTACACAATTGATAGTGACTGATGGACATTTGTTCTTTTTCAAACTGAATATTATTTGTACAGATTTATTTTTATTTTCCACTTCCTCGTCTAATCTTCTAAGTGGGTAAAGTGGTGTTGGAGGTGAGCTGTTGTAATTGCTGGATCTTCATGACTGGATAAAATGACTATCATCCATAAATGTTCATGTTACAGTATTTTCTGCCGTTGGGAAATCTGATGTATATAGTAAAAAAATGAGGGCTCCAGATCGCTGTCCTGTGGTACCCCAGACTTGATCGAGAAATTTTTTGAGACTTCATCATTGATTCTGTTTCTGAAATGTCTGCTTGTTAAAGACATTTTCGAAAGGAGGCATTCGTGCCACACCTCATCAAAGGCTTGATTTTCGTCAAGGAATACTGATGGGTAATATTTTGTTTTTTCGAGGGATTTGTTGATCATATATACAATTTTTCATTGCTGGATGATAGAGAGTGATTGGCCGATATCAGTTTGATTCTGTGTATTAGGAGTTTTTCTGGAAGTTTAGATATAATTTAGAACATACTAATGGGTCTGAAGGAGATTACATGATTTGGGTTTTGACCTTACTGGATACTGCTATAATGTATGCTACTTTTGTTTGGTCAATTGTCATAACATGAAACCAAATAGAAGATTAATAAACACTACAAATAAACAACAAACTGGTTTATAACTCCCTGTGTTTAGCATCCCTGGTGCTAAACACAACTGTGAATATATTTTTTAGTACATACTCTGTTGTCCAAATCCCCATCAACAGTGTGTAGAAAAAATGTATCTATAAATTGATTATAATATACGTATTTAAACCACCGCAAGACGTTTTTCTTGTGAACAATTGGGAAATATTTTTAATAAATTCATGTTGCAGGATGAATCTGATGCTTTTTACCTGGCAAAATGTAATGAAACAAGTAATGGTCTACTTATTGTAGCTGGCAAGGGAGAGTGTCATAGATTATCAAAAATACAGAATAATTCAGTTCTACCTTTCGTTGAATTGCATAATAATAAACAAAGGATTATGGATAGTACATTTAATGACAATGTAAGTAATAATTAATATTGTAGAACTAAAATATTATACTAGAACTAAATATTATAAATCTCAACCATTTTTTCATGTTGTGTATGTTTCTCAATTTAGCACAAAATTTCCTGAGTTATAAATTGTGGATAAACTATTACGAATGAGAGATTTCAAAAATGTGGATATAAAATTATATCATTCTTTTCATTGAAACATTCTGTATAATAAGTGTCCAGCCAAAAAATCATTTGTTTATTGTTTTGCTTCAATGGTTTTTGTTACTGCCCAATATTTTAAAGTTATTTTTCTAAGATTAACAATAATTTATCAACGCTTTTTCCTGCTGTGTGAATTTTCCAAATTGGGGGCCATCCATAAATTACGTCACACAAATTTCAGGACTTTTTAACCCCTCCCCCCCTCCTTGTCTGGGTTGACACAATTACAAATACCCCTCCCCCCTGATGTGACGTCACACATTTTTCAAATTTATATATTTAATCAAAAATAATCAAAAGAAAACAGTTATTTTTATTTTTTTCTTACTTTTATTATATAGTCTTTGATAAAAATAACATAAAGAAGTCAAATATTTTAGACAACAGAAAAACAAACGACTAGTTAGGAAGCAACAAACGACTAATAAAATTTTGCGTGATGAATTTTGAATTTTAACATGTGATGTCACAAAGTTTTTGACCCCCCCTGCCCCTTGTCACATTCCGATGATACCCTCCTCCCCATTAACATGTGACGTAATTTATGGATGACCCCTTGTTAGGGATCGTTTATATTCAAATAATTTCATCTTTTATTTTGAAATCATGTTTAAGTATGAAGACTATGCTACACCAATTGCGTGGATTTAAGAAGGATTTGCACAATTACAAATGACACAAATATTCTATGTTGCAAAATCGTCGATTTTTAAAGCATTATGCAAATGTTTCATTTGTTAAATCTAATTCACTTAAATAAGCAGAGATATGATACGGTGACAACTTACAAAGACCAATTTGATGCTTGGGGTATCTGAAACTTCATCTGTGTTAACTCCAGTACATTGAAGAGCATGACTACAGTTTGCATTTGCAAATGTAATATTCTTGAATGAAACAGATCAGTAATGATATGGGGTGGCATTAATATAGAGTGCCGTGTCAACATAGTGATATTTAGAGATGTCTGATAACTATAAATTAAGCCTTTCACTTCCTTGTAGAAGAAGTCAAAATACAAGCAATGGTATAGTAAGCTGACGACCTAAACCCCAATGTAATAGAACCTCTTTGAGATGTATAAAATTAGGTGATTAAAAACCTGCCCGGACATAGTCTAATTGATGCCATTTCAATATTAAAGAGTCGAAAGTATGCATCAATGTTGATGGGTAACATCTTTAGTAATTTAATTTTATTTACGATTTATTTATATTTTTTAGTCGAATATACTTATCACAGGAGGAGAAAAGGGACTTATAAACATATGGAGAATAACTGATCAGGTATAATAAATAAAAAAATTTTAATCTTTTTCATTTTTTATTTCTAACCCAACCCTTATAATTTAAAATAAAGTGTAAATAAAGTAAATATTCTACATTAATAAAAATAATGAAAAAATAAATATGTGTGTTGGGGTATAAAATGACTAAATATTTATATATATAATTTAAGAAATGCACATTCCTGATGTGATTTATTTAAACATACTATATGTGCATAGAAAGATTGTGATATATTTTAAAATTTTTTTCATTAATAAATTGAAGTTTACTAAAAATGATTTTGAAAAATAAAAAAAAACAATAATTTTGTGAATGCGTCGAAAAATAAAAAAAAATATAAAGAATGGACTTGTTATAAATTCTAGTGTTATACATAGAGAGCATATAAATTCTATCAGTTTCATACATGATAATTTATGGATAACAAAAAAACCTTTTTTTTTCAGATAAAGTCATAAAAACAAAAATAATTTACAATTAATAATGGAGATCCACCAGTAAAACAAATAATTGGAATCCTTAAAATCCCCTAGATTTCACAAGGAATTTATTACATAATTTAAATTAGAGTGGAAAAATATCTTACATCATTTGGTGTAGTTAAAATGTTTACTTTGAAAACATTATCAACCTAAAAAGAATAATATTTATTATGAAGATTTAGAATAAAAAGAAATACAAACAAGGTTCATTAAATGATGTTTCGATGAAAATTTTTGTATTTTTGTAAAAACTGATACTCATTTAATAGCAGCAACGTCTACTAACTTTTTAATAATGCAATAAGGGCTACAGTTTACAGCATCAGAGTATAGTATATAAACCAGGGATCCCAGCGATCATCCTCCTCTGGCCCACTTGAATGGGCATAAGGATTGGGCCGGTACAAAAAACGGCTAAATTTTATGGACTTAATCCGAGGCAAAAACAAGTGCTTCAAGCAAACAGAGACTACGGAACTTACTACTCTCATAGCATCGGTTCCTACTGATGCACCATCAGAGGTGCTGAGAAAAAAAGGAAGACCAAGAAGTAGAAGTAGGAAGAAGCCATGGATCCTGAAGTAGCCTCGACCTCTAATCCTCTTCCACCCAGTGCTGCCAACCCGAAGGCCTAGATAAAGCCTGATAAGAGCCCCTGGTTTTACGTCCATCGAACGACGAGTTGACTCCAAAAGCTGTAAAACTGTACCCGCAGTACGTCCTAGTGCTAGCCACGCTAAATTAGACGGACTATCGAATCTGCAACTGGCTGTCGAGCGGAACAATATGATACTGGTTTCACTAAAAAACAGCTGCTGGATTTTATTTACGCAGTGACTGGAAGCATCATGCCGTCTCCATCCGGAAGCGGAATCAAGCTACCGCAGGTTCTCCCTTTTCAGCTCCTTAAGAGATGAAATGACTGACTACTATAAGTGTGATGTCTCCAACCATGTGATTCCAATTTTACTAATTCCGAATAAAAGAGCGAGTCAAGAAGGTCAACTGGTTTTTAGTAATTAATGACATATATTGATATTAAAACTAATGCGGGATATTTGAATATCATTATTTCTTTACTATACTACATTAGGTTACTAGGCACTCTGGTAATAGCAGTTGCCAAAAGTTTTACCACCAAAAACTAATTATCCTTAAAATGTGTTCTATAAATTTGAAGTAATGTTATATAATATTGCAATTACAATTTTTACTAGTCTTGATAGTTTAATTGTAATGTCGACGAAGGTACATAGATTATGCATAAGTAAAGAGAAAATGGAATAGAATAATATACGCTCACCTGAAATTTATTGTGGTTGCTGCCAATAACCGATTACATTCAGGAGTATCTGGTAAAGGTAATTTTACGAATGGCGTTTCGTTATTTTGTTCAGTAAATTCAAACTCGTGTATTCTTGGTTTTACATTAATATCACCAACAGGTCCCTTCAATACTATATAACTTAAATTTAAAGGTTTAGTGGACTTTGATTTTAAAATCAACTAAAACAAAAGAATTTTTCTATTTTCATCACAATCAAACCAATAAAATCAAATGAAACGACCCAAAAAAGCTCCAAGTTACGAATTCATTCTGGAAAATACTGAAGCTTATAAACTATACAGAAAAAAATTTATAGTCACAAAAAAATTCAATTATTTAATTATTAGTACAGTATTTTACTTACTTGGTAGGACATATCTCTTTCAGAGCTCTGAGTGGGATCTTTTTGGTTGTTATTTATTCTTGCTTTCACTACCCATTGGTTATTAAAAGCAGAAAATCTTGATGATTCATAAAATAACCGATGAACAAATTCATCTGTACGATAAGGTTTTAATTGCACATCTGAAATCAAGATATAACATATTAATAATGTACAATGACTATTCAGAGTGATAAGTAAGTTTACTAAATAGTTACTTGATTATACAATAAACTGTTTTAGATTATCAAATAGAAATCGAGGCCCCATTTTCACATTGGCTAATTCTATAAGCGAAGTTTTATTCAATCCATCCGCTCAACTTAGTCCTTAAACAGCGTGTTAGTACAGGACACTGATTTAGTGATGATTATATAGAAAAAAGTTAAGTAATGAAAATAAAAGGTTTTTGTTGTCAAGTTTTGAATTTGGAAATCGAATTAGACGTTTGAAAACTCTGAAAAAAATCTCGTTTTATGTTGGGATCAGCAATCAGCTAGGCGATCTATCTTTTGATTGGTGCTGCATTTTAGAGTGAAGTTCCTTTCGTATATATTCAGACATGTATGGTTATTATTTGATATTGATTATTATTATAAACTATCCAAAAATCACTTTTGGCTAATACTTAGAAGCGGGTCTTTAGCTCAAACTTATCCCGAGCAATTTTTGTATTAGACTCTAGAGGGTCGCATATCTTCAGATATGGGAAAACATTGAATAGATAATTGTTAAGAATATACAACTCTTTAGTTTTGTTATGCATGCAAATAATAGTATAAATTAATAGAGTATGAACAATTAATTGAAGTTATTGTAAATCACAAAAAAATATTAAAATAGGTTAGGTGTATATTGAAATAAATGGGAAATTCAATAGTATCTTGTATGAATTTACAATAATATTGATGAAAATTTTTTTAAAAATAATCATGACACCCAGTTATCCATCAGTTCAATGGTTTCTTTGAAGTTATATTTCCATAATTCTCTGACATTAGGAAACTGAGTTTTGCACATTTTCTTATTGGAATAAATTTAGTTCGCTCTGTTTTGAATCCATTTCTAACATTGTGTGGTATTTTTAACTGCGTTAACAAAACAATCGTTTCCAATTTATCTTCCTATTTTATTTCTGTCGAATTTTAAATATGAACCATTTTCAACATTTTCTTCTTATCTTGACCCCGATTTGAGATACGGATAAGATTTTATCATTCAACTTTCAACAATAATTTTTGTATGTAAATAGTTATAATGTCATCATACAATTATTAATAATCTCACTAACACAACAAAAAATCCTTGTATGGCTTTGTTTCATAATTGGTTTATTTCTTTATAAACAAAGACATAAACAATAAACGAAATTCGATGTAATAAATGTCTGGTTAATGATGGGTAATTAGTTGTGTATGCTTTGGGAACAAATAATTCAGGGTTTATTTAATTATACCTTATGGTCCTTTTATTTAGAAGTATTTACATTCATTCAAGGAAGCATGGGGAATTAATAACTCCCGATTCAATAAATTTAAAATTTTTACAGTCGAACAATAGATGGCGATATGAGTTGTGGCATCAATGTATTTGTGAACATCGGCATTTTTAATGGGAAACCAGTGCAGGATGCCAGATCTCACGATTTTTTGATTTTTGAAAATATACATAATAAATGCGTATTGATCCTAGCGATCAATACCACCCATTGAAGCTGTGTAGTTAACAACAATTTTTGTCTTTTCTCATTGACATTTTGTTGTTCATCTCCTCTTAAAAATCTTGTTTCCATCACTAGTTCTTAACGGTGTTAGAACCCTTTTATCTTTCCAGGACATTGTTCCTCCCTTTTTTTAAGAGATTAATTTTTTTTACCGAATTTGGGTTTCTTTATGGAATCAGGTATGTCCATGCGATTGATATTCATTGTACCTGTTAGATGGCATTTCATTTGTAGTATCTCCTCTGCCAGTGTATGATCAGAAATACATGAGAGTTTCTAATTAATTTTCGTTGATAAGTAAATTACTTTGAAATGAAGCGGACGATTTTACTAAGATAAGACTCGTATATTCGGAATATTAGAAACAAAATTGGAATTATCTGAGGTTATTTTATTATGGCAATGGCTTTGACTAATAGATTTTATTATATTTAAACGCTGGCATCATTGTTGATTGAACAAAAACTAAAGCGGAACTAGTGTATAAAAATACATATCTCTTGTTTGTTCTTTGAGTTGGTTTTGTTTAGTTTTAAATAATTGTCAACATTCCAAAGGCCGCTTAATAAAAACAAATTCTTTCTTATTAGTTTTAGAAGCAGTAAGGAAAAATTAGGGTCAATATTAATTTCACTTTCATCTATTACATTACGTCAACACGATTCACCTCATTAAAGAATAGACCACAACAATATTTTTAGTTTACTTTTCAAACAAACACAATATTATGTATATGACTCCATTAATGAATATTGCCAAATATAAGGTCCTCTCCATACAGAGTATATTAAATGAATTATTGGTTAGAAAATTAATATATACATATTGTAAAAAAGTAATTATTAACACATTTTCATTAGTTTCACCTGTGTGTTTGTAGCTGAATTTTTGGCTTCGATTTTGCCTTACTTTTCAAAGACAGACGACAATGGAATAATTCGATCAAAGTATTTGATTCTCCTAATTAACTGACCTGTCATCCGATCCCAGCAGTCAGCTTACAACCCTTCAATATTACGAATAATTGCTAATAAGTGCTACTACCATTAATATAAATAAATGAGGATAAATAACGCTCGGCATTCATACCAAATTAAGAAATGAAAAATAATGTTTACACCTAGTATAAAATTCGGTAAACATCTAATAAACCGTCAGTACACGTGGACTCACAATCTCCACTCTTTACTAATGAAAACATCGAATCTTAAACATAAATGCATTAAAATATTCCTGCATTAAGCAGTGGCGTGGCTAGGTGAAATTTATTTAATTCATAAATTTCTTTAAATAAATAGAAATATGGCGTTCTTTAGACCATGGATGAAGACAATGAAATTGCACAGTGTAGGGAGAATGAAGACAGGTATGAATTTGATAATAAAGATTTAGATATACAAACACACTAAGTTATTTTAAATATATTCTAATGTTTAAAAAGGGAATCCGATAATGCAATCATAATAAGAATTGCTGAATTAACTAGAGTAAATAAATGTTCCATTTATCGACTAGTCACGAAAGGAATTGCTGTGGATCATTCACAGAACAGAGAAACATGTAAATAAAAACTGAAATCAGTAGACAGAGCTACTTAAGATCTTATACGAGGGACAATTTAGAGTATATAAAGAGAACAGGGTTGCGACATTATAAGTAATATAACAAAAGGTAGCAAATTATCCAGAATACAATTATACTAGTTTAGAAACATTGCGTCAAGTTTTGTCATCATGTGGTTTTAAACAAAATTAAAACTGAATAAACGGATGGCAATAGCCGAATCGTCAAGGATAATTCGATGGTGAGAAGATTGTTTGTGTCAGATAGAAGATTACCGAGGTTCAAATAGACGAATGGGGTGCAAAAGTGACTAAGTTCACGTCTGGTACCCTGTTTAAACCAAACTCACATACAGGCAGGTACATTTTACTCGTCTATTTACGTTTTATAATTTAATATACGTTCCAAGTAAGACTACAATTAAGTAAATCTGTCTAAATAACGGCATATAAATACGTCCAATTAATAATGATTCGATTGCCTTTTAACGAATACTCACATTAGATATATGAAAATTTTTTTAAAAGTATTTAAAATAAATTTATAAAATGAGGTATCTACGCCTATGGTAGATCAAACAAAATTGTCGGTAAGTGTTTTTATAATCTGCAATTGATATTGGAAGAACTATAACAAAACGCATCACTCATAACCTATTTTTCTCGCCTCAGTTTCAAATATTTTTACATCTGGGCGATTTCGAACAAAATATAATATATATAAGGCGGCACTGAAGTCTCTTTTCGTCATTCGTCCGGTTAGACTAATCTCCAGCCTCGTGACAAAAAGTGACTTTAGTGTCCCGATACATAAATAACTATGTAACAGTCTCTCATATGATTTACTAAGTAACTCTATAGTAGGTATAGAATTTCTAACTCGAATTCGATTATGTAAGATAACGAAAATTTAAATAATTGTGTAGGTGTGTTGTTTAACGAGCCTAGCATAACAAATTGTTTGAAACAATTTGGTTTTATTCTATAATAGTTTTATAGTGTACTACATAACTTTCTCATTGTAATGTCGGTGTCCTATACAGACACACTGAATACAACTGAGAGTACACACAGTGGCGTAGCGGAGTAGGATAATACCTTAACGAGACGGTAACATCACAATCAATAATAACTAATAAATATTTAAATAATTTCAAATATTTATCTAATATATCTACGACTTCGAGAAATGGAAACACAGAATTTTCAACTATATTGGGCGCGACCAGAATATGTATTATTATAGAATAGTCAACGGCCGAAGCCTTTGAAAATAGTAAAAAATTAATCGAAAAATGTCAGACTCTATGTTACATTGATAAATATAAGTGAATGAAGTTTAATAAATTAGCTAACAATTGTACATAATTAAATTTTCAAGATTCGATTTTTTTTCGTTTTTCTGTTTTTTCGAAAGAAAATTTATGGTAGTAACGTATTTTTTACACTATAAAAAAAGTGGGAGTTCGACGAACAAAAACCCACCAACTTTTTTCAACGAAGCAGATAATACACGATTGGAAACAAGTTCAAAAAAATAAATATTTTAAATCAAAAAAATCACATTGTACTTGAGACATATTGGAATTTCTCTAAAAGGTTACTTAAAAAAAAGTGTAAATAAAAGTGTAAATACAATTTTTTATTACCTACAACTTTGCTATTTGAATTTTTTCCATAGGACTTGTAGTTTTACCACAAATCGAGATAAACCGTTTTTTACCCTTGAAAACTCACCCCATTCAACTTCCCTCCACCACTTCAGATCGTACTTAAATTATTTTTCCTTTTTATATAATATATACCAGGGTACATTCATAGTATTTTTGATCGAATATCTTTGATGTCCTTGAACAACTAAACAGCTCTATTCAATAAACCCATATTGGTTTAATGATTGCTTTTTATACAAGGAGTTTATTACCTAATGATAGATTAGATTTCCTTCCGATTAACCAGTATATTTTTTCGAACTTGAAGTCTATTTGTTTCCGTTTACTTACAATGTGAAATTTACTTCAGAACATTTGGTCTGATTGATCTTGATTATCCATTTGTGCAGGTGGTTTTGTAGTGTGTTATATGCCTCCACTGGACCTTTATGGCTTGCTAGGATGGCTGTATCGTCTGCAATTATGTCCATAATTGTATTTCTGTTTATAAGCAAAGGTGCCGTTTAGAGTATGTACATTAGAGGACCCAGAACGTTTCCTTGTGGGACTCCTGCTAGACTCTGCTTCGTCCACACGAACTTTTCAATTACCTTTTACTCATATAGGATTTCAGCAACTTGAAATAATTTATAGGAAGATACTTTTTAATTTTTTGCATAATGGGTGAGTGCAAAACCTTGCCAAAGGCCTGGCTCACATCCAGGAATACAGCTGTGCAGCGTTTTCAGAGTTCTAAGGATCAGATATGGAAGATGAATTTCAATAACAAACCTTGATAAACACGTTACGACTAGTCAGTTTGCTGCTATAGCCACTTTAATGATATTAATATTAAGCCTGTTGAAAAGCCCACCAAATATTGAAATCTGTCTATGGTGATACTGTATCTCTATGAAGTCTATTTACAAGTGGTATTAACAATTCAATAGTGGAATTATGTCAGTTAAAGACTAGGAATGTTCTTCAATGTCATAAATCAAATGATAATGTGCAAACAGTGAACAAACTTGATCATCAAACATTCGATTGAGTTCTAGGAATTTTTCTTAACGATGTGCGAAGAAAGAGACCTGGCAAACTAGCCAATTTATCTCTTCTTTACCATGACAACGTGTTGTGCCACTAGTAGGATTTGATTCAATACTGTTTGACCTTCAAAAGTTTTACTGTCTATCTAAATCAGTCTTACTCGCCACATGCTAAAAGGGAAACATTTTGAAATCATTACCACCATTGAGAAGACTTATTGAGGCGACTGACAATACTACTGACTTGTAGTCCGCGAGTTGAAAATTCCAACAAAATTGTTTGATGAATCCTTAGTCCAATTTACATCAACTCAATGTATAATGTATATGTATAATAATAATAATAACTAATATTTCCGAAAAGTTAACTAGAATAACTATATTTTACAGTTTTATTGAACTGTATACATAAGAGGCGGAAGCATTGTTTTCCGTCTAAGGCTACGCCACTGACCGCACACGACTTCGTTGTGCTTTTTATATTGAGCATCGACATTGACATGACACTGAACTCAACTCAACTCAGTCTAACTAAATATTCGAAAAAAATATATTTTTGTGAAAAAAATTTAAAATGCTTGGAAAACTGTTTATGTATATGTATTCTTTTAATATGTATTTCTGAAACAAAATATATTGATCCCACAGTATTTAAGCATACAAAGACAAAGATAGCTTATCCAAGGTTTAAATTTTTTTGTCTGTCAAATTGAATAAAAACACTCATTCAATGAGCACAGATTTCACGCGATGTAAAACCAGAGAGCAACTAACTACCCACCAAAAAGTTTTAAGTAAGGATGACATAACATAATACACTGAGAAACGTTTTCTATAATTTCATTACAAGAAAATTGATGTCTCAAATGTAACGTAATTATGAAGTCGGATAAATGTGTCTGTGACTTTTTAAAGCTCCTGCCTCGTAACTGGAAGGGCAACAATACTCCTGTCAACTCCTGTTCTTTGACTTTTGACCAGTTCCAACGAGTTGCGTTGTTTAGTTTGAATTTGGCAGCTATTTCGTTGTAATCATACAAGAACGGATATATCGAACTCGCTGGACGTCTAGTTGAAGTTTCTATACAGGAAACAATTGAGAGAAAGAAAGAAACGAGAAAGCTTCTGCGTTTACTCACAATCGTGTGATAACTTCACAGCGTTGTGCAACCGAAATATGGGTGCACGATATATGATCCACATTAACTACCTTTAAAATTTTAAAACAATCAATGAGCAGCAAGGATCTTTCAGTTTAATCTGAATAAGATCCACATTTGGCTCCAACAGTAGCGTACAAAGGCGGGTGCTGGGGGGAGGAGAGGTTGCCCCAGATGCCACTTTGTCATAGGGGTGTCATTGTGACAGAAAGGAAAAAAATTCCCCCAAAATCGTGTAATGTTAGAAAAAAATTAAATAACTTGCGGTGGTTTGTCAAAGTGAAAATTAATCTACATACAGTGAAACGTTACTGCCTCTATTATTTGTATCAGAGGGTACAGCGCGCAATTGATGTACTGTGTGTATTTACCCGCGTCGCGAGAGAAATTAATTGTGTTGTATACAATGATCCTCGCTGGAAAGTATTGACCTCGATTGCATATTAACCAACAAGGAAGATTTATTTTTGTCTGTTATTCAGTTTAATTTTAATGCTTAGAAGCTAGACCAACAAGCGCATATGACTTATTTTCAGGTTAGTTATGTTTTATTTCTTTGTTTAAAACAAGAAACTAAATGACGGCCATCGGCCATTATCGGTTGGTGAAGGGAGCGAAACAAGGGTACAAAAGGTCGACTCAAGATAAAAAAGCATACACAAGTACAAAATTGAGAATTAAACCTATTTAAAAATCCAAAACAAATAAAATAACACACATCTAATTTGTAATAAATGCATGTTCAGCTTTCAGTGTTGCCAATCCAAAAATTCCCATCACCACCTGAAAAAACTACCACATATTCAAAATATGATATTCCCACATTACAGTTCCAACTACCACTCAGCTTGGATGGGACTAAAAAATCATTGATTTGTAAATAGTGTAAAATAAATTCAGAACACTCAGAATTAAAACGAGTTATCATAGAAGAAAGAGCAACTAACTTCAGAACAATACTGACCAATTTCTATCTGCTATTTTAATTATCGCTAATTTGATTGGGAAGCGCAGTGGTTACTGTATAACTGTATAAGAGGTTATTGTTTTTTTTACATTGACATTATTGTATAAAAAGTCTGTAATTACAAATATAGTACTACTGGTACACTAAAGTTAATGTATCAAAGTCAAAATTAAGATCAACTTCCACACATTAAATACCCAGGACTTCAGTCAGACCAAAGACTTGTTTGGCAGGAAAACATATTCACCAAGCAAAAGCAGTTAATTCTTAAACTAAATCAAATAAATTAGCTCTTAGACAGGAAAACCCAACTATAAGCTGAAAACAAAGCGCTACTGTATAGAAGCAACTTTATGCTGCTATGGACATACGGAATTCTGCAGTAATTTCAAATTAAAATGATGCGCATCCTTGAAAATGCTCCTGTTATAGTGTAAGATATACAAATTAAATCGGTCAAAGAAGTGATTGTGCAATTCAGTGACAAATACTGCAAAGGATTTAGCCAAACGGTTATTTAATGAAAGTGATAAAGGGAGACGTCTTAAGAGAATGGTACCTTCTACCTTCACAAGTAGACACATGTAGTTATGAGTAATTTTTATTAATTCTACATAATTATAAAATATTAGTAAAAATATGTCGGATAGTACACTAGTACTAAGTCTACATACATACTTTAAGTCATAACGATAGCTTATTAACTTAAAGTAGATTGCTAAATAGAGTTTAAGAAATTGTCGTTTATTATTTTTCTTTGTATTGACTCATATTATCCTTTTTTATCTATTGATATGTATCATTATTTATGTCATACTCTCAACTATTGTATTTATACAATTTTTATTCTGTGGAACTAAATAAATAAACAAAGTTTTATAAGTAAATGAATTTCATGTCTAAAAATAATAATACATTATGTCAACGACAAAGTCAAAATTTAATATTTATACAACAAAGTAATGATGATCTACAATAATAATATTTTATTTTTAAACAGGATCAAAAATATCTATGAATACAGTTATTTTAGTTACACTGTGGTAAATGTTAAATATCCGATTTCAGTTTTTATTTTAGTTGTTAGCCTTCTCCAACGAATTCTATTTATAAATATGTTGCCACCTACTTACCATTGAAGGTAATTTTCTCGTATCCCAACAACTCAAATATACTGTCATACATCACACGTTCTTCGTTCATCTCCTGATCTATAACTTTCAACGCCTCCATAACGTCTGCTCCTGAACGATTCGGATGAACGCATTCTTTTTCATGTTCGGATCTTTCATGTAACGGACCTCTCCACGGACAACCTATACGACTGTATTTGCAACCTGAAATTCTGTCATAAAAACTTTTGTTACAAAAATATTCAACATTCAAAATATTTCAACACAATAAAGTTCTAGTTTTTATACAAGCATATCAAAATAGAAACATTTCTCTATACAGGGGGTTTCTAAATTATTTCTGACCGGTACTTCAAAATAGTCAGAACTCCTAATTCAAAGTATAAGTCAAATATTATTCAAGTACTGGACACAAAATTCAAAAATCAATTAATGTTTGGTTTACAGATATAGAAAAATGGAATTAATAAATATGGATCTGGAAGTATACTGACATAAATTGACACAAAATTCACTACACAATAAACAAAAGAATATTGGAACAAATAATTATAGATATAGATATGACACAATAACAACACCAAACATAATCATAATGAAAAATGAGACAAAAATACAATCATTGTAAATGAAATTTTAGGAACAGCGTGAAAAAACAAGTAAGACTAAAAAGGCATTAAAAATTTAATAAAACAGGAACCAATAATAGAAAAACAAACAAAAAAGAAATTAAAGATTTTGCTAATAGACAGCCTTCATCTTACACCTGAAAGGTATAAAGAAAAGGAATAAAACATCTTGTAACTCAGTAAAGAGGCAAAAGTGATTAGGGTTAAAGCTTAATAATGTCAAACCTGCAATATATAATTGTAGAGATATAAAAAATTTAAATTAGCATAAAAAACCAAATGTCACAAAGTAATAAAAGCGATAATATTACTATTCAAAAATACAGTTACAAACCTTTCTTCACATTCGGTTTCTTCATGTCTCGCCAAAGAATTTCTAGGAAATTGTTTGTTACAATATTGACATTCAGCCGGTAACTCCGATACAGCATTTTCTACGGCCAAATTTCTAGTGGCCGTTGTTTTACTAATTTCCACTCGACAACTGGGACAAGTGGCTGTCTCATCTCGGAGCCTTGCATCGGCCAATACATGTGTAAAGCATCCGGCACACATTAAGTGACCATTGCTGCACTGTATTTCGCAAATGCACCAAAAAAGAAAAAAAAATAATTTAGTAAATTATTTCACGTCAATATTTTGATAGTGACATAATTATGCCACAAATGTATATTTCGCGAATTGTCAAGGCTAAATTTATTTATCCACGTTCAACTTTTTTTGCAACTATTGCAACTATAGAAACATATATAATTCATATTTCAATTAATTTTAAATTAACTGCATGCCTATGAAAGTTGATGCCTCTATAAATTAGAAGCACAAAATTTAATAAACATACATATATTAATTTTTGTTAACATCCTCAATCCTTATTTATATGCTACATAAATTTGAAATTTCAGAAAAAACCTAGTTGCAAAAATTGCAAACCTGCTAAAGATACTTCACAGTGGAAACTTGTGTGTTAATGAGTCATTAAACACTTACCAATCCTCTTCATACCCTGGAATTAACAAAAATAATCAATACATAATAGCTATTAGAAAAATTAAAAGAAATAAACTACAGTGTTTTCTTAATTTACATTACCTTTGAGCCTTTTTGTCTAAATTATTTGTTTAAAATGGAACATTAAAACCAAAAATCCTGAATCAACTAGATTTTCAATTATGGTAATGTTACTTTATAAACTATTTTTAAAAAATCTATACCCTATAGGTTCATTATTTATTAAAAAATAACTTTTGTTACCAATCCAGTACATTTTTCAAAACTAGCTTAAATTGTATAGAAAATCCTTAAGAATGATAAACCAACAGCAAATGTTCTGATTCAGACAAATGAAATACCTACCAACTGCTGTATCTAACTGATTCATAATAAACTATCATCCTGTAATATTAAGAATTGATATTGATGAATTGAATCTGTTTAACGATAAGTTGATATCATTCTGCAGTATATTGTAGTTGTCCTTGCAAAGGAAAAGTTGTATCATTTAAATACACCTACCTTATTTAAATAATACATTTAAAAGAAGGGAACAATTGTAATATCTATTACAAATTAGAATCAATGGGATTAATGGGTAAGGGTAATGAAAATCTATAACTATTAGTAAATTAAGGACTACGCAAAATAAATCAAATCAATTTATTGAAATTCATCAATTATAAAAAATAGCAAAGCTTAAAAATACAAAACGATTGTATATAAAATAATTTCATAATAGATATTCAAATGACATTTCTGGAATACTTTGATTGAATCTAGAAACTAGAATTAATAAAATCAGCCAAAACTTTGCGTACTATAATTTCCTCACCTTTAAAAATGTATTACAAACTACAAATGTAGCACTGGGAGCACAAAATATTTAAAAATTTAATTTATAGTCAGGCAGTCCTTTCAATAGAATATAAAATTTTATTTTAAATTACTCTGAATAGCTTCCTGTTTTCTTGATCAAATTCAAAATAACACTTGAAACTGATAAAATTTCACCCATATTTATTTTGATTGTAGGAAAAATATTTATTATTATTTTAGCTGGTTTTAAATGAAGCATACCAAAAGTGTCACTTTTGTTGTACTCATATCAACTTAAATATATGTAATATTTACAAAAGATAATGGGATAATCATTATATTAAATATCTAAATGAAATTGATTATGAAAATCATGTTATGAAATACTTTTGGTATAGGTAGAGGAAAATATTCCATATTTCAGTATTTTTGCACTAAACTGGTAAATTATTATATTGTATCATTATAGCTATTGTTTGTTTATTTTATTAAAGACCAAATGAATGCATAAAAAGCTAAGGTAATAATAAGTTATGGTTTATTTTTTTCATAAATTTTTACAAAAATTTATTTTTGCGAATCTAAGGGAATTTTATGCATGCATCAATATATAGTATGTACCTACTAAGTGAATTTTTCGAAAAAGATTTTTTCAATTAAATGAACAGCTTTGTTTTAATAATCTTTAAACTTAAGCATAAAGCCATTAAATATTATAAATAACCTATGTATAATTTTTTGTCAAGGTGAATTACTTTAGAAAGAAATAATATATATAAAAAATTTAATGAGTTCTAAGTTTCAATATATTTATTTGACCATAGAATAATTGCTATTTAAATATATCACTATCATCCAAGCTTGTTAGTACATAATATGATTTTCACCTAAACAGACATCACTAATAACGAAAAACTACTGTTTGGTTTTGTTTTATATCCTAAAGTTCTTCAGTTTACAATAAAAAAATAATCACTAATACAAATCATCAGTGTTTGGAACAATAATTGTGATTTTGTATGGTTAATAAAATAACCAGAACTGACCAAAAAACAGGAAGTGAAATAGACTTATATACAGAACAAAGACCTCTGTCGTGTAGTACCACTAAATACATGACAAAAGAACCCTGCTCAGAGTCTATTTTACTGCAGGCGAGTTAAATCAATACTTCAAACTCGCCTGCAGAAACCTGCTGCAACGTAAAACAGAACAAAGGAAAATGTGAATTTTTATCATATTACGTAAGACTTTCAATATAAATAGTGCGATTTTCAGAAAAATAAAAATCTGAACTTACCTGATAAACGGCAGCTCTAGGTAGATCCAAACAAACTGCGCAGCACAAAATTCCTCCCAGCCGCTCTTCTAATTTGTACTTCTTTTCATCTGATTTGTTAAATAATTTTCTTTTTTTAATGTCAGGTTCCAGAAATTCATCTTGTTTTTCAACACTTTCAATAATTTGATCAATATGCTCATTACTTGATGATGTCGGTTGGGTTTCAGACATATCTAGGGGATTAATATCTTCGTTAATGGCCAATTCTATCATTACCTAAACACAAAACAGCTGAGAGGACCTCCACTACCACACAAAACCAGAAAACAGCTGACGTGACGATTTGACACGAACTTCAGCACGCTTCCCTCGCCCCACCAAAATCGTTTGAACGAACTAACAACCACGCCTACAGTCATCTTTGTTTTTGTAAATGCCAGACGTTGTCAATCTTCTAAAAAATATATATATTTTTATTTATATAGACGTGAGCGTTCAAGGGATAAATATTCGTGAAAGGTAAAATGTATTTATAGCAGAATTAATAAACAAAAACAGTATGGAAGTTTTAGAAATTGTCCATAAAATATTCCTCTCTCCAATATTCCGTTTAAAATACTTAACTTGAATTACGAGTATAGTATAGTGTTTGCAACATAAATATATTCTTATTACTTAATTCACTGACATGTCTAATTATTACTATTTGTGCAAACAACTTTATAATATGAAATATTGACGACTGACAAATTGAATTTCAAATGAAACTAAATTTTAGGTAATTTCCTAGATAATATCCGAATCATCATAAATAAATTCAAAAGCCACTTGAATATTTAAGCTGATATTCACGAGCCCACGACGTAGTTACCTGATAATGTATATGGTCTATGGCAACGTTGCAATCAAGTAATTTGTATCCCTACCACCAAGAATTACTATTTTGAGATGATCAAATTAATCTATTCTATTTTGGATTTTCATTTTGAATTCGGTAATTTTAACAATACATGTCTAGGAAGAATTGCCAAAAAATATATTGTAGCGATGTAGTGTTTTCGTATATTGTTAAGTTTCAAAAACAACTCTAATATTTCTTATTTGCGTTGTTTTATTGTAGATTAAAAGATGAAATGTGGTATTAATGATAATATTAATTACATGATCAAGGTTATACTTTCTACAGAGTATATTAATGTCGCAAAACTTGTTTTAAAATAGTTCAGTAAATACCAAGTTTATGTTCAAGGACGATTTATATTTATAACGTTACTGTTAACACAGATAACCCTAAAAGACAAACTGTTTGTGTTCAATATAGTATACATTTATACACGGTAGTTTCTTAATAAATAAAAATTTTTCAGTATTAATACAAAAACCCACTTCTTAACTTTAGTGATTGTCTTACATTCATTAATATTACGTAGGTATATATCACACCAATCTGAGGAAACTTCACTACTGCGCTACTTTCAATTGACGTACGCAAATTATTTTTTTGTACACTAATAAGTGTATTGTATCCCTCTCAAAGAGCCGTTGTTCCTTGATGTTGATGTGGAGGGCCAGAGGCCGCTCTTCTGGGACACGCTTACGTGGGTATGAGGGGGGGCGACTTGAAGGACGGCTCACTTTTATGGGCTTTATACAAGGCGGAAGTAATCGTGCCGATGGATGAATGATACCTGAACTCTAATCAGGTGTCACGAACAATGCCCGCGGTAAACCTGGCGAATTTCCAAGGGGGCTACAAGAACAAAGATCATGAGAAATCTTACTCTCAGCAAACAGGGCCCACGAAACCCACCACCTCCAAAGCATCGGTTCTTACCGATGCCGATACCGAAACTTTGACCAGTGCTTTTGACGAGGTCGGCTGAAGCGCCATAAAATCAGAGATACTGAGAAAAAAAGGAGAAGGAAGTCCACACAACAAACGAATTTTGAGGAAATATCGAAACAAAAACCTGACTATGCGAATGAACAAATAAGAATAAAATTTGATGAAGAAATTGAATTAAGGGATAAAGAAGATAACATTGAAATTGAAATCAAAGAAGAGAGTGACTCAGAAGAAATAACTTTGGAAGAGTCCGGAAGTTCAGATGTTTTAAATGATTTTGAAGAGTATTTACCAAGAACAGATACAACCTCTAGCTAGAGAACTGTGAATATGCCAAAACATTTTAATGATTACGAGATTTACACAGCCTACTGTCTAATATCATCAGAGAATGATACAGTACAATATGAAGATGCAATGAAAGATGCAACTCGCACAAAAATTTGAAAACGTGGTCTGAAGCGAATCTACCTACAGGAAAACAGCAATTGAGACTAAATAGGTATACAGAACAAAGGAAGATAGAACAAAGAAGGCAAGAGTGGTAGCTAGAGGCTTTCAGATGAAGGAGGAGCATCCATTTGAACCTGTCTACTCACCTGTTGCTTGAATGTCAACCATTCATGATTTTCAAAGAAAAAAAACTGTGTAGCATTATCTACGGCAGAAGTTGAATATGTGGCAGCGGCTAGTTCTGCTCAAGACATAGTGAATATAAAGGGTATTTTGAGTGATTTTAATATTATTATTGGCACAGTTCTTTATTGTGATAATAAAAGTTCTATTTTAATGTCAAAGTCCAATGAAAGTTCTAAGAGAGCTAAGCACATAGATATTAAGAATCATTTTTTAAAAGACTTAGTTACGAAAAAAAATATGCTGTAGTTATGTGTCAACAGAACAAAATTTAGCTGATATATTAACTAAACCTTTAGTTACTTAAGAGAAAAAGTAAGCGTAGTCTAAGTTTTGTTTGCTAAGTAGTTAAGTTGCGATTTTCATGTATCATTGTATGAAACACTTTAATCCAGGAGGAGTGTTAGTTGGTAAAATGTTAGCAGCCAACTTCATGTATGTCATATGTCAGTTTTCTAAATTGTCGCTGAAAATGATATGTAATGTAGCTAGCATATTTTTCTTTATATATTAATAAAATATTTAAACTTCAAGAAAGTAATCATTATTTGAATGCAAGAAGGCTCTTCCAAGTAATAATCAAACACAAGACTGCCGAAACGGCTTAGGGTTTAACGCATCCGGAACCTAAAGTTACTTCGACTTTCAGGGCTCCCAACCCGGAGGTGCAGGTAAAGCCCGTTAAAAGGTCAAGAATCGCTGGTTGTACGCCAACCGAACAATGAGTTGTAAGTAAGTTCCGGTGCTAGATACGGTAAATCGGTGGGACGATCGAATCAGCAGCTAGCCGTCAGTCGAGGGAGACAACTGGATACTGGCCTCACGGAAGAACAGCTACTGAATTTCATTGACACGGTGACTGTGGCCATCATGCGGTCTCCATCCGACAGCGAAACAAGCCACCGAAGTTTCTCACTCTTCAACTGGTTATTATTATTAATTCGGCAAAAGGTACAAGCCAAAAGGCCTGATCGGTTTTGGGACATGACGGGCCTATTAGAAGCTTATCGGCCTTTGGTCGTCTATTATTCTACTATTAACTATGGAAGTGTATTGCATTTAATTCAAGATTTCTTATAGCCGCCACCCATCTTGTAAAATAATAACACATCGATTCTAAAAAGCATCAACAACACCATCTAGGAAAAAGTAAAAAATTAATTAGACATTGAGTGATCTGCGTGAACCTGTCTGTGGAATAAATAATGTGTGGTTTCATTCCCTCTCTCTACACATAATAATTATGAAGTGATAAGAGAAGCACGAAACATATGTATATCGTGGAGAGGAGAATAATCTGTGTATATTAAAAATATCCGTCGAAATGTATTAAATAAAGATTGCGTCACAATAGCAACTTGTCATATTTTTATACAACGCAAGTTGTTGAGAATTTTCAATAGTAAACAATAATATTAAATATTTCTACTCTGTATACTCCACTTCATCAACACTTGCCAAATTTATATTATACCCTTTGTCTACACCAGCGCCAAGGTTTTTGTACTGTTATTTATCGTATACAGCAGGAGACTTTTTCCAATAAGGGATAATCCTCATCTATACCTTCTATAACACTATATGGCTTTTTAAGAACCGTAATCCTGGATGCCATAGATCACCGATTATCTGATTGCTGATCCTAATTTGAACAAGATTTTTAGTTTCTGAAAGACGCGTTTTTGGTGGAAATTTAGAACTTACATTTCAACTTGCAAAAACTTTCCATACTTCTTTTCGTACATCTATTTTTCCATGATTTCGCCGTATAGTTTCCGAATACCAGTGAACGTAATTTCTTTACTAATAGATAATGAACAGTTCAACCCAATCATTATTTCCGTATAGCACAAAAACCATCTTTATGGTAAATCTCGATAGTGCACTATAAATACTAATCACAGATCATTTTTGTAAAGTTCTATGAGTTTCAACAAGTCTAATAATCTTGTGTACACAGTCACTGTGGTCCTAAATGTATAAGACCGTGATTGTTATAGTGATGTATTGACAATTTGAAAATCAACATTTCCTAAACAATACCAGAAGCAACCAACCTAACTTTATTATCCAAGAGTTTGTGTTGATGTTTGTTGAATTTTTTAGAATATGTCTGAAAATCAGGCAAGTTTAAATAAGGAGGAATCAGAAGAAACCTCAGATGATAATTTAGAAATTGTCATTGAAAGCCAAACTCGCAAAAGGAAACCTCCTCCGGAGCCTACTGAATCCGAGAGACAAATTATAGAAAGTATAGAAGATGAACTCGAAAGAAAGCTTGAAGAAAAAGCTGCGAAGACAAATTTGAATGCCGTGCATGTGAGGAAGATTATTCGTCAAGTTGTTACCAATGAGCATGTATTAACATTAATTCGTAATGCAGATAATGCGAAGACAGCCGAAGGAACCCTTCCAATTTTTGAACCCAAGTGGACACGTTCAAAAACCAAGTAAGTTTTTCATTCGTGGACTACTTTAAAAATAAAATTACTGATTAATGACCTGGTAAAGTACGTCCGTAAACTTTTGAAGTATGTTAATATCTAAGGCATTTTCCAAATGGTTAATGTACAGTGTGATTGAACAATATAATAAAGATGAGTATTATCTGGGAACAAAATAGAGTTAAGAATGTATAGGTTCTTTGTACAAACTTTAAAATATAAACAATAATGTACTTGCAATATATTAAGTAAATTACAAAGAAAGCTGGCAAGTGTCAAATTATAGGAGTCGTTACATGCAGAAACTTTTATAGTAGAAAAAGTACATCAAGTATCCCAAGTCTACATTGAACAGTTGCTAGCTTTTGCCTATTGTAGTTGTGTACATAATGTAGATTATTTGTTTGTTTAGCATATGTACATTTATTTTTAAGAGAGTTGGGTTCTGTTCCTGGAGCTCCGATACCTCCAATACCCCCTGTTACTTGGTCAGCTACCAAACCGTCATCTGAAGTACAAGCTTTATTTACTGAAGAATTACAAGAAGATTCTTCAGGAGATGAATATATCCCTACTATGGCAGATGAAGATAAGGATGATTTGGAAGAAGTAAGATATACATTTTGCAATTTTATTAAATATAATGAGTTTTTAATAAGAGATACCTCATTTGTTCATAAATATTGTTTTTTTTTTATTGAAATTAATGATAATGTAATATTCTTCAGTTTAGTAAATTATATTCTATACAATTATTCAAATATGTTTCAAGCTCCATTAATAGACTTTATATTATTATAATTCGTAAAAATGTACCCTGGTCTTTATTATCAAAATCTGAACTATCTTACATGTCATAATATATGCTAAAAAAAATACTGCAGCCCATATTCTATATATATATATATATATATATATATATATATATATATATATATATATATATATATATATATATATTATAGAGAGTAAATGTTATCTATGACCACTTATATTATGTAGGTGGATAGATGATCCAAGTAGAATATATAATTTATTATAATTTTAGAGTGAAGATGATCCAGATAGCTCAATATGTACTACTGAACCACCTACCTCACCTTGTGCTTCTTCTCCAATTCCTACTGCTCAAACAAACTGGTCAGTTGATGGTGTTTTCAAAATACCTACTGCACCAAAGGAAAAAGAAGATGCCCCAGATGAAGCTACAATTGCTTTACGTACAAGGCAAGCATCAATATAAATAAGCTCATTATATTATTAGGAAAAAAATCTACTTCCAAATTGATTCATATTCGATTATTTACAAACTATGATCAAAATCTTTTCAGGTAATATGAAATGAAAATAAAATTTATTTTTAGGTCCAAACTTTCTTTAAGTTCCACTCCACTAGAAATAATAGAAGAAGCTTTTATACCACCTGATATTACTACCGACATGTATGAAATGGACTGTGATAATGAAGATTGGAAGAATTTTCTGAAGACATTCACCAGACCTTTAGAAGAGGTTAATAAACTTCCAGAGGAAGAAGAATTGGATCCAGAATATAATGTATTATCTGATGAAGAAATAGATAAACCTGATAAGGAAGAACTCAGGGTAGACAAAGCTGTTAAAGTTAGCAGAAAAGAATTGAACGCTTTGATTTCAGAGTTGTATGAATTTTGTTCAAATGAACAAGCATATCTTAATCAAGTTGAAGATGATGAACCAGAGACAACAAATTTTTTAAATTCCCATTTATCTTTTCAAAATTCTATGAATAATTCAGAAAACAGCATTTATACGGATAATACAGTAAGTAAAAAAATAGTTTATAATTGGAGCTTGGTGAACATTTCAACTTAAAGCATATATTTTTTAGCTAACTCAGAGAAATGATTTCAATGATAAATCAATTTTTGAAGCAACAGAAAAAATGATGTTGACTGATCTTCAGATTGGCTTATTAGGTCAACAATTGCGGCAACATGTACAATTAATGACACAAAACTATTTACTAACATATCAGCACCCTGAGTTACATAATTATTCAATACAAATGAAGGAATATTTGGTAATTTAAAGATGCATGTATACATAATATAAATTTTTAGTGAAGAATAAGACTTTTCCATTGTGTGTTATATTTTATGATTGTAATTTTAATTCTTTCAATATTTTTTGCAAGGAAAAAAATATGAATTTTATAATCAAAGCCATATGGTTCTCAATTTACCCCATTAAAGGGCTATATTTCCCCTATTCATTTAAAAAAAGTGTACATAAAAGAAAATCAAAACCTCTAATCTTTAATTGAGTCTCCTTAATATTTCTTTCAAAAATTTATAAGGCAAATGTATATCATTTTAGAATTTTCAATGAATAAAAAATAAATAATCAAATTATTTTAACAAATATTTTATTTTTCATTTCAGTATAACTTTAAATATCTTGGTGATTATAAAGAGAAATCGGTATTTCATACCTACAATTTGTCAAAAGCCATTGATATTATGAAATACTGGGAAGAATTATTAGCATCTAATAGCGAAGATGTAATCAAAATGAAAAAGTATGTGAGATGATTTTTTTGTTTATTTTAAATAACATTAGTTTTTTCTAGACACATAGAAACGACAATATATGAATCGTAAGTATAACATTACAGTATTTTACTCTAAGTTTGACATGTTTCTATTTAGTTTTACTGGAACTTTTAAGATATCTATTAGATAATCTGTAAACTTCGTGTCGCTAAATATCTTTTCTATATAATATCCTCTTAACTTATATCTTGTTTGACACTGTATGAAGTCAGTGCTGTACTGTTGGGCTTGTATCGTAATTTTCACATTAGAGAGGAATATTGTTTGTAATGTATCTGTATTTTCTGTTTGTGAACTATATATATTGACTTATTTATATGTTTTTTCTAGGACAGTGAAATTTTGCGTTTCTAAACTGGCTTTTTTAACCATGGCTAGCTTCTAATTACAATTCAACTATTCTCAAATTCTCATAAAGAGAGTATGAATGTCATTTGATACTATTTAATGTGTCACTATAGATAGTTTTTAAGCTAATTAATTGGCAAAAACAATAAACTTGTTAATGGTATTCATGTGAAGAAATTCAAAAACAAAACAAAAACTGCAAAATGAACAGAAGCAGTAGAGAACAGCTCAAATAGGCAAAAACACGCATATAAGACAGAAATAGTCCCAATGAATTATGAACCACTCAATTAAACAGACAAAAAAATAGACTTGGCATCAAAAAAAAAGTTGTTCAGATTGCTCTTATAGCTTTAAGAGCAAAACAGGAAATACTGATCAATTATTTCTTTCATATATTTACATTTCATAAGTAACACCCATGGAGTAATCTGTTTAATCTGCTATATTACCCCTTCTGGGGTGTGTGTGTGTGTGTGTGTGTGTGTGTGCGCTTTTATACTAGTTCTAATTTTTGAATGCATCAGTAATTGGATGTTGATTATTTTTAAATCTGCAGATGGTGTTTTTGAATGAATTATTCTTTTTTGTCATATTGTATTTTGTTCAGATATTTTCTCAGTATTTTACATTGATTTCATTGATCTTGTCAATTACTTATATTTTGCTCGTTCATTTGTTCTATTTTTGTTTGTATGTTTAAAGTTTCCTTTTGAATAATATCTCTTAATTTCATGTTTTTCTATTTCATAATGTTCATTTTATATTTTGTAACTATATGTTACATTTGACTTTATTTCCATACCTCTAAATAAACTCATGTCTCAAAAGGTAGATAAACATTTTAATTGAATTTATCTAATCATTATTTATTATATATTGTAGACTCAAGTATAAACAAACAGGAAGCGAGTACATAGTAACATTTCCGACATTAATATTGGAAACTATATCGAAAAGTGATGTATTTTTGTATACTTCACTTTTACCGAAAATTCCCTTTAAAACGCCAAAGCTATTCACCTCCAAAATAGCTCACTTTACTGCTCCTGAACTTAAGTAAGTAGAGGTAGATAGTTTACCCAATATGTTAATTTATATATATATATATATATATACAAAAAAAAACAATATATTGGGGTTGCAGTAAATTTTGGAAAATGAAAATTATTTATCAAACTTCCCTTTTGGGAACTGTTCAATTTGACGATGAATTCCTAGGTGTTATAATATCGGAATAATCTATGGTAAAAGTTAAGTTTTATGTACTATAATTCACATTGAATATGTATGTTGCTATCTTTTAAATTTGTATGAATATGTAAAAATATGTATTTAATAAGATTGACATAAATGTTAGATAAATACAAATGAACATATTTTCAAAAAATACCTTGTGATGCCGATGATTCAATCAATAATTTGAGAATAGTATGTGTGAATTTCTGTTGATGTATCATGTTCCCGAGATGGATAGCAAAAGCTACACCCCAATATATTGTTTTTTGTTCAAACCAGTCAGCAAAGACTACCCGAGCAAAGAACTAAGTTCACGGGTTAAACCGTGTTGGAATTTTAAAAATTTCGGCTCCCACTGAAGCCATTATAAAAAGAGGGTTGGGGATAGAGTGGTTATTCGTTCATTGGTAAGAAGTTATTCGATTCTGTGGTTTCAATCTGCCTACTCCACATGAATAATCTTTTGAATAAAGTTATACAAATTCTTCGAATTACCTGTATGGCCCAGCACTGAAATTGTAGGGTGAAAACTGCATCGCCAGAGAAACATCAGTTGCTGTTGGTATCTATTTGTAAAAATTTCTCAAAATTTTCAGTATTATCACTTAGTTTGTATACAAGGTCCCTAATATTATGAATATTTTACAATACATTTGTTTTTTATCTCCACCTCCAATTAATATTGTCACGCCTTGTGTTTAAGGATGCCTCGTTTTTAAAAAAATACAAATTAATATTTACATATATTTTTGTTTCTTGACAAAGCCTTTGCGTTTAAATATTTAAACATAAAAATTGTTTTGGAACTTTTCTTATGTTTTCATAAGTAGATGGAAAATTAATTTATCCCCTACTTTAGGATTTCATTGGGTTTATATCGACCATAATGGTAGAAAATCTAAAAAGTGTTTAAATATGCTTAATTTTTGAATAATCACACAAAAGAATTTATGTACGTTCATTGTCAAAATTACTAATTTCTCCATATTGCATACTGTGTCAATTCTGTCTGTAATAATTTAACAATTTAATATTTCCTGACTCATTTATAAGATGGAATAAATATGAACTATATGAACGGTATTAAGAAGACATTTGAAACCTGAAATGCTTAATGTTTAAGTGTCAGAATAAGGAAATATCTTATCTAATCTCTGTTATATCTTAAGACACAATTCAGTGCCCCACTACCCAATTTAAGAATGTCACTATAGCTCTACAAAAATTCTAAATTAAAAGAAAGTAAAATTTTACCTTTGATAAATATCTTCTCTCAAATGACAGAATGTGTAACTATTTTATGGTGACTACTATAATATTTATAAACTCCCAAAATAACAAAATTGA
Source organism: Diorhabda carinulata (assembly GCF_026250575.1). Classification (NCBI taxonomy): domain Eukaryota; kingdom Metazoa; phylum Arthropoda; class Insecta; order Coleoptera; family Chrysomelidae; genus Diorhabda; species Diorhabda carinulata. Next base: position 32,768,259 of record NC_079460.1, on the reverse strand, counting down.
CACTAAGAAAAACATAATTCAAGCATAGAATCACGTTGCTAATAGAATAAGAAGTGATATTAGATTAATCGGTACAAATAAAAGTTTGAAACACATTAAATGTAGAGCTCTCAACATAATTTAGCTGTACATCAACTGGAAATGCTCCACTCCACAATAATGAAAACACTTTCACCTGCATAAACAACAACTTTCTCTTATAGAAAATGTAGTGTCACCAGAATCAGTAGTAGTATTACTATTATTTAAATGAGATACAACTTCTGTATTTTCTTATTTTCTTTCTATAGATTCGACAACATCACTCTACACATTAAAAAACTCGAACAGCTTACGAGTTTTTGACAGAGCAGTCTCTTTTTTTCCTTTTCATCTTTGACTTTACGCGTAGCACTTCCAGAAGCGTAGTGCCGATCCATATTCCTAGATCTGCCGCTCATACGGTTAGAAAAATATTTTTTAAATGGATGTATGAATAATTATGCAAAACACAACAGCAACAGAACTGAAAGCCGGGATATTTTGCTCACCTTTCTATGGAAGGTCATACACAGTATCCAAAAAAAGTGAATGTTTAGGCTGATATTATTGGGCCATAATTCTATGAGGAAAATATAACAAGTGCCTTTTACTTCAAACAATAGATTAACAGAATAGAACAATAGATAATAACTATTTTGGGAAATCAAATGTAAGTGTCTGGTAATAGGATTTTTCAAGAAGATCCCATTCAGTGTCAGTAAGATAGGACTCTGCAGCATCAATTTCTTCCAGACTGTGACTCATCGATTTCCTGGCAAATGGAATGGCGGTACAATAGAATTGCCACCACGATCGTCAACATATTACCTAGTAAAAATAGAAATTACACAAGACTGAAGCATCTTAAGCAAAATATTTTATTCGAATTTCATACCAGTTCTGTTGATTTAGTAGAGGAATTACTCAAAAAATTATATTAAAAATGATTTCTTTAGGCGTCTATTACCCAAAAAAATAATTTAAAATTTCTATTGTGAAGTTTCTGGAACTTCTTTATATCATTAAACCACAGACGGTAATAAATTGTAACACTTTAGAGAGAAAATAAACTATAAATTCTGAAACGCTTCTTCGATAGTATCATACAAGGCCTCATCCCTCAATCTAAACATCACACCTACATCTTTCTCAGCTTAATCAACATTGACAATAGTATCACAAAAAGTGAAAGATACATACTTAACAGTCATCCAGGTCATAAAAAGTATATGTGGAGAAATTCATATTTAAAATAACTTCTAAGTTGAAATAATATTTAAATGAAATGTGGATGTTTATGGATATTATCGAATTCAACTGTTTAACATACTTGTGTAAAAGTTTTGCCAATTATTATATAACTTATTAAAATGAGATTAACAAGATTGTTTGTCCTACAAAACGTGTTTATGTTTTCTAGCATTTCAGGCCTCAATGTCTTCATTCAACGTGAATGTTATTTGAAAACATATACTGAAAACAATATTTTTAGCTTAGTTGCATTAGGAATAGAAGAATTTATGCCATTAGTCACTGAAGAACTTGAAGAGAACCCTTCGAAAAAAAAGCTTTTCACTTCACTAGCTGAATATATACATGAGTATTTGTTGCCTATAAAAGAGCCTAAGCAAATAGTAAATCAAATGTACCAAAGCGAAAATTTTAGACCTCATGAAAATCCAATAAAGTATTATTTTCAAAATAATAAGGCTCCTACTTGTATACATTATTTTATTTTATTAGAAGATTTGCAAATATTACCGCCTTGTAAACGAAGACCGGAAGACCTACCATTTCAATGGAAGAATTTTATATATCCACAAAAGGTTAAGTAATGAACTATTTAATCAGAATTTCAATATCTGTTTTAACTGTATCACATCGACGTAAATTGAATTTTAAAGTTGTGCTAATTAAAAAAACAGTCGCTAAAAACTGCCTTATTTCATTTTAAAAAAATGACAGTTGACAACAAAGTTTGAGGACTTCACGTGCTTATATTTATATTATACAATGAATTGTTTGTTTTTAGATTGTAAATCAATCATGTATTTCATTAGTAAGTCCATGTTCCGGTACTGAAGTGTATTCAGTTTCAAAACCAGTTTATAATATTCAAAAACAGATATTACCAAAGATTTCAACACCTACCCCACTTCGCCCATCAGAACGAAAAAGACGTTTGAAGAGGCCTAGCAGACGCTCAAAATTGGTTAAAACAAACCTATTGTTTCGGGGTCAAGATCCAATTACAAAATTTAAAAAATGCTTGAGTCAACCTACATGTATCAACAAATTAATGCAATTGTTTTTCATTGATACATATGTTGCAATAAAGCCTAATGATAAAAATGAATTGGATGGTTATACTGAATACACTTTAAATTTTGAAAGTAGTTTATTGAATAGAGGCAAAAACAGAAGAATCAGTACCAGCAGTTCTATTGATAAAGGTGAGGTTTCAAAAATGTTACCGAACATGCCCTGTCTGGGTACTCCTGTAAAGATTGGATGTGGAAATAATGGTTCTGGCAACACAATAGAAGGAAAAACAGTCGAAATTTCTGAAGTAGGAATTTCAAAGTTCCAGTTATCAAGTTCAGAATGTATAACCACTGAAAATGTCAAACTGGATATTAAAAATGATAATAAAGGTGACATTACAAAGGTAAATATGAGAGGAATGTTCAATATTTATCAATTTGAGTATAGGTAGTTGGGGAAGTGTATATAAAAAAATGAATTTAGCAAATTTATCATATTTTTTTGTTAGTTTGTTTTCCTCATACTGATAGTGCATGATAAAAAGCTTCTTAAATACTGTAAAGCTAGGTATACCCATAGAACACGAAAGATAGTAAAGGTCTACCACTTTTAAACATGCAAATTTTGCATTTGCTTGCATTATTGAAGAAAGGTGAGAGCTAAACAGCTTGAGCATAATTTATAATTCTATTTGTATATTAAAAGAAATTGATGATCCTACAGCTTGTTTTCAGTCTCCTTGAGATACTTATGATAGTGAATCTTCTAATAACTGTTGGAGTTTTATTATTCCATTTCAAGTCACATTGCAATTGTACCTATATAAATTTTATTGTCAATCATAAAAAAAGTATTCCACATCACAATACCATTTTATTGATAATGTATTCTTCGAATTAGAATTTCTGCTGTTGTACTAATTGTTGCGCAGAGGACAAAATCTCTATCCATATTCTCTTGAAGTGTGAGATACTACAAAACTCCAGAGCACTACACCTGGGAGCGTATGAATTGGAAGACAAAGATCTCTGGCACCTAAAGCCATCCCACATTCTGGAAATTCTAATAGGAGTGGGATTAATAATTCAACTCTAAACACTGGGGATCCTCAGTATCTTAGCAAGAAAGATGGATACAATAGATCCTTTTGGTCGTGGTGTACATGGTACCGTAATATATACATACATATTTGTAAAAATTCTTTTTTACCACAAGCTTTTCAAATCTGATGTTATTATTATTCAACAAGATGATATATTTTTTTTCATGCAGCTGTTCATAATTTTTCAGATATTTTCAAATAGTAACTAGAATTATAGAAAACAATTACAGTATGTAGTGAAATTATGTTAAACATCTGCATAAAGTATTTCAGCAGCCACCAAAATTTAGAATAATTCTTCACCCTTTTCGTAATAGTATTTATTTTAGTTGATAATCGTCTGGCAAAAGCTTTTCAGTGTAATATATACCAATAATTTTGATATGATATGTTTTAAAATCCCATCATATTAGAACAAATACTCATTACATTTTTCCACCAATATTTGAAGGGCGTTAATATGTAAATAATGTAATTTACATATTTTGACTTCATTGTAGGCAGTCTAGCTAAATCTTTTAGCAGAGTTAAAGGTTTATTAAACCAAACTTACAATCTCTGCATATGATTTACTGTAGTTTTATCGTTTCTGAGAATTTGCTCTCAGCATATAGGGTATAGTTTTTATTACATACTGATTTAAAAATTTCATATTTCTTTCACTATTAATAATGTAAAACATCCTAGTATGCTATTAATTTCTAGGTTTTATATGTATTCTATACTATGTCAAAATGAATAAATTTTTTGTATTTTATTATTTCACTAGTCTATACTTTGATTAATTTTACCTAGGACAATCAAGAAGATCTAAATGCCCTCTTAATTGCGAGTTCCACTGTGAAACCGCCTACTAAAAAAGAACCTACAGTTGCCGAAAAAAAGAAAGCAAAAATGACCAAAGAATTTCTTGCAAATTTAGCAATTTCAACGCCTGAAGATCGAAAAGTTGAGAAACAAAAAAATGAAAGTAAGTTTTTCTAAATTGACTTTTAATATAAAGCTCATTCTAATTAGGATGTTATGTTCCATAAACCGAATTCATTTATCCCTATTTAATAACATGCCATATTAAAGCTAAATAGAACTTCCTGTATTTTACTCCAAATTTTAAATTATTTTGATAAGGTCAATAGCAAAGAAAAACAGGAATTTTATTGATAAAAGTTTGTTGTTAAAATTCTAAACTTCGTTTCTTTACTGTATGCTGCATGGTATTAAGCAGATGGAACCAATATAAATGGACCTATTAATAAAATTTGCTACACAAATTATTTATTTCTCATTCATTGATAATTTTTTTGTAGTGTTTGCATTGGCCTATTACGACAAAATGCGAGAAACATTAGAAATAGAAGCTTATCACAAAATAATGCAAATATTAAATGACTACGAGGAAGGCGATGCTATAGATCTTTATAGAAAAATTGAACCTGTGTTAAGGGTAAAATATAAGGATCTCGCTGATGAATTTCTCCTTTTTCTTAGAGAAAGAGAAGCGGCGGCTGTAGGTCGTTTAATACCTTGGATTAGAATGAACAACAGATCGAAATTTCTCAGGAAATTGGAAATTTATTTCAAGGATCAACCGTCTCAATTACGTAAAATTTACCAATGTCTTACTGAATTATCACAAGCTGTCGGTGTTTCTATGGAAAAGATTAAGACTACTTTAATACCCATGTTTAAAGGAAATGCTGTATTAACTGATTTATTTCTCCAAAATTTTTTGGATGAACCGCCCCCTTTAAGGTAAATAACTCTTTCTTTTCAATAGTAGAATTCAACTAATTGTAGTGGCAACTTTACAATATAGTCTTTGCCAGACAACAATCTATATTATTATCAATTATGCTTTATTTATTTATGTATATTAGTTTGTTGGAAGGACCTTCAGAAGTTTTTGATATCAATAAAGAACTGTCCCAAAGTGCTGATGATGAACCTTGTGAAATATTTACTGTACCAGATGCGGAAGACAAATATGGTGGTAACAGCTGTATTTGTAATTGTCACCGAATAGAAGATGCAGAATTTAAATCTAAATTTAGACATTGTAGTAAGTGTGGTATCAAGGTATGTAGTGTTTGCACTTTTCCAAATATCTCTGAAAATGCTTAATAGTAGTTTCACATTTTCATGCCTTTCAGCGTTATACTATCTAGCTTTAAAGAATCCAATCATTTGAGGAATTTAAATAACCTTTGTCCATCATAACAGCTGTAGATCTCATTTTGCAGAATGTTCTATTTCTGCATCGTTATGTCACAAATTCTTTAGAATTCAATTCAATGTGGTGCTGTTAGAATTTAGTCTCATTGCAATAATACCAGTACACAAGCAATTCACAATAGTTGTATAATAAAACTGCAAAAAATAGAAAGTGTGCTAATAATTATTTTTAAAAATATAAGTGAGCCTGATAATACTGTATTGAAAATACTGATATGTAACTGTATAAAAACTATATCTACATTTCAAATAATTATTGATTATAACAAAAACTTTTTTTAGTTTTTAAATGGTACAGTATACCTTCAGACTGGAAGAGGGTTGAGGCCAGCAACAGTATCATTTTTAACTAGTCCTAATGTTGACCACCAATCAAGACTAGCAGATAAATCTTGGTCAAAATTTATTCATAGGAAAAAACATACAGATTCAAGTCCTTCAAAGCAAAGTAATAACTCCAAAGAAAATGCCGATGAAGTAAGAACTATTTAGAATATAATTATTTATATTTTATTTACCAGTATTTTCTGGGTATCATAATGAATTTAAAAATCTTTTTGGTGCAACTAAACTAATAATCAACATATGTTAATTCACTAATTTTTAGTGAAAATATCAAAGATATAAAAATACTTTTTACTTGTTAGCAACATTCAAAAAGGTAGCTCCTACTGGTTTTGTGTTGAAGTTCCATATTAAAAGTCAAATGGTTACAGACACATCCATTAGCACATTGTTTTTGACCACAAGAAGATTCAGGTTTTAAGGTACCTGTTGGTAGAAATGTAGCTTTCAATAACAAGTACAGGGTGCGGCAGCATAACTTCCTTTTTTCAAAAGTTAATAAAACTTATTGTATGAATCAGAAAATTTTTATTCGTTTTTTATAATACAGGCACATACATAAAGTTTTGTTTTACTGAGTTTTGAAGATCAAATCAGTTAGGTGACGTCCCCCATTCTCCATACACTGAGTAAACCGATTTCTGGCGTTTGTCATGACAAATCGGGAGAGCGGGCTGGCCACTCCAAATCGCCCCTAATTGAGATAAGGCGCTCTGGGAAGTGTTCCCTCAAAACAGCCATCGATGTTCTTGAAGTGTGTGCCGTTGCTCCGTCTTGTTGGAACCAAGTGTCCCCTAAGTCCAACTCATCTAGCCGTGGGAAAAAAAATTCCTGTAACATGTTTACATACCGGTGCGAATTCACTGTCACTGTGACTTCATTTTCCTCAAAGAACCAGGGACCAATAATTCCACGTGAGTAAATTGCACACCACACTGTGACTTTAGGTGAATGCAAAGGCCGTTGATGTAATTGTCGAGGATTGGTATCAGCCCAGTAGCGCATGTTTTGTTTGTTTACGGATCCACACAAATGAAAATGGGCTTCATCACTAAAAAAAACAATAGCGTCCTCAGGAACGACTTCCAGAAAAACCTCACACGCGTTCCTCCGAGAATTGAAGTCACGTTCAGAAAGTTCCTGCACAATTGCCATCTTGTATGGATGAAAATGAAGATCATCATGAAGTATTCTCCTCACAGAACGATCGGAAAGTCCAAGGGCAGACGCATGTTTGCGCGCAGAACGCCGTGGTGATCGCAACACTGAAGTTCTAACTAACTCAATGTTCTCCGGTGATCTAATGGGCCGAGGGACTCCAGTTCTTCGTCTTGTCACACTTGCAGTTTGTCTGAACGTAGTGACCCACGTAACAATTGATTTCCGGTCCGGGACAGGGGCCAAGGGGGCTAAATTAAAGCGATTCCGAAAGGCGCGCTGGGTTGCGATCACAGAACATCCGCTCGAAAAGTAAACCTCAACGGCAAACGCACGCTCCTCACTGTTCCAACGCATGATGGCGACTGAACTGTGCCGGGACAAAACTTTATAGTCCCCCCTCTCGAACGAGACCACTAGCACTCCGTTACGACATCTACCGACTAAATGGCGAACTTTTTAAAAAAGGAAGTTATGCTGCCGCACCCTGTATTACCAAAATGGCTGGAGGAGTATAGACAAACTCATATCAATTCAAGTTTATAAATGAAAATGAGTATTGGACTAATTATTGCGGTCACTATGTTCTTGTATTTTGTAGATAATTGAATATTAATACAAAGATGTCATATATTATTCACCAGTTAATGCCTTAAAATAAATATTTTGTAAATAATTTCAAATGAACTTTCATTAGGAGACGGATGAAGATGGAGATAAAAAGAAAAAACCAAAACGAAAACCTCAAAGAAACAGAAAGCCAAAATTGACGAAAGATACAGTGAGCCAAGAAACGCAAAAGAAACCTATTCCTAAAAGAAGAAAAATTAACAAATCTAGTCCCAAAAAACGTAATTACTCACCAAAGAAAACTAACGCTAATCGCAAAATGGAGAAAGAACAAACCAAAACGTCTGTTGAGGCGTATTCAGAAGGACCTAATGAAACAGAACACGAAGAGCAGGTTAGTTGTTATAGAATTTGACCATAATTTTCATTGTGCTATTCATTTTAAGTAATTTCATTGCCTTGTTTGGGTCAAATTTAGTAGTTGGAATTTTATCCCATTCATCTTGTACGAGATCTGACTATTAAATAACGAGACTGGTTACGAAAAAGGGTTTTATTATAAAAATTATTTTACATTCAAATGCTCCTTTTCAATATACTCCCCTCCCCTCGCTACACACTTTTCCATACGTTTTTTCCATTGATCGAAGTAGTGCTGGAAGTCTTCTTTGGTGAGGGCCTTTAGGAGCTCTGTCGTTTTTTGCTTTACCACTTCCATCGACTCAAATTGAGTCCCTTTCAAAGTAGATTTTATCCTCGGAAATAAAAAAAAGTCGCATAGTGCCAAATCTGGTGAGTACGGCGGGTGTTCGAGCACTGGAGTGCGCTTACTGGCCAAATTCTGTTTCACAAATAGCGCGTTATGGGTAGGTTCGTTGTCCTGGTGCACAACTCTGGTCGTTTTTTACGAACTCGTTCTCGCAGTGTTGCCAAAACTGACAAATAGTAAGTCTGGTTGACGTAACCCATTCAGTCTTCACGATACCGTTAATGTCGAATAAAAAAACAATCAACATTGCCTTGAATTTTGATTTACTCTCTCGGACCTCACTAAAGCGATTACACCACTCAAAAACGCGTACGAGATAGAGAATTGTCCCTCTTGCAACAATTTATAGCACTCAGTCGAATTTTTTTCGATTTAACGAGAAATTTGAAATTGGTACGTTGCTCCTGTTTTGCGTCACACGTGGTTTTCAGTACAAGAATAGAACACGTTCGTCTCAATCCGCACAAATACTATAATAGCGATGGAAACGTGTTTTGGGAAGTGCATAGACAAGAGATGCCCAACGCACTACTATCATTACTTTTATAATAATTTTGGGGGCCAAGTTATGTGTGTTAGATGTATTCAATGTTGGAAACATGAATATGGCGCCGATATATCACGTCAACGTGCAGACCAACATATTTCAGAACATGTCATCAGTATTTATGAGATCGTTATCACTGGCTTGCATTCTGGGGTAGGTTTCGACTATTATTATAATTACCTGATGATCGATGTTACTATATAACAATATAAATTTTTCGTCACTTTCTCAATATGGATTTAAATAAAAGGGCTTCACTACTACAATAGACTAAATATGCAAATCAAATATAGCCGCCAACAAAATAAAGAGAATGACGTAAATAATGTACTAAATGTACAATAAAATAAGTAATGGTTTTTTTAAATAGATATTGTACTGGCATAACTAAATTCTTATTGGGTATATATATATATGTACTTACTTTGCTAGAAATATTTTATAATTACCTTGATTCATACAATTGATTTGATCGAAGAAAAAGAATTATATAGTAGAACATGGATAAGTGAAAAGTAAGGAAAATGTAGAATAATAACTTTTTCTTTCTTTGTAATATTAATTAATAAAAATAGCATTGCTCAGTTGAAACATTTATTCGGAAATATGTAATTTTTTTCATATTATCAACATGAGCAGTTTTTAATAATAACCCATAAGTTTTGTTTCATTTAGATGCCTAGATTTATTTACATGTTTTAATATAAAATCATGTGAATATATATCAAATACCTTATAATAGATTTTACAACATTTAAATTGCTAAAACTTATTTAGCCAGGTTAAGCTACACCACAAGATTTTATTTCTTAGTCTAATCAATGTACTATTTGATAAGTGATTCGAAAATCAGTACCTAAGACCTAACCAATTATTTTTAAGCTTTTAGTACATTGTCTACATCAATATAGTCTTCATTTTTAGTAAACCTGTTTAATTTGATAATGAAATTTATATCTTGCAAATTTAGATAGAAACTGAATTGGAAGAGCCTACAGAAACCGAACTGGAGGAACCAACAGAAACAGAATTAGAAGAACCTACAGAAACAGAGACAGAAGATAAACAGTATATAAAGCCAGGTTCCAATAACGGTCAACTGAAAAGATTACATGAAGAATCATGCGAAGAAGGAGAGCAAAGTGCTGCTGGAGAATCATTTAGTGAAGTTAAACTAGGAAGTCCTGAACAACAAACTGCAGAATCAGAAAGTGGTAATGATGTTAATAGTTTTCCATTATATTGTGTATAAAGTAATAAAGTATTAACTTGCAATTGAAGTAATCAAACAGTTTATAAATTATTTCGAATTTATGTACCACAGAAATTTCATCTTTATTCTTTTTTAGCTGATTCATATCAAAACTCACAAAAACGTAGTAGTAGCTTTCAGGCAAATACGAAAACTTACCTAACTTTAAAAAAATGAAATAGTTAAAAACACCAAATTAAATAAAGCAACTTGGGAACCAAAAAGGATATTAAATAACAATAAAAATGATTCTATTCAAAAATACGAAAGAAATTTAAGTGCAACAGAACATCCATTATGGAAAGGTCCAAAATAATTCTACATCCATTTATAATGCAATACTCAGAACTCAGAACATTTGTTTGCCGAGAGGAACATGCTACCATAGAGCAAGTACAAAGAAAAACAAAATAAAAAGTTTGGCTCTTGGGTTTACTTGACAAAATCCTTACCTAAATTTTTACTTATGTTCAAATCCTACATTGAATATTAGTATTTCATGGTTAAGTGCCAAAACAAATACTCAACGATACATCTAATCAACGCAGGTGTCCGCTACTAAATCTTCTATATGCAGCCGATTTCCCCACATCAGATATCACATTTGTGCAACATATGCCGATGTCACTGCTTTACTATCTTCACATAGATATCCTCAAACTTCATCAGAAATCCTTCCTTCAAGCAAATCTCGACAACCTACAGCAATGGTTAAGAATATGTGGATGGGATTAAACTTAGACAATGGAAGAAAATTATAATTATCCATAAAGAATAAGTTATGGTATATAAGACAAATACCTATTTGGAGATATGAAATCCCGTTTTGGGGTTCAGCCCCTACATCAAATATAAAATTATCGAGATATTTAAATGACAAGTTCGGAGAATGGTAATAAACGCTCCATGGATAATATCATTGCAAGGGTCCATATGTCCATTCAGTTAGAGAAGAAATTGAAGTGACCAGTGAAAAGTACAATGAAAAACTTCAGTTTCACCACAATCAACTGGCCAAAAAGCTAATGTCAGAACCTATTGCTAGCAGGTTTTAACATATTTTACATGGATTACAGTTTTTGTTAAAAAATGTTAAATTGACTAGGAGTGTTAATTATGTAATATGTTGACTTTATCTTTTGAATAACTTTACCAATTTTGATAACCCATTTTTCATACATGTTTGGTGCTAGGTAGGTGGGTAGTTGCATAAATTAGACAATTTGGGGTGAAAACCACATAGTTCTATTCTCCAAGTCATTTTTCTATATTCACCTACAATTTACTTATTCTTCCACTTAGAAACAGATTATATTAATAAATTTAGTATACAAAAAAATATTTCTCAATTTAAAAAGTCATGAGCAATTGATATCAGTTATTAATGCAATATTTTTATTATAGAATTTTGTGAGGAATCTTCACAGGATAATTGCGAGACTGACAGTAATTCCAGTACATCATCTGTCAACAGAACTCAGAATTATGCAGTTTTAAGACAAAATTGGAAGAGGGAAGAAGATAAAATAATTTTAGAAGTATTCCAGACCGAAAATGATAAGGATCATGCGTTTAGGGCGATTGCTAATCAACTTGAAAATAGATCAGTAGATGAAATAAAATCTAGATTTCACAAATTAATGGATTTATTATTGAAAACTGTTGAAGAAACATAGGTTTTTATTTAAAAAAAAAATAATAAATATTTATTGAATTGTTCTTGTTATTTTTAATATTCCGATTGGTTTGTCGATAAATGAATATCTTTTCAAAACAAATTATTACATTTTCCTCAAAAGTAACAGTGTTATCTACATGATATCTACATATTTAAATGTATCATAGACCTCAAAATACCTAAAAATATATAGCGATAAAAGTTGAGGAATTGTAACAAAGATCATGGTAGCCATTTGTCTCAAGTATTCATCTGAAAAACGTGGTATTAACAAGTGAATAATTGAAAAAAAAATGAGAAAACAAAACAACAGCTGATGTCCTGAAAACAAGAGGAGCAATATTACAATATTGATAAGAAAAAATTTACAAAGAATACATGTGTCAATTATAGAGGAATCTATTATGACGTTACTGAAGAAATATTTGAAATGTGCTTATACAGGTATATTGGACATGGCAGAATATTAAGGAGGTTTTATACAAGACATATAGGTAAACATCAGACCAAATTTTCACCATTATAATTATACAAAATAATAGCTACGAACAAAATTTAGTACACACATTTACTGTATTTCGAATTTAAATAGACTTAACTCTATTTTAAGATTAAAATTGTATGAGCCATTGAGCAATGGACAAAAACTAGTTAAGCTAATAAAACTAGCTCTTGTAAAAGAATTATGGAAAGTATTGACAAAATAAATAATCTTTGATAGCTTTATTTAAGATGAGGGCTAAATTTGTAAATAAAATAAATATATATGGCAAGTAAACAAAGAATCAACAGAACAAGTTACTTTTACAACAGACAGCTGAACACATATTTTTAAACAGTGTTTCACTTACATGACAATAAGTTAGAAAGAATGGATACTCAAAAAACTTTCATCATTATGTTTGATAATAACTATACAAGACAACTCAGTCATGTTTATGAATTGTTCAGAAACCACTGGAGTTGCATGAGTGTTATTTTTAGGTCCCCATTACCAATAAAAACAATTAATCCTGAATCTATATTTAAATCAATATAGAGATTGGAGATACGTGTATTTTAAGATACAATAGTTCAATATTTTCTCTTCAAACAAAAATTACAATATATGAGGATGTATTGATATCTAGTTAGCTTAGACCAGTTCCATGCATAAACAAAATATTTGGTTACCATAGCAACGAACAATAACTTATTAGAAGTGTCAGTGTAAAGTTTGACGTCAAAAAAGTAAACCAGAGTTAGACAATAAATTAAAAGAAAATAGATGTTCACCGAAATTGTGAAAATCGAAAAATTGGAGTATCGAGCCATCATCAAGTACCTGTATTTATTAGTGTTACGAGGTAAGCAGATTTACGAAGATATGCTTAATACCCTTGAGATCAATGTCCTTCGTATGCGATTGTGAAAAATTGGACTGCAAGCTTCAAACGAGGTAAATTTTCCATTGAAGATGATGACCGATCGGGAAGGGCAGTTTCTGTGTCAGTCCCCTAAAATATCGATGCAGTTCATGACATGATGACGGATATCTGAAGCACTGAATATTTCATACGAACGCGTTCATCATATAGTTTATGTCATTTTGGACATGAGAAAAATTGCTGCAAAATGGATCCCCAAATGTTTGAATGTTGACCAAAAGCGTGCAAAGGTAGAGCCTCGCGTTCGCTCTGTGCTCAATTTGTAAACGATGTAGACTTTTTAAACCAAATTGTTACTATGGATGAGCTTGGGTACATTTCTACAAGAAACAAAGCAACAATCGATGGAATGGCGACACTCTGGTTCTCCAAGACCAAAGAAGTTTCGTGTTCAAAAATCTGCTGGAAAAGTTCTTGCTTCAGTTTTTTGGGATTGCCATGGAGTAATCATGATTGATTTTTTGGATAAGGGTAGAACAATAACTGGAGATTACTATTCGACATTACTGACCACTCTACGGGAAAAAATTAAAGAGAAAATACGTGGAAAGCTATCCAAATGTGTTTTGTTTTTGCAGGACAACGCCCCTGCACACAAATCTCATGTTACCATGCAAAAAATTCGTGATTTAGGGTTCGAATTACTAGTATATATCAAATAAGTACAATTTGGTTATTGACTCAACAGTCGATGTACTCCAGTAATTCAAATTTTTCTACTTCTCTCTTTCTCTCTCTCTCTCTCTTTTTCTAATTCTGCGCCATAAATGGTGCATTTCACAAAGCGTTCACGGCGCCTAAAATACTCTTTTGGGCGTTCCTCATAATGACTACGATCCTTGTGGTCACGGCGAGAACGTCACTTATGACGTCATAACTAACATTAACGACGATCCTTGTCAATATGTGTGAGCGTAGAAAGAATTAGCGGATTTTTCAAAACTCAAGAAACGCAGATAGCAATCATGAGAATATATCTCATTATTTGATGTGGTATGGGATATTATATGTAGATACTTTTCAAGCATTATTCCATTATGGTTCACGATAATAACGCTCTGAACTAAGGCTCAATTTTATGTAAGCTTAAACTATGGTTTGAAGTTTAATACAAGATTGCTATATTTAACATTTCACAATGAAACAGACATTTTTCTGCTAGATGTCACAAATGTAACCAAATGTTTCCGATATTTGTTTTAAAGTTGAATTGTTGTAAAAATGTAAACACTTTAAAACAGTTAGGTTCGGATCTTCCGTTTCATGGTAAACTGAAATTTAAACTACCACCAGACGGCTGGTAACGTTTATAGTTTGCCGGTAAACATCATTTATAAAACGTAAAAAAATGGTAAAGAGTTTAAACCGAAGTTTGAGATTTAAACTTCACTTGTGAAATTGGGTCTAAGTGGAACGGGAAATACTGTGGTCGTGACTGTGATGGTCATGAGGGTTTAGTGGAATGCACCACAAGTTAACTCTGATTTGTGATGTAAGATCGTGTTTGTGACAGTCATTGACAGATAATTTGTCATTTTAGATGATCGACGCTTTTTATGTACTGTTTTAGATATGAGTGTCTGCGTTTAAAACATTTTTTAGTAATATATACCACAAAAATGTCGGAAAAAAACGAGAAAATTACTCAATTCATGTCAATAACAGATGCAACAGAAGACAGAGCAATTTTTTTTTTGGAATCGGCAAACTGGCAATTAGAGGTTAGTTTGTAAAGTGAAAAAAATAGAGAATTTATGTATTTTCGTGCTTAGGTTGCAATGGCAAGATATTACGAAAATGATGGAGAAGACGGAAACGTTGAAGAAGTACCCCCAATTACAGAATCGCCAAAGTCTCCAGTGTCTATTCAGAAAAAGCCTAAACCAAAGGTTAAAATCGCAAGTAATGTAACTACTATTAGCGTAATCAATAGTTCTAGTGATGAAGATGATGAAGAAGGACAAGCATACTATGCTGGAGGATCAGAAAATAGTGGACAGCAAGTTCTAGGTCCTCCAAAAAAGAAAGACTTTGTTGCTGATATGTTCAAATCTGTCCAAAAGTAAGTTCCAGTCAACATATCTATTCAAATATGTTATTTGATTTTACAATGTTTGATTAATGTAGACATGGAGTTGAAATTGTTGAACCAAGGGCATCTACATCCAATACAAGAGCTTTTAGGGGAACAGGATATAAGCTTGGTCAAGAAGACAATGATACTGAAGTAGTTCAAGGTATTCCTGAACCTACTGCACCTTCTGAGGTTGCATTGAGATTGTGGAAAAATGGATTCAGTGTTAATGATGGTACATTGAGACTTTACACAGATCCAGCTAACAAAGACTTTCTTGAAGATATTAGAAAAGGAAAGATTCCAAAAGAATTGAGAAAGGGAACTTCTGAAGTTAGTTTATGTATTATTTACTTCTATTAACATTTAATATGATTGCAAAGAACAACCAAATGTGTGACTTGATTATTGATTTTTTGAAATTAATTATATACTGCTAAACTATATTTATCAATTATATGATGTTCTGTGTTGCCAATGTAGTAATTTTGTTTAAAAAATTACTCTTAGTAAATCATTTTTGGTAAAAAATGCATTCAAAAGAGTTTAATGAATCATTCAAAAATCAAGTTTGAGTGAATGATTTCATACAAATCAAATGCCATATGTGCATTGAAAGATTATGTTTTCAGATACATTTAGCTATGGAAGATCGTAGAACTGAAGTTTATAAACCTCCAAAAACATCAAATGCTTTCCAAGGGCAAGGTTATACTTTAGGTAGCCCTACTCCAACTGTTGTAGGTACTTGTAGTGATGAGGATAAAACAAATTATGAAGTAAAGGCCAGAGAACAACTCAAATTAGATAATTCTAAACCAACAACTAGGTGAGTATAATTGAGATACAAGTTGTGGATATTTTGACCAAATAAGTGTTGAGAAAGTGACAATTAGAAACTTACCAATTTTGCTCACCAGTTGGTGCTACTGGCGGGTGGGGTCTTAAAATATAAGTCAAAATTTGTTATTGCCCTCATAGAAACAAGTATAAATCATTTCCTTTCAACCTACAAGTGTAATATCAAGCTCTGTATTGCGCACTTTCGTTTGTTCAAACAAAACACTCATGTATCTGTAAAAAAATTTCAACCCTGTCAATTATGGAAACAGTGATATTTGACATGAGATTTCAAAGACCTCACTCATACCAGCACCTCTACTGGCGAATTCAAATGTTAGGGCCCTCGATGTGAAAAGAGGAATTTTTATGCTTTAAGAAAACATTTATAGCTTGCAGATTCGACTTGCAGATGGTTCGAGATTAGTTGCTCAATTTAATCATGAACATACTGTCGCCGAAATTAGAGCTTATATTCAAGTTGCCCGACCTGAATATCAGAATCAACCATTTAATTTAATGTCGTCTTATCCACCAAAGATACTGGATGATACACAAACCATTGCAGATGCTGCGTTACTCAACTCTGCAATTATGCAAAAATTAATTTGAAATAAACTTCACCTTCATAGATATAGTTTGTTTTATAAAGTTAATGTAAATTTATTTATAACAAACTAGCAATAAAGCTTCTTTCAATAAACGTTTTTTCATTTAGTTTGGAACTATAACTGTGTTTTATAAATTTAGTGGGTCTGAAAGAGATGTCGGGTTTAAATTTTTAAATGATGGGGCACACCCTAACAAATTTTTAAAAGTGTAATATTTTTACTCTGCTCTCATTTCTTGCAACGCACCAATCGCTTGCTTACGTCGCCAGCGCAGATCGAGTTTTGCCAGACAAGTTACATCCTATAGAGTTATATCCTATCATAAACATAAATGTGAAATGAGTTTATTATTATGATATATGTCTTGGTGTTGACTTCAACGACAAAAGAATATAACAATTATAACATAAAATATCATTTCTTCTTATAACTTAGGATAATATATTGTAGCCTAAGGTCTGACTTGGTTAGTTCTCATATATGAATTATTATGTTCGATGGCTACCAATAAGCCAAATTTTCGGAATAAAATAAGAACAGACAAGTAACAGAAGCAGAACTTGCGAAGGATATAATATAATTTGTATATGAAAACTAGCCAAAACAGACCTTAGGCTACAATATATTATCTTAAGTTAAAAGAAGAAATTATATTTTATGTTGTTATAAATAAATTTCAGGACTGACCATTGAACTTGACACCCTTTTAGTCTCACCTCTTTTGTCGTTGAAGTCAACAACCAAGATTTATATCATAATATTGAACTTTGCTCACATTTATATTTTTCCTAATAGGTCGGATATGAGATAAAACTGGACAGCGATACTGCGATAGCGCTTATGAGCGCGGCTGCCACTCGCTCAGACACGTTCGCGTGAAGGTTTGATGGCACCGCTCTCGCCTCGCTGCTTCGGCGTCGCACCGCGCGCCGGGTACCAAAATGCCTATTATTTAATTATATATAAGTATAATGATATTACAGTTAAGATGTACGCTAAATATTGAGGTAATAATTAAAACTAAATCCCAGTTAATAACGTAATAAATACGAAAGTCTACTATATTCTTAGTTATAAGTACTAAAACATAGATATTTTGATTAAAAAAATTAAGGGTGGTATTCTACTCGTTATATATTAACGTGAAGACCTTCAAATCCACATAAAGACCGGTTGTCATTAGTTTTGATTGTTGGTTCTTATACGTGCACTAAGTATAAGCATTGTATAAAGAATAGGATAGTAGAACAGTGAACTAAATATTTTGGAAAGATCCCAACTAAATGTGAAGTTTTCTGTATCTTCGAAATTCGAACCGTCAGTACATTGTTGCCGATTTTACTTTTTATTACAAAAGTGACAAATTACCTATTCGATAAGAATCTTTTCAATAGATAGACTAGGGCGTATTTTGAAATATCATGTTTCTAATAATGTTATAGAATGTATTCATTTCGAACCGAAAATAAACTTAATCTCAGTACTAATTATATGTCACCAATTTTAATGTATAAAAAAAAGTTTTGTAATGAGTTCGTGTAGCACTAGCAAATGAAACAATTTTTCATTAATCCGTTAATCACTTAAATTTGGGATAGAAAGAAGGATCCTTGCACAAAGGTATATAAAATATATATACTTTCCTTTGGTGACTGGAATAATATGAATTTGCGATTTCAGAACCTCGGTCATGAATGTATTTTTGAAACATTCATATTTTGAAAAGGCGAAAAAATAAGACAACTTTCAGTTAATTTATGTGATTTATCCATTTTCCCCTTCCTTCCTGGGAACGTCACGACATGATATACTAAATGTATCATAATACAATACCGTACTAATAATTCAATTAATGACATTGTGGAATTCTTCAATTGTGCAATATGTCCTTTCTTGAAGAAATGCCGTCGTCGATATTCGGAACTTACTAAATCTATTTGTTACTTATAATTCTAAAGATACCTAGATAATAATTTTTTAGCATGAAGGTTCTAACAGGTCAGAGGTTGGTTGGGCAAAAACATCTTATGGCATTACCTAATGCTTGGACTTTCAGTTAAATTGTAAACAGACGGATTTCAATATAGAGTAAGATGAGTTAAAATTTTGTATTTTCAATACAATATGAAGTTTTGAAGTGCATTATGAATGAATTGAAATAAGTGATTTTTGCTCTGAGGTTATTACATCATTCATATTAGATAACTAAATAAAACACTCAAAGTTTTAGTAAATGAATTTAATAGAAAATAT
The DNA here is from genome assembly GCF_026250575.1 of Diorhabda carinulata. NCBI lineage: Eukaryota > Metazoa > Arthropoda > Insecta > Coleoptera > Chrysomelidae > Diorhabda > Diorhabda carinulata. The sequence continues at coordinate 32,749,115 of NC_079460.1, read as the reverse complement.
CGAACAGAAATATTAAATAAAAAAAATATATAACGGTAGTTGTACCTGGATCAACACTACCGAAACGTTGACATAAAAAAGATTGTGTATTGATTTACCAAAAAAAAAAACAGGAATATACCATAAGAAACATACAAAATATATTGGTTGTTCAGATATGCTGAATTATTGATAATTTATCATTTTTTTTAGTTTGTCTAGTTTTTAATGAACTTGAAAAAGTTTTACCATATTTGAAAATCTGAGTTCGCAATAATAAATTGAAAATACATTGCTTATGACTACAACAGATTGCATTTGTTGCATACCACTCGGGAAGAATTTTTTCTATTTTTCCAACATTTTCTTTTTCAAATTTAATATTTTATTATCTGAAATTTTCCCTATATTTTTGTCGAAGTTATTAAGTACTATCATGGTGAAATTTTTCAATAATGTTGGAGTTTTAAATGCACACTTATCATTTAAATAATAATTATTATAGTATATAAGAAGCTCTTAATGTTCACTTCTAAACTGACTTTTTTCAGATACACGTACTCACAATAACGAAAACGTTCGTTTATTCGTTGCTTATTGCAAACAGACTTTTACATGTATTCTAAATATAAAGATTACCTTTGTTCTATAGCTATAATCTTATTTATGGTGATCAAATTATTGTTTTGCATTAATTTTTACAATTTTCCTGTACTTCCAAATTTTGCAAAAAATCCATTTATACAAGTATTCAATTCAAATCTTTCAAATTGGCACGTTGTTTTGGGAGCGAATTCTCATTGGCTTCTTCCCAGCTGGTGCGCTATAGCACACCTTGTAGTCTTTACATTATGTGTTATACTACATATTTGCTGTCAAACAACTGTTTGATTGACAATTAAGACAATTTTTCGAGTACAATACATTGGAATGGTAGGTCAGGGTCTTATATACAAAACCGTGTGGTAGCTATGAAGTGTGATCTTAATGATAACCGGGATAAAATTTTTGGCTCAACACACTGTGTACTTATTTATTTTCATTACTATTTTGAATTACAGAATTATTCTTTAAAAAAAACAGTTTGCTACTATGATTCTACACATGTCAAATCTCAAAAAGTGACGTACTTGTCATGTAAGTCACCATTTATTAATTTATAAAAGTACTTAGTTATATATTTCATCTGCTCATACATTATATTTCACAAAAAATTAAAAACGATGCCTGTGAAAGACAACCTGGATACTTCAAAATTAGACACGAAATTAGTAGAGCAGAATATGGATGAAAATGGACCAACACAGATTCGAGAGCTTACACAAACAGACAGGCTAAATAGAAGTCTTTTGCAATCATTTCTTGCTAGAATTAATCAGCCAAATTCAAATTTTAATATAGAAAATAGAGAAAGAAGCAACACAAGTGCTAAAAACCATGTAAACAATTTCCATTAAATCTGTCAAAATAATATAACCTAAAAAAATAAAGGGCGGGAAGTTTCTTGGAGTTTGGTCAAACAAGTTGTTTTGAATTAGGAAAATGTCTTCTGATAATGAGTATTTCAGTGAAAACGATGATATTCAACCAAATTCCATTAATTTGGAGGACAGCCCACGTGAAATTTCTATTATTGAAGATGAAAGTGGAGGAAATGATGATCAACAAAATGAAAATAACAAAGATGAATCTAAAAAGGTAGTAGTAAAACCCAAAAGGATAATAAGAAATCCAGCTCCTAAATTTAATGAACATACTATAAGAAATGAAAAAGGTTTACCTGCTCTATTAAATCATTTCAAGGATGTGAAATTTAAAGGACATGGACATGAAGAAGAGGATTTGAATAAACTTTTGAAAATATATGAATATTGGTGTCATCGTTTTTATCCTAAATTTACATTTGATGACTGTATTCGAAAATTAGAAGCATTGGGCAGTAAGAAGTCTACACAGGTAAGATATTGGATGCCATTCCATTTATTTCTAATAATATATGATCTATTAATACTTGTAGATTTATTTGAAAAAGATCAGAATGGGAATTGAGGATTTTTATCAGGAAACAAGTGGAGACAACATTCAAACAGAAGGTTTTGTTGAACCTTTTGATGATCATTTTTCAACTCTAATGCATGAACCTGAACCAGAGTTGACAGAAGCACAAATAGAACAAATAAAACAAAATAAATTGAGGGCTGAGGCAATTAGAAGAGAAATATTGTCAAGAATAAATGGTGAACCTAGTCAGAAATATAGTGTTGATACTGTCTGTGAAAATGATCAACATGATTTAGAAGTGCAACTAAGTGAAGAAGAATTGGGGATAGACAATATTTTGAAAATGGTGAATGAAGACAGTGTTTCATCTAGTTCTGAAGCTGCTCTAAATAAAAATGAGGAACAGTTATATGACAAAAAAATTTCAAATGCTATACGAAGAAATATTCTAAGTGACAGTGAAAATGAAGAAAGCCCTAATGATGTCACTAAATTGCATAAACGTCACTCCCCAGAAAGTAAGGAGGTATCAGAAGATGATAAAAGTAATCATTCAGTCCATTCCTATAATTCAACTGCCAGTAGTAATGAAAGTACCCTTTTACATAGTTCTCAATTAGGAAAGTTGAAAGGTAAATCCAAGAAACAAATCAATAACCTAGGGTCATTTAGGAGAAAAAGGAATATTTCAACTGATAGTGATGACACTTTACAGAGTTCATGTTCATTGCAACACCCACCTAATCAAAAGAAAAAAAAATCTATTTCAAGCATAATCAAGACATTATCAGATAATGATGATGAGCCAGTTCAAAGTAATGGTAGTACTGACATTTTGATTAAAGAAAATCCCAGGAATATCACTGATGAAGATGTTAATCGAAACATAGATAATTTTGTTGATAGTGATGATGAATTAAACAGTTTTGATAATACAAGAAAGCATATTCATGGATTGAAGCCAAAAAGACGACTTATTGTAGATAGTGATGAATCTGACTAAAATAGTCATGTTATTTCTTACAGAATATTTAATTTTGCTCATCTAAATATTTATTGTTTTAAGCTTTTACTTTTGCTTTTTTTATGCACCTTGGGCAGCCAAACATCTAATTGTATGGATTAATTTCATTATTCACTTTTGAAAACCTTTATTAACAGAAAAATTGTTGACATCATTTCACACCAAAAAATTTCACCATATCAGTGGAATTAGAAGACTTTAATCATTTGTAATTCAACCAATTGAAAATGAAATTATTTTTAAAATCTATATTTAAGTTATCAGACTAACATCAAATGTACATAACTATAGTTATTTCATACCTTCCAGTAAAAGCATATTTACTAAAGCGCAATATCTTGATTCAACTTTTTTATTTTGAAAGTGCGTGATACTTCAATTGAACAATTGAATGTTTAACTCTTATCTAGATATTTTGATGATTCAACAATAGTAAGTATAATGCCTGTCTACAGTGGAGTTCGTTAAATGAGACCAACATAATTTGGAATTATTGAGATACCAAAAATGTATATATAGAAAAATGTGTTGGTCTAACACAGAAGTAAGCAGGCTTTATTCTGAACATATAAGCAGAAACTATGGGAATTGCACTTTTAATTAGCGGTTTTAATATACTCAAGTGGTGAATCTGATGGTTTTTCCTTTTTTAATTTCATTGCTAAACTAGTGGATTTTAAAGCAAATCTGAAGCTGATTTATTTTTGTCTCTTTAAATTTTTGCACGTGTTTTATTAAAATTATGTTGTTTAGTGGTGGTTTGCATCATCACACTTCAATATCCAACAATAACAATGCTAATACATATTTGACTCTTTGCTACTAATATTTTTGCCAGCAATGCAATGCAAAAGGAAAAAATCGTGTTGCACACATCAGATAACTTATTTAGAATTATTTGGAAATGAAATTATTGCCATTTATTTCATTCATATGGTATGTTACAAAACTCATATATTCCTCAAAAGCTTTTGAATCCATTTCTTATGACAAAATATGTTGAAAAGGTGATTGGTTAATTCCTCAAATGTATTTTGATATTTTAACAAAAATATTCAGTATTTGATGTTATATATTGTCATCATGGTTTTCATTTCTCCTCTTTTTATGAAGTTCAAATAACTTAAGGGTATTTATAAATTTTCAAATAACACTTTATATTTGTGGACACTGAGTTTTAAATTTATTTGTATATATAAACAGTTCATAATAATTGATGAGAAATGAAACTAGCATAATTCACTTGTTTTATATATATGGATGATTCATTTGGTATATCATAAGTATAACAAAGTATTTTTGACTTAAAACTGTTGCTCATCACAGACTTTGCTATGTCTGAGAATTTAGAAAGTTTTATAAAGATATTATTTTGTTTCATGTGAAGGAATAATTAGTTTTAACTTCATATAACTAATGAAAATATTGATGAGTGTCTAAAAGTATGTACATTCATTTGTAAACTAATATTACCTCAAAATATAAGAGTTCTGCTTTGTATACACTTTTTTATACAACTGAAAAATAAGGAAGATGTATGTATCTATTGGGGTATCATATACACTGCGACCCAAAGGATCTATATATTGGAGACCCAGTGTTTACAGCTGATCTGTTAATCCCAATCCTTTTAGAAAATCCAGAATGTTGGATGGTTGTAGCTGCCAAAGATCTTCGTCTTCTATTTCATACACTCTTAGGTGTAGTGCTCTGGAGTTCTGTAATATTTCACAGTTTAAGAAAATGTGGATTAAGGTTTCGTCCTCTGTGCAACTGAATCTGCACGCCGCCTCATCATATGCTAGGTCTATCATCTTCAGGTGTTTGTTGAAGCGACAGTGCCCCGATAGAACTCTTGTTAGTATTTGTAGATTATTCTTACTTAGGTTGATACATTCAGCAGATCTACTTTGGTTATAGTTTCCCAGAAGAGTCTTTGCCTGTCTCAACCCCTGTAGGTTGTCCCAATAATTGTTTTTGCTCCTATCTATTTTCTTTTCCAATTGCTTTTTCTAGTATTCTAAAGCTGATATTACAAAAGGGTTCAGGTCCCATGAAGGGCTTGTCTGCCCCAAATAAGGAAGATACAACCTATTGAAAACATTTACTTACCTCATCCTATATAAATACGAGGTAGTTTTGGAAGAAAAGTGAGAATTATTTGTTCACATTTTCAATATTGTAATTAAATTTTAATAAAACCGATTCCATTTTTATTGTTAAAAAGGTGCTCATGGAATGATTGGAATCATTTTCGATTATTCATATATTTACTAAAATCATTACATCTTTTCAATACATCAAGTAGTACAAATTATTGGTCAAAATAAATATGAACCACTAGATCAAAAGCTTTTGGCAAATATATGAAAAATAATGTTTTTAATTTACCTCTTTAAATAGAATTATTCAGTTTACATAATGAAGTACAAGCTCTCATTTTGGAACGTATCATAAAATGGGATGAATAGGGACACTTTTGTATTTTTAGTAATGTAGCATATTTATTTTGTATCAAAATTCATTAAAAAACACACCAAATCTTACGCCTACATCCCCTCTATTATATATTTACTGGTTGTAGATTCTGAAAAAAAATAAGTCAGCAAAAAAAAATTGATCAAACCATCCCGATTTTGTTCTGTTGTATCGGAAATTTGGAGGACCACCAACTCTCCAGCTTTCATATAGATTTTGTGCCTTGTATACGGTGGCAGTATATCATCATCACCTGATGCTGCAAACATCACTGATATCGAAGACTGGCGTGAGTTCTTGATGCGTTCTGGGTACTTATAGCCTCGTTTAGTAATGATAAGGTGTCGTCCGGGATCATCGCTTAAATTCGTCTCATCGAAGTTTATTATATTAGATGAGGGAATATCTTTCAGTTCTTTTTCAAAATATTCACCGACGGTCTTCCGAGAAACAGCAGAACGTTTGATATTCTGGTACATTTTTGTAGATGGCGGTTCAGGATATTCTGGTACATTTTTGTAGATAAGTCATTGCGATGGCGGTTCAGAAAACTATATACAAAATCCCGCCCAGGAAGATTATCCTTAAATCGTTTGGTTGATTTACCTTATCGATCCAGAAAGCCTTTGACAAGAAGCCTTAGAGTGATTATATCCACTGGATAACCCCAGTCTCCACGTCTTTGTAGCGACTAATAAAAATCTTCTATTATTTTTTCGTGAGTACTGGCTGGCCACTTTTTTCAAATACGATCTCTCAATTGTATATGTCTGTGGAGAACAGTTGTGTTTATATCTAACGATTTGATCAGCTTTACAGCCTTTTCTGTAGTTTCGGCAGAATAATGATTGTGATTTTTTGTAGGAATGTATTTTCTCGGCATTCTGTATCGTTTTTCAAACCTAAAACAATACAAGCTTAATTGATTTGATTATGAAATAAAATATTTCAATATATAAATGTATTTGATTATAGTATAAACAACAGTTGTGCCAAGTTAGCTGTCCGTGTTGTGGGATGAATGGGAATAAAAAATAGCTGTGTTCCCTTTTACCCTACTTCAAAATTTGGTGATGTCATAACCTAAAAAATTCCATTTTAAGGTACTTTCAGATCTAGAAATGAATGTAAGTAATTTTAGACCATCTTGTATACCTATGAAATGTCTTAAATATCCCAAGATAATTTATCCATACCCTATAGAAAATATTTAATTTTATAATAAATTTGATTCGGAGTAGCATTCATTTGGGTCATATTATGAAGTTTTTCACATTAATCTGAATCCTGAAACTTCAGCTATTACCTACTTACCAAATTTGAGTTACGTCTCGTATATTGTATCTAAACACTTTTTAGGTTGTATTATTTCAAATAAATACACTTATAAAATTAATATATAGTTTTATTAATTAAATCACATCTTTACTAAAGCTAATAATATGTACAAGAAAAAGCCAGTGTTGGTTTTTCTTCAAACAGATCTTAAAAAATTAGAAAAAATTTGTGTGTATACAATATTATTTAAGTATGATTAAGGTTACTTAAAGATATATTTTGTATAGAAGATGAGAACAGGATCATCAAACTATGGAAAAACGTTTAGCTATTTATATAACTAACAACAAAATTGATATTGTTTTTAGTATTTTGATACTCATAGTGGTTTGATGAAATACATGATGCAAAATAATATTTATAACGAAAACTATAACCAAAAAAAAAACGTATGTTATTGGTCATACAGTACGAAGTTCTCCCAATTTCTGATTAATGTCAATAGCTTAAAACGAATAGGAGTTACCACAGGTATTATTTTTTATGGAGTTTGCAAGTAAATAATGGTAAGCGTAATCTTCAATTCCATTTGAATTAAGATTGCTTGTGACAAATTTGAGTCTCATACGTAAAAAACAATAAGGAACATAAGCCACAGGTAGGGAAAATATATACCAAATGGAACATTTGGTCAATGGGATAGCAACCACACCGCATTAGTGAAGTGGAATGGGGCTGCGGTTTACAACGTGTATTGTGCATATTTCAAATCTAAACAAGTGACTAATCGTAAATCTGCTGTAAGCTGAACTGCACATTTATATTTTCCGACGTTTGTCTTCTAATTTGGCGCGACAATTTGTACAACTGTAGAGACTACCCAGGGTAAGTTTCATAAAATTTAAATATTTTTCTGTTAAATCTATTTATTAGCAATAGTTTAAGACTATTTTAGTTTTTTAACAAATTATGAATTTTATTTTTATGTATGTTGAATTGAGGTAAAACGGGAAATTTGAGATAAAATGAGATATCCCGTTTTACCCCTATTTAATTTTAAAATTTTTTTTTTAATTGGGAACTTTATTTTAAGATGCCGCGATGTTATGTAAGAAAAACCGAACGGTGAAGAAAGGTCTTGAGATCTTGGAAAATAAAACGTGGTTATTTACAGGCCCCGAAAAGAATTGGGGTTCCAAAGTTTACGCTGGAAAAGAGGTTCAAAAATAAGAATATGCAACTGGACGTTCAAAGAAATAACATTTCCTAATGAATTAGATAAACAGTAGATAGATTAAGTCAAGCAAATGGAAGCATGTTGATGGTTTGACAACAAAAAGTGTTAACAATATTACTAAACTGTCGAGTGGCAATGGCTTAAGGATTTTCTAAGACGAAACAAATTATCGCTTCGTTTGAAAGTGCTTGGGGATATAATGAAGTCTCTGTTAATAATTTTTTTGATTTCGAGCAACTTCAAACAGAGAAAAATTTTCTGCCCTTTATAATTTTCAATGTAGACGAAACGGGTATTACAACTGTCCGGTGTCGCCCATCAAAAATTATTGCCATTGGAGGACGTAAACAAGTGAAAACTCTTACCACTACTGAGAGATAGAAATTATCCACAGCAGTAATCTGCAAGAGTGCAAGTGGACTATTTATTCCGCCAATGGTTATCATCCCCATAGTACGTATGAAACCTCAGGCGCTCCACCTGAGACTTTAGTTGCTGCCGACAAGTCGGAATGGATGCAACTATTTGAAAAATGGTTTTGATCATTTCCCATTTCATTCCATAGCATCTAAGGAGAATCCCACATTACTCATTCTTGATGGTCATAAGACGCACACCCAAAATTTAGCAATTATTGAAAGGGCCAGAAGTAATGGACTTACAATCTTATGTCGCCTTCCATACTGCAGCCACCGCATGAAACCGCTTAACGTTGCTTTCATAGGATTACTCAGTTCATTTTATACCCAAGAGATAGAAGTTTGGCTGAGGAATAATCCAGATCGGTGTATCACGATTATCGAAATTTGTCTGTTGTTTGGAAAGGCTTTTTTAAGATCAGCAAGTCCACTTAAAGCTAGAAAGGGATTTCGAAAGACAGATATCTATCCAATAGACTGTCTCTACAGATGATATGTTCTCTCCTAGTACACCAACAGAAAGACTTATCCAACCCTTCCATGGCGAGGATCCTTTAACAAATAAATATTATGACCAAAAAAATCAACGCCAGTTAATGAGAGTATACAGAAACAAAGTGAAGCTACACCCTCAAAGCAAATTTTAACAGACTAAAATTCACTTGGAGACGATGCACTTGATAAACCATCCACCAGTGGTTTTCAAACATTTATTGGCCTTCAAGATATTATTCCTTACCCCAAAGTATCAAGCTTTAAAAAAGAAAGGAATGTTAAGAGGGAAAAAGCTGCCATTCTAACCAGCACTCCTTACAAAGATGAGTTGGGAAAGTCATTCCAACGACCACGATGGAAAAGGCTGGATTATGTGTTCTAACTGCAAAAAATAGGCTCACGACGCATGTGCCAGGGCGAAAGATGAAAATAAGTATTTTATTTGTGATTTGTGTTTAGCATTGGACAAAATCTTTTTATTTTTGTTAAGTTATAAACGAATCTTATACCCTTACTTATTATTTTTTTTTTTTTTCGAATACGTGTGTTCTATATTGTGTTTCCAACATTTTTACTTGATGATTGGACACGAATCCTTTGTTAATTTTTTAGTTGTGACATAATGGTTATTGCGTATCACATTTTACCTCCTTATTAATTCCCATTTTACCTACACGGTGAGGGTAAAACGAGAACTGAAAATTTTTTTAAAATGAAAAAGAAAACTAATTGCTTTAGTATCATGTTATGTACTTGAATAAAGTTTTTAAAATGTCTATTGACAAATTTTCTCGTTTTTAGTACAAATCAAATACTATTCAGCACGTTAAGTTACCCATTTTGTACAAAATTCCCCTATAAATTCATCATTTTATTAGATAGCTACACAGTTTTCATCAATGCGTCGAATCCAATTTGGATAAAATTTTCGATAATTCATTGATGAAGTGGTTTTTGAGTTTTCGGATAAGATTGCACTTCTTATACAAATCTTATTATATAATAACATGAATACAACATTAGTGTGATTTAAAGCATCACAAAGCGACCTAACAAACTGGTCCAAAGTATTTTGATGAAAAACTTGGCAACGTTGAATGAGTAAAATATATATTGATAAAATCAACAAAATCTTAATTTGACTTTTAGACTTCATTATATTTTTTTGAGAGGCATGGGCATACATAACTACAATAAACAAGGCAGGTTTTTATTGTCCTCAATATCATTACCAAATGATTTTAAAATTAAAACAAAATCCTTTCATCATGGTGAAAATATGGCACTGTAATTCTAAAAGATGAATTTGGCGCAATAAATCAATATAAATTTATGAGTACATTGTTTGATATTACATCATAAGGGTAATATACAAACACTGTAATGTGATTGTAATGATAAATTATACTAAAAATTTAAAAAGTAAAAGTTTTCTAGATCAGAATCGAAGCCGTGACCTTCAGTTTTAATGCACTAACACTGAGTTATGTGAGGTATATGTGTTTCTTAATGTACTATGGTTTTTGAAACAATTTATAAATTGAAGTAGAATAGATCGAGCAGCGAAACCAGAGGGTGAAGGACTCGCAGGCTAATCAGAAGCATTGAAATTTATAATAGCTTGATCGTATGTTAACAGGTAATAGCTGATGTACATGTACTTTGTAAGGGAACATATTCAAATCTTTCACTAAAATTCTGGGTAAGAACTGTCAGCTATTGCCCAATTAGGAGGCGACATATTGGGCATCAGTAGTGATATATTCGGAACAGTTACAAACTTGTGTCGGACAGTTTCGGAACACCAGGAATTCTTCAACGAAATCCACGATGCGCCCTTACAATCGACAAATTGTTGCGCAAAAAAAATTAAAGCATTCCGCGTTCTTTTCGAATGAATCAAAACTCTTGACCTCTGAATTTTTTTTCGCATTTGTTCACTTCATAAATGTCAAAATGCTATTTTCGCGGTCTAGCGCCATTTGCAAAAGACATAGGGGTTATACCATACGTATATAGAAAAAAACAAGTAAAAAAGTCGTCGCACTCTAGACGCGAGAGACTATAGCGCATTTTTTACCATTGGAATGCAGTAAATATTAACAAAAATCTCAATTTAAATTTGACTTAAACCTGTCAACATTATTGTATGTTTAGATTTCTCAATATTTTAATATTTTATGTCAAATTAATATAAAAAAAAACAAACTGAAAAGGATATAGAAAATGATAGTGACTTTTATTTAATACCACCAGAAATTAGAGAACCTGCTGAAGTTGCATCATCAAAAAACTGATAGATTTTTGTTTAGATTATAATGGAGACATTATACGATCATTATAATATTCGATAACTATGTACTAAGTTTAAATGAACAATAATATATTGTACGAATTATTTCTTAGAATAAAACAATAGTGTTTTTAATAATGTAACAAAATTTGCCGACAAAAATGTTTTGAAGTCGTAGATAAAGTATAGTATTCTACTCGCGTATGAGATATTCAATATACACTAGAGAATTACCACTATCCACGACTGTTGTATAATGTACCCATTATACGTACGCTTGCTCGACCTTAATAATATCTATTAATCACGACAGTGTTAATGAATCCACTGATAACTGTTTTCAGAAGCTTTTTTGAATATATTATTTAGCTACAAAAAACAATTTTTAATAATTCTTAAAAATTAGAAAAGTAAAGTTTCCTAGACCAGATTCGAACCCAGGACCTGCAGTTTGAATGCACGGAGCATTAACACTGAGCTTTCAGCGACATTGAATGTGTTTGTCACATATCTGTTTCTTAATGTCTCATGGTTTTTAAAACAATATAAATTTGACTCAAACTTTTCAACATTATTGTGTATTTATATTTCTCGGGCTTTTAATATCTTATGTCCAATTATGTTAAAAAATCATCTAAAAATGAATATAGAAAATGAAAGTGACTTTTCTTTAACACCTCCAGAAATTAGAGAAGCTGCTGAAGTTGCCTCATTAAATTTATTGAGGGAAAAGTCAAGGAAAGTATATAATATGGCATATGAATTTTCAACTGGCAAAAGTGATTATTAATAGCTATAAAAAATACCGTTCTCTTGTAACATTGGATACCCAATATTTGTAAAACTAATTCATAGATTTTGTGTTGATTATTACGGAGATATTATACGATTGTTATAATTTTCGATAACTATGTACTAGGTTTAAACAATATTGTACAAAATATTTGTTAGGAAAAAAATAAGTGTTTCTCATAATGTAAAGAAATTTTCCAACAAAAATATTAGTCGTGAATACAGTTTATATAATTTAAAATGAAGCTATATAGCAACTTTTCAAATGTACTAGACTGATAATTATTTTGTAATAACATATTAATTAATTTATATTAAAAGTTTTATTGTTTTGGGATAAGTAAAAATACTTTAATAACAATTTTTTTATTTCTTTGATAATGATAAAACGTTAGATCAATTTTGAGTTTTATACCTTTCAACTTCATTACTTTCATTTAATATTTTTAGATAAACTAAAATTTGGAAAATGTCTTTAAACGCACCTATTCTTCAAAACCACTAGACCTTCACAAGAAAATATAGTTGCATTCTTAGAAAACAATTTCAATGTGGTATTCAAAACACATATTTATAGAACCAATTGAGAAACAGAATCACTAAATTGGATTTGGAATTTCAGGGATAAGAGATGCAAAAAATGTAGCAAAAAATGTCCAGACAATCATGAACCTAGATGGAGCAGCTTCTTCTTCTTGTGCTTGTTCTGGAGGACCATTAATATGGTTGTTATTATGATTCATATTTCTAAAGAATCCTATTTGATACAGATATAAACCTACTCCCAGAAGAAAAACAAATAAAAATCTTATTGGACTGGAATAAAAATATATAACGATGAAGAGTACCGTAGCTCTTGTCAACATGTAAAATACTTCTAGCCAATCTCGTTCGGGATTATCTGGATCTCGTGCAACGGCTGGAATCTCGGCAGCTGCCGGAGGTTGTTCAGCAGGATTAGCCGCTGGTTCCCCAGTATTTGGTATTCCCTGAGGAGGTGCTCCATAAGAATTCGCTGCCCTTAAACAAAAAGAATTGGCTAATTCAACTGTCAAAAAAAACATCTCAATAAAGCAGAAGAATTCATACTCATAGTTCTATATTAGCCAGCAATGAGATAATATAAAATGTTTTACAATTTCAAACATATTTAAAAAAATCAATTTTTCTAATTTTCAAAAAAATTGAAATGAATGGAATTTCACCTTGGAAATTATCTGAAACCGATTAATAATTGCATATGAACAATAATGACGTTGTTCCTTTCAGGATGAATTTTGTAATGTATGATTTATTACTTGAATTATTGAGTAGAGGAATATTTGTGGCAATTTAATAACTTTCACTCTAATAATTGTATTTATCCCATTTACATTCTCCATTGTGTAATTCGTCATCTATTACCCACAGAAAAATGAAATTCCAATTCGCAAATGTTTTCAAACAAGGTCATTAATAATTTTAAAGCTTTATACCGATAATGATAGCTGTATATAAATAACTAGTTTCCTCCGCATTTTTTGTGTTATCATGTTAAATATGCTTATGTAAAGTAATTTTTTTTGATATTTCTAACCTGCATAAAAGGTCAAATTATTGGCAAATGAATTTTTAAATGAATATAGTAATTGAAAGATATTTTTACTGTTTCTGTCTCTAAAGCACATTTTATTGTAAGAAAACGAGAACTAACTATTTATAGGATACACTCTTCGACCATAGAGTTACATGGATTGCTATTCCTCCTATTCTCCCTGCCAAAGGAAATGTGGCAAAACATTTATTCGGATGAATGTCAACCAATGGGGAATATCGATTTTCGATTCCAATTTGTACATTTTTTCTTTTTGCTTATTGGTTATTAAAAGGGAATAGAAACATTACTTTTTAATTATTAATAATCGATTTAGATTACTTAAGAAGAATTCTTCTAAAACAAATAAAATTACTTTCAATTCTTATTAAAAAAATCTAAAATAATTTTCGAACCATAAAAGCATTGAAAACACTTTTGGATTCCTTTGGAATCATTAAAAGCAGCCAAAGGAACATTGAATAGCTCATAATCGAGCACTATCTTTTTTTAGATAGTCCTTTTAGATGGTTTGCCACTTTCTCGGCCAAAGTACCAGTCTAAGATTAAATAACAAATTAGGAGAAAGTGAGTAGAGCTTTTTCACTGATGAATAAGAAAATAGATGTCTGATTATTTTCCTCTTGATGTAGTCTTTCAAATATTTTTTTGTGAATCTATACACAAGAAAAAATCTAAACAGAAACACATACTCAACTTTCGATTGCCAAGTGTTAGAAGATTTCATCATCATTATATTAAGTGAGGGTGCACTTATTCTATGCTCATCAATAATTTTATTATATAAAAGTAAATTTTGCAGAAACAGAGACTTAAATAATAGTATGAAACATTGTTACTGGCTTATTAAACTCAAGTGAAAATGTGAAAAACAAAAAAAAATTCAATAAAAGCGTTTCTAGTTTTCGAATGTTGCCCTAAGTTATGTAACATCAAATAATTAGTGCCAGCCTGTATGTAACCTTTTGAAGTTTCCAGATAATGTTATCAATCATAATCAACAGGCCACTGAATTGGTTCGGATCTTCCCATGGTCTACCCATCCCTCTTTTTCTGAGAAACAATTACCAATAATAAGCAAATGAGTATTATTCTTATTTCTTGCAAAATATTGATTCTACTCTATGATTTGTGAATTGAGCTAATCCCATTATAACAAATGAAAATATGAGAAACAAAGAAATTAATTTTACTCATACTTTCATTTTTATCATATTTTGAGAAACTTGTTTTTAAAATTTATCTCTTACATATTTGTATGTTATTCAAGTTAATATTTGCATTCAAAACATTTAAGGAAAAAACAAAAAAACATTTTGATGTCAATGAAATTTAGGTATATTTGATTTATTAAATACATAAATATGGCATTTAATGATATACTAAGTGCCCCTAACTGAAACGCGTGTACTTCTAGACATAATGAATGTCCCAAAAATATTGCCCAAAGATTTGATTTAAATAAATGGTTTCTTCTCTTTGAATTTCAATTGATTCCTTAAATGGCTTAAGGTTAATTAATATAAGGCAAATGGCTCCTACAGATTTCCTGGTACATATACACTTTTGGTATATATTTTATGACCATTTTACATAAATGCGAAAGTTTTTGTTGATGTAGCTTGGAATTTTCTGCTTTAATGTGTGCTTGCTTTTTGGTATAACACACTATCTTAAAATGATCAAATTCTGTGAATAATACATAAATGACAGATAATGAATTATGGATTCTATGCACATGACCACTTCTTAATCAGAAATTATTGGAGAAATTCGAAAATATAGAAATGGAGAACAATTTGAATAGCTTAATCAAGTGATTGTTTGACTAAAAGAGAAGTGATACATCATCCTCAGTACAGCTCTGATTTGAAACAAGAAGTTGTTTAATTCCCATGTATAAAAATCAATTTATTACATTTTCAATACTGGAAAAACAAATGTTAAGAGTGATCTCAACTAGAGTGGATAAAGTACTTAAAAATTAGTTCAAATTCACAGTGTATTTAGAATATTTTGAAAATAAATTTCAACCATACATCTTGTTCTTCCAATATTATATTATTAACAGCAATAGTTTAGGTACTTACAGTTGCATGTACTGAGCCATATACTGGAAATAAGCCTGCTGCATCCAAGCTAGTTGTATAGCATACTGATTAGGGTCTACAGGTCCACTATTAACATTAAAATATGGCATAGTAGGAGGAACATTTGACTGATTCTGTTCACTTGATGTGGTTGGATTTGATGATGTACTTGATGTTGATGGTGAATTTTGAACATTATTTGGTGTACTAGGCTGTGATATTGGTTTGGTTTCTGGAATACTATTCATATATTTGGAAGAACAAACAAGATGTACTGTATGTGTATCTTGCCCCTCATATTGCCTTAAAACTTCTTCCAGAGTTGCAGAATCATTCAATAATTGTCCAGAGTATATTAATCTCTGTTCCTGTCGCGGCTGCAACAAGTACATAATGTTGAATACAAAAATTTTCTGTCATCAAATATTTCTATATAGGTTGTCAATGTAAAAGATTCTATAATTTTGTAAGGTGTTTATTTGGTTAGGTGAGTGGTTGGTTGATTCTGCTACGATGTACGAAAGGCTAATAGTGGTACAATAATGGTTTCCTGTAGAATTACACACGATGTGGTAGAACTGAGAGTTATAAATAATAATTGAGAAAATATTATAATTTGATAAGTGATTCATACTATATTATCAAAATTATCTCTATCAAATTATGGAATTTTAATCAATGTTGACAATACAAATAAATACAATGCTGGTTCATACAAATATATTGAAATTTTGAGGATTTTATACCTATCTAGAATTAGTAGATATGATTATTAGTGATAATAACATTCTCATACCAGTGATAAGGCGAATGTTTTTATGAAACTTATAATTTTAATAAAATAAAAAAATAACTGTATATTGTATTCATTTCAAACAAATCAATATGAAACTAGTTATAAACAATATTTTGTTACACAAGTAAAACCATTACTATAATTTCAAATAATTGTTACATCATTTATTCCACTGAAAACTGGATGTATACTTTTCTTAATGTACTTATTTATTTTTGTTTGGTTAAATGAGAAAATTAGTAATATTAAATTGATATATTAGTTCCTTTTTTTACACGGATCTGTTAATCTGATCTGGTATTTATTTTGTTTTTGGTATAAATAAATTTAAAAGTATTGATATTACTTATAAATGAAATTGTCATATATGATATACTATTACATATTAATATATTCAATAAATGGGCTGTTTATTTACCAGATATTCATTCTCTGTATTGATGGATAAAGAATTACAATATTTGTAAATATTATGACCTTTTTTATATAAATACCTTTGCAAGAAACTTGATTGAAACAGAGTATAGGTATTATGATTCAAAGTTAGGGAATTTGAAACTTAACTTAGCAAAAAATAATTTATTTTGATTTTCAATTTTTATATTGTATGTTTCACATTTATGTCTTAAATCATCTCACTATTGAATTAATGAGTGTAATGATTAAATTTTATAGTCATATAAAACATTGTGTCAAACAAAGTTGAAGTACATGTTTGCATAAGAGGAATAATTGAATTCAGTGTGAGAATATAATTGCCAACACTCTTTTATATGAAAACAATTACATAAGAGTTATACTTACGGGTTTACTGGGATAAACCTCTGATAAATGTTGTTTTAATTTTTGAATTGTCCATGAAGGTTCACATTTAATTGTCTGGTCTTCAATTTGTTGATTTGGAGCTTTAACTATGAGAGTTACAAATGAATCCATACTTGTTTTTCAATCTGACACTAGAAATTAACTAATCACTTTTATGATAATTTATCGTGTTTCTAGATTTTATCTGTCTAAATACTGACGTTATTTTTCTACATTATCAATAATTTCCATCAACAATCACCCATATTTATTTTTGTGGCTTGCCTGTCGATCAGCTATTGGTCGAATCGGAACAGTCATATTATGACGTAACTACAGACAGCCATAGGCGTAGCTGAATTGAAATTTTCAAATATGTTAGCGGGTACCCAACTGGAGTTCCAAAATATTAAAAAATTTTACAATCTTCTAACTCCGAAGCTAAATTGCCCATTTTAAACAAATGGTAATAAATAAATCTGAATCTTACTTTTGATTTAATCTACACTTTGTCGTTAATCAGAAAATACTACAAGCATTTAAGTTCCATATTTAATGCTTAAATTTTGACTACTACATTAAAATCAATAATAGTTCGGATCGTTGCAGCAATAGGAGAGTTCCTTTTGCATGAAATCTCAGATAATTCGAACTAATTTAAGTGTAACTCATTTTAATTTACGTTCTATTTAACTTTACTCAAATCAGATGAATTGAGATATTCATCACCTCCTTTACCAGTGCAGTACCAACTTAGTTCAGTTATTTGACGAATAATAGAAAAATCTGAGGATATATTTACTTGTTTTGCAATTAGTACTTAGTGATTAACATCGTGTTTAAGATTTGCGATTTTACTTTGATTTCACTTTTGTATTGACAAGTACATTTTGGATTAGAATACAATGAACTGAATGAATGTCTCATTTTGTCATTCCATTTGATCCAACAAATTAAAGTGAGTAATATCAGCTCAATTTGAAAGAATCCGATCATTTGCAAAAGGAAAGCTATGAATAAAATAATCAAATCGGTTTATTATACTTTAAAAAACATCGTAGGCGTGATAATATTTTAGAGTGATTTAGTTTTCTTACAAAGTTCCATTTTAATAGTTAGGTTTGACATATCATAATATCTAGAATTTACGGAATTTTTCAATCTAATTTCATGCGGTGAATTGATAAAAATGTAACATAACAAAAAAACCAAAGTATCATTATGATTGTAGACGAATTGCTCTCCAAAAAAATTATCCATGAACCACCGATTTCTCCCGATATACGAAGTTTGTTTCAAATGTCACGCGCTTAGCCTCATATTTCTACGTAAAAACTTCCTTGTGACCTCCGTGGAGCATGGAAGGCACTAGTACGTCTTCACGATTTCGTTAGGGTACCGACTGAACGAGTTGGTTTTTACAATATCTTTTTTTGTTCATTGCATTTTATTATAAAAAATAATGCCATCAAATAAAACTAGTGTGAATCATGGGTTTACAGCTGTGATCCAAAAAAAGGCAAGTCTTCACAGTGAAAGCATTCTGAATCTGCAAAGACTTGAAAAGCACCTCAAAATCGGAAAAAAGTGACAATACTGACTGATTTCTTTGATTATTGAGGTGTTGTGCACCACAGATATGCTTAGAGACCATCACTACAAAATACTTCGTTAAAGTATTGAAAATATAGCACGACATAGTCACACCTTTGTACAAGCAGTGATTGGCTCTGCCTCAATACAACAATGTGCCGGAAATTATTGAAATTTATGCTGCAATATTTAATAGATCACTGAATCAGTCCTGGCACAACAATTGGTTATGATCCACATTAAAAATGCTTTTCAAAGAATGCCAGTTTACCAGAAAACAAGAGTGTTGAACCTAATACAATGAATGCACTAGAGAAAATTACGAAAACTGGCTCTCATGGCTACTTTAGGAAATAGAAACACCATTTGGAATATGCTATTCAATAAAATGGGGACTACTTTGAAATATGCCTCTGATCAGATGATAAGGAATAGCACTAATGAGTAGATATGAAGGTAGGCTTAATACTTCTAGGACAGTAATTTAATTTTTTTCTGTGTGTTTAACAAATGTGTTGCTTTTAATACTTACATGTTTTTATACATCCTATAACTACTTTTGAAAAACACCACACCAATTTAATGTGGAAAATTATCACATTATTTTTGCTCATACTATTGAAGGCTGCATTTTTTTTGTAATAAAACCATTTTTTAAATTACATTATATTACAAATGAATATGATCACATATTTGTAATTAACAAAAAAATTACACTTAGATCAGTCTTACAGCCTGTCATCCAAATTACAATTATCTGTCTAAACTTCACAACTTGAAGAATGCTTAAAAAGGAATATACTGGTACAAATATATAGATCTCATACTGACTTCTAATATGTGGTACCCAAACCTGGAATAAATGTTAAAACAGTCATTAGAATTCACATATTTCTTATATATATTCTAAAAGGACTATTACAGAATTTTAATTTTTGATCAGATATTGAATAATAAGGAAAGCAACAATAATAGAATAATTCATTTCATGTCTCTACCAACCCCAGTTCATATCAATTAAATCTAGTTTTGGTACTGCAGAAATGATAAACATGTCTACCTTCTATTTGAAATAAATCGAAAACAGTGATATCTATCAAATTATTGCAAGCGACCATTTTATGTGTAGGACAAAGCATCGTTTTCACACAGTTAAGTCCAAGAAAATAAATTTTAAAATATTTTCTTCCAATAACTGAACATTTGGCATTATAACTAACATTAAATTAAATATTCTTATGTCTTATAAATCACAAAATATAAATTATTTAATCAAAACTGTTTAGCAAAGCTCAATTTATTCCTTATAATTCAGTTTTCCAATAATTCTCCACAACTGATGATATACTCACAAATATTCCAAGACAAAAACTTTTTTAAGTCTGGTACAATAAATATTCCTTCAAAAACTTGGGTAAAGGTAACGATACAACAGCACTTTTAGAAATACGAGTGTGGTGAAGAATAACGTCCCTGCATGCAGATTGAAGGGTAGGAACTGAAAATAAGTTTATAATAAACATATCATAAAGAAATGAATTATAATCACATAAAATTTTAAACAAATTATTCAGTTAATACATTTTTTTCGCAATTATAGGTAATTGATTGAAAAACTATTATATTTTTAATTCTACAAACCAATAAGTTGGACTTATACCACTCTTTAGCAATTGGACACCCACATTTGTTAAAATATTTTTCAAGTTATTGCAATCTGAAAAAATGGGTAGTTAGTTAAAATATTTTTATGAAGCTATTGACTGCACTTTCCTTTTAAGAAGAGTGAAATCTAGAACAATATAATCATTTGAAAGAAAGGTGAAAAATTGATTTTTCATAAGCTTACAACATTTGATGAAACTAATAAAGAGCAAATAAGAAAGTTGTGATTGTTTTTATTATAAAATAACAATGATTTCAAAAATTTCATCTTAGTATACAAAGGATATTTATCAATAAAATATCTAGAATATACAAGAAGATAATAAAAAAAATGAACACTTTTATAGTAGTACAGTAGTAGTAATAAATTCGGATGGTTTTTTTATTTGATTTTACCTCGCTGCTTCCAAACTATCAAATTGAAATATGTATGTTTATAGCGAATATCTTTTCAAATAAAATATAACTCCAAATTTCCACTGAATTTTTACATTTTTACCTCAACCTCAAAAGATGGTTATTAATTTTATCCCAGAGTAGTTATAGAAAAAACCAACATTAGATGAAACTGTTATTTTGAAGACTTGAAAGTATTCTTTCTTTCATTAACTTAATCTGTTCTGAATATAGAAAATGGTCAACATAAACTTACCCACATATAATTGAATAATTCTAACTTTCTTTGTAATACCATACACATCTACCACAACATGCAAAGGTGCTTCAGTAAAAGGGATTCTTTTCACACATGCTCCTTGATCTTCACCATTGATAATATAGTGCATATCAGCTTCAAATTCATCAGTGGGAATATACATTACACCAATCCTACTTCTCTTGTCAGTGGGAAGAATTGGTCCAGGTTCATTAGATCTAAGCATACTAGTGGGAATTGTGCCTCTACATGTTTTAATAAAATTACTATTGATGACTTCTTTTTTTATACCAGAAGGTACACATTTCCAACCATTTCCTTCCTCATATTCAAAAATACTATTTTGAGCTTTACTAATCCCATATATCCAAGATTTTCCTATGTCTAACAGATCAGGAAGAGCATACATTGGTATAGCACCTAAAATATTGTATATGCGTTGTTTGTTTCAATCAATTGTTTTGAAACCATAAATTAAAAGTTTTTTCATAGTAGAATAGTTAATACTTTTGATAAATGATTTATGATCAATTTATATTCATCTCACCTCTGTAATGACACTTATAATTAAATGTATCCTTAGGAAACTGTTACAAAATATCTAGGAACAGAAATACATCAATGTGAACTTAATATTTTTAAATTATTTGATTTATTAAAATTCTACATTTGAATCAATTGAAAAATATAGTCATTATTATTATCATCCTAGTATCTTAACAACAGTTGTCTCTCAAATACATAAATAACATTAATTATCAGTGGTGTGCTGTTATAATATAAATTCCATCATCTTGAAATTATCTATCACAATTTTAATCATAGGCAGAGTTGTAGGTAGTTTGGTAAAATTGCTTCAAATGTACCTGTTCTGCAGATAGTTGCCGGGTCCAGTTGAGTTAAGCCCAATCTCATATGACCACTCCAACCAGTTTCATTTTGTTCGATTTCTAGCAGGAAAATTTCACCAGGGGCTAAGGGTTTTTCACTGAAAGTCACTGCATTTGCAAAACTTTTTTGTCTGTATGCTACTGTACGATCTTCTGATAAAACTATGTTTTCACCATGGTAAGGGTGAAATCGAGTGACTCTGGTATTGGACATTTTAGATTGAATGTATTCATAATCCATCTCAATAACCGAGTTACCGTGAAATGATCTATAAATATGTTTTGCTGTTTTCTTCAATTTTAATTAATAATATTTACTAACAATTAAATTTCAGCTGTGTACACTGTACATACGAGCAATCATTTTTATTATTATTCTTTAGAGAAAACAAAATAAATTTGTTTTAACTTTAAATTTAATATTTATTAGTCAATGAAAACTCCAAACTTTTTATTTTATTATTCAAACTATTCCTTTTACAGACTTTTGACAGTACTATAATTTCCTTCTGGTCTACCACACAAAATCCTCAAACATGTTTTAGTCTGCTCTTTTCCATTGACATTGTCTATTTTCTTTTAGAATGAATTTATATACTATAATAGTACTCGACAAATTCAAGTTTTTGACAACAATTGAATTTTACAGAATTTTGGACGTATACATTGTAAAAAGTAATTAATAATTTCATTTTAACGCATTACTCTCAAATTCGTAAATACTTTCTATTAATTACGTCATTAACTTTCCTGTTTTTAATGGAAATTCCAAGCGATGCCTAAGTACGTGGCAATGACAGTGACGTTTACAAATAATTAATTGCTCAGTGTATAGGTGTCAGTTCTTTTAAAATCATGGCAAGTAATGTTCATTTAATCATAGCTCAAGCTAACGAAAATTTAACTGAAAATGTTAAAAATGCCACAGAAAAAACTCCTAGCACACCCGAGGGGATGGCCGTTGCTTATGGAAGCCTCGTGATAATGGCAATGCTTCCAATATTTTTTGGATCTTACAGATCTGTTGCTTACCATAAGGAAAATGTAAGTAACTTCATACCAGATTGTTTCGTAAATAACAACAGTGCATTAGATTCAACATTTAGTAGTTAATGAAAAACACAAATTTTGCTCTTAAGAGTACATTAAAATTTCTATATTTATGTGTAATGTTGAATGCGCAAGCTGAATTATTATATTTTATTATACCAAGTGCTTGTGTGTTTATCAATTCGAATTCAATCATTTGTAGTAGATAATGGATATTTAAAAACTAATAAGATTAATTTGAACTAATTATAGGTTATATACTTTAAGATATCTTCAAAATTGATGTCTAGTTCATACCATTACTATATGGAATCTTCACAATGTTAATTATAAATTCCACAAAATGACTAATTTAAAAATGATTTATAAATTCTTTATCAATTTTATCTAACTCGCCATATTGATAAAATTCATATTTTATTTTTACCTAGTTTTAAAATTAAATAGGTAATGTGCAGTAATTAACATTTTCTACTCTCTTTCAGAAACCCGAAAAAATGACTAAGAAAGATGCAGCTATATTTCCCATTATGGCCTCATGTGCTCTTGTTGCACTGTACATCGTTTTCAAGTTATTCTCAAAGGAATATATTAATTTGTTACTGACGGGATATTTCTTTTTCTTGGGTGTTTTAGCTTTGACACATTTATTAAGGTGAGTAAAAAATTGATCATAAATTAATGCTACTATTTTTGTATTTATACAAATTCATAGCAGATATTCAAAAATTGAAATATTTGAAAATTGTGTTCAGAGAATATATGAACTACTGGAAGTTTTTAATTAATAAAAGTAGGTTTTATTAGTAAACTGTTTGGGAAATGTTCTGTGTGATGGTTTCTGTGTATAAATACATGTATTCGTCCAGCTGGCTGAGGCTAGCCTGTAGATTTATGGAAATAGCATTATTGTATTATCACTACAGCTTCTATCCTTTTTGTCTGCCACAGTTGATCTATTATTATTAATATTATTATTGTTGATATTTGGCCTGGCAATTTCTGAGAGAACCATGCTAGCCTTCGTATGCACTACCATAATATGAGTCTGGTTGTTTGTTAGTGTTTAGTGGTGATAATACTAGAACCTAACATTGCAAATGGTTCTAGTATCAAGGATTGTAGGTGCTAACATTCAAAGAAATCAATGCTATTATCTTATTTATATTAACAAACATACTATTATGAGCATATACAATATCTTAGAAGTGAGTTTACATCCCCTACCACTGTGTTATGATGTTTTCATAATGACAAATATAAAACATGAAATCTGTAAATTGATAGTCGATCATTGTATACCTTAGCTAGCTATTTAGAAGAAGCCATGTCATACTTAAATTATTTTTTATTTTGCAGCCCTGTGGTGAGTAAATTAGTTCCTGCAGCCATTCCAAATATTCCATTCCATATATTGTTCAAACAAGGAGAAGGAGATAATACTCAGTTCTTAATAGATTACAGATTCTCTACCTATGATGTCGTATCATTAATAGCTTGCTCTTTGGTTGGAGCATGGTATTTGATTCAAAAACATTGGGTAGCAAACAACTTATTTGGTCTTGCATTTGCTGTAAATGCCGTTGAACTTCTACATCTAAATAACGTTGTTACAGGATGTATACTCCTATGTGGATTATTTTTTTATGACATATTTTGGGTATTTGGAACAGATGTGATGGTAACAGTTGCCAAAAGTTTTGAAGCTCCTATCAAATGTAAGTAAAGTAGATAGTTATAGTTGTGTATAAGAGTGTTTTTGTAACTTCTGATTATAGGTTATTATATATTGCTTTGGCTTCTCAACAAGTTAATGGCGAGTTTTCCAATAATTATATTTGAAAACTTATTATATCTTCCTGATAATGATCAATTTTTTCTTCAATAATATTATGTTTTATTTTTCAAAACTTTTTTTAATTATGTAGTTTCCATCTAAGAAAAATTTAAAATAGGCCTAAAATGAAAATTATCCAAAGATGTTCCCAAATCCATAAATATGAAGATTCAACCTTTTTTTTAATTATATTTACAAAGAATTTTCCATTTTTCATTATTTATTCTTATAAATTTTTTTTTCAGTGGTGTTTCCTCAAGATCTGTTGCAAAATGGACTCGCTGCTAATAATTTCGCTATGTTAGGGTTAGGAGATATTGTAATTCCTGGAATATTCATAGCCCTTTTGCTGAGATTTGATAATAGCTTAAAACGTAAAACCAAAACTTACTTCCATGCATCGGTAATCGCATACTTCCTAGGACTGATGGCAACAATTTTTGTTATGCATGTTTTCAAACATGCTCAACCTGCTTTACTTTACTTAGTTCCAGCTTGTTTAGGTACACCTCTGAGCTTGGCCTTACTTAAAGGAGATTTGACTGCTATGTTTAAGTAAGTAATAATAGATGTATCGATTCGTTTATTGTGCCTCTTTAAATGTATTATTAAAAAAATTAAGTCATATGATGAAAGAAATTCATAATTCAAAGGTTTAATTTAAATGCGTTTGAATTAGCAGCTATTCACTTTGTGTTTGGGGGCTTAAATTTGTGTTTATGTAACAATTTATCTTCCTTTTAAAAATTATCAAGAAAAATAACCAATTTTAAAACAGAAGAGACCTAAAATCAAGAACTTTTAGATGCATTAATATATCAGGTCTAAGAAATTAAAGAAATATATATAACAACCAAATAACCTCACCTAACCTATGAAATTCAACTTCACTCATAATGACCTAACATATAAAATTTAATGTCATTAATCATCAAACCTAACCTATAAAAATTCAAAGTCATTTGTAATCCAATCAAGGAAAATAATGATTCTATAGTAACCAGAGAATCGATATTTCAATCAATTAATTCTACCAAGCGTCAATTTGAATATTGGATTTTGAAATCCATGAATTTTGTGTTTTTACAAGAAACTATTCAATTTAAAACCGCCGAATCTTGACTAATTATTGTAAGTAAATTTTATTATTGTTATACAGCTATACATTTTTTTATATTGGATTTTACTATAATTTCACTCCCAAATGATGAATACATAAGTATTCGATAGCTTGGAATATATTAAAGTAAGTACATTTTGGTGTTAAATTTTGCCACATTTCCATATGTTGAGCATTTAGCTAATTAATAAAAATATAATTATAAGCTTATGTTTTCCATTTTCTCACTTAATTAAAAGTTCATTTAAATGAAAAAATTGAGGTTACTTAGTACCCAATTTGCTATGTCTATGACGATCACTGGCACCGCACAATTATGTTACAATTTTGAAAACTTATTAATTACTACTAAACAATAACAAATAGACGCGATTTGCCGGACATTAGCGAACACAGACTTGTCCTCTGTTTACCGGACGCAATAACTGTCGAAAAACCTATGGATCGTCCTCCTTCCTATCTAGCCTGCACGGTTTATTTATTAAATAAATAATCAGTATTGTGAATACTTTACAATACTCAATTAATTATGGCGGATCCTCAGTAGATTTAAACTTAGTTCTCACGCACGTAACTAAAAATGTACAGATATACTTGAATACCTCACTCACTGGTGAGTATCAATACAATAGTCCTCATTGTAGATAATTAATTTACAAATTCTAACTTTAATGAAAATAACTGCTATTATGTATAAGTTTTGATCTGATTAGGTTAGGTTAGTCCTCATCCTAATATTACAATATCCATGCTTTCTCAAATCTGAATAAAATACTTGTATTTTATACTTCATATATCACAACCTAAAAGGTAAGGGATTTATTTATATCTCCTTGTCTTTGGAAAATTCAAATATGTTTTCTAAAGAGTTTTATAATTTAATCTCAACATTCTATTGATAAAAAACACTTGAGTCCTAGTTATACTAGTCACTACTAGATTTAAAATTTCATGAAAACACAGCTGAGGACAAATTTGAAATTTTAATATAGATATATTCTTTACTTCAAATTACTAAAATGCTGATGCTAAGTTGGTTATATTGATTGGAGAATTCCGTTAAGTCCTACATAGAATAGTTACAGTAAATCTTAATCAAAAGTGAAAATCTTATGCTCTATTTTAGTACTAAAAAGCTAATTTTTTCAATCTACTAATGCATTTTTTTCTATTTGTTACCAATGATTTGGGATTATAGGATAGGCTAGTTCCTATCTGCTTGAAATAACTATAAAGTGTTATCTTTTCAGATACGAGGATTCTCCAGAAAATGAAAAATCAGAAGAAAAGAAAATAGAGACACAGCCCAAGCAAGAGGCTAAGAAGGCCAAGTAATGAAATATTTGTTTATTAAGTTTTTTGTGGTCAAAATTTTCCATATTTTCCAATATATAAAATATTGTTTCTCTGCACAATAAAATTTTTGATGAAACCACATTTAGTGCAATTTATGTTGTTTTTAAGTTGTTTTATATTTTCTATTAAAATATTCAGAAAACTTGATGTTTTATTTATAAGATATAACTAGATCCATAAAAATCTACAAATACAGAGTAAAATATTGATATATAGAATGCTATATTGGTTTATAAGTACAATAAAGTCTATTTATCGAAGAAAAAAAGTGAACCAAAACAATGATCAGTGCATGATCATCATATGAACATCCCATGCGAAACAGTGCGTGGCATCGTTATTAAGAGACAGAGAGACTCATTGGAAAACTTTTAGGTAGGATAAAGGAAATTTTGTATAGGAGGAAGTTGGCCCTGATATAGGAGCTACTCCTCTGCGATGCTGGGGTTGTGAAGGTTACATGGGGTTATGCTTGCTGGAAAGGAGGAAAAGCGAATGACCATTGTCCAGAAGAAAAGGAAAAAAGAGCTCTAATGTAAGTAAAAACGGCTTCTCTCGATTTGAGGATATATATATATTTTTTGTATTTTGAATGTTTTTGGTTTTTATTCTTAATTTAAATGGGGTGGGGATGGGTACAGCTGCGTCTGCATTATTCTCCATCGTCGGCCATTTGGCTGGAGAACCGGTTCTCCAGCATGGTGGTGTTCTTTTAAATTAAAAGTCTGTGGTCATCTGAGAGGAGTAACACATCCTTTAAACTAAAAGCTACTTTTCAAAAAGAATTTATATATTAAATAAAAATACGATTACATCAAATCTTTTCTTGTAATATCCGGTAGATCTTGTATTCCATTTTTATCAATACACTGAACTTTGAAGTTGGGCAGATTGATGATAAGTCTCTCATGTACTTCTTTTACACATTTTTTTAAAAGCTCATATCCTTGTTCTTTACTTAGTGATCTCAAATAATGCCGATCCATAATAGAAAGTGAAAAAAATCCTCCATAACCATGAGCTGCATAATCCACACATGCCATAGATGCTAAGTAGTCCATATAGTACAATTGGGGACCATCTTCTTCATCATATCCAGCCAGAAGAACATTTACATGATATGGAGTCTAAAACAAAAAGTTGACTGAAATTAGTATTTATAACAATTGACAACTACTATTCTGTAAAACTAAACTTCTACACTAAAAATAATTGACTACTTTTTATTTTGTGCCTGACATAGCACATCATCCATGATGTACTTGTTTTACTTGAGAAATATTTAAGCTTTGATTCAAATATACAATTAGTTTTAAAAACATAAAAAATATCAATTTTTGAGTATTTACCCTGCTTCGTAACGCATCTGCTAAATTTCTTCGCGTGAAAGTTGCGGCTTCTTTGGGACTCAACTCATATGTATTTCTCATTTTATAAAGTTGAATATTCTTTGCAATATATTCTGCAAATTGTGTAGTATCTCCAGGTTCTCCTGATACAGCCATAACAAGTTTATTTGATAGTTCATGAAGTTTATTCTCATCTACAATTTTTACACATTTAATGCTAATAAATGAATAGTACACCGGATTAGTTACCTGTTTTCATTACAATAATACTCTGAGCTGCAGTCATATCGGCCGCAATCAGCACAAAATCGTCAAATTTAATACCAAGTAGGCACTCCATTTTTTTCAACTACAAAAAGATTTATTTAATATCAAAAATGCTATGTAATGTTACCTATGTATAATATTTTACAACTGACGTTTCGAAATCTTTCAATCCGTTTCTACTCGGTGTAACTTTAAATCATAGAACTAGTTATAATGCGTTGATTGTATTCGAATACGTTCAATAGTTATTACCTTCTAGTAAAAACGTAAGCACGTTTTTGCTTAAATTAAATAATTAAAACTATTTGTTTCGTCTGAGTCCTCAAACTTTATTGGTAAATCTAATCTGAAACAGTTGCTTTTTTGCAAGTCACAGTTGAACCTACATTTTTTTGTCAGTCTCATTCGAGACAAAATATCCGCTAGATTAGTTTAAAATTTTATTGTTTAAGATTTGAACAAAAAAGATTATGCAACTTCTTTGGCGATGAGATAGTGCTTTTTGTTAACATCCTCGCAACCGAATTATCGCAGTTGCTATCAAACTTCCACTAATTAAAACGCTTTTACCTCTTAATATAATACTAACATTAAGTAAATCGACAATGTTGATAATTTCTTCATCCTTGATGTTTTCATCATATATGAAGTGAAGATAGTCATTTTAGGAAAATCATAACCCTTTATCCAAAGCAATAGCAATTTGAAAAAAACTAGGTTGGAATTCTCAATTTCATATTGAACTGAAGTTTGTTGGTAATCGCATCTATAAAATGTGGAAAAGTCGATATCTATGGTTTTAAACTGACGTTTCAGGTTTAAACTTCACTTGTAAAATTTTGCCTTAATTATGGAATTATGTTTATACCCTAGTAAATACTAGAAATCATACATACATAATTTATTATTTCAAATGCTGTTTAACACAATACAGCTTAAATTATAATTTTCATACTTATTTTCGGAAACTCTGCACGAAAAACAAAATTTGATTCTGTTATTGGTTTATAAAGTTTATTATTAATTGCCAGTTTCTTGCTTCAATATTGAATAGTGAAATTTTTTGTAAAACCTGCGCCGCCAGTATTGTCAAATAGTTCAAATACCAGAAATAATCAAAGTGGTAGTCCAAACCAGTTTTGAAATAAGAATTAGTCGGACGAATTGAACTAACTATCTGTTAATTGATGGTTCTTAATTCGTTCTAAAGATTTAGGTTAAAATACCTGTAGAAGCTCATTAATAATATATTATAGCCCAGGCAATTGAATTAAAAGTAACAGTAAATTGTTTTGAACTTTTTTATAAACATCAAAACAATCAATACTAATCAACAATGGCACTGTTTCTGTGTAAATTTTATCTTAAACCGACTTACACACTCTTTCTTTTGAGATAACTAGATTTATCAAACAGAATAGAAAATTTAAAAGTTGCACTTACCGTTGATAACAAGTAGTGGTTGGAATATTAAATAGAAAGTTTATTTGGATATATACATTGAAAATAAGATCTATACTGATATTAGGAGATTTAAATAATATTGATATTCCAATACATACATTTTCATTTAATTCTTACACCTTTTTCCGCAATTTTATCTCAATTATCTGTCAATGCATATAATGATACATATTATTCTGACAAATCACATTTAGCAATGCTACTGTCACATTACTTCAAATCACTGAACATGAGATGTAAGATCGATTTGGGGCGCGTTAAATAATAGAAGTGTGCTTTGGATTTTAGAATAGCTCATTACATCGTCTGGATTCTGTTGATTCACGTTTTATCGCATATTAAGAAACAGTGTAAATCTAATATACAATAATTTTATATTAAATATAAAATAATAGAAAGACGAGATTATATGACCTACTATGATATATTACAACGAACTGGAAATATTCAAAGTACCTACTTAAAATAACATTAAAACTTATTGCCTGGTCTATAAAAGTACCTCGTCGTGATACCTACATAAGACGATCTTGAGAGAGGAAGGGAGTAGAAAGTAGTACCGTGCAACAGTGGAGTGTGTTATTTAGAGTCCATATGATCATTTTTCTACTGATGATACAGATGTAGTGAGAACTATTATTTGTTACAACCAATCCCAAAATATGGGTTCAAAAATAGAATATGTCGATTCGTCTCAAATCTATGCTACAAGCTACGTAAGAAATTCAAAAGCCGTCGGTGTTCTATGGGCAATATTCACGATATGTTACGCTATAATAGCAATAGTGGCTTTCATTACAGCTGAATGGATCGGTACCACAACTGGTGAAAAACCCGGTAAAATTGGACTGTATACAGTGTGTTATTTAGGTGAAAATGCAGTACCGTGTACAGAAAACTTTTGGGACAGTTTCATGGATATTGCAAATCCGTTTAAAGCTGCTACTGCATTTTTAGGATTGGCTGTTGTTACATCACTTTTGACCATTTTCGTAATGTTTTTCTTTTGCATTTGTCGAGCAACTACTATTTACCATGTATCTGCTTGGTTACAATTGATTTCAGGTAAAGTATATATTTTTTATTTAATTTTCGACATACAAAAAATATTTGTGCTCTACGTATAACATTATTGTTGTTATATTCATTGCCTCTGGCAAATTTATATTGTATAATTAAGATGCCTAAACACTTTTTTTGTTTAAAAAAAGATTATTATTTAATTTAATTAAATAATTGATTATTCCTATATACTAATTTTTTATATAATCTAATTTAGCAATACTTTCTAAAAGTTTGATTTAGTATTTTGAATATTAAATAGTAAATAAGGTATTTAGACTTTAACATTTCTGGTAATGTTTATTTAATAGTGTACGTAATGGATTTATGTCTGAATAAAATGAATACCCAGTGCTAGAATTAAATTCTCAACTCAATTCACCAACTTGCTTTTTTTAAAAACAATTTACTTAGCAAACTGAGAATTTAATAATTTAAAGTTACAAATAGTTACATCTACTAACGTACTAGTCGAATATCAAATTAAATGAACTAAGAATTTAAAGTTATATTGGTTACACCAATCTGATTGGCGTACTGGATGAATATCAGTTGAATGAACAAAATATTATTATTATTATTATTATTTGAAGTTGCCTTTCTGCTTGATTTTCTTGTCTGTAAAGACATGTTTGTCATTTTTCGATCCTCCTGTTCCGCTGTCGCACCAAGGTTAATTTTTATTTATTGCAATCTAATTTTTCGCTATTTGATTTCTTCTCCCGTCTTTTTCTCGGCGTGAGACGAGTAACAAAATATTAGTTTCACAGGCTTCTTTATATAATATGTAGTTCTTATCTT
This sequence comes from Diorhabda carinulata, assembly GCF_026250575.1. Classification (NCBI taxonomy): domain Eukaryota; kingdom Metazoa; phylum Arthropoda; class Insecta; order Coleoptera; family Chrysomelidae; genus Diorhabda; species Diorhabda carinulata. The sequence goes on along the minus strand of NC_079460.1, from coordinate 32,716,726 downwards.
ATACCATAATAATTATAAAATTAGATAAATATATTTATGGTTCATTATTGTCACATTAATAATAATTAACTGAAGATGATACTTCAATGGGGTTGAAGTGGAATCTATAAAACTTACAGACAGATTAAACATATTCAAAATTTACAGCAAGATAACTTAAAGAGATTAGAGTTCATAATAATAAGTAATTGATGATGATACGCGCTGTGAAGAGGGTTGTTTTGGATAACTTAATTCTAGATTCGGCACTTCTGACAAGCGATACATCCAAACGATAGAATACTAAACAAGTGTAGGCTAGAGCATTCCTATTATAAATTCAAAGTACATTTGTTTACGTTCAGTTCATTCAAGAGCTTTTAATAAGTGGAAACAGTGTTTATCTCGAACCTGGTCCTTCAGTATGTCGTTTCGTAAAGTCATTGGATTTTCTACAAACTTCATAAATATGCTTGAAACATTATACCTATTATTTCACAATTCATTAAATGTTACAACTTAACTCTAAAACGGAATGAACAATAATAAATAATTAATTAATGCCCGAATATTTTGAACAAGGCTCACGACTTCACTTATCTTCTCCTGCGTCTTTAAGAAGGTTGAGATAAACTCCTGCCTTCGAAGTTTAAACTCACGAGGCAAGGGGGTTGAATCGATGGTGATGGAACCACAGGAGCCTGGGATATTGTCTTTTTCCTTGAAGTGGAACTTCTTGTAGGAGAAGGCTGCGATTGCTCCTGGCATCATGGCGTAAATCAGTATGGTCCACACGCTGAGTGTGTGTGGATTACTGCGGTCGTCCAATGCAAGAGGTAGTTGTCTGTCGCTTGGTATAGAATGTCCGGAAATTGATTCAACTTGACATCTTCTAACGGTATCCCCGGTTTTAGAGTTGGATGTCGGGAAGAAGTATTGGTTGGTTATTCGCAGTGGATTTCTCGTTTGCTAGCGTATGTATTTCTGATTGGATTTGACATACTACAGGGATTTCGATTAAGAAGGTTCCGTTCAGCTTTGTGACTTATTGTTGATGTCTGCAGGTGATTTTTACTGTATCTTCGCTTGGAAACACACCTATCCAATTATTGGTGTTTCCCAGTTGGTTAAATTTTGGTTAATTTGAGTTACTTGTACCGAGAGATGAACAATAATGAATAATTTAAAAAAAGGCGAATCTTTTGAACAATATGAATATCGTCTTTTTATATGACGAATCTGCAAGGTTCACGTCGTGTCGTCATGAAGATTGAGATAACTGTGGTGAAAATCTGTTATTTGCACACACTTGTTAAATTTGTTCCAAAACAAAAGTTTCTAAGCAAAACAGAAGTTATTATATATGAGATATCGAGTACTTTTTGGCATTAATCATTGAACAAATGTATTTTTAATCAAAAGGAAATGTGGGATTTTTGTGTGTGTAGTTTAATTATAGATGTAGTGAAACATTGAGCAGTGACAAAATAGTTGACGAATAAACATGAGTGACTATTTCCAAAAATCGATAGTGGAAAATCCAGACGTTACTACCAGATATAAGCAAGAAATTGCGAAAATGTATAATGTGGATCCATTTTCACTTGAAGATATTAACCTTCAGTGAAGGAATTTTTTCAAAAGTGACAAATCTGGACATGGTTAGTTATCTAGTGCCAATAATGATTATACCAGCAAACAAATGAAATCATTTGAACGTTTGAATGCTCACAAATATTTTGATACAAGCTTTGTATTGAAGAATCCCAAATTCTAAAGTACTTTTCGTATATGTAATACTCCTATATTGACATTTGGTATGAGAAAAAACGGCCCTACGTTACGGTGCCGACAATATTCATGTTTATTTCATTCAACTTTATGTTTGAGAATGCACAGAACCGAGCTGGAACCTCGGAGGATAGAGAAATCGCTGCCATTCTGTCTTCCTTAGTCGGAACAGCTTCCACTTATAAAAACTGTCCATATATAAGAATTACATATATGGTTATTTTTGTAGCGGCTATCTGCGGTTTTTCCTTCAGAGCTGTTGGCGGCCCTGCTTGCAAATTTATCACACTCCAACCTTTCCATCCTTCACTAATAAAACACTTCTTGTGATGTTATTCCTATCAAATACTTAATTGTATTGCAGTTAATTTCCAGGCATATAGTCCTAGTTTCAAAACGGCGAAATACAAAACCTGAATATACGCGAAATCTTTGTAATCTATGTTTAATCAAAGTAAGTGATGCTTTGTTAGAAAACAGTATTTCGATGACTGTTAATAAACGGTCCAATATTAATTAAAACTCAAAACTCTTTTCAAAACATTGTAAGTTATTAAGCCTGTATAATATTAATTAGTTTTTACATCGTCATATTCTATACCAGTTTTTTTACCTTTTTTTTAGATCCCGAGTCAACAATAATAAAGTTTCTTTCTTTCTTCTAACTTAGAGCCAATTTTACAACCTAAGATAAAACTGGAGATTAAACTATGATTTGAACTCTAGTTTGAAGCAAGATTAAACAAGATTGCTCTATTTTACATTTCAAAATTAAACAGACATTTTTCTTCCAGGTGTCATAAATATAATAAAAATTTTTCCGACATTTGTTTTTTAAAGTTAAATTGTTTAAGAAAGTTGTATAAACAAAGAACAAAACAAATCGTACAATTTCTATGGAGTAGTACTTTTGGTTAACCTTGTGAAGAAATACAAAGAAACAGTTGAATCCATAAGAAAAGTGACGGCAACTTGGACGGAAAAGAATTGGGAGTTAGAAAGGGAATGATGTAAATAATAAAAACGGTCATGGTTTTGATATAACCACAAAAAATTTGAAAAATGTGGGAAAAATTGAAGATTCGCTCTAGAACGAATAAGTTTTTGTTTTCTCGGCGCGTCGACAATGTTGATAATTTCTTCGTCATCATCGTCGAGTTCATCAAGTATAAAGTGCGAATCTTCAATCATTTCATCAATACCCTTTATAATATTGTAAAAATGTAAACAATATGCAAAAGTAAGATTCGGATCCTCCGTTTCATGTGTAAACTGCCCAAACCGACGATAACGTTTAAATCGCAGTTTATTAGTTAACGCCATCTATAAAACCTAAGTGAAAAACGGTATCTGTAGTTTAAACCGGCGTTTAAGGTTTAAACTTCACTAAAATTGATCCTTAGTTGTACAGCACGTTAGCCAAGGGCCTTATCATACTAGCGGATTGCGAGCGTTCTCATAGCGGAAGCGCAAAAAGATCGCTGTAAATAGCAACGTGGACGCCATTTTGTACAGTCGCGTACAAATTCCAGTCTGTACGCCGCCCCGCCTCACTTCAGTCCGTAACCCGAATTTGAGTGGACGCAGGTGGACCTGATTACAAATTTGCATTGTCTCTGGTTGAAGATTTAATGAATTCATCCAGACTATAAAATGGATTGCAAAATGGAGATCATGGGAGTTTTGAAAAAATACAAGCGTATGTCTAACAGCTATGCTCCAAAATAGGATATTTTACAAGTCAGAGCCACTCCAGACGCATCCGTCGCGCGCCGCTTCGCTCCGCAGTCGCTCGCAAACCGGTAACTTGATAAAACTGTAAAGTAATTATATCCGATTAGATATCGTTGCGATGCATATGTTGAGTGAAATGTAAAACTTTCTGGTTATATGAAAGTTTCATGTATTGAATTAAAGAACGCCATTTTAGAATTTGTTCCATCTAATCATAAAAACTTAACACATCTGTCAACATTAACAATTATTAACTATGGTATATTTTAATTATGGTTATAACGGAAAGGTCGTACCATATGTTATGCAGGATCGACTGTTACTATTAAAACCCGTTATATTGGTAATAAGGTGGTTACAGAATTACAAAAAATTTTAAGGTGAGGTATCACATATCATCGTTATTGAATAATGCTTATCTCACACTAGATTTTGAAATTAATTTTTTTTTGTTCGAGATATAATTAAATATTGTCATCTAAACATAAGTACGTGTACTGCAGCTGTTACTTTGTCATGTTTTTTAACCAATGATTCCAGCACCCAATCATTTTATCAATTATATGTCATCAATAGATGCTAGACTAACTATATACGCCGACGATAATTTAAATGAAACAATACCTAACTGGAAAAAAAAAAGATAACAAAAGACACAAAGTGCAATATACAGATCAGAACGTCTACACTTAAAGGCCCGTTTACACGAATTTAGTGAGCACTTATTTAGTTAATTTTAAGCCGTGTGAACAGACAGTTTAGTGTTTAGTACCTGTACTAAACTGTCTGTTCACACGGCTTAAAATTAACTAAACACTTAACTAAATAAGTGCTCACTAAACTCGTGTAAACGGGCCTTACGACTCCAAACGGCAAATCAGTCATGAGCTAAGTGGGTTGATTTCAGACGAAAATGAGTTTCTACGCCCATTTACTTTTTGACCGGATTCTCACCGACGAACTAAATATGCACCGCGACACTAGACTTTTAAAAAAGGTCAACAGATTGTGTGCAGACATTGCTAATATTTGGATGCTGCATCTCGATTTTTAACATCGAGAAATATTCCAGTTTCAATACAGCCACTCTATTCGCTGGATCTATCGTTCTGTGACCTCTTTCTGTTCCTCAAATAAAAAAAAACGTAATTTTGATTCGATTAAGGACATCCAAACAACTGTAACGAGAATGTTGTCGAATAGTAGGAGATTATCTAGACAATGCTTTACTAGTTTTATTATTAGTAGTTATTATTTGCTATGAGTTTAGTATATAAGTAAATGTATTTTTCATTAATCGATTTGTCTATTGAAGAATGATACAGGGTAGTGGGGGCATTGGGAAAAGTTTTAAAATTTCACACAACATTTTTCAAAATGGTTTAGTTCATCTACATAATAAAGGGCATCGGCATAGATAATGTCTAAGTGGTTATAAAGTATAAGTATTAATGATATAGACGAATAGTGCAATTTGCAGAATATTTGCACAATGAGACATAGGAACCACGAAAAACTTGTATGTTTGCATTCAAAATAAATTACATAATAATTAAAACACGCCGTATATTGTTAGAGATAAGGAGAACTAGAAATAATAGAGTATATATGTGAATATGAATATATACTAATTTGATTTGGGTTGAATGGTACACGTGCATCAATTTTGCTAGTTTTTTACATTTTATCTAAAAGGAAATTTTATTAGTCTTCCATACTCTATAATTGTTCTTTGTTCTTTTATTCCCACTAACGACTGTAATCAGTCATCTGAATGTTGGGAATATCTGTTAATGTTTCAATAGTGGGAAGTATATATGGAAAAATTCTCTTATACGGGTAATTACTTATGCATGTTGAGAATTATTGGTTAATTTTCATACTTTTCAAGATTTATAAAAATACTTAAATCTATTCCATTTTGTTTATTCTGAAATGAATGAGTGAATGAGAACTTATTCTTTAGTTGAGAATGAAAAGTTATTCAATAATTTGATTCACCGTATCGAAACCACATTTCTTGACAGTTACTCAATATTTTTTTAAAGAGAAGTGTAGAATACACGAAAACAGTATAGGTTGATTTGGTAAACTAGGTTAAACCTCAACAATTCCTATTGTTTATAGCAAAACAACGATTGCAAATAATAATTCAAACGGTGCAATAATATAATAGCTTACGTGGATTAATGTAACACACTTTGGATTTATACAGTGTGTAACGCATAAGAATTGACATACAGAGTAGAAGTGTATAGGTGAGCCCAAAATATGACGATTGGGGGCAATTTACCTCTATATCATTTGTTACACTCACGTTGGAAATGTCTGGGAGTTTTTACATAAGGGTTTTCATCTGAATACTCATGATAATTATGCATATTTGTAATATCCCTACGAGTGAAGCAAGTCTCACCAGTAAAAAAAATTCTATTTTGAATGTGAATATCCTGACGTAAAATAAATTGAGAGAAATTCGTTCGCTGAACCAAGTTTTGCGGTTACAACTCTTGCACTAACAATATAAAACTTTCCTGTTTCTCGAGCCCGTCAACATTAGAAAATATTTCTCTGTGAGAAACCACGCGATTAGAAAAGCTCCTCCGATATTCTCCGACGCTTTTTCTACATTTTTTTTCGTTAAATCAGATTATTCCTCTCATTGAAATAAAATTATATTAAAAATTTAATTACTACAAGAATTGAATTGTAGATTGTCACATTTGATGTAAAAATTCATCGCTAGCTCTTGACTTTTTTTGTAAATTTTAAAATATGTTACCAAGTCTGTAAATAATGCCATAGTGAACGAATACAAATAGTAAAAAGTAACTGGAGAATTTAAATAAATTATATAAGTAGTGAATAGTTGAATATTATTAATTATTATAAATAGAGAGCTGTCTAGTGACATAAATAAGAAGGAAAACATTACAATAAAATTGTTGAAAACTTGGAATTGGTTCTCGACTTTTTGAAAATTACATAGTTTCATGAAAAATAACAAGAATAAAAAAAGTTTTACCGTTAAATTATCCATGGTATAAAAATTAAATTTTTCAAATCAAGTGACACATAAAAAAACTTGTTAAATTTTAAGGTTAGATCACCCTTAATCAGAATGGTTTAATTCCCTTCTACTCACTTTAGGGCCCTACTTTAAAGCTCTATAACTCCTCAGGGATGCAACTTGGTATAGAGGTGAATTGCTCCCATTCGTCATATTTTGGGCTCCCCTATACCCCTCTGCTTTGTGTTGGTTCTTATAACAACATAATAATATATTAATCCTTGTATCTATATAACATTCACCTTATAAATAATAACATTAATATTTGTAAAAATAAATATATGAGAATCATCAAATAGATATAGACCAACGTGTTGTCAGAGGGTTTAAATATACCAGTACTTTGAAGATATGGTTTTAAGTTTCCAATGATTGGAGGCCCTCGCCTTTCTATAACACATAGCGACCCTTCAATCACCACACTTCTTCAACAAATTTATGAATTGAACGAGGAAACATACATGAGTGGTATGTATCTGGGGTTTTGTATATCAACTGGATTTAGAACAACAGATGTTGTTGCTGACCATTTCGGTTCCTAATTCGTGATAAGGTAATAAAACTCACGTACTTATGGGTTATGATTGAAAATGTGAGTGTTCTATATATAATAGCAACTATATAGGGTCACCACTAATTATGGTATATGACCAAATATATGTGTGTTATATTTACTTTGATGTTTATTTGAGTCAAAAAGGCAAATACCCTACCAAAGAAAGATGGCTTAATATATAACTTCCGTTTTGTCTTGTCTTCTCGTGGCAATCCTAGAGATTAGAATCCTAGAATTACCAGTTGTTTCGATGTTTATCGCATAAGAAAATTGGCTTTTAATTATAACAAAGTTAACAATAATTTAATTAGGGCACATCCATACATAATTGCTGTTTCTGTGATATCTTATTTTTTCCAGCTATATGCATGATTGCTGGATGTGCCGTCTTTCCAGCTGGTTGGAATTCAGATAATATCCGTGAAGTGTGTGGACCAACTACCGATAAATATGCATTAGGAAATTGCCAGATACGATGGACATATATATTAGCAGCGATTGGTTGCTTAGATTCAGTAATTTTGTCTACACTGGCGTTCCTTTTAGCAATTAGACATATAAAATTGCAGCCAGATCCTCATTATTCTACATCACCTAGTCTATTTAAAGGTGAGTTACTTGTTTTTTGTGTTATTAACAATTGGCTTTCGGCTTTCAATTTTGTTACTTTTTATTCTTTATGTGAGAGATACGCGAATCATGTCAAAATACATATTAATAATTTCATTTTAAATAGAGTTTTCATGCTTTCATTAGTAGTGAATATGTCCTACACACCTGTACTTAGAAAGATCTGTCTGGTTGCAATGTTTACATATTTCCATCATTAAGTACTAATTCCATATTTTTATAATGTTTGATGGTTTTGAATAGAGTGCTATTTTTTTACGGGGAGATTATTGTTACAAGAGCAGAAAAACGAGGGTCGGAGACCTAAGTATTGACGTGCAGAGTTATCAATTTTCGTGTGATGTAGAGTACTACCAGAGTGCCGTCGAATGCTACCAGCCTCTCACCCAACACTCATCGCGATATTGATTTTATACTTTTTCGAAGTGCCGTGCCAAGTCACGGATGGCCTCCCTCGGGAACTGCGAGTTCCAGAGTTCAGTTCTGGTGTGCTGCCAGAGCGCCATCGTATTCACTCCAAAAACTCATTGTCTAACCTAACTTGAAAATCGAGGAATATACTACTTGAGGGTTAAGTTTTGTTTTTGTTTCGTTGAGTTTTGAGGATCAGGTCAGGTTAAGTTAGGTGATGAGTTTTTGGAGTTAAAGTGGTGGCCTTCGAAGGCACTCTGGTAGCACTCTATAAATTATCCAAGCACAGTCTTCAGAACTCTCATTATCGTAACCTCACCATAAAACGTGTTTACAGGGTGTTCGATCATTTTGATAGGCAATGACCAAATGGCGCCTGATACTGATGATAATATGAGATTGAAGGCACACACATCACTAACAGATAACGGTATTGGAGAAATCAAACCTGGAACACTGTATAATAGGTGATACACGGATGGCTCCAGGAATGACTGTCGGAGCAGGCTTCTGTAGAGGATACGCTATCGTCTTCCAAGCCGATTCATTCGCTGTGATGAAATATTGCCCTCGTCATTTTTAGATCACCACAACCACTAGTAGGTCCAAAGCCCATTAATGGTGTACATGTGTAGCGCTGATAAGTTTGCCCGCTACATAGACTCTACGGATATGGAACCATCTTTACTTTCTGAGTAGCCCTCGTGATTCATAAATGCTAATAATATTTTAAATAAACTAATAGTATTCGAAAACCATGACAATTTTTGATTAGATCAACTGCTTGATATCTCTTATCGAGATTCAATAACAACAAATGTGCCGGTTAATTGGTATTTCACATTTTTACAACATTTGTCTTTGGTCATGTGAGGATTATTTTATTTTGTCGGCAGGCATTTTCAAATAAAAGTCCAGTTCGTAATGATTTCCAAAACACGCACATGGCATGTACTTATCATTAATGGTAAATTTTTCTTGTAGGTGAAATGAATGGTGCTTTCATGGGCGATTCTGCTAGCGTAGCAGGTTCTAGAAAATCGTTAAGCATCCATCCAGTGCTCATGGCGCACACAGGTCAAGAAGACACCTATTCACAATTTTCTCAAAGGACTGTACCCAGATCTATCCATTCAGGACATTATTCACATCCAAATTCACTTCATAGAAATATATGATTATCATGATATGTATATTCAAAATTGTTTAATATTAAAGTCAAGTATATTATGTTTTTATTAAATATTAAAAATTTACTTTGGATACTTTTTTTGGTGTATCTAATATAGCGGAAATCCAATGTCTTACAATGTCGCTCCTTGCTGGGACAATATCCATTGGCTAATTTTTTCACTATAACAAAACAGGTTTATTTCTGACGTTACGAGGTTACGTAAATATTATCTTAGAAGTGCTCCGTCTTATTTCATGATTTGTAATTGATTCTCTCTCCCAATTGCGTTACGATTTTTGTTTCATCCGCCATATTATCTTGATCTGTATCCCTCCATTTACTCCCTATTTCCAAATTAAAAAATTATGTGGATTAGGAGTGATTTCACACAAAGATGAGATGATCGCAAAAACGAACGCATATTGTGCGTTCGTTTTGGAAAGTTGAAAAACTTCCTGGATTGAAGATGTCGATTTGAAGGGAGGGATACACTTTTTCGTTAAATTGTCACCAAGATCTTCGTATATTTTTGCTGTTTTAATATTTTTCTTAGCAGCAATCTGCAATCTGGTATTTTCTCCATGTGTTAGTGAATGTTCTATGGATAACAATAACAAATCCTTGTTCAATTTCAAGAGAATATCTGAAAACCATTTTTCATACTGTTGTGCATTCTTTCCTAATAATAATATCCAGTTTTTGAGAGACACATGTTTTTAAACCTCCTTCAAAGAATCCTGAGTAAGTACCAATATGAGTAATAATAAGACGTGCTTTTAAACCTGGCGAGAAACCATCTGCAACATATTAGATTGTAGACAGAAAACAATTTTCTTCATAGTTGTTAATTCCCTTTTTAATGAAAAATTCATAAACTGCATTTAGAATGACCTGTTTGGTGGTATTTTCCAATTTAATTTGTTTTCTTTCTCTAGTCTCAGTCTTCGAAATATCAATATCGATTGTTTCATCCCTTATTTTAATTATTAAGCAAAAGAATGGATTAATACATTTTCAGTTTTATAATATACAGAGCACAAATGTAGTGCAGTGTATACATAACTAACGTATAGTGAGTAAAAGGAAAAGGATTTGTGAATATATGAAAGATAACACAGTTTTTGTTAGAACCCACTTAAATCACGAAAATTTTGGAAAAAATATATTTATTTCTCAACGTAATCTCCTTTTAGCTCAATAAACTTTTCCCAGCGATGATCGATACCCTTTTTATAATAAGAATCGTCAAGCTCTTCAAAATAGCCATCAGCTGCCGACATCACCACTTCATTATCCTCCTATATTATCCTACGCGCATCCCAAACAACCGACGCCATGACCTTGCCTGCAGATGGAACGGTTTTTGCCTGCTTTGGAGCTGGTTCTTCTTTTCAGTCCACTATTTTGATTGTTTAGTTTCATGTGTAAAGTGATGGACCTACGTTTCACCCATAATTATAAAACGGCGCAAATATTCGGCTTTATATCTGTGAAATATTGCCAAACACTCGATGAAAATATCTTCACGACGTTGTTTTTGTTCCATTGTGAGCAAACGCGACACCCATCTTGCGCACAGCTTTCTCATGTCCAAATTTTCAGTTAATATGCGATGTACCGAACTTTTGGGATGCCTACTATGACTGCTAGCTCACGCACTTCCAACGCAATAGACGATCATCAAGTATCTGGAGTCGTCACCTGATTTAGTCGACCACTGGTCTTCACAAGTCGTATGGCCTCGTTTAAGCTTCGCTACCCAATATTTTACTGTTGATAACGAAGGAGCAGTCTCACCTAGAGTACAATCTAGTTCAGCTTTTATATTTGTTGGACTAATGCTTTCAAATGAAAGTATTGTATCACATAACGATGACCAATTTTTTCGATGTTTACGAATACACTGACTGGTGTCCCCAGACTTGAAACATATGCTGTATAGATTGTGTACTTTCTAATACAGTGGTATTTTTCAAACAACTACCGCCATCCCTAGGTCAAGCCAGGTACTTCTGAGACCATCCTCGTAATAGATACTGATTCTTTCTCTTTATTCAAAAATTCAACGCCTTTTAAAAAAACTCTTTGATAGAAACTAAATATCTAATTTGATTGTCTTATGAAATCGCTCAACAATATGAGTTACTCTTCACAATAATGGAATTAAACTGTAGATACGAACGCTTTGGGGTAGTAAAACTTTTGCTTTTCCATATCGATCGTCATCAAATTTTTGTATACTAATTAAAATTTCTAAATCCACCCCAAATATAGGTAAGTCAAATTTATTTGATTTAAATGTAATTGAATTAACCGCATGGTGCATTTTGATACATTAAAATGCATTTTGGTGCACATACAGAAATCGATATATGTAACCATAGTAACATTAAGTATGAAAACAATAGCACGTAATTTCTTTCACATAGCTGATTATTTACTACAACCAATAATTAATCGTTTTAAATGGATCCCATGTATTTGGCATTAAGTTTATTTCGGAAACGGCATTATGATAAGTGTATTGATGTATGCAGTGATATATTGCAAAAACAACCGTTAGATCAAGCAGCATGGTGTTTAAAAATGAAAGCTTTGACTAAGCAAGTGTATGTGGATGATATTGAAAGCGAAGAAATCCAGGAGAATGATTTTCTGGATGACAATGTAATTGCCACTGCACCTAGACCAGGAACTTCTATGAAAACAGCCATTATTCCATCTACAAGTGCTTTAAGGTAAGTAGCGAGTAAGCGTTAACTCCAGCTACCATCATAGACAATTATCGCATAAGAAATGGGTCGTAAAAACTAACCTTTTTAAGAGTAGGTACCACTAACAACATATTTTCATCAAATGCTCCGGTTTGAAAGAATGTTAAGTAGTAAAGGTGCAAATAGACATTCCATCTATTTGTTTTACTACCCCCATAGAGCTACTATATACAAGTACTGAATCATAATCGTGCAAATTAGAGCCGTCCTTTTTCAACCAGTTTGAAAACATTTGAATATTCCAAAAACTTAGTATTCGATAACCAAAGTGTAGTTAAATTTAGTTTTAAGAATAATACTAGTTTAATTTAACGAGGCTTAATAGTTTTGTTCCAGCAGACTGTCTGTAACTACTTGATTATATGCGATATGAAAATTGTGTTCTAACAGTATCAAGTTCAAGTAATGAAAAAAAAGTTTTACGTTCCAGCAACAAATTGAACTTGTTCAGTACTGTGTATGGATATGGATCCGCGTATGTCAACACATATTTTGGATAGTGTATCGTGCTTTATCAGGTTATAAAATGTTTGATTCCGGTATTGGAGATGAATAAGAATGGTTCAGTGAAACTATGTACGTAAAAACAAAAAATGATTTTCTATCAATCTAAGAAATACAGAGTGAGTTCTATGTACAGAACGCCTCAATTATCTTGGAAACGGCTTGTACGATTTTTACAAATTTTTGTGCGGAAGGGTATTATGGTGGTATTTACATTGTTGTCAGATCTTTATGTTTCCAGATCTTTATTATTTGTCATCTAATGATATTTTAATGATATTAGGATATGGTGATAACCGAAATTCCACAATAAGATCTACTGTCAGTAAATTAGTAAGAAAGTTTAACGAAACTGGTTCAGTAAAAGATTTATCCAAGTCAGGGCAGAAAAACTGCATCAACTGAAAACAAATCTTTAGATGTTTGTGTCCTGTTAAAAGACGATCCACACTTGAGTACTAGACAAATTTCCAGGAAACTTGATATTTCGTAAACATCCACAATGAAAATTTTACATGATAATAAATTCCATCCATACAAAGTAATATTGGTTCAAGAGTTGTCAGATGACGATTTTGATAAACGTGAAGAGTTTGGAGACCTAATGATGGAAAAATTTTACAATCAAAACGATCCAAATTTTATAATTAATGTTATGTTTTGCGATGAGGCTATTTTTTGTATTAATGGAAACGTAAATCGGCATAATTGTAGATACTGGTCACGTAACAAGCCTCGTTGAATGCGTGAATTCCAATTCCAATTCCCCGAAAAACTGAATGTATGGGCTGGAATAATAGGCGACAAAATAATTGCTCCCTATTTCATTGAGGGTAACTTCAATGGTCCGGTGTAATTAGATTTATTGAAAAATAGTATTATACCTGGGTTGGTTCGGATATTTCCAAATCCAAGTAAGTATTTTCAATTGAATTAAAAAAAAGTATTATTAGAAATTTGCAGACAATAACAATCTCCCAAACGACAATATTTGGCTACAACAAGATAGTACCCCACCTTACTATGAGGCAATATCTAAATAATATGTTTCCCAGAAGATGGATTGGAATGCGTAGTTTTATCCAATAGCCGCGATCACCCGAATCCTTTATACCATTTCCTATGGGGTCACTTTAATAGAGTCACGTTAATAAAACAAAACCTGCCAATATTCAGAAAAGATAGGATTACCACATAGATAAGAAGAATTGAGCAGTCAGAGATGTTGCAAATTTTTGTATTGAAATAAATGGACATTTTGAGCATCTTCTGTAATCGCCTTTACTGTATTTTTTCTAAAATTTGTCTACTTCATAAATGTGGATTTACTCCTAACATGACACAAACATTTAAAGATTTGTTTTCAGTTGTTGTAGGTGTTCTGCGCCATGATTTGTATAAATATTTCACTACAGATGTTTCGTTAAACTCTTTACGAACTTACTGACTCTACACCGGGTTACGAGATTTGTATTAGCACATAAATTATTAAAGAATATTCAAATTAAACGAGTTTATTCAATCGTAGTCATCTAAATGTACAATGTACAACATTTGAAATACCAAAGTTCATTATTTTCCGGAAAAATAAAGATCTGACAACAATGTAAATACCGCCATAATGCCGGCTGTACCACAAGACCCTTGTATATAACCAATTATCGTCATTTTCTATTATTACCCAGTTAATATCTTCTATGACACAATTTTGATTGACTAGGTTAAAATGATAATGTAGGTAGTAGAATAAAGTACAGCAAAAGACAGATGACAACCCGATGATGTGTTAAAATTTTAGGTCAGGACTACATAATACACTGAGAAAAGTTTTCTATTCGTACAAATACACGAAAAACGAAACAAAAATAAAATATTTTCTCACACACTCACACGAGAACGCCCTTCGACACGTTAACTTCGAAGGCGAGTACCGATTTATACATCAAGGATAGCTCTAAAGAAGGTGAAGCGCCACTTAGATTAGAGCTTTTCTTTCCGGAGAAGACAAGGAAGATTCTATCGGAGACACAATTCTATGAAAAGAAGGGGGTAAAGCGTCAAGAATTAACCCTGCACGATTCTCCAGGAATCTACCACAAAACTAGGGGGATCAACAAGTCTACACGTGAACTTTGACTAGGTAGGATGCTTAATATGACTGTGGCTCCCTCAACTATTCCTATACTGCAAGAAAATTTGTATCAAAGTACCTATGAAATACCTATTTTCTAATAAGAAAATCTACAAATCACCTTATATTTATTAAATGGCGTACGGAATAAGCAAATATTTATTTTTCTTAGTACACACGCGCAGATGAGAAAGTCCATCACGTAAGCATCCAGCCCTAGATAAAATTCAAGGAAGAGAATGAAAGAGAACACTCTACCTACCTTTGTGATTATGTCAGTACCTCATTCACGCGTAGTCTTCTTCTTCTTTCCCTAGTTCTGTGGTAGATTTCGGGAGGTCTTCCCTTGTCGTGGAGGGTTAAATCCGGTGGCAATACACCGTCGTCGCGAGTGGTCCCTCGCCTTTACTAAACCTGTGCCTGATGTATAAGTCGGCACTTGCTTATGAAATGCGCTGTTACCGTATGGAGGAGGTGTTGTTTTGTAGATTGACTCGAGTCCCCTTTAGTCTGTCAATTCAATTGTTTTCTCGGTCTTCTTGTGTTTTCTGCAGTTTTCGCGGGTATTTGTGTTTTCAACTCCTCGATAAGCTCTTCTCCTAAATACTTTTTGTGGTCCTGTTACGGCGTATATTTCTTTAGAGCTTGTGATCTAGTGGAAATTCTTCGCTTGTCGTATCGTTATCTTTCGTTGGTCCTGTAATTTCTTGTTATTTTGCATCTATTTTGCTTCCCCAAGCCTCAAGGCATTATCGGTATTATGATACTCCTAATAAATTAATAAAGTGGTGGCTGACTTCAATAACTCCTACCTATTAATCAGCGGCGTCTTGCTTTCGTGTGGTCTTACTGTGTCCACTGTTTTCTTGATGTCGTAATCAAATAAAATCAAGTTAGACAATATACATTACAATATAAAATTGGTATATGCAAAAACGCTGTAAAAATTGGACAGAAATTGTTAGAAATAAGTTAATACTTGGCACTTTGGTACCAGAGTTACTTATTAACTGGAGATTTGAAGTTGCATTCTAAATTTTTTTACTCTCAAATTTAAAGAGGTAAAACTCTCTGAGACTTCTATGATGATTTAATAAATTTAGGCAACATATTACAGGAAATAATTTGTCAACTGTGAAAATATGACGAAAATATGTAAATTAATAATTTTATCTAAAATTGAATGAAATTTAGATTAGAAAATGTGGACAAGTGATGAAGAATACTGCAGGAAATTAGATCAGATATGACTACAAATAATTCTTTTTTCCATTAGCACTGTGATCCAAATCAAAATTTTTATTTCGGAATAAAACTAGTGAGAAATTATAACGAGTAATATTGAGCACCCCACGCTGTTAGAACAGTGATATCAATGTTCTCATCGGTCATTTTATTATTTTATTAAGAATTATTTTTCACTTCTCAATTTGATTATAAAAATTCTTTGTATAGATTTTTTTACCTAGAATTTATTTTAATTTGAAACACAACAAGAAATTCATCAATCACATTATAAAATAAAGAAAAATATTAAAAACTTTCATAATTTATGTTGTGAATTTTGAATAACTCAACTAGTTTACATATTTTGACATTTTTTATAAACCCTGAAACAATTTTTTTTATTTTCCTCAGCCAGATTACCGTGAGGTGTAAGAAATAACAAACAGCCATTATTTCTTATCCCTGCCTCCGCTGTTTCTTTCACATGTTCAATCTATGTTTTTCTTGGTCTTCCTCTATAATATTTACCTGCTATTTTGTAATCGAACTGTTTTTTTTTGATAATTTTTCTTATGCATGCGGTTTAGTTCATATTAGAATAGTGAGCGGCCAAGGGCCGTTAAGAACATTGGCCTTCACATAGGGTCGTCGTGCCCCACTTGAAATTAACAAAGGCTGATTTCCTTTGAAATGCCGATCAGGCCCTTTGGCTTGAACCTGACGAATTAGGATATGGTTTGGTAACCAGCCGAAAAAGGAGAAATTGCGGTGGCTTGGTTCTGCTACCGGATGGACACCGCACAGTCACAGCGTCAATGAAATCCAGCTCTTCTTTCTTGACGCCGATATCGGGTTGTTGCGCTCCGATTTCAAGTAGCTAACATCGGGACTTACTGCAGATGCAGTTTACGGCTTTTGGAGTCAACTCGTTGTTCGATGGACATAGAACCAGGAGTTCTGGATCTCTTAAGATTTTATCTGGACCTCCGGGTTTGAAGCCCTGGGCGTAGGATGGTTGGAGGTCGAAGCAACCTTAGGATCCGAGGCCGTTGTGCTTTGAAATTGGTATGAAGTTTGTGAAGGCGCTAAACAATAATAATGATGCATCTGATATTTGAAAACAATATTTCCAAATATTACACATAACTAAAAGGGGGAATATTTGTTGGCCATTTAAAAAATCCTTTAAAAACTACTCGAAAGTCATTCAAAATGGTTGTCGAAGAGTTTTTGGGAAACTAAAAAAGTGAAAATTATAATTAAACTAAATAAAAAAATTCTATAGATAAGAATGTACTCACATTTGTTTTTCCCTGACAACTTAGAAACTATGAGTGATGAACAAGTGGAGCGTTTTCATTAATATCAAGGATTTTAGGATAGAAATATGTAAGATGATTACTGTTGGTCTGTAATAAGAGAGAGTGACACAAAAAAACTATAAAAAGAAGCCCGAAATTTGTTATTTCTGATTATCTTAGTTATAAGTTATAAAGTATTTCTAAAACAAGACGTGACAAATCATTTTTATTATTTTCTCTGGATTGAGCTGTGATAACCGTTTGTATCTGGTATTGTGATGTTACAGTATCTGTAGAACAACATAATATTTTTTTTTAATATAAACAAAAAACTTTAATATCTTCCACTTATTTTTTAATATTCGTACACGTTCAAATAAAAAATATGTATGACACACGACCAAAATAGTGAGTTTTTCGGATTCCCACAGTATGGCAGACTAAGCATGGTCGTTTGAAAAACTATACTTTTCCTCGTTGTATTATAACATTTCCTACACCAAAATCAAAGGACTTTTGGTAATTAGTGGGAAGTCGTGGAAAACATTTTTATTATATCCAGAGTTCGTGTCTATCATTAAAAATTGCAACTTGCACTTAACCGATAAAGCTGCAATTGCAAGTATCAATCAGTTGAGTTTCATCTGCGCATGTTTTTTCTTAATATATATTGCTCTTCCACTGCTTATGTTTATGGCTCCGTGTCCAGCAGCCTTCACAATCCCATAGACCGTGCCTGTTCTTCAACATCCCTGCAGCTTTTAATTAGGCACATCAAACCCAGAAACTAGTAAAGTTCGATTTAGAATTGTTTCCTCTCGGCTAGAATACCCCGTCTTGATTCTAAAGTTTCTTTCATAGAATTTTAAATTTAGCTTCTGTGGCTGTCGAAGTAATTTTAACAAATCTTATTAGTTTTCCAGGTATTTCAGATTATTTAATATAAAGTACAACTTTTCTCTCTTTATACGATCCTATGCTTGATTGAAATCTATTAAAATGTTGATGTTTCATTCCAAAAACTTTTCTAATAACAATGCTACCATCCTCAATAATCGAGAACCTTTTTGCTTACAGCCTACAGAGACAATTCCGCATATTTCAAAAGAAAGTAGAGAAAATAGTTATACAACAGATATTATTGGCACAATCTTTATTTGAACCAGAGAAAACCATCTAAATCTTTCAATATCGTTCGATGTGCTATGCTATAGTCTTATCTCAGCTTTTTGATTCTATTATAGTAACATATTGTTACATGTAAAGTATATTTTTATCAAGATGGTCAATATTTCAAAAAACTATAATTTGAATCTAATACAAAATGTTTTTTACATTTCAGTTCTAGACCACGTACTTCTACAGGTAGACCAATTTCAGGAGTAGCGAGGCCTGGGACTCAAAGACGTCCGGAATCAGCTTTAGATAGAGTTAGAACAGCTAGACCTTTAACTGGCCATCTAACTCGATCGGTTCGATTAGGAACAGCAGCAATGTTATCTCAAAAAGATGGTTTGTAACCGTATTTCTATTTTACATGAATCGTCCGTTCAAATTAGACCAAAAAATAAGAGTGAAGCTACATAAATTCCCACCGAGCTGAAAATCAGTAGAATTGTTTAAAATATTATTAAAAATAAAGTTTTAAATTTCCACATCATTCACGTGTATGGAAAAAGTTTTATGCAAAGTCCAAAAATGGGTTTTTTGCAATTTTCAGCAAATGGTAAGTTTTTTCATAAAAATACCTCAGACAAAAACATAAAATGATCTACATAAAACATACTAATACTTTTTTTCCTACGAGTCAGCGTATCTGAAACATAACGATTCAAAAAATTGTAAAAGTTGTAATCGACTTAATATGCATTAGTACGCCACGTTCATACATCTCTAGAGTTGTAATATATGTTAAAATATTTTTCTATCGGTCATTGTAACTTATACTTAAAATATAAAATATACATAAGTTATAACTATAAGAATATCAGGTAAAATGAAGCTCAGTCCCTTAATTTATACGCCATTGTAATCTTGAGGTAACATGTCTTGGCTTGCCTTCCTCCAACCTCAGTTGCTGCTCATCAACATATTTTTCGGGTATACTACCAAGTTCAAATGTTGCTAGGTTACCTGCCAGACACTAAAGACTGAGTTTCGAAGTTGGTCAACAATATGTTAGAACCCGTTCAAATTTCACTCCCACCTGTGCCGGAAAAACTGCTGAACACAATTTTTTGCAAATGCAAAAAGGGATGCAATGCTAAATGTAGTTACAAAAAAGGTGGATTGTTTTGTTCTCCGGCATGTACACCTTATAAAGGCCGCTTGAGCTCTAATATTGAATCAACAACTGTGAAGAATTCGTTTGATTCCAACGAGGCGACATACAATATGAAGATGAATAAGAAGAACAAGAAGAAGAATTGGAAAATTACGACTCGTAAGATTAAATATCACAACTTTTTTTTAATTTAAATCGCTTGTATCTTTTCAATGTCTGCTAATTTGAATTATTTTGCTCTAGTTTTAAATTAAACATGATCTCAAATAGGCCTACTAGGGAAATGCGTGGTAACAACTTGTTGAAACATTATATCTCAGAATCGGTGGCTTGTACGAAAAAAAGTATTAATACGTTTTTTCTAGATAATTTCATGGTCTACAAATTTGGTCAGAGATATTTTTATGATAAAACTTACCGTTTTGCTGAGAACCACGAAAAACTTATTTTTTTGATCTTTGACCTTGAATAAAATTTTTTCCATACACGGAAATGATGAGGAGCCTTCAAATTTTATTTTTAATTATATTTTAAACAATTTTACTGATTTTCAGCTTGGTGGGAATTTATGTAACTTCGAATGTCTAAAATGACCGGACTATTGTGAAAAGCTATTTGCGCAATCGGTTTCTTTTTTCTAAAAATAATATACACTACCGGTTAAAAGTTTTTGCTCACCCCATATTCATTCATTGAATTTCAAAATAAGACACTGCAACAAATTTCTCTTTCATATTGTCTAAAATCAGTACCTTACTAACCAAAAATAATATTATTTGTTTATTTTATACGAGCACATGTTTATATTTTTTTGGTGGGTGCGACAAATTAAAACTTGCAAGTACCGGCTGATTTATTTATTATTCTTTAACTGTGAATTATTTCTTCAGTTTTTATGATTGTAGTTTACTCCCAGTTATTTATAATTTTTGTACCAATATCTTTTTCTGAAATTCGTATACGTATTGTTTTCGTTCTCGCAAATCCAGACTTGTAAGTTTTAAAATGCATTAATCGCAAGTTTTCATAGTGGTAGTGAAGAAAGTTATTTTGAAATGTGTTGAAGAGTGTTTGTGCGCAGGTCAAAAGATGTTAGATCCAGGTGTAAAACGCGGCGGCGGCGGCGGCTAGGTAATGGGTTGGAGATGTATTTTTGAGAAAGGGCGACTGAAGACCTGATAAAAATTGAAAGGATTCTGAAGAAGCAATACAAAATATTAAAGGAAAATGTAGGACGTTCTGGCAGCGTCTGTACGGCAGAAATTATATTCCAGCATGACAACTATCTCAAGCATTACTCGAAGCTGTGGAAAGAATATTTGAAAGAAGTGGAAAAGAAGAATGTACTGAAAGTAATGATTTGGCCGTCACAGTCCCCCGACCTCAATACAATTGAGCTGTTGTGGTACAAATTTGACAGGGTCAGGGTCAGAAAGCAGTGTCCCACTTCCACGATTGGAACAAAATAGGCGACGATTATTTGTCGAAATTGTTACAGAGAATGTCAAATTTCTGCACCGAAATAATAAAAGCAATAGGAGGCTACATTGATGGATCAAAAATTTAAATATGTAACAATTACAGACTTTAGTTTTATTATTATATTTTCATCTAAATATGTTCTTTTAATTATAAGTCGTATTGTTTCTGTGAGCAAAAACTTTTGACCGATAGTGTAGTTGTCCGTCTGCAATCCCATATTCGATTCATATAAATTTTATTTATTTAGATTCGATTAATATCGTTTCGATCAGGTCGGTTAACAGATTAGGTTTTTTTGCAATTGATTCGCGGTATTAGTCAATAAAGAAGATTTTCCTTCGGATTACCCAATTTTAAATTAAATTAGAAATGAAAAGTAGGACTGATATTGAATATATTAGATACATCTCGTATATCGTGAGATTTCAATTAATTCTATTGGCGAATACTTTTCGAATGGTTCGTTATTGTAAGTTATGGTGGCGCCAGTGGGCAGTGGGCGTCTGTTGGTGCACCCAGGATGTGGTTCGTCTATGGGTGCACCAAATAGTAGCTCCTCGCAATTGCGAGCCATAGGAGATATCGATATCAACTAAACGGTTGGACGTAATTGTATTAAAATTCAATTGTGTTCCCTTGTAAGAACAGTCAAGATAATTATTTCTGAAAAAAAAATGTAAATAAACATATATACTTCCTCAATTCTTTGTTATCGACCTTTTTATTTATATTTTATTGAATTATGTATAAAAAATACCGGGGATGTAAATTCGGCGAAATTAGTAACCTGCCCTACGGTTTCATAAAGGTCGTTTTAAATTCATTCATAAATTCGACAAAAAAATGTCACAGTATCTGAGTACAGGAGGTATAAGTATACGAAAACGGAAAAGCGATAATGGTTTTCACTAAACAGTTCACTCAAATTTATATTTTAATACTGCTTAGAAATAGCCCTAAATTAGATTTTTATATATTATATAAACTACTTGGAAGAAACAATTTTTGATTCAGTTTTTTTGCTTTTAAAATAGCACCTTAATATATGCTGGAGTTTGCATGTACAAATATGCATCCCCAATTTCTCTGGCCAAATTGACCATAACGAAAGGTCATCTACCTGCTATCAGGCCGAATTTACTACAAAGATATAAGAAATTATTTGAATAGGAGGCTACCTTGAAGGTGATTAAATTGGATTTCACCTTCCCCTTACTTTTCAATAAATATTATATTACTGAATTAAAACGTATTATATACCATTTTCTAAAACATTTAATTATTACGCATAATTTTTTCGTTAGGACCTTTTATACAAGTTTCAAGATTGAATATAGCAAAATACGCAAAAATTCCAAGTTTGTGCAAGCCACTATTTGAATATCTATTCTACTATGAGGGAGCAGTACGAACGGCAATGGAATTAGCTGTTCAAGCTACCCAACATTGCGAATTTAGAGATTGGTGGTGGAAAGTCCAATTGGCCAAATGTTATGTAGCAGTAAATTTGTTAAGAGATGCTGAACAACAACTTAGAAGCGCTCTTAAACAACACCATCATGTAGAAACTTTCATTAGATTGATTAGAATCTATTGCAGAGTAGGTAAATATATTTCCAGTTTTTGATGAATTTAAGTGAAAATTTGTAGATAAATTTAAAGCGGATGTTGAAAACGTGGACTACCAACTAAAATGCACGTAATGAACACACTATTTACTACCACTACACCAACCCTTACAATTACTGTCCAAATCTTGTTTCTATAACGAAATATCAACAGTTTACATTGAGTAACTGTGAGTGTCGGTCTAGTGCTAGGAATATCACCAACAGTTCCATAAATTCCAACTTAGATATGTTTAACATGATGGGTGTTCAAATGGAAAGATACGAAACGTCTTAATAACCAAATTGATTGAAACTGAATATGCTGCTAAACCAAAAATCGCGAATGCAAATGGAGACTCGGAGAGCAAAACTTCTAATTATTTGATTCTATTATTTTAGATCAACCATTGTCTGCTACTGATATTGGAAACTCTGGATTAGAGATATTTCCAAAAGACGTATCTTTGATGACAGAACTTGGAAGGTTGTCCGAAAGTCTCGGTGATGCCACAGTTTCTGTAAAATATTACAGAAATATTTTAATTGAGGAAGCAATTAATACCGAAGCAGTTGCCTCTGTAGGGATGTATCATTTTTATAATAATCAGCCGGAATTAGCGCTAAGATATTACAGGTAATAGAAATTCCTTTTTAAGCGAACTCCTTTTGACGAGTGCTTGTGTAACTAAGTAACTAAGTTTGTGTAATAAAGTTAATATACATTGTTATGTTATGGGTAACTTGAAGCAGTGTAAAATTGAGTTTGTGTATTGAATTATTTGCCTCTTTAATTCATTTTGAACCTGAATAATTATTACTGTTGTGTTCCTCATTGCTCTTCCTCGGCAAGAAAATCCTGAAGTGAGCTTTCACAGTTTTCCAGTAGGAGAAAAATTCTAAAGTTCTTGTGGAAACTGAAATTGGGGGCAGAGAACTTGTTGGCAGAAGGAAAGAATGGATTAGACAACCAAAAATTGGGAAAAGGGTTTGTTGATTTTTGAATTTAGGTTATGAGAAAATTGGAACAGAATATTTTTAGAAAAGGTAAAACACAGAAGGCTGTTCCTTCCAAGAATTTACCAGTAACTCGTTTTCCCAATTTATCCCTCACGTCTACATTTTCTAGACCAACTCGTAGAGGTAGAAGGATACTCTCGATTTAAAAAAAAACGACTCAAGAAGTGTCAACACTTTGTGGAAATAGACTCGATTTCGAAGATGAGGAAGACTACAGAGGTATTATTTTCTTAGATGAATACTCTAAGATGTGAAGATGATGCAGGCCCAAGTCATAGAAATTTTAATGCACAAGTGAACACACCAACAGTTTTGTCATGTGAACTAATAACTTGTGATGAAACTTTACTGAAATAAAAAACTTTTAAAGCCATTGTTCAATGTTGAACAATATATAAAAGATAAACGAACAATAAATTGATATAAACCTATTGTATAATGACCTCATAACTCACCTGAACATAAAAAATTAAGAAGTTTCTGATTGTCACCACCATAGCGTTGTCAACGTCAACTTAATCCGAGAAGCTTATTGTAAGTGTGTAAATTTCCACTGTGCATTTTGGATTTTATTTAACAGTGCTGCCTTTTAATAGTGCGCTGGAAACAATCTACACACAACATTAAATAACGTAACTTGTCGATACCAACAACAAAAACATTCAAATAAGTATCCATTTTTAGATAGAGTTGATTCACCAAAAAATTTATAATATTTATGTAAAAGAAGACCCCGAATTACTTAATTTCTAATATTATAATTACCCCAACAATACCAAATGCAACAGGTAATACAGAACAAGCACAAAACTAAAACTGAACAACCAAAATGAAACATTTAATTTGGAATTTAATTGTAGGAAAAATTAAAATGGAACAAAAGTGGAAACTTATTACAAGGAAAATAATTAAGGTAGGTAAACCAAATAAAAAGCATATAGAAGACCAAGGCAATGGATTGACTAG
The DNA here is from genome assembly GCF_026250575.1 of Diorhabda carinulata. Classification (NCBI taxonomy): domain Eukaryota; kingdom Metazoa; phylum Arthropoda; class Insecta; order Coleoptera; family Chrysomelidae; genus Diorhabda; species Diorhabda carinulata. The sequence goes on along the minus strand of NC_079460.1, from coordinate 32,692,085 downwards.
ATAGAGACAATAGAATGAAATAATGTAAAAACTCTAAAGGAAAGGAAAGTACTTTCCAAGGACAGACAAGCGTAGGAAATGGGCATAAAAGAACCCAATACAATGCTTAAAAAGGCATAAGGATACGACAAGAAAAATTTCTAAAGCTGATAATATGTCTAAAATTTTTATGTCCGAATACCAAATAAAATACAAACCTTTAAAGGGGTGACTTAAAAACCTTATTTTTCCTAATATATTTAAAATAGATTGAATTAACAAGTTCATATTTTGGGTATGATTATCAGGCTTTAGGATAATTAATTTCGGTATCACAGAAATGTAATGATATAATAATACTGATTTAATCTTTAAAACTACCCTGTATTCAAATGGTATAAAATAAGTGATACCTCAAAATAAATTATCGTAGTGACTTATGAACTCGTGGAAAAAACTATTGCTAAATATTTGAAAAAATCAGTTTCTCGAATTAGAACAGAAACTCAGGTAAAAAAAAAAACAAGAATTAATAGTAGGAGAAATGAACAATTTTAATTTATATGGAACTGATGAGAAAAATTATGCAGACAGGAACTTTGATACGAAGGGGAAGACCAAGAAAGAAATAAAGGAACTAGGAACAAAAAGATTAAAAGCTTGAGGAGAGTTGAGGAAGATGGCAAAAGACGGGAAGCACTTGAAGAATGGAAACCAGATGGATCAGAACATACTTCATATAATTAAATAGCAAATGCAAAAAATATCAATTCCAAAATGCAGGATTCAAAACAAACTAAACAACAAATGAGTTGGTAGAAGAATCCATTTTAAAATTGTTTCATGTGCAAAAATGATTTATCACTGATGAATATAAAAAAAAATTTTACAATGAATATCTAAACATGAATGTGTAAATGTTTCTCTTCTAATTTTGTTTGTTACGAATTGTTTTTTTTATTTGGCAACTTATGTTTGTATTTAGAAATTTTTGGTATGTTACAGACGGGCATTAGCTATTGGAGCCCATTCGCCAGAGCTCTATAACAATTTGGCATTATGTTGCCTATACTCCCAACAGCTGGATTTTACACTCCCTTATTTTCAAAGAGCGTTAGATTTAGCCACCGATTCTCAAGTAAAAGCAGATATTTGGTACAACTTGTCTCATCTAGCTATAGTAAGTTAGGTGCAAATAAATTTTCATTTAAATTTTTAACATAATCATTTTAGGCAGCAGGCGATATGCAACTGGCAGTTCAGTGTTTAAATTTATGTTTATGTTCAGATTCAACACATGCTCCAGCCTTTAATAACTTGGCAGTCCTTTATTACAAAATGGGAAAAACAAATTTGGCTAAAGCATATTTAATATCTGCTAAAACTTTTGAACCGCAACTTTTAGAAGTACATTCTAATTTGGAATATATACAACAAGCTTAAAAGTTAATAAAGGTCTGAAATAAACACTATAAATTATGTTTATGAATAATGAATGAAATGTTTATTATTTAGCCATTATGTTACTGTAATTTACATTGGAGTGCAATTTTAGTAACTATATTATTAAATAAATTGAATTGGTTTTATATTAAACTCACTTGATAGTCTTTCTAAGATATCTAATTGTTTGGCTTTATAAATAATTCCTCCTTGTTGGTCTATTTTATTTTTCTCAGCACGTTCGATATCTCCAGGTACTAATATGGGCACTTCTGGATCAGCCTGTAAAATAAAATATTTGGACATTTTAATTAGAATTTATTTTCTGAATAAATCACCAAAAATACCGAGAATAGAAATTTTTTGCACAATCACAAATATTCATTATCATTCTGAATTACCTGTTCCATATTTCGAATATGATTCAATAAATCACTTAGTCGGTGCTGAAATCCAGACGGAAACTTCTTTGGATCTATTGCAATGAATCCATGTCCTAAATTTGCTGGTGCAGTTGTTTGTTGGCCCCACATTCGAACATTGTGTCCATAAGAAGAATCTATTATTAAGAATATATTATATATATATATATATATATATATATATATATATATATATATATATAAATTCTACAGTTGATAATACAGTAGTGATACTTCTTCAATAACACTTTTTACGTAAAAGTCTATGATAAAGAAGAATCTAGAGAAGAATTGAGAACCTTATTTGTTTCCAAACATTTAAATGGCTTTAAAAATAATTCATGTTTTAAATGTGAATATAAAACATTTAAAATAATTTCATATTACTTTCTACTGCATTTCATAAAAATACTCGAATGTTTCCTTCAACTGTCCTGCAAAAAGCTCTTCACTCTAATAATTTGATAGATATGCCTGTTTTAGACTTATTTTTACTTGATAGCATTAGTATTTATTTCGAATGGTGTGGATTGAAGACTGAAAATAAAACTGTCCAACAATTTTTTAAGATGCCAATGTTTCAATCTTTTATTTGATCTTTATCAAGGCTAAAAATATATGGTACATTATAACTCAAACGTTTATGAAGATGAACAAATAAACAAAAAATTGTGAAATTAGAAGCAAAACAATAATCAAATAGTGTAACAATATGAAAATATATACATTGGTCTATAAATGAATAGGACAAACTGTATCTAAGACAAACCATAAAACATAAACAAACAAGAGCATTGCTGTATAAGAACAATGAAAAAGTTATTTAAATATACCAATACATACACATATAAATAAAAACCTGTGCAAACAACATACCTTTTTTGAATTATTAGACATCAGTCAAAAGATAAATTAAATACGTATATACATAATTTGCAGGAAGAGATAATTCTCCTGTTAAGATACATTTAGAAGATGGTTATATTGGCCACATCCGTACTGTTATTAACTGTATCATTCAGTTTTATGTATATCATTTCGCTGATGGTTTTTTTTACATATTTCTGTTCTTTATCCAGAATTTTTACATCATCAAAATTAAAGTTGTGACCATCAGTAGAATGATGTTAGGTCAGAGCTGCTTTATCTTTTTTGTTCTTGTTATGTTCTCAACAATCATATTCATGCTGGTATATCCTGGATTTCAAGTACTGTTTAGTCATAACAAAGTAACACTCATTGCAGTTTAAACAATTTATTTGATAAATTACATTGGAATATTGAGGTTTAGGTGTTTTGTCTTTGATATATGTGAATAAGTTAACAACTTTGCTTATTGGGTAGAATTCCAGTTCATAATTATTTGACGAGTGCGCTTTGAAACAGTTTCCAAGTTTCTCCGGCAATCCTTTCTTTTCTAGATACCTGTATTATGTTATGATTGCTCTCATTTATAATTTTATTTACCAGCTTTCTTGGGTAACCATTAATTTTGAGAATTTGTCTGATTTTATTAATATTATCATCAGTATATAATTCAGAGCTACTTAGACGTTGAACCCTGTGTATTAACACTTTTATTGTCCTTAATGTATGTCTCCATGGATGGTTCGAATAAAAGTTGATTACTTGGCCCGATGCAGATGGTTTGGAAAACCAATTTGTAAATAATTTACCATTCGGTCGCCTAATTACCACTGTGTTCAAAAAAGAGATAGCACCATCTAACAGAATTTCCCATGGCTGTCCATTCCAGTTGTTTGTAGAGTCTGTCATCAACATAAAAGTAACTGGATCCAAATAAGTAATCAATTAATTCTATAATCAAATTATACTGTATATCAGTGTATGCCGATAGGTATCTTCAGTGTTTCTTAATGATGTTATTCACTAAAATTCTAGCTATATTAGAAGTGATACTACATCTAAAGATATCAGAATATAACTATTATCCAGTGTTATATCTTTTGTTGACTCCACAAATTCATAAGTTTTTTACATTATATGCAATCGTTGTGGTTATTGGTATTTATACTTGTAGGGTTTTGAATTCACCATATTTAGGGATAGTATCTTATTCAGTTTTAGAAAATAATGTACATATATCATAATTCTGAATAAATTACAGTACATAATATTACAAATAATTCAGTTTAAACTACAAACATAGAACTTTGATATCAAATATACAATTCTGCTATAAATAACTAGCACTGACCTGCAAGTAATCCACTGAAACATTCAACCAAAAGTGCTAGAGCTGTTCCTTTGTAATTCATTTCACCTCCTAGTGGCATAAGTTTTCGGTTTTTCATAGCAACCTCTGGATCAGTTGTTTGTTGACCATCCTCATCTAAAGCCCACCATAGTGGAATTGGTTCATTATTTTGTCTATATATTTCAATCTGAAATACATAAAAATAAAGAAAGTATCAAAAATGGAACATTTAAAAATGTCTATATAAAGGATTCCCAAATTCATTTTGTTAGTCAACAAAACTATCATCTATACTTAAATGGATTTGAGCATCATCTAACATTTAGTTTATTCATAAAACTTTATTTTGTCAATGTGTTCAATAAAGTCTTATAAATTTATTCATACAAGTGAGATATCAGCTGATTGTGTGGGGTATTGTTAATGGTTAATGAAATGATACTATCATGATTGGAGTTAAATGTAAATACCATTTACCTTTCCTAAAGCAACAGCAGTAGTTGCCATATCTATCACTAACTGATCATTAGATTCTCCAGGAGCGGCCAAAGATAATGGATTTGTTCCCAGACAAACCTGAAAGAAATAATGATAAAAAAAAGAATTTATCATTGGCAAAGTCTCATCATATCCGTGAATATAGGATAAAAAATAACTTCTCCGGAATTCTATTTATTAATTAAATGATAAACGTATCACACTAAAAATGTAGCATAACTATTTTAAAAATTAAATATAACTCATATTAGTAGTAGAAGTATACACACAAAAAGAAACGAACTTATCTGAACACAGATTGATTAGCTTTAATCAAAGCCAAAACATGTGTTGTACAATCTTTTTATTAACCCTGTACATCCCATTATGGAATTTTAGTACTTACATTTTTTGCACCTGTTGGAACCATAACTGGAGATGTGTTCGAAAATGCTAAACCAATGAACCCTTTCTCTGTTGCATATTCAGTATAAAACATATTTATGCCAAAATGGTTGGAACCTGAGGAGAATGAGTGTATAGGTTAAATTGATATTATCATAACTTATAAGCACAATTCTAATTAGTAAAATGTAACTTACCATTAGCTACTACTAATCCAATGCCAGTTTCTGCCGCTTTTTTCATCGCTAGATCCATACAGAATATTCCTACTATAGCACCCAAACCATTCTTACCAAAAACAGCTGCTGTAGAAGCATACTCCATAGTAATTTCGGGATCAGCATTTGCATCACATATTTTTTCTCTTATATCTTTCAGGTAATTTTCTAAAAAAAATGTACAACTATAGATGCATAACTGGGTTTTATAATCATATAGAAACATATGTAAAAACAATTCATAAATACACCTAATTTTCTGAGAAATTTTCAAAATGAATTTAAAAATCCTAAATGATCACTTAACACACTCTTTTGTAGCAGGGTTTGTGGTTTTACCATGTAACGGAAGTTTTAAATGATTTTCAAAATTTATTTCAAATATTCTTACCCAATCTGTTTAGCCCATGGCTATAGATTCCTCTATAATCGGCTGCTATCAAACTATCCGCAAAAATAGATGCCTTATCTTCATTCACTTCCAATTTGAGTAAACATTCTATGATGAACCTTTTTATTTCATTTAATGGAGCAATATTTCCTTTTTGTCCTGAAAATGTTATGTTCAAAAATATTATCAGTTGTTTTAAATATACTAAAATATTTACTTTGGCATCGTTCTGGTCGAGGACATTTAGACATACTTAAATTTTGATTTTACTTAAACTTTTTTATTTGTCAATCTTGAAATGTAATATCACAAGTGGTGACTTGATCGAATGTTTAATATATACTAAGTCTCTGTTTGTAGATTACTTTGAGAGACCAATAGTAATAATGTCTTATTTTAGTGTAATTAATATTAGCGTGAGCAATATTTTTAATAGTGTTGATTATTCAATTTACACATTATCAAACGCCTATGTACAAGGATAATTAATTGATGTTAGATATTTATATGGATTTTTCAAAGTTTAAAATAAAAATATTTGTTATAAACTTGCCGAATATCAAAAATCGAATACTTTATGGCCCAATCTATACTTTAAATTATCCTCAAATTTAACAATTTCTTACCTTCTAATAACGATTTCGCCAAATAACAGCAATGATTTAGAGTTCAAACAACATTCAAACTAAATATTTAACAAGTTCATAATAAACTATTTACTCGTACCCAACCATCTCGCACCTTTGTTTATAAATATAACTTTTGTCAAATGCTCGTACGAGGTGGTAGATCTTGGGGATCGTACCCGAATATATAATGTTAGATCGTACTACGATACATATACACCGATAAGCTTGTACGTAGGCACGCGCCATCTCTCTCGCACAATGTGAAGTAACGTTTGGAATCAAAATTTATACTGTATACCTTTATGTATGTATACCTCTCTACACTCCATAGTATAAAGAATAGGATAGTAGGTTAACCTTATTATCATTTGACGAGGTAGACGCCACTAATAGATAGCAGTGGAGAGTTGGCATCCACAGTACGTCTTTCTTACTGTGCGTCGTAGCTTGAATTAAGTGTTTTCTTAGCTTTGGTTGCCGAGTTACCCCAATAACAGATGGCGCCAAAATTATTTAAAATATTATATTCAACCCTTAAGCTGTGTTGTAAAGTTTCTTATTTTGGGTGCCTATAGCAAAGTTGCAATTGGAGTTCATTATTGTATTGTGTTCATTTTGTTATTGTTGAGTTTCGTTGGTTGTGCATTTGGATTATTTTTTTATTTGAAAATCTTTGAACTTGGATTATATTTCAATTTTAAGGTAAGTGGATATTATTACAATTAATATATATATCACTATTCTCTTAGTTAATATATTCAAATTATAAGAGGCGCTAGATGTATAAATGCTACAGCTTACAATTTCGGAAAAAAACTGTATATTTAGCGAACTACTTACTAAAATGTATTTATATAACAAATAATCACTTCTTCTTTTCAATTTTTTAGAAATGGCTGGAAATAAGTGTGTTTATTTCAAGTGTGGACTAAGTAAGAGATCAGATCCTACAATTAAAATGTACCGATTTTCTGTGAATGACCCTACCAGATGTCAAAAATGGATCATATACTCGGGTGAGTTATTCTTAAGACAATTATTTTTCATAAAGGAATAAAAAATAGTGAATGTGAATAAATGACTGTTTACAAATGCTCAATACTAAACATAAGTAGGTATTTAATTATCGTCAAATAAAAGATAATTCGTCCAATAGTTTTTTCTGATAATGAGTTTGTATTATGGTCGCATTGCATATTATACGAGTGCACATTATGAATGAATTTATCATCCCAACAAATATTGATGTTAGTTATTTATTTTATGATTTACCTATGCATAACTTCCTACAGTGATAAAACAAACAGTCTATTTACAACTATAGAACAAATTCATTATTTTTAAAAAATGTTACGTATAAAAAAGCAATTTATATTTTCAACTATAGTAGTTGGTGTCTTTTTTGTAACGTTATAACCATTTATTTTGTATCGCACTTTAATAGGTTATAATTTCAAAAATATATGACTCATGCTTGATTTACATGTAACAGATTTGTGAATAAAATCATTTTGTTAAATTAATACCAGTAGTAATATAAATATATTTAAATCAACAATGAGCTCAGTTTTAACATTTCTATATTATTTTGTGGTCAATTCAAAAAGTATAAATAGATAATACAATAAATAATATTTTCAATTATTATAACTTTTGGCTCTCCAATGTGAAACCAAGACCGGTCTTGGGTTAGTTGGTACATTTATCGGTAAGGATGAGGCCATTATATAAATATCTTTACACAATGATAAAACTGACAAAATGATTATAAGTAGGTATTTAAGTAGTAGTTGATAGGAGAAATTTTTTTTCTTTATTAGAAAGAGTTTTTTATTTATTGGTCTTTTCCAAATTTTCGCATTGATCCTTAACTTTCAATACAAAGCCAATGAATATAATGTTTATATTAAAATCAGATTATTTAACCTTCCGGAACTGGCGCTCAGATTCTGCACGGCCACTGGCGGCGGACTGTGACTCGCATATGTTTATGACGCACGGAGAATGTTGTATACAATATTCATCAGATTAAAAAAGAATAACGATAAAAAACTTTATTAAACCATAAAATATATAAAATACAAATAAAACATTTTGATTCTGAAAAATTTGAAAACACAAATAAAAATAATTGCATATAAAGTTGAAAATTAATGTAAATTACATTCACTACAAATACAAGCTAAATTTCCTGGCATGAAAAACGCGTAGGTCGGTTTTTCTTTCGGTCACAGTATGCACAACTTCCACGACTATTTTCAGCACTATTTACAGGTTGGAGATTTTGTATTCCAAATATTTCCTTTAGTCTAATCGTTACAGTTTTGAGAATATTGGTCTGTACTTCTCGACTACGAAGATAATTTTCGGCTATTTGAGAAATTAGCATATGCAAAGACTGTCTTCTTGTTATTTTTTGGCCAACGTTTTGTAAATGAAAAAGTACCATTGAATTCACTCCGGCTATATTGAGTAATGGGTAAAAAATTACCATCGGCCATCGTTTCGTATTTCTAGCAGTCATATGATGCGCACCATTTGTCTAGAGTATCTACACCACCCTTGGAATTGTTGTAATCTATAATCACTTCTGGTTTTCCTGTTAATTCGTCAATTTTATCATCTTCATGAAGACTTGATATCAGTAAGACGTTTTTGTTCTTCTTGGGGATATGAGACCAACGTTAAATTTTTATCGTAAGCAAACATACTTTTGAACCTATTGGCCTTTTTGTTGGATTCGAATATTCTAAATGTAACTCTCGCTTCTTTTTTCTAACAGTACCCAAAAATGTGAGAGTGAAATCCGTAAACAGAGTACGGACTAGAGGAATACTGGTAAACCAGTTATCACATGTCACATTCTCTTAGAATGTCTGATTGGTTCAACTAGTCTTTGAACAAGGGCTAAAGGAGAATTGTCCAAAGAGTGAGGTCCATCCGGCTGTTTGTCAACATAAACCTCCATATTGCTCGTATAAAAAGTTTTGGAATCCACCATTGCAAAAATTTTCAAGCCATATTTATTTGGCTTACTGGGAATGTATTGTCGACAATTGGACTTTCCCCGAAACGCTTCTAGTTTTTCATCTCATTTTGAAATTTTGAAACGGCGTGTATGCAGACTTACACTTTTCAACAAAAGAATCGAAGATATCCCTGATTGGAGCCGATTTTCTTTCCAACCGTGTATCTATATCATCAAAACGTAAATGTTGTAGTAGGAAGCTAAACCGAAATAGTGACATTGTAAGGCGGAATCGTCCAACACCAGTTCCATTGTTGTTCCACAACTCTTTGACATTTAGACGACTTGACTTGAGAACTCCTCCCAAATAAAGTAATCACCACATCCGTTCCTTCCGCATTCCTTTCACGGGCATAATTTTGTTGATTTCTCTCGATATATCGGTTTGTACATTCAACAATTTTCGCTTGCATCGTATCATCAAAAAAATATTTTAAAATGTCAACAGCGGTTTTCAAAGTCTTTACAGGTGCTTTAGGGCCTGGTACACGTGTAATCAGATTCTCTGAACGAGTTTTGGTGGAAGCAGGAACTTGTTTAAGCCATTTAGTTCCATCTTTTCCAGTGAAAAAAGGTATCTGTGTATGATATTCTTTCTTAATTATTTCCATTGTTTCCATTTCATCATCTGAAATTTCTTGTTCAGTATCATTTATTTCGTCTGCATCATCTTCGCTCAAACATTCTAGCATTAATTTGTTCAGTTTGTCCTGTCCTTGTTCGTACGAAATTATAGGATACTTGTAAAACATGAAACCTTAGTTATTATAATGATTCAAAATGTGAAAACCGGCCTCTTACCTTTCATGAAGTTGAAAATAACAAGTTTCAAAATATTTATTTGTTACTGGCGGCGGACTCTCAGTCCGAATTCATTTATAGAATTAACACTATAAACTTCAAACTCACAACTGATGTTCTCTAAAACAGTGTCAATGCATTCTATAACGGAAATGATCAAGTAGTAGGGATGTTCGGAAAAAATACGTATAAGAGATGTCTTCGGAGTGACAGTCCACGTGCCAGTGCCAGAAGGTTAAATATCTTTGGAACGTATATACTTATTTGTATATTTTTTATTTATTTGATATGATATTGATGTTCCTCATTTCAGGTAATGCTGTTTTGGCAAACCTAAGCCAGAAATCACTAAGAAATAAGCTGCAGTAAACATTTCACTGAAAATATTAGTCAATCTAAAAGATTGCCTACTACTGCTGTACCATTCCGCTACAAAAATGATGAAGGTTCATAACTGAAAAAATTTCCTCAGTGAAAAGTTGTTCGAGTGGACGTGAAATGAAAAGTAACTGATGTAGTACGCCGAAGTCATTATGTTTCTTTATACCTACAATATGTAAAATATTTATATTTAAATATATTTTTTAATTAAACATTTACAAATTCATACATTTGAAATTTATATAATGAAAAAATATATGTTTTCTTTTTATTGATTTACAGACTTCTCTTATTTTCTTCTCTGTCCTTATTCTTAAATTTATAGCGCTTTATTTAAAATTTACACTCATGCTATAGTAGCGCCTCCCTAACGTAAAGGATTTGATGGACACTTTCTGTAGCACAGAGATGGTTCTGCTTACCTCTATCCTCCAAAACACCAGAGCTTTCTTTTCGTTTTCTTCTGGCCAATGGTCGTTAGCTTTTCCTCCTCTCCAGCCAGGACAGCAAAACCAACCCCACGCAACCTCCACAAACCCAACACTACAGAGGAGTAACTCATAAATCAGGGGCAACTCCTACAAACTTTCCTCGTATAAAAAAAGTTCTCTTATCCTGCTAAAATTTATTCAACGAATCTCTCTCTCTCTATTCAGACGAAAGTGGGTAATTTAATGTTGGTATACATTATGCAGTTTCTATTGACTATGACTGAAAATTCTTTCTTAGGAAGTGGTATTCAGCATCAATTGAAGTAAGTACAATTAAAACTTCATAGTACAAGAGAAGCTAATCCACCCAAACGATACCGATGTTGCCACAGTATGATGAATTCTTTGGCGGGAAATTTGAAATGTGTGTTACTCACAAAAAAAATAGATTGTAGAAAATGCGAAAAAACACTAACCAAAGAGTTGTCACCTCTCAGATTTGTCAACAAAAAAACAATGTGTTTCAGCCAGTACGGGTTTAAAGAGAGCTACTGTGATTCAAGTGAAACAGATTACATATTAAACTAATTATTAAGGTTATATGTATACTCATACAGATTATTACATATTACATATGAAATTAAAATAAATATAAATACTTTCCTAAAATAGAAATGTATATATTATAATTATATACTATACACACACACACACACACACACACATATATATATATATATATATATATATATATATATATATAGTAGTTTTTTATTGGGAACATTGCAAGGAAACACGAAGTGGACTAACTTCAATATATTTTCCGATTGTAGAAGAAAAAAAGAATTTAAAAATAAAATTTTGCTTTCTACATAACTTGAATTGACAAGTTCCTATCTTTTAGAAGAAACTTTTGAGTTACAAGTGGAAATAAATTTGATAAAACATTATTTACTTTAGTTCAGACTTTAGTTAATTGTACTCGATACCACTTTTGTATTTGTATATAAAATGCATTATCTTGTCTTAAAATTGTAAAATGGAAAGATTTACAACGTCTGTATAGGGTCAAATAATGAGAAAATGAAAAAAAAATGTGTATATTCAATCAAGTTCCTAGCACAATAATAAAAAGTAAAAAATTACATTTTCAGCATTGATCTAACATTTCTAATTGAAATTAAATTATAACAACACAATTAAAATTAAGAGTTACTTATATATTATCATTGGATTGTCTTTTTCAATTGTTTCCAGAAGACTTAGCAAAACTTCAATATCATGACTATTATTAACTTTTCCTGGTGATCCAATAAGAATTGCAGGTCTATTATCAATAACTATGCGATACTTATCTTCATCAGAATTAAAACTAACACTTCTCTCTATCTCACTTTTATTTGTAAAAATTATAGCAGCTATTTTATTATGCCTTATTATTACTTTGATTTTCCACGTAGGAGTAGGCAAGTGCATATTTTTAACATCATTGATTAGCTGATGGAATTTATAATTCAATTTACCTTCTGCTGCAGTTTTATAATTTGTAAACTTTAAATAAAACATTCTAGAGCTTTTCACTCTTTTTTCTTTACCATTACTCACAACCATTTTGTTGGATTTAATTTTAGGAGTTTTTGGAAAGAGGTTCACTTTCACTTTAAGCTTGGCTTTTGTATGCACTTTATTATGTGAAGGAATCTGTTTATTGTTTTTATTCACTTTCCAGATTTTTAAATTATTATTTTTATTGGAATGTTTAAATTTTCTTTTTAAACCTTAAAAGGAAACTAAATTTTATCAAGGAAAAATTTAATCCATCAAAGTTGACTCACTTTTCAGATCTTCTTTTAGTAAATTTATTCGTAAGGTCTTATTACTAAAAGCAGTCTCTTTGAGATTATTATTATCAATTGTATATTTTCCTCTTTTCTTAGTAATATTCACTTTTCGTTTTTTAGGATTACTACTTAATTTCGGTTTTTTATCATCGAAAGGAACTTTATTAGTACACTTTCTTCTTAGCCTGTTCTTTCTTCTCAATTTCATATCCTAAAAATTATACATTAATATTGAAAATTTTCATAGATATAAGTTCTTACCGTAACATTGGTAGTTCGTAAAATGGGTTAGACATAATTATTAAATTCCTTGTTTTCAATAAAAAAATTATCAATGATATAAAGATGAATAGAACGTCAAAATGGCGTTTATAAAAATTCCGTTTTGGCCTTTATAGTGTTTCCAAAATAAAGAAGTTTAAAAATTTTGAATTAGCGATAACAACCAAATTTAATTAGTTTAATAGTTTAAACTAACAGAATAAAACACTTGATATTTGGGCACTCAATGTAAATATCAATTAACAATTACACCCTATATAAATGACACAACGCAAGCGCATCTTTACTAGAAATGAAGGTGTGTTCAATGCACATGGTAACGATAGAGGCTTTGGAATAAACCGAGCGTAATATAAACAACCAATCAGAGCAGACTTTTTTATCAGTCTTCATTCTCGGCATTATCAACTTCACTTAAATATATATTTGCAAATTTCCAGATTTTGAAAAATGTCAACGGGGTATGTATCGAGGTGATTGGTCTCTATCTTCCTATGTTTCAAAAGATAATTGGTGATTGGACACTGATATAAAACAAAACTCCAAATTTCAGAAAGTAAAATTGGAAATACTCTCTGTTGTTAAATATTAGAATAAGATGCTTTTAATATTGTTTTACAAGATGTACTTTTGATTTGGGTACCTCTGGAACATTTACGTTATAAAATTAATAATTCCTTTATTTTTAAATGTTTTCTACTACAAAAAGAACTATGTCAACAAATTCAAGATACCTGTTAGGTGTAACCTTGGCATCTCAATTGAAACCTCTATTTTTTCTTTTGCAAACTATATTATATTATTATCAATACAAAAAAAGTAGACTTATCCTATAAGTATCCATTATATGCAATAGTTTTTAATTTTAAAATTGAGGTAATATCATAAAATAAATGGTGTCATGCTGTTTTAATTTATCCACGTCGTTTTTGTCTTGGTGATGGAAATCTTTTGAGTACTCTGAATTATAATTTTGAATATAAGTAACGAATAGATGTTTTCTGTAAATATTTCTCTTTCATTTTGAAAAAGCACCAGAAAAATATGACGTCACAGAAATGAAACGTAAATGACATAACCTCTGCAAAAAGTAATCTTGATTTTGCTATTATCCATTTCCCCACAAAATGTTTATGAAACTTGAAGCTTGAAGGGAAAGGACATAACCTCCAACAATTGTGTAAATAACTATAAATTTAGTGATGTGGTGTTCAAGAGAATGTTCCTACAAGTGATGAACAACTATATTTTTATTAATTTAGGGTAGTAAACGACTTAACTTATTCGATATGGCTGTGAGGAGTTGGATGCTCAGGCATCAGAACAGATACATTAGGTCAAGTAAGTTCATTCTAAAAAAAAGTAATATAATTTTTTAACTTTAACTGTCTTATAGCAAAACATAATAAACAGGAAGACGTGCTAACCCAGTTGCAAAATTTAGGCAAGTATATTAATTATTTCCTCATTAGCAGTTTTGAACAGTTTTTAGAAAATACCAAATATAAGTACTCTTGATCATAGGATAGGGATATTCTTTTATAAAAAATGTATAATTCATATTTTTCCGAATAAGATTATTCATTTTCTTGATTTAACAGTGATAATAAAGAGAAAGTATAATAAAAATAAAAACTGTTTTATAACAATTATCAACTTTGACCTTCCAAAATTATAATTAAATTTCCTTACATTTTGTGGACAAATCTAGAGGCAGTGTATATTTCTCCACTGAAAATTCCTTAAAATTAAGGACTTTGAATCAAACACTCATTTATCAAAATGAGTATTTATTTCTATTCATGTGAAATGTTCATTTCCAAAATAAATAGCTGTTTTTGACTTAATAACAAACTTAAAATATTGCCCTGATTGACAATTCATATTTCTTAGTAAAAAACGGCAGAAAAATCATATTTCACTTTTTTCTATTGTTTTGATACAACCTAAATTCCTATTAATAAAATCTCTACCTACTTAAATATTATATGACTATAGATATTTTATTATATATTTCTTTGTAAACCAACATAACATTTCAATAGGATATGACAACTTTGACTTATTATTGTTTTATTGTTCCCACACTAAGTTTAATAGCTGTACATTGTTAAGGCCCATATAAAAATTGTAAATTTGAAATTACTTCAACACACACACACGCACACACACACACACACATATATATATATATATATATATATATATATATATATATATATATATATATATATATATATATATATATATATTTATCGACTACAAGGTGATCAAGATAGGTAAAGAAGTTATTTACAAATATATTAATCAGATTCAGCTTCACATTTTAAAATCATTATTCATATATATACAGGGTCTTTCATATTTTACACAATATCCTTAGTTTTTTGCTTATTATTTAAAGTAAAATTAATTTCACAACAAATTATTTTCTAATAAAGTACATTTCATTAAGGCCCCAAAGGAAGCTGCACAAAACTTTTAGAAAAAATATGTGACCAAAATGTGAAAGAAGAAGTCAAATTCAATTACTTAAATGCCTTTGTAAAACTGACTTTGAAACATGGAGAGAACTTTGGGTATAGCATTGAAGACATATTGATCTGGTAAGTTCTATTAATTTAAATTTTATGATTTTACACAATTGCATTTTCTTGGTGTTAGATTATACTGCATTATGCAGTAGCTGCTTTCTTTTGTTATCTTTTCCTTTTAGAAACAGTTTAAATTATTCTGTCAATTTTTTATTGTTTAATACATATGTGTTTATTCATAACATTCAAGTGAAAGAATCATGAATATTTGTTCATTTCACTTAAAAATTTAATATCCAATGTACTATAATACATACCTTAGATGTAGATTAAAAATCATCCCCTTTCTAATAAAATTGTTTTTTGTGACCCCTTACGGAATTTTAATTTCATATACGATATATTATCAGTTTATTTGAAAAAATATTTAAAACAATTCACAAGCAAATATATATACTCCATACTTACCTTGTTTAAGAAGTAGAATTGATGAATAAATTTACCTAAAATGCCACATATATTCTGTTTCAGTCTCAGGGTACCTCTTACTCACCCATCTGCTCAAATACGAACAGCTGGTTTAAGGTGTATACGACATGTGCTTAAAACAGAAGCAGATATTGTACAGTTGAATAAGTTATTAATACCTTATTTATTAACAAGGTAAATATTACAAGAACATATCAACTTATAATCTAATGATAAAATCACTTTTCTGCATTGAAAAGTATCTTTATATCTGATTTCAACAATCATTAATTCTATATTAAGGGATTTTATTTTTTAATTTATGAAAACAATCAATCTCTTATTATGCCTGCTCAAAAATTGATATAAAGGCTTCATCACTTATTGATAATGATTTACTATTTTTGTAAAAAAAATCAGAGGATAAGTTTAGTATGTTTTCTATTAGTTCATATTAAAAAACATATATCAAGAATTTCATTGACTTCTAATATAGTGTAATCTTGCTATTGACTAATATATTTTTTTATTATAATCTTTCAGATCATTAGATTTGATTTTAAGAAATGATTTAGAAAGAGTAGAAGCAATGAAACTAATAAGAAAAATGATGATAATCTCTTCTTCAAATTTGGATGTATCATTGGCTCGATGTTTGGTTTCTTTAGCTTATGAAGGTGCTGAAGCTAAAGATAGAATGCTTCGAGTGTGTATGGCCACATTATCAGAATTAGGTGGGGGAATTTAATTGCTAGTGATAATATAATAGTAGTATAATTGATAAATTATATTAGGTGTTGTAGTGAACCCTAAAAGTAGAGCGAGTTAATTCTATTTACACTGTTTGGAAAATCTTAGTTAAAAATTTGGAGTTATAGATGTTACTGTGTGGTCGAAGTAATATTAAAATTCTTAATACTGCTCAACAACTATCTCATTTTTAGGAGTCCTAAATTCAAAATTATTTATTGCATCAGGCGGAGTGACAGCAATATCTAGAAATTTATTGGAATGCCAAAATCCTAAAATAGCAGAATCTCTTTGCGGCGTTTTGCTTTTACTTTTAGATAAGCCTTCGACTAGAAATTTTGCAGCCGTTGATTTACATAGTACAGCAGCACCATTTTGCGATTTTCACTATAAACATGGTTCCAAAGATAAAAATAAGTAAGTGAAAGTTATTGATATTTATTCATCAAATTTTTGAAGTAAGAGCAGTAATAAAACACAGTGCACATAAAAAACTTTCTCTAGTTAGGAAAGAAAAAAAATATAAGCACCTGGTATTTTGTGTATGAAAGATATCATCCTCAATTTGTTTCTCATATTTTATTTGATGAAAAGCTAGTTAATTAAATTTTCACAATATCATGTGTGGTTAAGTTGTAGATGTAGATTAGGGGTTGAGTTGCACTATAAATTGTGCCCTCAATCAAAGCTGTTTTTGACATCTTCAGTTTGATTCCCAACTACAGAGTTCTGAAGAACCCTTAATATCTTTTTGACCAAAGTATTCGTCATTTTCTTTACTTAATCTCAACAGCTGCTTCCTCAGGCGACAGTACCATGTAAGGAAGTTTGGGATTAGGTACAGATAGGTTTCAGTGACATCCAAATACTTTTTGGATTCAGCAGTCTCTAGGAACTGGAGAGTGGTCGAACCCCGAGTACTTTTCTTTCTCTCCTAAATCTATTTCTTATATGAGCATTTTCCTACACAAAGGAAGAGGTTTGGCTTAATAAAAGGATAATATTACTTCTTTTTCGTGTATTGGCATATCCTCTCTTATGATTTCTGTATAACCAGGAACTCACATTAAAAGGACTATTATTCATGCCTATTTCATCAATTCCATGTCAGCTTTGACTTATGACATGGGAGCCGAGTACTTTGATAGACGCTTGACTATCAGATTCAATCAATAAGTCACAATTTCTTTCCAGGCTTATTTTGATAGCAAGTATGCTATTTAGTGGTATTTCTTTTGAGAGTTTGGGTAGTTCAATAGTTAGTAACTTGATTATAAGTGCATCTTAAAAATTGTGTTCATATTTTTAAGGGGATTCTGTAAATTGTTGTTCTATATTTAGTGGATGTAAAAGAGAATGAAAAATAGTCTACAGAAAAAAATGTTCAAATTTCATTATAATCATTAAATCACATGGCTCATTTTTTTATTTTAGGAGAGATGAACGAGAACTTAGACTTAATTGTGCTCGGTTATCATTATTAACTATGTTGAGAAGTTGGTCTGGTATTTTGCATTTTTGTAGCCCTTTAGATAAGGGTGGCTTCAAGGCAATAGTTGATGTTCTTTATTTACAGCAACTCGAAGTTAGAGTAAGTATCTATTATTATCTATTTAACTTTTGTATAATAACAAATTATACATATTTTCTTTAGAATATCAGCTTAAAACCAATTACTTTATTTACTATTATCTTCGAGGTGTTTAGTTTGCTTTATCTTACTTAATTATTCAATCATATCTCCCCTTCGCACAACTTTTATTGTCTTATTTATTCAAAAAATGTCTTTTTAGTGTTGCCGAATGTTATTTCTCTTTTAGCTGCTTTCTTTGTTTTGTTGTTGAACATCTATATTTTGACATCCATACATTTTTCTTGATCTGCTCTTCATTTTTAATCAAGAAATTTGTAGATGACCATCACCAATTTACATCCCATAATTGAATTTAAATGGTTTGCCCACCTGCCAAGTTACATTACTATAAAGATTTGAACCATTGCAGTAAAATAATAATTATAATAATAAATGTGTACACAATACAATTTAGAAAGTATACAATATACGCACATCATGAAACAGGAGTGGCAACATATATATTATTCTTCCACCTAACCATTTCCAGCTGCTTAACTATGCAAAAGAACTTTATACAGTCTCAACTATAAATTTATTAAATAATTACAATAACTCAAAAGCCTACTAAAAAAAATTGCTCTGTATTTAGATTTAAAAGAATTTATACCACACAATTTAAGGTCCTCGTGGAAAGCTTATAAACTTTGACAGGTAAATACGTGAAACTTCTTTGAAGAAGTGCATATTTATGCTGAGGCATAGTTAACAGATTTTTATGCCTCACATATAAGTTAGTATTTTTGCACAAAAAACAAGTTTTTCCCTTACATAAACAGGTTTTGAATGTTTCAACACTTTCTTAAGAAGACACATAAAATGAATGTTTAAATCCCCCATATAGGTAGAATTTCTGGCAAGAAACTGTCTAGAGCTTGCACACAGTTAATAATATTGTTTTTGGTACGGTAAATTAAACTAACTTTTAAAGAGATCTGGTAATTCACTTTGACCTTCATTCATATTATTATTATATATTTTCAAACCCATCCACTTTTTCTTCTATGTACAATCTCTCGCACAGGTGATTAATATACAATCCAACACCAGCCAATATGGTCACACTGATGAAATGTATATCCCAGCATCAAAAGCATAAGGTAATATAGCATTATTTAGCCAAGTTTCTGTAACTCCAATAATATCAAAATTATTTGTCTCTACAATATTTACAAAATTGTCAAAACCAGTAAAAATAGATCTCATATTGGTATGAGCGATTTTAAATAAACCAGAATTTGAATTATACTTATTTTCAACACTTAAATTGAAAGACGTAGTCTGACTGGAAAAAAATCAACTTCTATGTACCACGACTTGATTAATTTGTCCAGTTGGTGATTCAGAATGTTGTGATTTGGAATTTGTAATGCTCAAAAAGTGTTAATTGCTAACAATTGTTGAGCACAATGTTCTAAAAAGTTTTGGATTCGCACAATTTTATTGAGATTTAATATGAGCTCATTTTATTTTGCCTTTTTTTTTTCAGAAATCAGTATTAGATCTCTTGTACGAACTGCTGGGTCTGTCCCAACCGGAGTGGTCTGATGAATTATCTGTGGCACTAAGTGCAGTTGATCCATGTGAACCACAAGCTTCTTGGAGGCTAAGCGAGGGTTTTGTAGTGGCAGAAGGGCGATCGGTTCTACCTCATTTGGCCAAAACAACCCCTAGTACAACTGATATGCATTTGGCTCTTTTGTTATACTGTTTTTTAGAAAATGGCCTTTTGGCAGCTTTGACAGAAGTAATAGCCACTAGTGACACATTTATATGTGTTAGAGCTTCTATTTTATTAGGTAAGTTGGAGATTTTTGTATCAATGATTCAGCTAATTGACAAATACTACACTCTACTTGAATAAACATTGTAATAATCTAATAAGATTGGAATCTTCAATCGTTATATTCCTCCTTTCCATTTCAACACATTTGAATAATAACTAAATGAGTAAATTATCACTTTTTTGTTTTGCTCATTTGTTGAAATTTCCCATGATGTCACTAGAATTTTGTTCTCCAGGTGATTTTATTGAGTCTAAAATATTATAGATAGAATATTGAAGTTAATTAAATGGAATTAGTTAGAGAAATTGTCTTGTTTTCTCTAATTATATCAGTTTCTATGAAAAATTTTATTAGTAACCAGAATATCATTTAATTAGGTGAACTTTTGAGGCTTATTCAAGTACTATTACCTCCTGGATGTTGTAATGTTTCTCCTTCTCTTCCATCTTTATTAGAATATGCAACGAAAAGTAAACCCCAAGCTATTGCTGCAATTACTGCTCTACAGCAACTTCATATGTAAGTAATTTTTTTATTTATATTATAATAAATATATAAAAGTTACATTTTCTTAAACCATAGTTTATGCAAAGAATTTTTTATATTAGGTATATAATATAAAACACATTGGCAATTTCTTGTAAATTTGGAGAATTATTTATGAAAAATTTCATTTTTTCCTAACCAGCCAAAGAGGGAAATACTACGATGGATTGGTTCCACTGCCGGATGGACATCACAGATAGCCCCAGTCACCGCGTCATTGAAATCCAACAGCTGTTCGTCTGTGAAGCCGGTTTCGGATTGTCCTGTTTGACTGACTGTGGGGGTAGTTTTATTGCATTTAGAGACAACTCGTTGTTTAATGGGCGTAGAGCCAAGGACTCTTGGCCTCTTAACAGGCTTTACTTGCACCTCCGGGCTGAAACCGGGTGGAGGAGAGTTGGAGGTTGAGGCAACCTTAGGATCCAGGTTCGTTAATCCCTGAGCTGTCTTCCTTCTTCGTCCCTGTTTGCTAACAGCTCTCAGGTGGAAGATGAGGGTTTGTCAAGGTCCTTGTTTTTGCAGAGCCCTTGGAATTTTGCCAGGTTTCCCGCAGGTACTATTCATGACACCTGATTAAGGCTCTGGTACCATTCATCTCTCAGCATAATTGTTTCCACCTTGGATTAAGCCCATAAAAATGAAACGTCCTTTGAACCTCTTTTTGCAGATATACTAATCAATTATGTATGAAGAAGTAGAAATGTAGAAAAATTCCATTAGATTGATAACTCTACCATTAATTTAACTGTTACTCCACAATCTTACACGTTTTTAAGGATTTTGGCTTTTAATCTTTAATTAAATATTTTTTAAATTTTTACGGATTTGAAATAGCTCCCAGTGAAAATTTTTTTAGTAGAATTATTTATTTTGAATGCAGAAATTTTTCGCATCATATATTTCTTAAATAATTATTTCGTAATAAGCCTTGTGTAAAAACACTAATAAAAATATTTTTTACAGGTTAATGAAACGCAGACCGGCGTCTTACAGTCTTCACCTAGATTATATTATAAGGAATAGTGTTCACAAGAGAAACGAACCAAAACAAAACAAACCTTTGAAGAGTAGGCATGGAAGTAGTTTACAAAGAAAAATTCATCAGGTATATAATACATTTATACATTAACGGCTTATCCCCAAACATAACAAATTACTTGAGTAACAGATTAGATGCAAGAAAAAATAACTAGGATTCTGTGATTGATCATTGATTGATATTGTACCAAAGTATTAAAAAAAATTCAAAATATTTTTTAATTAGAAACATCGAATTTTTTTAACTTTTTTTACAGTTGGTTCTTAAAGATGGCGATGATCCAGTACGAGACACAGGAGTGTTATTAAGCAACGATGCTTTTACGTGGGACTGGAACTTGATCAATATCTTATTAAGGGTAAGAAATTTCAAGTAATTTTGAAAACTCTTTCTATATTCTATTTCACATAATTTTAAACTTACTAGAAACACTTGATAAATTTACTTTTTAGGGCGAAAATAATTCAAGGATAAATTTAAATGACCCCTCGCATCGTACATTTATTAAAAAATTGATCGAGTTTTACACGCCTTCCAAAAACAAATATTCTCATATGGATTTAGGAACGTCAAGAACTTCGGTCACATATACTACAGCGGGAATAGAACTCATTAACTTTTTAGTGGAACTAAGAGACTTGGATTATAACGGCCTTAAACCACTCAATTTGATTGTAGACCTATTTAAGGATATTTTAAGCAATATCAATGCGATAATGACGAGCAAGAGCGTCCATGATTGTCTGTTTAGTCCTCAGCATATGGTGAATACACACTGCCAAAGCTATTTTCTCTTCATTGGACAGTTTTCAAGGACAGAAGTAGGAATTAAAGTATTAGAAAATATAAATTTATTCAAAAAGTGAGTTTTAGAAAAGTTTGTTTTATTATATAAAATTGAACAATCTTTCAATGTTTTTAAACACTTGTCAAATTACAATGAACAAAATCAGTTTTTTTCTATTTATTACATGAAAAGTACTCTTTATGTCAATAATATTTTTTAAAGGTTCTTAATACTTATACAAGTGTAAAAGTGGTTATTCTATGAAAAAATATGCACGACGCAATCAACTTCTCCAAAGGAGATGTAATACAATGTTCGTCGTGACATATGGCCACGGAAATAGTTGTTTCTTTTTCTTAGAAGGACTATCAGACATTTGTTTTGCAATTCTTATTTCAGAAACAAAATCAAGGTGATGGTAAAAACTTAAAAAAAATCATATTGGATATACGTCTATTTAACTAATATATCTTTTTTCAGTTTGAAAGAGCTAGCTACAACAACCAACCATGATTGCTACGTCAAACTGATCATTTCTTCACTGGAATACATTTTTCCCGGTCCATCACGAGATATTTTAGAAGCTGTTATTATTTGCAATCAAGAAGCTTCTCGTCTTTATGCGACCCAATTCCTTCTCGTATTACTACGAGCTGGTAATCCGTTGTTTTCTTCCTGGGCTATCCAACTTCTAGTTAATCGATTGTATGATAAATCGCCAGCAATTTTTCTCTCGGCTTTAGCAACCTTGCATGAAGCTTGTGAGTTACCAGAATGTTTGGATGCTCTAATAGAAATTAATCCCAATTTAGGAAAGTTGGGAGAAAAAGGTACTTTGTTGTTTGTTAGATTCCTATCTTTGGAAAATGGCTTTAATAAATTAAAGAAGGAAAGGATCACTGCAGAGATTGAAAAATGGGATGAAACATTTAATTTTAGGTGTGTACAAACTCATGTATTTTCTATTCGAATCAAGTTGTCATTTTAAAATGGACTCTGCTGTTAACAAATACTAAAGATGTATCTTTCAATATATGGTATAATTATGCATTCAGATTTCAGCAAACACTCCTTAAAGAATTGAATTACAGGAGATCAACATTGAATTGTTCAAAAGTTGTGTGTAGAAAAATTACACATCAAACTAAGTGCTTAACATTCAAAAATCTTCTTGTAGAACAGTTTAAATAGAAGATAAAAGTATTCTTATTATTAAATACTATCTGAAAATAAAATTAGGACAGCTAATTTATGTACAAAAAATTTAATTATATCATATTTCAGATTTATTATCTTCATACAATAATTAGCAATGTTTTAGGTATGTGAAAGTGGTTGAAGGGGATATTTCTGATACATTAACTCTTCATCAACGCAATGATGATGGGAAATACGATAAAAGATCTGGTTCTTTAAGAAATACCAGCCGAAGAGATGTTTTTCTTCCTCCTCATCTGTATGGGCAGCTAGTACAACATGTACAAGGATTTGATTTTTTGATTAGTCATGGAAAAACTACCTATTTAATAGAAGTAAGTTTCGATCATTATTTCATTATGTAAATATCAATTCTAAAGTTATATCATGAACGTTATTAATCATTATTATTATAAATCTATCATTAACTATGTGAATCAAATACATATATATATATATATATATATATATATATATATATATATATATATATATATATATATATATATATATATATATATATATATGGAGTATCTCTGGGATCTATTAGTCAAAAGTTACAGTCACCAGGTGTTCCTTTTTCAAGAAGACTTGGTCTGTTGAAGGTTTAATAGGTTTAAATTCTAAAAATTTCCGTTAATTGTCGGGATATAACATTAGATTTTCATCATAGTCTCTTACCGAGTCTGTGATGTTTGATATCATCAAATATCATATTTATCTTGTATGTAGTAGCATGAAATCAATATTGGCAGATTATTTTTCCTTTTTTATCAAATACTGATATGAGACCTCTTCTTCCTGGTTTCTTCTAGGGTTGCTTCTATAAACGGAGTCACCGTTTTTTTGTTAAGAATACAACTTCCACAAGTAACTTGGGAAATTGGGGTCATATACTGCTCAGTCTGAATACGTATAAATGAAGGCTGCCTGGTATCTGGACACCAGTACTTATTGATCCCAGGAACAAACGTGTATATTGTTGAGCTGCCTTTAGCTTCACTACTTATCCTCAATCTTATTGTTATGAATTATTTCCTTTTTAAATATATGATGTTCAGAGTTAATTGTGCCTGTGTAGGTAATTAGTATTTGCTATGGATGAATACTCTAATGTTATTTGTTATATCATCTTATATGATTGCTGGCAACGTCTATACTTTTCCAACGCAATATGTATCTAATCTAGTTTTTAGGAAATAATGGTCTAAGAGCTACTTATTCTACCACACCAAGCATTTTTCAAGCAGAAATTTATGCAATTGAAAAATGTGTACAGTTCAATCTAGAGAGGAACTATCACAAATAGGAGATTATCATCCTGTCCGATAGAAAAATTAAATGAGCTAGGCAAAAAAATAAAGCAGCCCTACAATGAATTCCAAGACATACCAGACCGAAGAGAAATGAAATAGCTGATAAGCGGGGGTCGACAAGCCCTTCATGGACCTGAAACCTTCTGTTTTATTAGGTAGATAGGAGCAAAACATTTACCAGAGGCTTAGACAGGCAAAGACTTTCCTGAAAAACTAACTAGAGACGATCTGATTAATGTATTACTCTAAGTAGGAACAATCTACGAATACTAACAGGAAGCACTGTCGTCTCAATAAACACCTGAAGACGCTAGACTTAGCAGTTTAAGTTGCACATAGGACGAAACTTCCATCCACATTCTTTCGAAGTGTGAAACACTACATAACTACAGAACATTACATCTAGGAGCGTATGAAATTGAAGGCGAAGATCTCTAGCAGCTACAGCTATCCCACCTTCTTAAAAAAGGTGGATTAACAGATCAGCTCTTAACACTGGGTTCCCCATTATCACAGCAAGAGAGGCGCACACAATTGATTGTTTGGGTCGCAGTGTATATGATACATCTACATACATACTTATTCACGTTTGTACAATATTTAAGGGGGAATAATTTTATTGAACTGAAAACAATTGGTTTGTACTACTTGTTTATTGTTCTAGGTTATTAAAAAAGCTAAATGTTCTACTGATGAGGAAATTTTACAATTGAAAGCTGCTATTTGGGCATTGGGCCACATGGGAACATCTAACCGAGGCTACGATTATCTTACGAATTTTGGAGTTATTGATATTATTACAGGATTTGCGAAATGGTCTCCAGTATATTCTGTACGAGCTACTGCCTTTTATGTTTTAGGACTTTTAGGTAAAAGTTTGGCATATTAACTTGTTGATTTTCTTTTCTAAACATATACATATTGTTTATAAAAGACATATGCTCTTGGGGTCGCTATGAATACAGATATAAAATTGGAAAACTGAATCCTCAGTGTAAAACATGTGGATCCAAAGGCAAGCTTAATCAAAGATCTAAACCCCTAAGCATGGTCAGAGACATCGAGCTTCCTTAGGCTACAAAAAAATCTCAAAAAATGAGCTTCACTGTGGGATAGTACAACCCCCAATTGAGATGGATTTTGATTTACTCCATAAACAACTTTAGATATTATATTAAATGCCCTTTTTATCTATTTTCAAGGTGCCACTAGACTACAATTTCACTTTCTATATTTTAATATAATAGCGATGGTATAGTTCTTGTGTTGCTTTACGTATTTAGGTACAACTCCTCTGGGAGCTAGTGATCTAAGTAGAAAAGGATGGCTTTGTACTAGACATGATAGGCACGACAATTGGCCCATAATTAGGGAAGAAATTGAAGATTGGTATCCGGTCAGAAATCCAAGTGAGTCCACTTCAGAAGATGTGATTTCTTATCCTTTTGCAAGAGAGTTTGAAATAGTTCATGAAGATGAGGATTTTCCAGACGAAATTCATGACTTCTTAAGATCTCCTTCTTCGCCTGGTAAGAACGCAGTTTTTTTATGCATTCATATTGCCGAAATCTATTGGAAATGTGCTAGCTCTGTTAAAATTATATTTGCTCATCTCTCTTCCACTATTTCTAATTCAAAAATACATGACACAATTTTAAGAGTAGAATCTTCAATTGAAATATAGACAGAAGAGAAAAATGTAATGATTCATTTAAGAGTTACTTTCATTTCCACTTTCGAAAGGTTCTTTTGATATAAAATACATAAAACCTAATGAGAGCTTTTATGTACTATATATTACTAATATCGTCATCTTATTTTTTTTATTCCGGTAGAAGATAGAAGAATTAAACAATCAACACTGCCAGGAAGTAAGAAACCTCAAAATTCATTTCACATAAGATCATTCTCAGAATCGAAAACATTTGAGGCTAATAATGGTTTTTATGAAGATATTCGTCCACCGTCTGTACCATTTATTACAACTGGAAGGTTAAGAAACAGTTCCATGACAGAATCAACTACATCTGGTGTTAGTTCGTGTGATTCATTATTAAACAAACCCGGAGTTTGGTACGTATAGTGATGTAATTGCCATCAAATGAAATTTAAGTCTAATCGCAATATGTCTTTATCATGGAAATTGTTCCTAAAAATTGTGTGAATATTAAGTTTATTTGTTTTATTGTTACTTTAAGTTTCCAATAAAATGTGTATTACTTTAAAACTTAATTAAAACATGAAATCATGCTAAGTTAATCGCAGTTCTCAGTATAATGAAATGCTTAAATCTTTTCTTGTTACAAGGTTTCTTGAACCAAACTAAGGCACGCCATAGATAGAGAGAATTGTGATTTTTGTTCTATCATTGGAAGCCATCTTAACAGATTTTCACATGTGCATAATATGTAAGCTGAAGTTGTCTGTCCTAATTTTTGGTAAAACATAAATTGTTTGTTAGCTGATATTGTGGCATGTACAATATATATTTCCTGTTAGTCAAGAACATTTCTTTTCCAATTTCATAGATAGTTCTCTAGATGTCTTTTAAACCAAGTATTGCTATATGTTCTTCACAGTGGTGTAGCTATACTATTGTTTTTGCCTCCCAGTAACTCGGCCCAAATATCCTCATTTATTTTCATTAGCTCCATGCTCTTATTGAACTTTGTTGTACTTAAAAAAATCTTCCAATGTTGACTGATTTAAATGTGAAAGTACAGATTCCGATGGTACGCCTGCTATAATTTGCTTTTAGGGTGCTGGCTTATATGGCTGCTTCAATGGCTTTGATTTCGACGCAATAACCATATACCCATGTTTCATCACTATTTGGGCAAATCTGGATCGTCGTTAACGTTATTTTAAAGTTTCTGAGGACTTCTAAACTTCTGATTAATGTTTCTTAATTTCAATACAAATTTTGTCAATTTGGCGATTTTCCATAACATTTTTTTTCACTGCTCCAATGTTTTTATGGATTGTTGAGTGCTGGGGCGTCCACGCCAGTATCGTCAATAAATTTTGACTTTTTTGAAGAAGTGTGTACCACCACTTATAAAAAAATTTTGGCTGTGGTTATTAATTTACAGTACTGAAGGAAATGTTGAGTACTATTATCACTCATTCGTTTTAGGTCACAAAAGAATAAAATTTTTCTCAAACAATTTTCGGAGCATATCAATAAATAGATACTAACTAATGCTTTAGTACTGAGCATCAAAAGAAAATGAAAAAGGTAAAGTATTATGGTAATTGTCGAATATTGGACATACCTATATTTCTCAGAAATGTCTGCACAATGTAATGGAAAATATGGGTGAAAAAAAATTGTAAAACAGAAAAATACTGTATGGGAGGAATTGACCACCATTATTATGCCAGTTATTTATTTGAGAAAAATCACACACTGAAATCCGTTAAAAAAAATTATTTATTTGATTTTTTGACATCACACGACATACTTTCAAAATATTTTAATATGATCAAAAAACACCTGTAATGAATAAAACCATTCATGGAATAATGAAAAAGCTTGCATTTATTTATAAACTAAAAACAGAAATGCTCCATGTGCATCAAAATGATTAAGAGTTGTATCTATGAATAATTTAAATTGTTGAATGTTTTGATCCTGTTATAGCAATTATTATTTATACAAGGTGTTTCAGAAAAGGTAACTCAGTTTTTAAGATAGGTAGAAAACTAAAAATTAATTGAGGTTTGTTTGGTCATCCGTATTCAAAATAAATTCATACACATTTTTTACAATTATTCCGAAGCTACTGAGAAAACACTGTAACGAAATATGAAGTAATAAACAATGCTGTTATAAAATCATGATAGTCATTAATAACAATTAATTAATATGCCTTATGGCAATCAAACATTTTTTTTTCGCGTAAATGAAACTTCATCGATAAAACATACTAAGTTTGCCATGGAAAACTGTCATTTATTGACAGTTGTGACTTTAAAGCCATAATAATTAGATTGTTGCAAAGTTTTTATTTGCAGCTGCAGGGTTATGCAGAGAAGTTTCATAGATGAAACTTACCAAGTAAAAAAACATTTCGAGTTAATCAACGACGTTGTCGAGAAACTTGTAAAGTGATGTAATAACATGAATTCTGGTGCATGACAAGGTATGTTCAACTCCCACAATGCATACTACTTCATTAAAGTTTGTGCAGCAACTTTAGGTAAAAAATTGATAAGTTATCACATTCTACATGGAAATTAGAACTCTGATATGTACTTGAATTTTTTAAACAATTACGTATACAAGTTATTTAAAGAATTAATGCTAAACTGGATAAGATATCTAAGGATGGAGCTTCATCGCACTTTAATAGAAAGTGTCATAACTGGTTGAGTAACCATTTTTTGGATTCGTAGAGGGGCAGAAGCCCCGAGTTATTGGTCTCCTCGGTCATGCGATTTTAATCCTTTTTCATATTTTGAGGTAAATTCAAAAAGAGCTAGACTAGTGAATTCATGAAATCGGAGTACGATTCAAACACTTATTCTAATTAAAATTAATTTCATGTTCTTAGTCTTTATGTTAATTTTCTTATTGTGTTCTATTTAATAAATAACTTTCTCATTACTTTATACCAGCATAATTTCAAATCAAAATATTCCGAATCATGAATATCTTTTTTGGTGTAAAATTGAATAATGTTTAAGTTTACTTAAAATCTTGATGAACAAATATAACCTTAAAAAATTTATGTTGGTATGAACCATGTAACTAGCGTATATTTGTATAAAATTTCATTGCAAAGTTGTCAGTAATTTCGGCAAAATCGTAAAAAATGTGGACACATTTTTTTCTTCAACCTTTATATTGAATACGGATGATGTTACCAATTTGATCAGAAATTTTAGGTTGTTTAAAAAGTCAATAAAAAAACTCTTCGAATCTGTTTTGTTTTTTGATAAGGTTTAGTCTTGAAAAAGCTGCTTTTGAGTTGAAATTATATGTGCTTGCCTTTACTGTATTGATTTTTTCATTTTTCAATTAAAATATTTGAGGTACATTAGAAGGAAATAACTTTTATAGGTTTGACTAATGAAAATGTATTTCTTTTTCAGTGGTAATTACGTGAAAACTCTAAGTCCCATTCCAAGTTCCTCTAGTTTAAGTACATTACAATTACCGCCCAGATTCAAAAGAACTTCGCAAAGAATGTCTTCTACAAGTAAGTCACATAGTATTTATACAAGTGCATTCTGAATCCTATAACAGCAGGTATTGTGAGAGAGAAATCATGTTCAGAATAAATATCACCAAAGATTTCAACTAAGGTGTTTATGTTTATTTGACCTATAACACTGACAGGTTCAAATATCCCAATTAGAATTTTAATAAAAAGAAAATTTTTTGTATAACAATAAGGGTTAGACTTGTTTTGACAAATAATTTCCCATTTAAAATTAGGCAACATAGCACGAATGTAACCCAGATAGAGATACAACCTCTTATGTGTAAATTATCTCACCACTTCTGATGGGAACCATTAGGATCTGTAAATCATATAGTTAATTAATTCAAAGTGTCCCTTGGGTATTTGAAGTTCCATTAACGCATCAAATTACTTACTTTTATTTTGTATTGATGTAATTCTGCACGTCCTTAAATGTCCATTTTTGTAATTAATGATAGTTTTTGTGTAGGATAGGATTTGGTATTTAAGGCGTCTTATAAGCGGATACGGGATTCTTAATAGTTTGACATTCGTCGAGTACGATTGTCGGATTATTGAAACCAAGTTTAATTAATTATTTTCTTGCTTAATAAATAGTTTTTTCCAAAGTAGTGAATTGAGTACGTTAACCAACCAACATGATGAGACGGTTGTTGGTTAGAGATTAGGAATTAAAATTTTGGTTATTAAGTAACAAAGTACTTTTAATATGAAGAATATGGTCAACCATCAGTGGTTAGCCCGAAACTACATTACAAGACTTGAACCGATTGGAGCCTATTTTGGTCTTAAGTGAGTTATAAAATAGTCTTCACGTAGAAGCATGAGCAAGAAATTTAATTCGACTACTTGACTTTACTTTAGATCTACAATTCATGTGAAAAAAGAAACAAATGAGTATCGAAAAACTTTAAGGAAAATTTGCATTAATCTCAACAACAAACTCCTCCAATACTAAATTTTTCCACAACTGGAATTTACTAATAAGGAAGACTATGAAATCCTTTAGAAATGCAATACCACTGGTGTATCCATAATAAAAATCTTTTCATAAACCTGTTACTGGAGTATATAGACAGAGTACAAAAAGTTACAACAGAAAAGATTTCAACTGGAGAGCATCGAGTCTGTTAGTTTCCTTGATAACTCCACAAATCAAAATCGAAACAATTATGAATTTTTTTATTCATAATTGAATAATAAGTTACTTAGAATCTCTTTATTCCTCAGACTTTTTAATTTTTTTTACATCCAAGGATAACTCTTGGGTGTTAGGTGTATTCTTACAACAATTATCAATTTTAGGTACCACAAATTCTGATGTTTCTACATCATCTTTAACTGGTAGTGCATCAAATGAATTAAGTATTCAAAACCTTATTGGGTATACCACGTTAAAATGTATAAGACAAATGGAAACCCTAAACTATGACAAATCCAATTATGACGATAATGATTTTTTCAAGCAAACGTCTCAATCAAGGTAATTATTCCATTTGTGATAATGAAATATATAATTTCTAGATTCAATATTTTTAGACCGAGGAGTTCGTTAATTGATGATTTTTATCTTATGGAATCTAGTTTCACTTCAGTATTCAGTGTTCCTAATTTTGAAATTGAAACAGGACCATCCCATGATGATAAACGATATATGGGGATTTGCCTTCCTAAATATTTATTGGAAATTTTTCCTAGTCAAGAAGAAATTAACAGAAGGCCTTATATTTTCCAAGATCCGATGCGACAAAATTCAGATGTGGAAAAAGTGTGGCAACATTCAAAAAAGCATTGTTTTGTTTGTAGTCAATCAGGGACTCACGACAATGCTGTAGAATTCATTAGAGGTCTGTTTTTTTAATCTTATTTCAGCAATAGCTAACGTAATATTCAAAAAATATGACCCACATTACTTGAATTGTATACTCCTTTAAGAAAGAGTTTTAAAAGCAGGAAACCAGAAAAGAAACACTCTGGCAGTGCATTCTTGGACTGGATCATGAAAGTTCTTTCCAAACATTGATACCACTATATTCAAAAGTATTTGAATCTCAGTTAAAACAAGTTACACTTTTTCACATAACTCTCTTGCCTCAAAGAGCACCTGATGAGATTAACTTTTGCAAAACCTCACTGGTAAATAATGCGAAGAGCATACATTAAAAATGCTTTACACAAGCACAAGAAATTTGTAGGAGCATAACTCCTTTGAGTTAGCACAGATACTAGAGTTAAATAGAATGAGAATAATAGTTTACGTATCAAGACAGCTCTGAAAAGGGTCACAATAAACTTTAATAGTTAAAGTACAATGTTGTCTTACATCTACATACATAATTTTAAAATTTGCAGAAAATCTTGACTTTGCCGACCAAATAATGCTTGACGAGTTTACAAATAATTTCCAATTTCAAGCATCCAGTAAATAGAAAAAGTGTGATTTTTTTATGATACAGTAAAATTTATAAATTTTATATATATATATATATATATATATATATATATATATATATATATATATATATATAAATTTATAAATGAAAACAATAAATATAAAAGACGAACTACCATGTGATAAAATAGAAGGATAAATAACTTCAAAAAACAAATTTTTTCAAAGTATTCCTAATATAATCTCTCTTCAAAGTGCTAGGAAAGAATAATTTGTTTATTACATCGATCACTTCAAAAATCGAAGGAAACATACGAAGTAGAAATTTATCCTGTATATAATATATATAACAAATAGTTCTAATTTAAAAAATTGTGTTGTGGAATAAGTGTATAAAACTAGAAATCTTTTGAATTGAAAGTATGAACTATCCAATTAATGTTTTAATAATTTAGTCTCTTTTCAAACAAGAATCAACATAATTTTAGTTCTTTATACACATTAGTTTTTCCACTATCCTCAGAGTTTGTTATCCAACCATTCAATAGAACATTGTCCATGTAGTGCTACATATTACATTATAATTGGTACAATTTGTATGATGCTAACCTATTTTTTATTGAATATTTTAGATCCGGCGAAATTGGAAATCCTTCAAAACGTTGAACGTTTAGCGAATCCTATCTCCAACAAATACGTCAAATCTCACCTGATTCGATATAAACAGAGAGATCCTGAAGCTTTTAAAGATATTTGCGTTTATTCTGAAGTTTGTAAAATTATATCGGAGAATGTTTACAGGGCACCAACAAGAAGAGTCTTACATGAATTGTTTTTAGACATTAATTTTCAATGTTTGTATGAAACATCGCAGGATGTATTGAGCAGTGATAGTAAAGTGAGCTTATGTAATTTTTCATCCAATCTATAATAAGTAGCCACTGTAATAAGACATAAATCAATCAAACAAATATTTTTGCAAGCTGAAATTTAATGTAAAACAAGAAAATAGGGGAATATTGAGATGTAAAATTGTTAAGCAAGAAATCTAATGGAAATATCGTTTGAATTAAAATTAAAAAAAATATATATTTATGTATATGGACTATCTATTCATTGAAAAGGATTAACTTTATTAACCCTATTTATACATCTGATAAGTACTCGATGCTGTGGCATTGATATGAACTCTGCAGGTCAATGTAGATGTCAGGAATCCCATTTTTCAAAATTGAACTGTTTAAAAGAATAGTAAATTTGAAAAACACAAAAATTTCCAAAAATTCAATTTATTTATAATGCTGATTTTTATTACTGATCAATAAATAATATTAGTTAATTTTCTATGTAAAGTGGAACTAACTTGTCGAATTATTATTTTCAGACTGACGACCGTTCCCAATCTCCAGATGAAGATACTATCAGTGTAGAAAGCAAAAGCATTTCCAGTGGCGCTACCAGTCCCAGTGAACCTCTCAAAACCCTAGATTCACTTGGACTCACTTTTAATGAAAACAAGTTTCCTATAAGACATACCAATAAGTAAATTTTTTTAGAGGATTGAAATTATTTTGTTCCTGTATATTATATTTTTTTGTTCGTTTTTAACTGATTTAACGTGTTCATATTGAAGTAAAAAATGGTTGGACATTTATTTAAATTGTGTTGATTTATTTATTTTAGAAGTTGTGTAATTTTAAATAATCCAAATCAATTTACATTGAAAAATTTGTTTTAATTTAAAGGGAATGGATAGTCAAAAACATACTTAATCTGGAAATCGTATTGACAGTTTTATTAATTGAATAAATATAAATTATTAGTATATAAAATAATTTTTTTTCTAGGAATGTGTGTAATGATGAAGCTTTTTCCTATTTTTGCCAACGTTTATACCGCTATAACCTGTGCCACAAACATAAAGTTTCTAAGAGCGTCAAAGTATAATTATCAAATAACAAAATAATCTCAGCTTTTGAGATGATTTTGAAAACAATCTAAAACAAACTATATAAAGGTTTTTATCAATATCATCAGAAAAATTTAATTGGAAAGATATAGCGATCTAAAACGTGATTTTTCACATACAATAATATTGATATATATTTGTTAGTATGTGTGTGTATACATAGCTCACCATGTACTAGATTATAAAAAAACAAGTACTCAAATATTTGAATTAAACCAATGCATCATAATGTTGCCTATTAACTTTTTCACAATACCTTAAACGTAATGGAAAGTCATTTTAAATATTTTTATTGACTGGACGAAATTAATCTAAACCCATTTCTTGTCCGTGCTTTTAGCTCCTCAACATTTTCCGTTCCAGTCTTAAAAACTTTGCTTTTAAAGTAACTCCATCAATATTTCCCTGCCCATCTGATGGAAATACAAGATCAGTATACGAACACGTCTGGTGAGAGGGAAATAAATTAACCAATTATGGTACTACTGCTTGTGAGAAGACCGTACTCCATTGAGTTTCATCAAAAATATTGATCCGATAATGTGATTCTACAATCATTCAATTTTTCTTGGTGTTGAGTATGGCCTTTCCTCAAATAGCTTTTATTTTCATTCGCTTTATATCGGACTCGACAATCTTGTCGATTTATTGGGATCAATTTTTGGAGGATTATTAGTATGTAATTTTAGTACTCTGCTCTGCTACTGACCACTTGTTAATTCCAACATCATTAAATATCTGCCTGGTAAAAATATTAGATTTTTGAAAAAAATACAATATCAATATTTTCACTAAGGGCAGTTTATTGTTTTTCTAACATGCCCGATTCCCTATGTTTTTATTAATCTGGAAAGTGATTCAATTTTTCGGTCTCAATCCATCTACACCTTAGATAATACACTTACCATTAAAAACACTAATTCACATCTGAATTGAATCCAATTGATGAGCTATTTGAAAAATTTCCAAACTGAGCTGAGAATAGCTAACCTGGAAACTACTCATCCTACTTTTATCAAAGCCACATCACTCATTTCCAACATGATTAGGCCAAAAATATTAATTTGTTTTCTAAAACCCACATCTATAGGAATCCAAGTAGTAAGCATATCGAAGCTTTAGAATCAACCAAAGGGGTGATTAGCTCCTTGAAGTAAATTAAGATCAAGGATTATTTCATCCCAGTGTTACTTGAAAAAATTCATTGAACAGACTAAAATTTAATAAAAAAAGTAATTGCTCTCCATATATCTAATGTTTTATATTATTATATTGAAACTGGATTTAATTTGGTTGTGATCTTTGGAAATAAAAAAAATAAATATCCTATGAAAATTGTTGTTGCCTAAAATTACAAAAACTTTCAATGCAACCCCTTTTTGACTACCGCGAAACAAAATTAGAAGCCGACTATGAAAGAAAAACTAGGTGCATATACTCATTTTTGTCTCTAAAAGTAATTTCACTTTCAATCTCTTGTAGTAAAACATTTTTCTTTAATTCTGTGAATTCTTTTAACAAATGGAATAAAATAAAACAGCTACAAATAATTATAAATTTAATAATGTTCGTATGCAATGCAGTTTCTTAGTGCACATAAAATTCTTACAATATTTGTACTAACAAAAACGCTAAATTAACAGATCAATTGAATGACTATAAAATATAAATTGTAAAATCGATATAATTATTTTTCCAAACTTTCTTATTTAAATACCATGAATTAAAAACTTTCTGGATATACACCTTTAATGGGGATTTAGTCAACATATTATGTTGTGAATCCCACAAATAAACAATGTGATGAAAATATTTCAAGTTTCAAATCAGTTTGTTATTTATATAAAATAATAAACTGGACAATGTGATTAAATATCTATCGAGACCATTTTCGAAAGAACCTTTCCCAGCTATCGAAATTCACAAACTCGAGAATAGAAGATCTTGTTTGTCATTTGTTTCGGGGAAATGTTCAATTTGACTTTTGCATTACGCCGACCGTGTTAAGCTTCTAGATAAGAATTTAATTCTTCATTAGTAATAATTTTTTCTCTCCAGTCGTTTTTATTTCGTTTGTATGTCCATAATCGAGTAGTACGTATGTCAAGTTTTTCTATCTGTCTTTCTTGTAACGTACAGTGGTTTTTGATATGGTCTTCAGTTTTTGCAGTGCATTTTAGTTCAAATCTACTGTAATAAAAGTTATTTGTCCGAGTCCTATAGTCTCCAATGTCAATACCACATGTATTTTCCTTACTGCCTTGGAGATTGTAAAAGTATTTCGTCCTGTGTCAGTTTTATCTCATTTGTTGTGCCGTGTCATTATTTGCAGTATTTTTTATCTACTTTAGTCATTGCGTGTGTGTCATTGTAGGATCTGGTTGAGGGATTGTTAATTTATCAACGGCAGTCATAACTGCATCGTTTCAGCTTGTGGATGTCAAATGTAATATTGTATTGTGAAATTGACTCGAAAGTTTTTTACTTGTATTGTAGTTTTGTCTTTGTTTATATTATTTATCTTTGTTAGGTGACCCCTCTTGAGAAAACGTTGAACTTATGTGTTAGTGTATTTTTGTCAGTGTCATGAATGCGATCACCTCTACTCTGTAGTGTTTACTTTATAAAAGTGTAGATGTACATGTCTTGTGAGTAGATTTGGTAAGAATTCCATGTCATAGAATTGAATTTACAATATAGACAGCAGGATTAAATTCCAGTTCCAAAACATCTATTAAATTAATATACATGAATGGTGTGTATCTAGAGAGTCTTTAATCTGTATATAACCAATGAAATTTTGAAGTAGTTCAAAATATTAGTGTAACTATGGGAGGTTTCTGGATCTCGCATTCTAATCATACTTCTGGTTGCTAATTAATTGAAATTAAATACTATTTAGTAGAATGAAATTTGTTTATTAGAGGAAAAATAATTTTTACACATTTTTCACAACCTGACTTCAAAGTGTTAGACACTGAGAATTTAAATTAACCGCTAATTAATTGCACATTTTTCTATGTGTTATATGGTACGTATATTTTTTGCAATATCTATTTATGTAAATATTTTTGGTTACAAATCCAAAACTTTTTTATGGTATTATGATGTAGCATTTACTGCCGATATAAATCATTGCACTAATATAACAAGTTTAATTAGCTGCTTCTAGGGGCTCAAAATATAATAAGTCCACGATATATGACTGACCATCGTTATCATTTTTATATAAAATGGAAAAACAGCTCTCAACAAATAACTAGTAGTAGAATACAAGTAACTTGCTTGAGCAGCATACGAAAAACGGCTTCAAACATTCATTACAATTCATTTAAATAGGAAAAAATATTTAGTGTAATGAGTAACCAAGAATAATTATCGCATTTTCTTACTGACATGTGTGCGAAAATAGAATTAAATCAGGTTTATTAGTATGCGGCTTATTTAGTTAAATTAGTTTTCTCCAAGTTGATTTTTTAATAAAAAATATTGTTTCACGTTTATATGACTACACTTGTACATACACAAATTAAAGCATGACATTTGTGGTTTCCACGACTAAATATATTTAAATGGCAAGTTTTAGGTGTATGTGATGATATATTTTAATATATGATTTGAAGATGTTGGAAATATTCAAGCTATAAGGAAAATAATCACCAAATCTTAGAAAACTGAAGAAAAAAAATCTTGAATACTTGATGAAATACTATTTTTCTAGTTTTCCTAAGTGGAATTCTGAAACAAAAACAGTTTGACTTGTTCCTTCGATGGATCTTTTATTTAATTCTAATTTTTTTATTGTACTACCCACATCATCAATATTATCTACGCTTCCACAATCATATTTCTCACTTACAGTTGAACTAACAACGGCACTATTGTAATCGTCGTATTTATCAAGTTCGGTTATAATATCTGGCAGTGACTGATATTGTTTTGTGAGCGAAACTTCTTCGAAATTAGACGTTAGTTCGGCGCCTACACCTGGCTCTCGAGGTCCACGCAAAATATCATTTTCGTGCTTTTTCCCTTGTCTTTTCATATGGATTTCATTTGATATTTGCTCTAGATTCTTCAAAGTTTGCGAATAAGATTGTTTTGAATTTAGTATTTCTTGTTTTAAAGCTCCTATTCGATTCTTTTGAGTATTTAATTGATCCTGGCAAACCACTTTTTCGTCAAAATAAGGCCGTGCTTTCAAGATTGCTTTATGAAATTTTTCATCTTCTAATTTTAGTTTTTCTTCAATTTCTTTAAAAGCTGCTGCTTTTCGTTGATGATCACGTCCACATTCTGCCTTGTTCGTTTCTGCTTCCATAACCTAAAATTTTCCAATAATGAAATATAAATATTAAAGTTCTTAATTTATATATTTACACCATAAATGACTACTTGCTTCAAATGTCCAATACTATGGATGAAAATTTGTTAATATTTTTGTTTTAGGTAACTCCATACAAAAAAATCCAAAATTGCTAAATTATTCATTTTATCTTTGTCTTATTTTGTACATTTTTAGACATATGATATAATAGAAGAATTATAGATATTCGCTTTAAATATAAATTTAAGTTGTATATCCGCACATGGTTCAAAAATATTCAAAATATTTGATTGAAAATTTATGTAAAATTAATCTAATAGAAATTAATAGAATTCCAATAATTTATATATATAAAAAATACCTTCATAGTGGCATTATTGAGCATTTCTTGCCAAGCATTGTCAAACTGCCATTCATGTTGATTGGTTAAAAATTGTCTTTCTGCCAAAGCAACAGTTTCTTTCGCTGCAGCGTGAATACCTTAAAATAAGACAATGTCAAATATAAAAAATCAATATGCTATGTATATCACAACTTTTTTATATACAATATTGCTTCATTAAATTACCAGTTATTTGTACTTGAGCAGTAGTCATTTACCAATTTTCAATGAAATAGTATAATATAGCTTAGTTGTGCTTAAACCTCTAGCAAAAATCTTTGATTTCAATATAAATTTAGCGTTTGTTTTGAATCAGTGCCGGATTAAGCCAGAGGCTTGGGGGGGCTATAGCCCCGGGCCACATCATTTGGAAATCATTCTGTATTTTTTGATGTGTTGATACCACAAATCTAACGTATTGATATTATTTTGTGAATTTTTCCGGGTTTCCGAATTCCTTAGGGGGCCCCGTCATTACAAATCTTAATCCGGCCCTGTTTTGAATTAAAAGTTTATAGAGATTGCAAAATATAAAAAATTACAAAATTGGTGACAGAAGAAGAAATGTTTGAGAAATCAACTAACTTACGACTAAAATAATAGGATAAAAAATTGAAATGCATAAATAAGACAGAAATACTCCGAAACTTTTCAATGTATGTAATAATGGTAATTATGGCCCGTCATAAATTACTATTTACAGTTGTGATACTCGCGCAATTAGGTGGTTCAAAACTTATTAATTAAATATTGCTCATGAATTACACAAAGTTTTTTAGTTTACTTATGAATTAAAATAATTACTGGATTGTTACTTTTTATATTGTATAGGTATAATAGTATATTATTCAATGAGCGAGTAATGACGGTTATTACTCATGAGGATTGTTGTCTGAATAAATAATAGTATTGTATAAAGAATAGGATAGTAGAACAATGACAATGTTAAAACCATTTGAGGCAATTTTGCACGCCATCTAGTTACTTTTACGCTCGTTCTTCATAAAAATGACGCGCAGCTTAGTGCCATCTGAAATAAACAGTACTATTTTCAACAACTAAATCTTTTTGGAAAGATCCTAACTAAATGTGAAGTTTTCTTTATCTTCGAAATTCGAACCGACAGTACATTGTTGCCGATTTTACTTTTTGCTTAGACTTTCAGTTAAATTGTAAACAGACGGATTTCAATATAAATAGAGTAGGATGAGTTAAAATTTTGTATTTTCAATACAATGTGAAGTTATGAAGTGCATTATGAATGAATTGAAATAAATGAATGTATAAATAAATAAATAAATAAATGATTTTTGCTCTAAGGTAATTACATCCTTCATATTAGATAACTAAATAAAAGACTCAAAGTTTTAGTAAATGAATTTATTAGAAAATATCGAACAGAAATATTAAATAAAGTAACAATAATAACTACACTTTTTATGAAAATGTTGATATAAAATTATAATAATTATAGACTGAGCGTTTGACAAAATTATCAGAAACTACAAGTAGTAAGGTCCTGTATACATTCTTTGTGCATTTTACAGCTACAACATTGTTAGTGGGAAATTCGAATGGCCAACAAATTGAGTAAATTTATTGTAAATTTAAAACTTTTTCAAGTTGTTTGTTAAAAAGTATGATAGTGTTGCTTCGGAACGTTATTCACATTTTTGTTTTTGTTTTCTGGAAATTGAAATTATTGTCTTATAACCAGTACTCGACACATTTGGACTATGTGTTGTCAAGAAAATATATCTCCGTTAAGAAGACTGTAAAACTCCAAAAATGTAGTACATGTAGAATCCACTCACAAATTGGGTCACATTTACTATTTAAACACCTACTATAAATAAAAACATTGTTTTTAATGGTTATTCATTATTCTTTTTGTTGTTGAATATTGGAAATCAGACCACAATCCACACAAATATTTCAATATTCACCTTTTGTCGAAAATATAATCTACTATAAATGTACCTTGAAAAATGTACGACAATTTTTTGCATCAGTCTTAAACCATCTTATATAATATTGTTGTTCTAGTTTTCGAATTTTTTCATTAATGTCAGCTAGGGTCCAACAATTTTATAAAACATTATTCCTCATAACGGTAGCTGGATCAACGCTACCGAAACGTTGACATAAAAAAGATTGTGTATTGATTTACCAAAACAAAACAGAAAGAATATACCATTAATATACAATAAGAAACATACAATATATATTGGTTGTTCAGTTATTCTGAATTATTGATAATTTATCATTTTTTTTTTAGTTTGTCTAGTTTTTAATAAACTTTTACAATATTTGAGAATCTGTGTTCGCAATAATAAATTGGAAATGTATTGCCTATGAATACAACAGATTGCATTTGGTGCATACCACTCAGGAAGAATTTTTTCTATTTTTCCAACAATTTTCTTTTTCAAATTTAATATTATTTTATTATCTGAAATTTTCCCTATATTTTTGTCGAAGCTATTAAGTACTATCATGGTGAAATTTTTCAATAATGTTGGAGTTTTCAATGCACACGTATCATT
This sequence comes from Diorhabda carinulata, assembly GCF_026250575.1. NCBI lineage: Eukaryota > Metazoa > Arthropoda > Insecta > Coleoptera > Chrysomelidae > Diorhabda > Diorhabda carinulata. Next base: position 32,650,256 of record NC_079460.1, on the reverse strand, counting down.
TAAATAATAATTCTTATAGAATATAACGAGCTCTTGTCCACTTTTTATGTCATCAGAAGCTTTTAAACTGACATTACAGTCTCTGCAATTGAGGCGATCTAAACATTTTTTAATTAAATAACCCCCAAAATATACTACAGGAAGAAATGCTTTCACTGTTGGGTTTCTGTTATACCCTCCTCTTTAACGATAAACAGAAAATTTTCAAGTGGATCTTTAATTAGTCTGCCTGTGAATAAAAAATTGAAACCTTCATTTTTTTGATCACTTGCAAATTGTTTAACGGAGTTAATGGGGAGAAGAAAAACATCAAAGCTATCAAGTGTGGTCAAATTTTTTTTCAACTTTGTATAGATTTTCTTCTGGATTCGTATCGCTCAGAATACGATTACAGGGTTTTGTTGAATGTAAACATGTACTATTCAGGGCATCAAATAAATTGTTCATGGTTAGAACAAAGTTAGCCGTGTTTTTAGCTGTACTTGAAATAAGTTTACCAGTTTCCAAAAAAGTCATTATGGCAGAATAAACACTATGACTACACAATTGGGCAGCTAATTTAACTTTAATTTTTTCGAAAGAATTCGGATTGATGTGCTTATCAGTCAGTTTCAAAAAGGCCTTTTCTGTTTTGCTCCTTTTATCAAGATCATAAACTTTTCGAATGTCAGAAAAACATATGAACTGCCCATTAAGTATGAAACTATTGTTCAAAAAATTGTTTCTAACGCATTTCAACAGATGGGAAGCATCAAAAAAAGCATAATATTTCTTCTCATTATGAAAAAAATAAGGTTGGTTTTTGTTAACCCCCAAATGCTTTATGAGTTTCTGATTGGTAGTTTATAAATCACATACTATGCCTATAGAGTATAGTTTTGTCTCACTAAGTTTTTCCAATGCTTTGGTAATTATACACCATAAAGAAGCATATGACACCCAACCATTCGATACAAAGTAGGCAATAGGAATTTTCCAGTTGCTATAGATTCCTCTGATCATGGCAACTAGAGCTTCACTGGCAGGGAAAGGCTTTCTTCCAAACTCGCCCAGATCTTCGAAACCCTCAATTAAACCTGTTTTCATGTGGTACTCAAGATTCCTCTTAATAGACATTTCGTCGAAAATCAGAATACATTTCTTCTCGTAAGGTAGCATCGTATCCGCCTTTTTTTATTGAATCCAGGTTTGCAACGAAAATTGACAGCCCATGATTTCATTGTTGATATTGCTGGCAAAATAAATCCTTTTTGTCGCAAATATCTGTATATCTTAGGTCCTTTATAAAATAATGACAGGGCAGTTTTCTTTTCAGATAGTCTTTTTTTGTAGCTCTCAATTGAGTATTCAGATTATTGATTTTTTTCCTAGCATTGGTTAGTTCCTTTCTCAACCGTTCATTTTCTTCTTGCAATGACTGCTTCCTACCTCCAATTCCCATAGAACAAGATGGAAGATTCTGTAACTCTTTGTTTGTTCATCCAAATTTTCCCTATCAGATTCACTTTCTGAACCTTCATCATTTTTGTAGCGGAATGGTAAAGCAGTAGTAGGCAATCTATTAGATTGACTAATATTTTCACTGAAATCTTTGCTGCAGATCAGCTTATTTCTTAATGATTTCTGGTTTAGGTTTGCCAAAACAGCATTAACTGAAATAAGGAACATCAATGTTAACATACATATTTATTGTAATCGTTATGGTAGTGTAGTATTTTTTTTATGTTCAAAAACTTGAATTTATTTCATTTCAATAACGGGCATAAATGGAATAACGACTAGTAGTACCCTTATTTGGAATTTCCCTAATTGTATCTTATAATATCGTCGGAACGACAGAATTTTCCCGAATTATGTTAAGATAACTCCATACCTGTGTATCATTCTCAAAAACAACTACACAACATTGAAATTTCTTGGTATGCTTACAACAATGGTAAAAACACTCTCATACTTATCTTTAATATTTATATAACGGCCTCATCCTTACCGATAAGTGTACCAACTAACCCAAGACCGGTCTAATCGAAAATATTATTTATTGTATTATCTATTCATACTTTTTGGATTGACCACAAAATATGGAAATGTTAAAATTGAGCTCATTGTTGAGTTAAATATATTTATATTTCTATTGGTACTTATTTAACAAAATGATTTTATTCACAAATCTGTTATAGGTAAATCAAGCATGAGTCATATATTTTTAAAATTATAACCTATTAAATAAAGTGCAATAAAAAAAATATATACCATTGAAAAATATATCCAAGGCGTCATATTTAATATAGTTATAACGTTACAAAAAAGACACCAACTATTCCAGTTGAAAATATAAATTGCTCTTCTCCAGGATTTTTTATAAGTAACATTTTTTAAAGATAATTAATTTGTTCTATAGTTCTAAATAGACTGTTTGTTTTATCACTGTAGGAAGTTATGCATAGGTGAATCCTAAAATAAATAACTAACATCAATATTTGTTGGGATGATAAATTCATTCATAATGTGCGACTGGAAAAATGTACTTGAGGAGCTTGTTGCTACCTTCAACTTTCAGAAATTATATTTTACAATGAGACCATAAATGCTTACAAAACCATCTGTTTGTTTAATGGTATAATAAAAGCAGGAAAAAGGTTTACTTATCTGAACCAAGTATGTATGGTCATAAAAGCGGGTACTTTCTAGCAAATAAAGTTATCTCTTGTTAAATGTGTTTTTTGCAATATATATAATAAAATTGAAACTCAAATTCGTTTTTATTGAAAGTATTCAACAATCTTTATTATAGCATTAATATAGCATTACTATATTCTTACTCTTAATAGATACGAGGACAAAAATGGTGATTATATTATGGAAGGAAATTGCATTAGTTAAAAAAGTTCTTTTTTATATCGAAAACACCAGGTAATGTTTAAAGTAAAGCTCTCAGTACATTTTTTGACAAAATCAAATCGAGTATCTATGACAGAAATTTAAGAATAATCATTAGTGATGTTAATTAATCGAGATGAAAGTGTGCTGTATCACTTAAATTTGTATTCAAATAAAACTAGTATTTGATATTATTTCATTCAAACATTCTATGCTGGATAAAACAAAAGCATAATTTTCATGTATAATTTGAGAATGTAGGAAATTATAATTTTTTCCCTAATTGTTACTATTTTGTCAATCTGTTATGGCATAGAATATAGTATTATAACCATATTATAATATGTGATAAATGAAACAGTCTATATACATTTGAACAGGTGAAATTTATGCCTCATTGACGGGACAATTTCCAAATATAAACACACAGACACACTACCTTATTATTATGTGCTTAGTTCATAATCGAAAAAATACTATTTCAATTTTTGTGAAATATTAGTTCAGTCCTTTGTATTCGGTTAGTTGTGTTTATGTATAAGTTTTGAAATATTTTCAAGAATGTGTTATTCTATTCTGTTTGTCTTTACTATAAAGGTGACGTCTAAGTTTAAATTTAGGTATGATTCAAATACTTTTGATAAGTTTATAAGATTGAATCGATTTGGGATTTGTAGTAAATCATTGTACTCGTATAATATGCAATGCGACCATAATACAAACAAACTCATTATCAAAAAAAACTATTGGATGAATTATCTTTTATTTGACGATAATTAAATACCTACTTATGTTTAGTATTGAGCATTTGTAAACAGTCATTTATTCACATTCACTATTTTTTATTCCTTTATGAAAAATAATTGTCTTAAGAATAACTCACCCGAGTATATGATCCATTTTTGACATCTGGTAGGGACATTCACAGAAAATCGGTACATTTTAATTGTAGGATCTGATCTCTTACTTAGTCCACACTTGAAATAAACACACTTATTTCCAGCCATTTCTAAAAAATTGAAAAGAAGAAGTGATTATTTGTTATATAAATACATTTTAGTAAGTAGTTCGCTAAATATACAGTTTTTTTTCCGAAATTGTAAGCTGTAGCATTTATACATCTAGCGCCTCTTATAATTTGAATATATTAACTAAGAGGATAGTGATATATATATATTAATTGTAATAATATCCACTTACCTTAAAATTGAAAAATAATCCAAGTTCAAAGATTTTCAAATAAAAAAATAATCCAAATGCACAACCAACGAAACTCAACAATAACAAAATGAACACAATACAATAATGAACTCTAATTGCAACTTTGCTATAGGCTCCCAAAATAAGAAACTTTACAACACAGCTTAAGGGTTGAATATAATATTTTAAATAATTTTGGCGCCATCTGTTATTGGGGTAACTCGGCAACCAAAGCTAAGAAAACACGTAATTCAAACTACGACGCACAGTAAGAAAAGACGTGATGTGGATTCCAACTCTCCACTCCCATCTATTGGTGGCGTCCACCTCGTCAAATGATATCTTCATAAGGTTAACCTACTATCCTATTCTTTATACAATGGTTATAGCCATAACTCGCATATAGAATACTAGATTTATCAGGAAAAAAACACTGTTGTTTTTGTAATATTGTTAACACTTCTTAATTGCTTCCATACCTTCTTCGTTCTAGTTTAGTCATCATAAACTGCGGTTGATTTCCATCCTCCTAGTTTTTTTTCATTGTTGAGATGTCACCATCTCCGCTCACAAAAATTATTGCCCATAATCGAAAAAATTAATGACCCTTAAGTTCAGGACTTTTCATCTACTTACACCAAAATAATGCATTAAGATTTAATTTTTTGACGTTACGATTAAACAATATGATTCCATTGAAATGTCAACATTATTCAATTGCCAAGATGAGCTGTCATTACTTGTCAATATTCTCTTAAAAATCTATTGATTATGTGATAGTTGTAAATAAACATTATTTTATTGTTTATAGATCATGCGCTTTTTTATAATAAACTAATTTTCCTTTGAGTTAAGAGTAAAATAAAAGTATGCACACAGTTTACTGGGAGTACATATCTTTCAGAACAAAAGCTTGTCATTTTTTACTAAGAAAATTCTATAATTTCATTACGCCCATTTTTCTTCTTAATAATAATATTTAACATTTAGCATTGCAAAAAAATTTTAAAAGTAATCAAAAATCAAAACTGTTTATATATGAAAGGCCTGTCGAATCATTTACGTTTAGGGTAAATAATTTATTAGATGAACATAAAACAAATAACAAAGCAGAGACTAGTTTGTAGTAGTTATTGAAAAGACCTATATTAAGAAAAAAAACTCTTGTGGAATAACTACAATATTGACCATCCAATCTTATTGGGAAAAAATGTTACGGAATCGAATAGTCTAATTTTGGTCTTGAGTTATATGCTATTCACCAAAAAGTGACCTTTACTAATATCTGTAAATTGAGTGTCTAAGTAAAAAATATTTGAGCTTTAGGAAAATATTTTAGCCAGTTTGTCAAAAATTTTATATAAAAAATAAATAATTTCATACCATGAGCTTTCTTGTACAATGCCGCTGCTTCCTGACATTCTTGTTGAGCTTTTTTTGCAACCTCCAATAGTTCATAATATGTTCTAGATTTTTCTATAGAGCTACCAATTTTTTTAGATAATAATTTGAGCCGTCTGGTACAGTCATTTAGTAGCATACGAAATGTCTTGTTTTCCTCCTATAATTATTAATAGATGTTGAAAATAATAATTTAAAACGGTAAAATAAGTCACAACACACATTATGTATCGAGAGAGGTATTCTTTATGTAAACAGTTGCTCTATGCATCTTTGGAAACAAAATTTTCATACACTAAGTGTTTAATTTCATCGATGCTGATACATCTCTGCCTTCAGTTTTATGTTCAAAAAGTGGTAAGAAAAGGCCAGATCAGGGATGCATTATGGGTGTCAATATCTGTAAAGCCATATTTGTGTACAATAGCCTTGGAAGGCAAAAGCTGTGAGGATTGGAGCATTGTCTTGAAACAAATGCACTCCTCGGCTGATTTTGCCACACTTTTTTCAATAATTTTTTGATGCAACTGCTTCAGTAAGCCAGAGTAATAGGATGCATTCATTCATTGTTGTATTTGATACTATCTTAGTCCCAAAATATTGCCATCACTTTTTAAGGTGCGTTTCTGATGTCGATTGATGTCGAATCATATCAATTCATGTATATTCAGGTGAATTGGCATCTAGTTTTGTCAGATCTTGACGATTTAGGACATTATGCTTCATATAAATATTGCAGGTTTTCCAACATACAAAGTAAGTAGGAATTTCTGTAACCATTGGCGATATTCATACTGAATACTCTGTTTACTCCAACACTCTCAATTACACTGTCTGACGCACGTTTTGATAACCAAGTTATTGTCTTCAGAGACTGAAGGTTATTGAAACGCGCGTCAGACAGTGTTGGTGTAAACAGTGTATTCCGTATAACATACAAAGTGATTTTTGCAATAATTTAGAATAACTCTCCTCTTAAGACAAAAAAAGTGGTTCTAGCATTATAGGGTATCAATTGCATGAACTTTAAAAAAATTAATTCTTGTTAAGATTAATAGTGATTAGTTCATGTAGAATTTAATGGGTAGCTAGTAGTAAATTATAACTGAAACAAACAACTCTTACAAAAATTAAAAATAAATATTTATTAAAGTCCTTGTGAAGTGAATCTGTAATAATTGGGATTGAACATATGTAATGAATTCCTTGTATTGTATGAATGGTTTTAGTATACATAAATAAATATTTAACTAGTTATCAAAGTAACACCTCATTAAAATATTAGTACACAGAAATAGAACCAAATTTATTTTTATATATTAATATCAAATATTCCTTACTACTATAAAAGATTGAATATTCTTGAAATGTTATAAGCAAATATATTTGCAAATACAGTATATGGTGTGACTGTTTTTCAAATTAATTTTTATATTACTTACATCATATTCTATTTCCAATTTATTGATCTCGTCAGTAGTGGTATTCAATTTTTCTAATTCAATCTGTATTCTAGGATCTAATTCTGTTTCTTCATCCGAGTTTTCCATTATTTTTACTATAGGTTAACAAATTTATACATCCTAATATGACCCAAATAAATATGCTGAAACTATTCAATTTTATTGAATTTGTTATTTGTTTTTAAACTTTTAGCTTACACTGCAAGGCCTCCAACGATAATTTAATAAACACTGAGATTCTATTAATACATTGTGACGTATCCTCGCAATTATTAGGTATGGGAACTATCAAACTAATTTTGTAAATATGCTTTCTAATTTGGTATGAATTATATATTTATTTTATCGGTCATAAGGTCTTGAAATGCGAATTATCAATGTAATATATTCACAAATAATTATTCAAAAAGTTCCTTATTTTCATAATTACCTCAAACTTGTACAAAAATAATAATACACTATTTAAATCATTACATTTATAAAAACATGATAAATAAAATTGACATTTGAGTTGACAGATCTTTATTTGTATATAGATAGATCCTAAGGTGTGTTTCAGTTACTAATAGTAATTGCTGGATAAGCTGTATAGATAGAGGCTATCCAAGGTTGCTATCCTTCCACTTCTCTTTTAATGGTCAAATATCTTGTAAGGCACTAGCACGTCATTAAATATTTAAAAAGAAAGTATTTAGATGATTTGGAAAAGATAAATACTTAAGCCTATGCAGTTGTACTTGAATGCGGAAAATTGGGGAGCACTGTTATTTTATTTGAAAAATAACTCACTAAATTTGACAATTAATTGCTTTTATTTTCGTGGTGTCTGGATTAGATTTCAAAGCTTTTCAATGTGTACTTCTCTAAAATGAATTTTAGTTTTATGTACGTATAGTGAGTCCAATTTAGATCTGGACAAACTTCATATTTTATTTATTATTGTAGGTAACTTGATGAATAAAATAACCTCATCCTATCCTTTGGGAATTTTATGGCTTTTGAAGATTTTTGATGTGAAATGTCCACGAACTATTCTACTGCCTTATCGCATATTGTACTAGCTGGTACAAGCATTTATTGTTATATTTGTTCAAAGTCCATTATTAATGCTAGATGTTCCTTTGCATTTATTTTGATAAATTCTCTACTGGGAGTATGGAGATGGGGTAAGTTGGTTTTATACTTAATTCAAATTAGTTTTTTATATACAAGAAAGAATACTTATCCAATAAACTATTGAATTGATAAAGTAAATCTAAAAAAGTGCACTGGAGTATTATTCTCCAGTTTATTATAAAAGAAACCATCCATTTTTAATCTGTTGTACTGCAAATGAACAATTTTCAATATCGGGTGACTTAAATTCATTCTATTAGTTTGGCACATATTTTTAAGTTCATCCACCTTTGGTATCAGAAGTACTTAAAGATTCACATAAAGCACAAAAACAATAGGAAATCTAGTTCAGACTATTCAATTATTTAAAAAATCTCAAATCCCTAAAATAATTAAGCTAATATGTAACTTGTACATGTACATATATTTGGATAGTAATTAATGTAAGTACTATACATCAAATTGAAATATATTTTTCTTACAAAAACCGTGTGCATAGATTATATGTAGTATACATATTTTTAAAATTTGTGAGATTACTTTATTAAAAATTAACCCCACATATTAAATTTTGCTTAAACATGGAATTATAAGAGATACGTGGTAAGTGAGCTGAGATAGTTGGTGTATAACAAAAATTTATCAAGCATGACTCAACCATAATTAGTTTTAACTACTCTGTAGCTTTTTTTAAAAATCTTACAAAATTGTGAAGCTACAGAAGAAAATTCAGAAAACAGACTTGTATTTATTTTATACGCTGCAAACTTTTTATAGATGCTGAGAAGATAAATGGGAACTTTTCTATGTATCGAACATTCTCTCATTCTTAATCTGGGAAATCACAACCTAATAAAATATGATAGATGTATTATAATGGTACATTACCTCTATCTAAAATTGAATGACAGAAAAGGTGGTAAAAAGTAAATTAACTTCTGTTTCAGGGAACCCATCTTATGGCTCCAATACTGATAACATGTACAGGATAACAACACTTATACAAGACTTATTTTCGCTTCCATTTATAGTTTCAACAATTTGGATACAATATGGATACACAAATGAAATAGCTTTAGGCAACATGATCATTCCTCTCGTACCTCTTGTAATATATTTCTCTAGCAAGAATAAAATAAGTTCAGACTTCGCAGATGTGATAACAATTGTTAATTGCGGAGCTTTAAGTTTCCTCTCTTATACATATGAAAATTATTTTGGAATGTCAGCCTCCCTTTCTTACATTGCTAACCATTTTTGGATTAAAAAAAATACCGAAAATTATTTTGATGTACCTACCCAGGTTTTGTTAAATTATGCAACTTGCTTTTTTGCTTATTTTGGATTAAAGGCTATTTTGAATTAAGTATAATATATATCTGTGCTGATTTATGGTTTAAAATATTAACATGGTGAAGCAGTCAGTACTTTTTAAGGTTTTTATTTTTTTCAAATCAACTTTAAAATAAAACATAATTTGGAGTTTGTGAAATGATACAAAACTAATTTGGCTATTCATACTTTGAAATCATGTTAACTTAATTATTATATATTCAGTAAAAAATTAGCTCATACAAATTGACAGCGAACTTTTAAACCAAAATTCGTTTTATATGTTCATATATTTGTAACTAATGAGGTACATAACGATTTATCATATTAACTGCAATTCCTTATAGAAATGTTAAATTTCCTATTATTACTGTTAATTCTTTCTAATATTTGCTGGAGACTGTTGAGTTGAGTATATATTTTTTATTATTTATTCAATGGTAATGTCGGCTTTGTGAGTTTGTGATGTATGCATATCATTGTTCTATGTCTATTTTTATATAAAAATTTTTAATTGTACAATATAACAGAGGTATAATAAAGTTATTATATATATCATTTTATTTGAGCCTCGACTTTTTTTAATTCTCCCCCCTCAATTTCCTTCCTAATAACTAAAACTATTTCCGCATATCCTTTCAGACCCAGTTCGTTTGCAACACTTGTCACTTTTTAAAAAATAATTATTTTCAAGAATACACTTATTAAAAAATTTTTGCAATTTGAATAGTACTTAAATAGATTTCACTACAACAGAGGTTACAATAAAGGTCTTACTATAAAAAGTCGTGTAAAAACATGTGTTCTTTTATTTTATAATATCTTGTCCGTCTTCTGTTTCCTTATGCTTGCATTTCTGCTCCCTCCTTCGGCTCAGACTTTGTCCTCAAAGCCTTCGAAATGTCCTGTAATATTTCTTCTAATACTTGGATCTGGGCTGGTTGCAGCTGGGGTCTAAAAAGGAATTTTGAAATTCTTCTTTTCTTCTTCAATAAAATGACTAAAACAGCGATTAATAAAGAATAGATGCGGCACTGAGCCCTGTAGAAATCTTGGGTAGATTTTCCAACGGCTCTATTGGTTGGGTTTCTGGAATTTTCAATTTTTGTATATTGATTTTATGATCTGGTGTGAGTTTAATGGATACGGCTTCTGGAACGGAAATTTCTTGGTTCTCTTCGTGTAAAGAACATCTTAAATAACAATTGGTTCTTCGGTTAAAAGGACACTGATTGATCGGATTAATTGATTTTGGATTTTAATAGGATAGACTATTACTATTTTAGTATGACTTGCGATTTTTTACTGCACAAAATTTTCTGTTGTTATGCATTTGGTGCAGTTATTAACATTTGGAATTAGACATCTCGATGATATAGGATTTTTACAAATATTTTCGTCTCAACCAATACATACGATCTGTTGTTGTAGGATAAGAGTTGAAATGAAGGATTAGGATTTTGATTATTATGAGCAGTGCAAAGATTATATACTCGAGCAGTGTATTTGAGGTCACACAGATCAAAGAATTAGAAGATTCTATGAGTTCATAGGGATGTGCATCGTTGATAAGAAGGGCATTTCTGTAGTAAATTTGGATAAGTTTGTTTTTTAAAGGTTGCAACTCTTTTAAAATGAATAATTCAATATTTGTTATATCTAAATCGAAGAGGGTGATTGTTCTAATTAGTTTGATAATGAATTCGTTTACATTCTGAAGAATAATTATTTCATTGTGAAGAGCAGTATAACCGTCTAAATAAGCAGATAATTTTCTAAGTGGAGATACAAGTGCAATACTATTATTATTTATTTTCATTAACAATTTATTAAATTTAGTATCTAAGGATTGACCGAACGAGATTTGATTACTGAATTAAAAAATTAAAAAGTGCTTTCCTTTGCTTACGCGTTATCTTATGGAGGTCATCAGTCGCTTGTTCGCGTAGGTGGTTATATTGGACATATAGGAGTGAGAGGGGTCCATCTTTATAGGAGTTTTAAATAAATTAACTGGATCAATAATTAAAGTTTCGGTCAATAAATTTAAATCTATATGAAATACGTGTCTATGGTAATGTGAAATTTCTTTAGATTTTCCTAATTATTCGGCATAATATCCTTTATTTGGAATATTCCGGATCTTGCAAAGAAGTTATGTCATGAGTTTTTTCCGGTTTTTCAATGATTTTTGTTTTTTCTTTTTTCATAGGGTGTATAGTTGTATAAGGAGATTGTAATTTTGCGCGGTGTTTTTTCTTGGATACATACAAGGTTTCAGAAAGGTTTATCTCGGTATACCTTCGGAGTGTTTATTTTTTCGGAGTATGGACCATATAATATTGGAAAGGGTGAGTAATTTGTGGCAGAATGAATAGATTGATTATAAATCAATACAGCGTTGGTAAAAATATCGTCTAAAGGATCGATTGGATTTTGTTCTTTTAAAGTTCTTATTTTTTCGGAAAGTGTTGAATGGAATCTTTCGACTGGAGAATTAGAAGAAGAGAAATCTGTTTATAATACTTTTAAAAATACATACAATATTGAATCTTATTCTTCAACTTAAGCCGTAAAAAAACGTAGGTAAGTAGATTTTTATCTGATTCGGTATTTTCATCATGAATATATTTCAGCAAAGTTGGAAGTTCTGGAACCTTTAGTGATATTCTTTCTGAACACACTCACAATCGCACTGTTTGATGCAAGTTGTCGTGTTCCTAAACAGTATGGGTATGTTCTGTGAGTTTACCTTCAGTCTCCGAGGACGATAACTTGGTTATCGAAACACGCGTCAGACAGTAGAATTGTGAGTATTGGTGTAGTGGTAGTGTAAACAGTGTGTTCAATAGGAATATCTAATAGTATTCTTTACTTTTAGCACCACTACATGCTAGTTTGATTCAATTGCCACAGGTAAACAGAACTTGATCTGGAAATTTTTATTTGAATATATTGTATTTTCAAATACCTTCATTTGTGAAGTTTTGATTAAAGAAGACTGCAAATAGTCACCAGAAATAGAAGTATAATTAAAAATTAAGGTTTTCATATTGGTATTACAATAAAAATCGAATGATTAAATATGTACATTTTTATTAATATCATTTATAAAATATCTCATATAAAATAATACAATATCTATAAAAAGTTTCATACAATCAGCCAAGCTGAAAAATATACCTACAATAAGGTAAAAAACAATTTTATCAATGCTGTTTTCACAACCTATTGATGGTCACAGTATATTTATGCATGATCGGTATATACAAAATTCACATTACTATAATATACATATCTAACAAAATCACATAAGTAAATTGCAAATTCATATTTGAAAGAATTACAAAATTGAATAGTAAAAAACAGCAAGGAAAATGTCTGATCAAATTTGACTTGTTCTATTTTTTCGGTTTATTTATGTTAAACCTAACCAATGATATATGCATAACAATGATTGGAAAAGAAAATTTGTTTTGAATTAGTTAACCGTGAAAATAGAAATATTACTAACCATTTTCACAATTCTCTACCATTCAGCATTGATAGAAACTTAATTATCTTGGATAATACATATTTGAAATCCCACGTACAGTGTTAAACTGGAGAAGACCAATCTGTTACAAAAATATAAATATGATTCTCGTACATTGTTACCTAAGAAGATTGCATAACAAATTTTATAAAACTTTCATAACCTTGTTCATTTTAAATATTTACTTGCCGTTTTTTGTAAATGAGAACTTTTAAACAATACCCAATAAATCTGTTAAGTAGATTGTATTATTACAAAATATATACACATAATTATAAAATAAATAATAAATAAGAAACTTGGCAGCATACACACCAAGATTTATTTTATAAAATGGCAAACATAAGGAAGACAAAGGACAGTTTCAAAAATAGAATACTAAATATATTGCATAATTTCAGGTATATCAACAGCTGTCTCCCGTTTAATTTTTTGGCACATAATTTCCTACAATCTAACAAGGCACATTGTCATATGCTGAGCAATAATTCTTAAATTAGCACCGATATTTGTATAAGGCAAATAAACAAATCGGATATGTTACTTCTTAACAATTAATAGACTCTTAATGGCTTGTAGTCATATTTTCCTATTTAAGGATAGACAAGAACTTCTCTTTAATTTCAAAAAAACTTCTTAATGTTGAATTTAAGAGTATATTAATAATTTGAAATTAACTTTGAACTTGTCTTTATATTAACCATTCAATAATAAAAAAAATATTTTGATTCAGAATTGTATACATTTATTTTTATACTTTATTCAACAATACTTACAGAAATAAGTACACCTATTTCTTTATGTAAAATTGTTTTTAAAACCAAATAAAATAAACCTTTAAAATGATGAATTAAAATATCTGCTAAGAGGTTTTGATTATGATATGGTTCATATTTTGAGAATGATTATAAGATATTAGAAAAATTAATTTAATGTCATCAACTACCCCATCTTATTTGAATGCAAAGAAGCTTCAGAGAGAAAGTGAGAATTATTTCTAATTATTTCAAGACATTATTCAAATAATGTTTTGCTTCGAATTTTCTAGCTAGAAAAGTTACAGTTGTAATAATTCAGTGGAAATCACCCTTTTCTATTTATTAAAACTCGAACGTATAGATATATTTTTCTGGTAAGTGATGACATGAAATTGTTTGTCCCGATATCTTATAATCACACTTGCTACATAAATTCTGTAATCAAAATCGTTATACACACATTTGTCAATTCATCCCTTCAAAGGGTTGTTCCCACTTTGTTATTTAGCTTTGGATGTAATATCAGATCTAGTATTAATGTAAATAATTCTGGACAACCTTTATGACCTCACATGTTAATCAATTATTTGAAATATTTCAGAAATTTTTAATTCACTTTTTTTTTATATCCTTATTCCAATTCTGATGTTGCAGATACATTTCTTGAAATATTAGCTATCTGTTCTCTTGTCATGTCTATAATATAGCGTTTCCTACCAGCGCTACATGAACTGAACACTCTATGAATAATCAGGGTTTTCACTATCCTGTTAAACTTAGCAGAGTTCATCCATTATACATGATTCTGGTATAAACACAGGAAAATCTGCAAACTTACTGCCATCTTCTATATTGCCAAATATAAAGGATTGAACTCACATTCAGTTGGAATGTTTATCATACATATTTCCATTTTTGATTCAATAGGTGCTGTTTCACAAATAATTGAGACTAGAGTTTCGATATTGTTGATAGCTTCTTTCTGCAGTTTGTATTTTCACATCTTATTATGGTATATTTTTATTGGTTGATTATAGTGAATAATTTGGAGGTTTATGCTGTCATGAATTAGTACATTTTTTAGCGGCGCTCTTTCTCAGAAAAATTTCAAATTTATAATACATGCTACATTTCTATTCAAGTTTTTTTCTATTATTGATATTCCCTTTCTAAAATAGGTTTAAATCATACAAGAATATAATTTTTGAAATTGACCATTAATTCTGTAGCATCCTACCTGTTGATTATCTACCTTACAGCATGTATCTGCTTCATAGACTCATTTCTGTGTCTCAATTCCTCGGCCTGTTTTAACCATTTTTGTACCTGCCTTCTGTGAATGTTGTACTTGGAGGCAACAGCCCTTTGATTTCCTTTGCAAATAGAGTCTTGATAGTAACAATCTATGGCACTTAACTTGAAATCTAAACTATAACTCTGCCTATGTTTTAGTGGGGCTAGATTTTGTCCATAGCTAATATCTTCACAACAATAACCATTACATTCGAATTCTGTACTGGAGGTGTAAGGTGGGTAATAATAGTAATTAATAGCTGAATTAGGCTGAAGTTCGTGCAAAGTATATGAGCTGCTGTAGTCTGACTTTATATCACAAACATTGTTGTAATATATAGTATCGCAAGGAGATAGAGAAGCAGAGCAGCAAGCAGGCTCTTTCATTTCTTCGGGCTCTTTTATGTCGTCAAGGTACGGTTTAAATAGTTTAACAGGCTTCGGAGAAATCACTGGCACTGGACTGGGACTTTTTCTTTTTAAGCTTTTAGTTGACAAATCCCAAATATCTGGATGATACTGTTCAGAGGGAGAATTTGACATCGGAAAATATATCTGCAATAGAACATATATTATATTTAAATATAATTAACAATATTTCATTAATTGAGCGTACATGTACATAAGAAAACAATAAAATAGTTTATTGACAAATGGATAAAAACTCAAAAAAGTAAAATAATTGTTTATCCCAGTGGTGATGATTATTCTTTATTCACAAAATGTTAAGTGTATCTGTAGGTATATCAATATGTCAAATGTATAAAATTGAATACATAAGTTTTTCTGGCTTTGTGTCTAACATTTATAAAATAATCAAAGAATTTGAAAAGATTATTAATATGCTTGACTTCAAAACACAAGGATAACTAAGCAACCAACCAATCAACTGCTAATATCTTATAAATATATAATAGACCCAATAGGAAAGACTTTATACATTCCCAAAAAGATTTCATTGATGATTCATTAAATTATGAAGGTTACAGATTCACCCATTTAGTTTATTTATATTTTGAATCTGTATTCCAAATGAAGACATTACATTATTTTAAATGGCAAAATTAATTGTCCACCGATTTGATTTCACTATTATGCATTATATTCTGTGTGTATTACATTTTTCATTTCATTTGAGTTACAATGAAATCAAAATATTTAAGAAAATGTTAGATTTTACACAATTTGTTAACAGAAAAAGATGCCTTTAAATTACATAATTTCATTTTACGCAGTTGTTTCTTAAAACAATGATTTGTATCCTTTAGTGCTCAACATAAAGGATACAAATAATTTATTACAGATTATATTGCCAACACATTACGTATGTTTATAAACTTAAATTATACCTACATAATTAGAAATAACAAAAATTATTAATTATAAAATAAAAAATTGTTTTTAAATTTGAGACTAGATATCTGAAATTGATTTATATTGAAGAACATTTTAATATGTGATTAAAAAGAAATCGTCTCACGATAATCAAATCAAAGTAATGAGATGATTGACTTACACATTGGCCAGTTTCGTGAGAGACGTGAGGAGTGAGCGGGGCGGCGGAACATAACACAGGTGCGCTGGTCATCGAAGTAGGTCTTTTAAATGAGAGATCTATCGGTGTTGCGGGGTCCAGAGGAGAGCGGGGCGATTCTGGCCTGGCGACATTCGGGCTGGTGTGGTCTGAGCCTCGACTACGAGTCGTAAAGTCGAGGGGGAGGGGTCGCGGCGGGGCGTATGGGGGCGCCAAAGGGCTTTGCGTTAGCGCCGGAACCCGAGCTTCGACACCGCTGCTGAACATATCGTCGTCCCGCTGTCTGTTAACGTTCAAGGTCAACTCGAACTCGCATATTTTTGTCTCTGTCGCACATTCAGATTTTTCCTTGCTTATACAACTACGAATAATATTTTCTACTTGCAAACACTCTGATTTTTCTTTGCTGACACTATTACGGAGGGTATTTTCCACTTGTAACCACTTTTGGATTTGTCTCCTGTGTATTCCATACTTCCTTGCTGTAGCTCTCTGATTTCCTTTACAATCCCCATCATTTCTATATGAGTCTAGTACTTGTAATTTGAAATGAGGAGCAAAAATCCTACGTGATCCAATGCCTTTACCTTCGCTTTTACAATTTGTACTTGTTACAGTTCTCTTTATAACCGAATTCAATCCGTGGGCCATCATATACTTTGTTTCACTAATTATACACAATCAAATCAAAATAATTATAGAACAAAACAATAAAATATCACTAAGAACGATATCCGCGATCTATGTAGCAACCATTTTTCGTCACGATTCAGAGAAAACCCCCACTCTGTTAACCAAACTAAACACACTCACGCCATCAAGGGGAACTTTATGGATGAAGTAACGACGTTCCAGCTTCTCCCTATCCATATATTCGAATAGTAAGCAAGGTGTATCAATAAACCACGTACGTCGAGACTTGACTAGTTGACACAGAGGCTTCGACATCCGTTTATGAAACAAGTTTCTTAACAGGGTTGCCAAGCAAAAAAATTAATGCCTACTTTAAATTTAGCTCAATACTATTGAAAATAATTATAATATAATTTGCTTATTTCCATTATTTGAAGATTTAAATTCGTAGCTTACAGAAAATATTTTAATACATCATGAAAAAGTGGATAATAGTCATTGGAATGCGTAGATCTGGCAACAGTACATACGGTCACACCAGACATTCTGTCGCCAAGCCTGCTAGGCCAGACAACGCGTCTCTGATTCCCTTTTCATTCATTGAATAAAACAAATTAGCATTAAATATTTTTATTGCTATTCTAGTGTTAAACGATTTTTTTTTACCCAAAACGACTTGTTCAATTATAAGGCGTATCTAATTATGTATGTAGATAAATATATCAGTTTTATAGGTTCTGTATTTAAGCACAATTACGTAATACATACATAGACAAAGTTATTATAATGTCGAATTTGTAATTATGACTAAAATATTTCTTTCTATTAATTAACAAAATCAGCTAATTGATGTCAATAGAGAATAAATTATATAGCCTTATTTCGTTAACTTCCCGCTAAAAATCAGTAATAACAGTCGATTTACTCAAAATCATACATTGTAAATGATTGAGGCTAATTTCATTATTATAATGTTATGCATTATTTGGAACGGTTTACAAAAGCGTTCATTTATGAAAGAAATCTATAAAATTCACAACTGTTTTGAAGAATACAATTTTATTATCAAATACTTCAGGTAGGTATTATAGTTGTCACCAAAGGTATTTAGCAAATAAATATTTTTCACCTTATTTTTGTTATCACTAACTAAATAAGCTCAAATTAATTTTATACAGGATGTTTCAATAATAATAGTGTTATGCCGAGGACCTATAGTCATAAACTTTGCTTTGTATATCTATGCCCTTCTAATCATTCAAATATTCATGCTTTTTTATAAATCACAATCAGTTCTTTAAATTTGAGTTTGAAACTGTTTTTGTATAATATATAATTTGAATGGAAATCACATTTGTTTTCTGTTTTGCTTTACGACGATATGAAATTGTTGAGGCATTATTCGTGTATTATTTCTGTTTCCCAATATTGTATTGCAATTCTTACATACTTTTTGGCAATTTAGATAGGAAGTAGAATATTTTGAATTTATTATAATATTATTATTTAGTACATTTTTTTCTTTTAAATATTGTAACATCAATGCTTTTGTGATTTGTAACTTTTTGTCCTTTACAGCCATTCAAAGCATTTTATGAAATAGTATCAATTAAGTTTGACCCATAAAAGTTATGTTACTGGTAGTTTTCATTAAAATATTCATGCAAATAGATTTGTCTTCAGGGTAGTTAAACGTGTTGAAGAAGAATTACCCAACCATATATTAAAAAATATATTTTCCAACCAATTATCATTACATAGTAGGTACCTCTTATATATCTGCTATAATTCAATTTTAATTTTTCTCATCAAGGAAAAAGTAATTGTATTTATCAATTAACTTTCACATTGTGGATTAAATGTATCAAGAGTGGGAATCCTATTTTTGAGGGTCGACAACATAATACTCTCTCTTAGATCGCCTGTATAGTATGCGACTATAATCACAAATATCGATTATTTCATTTTTATCGTTCACCTGTGTCTACTTGTTTATTTATTCAATAAGAATAATAACTATATATTTGATTACTTCGTTTTTATCGTTTATAAAGCGCTCATTGTCGTGTTATAGAGGTGTTGTAGAAGTATACTGAACATGTCAACAGTTTTCTTAATGTTTGCACGAATAATATTCTGTAATACCTGTATTATGAAATGAACAAGAACAGTCTTTACTATTATTTAAGTGCAATTTATTCAGAAGTATATTATTCTAAACTGTGACTGCACTATTTTCCTTTAACTGGCTGTGTACAGTATTAGCAAAAGGCCATTGAAACCAAGGTTAAGAAGTAAAGCTTAGCCTCAAAGCATTTTGCAGTTGTATTTGTGGCACCATTTATGAGCACGTGTATTGAGTATAATTACTTATAGTTTTAAGCACAATGTCCATTCAAGAAAGAGTTTTAATGAAAAAAATTAAAAAACGAGAAAAACAAAAATTAAAACTTATTCAAAATAAGGAAGCTGAAAATAATAAAGATGGTAAACAATTTTCGAATTCATTTTTTTATTACTAATGACTATGTGTTTTAGTTTCAAAAATTGATGAGAACGTTGAAGTAGGAAAAGGTGTTAAGCGAGTGCTAGATAATGAAGAAGGACCCATTAAAAGTAAATATATTTCACTTTACTAGTTCAACAAATATGAAGGGTAGTTTTTAATTCAATATTTATTTCTAGAGAAAAAGAAAAAAAATAAGAAGAAACAACGAAAGAATACTGAGGGAGAAGAGATAAGAACAAATCCAAGCGACACGGAATTTGAAAATGTAAGTGAAGGAGAAATTGAAGGATCTGAACATACGGAGGAAAATGAAAATAAATCAGATTTAGATTGCAAATGTGAGTTTTTACATAATAAAAATTTGATCTAATATTTGTTTTTACTATGCTTGTATGATGATTTTAAGGCGAATATGAGTTTTCCTTGGGGTTTTAGCTCAGGTTGAGAAATATGATTAATTTAAATCTGAATTACCCTTCAAGTTTGATTTGAATTGTAAATTAATTCAACAATAATACTAAATATATTTTTCAGTACCCGGCTCAAGTTCAACATTAGAAATTCTAAGTAACAGTTCATTTATGTCTTTGAAAGACAAAGTATGTGAAAATACATTAAAGGCTATAGCTGACATGGGTTTCACCACTTTGACTGAAATTCAAGCAAGATCTATCCCTCCCCTTCTGGAAGGAAGAGATTTGGTTGGAGCTGCCAAAACAGGATCAGGAAAAACTCTTGCATTTCTCATACCAGCAGTTGAATTAATTTATAAATTGAAATTTATGCCTAGAAATGGTAAGTACCTCTATAGCATTCTCTAGTAAAATATGGATATTGTGAAGTAATTGGAACAACCAATTTACTATGAAACTGTGAGGATTTCATAAGTACTTTTTAGAATAGATTTTGTACTAACATTTTTCAATTTGGATATGATTACCTAAATTAGATTTTATCTGTTTAAGTTTTTGATGAATTAGAGCTATACTTATATTGATATCAGTTTACCTAATATCTTTTAGATAAGCACTATTTTTTATTTGGGTATTTTCTAGGCAGGTGGTTTTCATGAAAATTTTTGGCATATGTAATGATTTTGCTTGGGATCTATTTACTGATTTATCTTTTGATATAATTTTGCCTAGGTACATCCATAAATTTTTATGTAATATCAACCTTTTCTTTGACTATGTTTCTTTATAAGCAATATAATACCGAAATATTATATAACTTTCAGATCAGTTTTTATTAGCTCCTCTAGTGTTGAACAAGTTTATATGACATTATTTTATATATAATTTTGACTAATATGCAGATTTTTTTAAATTTGTACTATTGTTTAGTTTGTTTTCAACTCTTTAATTTTTTATCTATTTTTTTTTCAATTGTAAGTTCAAGCTATGAATGATGTCTTCTCTTGTTTTTAAATGTTGCTACTATATTTTTTCATGTTATAAATTACAGTTTAATACTCGAGACACAATATTGATTCTGATAATCACTGTCAAAAGTTAGGGCAAATTCATTTCCAGAAATGTAAATTGTTTCTGATTATCATTAATATAAAAAGAAATTAATAATAAAAATGAAGTGTTCTTTGATGCATCACATTTTGTTCACCATCAAGTTTGACTTTAATTTTGTTCCTAAATGGCAGGACTCCATCATATCATATATGTTTTCTCTAAATTAACTCAAAGTACCTATTGATTGAATTGGCCTTAATAAATTTTTCACAAATAGTTGTCACTGGAAAAATCTGTGTTGAATCATTATGTACTATTTTTTTCTCCATATCAGGTACTGGTGTAATCATCATATCTCCAACAAGAGAATTGTCTATGCAGACCTTTGGAGTTTTGAAAGAATTAATGAAATATCACCATCATACTTATGGATTAGTAATGGGAGGCACTGCTAGGCAAACAGAGGCCCAAAAATTGTCTAAGGGTATTAATATCCTTGTGGCAACACCTGGAAGGCTCCTAGATCACCTGCAGAATACTCCCGATTTTTTGTATAAAAATTTACAATGTTTAATAATTGATGAGGCTGATAGGATATTGGAAGTTGGATTTGAGGAAGAAATGAAACAGATTATTAATATTTTACCAAGTAAGTATATACAGTTGGTAAGTTGTAAAAATTGAACCAAAGCTTGGTTTATTTCAAAAATATATTTTAAAAGTAATTTTGTGTATGTAATTAAACCTAAGTTAATTTTTGTGATATTTTGATTTGCTTTTAATAGTTATTTTGATGAAACTACTCATCAAGTAGAATTTATTCACATCTCATGGGGAACCATGATAATTGACAAAAATTTGTATATGATATAAGCTTAGTTTTCCTAAGTTATATTATGTGGGATTTAGCAGATTTATGACATGTTGATTGGCAATCACAGATTTTACCCATTGTCCGTGTCACATTTTTACAGAAAGAAGACAAACAATGTTATTTAGTGCTACCCAGAATAAAAAAACAGATGCTTTGACATCTTTAGCTTTAAAAAAAGAGCCTGTTCATATTGATGTGGATGATACAAAAACAGAAGCAACTGTATCTGGACTTGAACAAGGTTACGTGGTGTGTCCTTCTGATAAACGGCATTTGGTGCTATTTACATTCTTGAAGAAGAATAGAAAAAAGAAGATTATGGTATTCTTCAGTTCTTGTATGTCGGTTAAATACCATCATGAGTTATTTAATTATATTGATCTACCGGTTATGTGTATTCATGTAAGTATTTAATTTCACTTAAAATGTTTCATTATTTAAGTGAGAACTGATAATAACTACATTTATTTTTTCAATTCAGAAAATCAAATTTCAAGGAAAGTCATTTTCTGAATTTTGAGACATGTCTTATTCCTCAAATCACTGCAATAAGTTTCCTACAAATGATTGAGACTAATTTATGGTAGTTTTTCATTTGCCTTCACTGAATATCCTCCAATTTTAGTGAGATAATAATGTGAAAATAGAAATTATTTTCATTAATTCACTTATGTCTGTACTTATGTAGTAGGTGTGATATGTGAAGTTCATTTTGTAGTTTACGAGCTTAGGGCTATGTGTATGTGGGCTCAGTCCTAGAGAGCACTAGTGTTGTGAAGTTTGTGTTTATTGAATGTCACATAGAAAGTAATATTGTCAGTTTTCTTGAATAAATGTTCTACTGGAGTCCTGATATATAATTTCGCATACTGATTATTGAAATGATGAAACTATCAACAATTAAATTTATCATAAAATTTTTGAGGTATCTAGGTATTTTTCACCAATAAAATCTCCTCTAATGAACATAGTAACAATTTTATTCAAATAAACGGACTCAGATGGATACTTAGCTTTTTATCAAGACTGAAATAAGAATGTTAAAGATTATAAAAATATCAATGAAGATACATAAAGAATGGGTATTGTGTTTTCTCTCTTGAACGTATTGATTGAATAATTAAAATATACATCAAGAAAATTTCATAAGTGTAGAATATTTGGCAAGTTGTTTTACTTATAGTAAGTGAATTAATAAAGGAAACACATACAAAGACATTGATGTTAGGGCTTAAGTTTATTGATCCTAAGCCTTCATGCTTGCTCTTGTTTCCAGAAAATTGAATGTTTTGATATTTTTATCCAGTATAAAAAATATTAGAGTTCTATAAATCATTTAACTTACCTAATCAAAGAAAATTATGATTACTGTTCTAGATGAAAATTTTTTTATAGTTTTAAGATTTGTAGCTTTACATGTGGAAAATCAAAATTTGTGCAATTTTTTTCTTTGAATTATTTTTCAATGTTACTTCAGGGCAAACAAAAACAGACAAAACGCACTACAACATTCTTCCAATTTTGTAATGCAGAAACTGGTACATTATTATGTACTGATGTTGCCGCTAGAGGCTTAGACATACCAGCCGTTGATTGGATTGTGCAATTCGATCCTCCAGATGACCCAAAAGAATATATTCATAGAGTTGGAAGGACAGCTAGAGGAGAAGGAAGCAGTGGTCATGCATTATTAATTTTAAGACCCGAAGAATTAGGTTTTCTGAGATATCTTAAACAGGCAAAAGTACCATTGAATGAATTCGAGTTCAGTTGGAGTAAAATTGCAGATATTCAGCAACAGGTGTGTTTTTGACTTTGTCAGTTAATTTTCAAATCTTGAAAAATTATTGAACATTTTTATTATTAATGCATTTACATAGGTCAATATAGCTTTGTTCCTGAAAATTAAATTATTTTTTTGTGTAGAATCTGATTTCTAATATCTTAAGATAAGATCAATCATGGATTCAGCAACCTAAGACCTAAATAAGATTTGAATGAACTTTCTAAAATATTTGGACTTCCATTAATGATATTTCGACGAACATTTTTTCTAAATATTGAAAAGGCGATTCTGAGGTATAAGATTGCAACTTTTTGACAGATTTGTATTTGGGGAAAAACAACTATTACCTAATATAGCGAAAAATTCGCAATTTTATGCATGTGATTTTTAGACTAGATTTAAATTTGCAGAAACTAGTACCAGGTTTTCAGGCCCATTTTGTAAACCTGTTGTATTAAAACAAATAGTATTAATTTTATTGGATAAAAAACTGAGAAACACAGTAATTTAATTTTATTATATATATCCTAAACTTAAATCAGAAGTTATGTGGCTATATATTTGAAACTAATGGAAGGTATCTCCAGCTCATATTTTTTGAATTTCACTTTTTCAAGTTTAGTCTAAATAAATAGATATTTTGAGAGATAATTATTGCAACATAAACCATATAAATTATATGAAACGTCTTGTTAGTTTTATATAATCAACTTTGATTTTATTTGATAAATTTTTATGATACACTTGTTTTTAGCTCGAAAATTTAATTGGCAAAAATTACTTCTTGAATATGTCTGCCAAGGAAGCTTTCAAAGCATACGTTCGAGCGTACGACTCCCATCATCTCAAAACCATTTTCGACATCAGTACGTTGGACTTAGCAAAAGTGGCCTATTCCTTTGGCTTTAGAGTACCTCCTGCTGTAGATTTGAAAGTTTCATCTAAGAAGCAGGAACGACCAGAGAAAAAACGTAAAGGAGGTGGAGGATTTGGTTTTTATAAGAATATGAATTCCATGGATTCCAAGAATTTTAAGAAAAACACAGTTTATAGGCAACCTAAGTCTAAAAATGAATCCAAAAGAAGGCAGTTTAGTAGATAAAATTATTCTTAATTCATCCATTTTATATATTAGAAGTAATATAAATTTTAATTATACACATTGTTTTTTCTGCAGCAATAAGTCGAAAGTTGCAGTTGCAATATATACACGCAATGTTCACAAGCAAAGAAAAGGTTTGGCAATGTTCACAAATAACAAATATTTCCGGTATGTTAGAATTATTAAAGACCTCATGGGTTATTTTATCTGTTGTTATGAATGGATTTAGGGTCTTGCATGCACTGCGACCAAAATGGTCTATTGTGTCCCCCTTTCTTGCTGTGATACTGGAGAACCCAGTGTTTACAGATGATCCATCAATCCCACCCCTTTTAAAATGTCTAGAATGTGGGATGTCTTTATTTGCAAGAGATCTTTGTCTTCTGTTTCATACGCGCCTAGGTGTAGTGCTCTGGAGTTTCACACTTAGAGTGAATGTGGATAGAGGTTTTGTTCTCTGTGCAACAAAATCTGCACGCCTCATTATCTGCTAGGTCTGGCGTCTTCAGGTGTTTGTTGAGACAACAGTGCCCCGATAGAACTCCTATTAGTATTTATAGATTGTTCTTACTTAGGATGATACATTCAACAGATCTACTATGGTTATAGTTTCCCAGCAGATTCTTTACCTGTCTCAGCCCCTGTAGGTTGTCCCAATAATTGGTTTTGCTCCTATCTACCTTCTTTTCTAGTGCTTTTTCCATTGCTCTGTAGCTGAGACCACAGAATGGTTCGGATCCCTTGAAGGGTTTATCTGCCCCCGCTTTAGCGAGCTATTTCATTTCCCTTCCCTCTGGTGTTTTTATGATATTTGAGTTTAGAGCTCTAATGGCTACTTGGCTATTGGACAGGATAATGATCTCCTGTTTGCGATTGTTCCTCTCTAGATTTCTGCTTGAAAAATGCTTGGTGCGCTGCCTAGGCTTTCAGAGTGTTTGGTTCTGGACCTGTACACTCCTATTCCTGTTCCGTCTGCTGTTTTTGATCCATCCATATATCATTTAATGGAATTTCTGTTCATTTCTTGTATGGTGTTTTGATCACACTTGCTTTTACAGTTTATTATTTAGGTGACGTTTTTCTAAAAGCTTAACTTTTTCGATGCAACGTCCTGAGGCATGTCTCAGGGTTGGTCATCATTTAGGAACGGGTTTTCTTTGATGATTCTGTTTCTGAAAATTCTAAATGATATTTACTTTCCCATGCTTCCTAGTACTATGTGGAGAGGTAGGAAATTTAGAATCACTTCTAGTGCAGCTGCTGGTCAAGATTTCATAGCCCCAGCAATTGTCCCTCGTGGTATTCAGACTAGTTCTGGTACCCCAAACCACTGCCCCATATGCAATAAACAATTACCATGTACATCCACCATAGGATCTTTGGGTTATAACCCCAATTCCTCTCTGTAAAGTTTCTACACACCATCAGGGCTTTTGTGATTATCTCTTTTTAATGTTTGTTCCAGAAAAGTTTACTATCTAGTATGGGTCCCAGATATTTCCACTCGATTACTTGCCCGTCGTAGCTTGAGTATTCTCTTTCTAGTGAAGAAAATTAGGTAGGTCTTGTTCTAATTGACGTTTAGCCCCACCTTTTTGTTTAGTTGTGTCCTCTTTGAACTATGTCACGGAGTGTATTATCAAAGCATCCTTTTGCGTAGAAGACTGTGTCGTCTGCATATCCTTGACAGAGCACGCTGAGCTCAGTTAGCCCACATAAGAGCTCGTCTACTACTAAGCTCCACATAAGTAGGATACGCGACTCCCCCTTGAGGGCACCACCTGTTTGTAGTGATTGAATTACCCTACTTTCATTTCTGATGTTCTAGTAGATAGTAGTAATACTCCTCTCGCATCTAATGCTCTTTTGAAGCGTCGTGTGGAGTATTGTCATAGGCGCCTTCTATGTCTGAGAAGGCACATACTACATTTTCTTTGTTCGTCAGTTTGGTATGTGAATTGACATGGATGGAGAGGTTTCCAATTCAGAATCTCTATTCTAATGTAATTGTCGACAGCTTTTTCCATCGTTTAGAGTAGAAACGAGGTGAGACTGATTAGTCTGAAGGATTTGGGATGTGTGGTGTCCTTCTTCCCTACTTTTGGTATGAAGGTTACATTGGCTCTCCTCCTCTATGGCTCTGGCTCTAGGATGCTTCTGCGGCGGATAAAGTGTGACAGGACATTACCCTGTTCCCTTTGGAGAAAAATTCCGTCTACTCCTGACGGTTGAAAGGTGTTCAAAGTCCGTGTTATTTGTTCATTGCTGCAGTTTCTTTCATAGTTTTTTTATATTATGACCTTTTGTGTACTGAGTCTGGATTGCCGCTCTCCGGAAAATAAATCTTCAGTAAGAGCTGTGCTCTGTTCTCACTCTCCACGAAGCTGCCATTCGGTGTTCTCAGTGCCACAGTTTTATTGACTTTGTCCTTCGCCAAGACTTTTTAAAGTCTTGAAGCTGCAGGTGTAGAATCAATATCCTCGCAGAATTTTCTGCAGCTTTGTTTTTTTATTTCTTCGTTGTAGGTTGTGAGTTTTCTGGTGTAACTTTGCCAGTCCCCAGAACACTTTGCTCTGTTGGAGAGGTTCTGTGTTTCGGTTCTTAACTTGGATAGATGATCATTCCACCAGGGAACATCGCTAACTTTTTTGCATAGGGCAACTCGATTCGTATGCATCGGGTATGGCCTCATTCACTTCTCCAAGATCTTGCTCCAGACTCATATGGTGTCTTGCCTTACTGGTCTGGATACGCCCTAAGTTATAGTGTAGATTGGTTGTGGATGTTTCCCGTTTCGATGTACTCAATATTATGTCTAAAACTACTATTTTATCAGTTACTTTTTTCACTTTTGTTCTAATAAATGGATGAAATAGACACCTACACAAGAGTCTAGTCAAAGTGGTTATTATGATTATTTAATATTTATCACATGAATAATCAGAAATGGTTTTTGGGTTGCATCCTTTTGTTGAATATTGTAGAAAATGATACTTTGTTTTGTTAAAATGATTATTTTAATTAAAAAAAGTCTTTTGTTTACAAACGAAAACATTACATTAAAAAAAATGCAAGTCTCTGCTTAAAAAAGAAACATTACAATTAAAAACATACTATCTGCTTCCGTATCCTGGAAATAACAATTTTAAAGCTTTACTCAGATTCAAATTGACTATAAGTTTATAATCTTTTCCTAAGTCGAACCTACAGCAAGGACATGTATAGAGTTCCAACTTAAAAGCTCTCTTCAAACATTCCTGAAAATAAAATACCATTATAAAGGATACGTCATAAAGCTAGCAAAAATATTCCAGAGTTTGGTGTTAATACTAATATATTCAAGAATTTCATCACTCTTAAGCACTGAAAAAAATAATCAATATGCAGAGTGAAAATTTAAATCACTATAAAGTCCCTTGCTTAATAGATAATCAGGCTCTTGTCCTACTTCTGAATTCAATTAACTACCTAACTTCAAATCCTGAATTTTCGTCTTTTTTTCTTTGGTTATGATTTTTTTGCTTGATTTTCCATTATATAAAAAATAAATTGTTTCATTTCTTAGTGTGGCTATAATCAAATCAAGTGCTGATTACTGAATACAGTCAAGTTCTGAGTGGTTACAGAAAAGTTTTTCTCTGGATGTGTCTCTCCTTGTGCTCTCTCACAGAACTGTCTTTAAAAATAAATTGTTTCATAACTGAATGTCTATAATCAAGTCCTCAATAGCTACAATAGAGTTTTGAATGATAACAAAATTAAAATATTTGAAAAATGTAAGGCATGGTAGACCTTTAGTTAGTTAGTAGCATTAGTATATGAATAGTATTAGAATGGTGATATTTCCATTTGATTTGTTTAAAAAGCAGCAGATATAAAAAAAATTTATTTTAACCAAGCTAGATGGTAAAAGGATCAATTATAAAAATCATTCCAAAAGAGAAGAAAGTAACTCACCTGGCAGAAATTATGTGAAAGTAACTCACCTGGCAGAAATTATGTTTGCATTCAGTTGTGATAGGCTCATAGACAATTTCTTGGCAGCAAATACATTTAAAGACTTCTTCGACTTTTGCTAGATAATCTGGTTTGCCGTTTTTCTGTTCTTCTTTACATTCCAACCACAATTTTGCATTTTGAACATCATTTTTTATTAACTCTTCAATTTCATCAGGTAATTCATATGATTTTTTCGATTTTTTTTTCACATTTGAAAGATCGGTTAAAACAGTAGTATTTGTTTTGCGTTTTACTCCTTTCCCAGGTTTTAGTTCTTTATCTTTCTCTTTTAATGCTTGTGCTTCTAAATATCCTTCAGGATACTAAAAAAAATCTCAGATTCAAATTGTAATATAAAATATAATTATTCAACTTACAATAACGTCCAATTCCTGTCCCCCAGTTTCCCAAGGCGCAGGATTAGGATCGTCTCTTCTAATCACATATTTATAAACAATTAAACCAGATTCGTTTTTATCTGGGTAATATTTAACCACTTTATATATACCATCGTAACGTAATCCTTCATCTGGACAATATTTTGAAAGTTCTTTACCTTTATAACTTCTCACTACTCTTAATGGTAGGCCTTTTCTCCAATCTTTTGCTTCAGCCCCCTTTTCATTGAATGGAGCATTACAATTTAATGCCAGTGCTCTGAAACGTTGAGAAAGTAAATATTATCAAAAAAAAAATATATATATATAAAAATTTGGGAAAGTTACTTATTAGCACGAGTTAATTCTTGATCAGAAGTTTGAATATTTATCCTTTTATTGCCAGATAAGTCTCTCCCTCCACTTCCTGAATAAATGAATTCGTTCCCATTATCCAAATCATCTGCATATCCTCCACTCAAAACTATAGAAGTAGCTCCTTTATTCCCTGAACCATGTATCCCACTAACGTGTGGGCGGTGGACACCTGCTTCAGACACCTAAAATGGAATGTGTCATGGTATTTAACAAAAAAAGCTGTAAGACAGTGCAGTGTCAGAAGTGGATGAAAATGATAATCTAACTCACAATGACAGCTACTTGCTTAATTCCAAAGAATAATTCAAGTACAAAAGGTTGGTATAATATGAAGTAATGAAATTACTTCATTTTGTAGATTTTCTAATGGATAAAATTAAGGATAGCATAGCCTTGAGCTGGTCTTCACTTATTACTGGTTCTTTTTTGAACTCAAAACAATATTGGTATGAAAAGTTAAGCTAAAATGAAGAAATTTTACATAATTCACTTATTTTCTTTGCTTTATAGTTACTGTTGGCTGCCAAGTTGACATAATACAAATCAATAAAATGGAAAGAGCTGATTAATATAAAACTCACTTGAATGCGAAATCTCCATCTTGTTCCAACATCCACACCTGGAATTGGTCCAAAGTGATCCTTAGGTACAACTGTGCATTGTTTTGTTCTGCCAGCGCAAGCCATTCCTCTACCCCAATCTCTTGTGCACGTTGTGGTTTTACTAGCCATATTAGCACGTTTTTTACTCAATTTTACTTTTTCACCTCTTTTAACAATTTTCGAATCATCAACTTTGCAAAAGGGACAATACCTATAAGACAAGAATCAGTTACAAAAAATGTATACATTGATATAAATAATGCATATACCAGTCTTCAGATGGAACTTCAGTTAAGGGAGGTTTTAGACAATATATGTGATATTCATCATCACATTCATCACATAGTATAATACTTTCCCAATTTTCCTTGCCATGACATATTTTACATCCACAATTTCGACATTTCATCTTCTCATTATCTTTACAGCTTTCACAACGATAAGGATACTTTCCTTTAATAATAATGATCAAATTATGGAGTTTAACTAAATTTTACACTTACTTTTAGTTTTTTCAGTATGAGGAGATGTTTTTTCTTTTTTGGTAATTTGACTTAATAAAACTGGTTCCTCAATTCTCATTATTTCATTAATGAAATGAAGAGTACAATTTTCAAGTGGTGCTTTGTCTCCACCAAGCAGTACAGTTCCTATTACATTAGTCCTACTAACTTTGTCAATTTTAAAATTGTACCTAAGAATTATTTAAAGTTAGTTTATAGCTATACACTTTAAAATTACTTACCAAAGACCTCTAGATTTTTTTTCTTCCATATTGTAATTTGCCAAAACTATCATTTCTGGACATAATTCATTTAATTTATAAATATAGTAAGACCTAGGTCTAATATCCTTAAAGTTTGCATCAGTTTCAAATCCAGGAACAATATGAGATGCACTAAAATGCAAACAAATTACATTTGAAGAATCAAGGTTGAGGAGAATGTTACAACTGGTGTATGTTATTATTTTTTGTACTTAATTTCAACTCCCCAATATTTAATGTGTAATTATTAGAATAGAGGAATTAATTTGTGATATTAACAAATTATTGTAAAATTTAATCAACTGATAAATATTATTTACCTTTTGACTCTAAATGTCAAATCTTTTTCATCAACTACATTGTTGACACTACTACTTGAACCTTCATTTCTAATAAATATTTTAGTTAAATGAGCTTCATACCAGCTTCCATCATCTTGTATCATTACATCAATGAAATCACCAACTTTGTAATACTGACTCTCAATATCGATGAAGTCTTCGTCGGTATTGTTATAACGAATTTCTACTGGTTTTGGTTCATTTCTTTTTGGAGATTTGATGAACATTTGAACGACGTTGTTGTTTTCGATTTGATAATCTAATATTGGCACATTGAATTCTAACTGAAATATACATCTTGATAAGATAGTATTCTAGAATACTTATGAACTTACAGTTTTTCCTTTGAAAAGTAAAGTTTGCTCTTCGGTCTTAAATCCAGTTAATTTTTCAAGTTTGTTATGAATTGTAAGGACTGAATCTTTTTTTGATATTTCTACGATCCATTCTTGATTTGCATCGCCGTCTTTTCTCACTTTAATATACATTTTAACTATAGATTAATTGTACTCTTACCGGTAATTCTGTCACACTGGGCGGGAACTAATGGAAACGATAAAGAAAGGTTATAATTATTCTTCTTTTTTCAATTCAAAATTTAGTAGAGCAATCTAACCAACTGTCAAAATGAGTTGGTGCTCGTTTAAAAATGGCCGCTGTGGGATAAGCAAATGAATTTGCCATACGCTTGTGGGTGCAGATTTATTTTTTGGTTTTTAGACCTCATTATTTTTAATTTTAATGCGAAAGTTCGTCTTAAAAAGTTCTTAGTTAAAGAAGTTTCCTCCCGGCTTTTTTCCGACTATGCGGTGTTGTGCTTAGTGTAGTTAGGTGGTAATTGAAGTATGAAAAGCGGGTTTCAACAAGGTGCCTGTTAAAATAAAGGCCCGGCATAATTCTAGTCAGTTCGTTGGTTCGATTCAATGAGGTATAAAACACCTGTGACTTAAAAAATCCAGAATACACCTACACGTTTCTAGTAATTTTATATTCCTTTACATTATCACTAATCATATATATCACAGATCTAAACGAGTTTTGTTTGAATTATTCATTGAAAATTTTATTTAAGTTGGGTTAAAACAACAAATCAGATAACAAATGAGAATTAGTCTTGCATGTATTTGATTCCAAACGTGAATTCATACCGACTAGCCTTAATTCTTATATTGCTCATCTTATTTCCTATTCAAATCCAGCTCTACAGAAGTTTTAATTCCACATAACTTTAAGCATAATATCGTCATGGAATGAATTTTGTTATGCTTGGATAAGAAGATTACCACTAAACTTTGTGTTCTTTATATAGTAAAATACCTTTTTTAGATATTTTGGTGAAAAACATTCTCAGTTCTAGTAGGCTAAAGTTAAAGTTACTAAAAGACGTTAGTATAATATTTGTGAACGTATTAAATTTAATTATGGCTCGATTGTTCGAGACTCAAAGAATAGATATTTTAATTATGATTGGTTGTGGTAATAAACCAAGAGCTCAAAAAGAGGTTTGTGAAATTTTTAATAATAAATATCCTGGTCAACACGTTTCGCTGTCTACAGTTAGTAGAATTGAAAAAAAGTTTTGTGAAACTGGACATGTAAAAAATATTAAAAACCAGGTAGAAATGTTCGATTTACCGATGAAAAAAGTAAGATGTACTCCTAGAGATTGAAAAAAATCCGCATAAGACAACTCGAGAGCTTGTCGCCAACAATGATGTAAGAAAATTGAGAGTTTTGCATAAATAAAAACACCACCCTTACAAAGTTCAGTTGTTTCAGGAGTTGAATGAAAATGATCCTGATAGAAGGTAACACTTCTGTGAATTAATGATGGACAGAATGAAGGCAGATTTGTTCATAAACAAAATAGTTTTTTCTATCTACAGTTAACAAACATAACTGTAGATATTGGAGCAGAGAACATCCTCACTGGATGTGTGAGGCTCACACTCGATATCCTAAAAAAGTGAACGTTTGGGCTGATATCATTAATAAAAAAATTATTGGCCTTCATTTTTTTCAAGGTTACAGTTAATGGTCAGTTTTATCTAGATTTTTTGACTTCTTAGTGGCTACATTACAGACTTTTTTCTTATGTTAATCATCCAAATGAGATAGATGGATCCATTTACTGGAGCTCCACTGCATTTTTCACGTAGTTAGAAATTATTTGAACAAAGTTTTTCCCAATAGGTGGATGGAAGACGTGTAACGATCGAATGGTCGGTTAGATCCCCTGATTGGACTACTCTCGATTACTTCTTATGGGGTTAGTCAAAATTCAAAGTATATTTCAATAGACCAGACAATATTGCTGATTTAAAAGTTAGGATAACGGAAGAAATAAATAACCCTTGAGGTCATACAAATTGTTGTACAAAATCACTTCAGTTATTGTTAAGAAGTGAATTGTGGTAATTTTGAACATTGAATTCAGTTGTAAAGGACATTGAAAAATACATTCTAAATATTATGCGACATTTTTATTCTGATTATACGTAAAGTTTTATGATAGAGATGTTATCAAAATTTTACATCTTAAAAATTAATTTTCCCAGTTTTGATTACTCCAAATTTAAAAAACTTCATATTGCTGAACAGAGGACTTAAATCCTTTTTCAACCAGGTGCCACACGACCCTCTTTCTTATTTAAAATTTTCGATAGGGTGCTTATAATTCAGAGGGGGTGCTGGAAGGGGATAATATTGTCATACTGTAAGTTATCAATTTTAGAATAAAAATCAACTTGTTTAAGATTTTTTTTAAAAAGTCATAATAACGCTAAAATTGAATATATTCCATTCATATGGACAAGATATGATATGGAGGGAGCTGAGTTATGTAAATTCTTTTTAAATTATATAAAACTGCATGACAAAGTAATCGTAGATCTTTAGATATATGTGGATCAGCGTAACCATATCGATTTTTAAGTTTTGGAAATGTAATCACATCATCTTTCTGTTGTCATTCTACATATTGCCACATTTTACTGGACGCCTAGGCTATAATTGAATGCTTCTGTCTGCAACTTCAAATACCTTCATTGTAGATGGGTATATCTCTTTTCATTGGTGAAAATGTTGGGCTTAAATCCGAAATATCTCCACTAAACTTTCTTGTTTTGCACGAAAAAGTCTACTACATTCTGTCATATTTATTACTATAGCTAGGGAGCTGGTGACAGTAAATTTTATATATCATCGTCTGACAAAGGTTGATAATATTAAAGTATTAATTCATTAATTGTTGCAATATCAAATAGCAGCTTGTAAATAATTATAAGTATCATAAAAGATATAACCTGTTGTTGGTATTAATAAAATAAAGTTAATATAAAAAAATTAATATTAGTGTTAGAAGCTACTCCTGCTGTGTTTCAGGATAATTATTTTTTTTATTATTATGATATATGAAAAAAATTACTTCATCGGCAGACAGATTAGAATAATTAGCTTTTTACATAGAAAGGCATAATTCATGAGCTACTAACAGACACAGAACATACTCTCAGAAGAATTGCGAACTTAGTTGTTATTCAATGGATTTTCGATGCCAGTGCCCTCGATGGTAAGTGGCAGAAATAATTTATTTTCGCGGTTCATTTAAATTTACAATGAAGAATATGTACTGTGTTCTATGTTATTCATTTCCATCCAGTTCCGATTTCGCAGTTTCCTGCATTCACGATAAAAAAACACCCTGGACACGTTTATTTACAAAATATTTACATACATTTTCAACTAAACCAAGGAAAATTAGTAGACATGATTACAATATCACTTTTAAAATAAGAACTAACAAAATACAGATTTTTCTAACAAACATATTGAAAAGTGTAATAAATAAATAAATACTAACGAGAAATAAAACAGTAAAATAATATTATTACAATGATACAATAGTATCATTATGGGATTTAACAAAAAAAATATTCTATACAAACAAAAGTCTTGAAAATTCATAAACGAGTAACAGAATCAAAACAAGAAAATAAAATTATTACACATAAGTAATACAGCCTTTTAAAGAAAAATAAACATAAAAATTTGTAACTACATAAATAAATATTCTCTATGTAAACATAAATTAATAAAATTGTAAAATAAATCAGCCTACTTATGTAATAAAGAAAAGAAAAATTTTTATCCCACATGATTCCTTCAGATAACATCTCAACATCCTCCACATCTATACTTGAATCTCTTACCTACCTTTAAGTCAATCCTGAAATATTCAACGGAAAATTACAGAAAATAATACTTAGCTAATTTTTTAGTCATTTCCAGATCCTTCGTCCTCTAGGGCTACGCTCTCTATCTGGCTCTGAAACAAATTCTCATTAATATAAAATTACAACCTGACTGTATGCTGAGAAATATATATTCTCCATTCAAACCGATTTCAACAAGCAATCATAAGTATAAATTAAATTTCTGATAATATTACCTATTTGTGTATCGAAATCTGAAGGAGGCGGGAATTCAGAAATTGATGACATTTTGGAATTGACAGTAATGACACATTTTTATTACACTAGCGTTATGATTGCTAAGTGGCAGAACTAAATTTGTGTTGTCGAAATTTACCTACAAGTTGAGCTTCTTTTTGGTATGTTCTGTGGTAGTAGATCTAGCACGTAATTAGTGTGTAGTTTTTAATTCATTTAGTTTTTTTAAATGCAGATTCAGATTTTAATGTATGTTTATTTTTCAGATCTAGGAAAGATAATGGTTGATAGTGCAGATCTCGCTACTAACATGGATGGAAGTGACGAAGAAAGAATTGACTGATTTATCTTATAAATATATATTCAGATCAATAGTGTAACTATAATTAAGAGGAATTTAAAATAATAGTAATTTGAAATGACTTTTTCAATAGTACAGGAAAAAATAAAACAAGAAAAGAAATTACGTATTTGTTTTGTATATTACGTCTAAAATCAGAGTTGTGGATGTCTGCCACCTTTTTCTCATATTTACAAATTCTCTATAAAACATAAAAATAATTGTAAAAAATACAATGGAAAAGTTCATTGTTTTTATATTCTTACCATCCTTCCAGCTATAATTTCAACATTTATAAAATGTATTTAATAGATATAATTTATGATAATATACGATAATATAATTTTGGCAGGTTTTTTTCTCAATTTTGACATTATTTAAAAAAAGGTTGCCACTTATTTTTTCTACTTAATCTAGGAGTCCTGGTCGATAAAACCATAAACCTAAATTGCTACCAGATTCCTAGCTATTAGATCAGTTTTCTCTGGAAATCTTATCATTTCTAAATAACAAGAGAATATTATACGAAGGTTGGAATTTTTGCTTCTACGCAGCAACAGATAAAAAGAAAAAAGTGTGTTTGAGAGTTCGAGCGAATATCTATGCATGCAGTGTTGCATGATCACTTTAGACCGTAAAAGTAACAGTGCTAGATGGAAAATAAGTACCTATATTTAATTTATTCATCCATCATCATGAAACGATTATTTATGTAGTTAATTATATAACATTTTTCTTTTTTTCACTAATAAAATTATGGCAACCAATTACGCAAACATGCTTGAAATTAAGTAACTATTAGAAACACTATTTTTAGACTGTAAATGGCTACATCCTAAAAGTGTAACAAAACTACCAGCTCATATGACAAATATTACAAATAAATAAATAATAAAAATAAATGAAGATCATTTTTCAGTCATGGAATATCAAAACTAATTATAGCAGATGCGAATAAGATTTTGACGTGGGTGACTCTTTGATCTTACCTTGGTTGTGGGTTTGGGTATGATATATATGAACTTAAGGTTAATGGACTAGAATATGAAGGCTGTTACTTCTTTAAAATCCCGAGGCTTCTGTGCAATTTTTCTGGTGGAAATACTTACTAAAAATGTCTGCCCCAAAGGATTGCTGATATTACCGGGACATATGTCGTTACTCCAAATTATTGTGACTTGTAAAAGGAAAAGCGGCATTGAGATATGCGATTAAAGTTTATGTTTACTAACTTTATGTTGTTAGTTTGATCTCCATTATTTTTCGGTCATCTAGAAAGTCATCTCAAATAGATTTGCTATAGACATTACTAAATTCTATTTGAAATTCAAAAATAAAATATATGGAGAATAAAAAAATATGTTTTAGGATAGTTTGAATTGAGTAGAATAATTGTGTGAGAAAATAGCTGCAAAAGATAATTTAATTTTATTGTGTATATATAATCTTTATTTAAATGGGCTTAGGTATTCTGATTTTTAAAAACATCTGTCAACATTGACTGGAAATGTATGTTGTGCCTGTTAGGTACCCATGAGAGAGGTGGTGATAGAATAAAATTCTTCGATTTTATCGAGTATATATATAATCTTAGGATATTATTACAGATGTTATTGCGTTATCTACAGTGTAGGTTGACAATTCATAGTCGAAACAGAACATTCAAGTTGTTATTGTCTTCGTATAGTTTTTTTATCTGAGTAAGTATATTTTTTGTAATAAAAATGTTGTATTAGAATCTAAAACAAAGAAATAGTTTATTAATTAAAATTCAAAAAATGTTTGAAAAATTAACTTCTGTCCAGTTCGGCTCAATTTCGGTGTCGGCCATAGGTGTAGGTCTTGAAATATTGTGTAGGGATTACTTAGGTAGTAGATTATACAGTTACGTTTTGCGTTACTGTTTAACCTTCTATTAGTGCCTTTGCCTAATTCCAACCCTATTTTAGATTCGGCTTAATCATGCGCCGTAAGGGCAATGGTGCCTTACCTAAAATTTTTAGACCTTTATAAGTATATATGTTTAGTTTAACGAATCAGTATTTGCTGTTAAGCCGTGTAAATAGTGTTCACAGTATTATATGATTGGTAATAAAATGGCGACATTTACACCAACGAAAAGATGTTCCAATAATTCTCCACTATTAGGAGATATTTTTTATTATTATTATTATTATTATTAGTATTATTATTATTATTATTATTATTATTATTATTTACTGGACAAGAAACTGTCGACCGATGTTCCCGAATGGCTGGAGTTGGAAAGTCCACCGTTTTTAAATTATTGCGGAGCAGAAAGATAGCAGGCAAAGTGGAACCTCCCTAGAAAAGTCCAGGCAGACCAGTAAAAGTTCTTGATGAAGACATCAAAAGTGTAATTCGTAGAAAAGTTCACTCTTTTATTTTAAAAAAGAAATACCCACCCTAGATAAGATTAATGGAGCTTGGCCAGGATGACAGTATATTCCGTTGATAACTAAAAAACTTCTATGGACCACTTTGAGAAATATGGATTTTGCCTGGGAAAAGCATAACTGTAAAGCACTTTTACTGGAAAGCGATGAAATTGTTTGCTGGCGACGAAAATAATTAAGAAGTATAAAGCAGCATAGAACAGAGCAGAAGAAATTCTTTTATCTTGATGAAAAGTAGATTAAAGATGGTTATACAGTACCAAAAATGTGGCATGACAAAAATTTAACCAGTGCTCTCAAAGCTTTCGTCCATCATCCATATTGGAAGCGAAGGGGGATTTTTAAAAGAAGGTTTGCTAACCTTTCAGTCGTGCCATTCGGGAGATTACCACGAGAACATAGATTCGGATGTTTTTGAAGACTATTTTGGTGAAATGATAAAATCTCTTCCGGCTGATTAAGTAGTAGTTATGGATAACGCAAGTTATCATTCTCGACGCATAGAGAATATTCCAACTTCAACTTAAAGAAAACAAGAAATTATTGACTGGTTAACCACCAAGAGTATTTGAAGATAATTTGATAAAAAAGAACTATTAGCAATAGCAAATTTACACAAACATCGTTTTATGAAATACGCAGTGGAAGATATAGCAGAAAAACATAGTGTAACTTTGCTGCGCACACCGCCATATCGTTGCGAACTAAATCCTATAGAACTTATATGGGCACAAGTGAAAAGATTTGTAGCAAGACACAACACGACATTCAAAATGAAAGACGTTAAGCCATTAAGGTGACACCAGAGAACTGGCGAAAAGCAGTCCAGCATGTCATTAAAGAAGAGGAGAAAATATGGGATCTTGACTACTTGATCGATCGAACCGTCGACCCGTTAATTATAACGTCAAGAGGAGATGACAGTTCCTCAGATGACGAAGAACATTATGATTTTCTATAATTTATTTTCAATGTTTGTTAATGGATAACAATAGGCTAAACCCATATATTGACCCCAACTGTGGGTACTACATGCACCGCACAATAAAATCAATGCCAAACTATGCAAGTGTGTTATATATTCGTTGGGTCACTCTGTGGTCCCTTTGAATACCTAAGGAGATTTTATTACTCTATACATTTCTGAAATAAACTATAGTTATTTTATACATTAGTTAGATGTGAAAATTTAATAAGTGCATATCAAATATAATGATCCAGAATTAAATTTTCATATTTTGGAATACACACAAGAGAAGTTAGTAGGAAAAGCAGAATTTATGGTAGGCAATCGAACAGAAATAAATAGTTGTAATATATTAAAATGAACTTTGCTACAATGGTACACAGATAGGCGAGATCTAGACTGTCTCATACAAAAATTAACTAGAAGTAGACCTCTCATTTAATTGACTTTGGTAGTAGGTTACAATTAATTAGAAGTAAGGTATTACAGAGAATTAGTAACGATATAAACATGAACCAAATTGAAAAAGATTGCCAAATTAATCATTATAATAAAACCGCTTTAAACAAATTCATTGCCGGATGCACCGATATTCTCAAAAATAATATGCATTTGAAAAGGCCAGAAAGTCTAGAATACGCTATTGCATTTGTAACGGAGTTGTAATATTTTTAAAACATGTACGGAAATTTTAATGATAAATTTGTTCAACTAAGTAGATTTAATTTTAACAAACCGCATCACAATAATGAAAGAAATTATTCTAACCATAACATTAACGTTTATTGAAACATGTCGTTTCCCAATAATTCTCCACGTTGATCAAAATAAAACTTTTTCCAAAGTAATTCACCAAATTGATCTTATTCAAATAATTTTCAGTGACCAGATCAATATTCTTAAAATGAATATTCAACCAATCCCGCAAAACGGAAATATTTCACGAATAGACAAGTATTTGGCCCCCCGAAAAATGTCTTTCAACCTAATCTAAATCAAAATAATTCACCAAAACCCGTTCCGATATTCACGACTCCAAAAATCCCTTCATTACAAACAAGAAATCGCTTTAATAGCCAATAGAAGAATCACTAGAAAACCCCGAAGAAAACGAAAATTTTCAGATACCCGTCCCGTCCAAAGTGACGAGGTAGTCATTTTTCAAACAACCGTCTATCCTAAATTGAAATAAATAAAGCTAAGTTACAATTGCTGATAGACACAGGTAGTTTCTGGTTTAACTAAACCATCCCTTATTGAGAAATATTATCCACAAACCATTTATAATTCAAATGTTAAAGTATTGACAAGCTTAGGAAGTAAAAATATAAGATATCAAGCTTTAGTACCTACATTTCCACAATCCAAATCTAATTATTTTTTAATTGATTATGTTTTGTACGACTTCCACGAATTTTATGATGGAGTTAAAGGATAACAAGATCTTATTAATATGAATTTAAATATTGATTTATGTAATAAATAGTTATTCATTCAAAATAAGTTTATGGAAAGTGTGAAATTAAATATATAAAAAGAAAAAATAACGTAGTAGTTTGTAGTAGCTAATTCACTTGAAACTGCATCTGTTGACGCAAATTTTGACGAAAACGATTTAATTGATCTTATCAAATTCCTCAAGAATAAGAAAACAATAAACAACCTTTGCCGATTTTAGACAATGTAGATCTATCAGAAATGTTATGGACATTTGACAAAAATCAACAAAACATACAAAATAAATGAATAAATATCTTTTCAGACTTGATATTAGAAAACCCTGCAAAAACATCATAAAAAACGAAGACGATAGCGACAAGACTTTAGATACTATACACACAGCAGTAGAAAATCCAATTTTAAATATTCCAATATCAGAAAAACCTTTAAATATTTATAAAAATCAAATTTACTTGACACTAGGTGAAATACCTATGACCAGAGTAACCCGTAATAAAATTTTCCGAAACTTTAGATTATCTGTAACAATACTGAAATCTCGAGATCTATTATAATAAGTTTTTTCAAAGAATACATCAACCCCAAACAAAATTATTCTTCTTACTTTAAAAATGATTCTCTCATACGAATATTTATAGTAACA
Source organism: Diorhabda carinulata (assembly GCF_026250575.1). Lineage (NCBI taxonomy): Eukaryota > Metazoa > Arthropoda > Insecta > Coleoptera > Chrysomelidae > Diorhabda > Diorhabda carinulata. The sequence goes on along the minus strand of NC_079460.1, from coordinate 32,608,632 downwards.
ACTCAAAACGTATTCAAAAATTCAGTATTTTCAAAATGCCGAAGCAATCGATATATTTCAGTTAGATAAATCTTCAATCTTAATAAAAATTCCCGATGCCTTTGTAGATTATGATTGTTTCTGATAGTTTATTTATTTCAGAAAAACATATGAGCTAGCCTAATGGCATACAAATTACAACAAATAGTTTGGGCAAAATTGGTGGGTTACCCTCGCTGGCCGGCAGTTATAATTAATGAATGGGAAGAAGATTTGGGAAAGTCTCCTGAAAAATCAGAAAGAGAATTTTACCCTGTTCGCTTTTTCGGAGAACATACAACTGCATGGCTGGAACTGAAAAAAATAAGTGATTATGAAAAAAATAAAAAGAAATACTTGAAGGCTCCTAAAACGCTGTCATTCTTAAAAGCTATCAACGAAGCTGACGATCATTTGCAAAAGCAAAAACAAGACAGTGGATACCACATTAATTTCAACATATCAAAATCGAAAAAACGAAAACGGCCTTCCGTGAAAAACACTCCAGTTAAAATAGCAAAGACTAGAGCGTCTATTGCCGATGAAGACACAGAAGATACAGGTTATGATTTGAAGGAGACATATAATATTGGTGTCATTGGCATGGGTAAGTTATATCTAGAACAAAAATTATAGGTACATAGTCCATATCTTTTGGCTTAATTTAATTCATGGAATTTTTGAATATAATTTGGAAAGATATTTTTCACGTTTTACTATCTTTGCATCCAATATCTATATCCCAACCTGGGATCTGGTAGACAATTGACCATTCTTTAATAATTTTTATCCATTTCCGATTGTACAAAGTATCTTTCACATTCATCATATAATCAATAAATTTTATTATTTTGGGATATAAAACACAGTTTAATTTAATTTCAAACCAGAAGAAGTTTCTTGCAATTCAAGAATCATCACTATTTTAGAAATGTGGTTCAAACAACTTTGTTTTCTGAAACAAATCGGCTTTGTGAAGACAAAACAGCAAATGTATTTTAACTAAACGTGCAAGAGGGTTAGGAAAACATTAGCAAACAAACCGATCCTAGTGCTGCAAGATGCTGACCCATATCACAGCACAAAAAATGTCTAATTCCGATAATAACGTTCCCAAAACATTGTTCGAATATAAGAATGTAAAAGGACTTTGAAGAAAACCTCGCAGCAAAAGGAAGCATCGACGCTATAACAAGTGTTGTTCTACCAATGGATATTACAGACCCTACCGTTACAAAAATATCGTGCACCTTCATCTTCATTTTTCAAAATAGTCCTTTTTTAAGTGAACACTTGTCCGGCGAGGCTAAAACCTTAATAACCCTTCCAAATAACAGTTCGCTTACGTATGCGATAATGTTCTTGTCTGATGTAGGTGAAAATTCAAAGTGTAATGCGTGAATTTCAGCCATAAATTACCGAAGTGTGAGAAGGTGCGTTGTTCTGATAGAAAAACACTTTTCTTCAAATGCTGTTGCTTTTTTGCAAGTTCTCTCGTCATCTTATGACTATCTCATAAAACGGTAGTCATTACTTTTTGGCCGAAAAAACATGTTTTCCTTTTTCGAAGCAGGTTCACCCTTTGCAATACACTGTCGCGGTACCAAACACGTGAATAGCTTACACATGGATAATTGTTAATTCAGTATATGGCAAATTAGTTTTTATGATATGCCGATAACTTTTTCTATCTTTCTAACCGTAATTCGACGGTCGTCCAGTATCATTTGGTATGGTCATGTTCGAATTCAACTGGCTAAAATTTTACGGTCGTTAATGATGGTGCAGAGTCTTCGTACATATTGTCTAAATCCTAAAGATTCACTTATACGATTGTCAAACAGAAACTAAGCATCCATAATGGCTCAAACTCTAGTGAGAATATATTTCCCAGCTTGTATTATCTTCAGGTTGAGGTGGGAAACTTTTCAGACAACCTTCGTACATTAACTTTTAAGCATAAAATTACTCCTAAACTAATATTAGGTCGGTTCTCCGTCTTTTCTGATCGAACTCATAAATTCTTGAAGACATATAGTCAAAATTAATTAAAAAATAGCATACAGTGTTTCTGGTAAAATATCTCGTTAACTGATCTAATTTATCTAACGTGAAGATAAGAATTGTGTTTATTTTATTTGAAATTATAACGTTTCATTATTTTTAATGATTAAAATGCTTGAATCATAAACACTTACCCTGAAAAATGAAAAAAAAAATTCATTCATAAACATTCATTGAAAGTATTTACAAATATTTTATAGGACTAGTTGGAGAAGAAATTACTAAACATTTTATAAAATCGGGTCGCACTGTTAACATAAGCAATCGAAGAATTAAAAAATGCCGGAAACTGAAAAGAACATTGGATCAGACAAAAAATATAAAAATTATGATAACCCCAAGAGCTGTTTTACTAAAATCTGATATCATATTTGTTTGCCTGTCAGATGACGAAGTTACCAAACATGTTATAGAATGGGAGTTTGAAGCGGCAAGTGAAACTGAAAATATGCTAGAGGGTAAATGTAAGTGAATTGAAGTATTTCAATGTGCTAATTTTTCTAATAATTGGAAAATAGAACATCTAAAAATTAATTTTCAATTAACACGCTCTTATTTGGTGGACCTAATATTCTTGAATGAATACTCTTGATCTTGGTTTATTATTATGAAGAACATAATATATCAAAATTCTATTATATGAAGATTTTGTAACAACATTGTGTAAAAAATTGTTCACTGCATTATCTAGGATGCAATTTGAGAGGTTCTTTCTTATCTCATTGCTAATAGAACTTTAAAAGAGTCCGCTTTTTTCATGTTTAAATGAATGAAAATTTTCTTATTACACCTGACATATTCGCGATTTGTACAAATGTACAATATTGGGGCTTATTGATGCTGATAATCAGGTAATGGAAGTGTTAATTTTTAGGTATTCTTGTAATGACTAGAATTAAACCAGAAAGCTCTGTAATATTCAGCGACAGAATTAAATCTAAAGGTGGAAAATATTTAGAATTGGCATTTCAAGGTCACAGAAAGGAGATTAAAGAAGGAACTATCACGTTATATACTGCTGGAGACCAAAGTTTATTTAATATATGTCAACCTTTCTTTGAAATGATAAGCAAAGCTTCATACTATTTTGGAGCAGCTGGGTGAGTGTAGATAACATATAGCATAATTATAATGTACCTAAAGACTTCCTCCACATAGTCTGGATCATGGGTATCTCATTCTAAAGTCATTCTATAATCCGGTTTTAGATTTTCGTTATTCATTCTTGTTCTAAATTATTTGTCAATTGGCGAAGATTTTCGTGAATATTAGAATACAAATTACAATTCTATTCAACAATCCCTCACCACAAATGCTTGGCTAACATTGGCTAACATCTTTTCCAGGCTCTTAAAGGCTTGTATTATGTTGTAACACTATTGGGTTACGGTATGTTCTTGATATCAGTAAAATTTGTGCTCTGAAATTATGTTTAGGATGTTCTCGACTCTGTGGAGAATAATCTCTCCTAAGTTTGTAGGCATTATAGCTTATTCATCTACAACATTATTCAGTTACTAACTAAGTATCAGTAGTATCAGATCAGTTCAAGGTGCTTTCTTATAGTTTAAGATTATTATTTATTTATTATTATCAATCGTAGTCGCACTTCTCTACAAGATGAATTTCGTGAAAGTTGTTCTAGAAAATATCGATGTTCTAACATACCGTTCGATTGAGGCATATTTGGGCATACTCAAAAAAATTTGTTCGCGTTGGATACATATAATTTGACAATCACTCGAAAAAAGCTCGTATCGACTTGTGCAAAGAAATGCTAAAAAATTCAATCGCAGTCCTTCAAAAGAGGTATAAAAGATCGTGACAGGCGACGAATCATGGATCTATGCATATGAGCCCGAAACTAAACAACAATCGATTGTATGAGTCTTTTAAGACGAGTCAAATCCAACAAAAGTTGTTGGAAGCAAATGGTCGCCTGTTTTTTCGTTATAACTGGACATTTTGCCACCGTTCCATTAGAGCAACGTAGAACGGTCAATTCTGAATGGTACACCAGCATTTGTTTGACAGAAGTAGAGGATGAATCGCAGAGGATGAATCATTCTCCACCACGACAATGCGAACTCTCACACATTCAACAGTCCTTGTTTGGCACAAATTGATTTCTTCTTATCCCCGAAAATCAAAATAAATTGCAGAATCAACGAAGAAGCGGTTGATGCTTTGAAATAACATGTTTTGGAGGTACCCCAATTGGAATAGAAAATATGCTTCGACAATTGGTTCAAATGCAGGCAAAAGTGTTTTGATCTTAATGTAGACTATTTTGGAGAACAATGAAACCATATCCAATTATAAATATTTGTTTTTATTTGTCTATTTCAAAATCTAAGTATCAACCCTGGAATGCTTCAATACCTTGCGAAACGGTTGTTCATTATAACTCAATTCAACTTTGTTCTATACAGATTTATTTTTTTATTTGTCAAAGAGTTTTGTTCTCTGAATATAACAAAGAAATCGTGAACACATAAGAATATCTTCAATGGGTGGGTTTATCCTCATGATATTCATTAACCTTTTTTCACTTCACCTCATTTTTACTTGCCCTTTAAGTAATTAAGTTGACATTGTTTGTAGGAATGGAATTAAGATAAACCTTATTGTTCAAATGATAAAAGGAGTTAGTTTGGGTGCTTTTTCAGAAGGAATGTCATTGGTAGAAAGACTGGGAATTCCACCCAAAATATTTTTAGAAATTTTTAATGAAACTGATATGAGTTGTACTTATTTAAGAAACAAAGGGAACTTGATAATTGAAAGTACTTACGGCAACACGGAGCAACCTCTACATCAAATGCAAACAGATTTAAAAAATATATTGGAGATTTCTGAACAGGTCCAACAACGAGTTCTTTTAGCAAATATGGCCCACGAAATCTATAAAGACTGTATACGTGTACAGTATGGACAGGATGATGTATCTGCGATAATTGTAAAGCATAAATTCTATTAATGATTAAGTTATGAAGAAATATTTTTCAAGTGTTAGTATCACTATTGGTATTTGGTAACACAATAAGGTAAAATAGTTTCGAATTGAGTTCCCTCTGATGTTGTGTTAAAACTTTACATTTCACCGGCTAGTAGGAGAAGAAATAATAATATTTGTGATACAATGACTGAAAACAAGAATTTCAGGTAGGCCACTTTTGTGATATGCTATCTCACTCATTCTCCCGGATACAAATTTTTCAAATCATTTTAAGAAGTTGCTTTTTTTATTATTTTTATTGAACTTTTTGCAACATGAATTTATTATTGTTTGATATTTTTATTGTTGTTTAAACTGTGCCAGACGCAAATTTCGAATTGAAATTTTTTTTTCCGAAATATTTCATTTGGTTATCCAAAAACCTAAAATTAATTTGCCAAACAATAAATTTATTGCCAAATCGAATAACTTTTTGGATATTAACTTCCGTATGTGCATTTTGAGATGTATTATCTGGCAGGGTTTTGCTGACATGTACCTACTGCAATATTTGATATCGAATTGAACTAGATGTGCTGCGAAGATTTATTGTTGGACGACAAATTAATTTTAGATAAATTACGATATTTTATCAGTAAAACTGTTATAACAATTTTTGTGATAACCATCTGTATCATTAACTTGCACTTTTTTAATTTATCTTCTACATTATTTTTTCATTGCTGTCTCTACAAAAAACACATTTTGATTTTTCACTAGCCATTGTAACACAATTTTATCAAAAAGATTACCAATAATAGCAAACGAATACACCAAAGTGACTAAACTAACGCCATCTTGACTGTTGTCTCTTCCAACAAGCCCAATCACTTTTCACTTGTAGTTTTAACAAATGAATTATTGTTTTTCAAATTAACTTTAGGTTTTTACATACTTAAATAATATCAAATTTCTGCCCCACTAAAATATTTTGGAAAAACAATTACCGTCTGGCATAGTTTAAACAACAATGAAAATATCTGGCAGTAATAGATTCATGTTGCAAAAAGTTCAATAAAAATAAAAAAAGAAATTTCTTGAAACGATTTGAAAAATTACTTATACAGGTACGCACAGATGAATACAACCACTACCGCCAGCGAGGTAGCTCGTATGATGTCCAGGAGAGTGAGAAACTAGCAAAACTAGCCTACCTGAAATTCTCTCTCAAAAACGTTGCTAGCTTTTAGATTATTAGGTAATCAAGCCTCAGAAACCAAGATTGTTCAGAAATTACAACGAGATTTCTGTTTTGTTGTTAAAATTTGATTTATTGGTGTCAGGCAATATTTATGTAGTCATTCAATTTCTTCTTTTGAAGATGTCGCTTATAATAGCCGGCAAAACTTTAAACATAATGAGGCCATTTCAGTTCGGAAATTTCTTTTGTTAATGTTCCATTTTTCTATTATTAGGTAGGTATATGAAACAATATGGTATTTATTTGTATTAACTTTTTAATATATTTTTTTGATATTCCCAAACTCACACTACATGTAATATTTTATGTGTTATTTGACGAAGAAAATTGTTATATGCATGCTGAGCTTTTTATTTTTGATAGGAGTAGTTATAAGATAATATGTGTTGAGAAATAGTTGAATAAATGCTTTTCTTTCGATTTGTTTAATTTCCAAATAAGGGCCTTTGGGCTGCTGACGATGTATTTCAGATTAATATCTGCTGAGTTTGAGTTCTAAAAAACCTCCAACTAACTAAAAAATGTGAATTCTAAAATTTATACTAAAATTTTGTAATTACCACCCTATATGCAAGCAGTTAAATGGAAAAGTAACTTTTTTCAGAAAAAGTTACGTTTCTGAAAAAAAAAATATTCTGCACACATAGTCCAGCGAATTACCAATTTTTTATAAGGTGCACGTTTCTCGGGTGAAGTTAGTGGTATCCACGAAACTCGATACAATACTTGAAATTTTCTTACGAGAAAAGACAATCCTTTCAAAAAGTCTCGTCTAAAATCTCGCACAACAGTTTCGCAGAACCCTCTAAAGAAATTTGGTGATTGAGTTCTTTTTTTAATATTTATTTTAAAATTGCTAGTCAGTATGATAATTTTGGTTATCCCTGTAAATTACGACAATCATTTTCAAAAATGAGTTCATAAATTTGATCGTTCACACGAATATGAAAAACGGTTTAGCAGCATTAGCATAGATATTTTTACGAAAAATATGTACTTTGCTAATGGTTATTGTATCAATCAAGCAATTAATTGGTAAAGAAGGTAAAATTATTGAATGAGCCATTAAAGCCTTATTATTATGGGATTTCAGCCAGAGATAAAATTCTAAAACACTACCAGAAAACCAATTGGATTTATACCACTGTCTTAACTTAGGATCCTCTGCATGAATTAAAAGTTTTGACGCTACCACGTGGGATAAAGAATTAAAGAAAACCAGACTAGAAAAATTTGAAATTATGTATATTTATTTCTCTAAACTTGAACGTGAAAAATCACAAACAACGGAGACACTGCGAAGTTCAGAATCTGATCATGACAAAGGCTTTTGAAATTTATTTTGATGCCTTATATCAGGTGGCTTCATCATCATCGCCTAGGATGAGAAGGATTGAGGAGTTTCAACAATGTATTTTTGCAACGATGTGATAAGAAAACAAGTAACTTATAATGGTGGAAAGGCTACAACCCTCAGTTTCCGGTATTGAGTGCTAGGGATTTTCTCAGCATTCATTCAGATGGCCGTTTTCCTGGGTTTCGTTAACCATAAGAAAACATCAGAGCTGGCTGAATAATACATTAACTAGTTGCCTTTTATGTTTAGATAATTGGCCTGAAAATTAAATTATTGTTCAGTACTTGAATTAGATAGAAACACTTTTCACGAATCCACTCAAAAACCTTAGTTATGTATGTTGGGAAAGAATCTATCCCTACGCCAATGATAAAAAAATAATGTGTTTTCATATATTGTGTTGTTACTCGAAATCAAACGCTAACGCAGTTAATTATTAAACATTTGAAAGGTACTGTTTATGTTGAACTGAAGAGTGAATTAAATTCATTTTTTATACTGATGAAGATTCAGGCACTAGCTTATATAATCTAGTGAAGTTTGTCGAATAAAGTTATGTCAGTGACCGTAGAAGTTCGAAAATAAAGAAAAATATTCCGATGACATCTAAATTTTGACAGATGACATCAAAAACATGGCGGACAGATTATAATCACAATAGCGAAAGTGTTGACAACCTCAGAAAAGTAGCTCGTCTGTCAAACGGCCATTTTATAATTAATTCTGTAATCAGTATGAAACCGTGCTCCAAAATGAATGGTTGTTATATTTCTTGTTCTAAGATAATGAAGGAGTGACTAACATTTATTTATTCTTCTATAAATCTACAGCATATAGTGACAGACCTGATTAGATTGATTGGGAATTGTGGAATCCGTACATGTACTTACTGGGCAAAACTGGCTCGAACTAACATAGAATACTTTTCAACACAAACATCTGAAAAATTATTCACAACCACTCTTATTTTCAGGATGGTATCAATTTAAATACTGATGCATAGTTAAGCTAACAAAATAAAGTCCGTTCAATCAGATACATCTGGCAATGACAAGGGTGTTAATATTATGATATTGGATGAAATATTCTTGAAATAATAAAAAAGAAGCAAATTCTTCTTATCGACATTCATTTCAACGACACTATAAGTTTCTAGAAGAAATGGATTCAATTTGTTCATGTTGAATTAACGTTCCTTTGTCATATGTATAACTTGAGCTCTCATTCTCATTTGGAAAAAAATTTGGTATACCACCTTCGCTTTATGAGCATAAAGTTTGAGTTATACTGTATCAAAAGTTGCCTCTTTTGTGAATAGTTATGTAGTTAGTCTCATCGAAACTTTCTTGATTGTTATATTTTCCGTTATGTTTAGATAATATTTGATATGGATATAAGTTCGTATACTCCTCTCAGATTTTGCTAAAATTGACCCAACGTATCAAGTACATGGATATATTGGTGGACAATTTCAATACAGATACAAGTAGAACTATCAAGAATTGTGTGGTATGATATAGGATAAGTGGAAATAGGGTACATAGTGAGTTGAAACAAATAAACAATCTAAAATTTATTTTTTATAATTGATTTGTGTCACAAACAAAATAGATATAGTCTATCACATTAATCAGTAACTATACTTACTAATTCACAAGCCTCATTTATTAATAGGTCATATATTTCTTACTCATTTATCACGTTATTTAGTTATTGTTGAAGCAAATATGTAGGTTTAAAGCACAATGGAGGTATAAATAAAATATACGTTTTTAATTTGGGAAGTACATTTAAGAACAGTCAATACGTATTGAAACTAAAGGTCATGGAAATCTTATAATTTTTGTAGCGCTCTATTGGCTGTAGAATAATGAATTCAACGGAAGTACATTAATTGCGTGAACCCAGAGTGGAGGCATTAAGGTTTTATTTTTCTACTGATATCGAGGAATCTGTCAATTACATTGGTCTAGCGTAGGGCATATCTAGATGGTTTATCTTTCTTCTGTTAGATTATAGTAAGAATACTTCCAAAAAAATTGGTTTTCTGTAGAATATTATAATATATATCTAGGATCCACCAAGTTTTTATGTCAAATGGAATCGTTTTTCTATAACATACATAGATGTACATATTCAAGTAACTCAACATAGTTATATCAATATTTTCTTTTCTGCGATCATTCTTAGATCGCAGCAGCATAAAAGTCGCACAAATTTGTTGGCAATAGCGGCAAAAATGAGAAATATGTGTAATTTTGTTTTACTCGCTTCTATTACTCGAATATCTTGTTAACTCAAAATCATATTTGGCGCCAACTTCAGTTAAGTCGAATTTTTTGGAGGAACCTCTTTATTAAGATTTATTAAGTTGTTGTTTACAAAGTTTTACGCAACCAGTTTATTCTCTGCTCTGTTTCAATAGACAACCGGAGTGCGACGTCACGGCCGTCATATTGTTAAGTTCCCTTTCTAAACAAAGTGTGTGAGGTAGTGTGCGTTCTTTAAAGTTATTTTTTATCAAAATTTATCAAATCAAATCCGAATTACAAATCACTAAACATATATACGATCGTCAACGCAGTTAAAACTTTGTTTGGAACGTGATCCCTGACCTGCGCCAACAATGGCGGTGTGTGACGTCATCACTATTACAGTACATTCGCTTTTACTATTTATAAGATTTTGACGTCCAAGGCATTTTTGTTTGGTTTGCTACTTGCTATGTCATCAAAACTTCATTTGTTAACCAGAATATAAGCTTATAAAGGAAGTGTACAGTGGCTCTGAAATAAAGATGTAGGTGTGAGGTACGGTATTTCGGCAAGAACAGAGTCTATTATTCTGAAGAAGAAGTAGTTAGTCAGCTTAAACCTGCTAAAGTGCAGAATTTGCCTATATCCGAAAGGCTGATTAAATAAGAAGTATTGTACTTCAGTCAAAAACTAGGACAAACAAACATTAAACCAAACACAGACTGGAATGATAATTGGAAACAAAGATAAATAACATAAAAAAAGTTTTATCATTGAAATTAATGATAAACATTCTTTTATAAATGTCGCATATGTCAAAAACCCATGTGAAGAAAGCAGAGATGTGAATGATGGAGATTGTACTAAATGGAGACGTGATGTGTTACCCCATTTAATAAGAACTTATAAAGCACTTGGCGTTTTACAAAAGAAGTGCAATAGGGATAAGTATAGTAAACAAAGAGTCATATTGATGTTTCTTACAAATATGGAGGGATCATAAAAAATAAGATTATTTCTAATAGGTAAAAATAATGAACCACGCTGCTTTCGAAGTAATAAGTGGTTGCGATTTGACTACTAAGCAAATTCAAAGCTCTGGATACAAAAGAATGGCTATTAACATTGAACAGATACTTTGAAAACGAGAGAAGAAAATGTATTTATTTCATTGACAATTTTCCGGCAAGAAAGAGAGAAAGTGAAGAAGAAATGAAATAAGAAGCTTGGAGCTTAGACAATGGTAGCATCTTTAACGATTTTAAAGAAGTGGATGACGAAATCGTTACTTTGAAGTTTTCCACCGAAGAAGATATCATGAGTCTTGCAAATCCGAATCGGTACATTTCAACGACAAAGCTGACTGCGAGGTCGAGATAGTGGAGAAGGATTTGGAAGACGATTTCCATCAACCATCTTCAAACAAAATGGTTGAAAATTCGCTGCATGTCTTGCGTTTCTATTCAAAAGCCAAAGAACATACACTAGACTCTCTGTATGAGAATTTGAATAAAAGTCAAGATTTTTTTTTCAAAATCAAAATAAGTAATCCATTCGTCTGTCACAAATAAATGACTTTTTATAATAAATTAAATACACACGTATATGTATGTACAAAAATTGATATGATCATATTTATTAGAGTGGAATATGTTTAATATATATATGGGTGTAGATTTGCATTTTTACTGAAATAATGCATTAATTTTTATTTGAAGTAAATAAAAATATGTATACTTATTTTTTGATAACTCGTCATATGACAATTCGAAGTTTCACTGTATATATATTTCTAGTTTTTGCCCGCATCGCTATTTCGGTGGACCACTGCTCTGGCTTTTTCCAACGCTCTGGTTATCAGTTACGTTTTGAATTTGCACCTGTTGGATACAATTATATGACTTCCATAAACAAATAGCTCAAACGGTAAACTATGACAACTTACAGGTTGTACTTCTATTCGCGCAAAATGTGCTATAAACTTTTCTATGTGAAAGAAATAGTCTGTATCAACAGATAATAACAAGAGTTTAATCTGGCCTATTTTATAATAACTAATTTGAATAATTATTAAATAATAGATATTGTTGGGAGTCTTCGAAAATATTTTTTCTATGAAAAAGTTGTAATGGATAAATATTTGCCATTATGAGCAATACGTCCCATAAAATTAAACGTTAGATGGTAAATATATATCACAATTAATTAATTCAAATCAAAATTAATTAATGAAATTCTCATTTTCGATATGAATCCAAAATAGTATTTAACAAACATCATTAGGAAATAATTATAAGATTATATAAAATTGGATAATTTACTAAAAATGTTTTTCTTTCTATGAGTGTTGCTTCTATATCTTTTCTGTCATAATTCTTAATAAACTATCCACAGTTTCCTTTTGAAATCCACAATTTTTTCCTTTTTGAGAAATTAGCTGGCGAAAACAGGTACGGAATTAGAGCGGTATTTTGCAAAGCAAAGGAAATGAAACACACGCATGAGCTAGATGATGCTCTAGTTTGTGTCTAAGTAAATGGAAAGATTTTGCTGTTGGGCCCAGATTCTAAACATTTTTTGATGAGGTATGATTATATGTTATCATGATATCAAAGAATATACTTTTCCTAAAATTTTATGCCAGCAGGCATCTTAATATCATATAAAAAATTAAATTTTGATACAGTATGAAGCTGAGATATTTACATATTATGATTCATCAATTGCATTTCAATTGAAACAATAAGAGCGAATTGATAAAATTTATTTAAATATAATGTAGCTTTGAATTTGTCTACACATTTCGATAGGTATATCTTAAGTTTTACTTAATTTTTAAAAATAAAACTAATCAGCAAATAATTATGAAAAATTGTATATCAGAGGGATAAGCCATCGAAAATTTTATCTATTTATGTAGTTTCAATAGGCTGGAAGTGATATAAGAATTACGTTATTAGTTTTGTAATCGATTCACTTCATGAAAAATCAACTAAAAATACTGTCAAGTAAATTTGCAGTTTCAAGAAATACAATGTATATAGTGAAATAAAATATTCGATATAAAATGAATTCGCAATAAATACTTATAACAAGGAATTGATTTTAGATTAAAAAACTATTACTATCAATTGTATCAATTAAAAATTAAAAACAAATGAATTATCCAATTATGGGTAAAATGTCACAGCGGAGAATGTAGATCATGAGGCAAAAGAAGCTTGCAAATAGGAAGAGTACTTGAGCTTTTTCTGTCAAGCTGATGTAATTAGCAAGCATAAAAAATCTATTGGAATCAGATGAAGAGAAGATTATAAGAACTTCAGCAAAACAGCATTATCTCAATCTGACAAATAGCATTCCACACACATAACAAATTTTGATTATCGTAAAATAGCAACTATAACGCGAATTGAATTAAATCATGGTTGTTTTCCGGTGCACCTTCATAAATTGTTTATTCTACAGTCGCCATTTTGCAGTTACAACAACGCATCGATCGGTGATACTAATAATATTTTTCTATAGTGCAAGAAAAAAGAAGCGGCTATATCTAATTTCTATATTTCTTTGATTTACTGTAACTTTCCTCTCCCATTAAATATTACCTCTCTCCTGGCATGCGTAAATAAAGCTACTGTAGATACTATAATAAACTTCATCAAGGAAGCAAGAAAAGTTCTTGAAATCATGCTTATTCATTACGTACAAAAAATGTCTGTGTCCTATAGCTTTATTGTAAGGCCATCCATACTCCATACACATACACACAAAATTAATCTGCAATTGATAAAAAATATTTTTTCAGATTACATATAATTTTATCAGAATGTTAGGGATACTCTAGATCAGTTTTTTCAACGTACAAATTTACTTCAAAAAGTTATAACGGCATAGAAGTACAGTATATCGTAAAGTGACGAATGCCAAGCACCTAAGAACTTCAGTCTTTAAGTTCGGAGGAACAACTATCACATAGCATTTTATATCCGTAATAATAGATATTAGAGTTTTTATATTAGGCTATTTTTAAGCAGTCAACTACTTTCATAACAAAAGCATTTAAAGGTTTAATAATAGAATAGATTCTGTAGTTTCATCGAATATCCACTCATAATTTTACCATATCTTTTAATTGATTTTAATTTCATGAAAAACGATCAACCCCAGGAGCAGTTAGTTCTTTCAGTCAGTCAAGACGGTTGAAATTATAAAAGGAAAATAGTTGATATGAGCAGTTATTTTTGAAAAGATGGGATTTGTTATTGTTAGAAGACAAATTTAGATACAGAATTCGGAACAACTATTGAAAATATATAAAAAGTGTTAAGAAAAGAGCACGATAATGATTTCAATACAAAATCTCAAGTAGGATTCTTCGGTTTAACTAGATCATCAACTAAGTGAAATAAATAATTGGGAATCTAACTTAATGCTAAAAGTGGGATGAAGACAGACTTAGTTGATTTTTGAAGCGACATTCTAATTTGATATGCGGCCAAACTGACACAATTTCTGCTACGAGAGCTGTCGGATTTTTTCATTTATTTATAAGTGTCAGTTAAAGCACATATTATAGATAGTATAACCGCGGAACAGAAACTAGTTTTAGTACTATTAGATCGACATTGACTATACTATATTATTATATATAGTATCTCACATGTGTCCATAAAACATTTCATTTTTGCGATCACTGTGCCCTAGCTAGTGCAGAAGTACACAAATACGCACACGCTTTACCAATAAAACCACAAATGAGATGGATGGAGGACTTAACAAAACACGCAGATTCTAGATGATTGAATTTGGCGGAGAAGAGATTGAAAAATGCTGAGGGCAGCTATGTGAAATGATTAGATGATGAACGAAAAGTACTAATATAGGTAAAATCAGATGAAAAGTGAGCGTGCGTTGTTATCTACTTTTTCAGAACCCCAAACAAATTCCCCAAATCGTGATTCCAAACTTTTAAAGGCAATGCGGATGATTAGTCACATTAGTGTTGAATTGTGATTGTCTGTTTGATTTTTTCATTAAATAACAGTATTAATTTCTATTCAACATTCAATTAATATTTAAAAAGGCACTTATTTCTAAAATTTTTTCACTAAAGCTAAAAACACTGAAAATCAGATATTTAATTTATAAAAACTTTTCAATAAGAAAAATGATGAGAAAGTATTCTTCTTCTGTTAAACTTAATGTTAGTAAATCATGGTTTTGATTAAGATTAAGATGTACTATAATTATAAAACATGTACAAAGTGGGTTACAAAAAATAATCCACCTCGATATGTGCCGAAACACGTCGACTTTTGCGTGACATAATGATGGTCTATGATATTTTTTTATATATATTTCGACTTTTCAAAGTTAATTAGTTTGTGCAAGTTTGTTATAATAAAAGTGAATAAAAACAAATTAGTAATTCGTTTAAAGTTGTTCTTAGTAAATGAATGTTGGTATTTTTCGAATACTTCCAATATGGTATAATCTATTGCAGAACAAGTTGATATTGTTTGAAAACTAGAAGTAAACAAGAAGAAGAGGGAATGTGTTTAATCAGCTTCATGGAAAAAGCAATTCGTGATTCACATGTATTAGAGTTTTGTGAGATTATACAATATAGTACAATATAACTTTTAATTTAGTTTTTTTTTTTCGGATGAATGTTTTATTTGTATATTGACACAGTTGTTTTGAGTGAGTTGAACAAAAAAGTATTCCACTACACACATTCACGATATCCTCAAAATTAGAACGTGTGGGCAGGAGTTTCGTAGAAAATGGATTAGGCGTTATTGAATGGTCTGCAATACTTCACACGATTCATTCGATGACACCGTTTGAACCTTTCATTCACTAATAGTTCTATGTGTCACAACTTTAGATAATTTTCGTTACATCACAATAAATTATCCTATTGTTCTAATTGTTTCATGTCACCAATTAGCAAACCTCAGGCGGTGCGTTTCATTTTTAATAGACTTGCGCTTCAAATTAATTAATACCAATACGCATTAAATATAAAAAAAATCATGGACGATCATATGTATGAATACTCTTTCTAACTGCATGTGGTGCTACACATGGTATGGTCCCTATTTAAAAATAAAGGGTTGGCGAAGTTGAAGAGAGTGGGTTGACAAATGACAATTCTCTGTGTTGAAAAAGTGTATCTTCTTTAGAGCAAAAATCGATCTGTTCCAGCTTTTCTTTATAATCTAATGAATACTTTCAAATATCGGGATAGACTTTTTTCTATAACCCACTCTGTAGAAGCTCTATGCAAGTACCAAGACAGTTTAAATTGTTTTTGCTATTTGGATAAAATTCTTTACTGGAAAGGGGAAAATGTGTGATTTCTCTCGTGTATCCCAAATAATATTGATTTTTCTTCTAAGAAATATTGAATAAACTGTTTACACCACCACTACACCAACACTAAACAATTATACTGCGCGTTTCGATAACCAAGTTATCGTTTTCAGAGACTGAAGGTAAACTGTATATTCAGTATGAATATCGTCAACGGTTCCAGAAACTCCAACTTAGTTCTAAGAAATATAATAAGCTTTCAGTACGTCATACACAAGGTGTAAATGACAGATCAGATATATGAAATAACCAGTGCAATAGAAAATATGTAACGCCAACTTTGGTTACTTCTACTCATTTCATTTTATGTAGATGCTCTAGAATTTGAAATGAAATGCTATAATATAATAAAATGGTTAGAAATGTTACTTCTGAATTTCTAGTGACAATTTATTGAGCTAACAGTTTTGATTAGAGCTACAAATTTGCCCAAAATCGGAGAAAAATGCTTATATTGGAGATTGAGTTAATATAGTTTGTATTTTCAATAATAATTTAGGATAACTCGGTCCTAACTCATATTTATAAATTGATAATAGAGAAAACTTTGGAACTATTTCGGATTATGTAAGTTAACTTATTGATATCTATCAAAAACTCAAATTCTTTGTGGTAAGGTCCAAATTATATAGCTTATGAGATCTAACATGTTATTTGATAGAAATTTATTAACCTAATATTCTTTAGCAATAAGTTACATGTTTTGAGAGTGAAATAACTGGTAATATGAAATAATTATTAAAATAATTATAACCAATTGAAAAAAAGTGCAGAGAGAACACAAAATTTCCTATCAACATAATGTGTATGTTACGTGTTACGTAAACTTGAGCAATTTTTTATCAAACCAAGGTACTTCAGTGGTAGAAGCAAAGTTGAATATTTATCATATACCACCTACCCCGAAAAATTTCTATAACAAATGTTTGTCAGCAAGGCTAGACAGTAGAGGTGTTTTAAACATTGGAGATTATAAGGAATGTCTGATACATAAAACTTTTAAAACAAAGTGTTATGGGGTATTTTCATTAATTTCAAAGTTATATTGTCAAATTTGTATGTTATTGGTTTATTAAGAAATCAACCCCTTGAGCATCAGCAACTAAATTAAAACAATAAGAATAAAGAATCATGACGCTAACATTTGTATGTTAATTAAAAGTAATATAAGCACCAGTTGTTAATTAGGGTTACAAAGTAATTTCAGACAAGGTAGCAAATACTTCACAAAAATTTGACTTCGATCTGCAATCCATTACATTTACTTTCGAAACTAATGGTAGTAAATTAAATTAACGGAAATCTGGTTGTTCATTTTCTAAATAACATCTTATTTAGAAATGAACTGATATTTGATATGTATTTTTGTGTTTCAGTAAATTTTAGCTGAACATCGTAAATATTCAATTTTTCTTTTGATTGATGATATGATTTCAAACTCCACTCTTTTCATTACTGTTTTTTTCTGGTGTACTATTAATTTTATTGTCTTTATTATCTAATGTTGCATGAAAAGATAAAGACTCTGATCTTAAACTGTTACTTCTCAGTGGAAAAGGCACTCCTTTCAGAATAAATTGAATTTCTTCCAAGGTCTTTCCTTTTGTTTCTGGAATGTAAAGTTGTGCAAAAACTGCAGTAAGGATACAAGAGGCCGCAAAAATATAGAAAGGAACTTCATGTCCATAGGCCGTAGAAAGCCTTTGGTATATCTCTATAGATATCCAGGCGAAAAATACGTAGGCACAATCAGCTATCGTCATTCCCATTGCTTTCGTCTTAGCAGGAAAAAGCTCAGCAGTCATTACAATGGGAATTATACCTAAGCCAAATTTAAAAACAGCTGCATATACCATCACAGTCACAATTGGTATCCAAGACACACCTGAGATGTCATAATTACAATTTTTAAAAGTAAAATATACAGCTAATACTAATAAACAAAGTCCTGTTAATAAACTTGAAATAGTAAGAAGATATTTTCTACCAAATTTGTCTACAACGAAATCAGCTATTGTAGCAGAAAGAAGCATAAGTGCCGCGAATAGTATCCCAGCGTTTTGTGATCTCATATATATTGAATCGGCTGACATTAAAATCTCGTGCAAATTCATTAGCATCACACTTATACTACTAAAATGTTGAGCGGCATTCAATATCACCATTATAATAACTGCTTTTCTATTACTTGCAATTAAAACTAAATCTTGAGGCCTTCCTTTCTCACTTTTTTGTCTATTAACAGCAGCAGTTATTTCTTTAAGTTCTTTATCTACATCATCACTACCTCTTAATCTCTGGAGATGTCTCTTAGCTTTTTCGTCCTTACCTTTTGATATCAAATAGTAAGGGCTGTCAGGCATGAAGGGAAAGGTAATTAATTGGATAATTACTATCACAGAGCCCACAATACTTGGTACATAGAATGGTGCATAAGGTGCTACTGCATAAATTATTAGTATTCCCAATAGCATCATTAAGTATATAATTCCTGCTAAGAATCCCCGAATTTTTTTATCTGCTATTTCAGCAACATACATGGGAGCTGCTACAAACGCCACATCCCCTGATAAACCGATTATATATCTTGCGATGTACAAAAACAATGTACTGTCTGCAACAGCTATTAGTATCCAAGAAACTAAAGCCATGAATGCCGATATAATGATAGATCCCTTTCTTCCTATTGTATCCACGGCGAAGATGGTAATCTGAAAAAATATATTATATTTATAAATTCAATGGTCAACAACTATTAACTTGAATATAATCGACATATCAAGTTAATTTGATAAGTAGCTAAGCATTTTACAATATAAATAGCCTTTAGTGTCTCTTCCGGTGTTGGTTTTATTTTTAATTCCTTTGTTTGAGTTGTTCGGTGGTAAATTCAAAAAAGTCCGTCTTACTGAAATTCAACGACAACTTGTTGAAGTTTATGAAGGTGCAATGAATGATTGAAATGTGTGCCAATGATGTAGACTTTTTCATAAAGGAAGGACAAATATTGTTGATGCAAAACGATCTGGGAGCTTTAGTATCAAAGGCTTGACACGAAAAGTCGTTAAGAATATTCGCATTCACCTGTTAATTAGCACTATTAAACTTTCAGTTCTTTCTAAAACTAAAGGAAATTCTTCGTACAATGAGATCCAAAAGCTGGGGCCACGGCTTGACAAGTATTTAAATGTTAAAAACTGAAACAATGGTTTTATTTTAGTTTGTAATATAATTTACGGTCACAACTAAATTTCCTCCTACTCCATTACAAAACGGTTCGTAACAAAAAATCATCCTCGTATATATTTAATGAAGTAAACATATGTGTTGTCATTATTTGTTTCCATTATTGCATCTGGGAGAACATGATATTGCTCATTAAACTATGTAAGACCCAAGCTCAAAGCCAAGATTTTTAGTTCTTAGAATATACTGTTGAATTGTTATTTTGTGGGCTATTGTTATATTTATCCACAAAATTTTTTTCGCAGCTGTACAAATCGATAGTATGTCGATGTGATCTTGATAGATGTTCATCAACTTTATGGTCCATATTTAGAATAAAAAAATCAGTCAAATATCTACAAACATAGATATTTTTAAAAGAATATTACATACGTTACGGTTCTTCGCATGTTTTTGATTTTCGCATTATATTAGGTTCCCAATTCTTGAGGTAATTTTCCTAGGAATGCAGTTGTTTCCAAAAGATTCCAACAAATCAAGATAAAGTAACGTTTTTAAGCATATTCAAATTGTCTCCTTGGTGGATTTTATCAAGATAATTTTAATTTGATCTTTTTTCTTAGCATCTTCCTTTGGTCCATAAAACGCAAGTTACAGATGCGTAGTAAATTTTTTGAACAACTATTTTAATTTACGTGAATATTATAATGAATAGGAAATAAAAGTATTTGTTTAAATATTATCTTGACGTCACTTTCTACTTCTATAATAATTATAAACACTCCTTTATTCAAATATAATATTAAAAATTCTCTGAGACAATTTGCATTCACAATTATTTATCATACAGAGTGAAAATAGTTTTAAATTGAAACGTCAAAAACATTTAGAATCGTCAATGACTGTTTGTCTTTGAAACAGACAGATTTCAAAGAAAAATTACGTTTTGTTTTTGAAAAGTACAGAAAAAGACAAATGATACTTTTATTTTAAAAAAGTCAGATTTTAAAAACGATGGTTTGATTTTTGAAAAACATAGTATTCAAAGACAAATAACAGTTTGCTCTCAAAAAATATACATTCCAAAAAGAAACAACGGTTTGTTTGTGGGAACATTGAGAAAGGAAGATACCAAAAAGGGGGTTTCTAAGGACAAATGAAAGTTTATTTACGAAAAATTGCAAAAGACAAGTGACGGTTTGTTGTTAAAATAGAGAATTTCCAAGAAACTGACCGTTTGTGTTTGAACAGACAGTTGATGGGTTTCAAAAGCAAATAACAGTTTTCAAAGATACATGACGTTGTTTTTAAAGAAATTCGATTGTATGTACAGAATATTCTTGATACCTCGGCTATTTCTTTTCTTTGAGGGATCTGTAGGTTAGATATTCGCTCTAGTTGTAATTTACTGAATTTTTTGGTTATTTCTATCAATGCCAAATTGGAATTTACCTCGGTACAAACATTTTTTAGAAACCACTAGGCGAAGCGACGGATTAGAATTGAATTAATAAGAACTTAAGATTGAGTCATGATCGAAATTTTTAGACCCGCAGCAACTAACACAATCTCGTATTTGGTATTTGTTGTGTCCATATACGGGATAAAAAGTTCCAAGAAGTTTTTGTTAAATTGTTTGATCGAATGAACAAACGAATGGAGTTTAAGAGATAGAAGAGTATAGTTAACAAAATTCCTCAAAATAATCTTTCAGATATGGAGTAAATAAAAATGTTCAGTATGACACACGTATCTATAGGACAGACAAGAAAAATATAAATTGATTCGATACTCGGATATGAACATACAGTTGATATGATGAAAATGAGAACAATTCATAATATTTAGTTGAATATCAAAATCGGAAAACAAATTATTTTTTGAACTGATTGGCAAAACTCTACATGAATCATCATATTCAGTAATGTACCTTGCAATTATTTGGTAGGTAGCAGAGTCATTACTATTATATTTAGACTAATTTGTCGTTTGTTTCGCCTTATACAACATTTGTGATAAGTTTGTGGTAACAGTATCTTACTAATTATTTCACTAAACTCTAGATATTTGGTGTGTAATTTACGACGCAATATAAAAAATTATTTGATGAATTAAGGGTATCACGTGAAAGCATGAAATCCAAACACAAAAGATTGATTGTGTGTGTGAACTGTGAATTGTCGTGATGGAAAAAAACTCAAACTTCAACAAATGCGGTTGTTTTTTTAGTTCGTGATCAAAGCGTTTCAGTAAATCAGCATAATAGTGGCTATTTATCGTTTTTCCTCTTCCTCAATAATCAATAATGGACTCCCCAAACATCGTAGTCATGATGGTATTGGCCGAAGAAACGGTTATTGGATTCTTGGAAGCGAGTTCTCTTGTTTTGATAAACTTTTTGTTTCTGTTTGTATAATGGTATACCCAAGCTCCATCTTCTGTAGTATGTCGATGAAAAAATTCACTTTAATGTTTGATTAGCTTTAAGCGATCACAGAAATCGCCTTGTATATAACTTCTTAATATGTAACCTTCTATACAAAACATTGCAAACGTGTATTTACTTCATTAGCTATGTCGCTAAGTACAAGGGCACGGATTTTGTTTTCAGTAGTTACAGTAAATGACGCTCCCAAATGTACAGCATAATATGGCCACTCTTACTAGTGGAAAACCACTCATTCCGTTGAAAAGAGCACTTTCATTTTCATTTTTCCTCGGTTTGTTTGTTTTGCCTCGTAAAATATTTTATTAGTTATCGTAATTCCATTTTTTTAATATTTACCCAATAACGGAAATAGTTTTCTTTATATGAGTATTAAACATTTTAAAGACGACATCAAAAACATGGCAAAAACTTACAAATAGAGAGAGTGTTATCAACCTCTTGAAAGTTACTCTTTTTGTCAAACCGCCCACGTATTTCTGAATTTGGATTAAAAATTTACATTCTTCTATTTAATAGAAGTCATTATGAATACTGTTGTTATACGTTTTTTAAACTTTATTTGCTAATTATACATACCGGTAAACCAGTAATTCCACCAATCATGTAAATAGTCTCCAACCATATGTGATCCCTTTCTTGTAAGTGAATGTGGGAACTATTACTTTCCAATGTTGGCAAAACAGGAGCAGTCCATCCATAATGCATTCCATCGGAAATTGCTCCTATTGTTCCTATAAGATATAATATTTGTTAAAAGAATGAAATATTAAAGTAAGTTATCCATAAATTTTTATCAACGAATTTGAGTTTTATACTCCAGTAAAATTTGTGCATATCTTACAGCATACCAAGAATAAGTTTGTTGTAGTTATAAAATTTTGTTATGTGGTATTATAATTGGTTTGTATATATTAGAAAAACCCCGGCTGCTGTTATTCAGTCGTAAATTCACGGATTCTAATCTTCTTTTGTTGTCTAGTCAAGTCTATTATCATTTTTATTAGCTCCTTTCTAAAAGCGTCCGAATAAAAAATTTATTTAAGAAAGGATTCTTAAAATGATTGTTCATATTGTTCTTGTGAGAAAATCTGAAATTATTGCATTATTTCTAAACATTTTTCCAGAAATAGTTTTTGCATAGCATGTGCTGATAATTTTCTTTATAAATAACAGTTGACATAAGTTCTGATATTTGTATTTGCTTTTGATGAATTTGTAGATTTATTCTCGATCTAGAATAAAGACCATTTTGTTTGACTTTTTACAACTGCTCTGATCTCCTATATATTATTCTAATGTAGAATATTCAATGGATTATTTCCATATCGCACCAATGAAGAAGTGATACTTATTTTATGAATCAATACAATATTGAATTGGAAAAGGTGAATATAATAATGTACTTAAATCGACAGTGAAAATGCTAGAGCAGAAGAAATGAGGAATTTTTGAAATGCTAGTGATGGTTGGATGCACATAGAAATGTTTTTAAATTAACGTACCTATTTAAAACTGTGGTAAGGGATTGGAACTTCAGATGTATACATCATACAAAGATTCATATATTTTGATAAGAGACCGAAATAGGTCAAAGAGTCAATTTCTATCAGTTTTTAAGAAAAACACTTGTTAAGGTCTAAGAAGTAAACAAAGTTGATGAAATTATCATACAAAGATTATCTTTGTTCACCTTGTATGGATATGGAAACAATTATGCGAAAAGCTCATATATCTATACAAACCAATGTTTTAATAATCAGACAAGTGTATAGGTTTTCTTATATTCTTTATAATTGTTTGCTCAAAAAAATGGGTGAAACTGTACTAGTTTAAATAGTTACTTTAGTAATTTTATAACTTTATTAAAAAGTAAAGCTTATTAAATAAAAAAAATTATAATCAATACGAAACCTTCCAATAATTTATAATACACTATAAATTTGATAAAGAGTTAATCGACTCACCTGTGAGGACAGCTATCAGTTGAGGAAATGTCCCTTGAAACATGTGCAATAACGACTTCTCACGCATAACTGATGTTTGACGTTTGCTATACCAAAATAACTATATTGTGTCGAATGATAATTACTATGGCTTCACTTTAACTCACTGCTCTTGAACTGATATGCATATAAGTATACAATTTTTAATCAATCTTTCACATGTACAATCAAATATTCCAACTTTCTACTAGATAATTACCAACTGATATACAATATTTTTGTTTTGGTGATCACAGCCATAAATTTCCAATGGATAACAAATTAAAGATCTACTTTGTGTTAATCATTTGCAGGGCTGAAAAAATGAAAATTAATTTGTTGTGAGTTTTCATGTTATCAAATGTTATGACACGAGTTGTTAAATATTTACAAATTATCGGATATAATGATGTAATCTTTTATTATCGACAATTGTTGTTTTGTTAAAGAGTGAAAAAAATTTCATAGGTAGAAAACTTGCAACAGGTAATATTTTACTAAATATGAATTTACTAATCCGTTTTAGAAGAAGATATGGAAGGTAATAAATAATTTCAGTATCACCCAATAATACAAGAAGAAATGGAATCACAGTAACTACTGAATTCAAGAATAATTTATCGCAGTATTAATAACACAAATTCAACAATATTTGAAATGTGTAGGATACTTATCAGTCAGTAGGATATGATTCTTAATGAACAATGTAGTTGAAGAACTAGTGATTTGTATTTTTAATTGTTTTATTCAACATTAAATAGTAGATCACCCGACAGATATTATACAATATAGGAATTCGATCAAAGCATCAAATGTATTAATCGATCATTTGTTGATACCGCAAATAACATGTTTTTATCCACGCTTATCACAAACAAGCTGCAAATGTAGCAGGTTGGTGTTTCACCTCAGGAATAGCAAGTTAAATTAGAATGCAACAGTTAATGTTCGAACATAGGTTCACGTCCTAGTGTTCGGAAATGATAATTAATTACATAAAAATTATGGAATATCCTCAATCCATTCTAAAATCAAACCCGAAGTGCTGTATCCAGTTAACTACTCACCCCTCTGAAGGCGAAAACAATAATGATTTGACAATTAAGGAATTCTTTTCTTTAGATTTTTTCAGTGACTGGAAAAATATCAATCAGCTACGTACCTTGTTTACTTATTAGTCTAAGTATTTATGTGATATTGTGCTTGTGTCATTTATTTCACGTCAATTAAAAACTTGCGTTCAAATATATAATGTTGCACAAAAATACGCCATTATAATTAATTGAAAGAGTCTTATGTTTTGAGGTAAGTATTATTTTGAACTCTTGATTGTTCATTGAGCGAAAGTGAAATCGAATTCTTAGCAAAATAATAATCAAGAAAAAAATGTACTATTTATTTAACCCCAACATGATTATTTTGAGTACATACACATCTATAAAACTTAACCAAGAATAATAGCGGTTCTCTTATTGTCTTATTCACCACTTTAATACATGACCAGATACTTAAAATCTTCTCGCTTATAAGAATAACTATATATCGTGTTATTTTTATTAAAAAGTTTAGAGTAAATCGAACCAAAAACATGTTTATCCAGAATGATGAAAAAATTATTAACAAACAATGAATTCATGTTGAATTTGTTGGTATTAAATAGCAATATTCTTAGTCTTTCACCACTTCTGGTGCAAGTGCTGGAAAATTGCTGATAATTTGGCTACTTTGACCCAAAAAGCATAAATATGAACCAAAAAGTAAATAACGAGAATACCCTCAAGGATAAAACCCAGACTAATACACCCTAACTTTCCACTTCGACTACGAGCACCGGCCCACTAGAATCAACTAGCCTATCCGGACAACTCCCATATTTTCATCTGACAATCAAACCTTTTCACAGAACTCGAAGGTGTTACAGGTTTTCTACAGTTTCCTTGTAACTTATTTACTAGCCAAGAGAAAACACATTCAACATTAGGGTCCTCCCATGAAATCCTCCCAAATAAACAATAATACTTGTGAAAAATTTTCTTTTGACCATTTTTCCTCTCTAAAATGATTGATTACGACATAGAAAATTATAAATTACGAAAACATTAAAATTATATTTTCCGATATCTAATGTCATAAAAATATGTTGTGGGCATGCTTGGGAGTGAAACTAGGGAATTCAGATAGACCGATTCTTGATAAATTCTATTTGTTCTGAATTTTTGGATCATTGTTATGAATATTTTAAGTTTATCACCCTTTTCATAAATGACTATACACTTTTGTTCACTGAAAAAGCATACACTTAATTTTGTCTGCGTAAATCCGAGTTCCTACTGTCATTGTCAGTGACAGATAATTCAATAATTAATTTGAGTTCAGTTCAAGTAAAAGTGTATTGAATGGCTCCCCAGTTAACAATAATGGCAGAACTGCCATTATTGCTAAATTTGTAAGATGGTTGGTTTGAAAGGGTTAATATTTATGATCTAATGAAAATTTTTTGGAAATGCTTACTTGATTACCTTAATTTAATATTGGTAAACATCGCAACAAATGTCAAGAGAATTTACACAGCTAAAAAATTTCAAGAATCTGTCGCAAGTCTTGTATATTATTTTAATGAACAGAAGTATATGTATTGTCAACTTTGGAATTTCCAGAACTATTTCATAGGCGTGCAGTACATTAGTACATTATAGTTTTCAATTTGAGACTAGTAATTCTTATCTATATTACATTTTCGCGTAGTTGGTTTCCTGAATAAAATTTTTGACAAATTATTGTTGTTCATTTGAAGTAATAATAAAAAGCGTAACAAGTAAATAACGAAATTTCTATTTAAAACTTTTGTAGTTCGTTAATTTCAGAATATCTTATTCTAACACAGGTGTTTTGTTGAATAATATTAACATCATTATTTAAAAAAAAAATCTAAGCATGTACATAATATGAGTTGTTTTAATTGATATTTATAGGTCAAATTAAAGTCAAATTAAAACCACAGATCTCAGATTTAAAAATTCATAAAAACAAAGAACTTATTTAATTGATTGAATTAAGTTACCTTTCAGAAAGAACCTTATGAACAGTACTGCTGTAAACCTGTCATTAACCTTAAAATAGATTATTCCCTTCGACAATACTTTTTATAATTGAAAAAATTACAAGTGATTGGTTAATATAAGTATAAATAAATAAATTCCTTATTTCACTGAAAGAATCACACTTTTTCTGAACTTCAGAATATCAAAATGTAGACAACTCACCTGAAATAACAAATCACGTCACTGGGTAAGACTGACAGTATGTAACTGAAATTTCTTCGGTTGTAATGATCGTGAACAACTAAGATCCAGTCAGTTTCTTTGGGTGGGATGAATTTTTTTCAGCTACCTGTTCATGATCAATTGGAGAATCTACGACAAGAGATTATTTATATGGTTATTTAATGTAATTTTTAATCTGGGTTGTTTGTGGTTTCTGCATTTATCCACTTTCATTAAATTAGTTCTACGTAAATCATTGTATTTTTTAATTACTTATTTGACCTACAATGAATTATTCTTTTAGAGATAATTAGTGAGTTTATTATAAATGACTAACATTTTTCCAATATTTTCAAATCTAAAGGAATGATACTGAGAGCCAATAGAATGTATCCGTATTTCAAATTTTTCCATATTCTAGATTTACCACAAAACTAGAAAACATTGTAATTATGAACTCAAAATTAAAAAATATATGAAGAGGTACATTCATGATAATCATTTTGTTACTTATTATGACTATAAAGTGTAGAAGTAGAGTTGATTTTAACAAAATTTGAACATTTTTTTGATTGTTGGAATTTTTAAATCAAGTTTAATCGTTGAGTCATTCTTTGATCAGGGAGGTTACAGAATCTATTCTACTTATGCAATGTGATATGAAAAACTGAAAATAACAAAAACAATTTGTTACTCTCCAAATTAAATTGTGATCTCAATTTATGAAGATAAAGATAAATAATCGAAACCTGCGGCAGTTGAGTTATGTTTGGTTGAATTTGCTACTGAATAAAATCAAACAAGCATATTTTATTTGAAGAAACACCAGGAAGAACAAACAAGTAAGACTTATGCTTTTCATATAGTATATAAAAAAGGTTCCAATTAAAATTAAGACCTTGTACTTCTCGAAATTCAACAGTAATATGACTGTTTTTGTTGCAAAACACTGTTTTTCAACAGAACTTAGACATGCCAATTGTGTAGAACAAAATCAGATACAACATAATTATTCGCCTGAGGGAATGATTTCTTACTGATTCAAATAAATACACAATTCACAATCAAATCTGTTTTATCTCAAAAAATATAACCGCATTTTGTACTTGAAATCTTTTTGTAGCTATTTTTCAGCCCACTTATTTGTCTATAAAAGGACATTTGTGGACAAAAAATTTTGAATATTGAATAAGGTGAGGGTAGTTAATTTCACCTCTTAATAATGTAACAGGATAGTTAAAAAAATATCAGTGACTAGGCCTTTGCGATCGCATCGGTGCTATTTCCGAATTACATTATTAATTTTTTTAGTTAAGTTAAGTTAAGAAACACTTTCTATATTTTACAGCTCTAATATACTATCGTTAAATAAATTCATAATTCAAATTCACAATTCAAAACTTCATACAGTCAATTTGTATTGTATATATAAAGCAGGATACCAATGGAAAAGTTACATACTGGTGAAACAGAGATAAATATGAATTCAACAAGTCCCAACAGCTTCATGTCTGAATAATACTGACGCTGATTGGACATAAAAATTGAAGAAAATTAGAGGAAATTGGACTAGAAGCTGTTGCCAATTTAAAGAAAAATGAATTTAAAATGTTTACAGAATGGATTACAATTTTACATATTTAACAAATAAGACATGAATTCGGTCAAAGAGTGGACCTTGCATGCCCGAACTCTGCGATTAATAAATAAAATCTAATACAAGATCTGATTATGAAATGAGTTTCATTCACTTCTTGACAATAAATATCTTATTCTAATGTTTCAAACGTGAGTCTTTGGAAGTTCTATGATTTGCAACTAGTCTTATTTCCATTTACGACAACTATCAACTTTTTCTAACGATAACATATCGTAGAAAAATGAAACTAGTGTTTATAACTAAGTTGCATCGATTAGCCGAAAATTGGTTTAGTTACTTTATGAATTGAAATAGGAAACAATTCTACAAAATGGATCAGAAAAATGTCTCATGACACAAGAATACCTATAAAATCATGAAAGATACGTAAGATATATTTTTACTTCTAAATATCTATCTACGATATTATTGGAATAATATCATAATAAAAATAATAGACAATAATAAGAATCATTTATCGTTTATACGGCTCGTATACATACTATATATTAGATGTTTTTAATAAGAAACCTAATGACTAAATCTCCTAGTAACAACAGTTATGAATGTGTTTGCTAACAATATCAAGTGCTCCTATAATTTCTCCAGTACTTAACTTTAATTGATGAATAACACTTCCATTAGCAAAGACAAAGAATGAACAAGAGACTAACGCAAATAGCATTTAATGATTTGTTGATACAATTATTCATAATTTGTCTCCATAACGAGAATCAATAACTCAAGTCCAAAAAGTCAAGTACTAATAAATACTTAGGGCTATGCTATGAAGTTTTTGGCTTTTTTCTTAGTAATTCATACGAGACAAATATTGCTTAGGAATATTGTGGGAAAATTACAAATTTATCAAAAAACAAGTAGACGTAGTTTAGATTGCCCATCAAATACATATGTTGCGGATAATTTAATTACTTACAAATGATTTAAAAATTAACAATTAATCTTTATCGCTTTATCGTTTTAAATAAACAATTATATTGATGAAATTGATTAACATAGAGAAATTAATTTTGAATATTAACCGAACATTATTTGTCACATAGAAAAACATTAAAGAAATCGAGGCGAATGCCCGTAACTCAATATGATCTTGAAAGTGTTCCGTCCCGTGAAATGATTTTTAAGTGTATTTCTGATTTTAAAAGTGATCGCATGAGCACAGGTGAGATTGAACGTCCAGGACCGTCATGAACTGTAAAGAAAAGCCGTGCTATTATACTTACAATATACAATATTTTTGAGATATAATCTCTATAAAATAGTCAGAAAAAACAAACATGTTAACTGATTTTGATGCGCAGCTTAAAGAAAAAGGACTTTGTTTGTAGAAACAAGGAGCTTTGGTTCATCAAGACAATGTGAATCTCCATTCTTCCGCTATTGTTGCAGTAAAGTAACCGTTCTCGTATTTAGATTCTTTTTTTTTGGTTTAACATTTCATTTCACAAAGTCAGTTTTTTCAAGGTTCTAATATCAAGCTTATTTTGAAAGGGAGAATTGAAAAATTACTAGGAATTTATTATTATGAATAACAATAAAATACATATTTAGTCATATCTTCTAATACCAGTAATATATTTATAAAAAAGTCTAGATTCTCGATTTGTCATTGATTACCATCGATACTTAACTCACAATAATAACCGCAGCTTTGTTATCAAATCGGCTTGCCCCACTAGGTAAAAATCAATACATTTTGCATGCAATGGTAAATGCAAATAAGGTCCACAAAAAATTAGATACATTTAGAATAATGACGCTGTTGAATCGGACTAGAAATGGATTTGGACGATTTTTCTATTACATTACAAACATGAGTAATTTTCTGTGCTGATCTAAAAGTACAATATGCAAATAAATAAGAAATGAGATTTTCTTACTTTCAAATTTGACAAATCCTAACAAATATTGTGAACTCTTCAAAATTACTAAGATAATTTAACTATCCACTTAACTACGAAACAATGATAGCAAAGATTGAAGGAAGCTCTTCTAGAGTAGAGTGATATCGCTTTCAAACTAGTTATTTCTTACTATAGTTCGGTTCGTAAATTCCTTCATTAGGATGAAACTAATTCTCATTAAAAATATGACAAGCGGATCCTTCACCATAATTTTCTATAAAACTTCGCATTATGTTCAGTTTCAGGGCGTTTTTTAGTGAAACTCACTTCTTCACAATCCTCTAAACTACAGTTTTTGTAATTTTGTTGCAAATTGTGAATGAATCACTAAATAGGTGAGCGACCTCATTATCAACTTCTTTCACGATCTCCGTAACCTCAGTACAAGAATCTTTATTTTTTTCTGGTGGGTAGACATAGTTTAATATTAATAGTTCCTAATTACGATAAATACTTTGCTCAAAGGAGAAGTAATTGACATATAAAGACAATTAAAGACAGAATAACCTACTACTTTTTTGAAATATAAAAAAATTTTTAATTTCAAAAGAATGTAACTTCAGAACTATTAAATGTTGATTTATGTGGTCTATTTGTAATTCAATAGATTATGTAAAACTGAAATAACATACAGGGTGTGATGACATTTTGTAATAAAAGTGTATACTTTTTATGGACTTACGCAGATGGCCTGAATTAATTGAAAACACTTTGATTGAACATTTTCTCTTGCAATCATACAAACATCGAAAGCTCTGACACGCCAGCAGAGGTAATAATGACATAAAAATAAAATTCAAAATATTTAGTATAGTTAGTGAAATTTCGATGAAAGATATTTACCTATGAACAATATTAGAAGTAAACTTGGAATTTCAATATAAAATATAGAGAAATTGCAACAAAGAATGTCAATTCAAGCAGAACATTCTTCCCATGGTCATCAAAATTAGATACCGTATCATATCCGCTTAATGTACGAAACAAAAGAAGGGCACGTGTCTTTGATGGTCAATCATTCTTTTTTTATTTTCAAAATGTTGATTTTATTACTAACAGATGAAGCTAACATTCAAGGTTATCTTGTCCCGTATCCAATTTTAAATACGTCGCTAGTGGCCAGTGAAATTATGACGTGAATACAACTAATTCCGTATGAATAAATTTGTATCAACTATAACTTGTTATCAGACTACAATTTTAAGTAGAATGGATAAGAAGATACCTTTCATTATCACACTTTATTTATATCACTGTTAGTTTGCCTGTTTGTAGATCGAATTCCATTAGGGACGTATTTTTCTTGAAACCACTATTCTAAAACTATTTTGTCTCTTATAAAAAATGAGTTAACAAATCTTTTACATATTTTTGAAAACCAGACACACATTTTTGGCACAAATCTTGGTACAATAGGTCTTTAAGAATTATTTTGAAAATAAATGCTGATGATGACAAAGTTGAAAAAATATATGAACATATAGGTGAAGGAAATTTGATTACATAGGCATTATAACTTTCTAATAATTAGCTGAAAAATTTGAATATTTCTTTTCATCATACTAACGTACTATGAGCTGAAGGGAAAATTATCAAAACATTGTTGTGATGTGTGAAAAAATAGTTAGAGTAAATGAACACAGTAATGTCATAAAAAGTGAGCGTTTGATATATACAGTAAAATGAATTGTTTCTTTATACATTTTTGCATAATTTTAAGTTCATTTCATTATATTAATGATAATGAATTCCAGCTTCAGTCAATAGAAAATTGTTTAGCTAATCATTAATAAGTAATAGGTCTTATGTGACCAACTTACCTCTACATGTCTATACCTATATACTTATTGTTATATATTTTTCTAATCTAAATGACTTTGTTATCATCAGCATCTATTATTCTTGAACACCAACTTTCTTTTCTATTTCAGTGCATTTGAAATAAAGTATGTATTTTTTTATTACTAATTAAGTATCAAACATTCTTAATAAGTTTACCAAAGATATAGCTGGGAATGTAGTTTTTTCCAATTATTTTTGACAATAGATTAGAAAAATTTCTTTCACATCCAAAAGATGTTGCAGTAAAGAAAAAAAATATAATAAATTAGTGCGAGTAATTTTATTTGATGGTATTTCAGATTAAATTTTTCAACAAAAAACAAAGTATCTTAAGTGTGGGTTGACTGCTTCCTACCACGAGTACAGGAATCTAACTAGATTTTTATACGTCTGTTTTTTTCTCTTACTATATTTTGAATTGTCTTGAATAAGTAGTAGTATTAAATATAGCTTGTATGAGGTTAATGTGGAGATTAGAATACCACATACCGATTTACAACTGTAATATTCAGCTAAGCATTTTTTTAAGTGATGGGTTGATCAATTCAAGTTGCTTTCAAATCAAAAGTGATACCAACATATGTACTATTATTTTGAAATGTGACTTATGTTAGGCAAAGGTTACTTAGGTATCTGTGGTAAGATATGACGACTAAAGATAATAGCTTCTGACTCATCTGGTGTGAGGGATGAGCCTTACTTGAAAATGGGGTTACCAAATATTCATAATGTTCTCAAGGCAAGCTTAGCTATGTATAAGAATAGAAATCGTCAATACATTGAAATTTATTTAAGAAATTTCTGAGAAAAATTTTTCCATTTATCAATAAACTAATTCAAACGTAAGCAATT
The DNA here is from genome assembly GCF_026250575.1 of Diorhabda carinulata. Taxonomy (NCBI): domain Eukaryota; kingdom Metazoa; phylum Arthropoda; class Insecta; order Coleoptera; family Chrysomelidae; genus Diorhabda; species Diorhabda carinulata. Next base: position 32,575,220 of record NC_079460.1, on the reverse strand, counting down.
TCTGAAGGTATCTCACCCATATTTCATGAGAAAATATGAAAAAATATTTGATGTTATAGCTCAGACATCAGGGAATTGTAAATGACTCTCCAATGTTCAAAAGCTGTGGTTACAAAGTTTGAATATTCGGTCAGGCGATCCCAAGAAAAAAACTTGTGATCTTTCAAAGAGTCTTTAGAATAAATTAATAATAAAATTAAATTTCATTATGATTTAAATTTTTAGCTTTTGAAAAGATACTATAGATTAGAATTAGAATAGAAGACTTTGTTTGAGCGATTGATCTTGATTTGTAATTTTATAGACTCCTAATTGTTCCTTTGCTCAAAAATTTCAATAAATATTGATTCATCTAATAATTTCGATATCCTCAAGGTAATGTTGGACGATATTTGCGATATGCGGTAGAGCATTGCCACGCATAGAAAATTTTCTCTTACAAAAGGAAGTGAAAAGTATGAGTTGTTGCTCCACAATGAGCATAAGACATCTTTTATTAATTACCATATCTCCGTATTAATACCACCTCATAACATTCTATACAGCATATTGCAGAATAGAAGAAATATGGTGTCGTTTAAGAAAATTACATTCAATCACTATTGATCCTTCCAGTCAAACGATCTTTAACAAACTGTCGTCCTCTTCGATGTACTGAGTCCAATTACAGACACTCTGTGCCTTAAATCGAACTCTACGTCATTATCGTATAACTGCTTAATTCTTATTAGTAGAATCTACATAAAATCTTAGTAAAGCGAAGTAGTACCTTAGCGTTTGAAGTCATAAAAATTTGGCGATTTGATTCACGCCCACGCCTCGACATCGCCTCATAAATCTTTTCATCTCCTTAGAAATTAACAAGGTTATGACATAAAATCTTTGTGTCACTTGTACTTGTGAGCAGCCTTCTGTTATCAATGTAAGAATTGCAAAGACTATTCGGGTATGAACGATAGAGTTCATTTTGAAGCTTTAATTAAGGGGCACAGAGTTTGGTACCTGCATAATGATTTTGAAATAAATAATATCTTGTATTTCAGCAAATATATATATGTTGTGCATAGCAACAAAAAGTTAAAATGTTGTGCAGTAACAAAATGAAGCTAGTTAAAGAACCCTAAAGATAAAAGATTTAGCCAAATGCAAAATTGCTTAGTAATGTACAATTTAAAGATCCGAAAATCACTTAAAATGATGATAGAACAAAAAATATTCTGAACTATAGGCATTTGCTCATCTACAATGATTACAAATAACTTAGCACAATTAATTAAAAAATACAAACGTTTTTCTTTAGATTTCAATTACAGCTTTGATTATAATCGTCATTGAAGGATTAATTATCAATTACATTTGAATCATTATAAAAAAATCATTCCTGATGTGACATAATTATTAATGAAGCTTATTCCATTTCTTCACACCTTCATCTTGAGAAACATTGATAGAAAAACCATTACTTTAAAGAGTAATATCTGGAAAATATGTTTTTCTCTATAATTCACTTAACAAATTAGTAGAAAACTTTAAATTGGTCAGCGAATGACATTATTAGGTCAATATTACACCAAAAATATGACATTATGTAATAAATTGAGTTATTCTTTGAAATCGAGAGAGATCGACCTACACCGACGGGTCAACCAGATGAAAATAAAATTTTATTGAATGAAATAAATTTCTAAATGTAATTTAATTAGGCAACCTTTTCAAAAATTGTCAAGGTTATTTTTAATTAAATTTATATATATATATATATATATATATATATATATATATATATATATATGCTCACTTTTTCTTGTCCCTATAACAAAACAAACGTTTCAAACAGGTGAATTGATATAAGTGCACTCTTCTGGGTATGAAAAAAGACTAGTTTTAAAACAACACATAATTCGGGTTGTGAGACTGATATACGTGGTATGAATTGTACAATTAATTTAATAATGACGAAGGAAAAGTAGTTTTTATGTAAAAACAGCGACTCTAATTGATTTCAATAAAAAATCGGTTAGTCCAGTGAACAACTATTTTTACCTCAGATTTCCATCATGACGCATCGATTAGCAGTAGATGGTAAATACCTTAAAAAGCAAAAAGTCTACCCTATGCCAATATGGGTTTTTACTCTGGGGATGAATACCACCCCAACTAGGCGGTGGTAATTTTTTGTGTTAAAACTTACCTTAGAAATCGATAGAAAAAAGCATTCTAAGCACAAATTACTCTATGGAGTTTTTACGAAAAATCAATACTTTTTGACTTATTCGTGATTGAAATTTTGAATTTTTGTTACAACAAAAGAATATTTTTTATAAGCTTTTCACGAATAACTCAAAAACTTCAGATTTTATCGAAAAAGCTGTGAGGAGACTCAATGTAGCTTAAAAAAAGATTTTTTTTGTTAAGAACCTAATACAAACCGAGATATGATTTATTAAAGGTGAAAACGGTCAATTTTACGAAAAACATGTATTGAATCTTTTTTAAAGACATGCCACCCTGATTGAAATAAAAAAGAGAAATGCTCTATTGTCAAAAATTGTTACAATTTATAGACAAAAGCTTGTAAAAAATAAAAAACAAACATAGAAATAACTAAATAAAGATATAAATACAATAAAACTCCAATATATAGAAGGAAACCAGAATGAGTAACAAAATTATAGATAATAGCAATAGGTAATAATTACTAGTAGTCCATAGAAAAATTAAACCAGTATGCAGCAAGGCCGGATTTAAATATTATTATTATAATAGAAGTCATTTACATAGTAGAAGGCCCTCAAATTATTGCGAAATGCAAGAAAAGATTTGATATCGATTTGATTTCAATTGGCAAGTGATTTCTTTGCATTATACTCTCTTTTGTAATTTGAAGATTCGCTCTAATTGTGTCGCAGCACACATACCTCAGAATAGAAGGGAATATCGGAGATGCGATTCAATAAGGGCATAATCGACTGTTAAGGAGGTGGATAAGTTCAGTTCTTTGGAAACTGATCTTGGCGCAAAACAGGAGAAACTTAATTTTTTAGATAAGACGGCAATATCTAACTCCCATTTCTAGGAATTGTGCTAAGAATTTTACAGATTCAATGACGTCAATGGTGGTGTTATTTAATAAAAAAGGCAGCAATGTATTTTTATATGATAAAAATTTAGTTTTAGAAACGTTGAGATAGAGAAGATTAGAATTGCACCATGATTTAAGGGTGATTAGATCACTAGATATGGTCCTATGAAGTGCCGTGAGTTCAGGGCTGCTCCAAGAGAAACTAGTCTCGTCTGCAAATAGACATATAACTCACGCAAGGAATCCACGTCGCTAAGGAGTCCCTCTGATACTAACGTTAGTCTGATGCAGGTATTCGTGTGCAATTCGCTGGATGGTTGGTCGTGGAGATAGGCGAGGAATAGCCTAATTATTCTAAAGATTGTGGGATCACTCAGCGTTCATTTGCCGCATCAGAATCTCGCAATAACCGCACTATAGGTGGAGTCGTCGGATCCATATGTAATAAATCATGTCTTTTCGCATTTTTTTCTATCATTATATCAGACCCTTCTATCTCCTGAGACTTACAAGCAGCTTAGCAGCTTTAACAGTTTTGACCTCCTTAAATAAGTTTCCTCGAGTAAAGCTAGATTATTTCTTCACATTGTCCATTCCAATATGTTCACTGGTAGACGCGGTACTTAAATCTCGCGGCCACGTACTTATATCCTTGAGCTGCTTCAAGTAAATTTTCTTTTGTACACCAATTTTAAAATCGGAGTGCAAACTGTCCCCATTTTTCAGCATTAGGAAGCATAGTATTAAGTGATTAGCTTTTCTTTCACATATTGCGCAAGCTGATTTGCCGTATATAGAGGCGGAATGTTGGACGGTATCACGTAATTCTAATCTTCCTTTGTAGAGTTTATATGAGGTGGGGATGAAATAATTTATGGAGATGAAACAATAATTGTATTTTCGTTTTTTATATGGTCGGTCTGCGTTGATATTATCTTTTTCACTGTTTGTGGTCTATTGCTAATATTTGTCTTATTGTCAGCATAAGTGTCATTTGTTTAATACTCATATCAGTTATTTCTTTTGATAACACTTCTATTGGTGAGTCGTAAACCTGGACTTGAGCCGATCCATAAAACTAGTTTCTAAATTTCCTAATCAATAGGAATGAGATTGTTATTCATTTTCAGACTTTTTGTTGTGGAGACTGTGTATATCGTCAATTTTCTTGTATAAGATCTTCCATTTCGAGTCATGGTCACTTAGAATGTCATATATTTCCGAGATAGTTGGAAATATGTCATTGTTCTTTATTAAGCAGGAGCCTAGAGCTTCGTCATTTTCTAGAAGGATCTAAGATTTCTGTAGCTGTGACTGTTTATGGTGAAGATATTTAATTGTAGGAGAATCACAAACAGTGCAGAAAAATATAATATTATGGTACTTTTTATGATAGAGTACCTTTGTTATGGTCTTGTCCAGTCATGTTCAGCTCATGCAAAAAGTTCTGCGACACTCCCTACTACAGCGGAGAATATATTTCTCCTTTAAATTAATATTAAGATAAATTTAATACTTCTAATTAAATGTCATTAAAATCAGAATGAAATGGTTTACTTAGTCTGAAAAGTAAATAAATATCACTGGTAACTATCACTGGTCAAATTTAATAAAACAACACATATAAAAGCGAAAACTAGCACGCTACCAAGATATCGGACTGAAACAAAAATTAAAAAACAAGTTTTATCAAAACAAAACAAACATTCCATACAGAGACAACCCACGAAACGTTTCCCTTTAAAAAATAAAGAGTTCAATGTATGGTTTTTTAATCGACATATATGACATTTTTTTAATACAACCCAAGGATTTATCTCGGATATGTATAATATTAGAAATAGTAACAAAATAAATTATGCCAGATAATTAGAATTTTTTCTGCGAAAGAAAATAATGAAAATTTCTTTTAAAAGCTTGACTCGAAAACAATACTACCGAGTTGGGAATTACTCAAAAAATGTTCCTATTTATGTAAATACTATGTGGTTACATGCAACTGATCTAAGTTGTGTAAAATTAAATGCTAGTAATGGTGGTTTGTATCTAAATGGTTATTCCAAATCAAAAAGATTCAAGAAATAAATTATATTTACGAATTAACGGAAAAAAAATGACGGAGCTTTTTCTGACTTTGGAGAATGATTCTGGTCCTAAAAATTTTTTTATTATCAAGTATTAGTTTTAATAAAAATTTCCCATATAATTTTGATGTAAATTAACTTTACGGAAAGCTTAATTATCAAAGCTAATCAAAGAATCATCTCACTCATTCAATTAGTGGTAATTGAGTTTCTTATGGAGAAATTTGTTCGGGATTTCACCAATATATGGGGGTAGTAGCAATTATAGTTTCTATATACATTGCAATAGATGGCGCTATTAAAATCCACAATTGAAATACAAATTCTGGAATAATATTTTCATAACAACATTTTTTCAGGGCCGGATTAAGATTTATAAGGCCCGGGGCTAAAATAATGACGGTGCCCCCTTAAGGAATTCGAAAACCCGGAAAAATACACACAAAATAATATCAATACGTTAGATTTGTGGTATCAACACATCAAAAAATACAGAATGATTTCCAAATGATGGGGCCCTATTGGACCTGGGGTCCGGGGCTATAGCCACCCCCCAAGTCCCTAGCTTAATCCGGCCCTGCATTTCTTTCAATATAAACAATCATTATAGTTGATTCTTGGAACTATTTCAAAACATATATAATAAGCCGCAATGAATTACAAATACAAGAACTAGATTGTTCGAAGGTAACGGGAGAGAACCGTGCTACAATGGAGCGTTAGCTGAAACTTATAATCCTGATGTAAAGTTGAAAGATTAAGACCAATTATCAAGAATAAATTGTGTAGCGTTTTCAACGAAATGTCGGACAAGACATGATCAATTTGAAATACTGCTTTAGGATCGCATTCTAAAAGGCGATATGGTCTATCTTTTTGCTATTTGATTTTTAAGTAAACATAGGACATGGGAAGTATTTAAAATATCTATTACTTATTTGATTTTAGTAGCACAATTACAAGAATGAAAAGTGGAAAATAATAATATTATAAAAAAATTTTAGTAGCCACACTTTATGAACCTTTAAACGTGTACTAAAAAGTAAAAAATACGGACAGGATAGGAGTCGTGGCGGGCGAGGATTGGTACATATGAAAATTTAAAATTTATTTTAACAATACCAAAAGTGTAGATGGTTTGTGAGAGGATATAACACAACATATACTGTTTCTTACTAAATTTATAACTAAACATTCATTTTCATCTGGTTGACACGTCGGTGTAGGACGATCTTATTTCGGAACCTCTACTAGTTCTTGTTAGTTGTACATGGCCTAGAAATTAGCGACACTCATTCTGTTAACTCATTCATTATTTATATCAATGTTTAAGGTAAATTTGAACTCAATTATTTCATCTTTCATCAATTGCCAAATTAAAGCATGCTTACTAACGTTATACACAAAATAAGTACTGAAACTTCTGTTATATTTCCGTTTCATTTGATTTATAACGCGGTTGATGCTTTATTAACCGTCGACGACATACTAAGACTATAATGGTACGAACTTACAACCGTTATTACCAACAAAATGCAATGTACGATGGTTAAAATGGAATGATTATTATAGGAAATCAAGAAATATAAACTCTTAATCACATGGAAGGAACTTATTCCCAAAGTGTTGGAGATGGGACCACCAAACATATTTAGTTATCTCTCAATGATCGCTAGAGGAAGATATGGAGTATATGATATAGCAAACAGATTTGGAAAGATCTACCAAGTAGAGAGTATTAACCAGTAAAACTAAATAAATTGAATTAAATTCAAACTAAGTAACATCTTCATATACGTAGGTTTTGTGAAGGTTACTAAAGGACTTTTGAATGTAACAGCAAGTACGTGCGTAAAGATTATAATATACACTTTTCGTGGAAATATTTTATTAGTAACTCTTGGATTCACAGCCTTCTAATTATATCACTAATAAGGAAGTATTCATTCAAGTTTCCTAGCAAAAAACCTTGATTCACATTTTTACACTGGTACTAACCACTAACCAAAGATACAGTGGGAGTTATTAGCTTCAACAATAATTTAAAAATAACTTACCTCAACCTTGATTATTTGGAATCAACAGAAACCACAGACGTGATGATAACGTTGATAACCCGTATGAATATTCAAATTACTTAAAAATGGTTACTGTTTACTAAAAATGTTCATATTTGGGAATTTGATATAAAGTGAACAATGAACATACAAATGCACACACTCACATAAATACAGTATGGTGCATGAAGAAAGTTTAGCAGAAATACGAATATTTATTCTAAAACGAATGAAATATTCCTTGTTTCAGAAATACTGTGTTTTATTATATATATTTTGAAATGATTTCAGTCAATATTTAGGGTTTAAAAAGGATTAAAACATAGAGATCCAATATCAACAGTGGCTTTTAATCTAGTGTTGGAAAAAATAGGAGATAGCAAGATACAAACAACAGGGCTTATTTATTACTATAAAAAGCAAATAATTGCATATGCAGATGACTTAGCTTCAATAAGTAGAACTACTACTAGAATAAATCAAGAGAAAACAAATTATATGGTGCTAAGACAGAATTTGGTTGGTAGAAAGGAATACAAAGAAATTGAAGCGGGAGAGGACAGAAAATATAAGAAAAAAACGTTTGTGAATTCGAATACCTGGCAGATTAAAATGAGAAACGCACTGAAATAAATACAAACCTAGTGAAAGGGAGTAAAGCTATAGGATCATTAAGTAGTTTAATAAGATCACAGGAGTTATATAGAGCACCCAAAATTAGAATATATCTAGCAAAACTACGATCATCAGTTATATACTGAAATGAAATAGGGGTTTTAATAAAAACAGTATAAACAAAACTATTTTTATGGCAAAGGAAGGTATTGAGAAAATTTTTGGGAGAATCAAATACTTGATAGAAGAAGAACTAACCAAGAATTAAACGATTTGTATAAATCCCCATCAGTAACAATGTACATAAAAGTTCAAAGAGTAAGATAGTTGGGCATACTAAAACGTAGATTTACAAAAAGAGTCATTGAAGGGGAAGGATACAAGAAGAAGAGAGAGGCCAAATAAAAAAATCGTTGGTTGCAGTATTGGAAGATATTAGAGAGGTAAAGCCAAAATTTCTTCAATTTCTTATTTCTTAGACCTTTTGATATATTAGTGCTACTAAATGTTCTTGATTTTAGGTCTCTTCTGTTTTAAAATTAGTTTAAATTAGTTTTCTTTAATAATTTTGAGTTTCTATTAAAATATTTTGATAAAGAAAAGGCGTCAAATTTTATCTTTCTTTCAAAAATTATTAAAAAAAGATCTAAAATCAAGAACATTTAAAAATATATTATAAACTTATTTTTTCCCTCTCTCTAACTCTATATATATATATATATATATATATATATATATATATATATATATATATATATATATATATATATATAATATTATATAAAAGGTGCGTTCTAATAATTCTGATTCTGCATTAACAGATAATGATATAGCACAAAACAAATATTTAATTATAAAAATACTAATACAAAACAAATAGTTTTCAGATATGGTTCATAAACGTAAACATGATAAGTTTTGAACAATAACATTTGAATGACAATTATGAAAGGAAAGTATTTCTATGAAGCTCCATTTTATTTATTTCAGGTAATGAACTTCTAATGAATTATAATTTGCACCAAGAGGCCAGACTAAATTGATCATGCAAAACATTGAATATTAAAGAAAACGTTATTGATTTGAAATGACATTCCACAAAACAATTTGAACAAACAATTTCCTTAACAATATTATTTGAGTGTAATGTACTCCTGTAGATTTATTAAAATTTGCTGTATAAAGTTCTCTTCACTTACCGAGTTATCATTTGTTTTTAAAATTATATTTTGCAGTCGCATTGCGGTTTTTGTAACCACGTTTCAGCGAAGGCAGCTCGATATTTAAAGAACAGAATAGTGCCAATAGTCCGTACGTAACACGTTGTGAAGAATATAAACCTCTCTTACCTTATGTTCTCCTGTTAACTGAGTACCAGAAGATTGAAATCAAAAGTAGGCTCCGTGATCTTTTAGCACACTGCGTGTGTGGAATTTCCATTGTTCAAATTATTCCATCAGAAAGGTTAGAAATTGGTCATAAAAGGTCAGTTAATCTTATTAATTCGTTAATTAAAAAATTTTTTATTAAGGGTTAAAGCTTTTCAGGATCATCAACAAATTTTAGCATCTCACTTCCCAAAACAATAAAAAATTCCACCGATGTGCCATCGAATTATTTGCGAATAAGTTGGTAAGCTTATGTAAATATTTAGTCAGTTTAATATTGAAAAAAATTAAATTAGTTGTCGTTGATGTAAAGCGCATGCTTTAGGCCGGTTTATTTTATCAAGGCAGTGAAGACCTACGAACAATTATTTAATAAAAACCAGACGGAGTTGAGGAAATATTCCTTTATAGAAAAGAAACTTGGTAGTATATTGGAGTATAAATATAAAGTTAGAAATGAGAAACTATCCGGAAATTAATTTTCATGGTAATTTGTTAAGTAAATAAAATATTTCTAATTGTAAAGAATTGTGTTTTTATAAAATTATTATAAAAGCTAATTAACTATTATTCCCCAAATCCCATGCATGCATCTTTACCTTCACATATTTTAAAAACATCTTATCTGTTTGTCCACTATTACGTTTTTGATAATAGTACATGTTTAAGTTTCTTTTCTATAAAAGAATGTTTTCCACATTCCTTCTGGTTTATAGTAAAAAGCAGTACAAAAGTTTTCACTGCCCTGATACATTGAACCTGCCCAAAGCATGCGCGTTACGACACTGACAATTTATTTAATTTTTTTAATATGAAATTGACGGACCAAATATATGCTGAAAATTATTAGGAAATGCTTCTCGATCGCGCATAGGTGGAATCTTTTATTTTTTTCGTGAATGAGGTGCTAAAATTTCTCAATGACTTTGAAAAATTTAACACTTAATAAGACATTTTCTAGCGCTGACTAATTAATAAGATCACCTGACCTTTTTTGACCAATTTCTGACCTTTCAAATGATATAGTTGGTCGAACGAAATTCCACAACACATGGGGTGCTAAGATCACGGAGCCAATGTCGTCATCTTTCAAGATGTTTTATATCTACAAGGAGAGAAGAAGCATGAGAAGGTGTCTGATATTATTTACTACGTATAGATTTGATTAATTTTAGAGACAGTGCTAAAATGGAAGTTGTAAATGAATATTATGTTTGTTGTTTATTGATCAACAATTGGAAATTTTCTTTGTTATCGTTTATTGAATTACAAATATTTTGGCAGGAATTTGTCTAGGTAGGTATATTATGTGTCGACAAGACAAGACAAATCGTTGTGTGAATTATGAATCTTTTTTTCTTGTGATGCCTAAACGAACTTTTTAAAAATCGAGATCATTAATTCTCTGCAATTGTATACGCTCATACTATACTGTATTCATAAATATGTTCGAGTAATATATATTTGTGATCCTTGTAAAACCTATTAATGATGAACCAATCAAGTAATATCAAAATACGAATTTTTTTTCTATTTCTGAATTAGACAAATAGCAGCACCTCGTATCAGGGCGAATTTGAAGACTTTTTTGTTGTCCAGAGATGAATAATTAATCTTTTATGATAGTCAAGGTGGTTCGATGGAATAAATGTTATGAATAAATTTGAATCTTATAGTTTCAAAGTATTTGATTGTTTCTCTTTTGGTATAATTTATGTGAATAATGGAATATACAGAATATTTATGTTTATATTGAATGTAAGAAGTTTAACATTGATTAATATATATAGGAAGCATGTATTTTCTTATGATATTAAAAAATTGTATGATTTGATGATTTAGTAGAATAACATAAAGACTGCTTGAAACTAAGTAAAATTCAAATGATTCTGTTAGGAAGAAATAAGTGGTAAAACAATAAAAATGATAATTCATGTTTAAACTCATAAGTACGTTTGGACAATTGATTTAATATTCATTGGTCGCTCAATGATTAAATTATTTCTGAAATTTCACACGCTAACTAGATTGTGGTTCTTGTTGAAGTAGTCTTTTTATTTGCACCAGTTTGAAACTAAGAGATTTCCAAACGATATTTTGATCGTCAAAATTAATTTCTCAGCCTTATATCGTTTTATTGATCAAATTACTTTGAATTTCTTACTTGATAAACGCTGTCCTATTTGCGAGATTAAATTGCGATTTATAATAAATGAAAATAATGGAATTATAATATTTCCTATCTCAATTGAAGAAACTTGATAATACTATTTTTTAGGATTGATATATTAGAAGCGGATTTTGTTACAGAATGTCACACGGGTTATAATCTTCTGAATTTAGAAAAAGTCTGAATATCCTGAGCTAAATTTCCTCAACATCGTGTTAAGTACATTGCTCAGTAGAAAGAATGAACTTTAACTAAGAAAATATTCCATAATTTCCTATAAACTTTTATATTCACCTTTTCAACTCTCAAACATTAAAGACACTTCCATCCTTAATCTTATAAAACGTACACAAATGTCAGTAAAACGATATCATCACTTGTCATGCCATATTAAAACGAAAGTTTTTAACCCAAGTGCAGTGTTTTACTTCTTATTAAATTGGAGTAGTGAGCATTTTAATAAATTTCAACCAAAGGAGAAAACTAATAAGCAACACCGGTTAGTTATTTACGTCACCGCTTACGGCATAGAAGCAGGATTATAGAAGATAAAACTCCTATGCAGGTCATAAGGAACACCATCAGCCTGCTTTTCATACCGTCATACCCGTACCATGTGTATATTAGATTTCTATTGAAATTCTTTCATCAACTTAGTAAAGTATTGGTTTCTACTTTACCAATGCTGAAGTAAAATACAGCAATCTGTAATTGATTAGATATTTCATAATTTAGCTAATAGATGTCGTTGGTGGAAGCTTTTTAGCAGTTGAATTGGACTATACATTCTCTATTTGAATCATTGTATTTAATAATCAGTAAAGGTAAGAGCAATAAACAAAAGTTTGGTGGACCAGGATAGCTGTTGCAAATGGCAGGTAGCAATATCCGCTTTACCATTGGCTATATAAAAATTATGGTTCTGTAAATTTATTAAATTTGCACGAAGTATATTGAAATAAAACTGAATTCAATGTTCAAAAAATTTGAATAAAGCTTCGTAATTGGAGGATATTATGATTTTCCAATAAAGATATATCATATATTTAGTACTACTATACTATTATTTTGTTTTTGTGAATATTTATTTTTTTAAAATTATTTATTATGTGTCTTCACAATGTTTCAGTAATAATACATGTATTATTAAAACTGTCACTTGGAGATTTACTGCAGCGCCTTGACTTCAAATAAATAAACGAGTTTAAAAAGTTTTGCTCAAAATCATACAGTTGAGAAATGAAATATTCAATAAAATAATCAATTTTCCCTCTAATTTAAAAATGAAGTCTGCTGTATATGTAAGTACTTTCAAATAAAAATAAAGTATATTATGGAAATCCATAATATCAAAAGCATTATTTGAAGTGTGGATCCGTAGCATTAGAAATTATCTCAATTATTGCTTGTATTTATGTTTTACTTTATGTCTGACAGTTTTTCTACAAAGTCTATCAATTATTCTTAGCGTGATTCAAAATGCTGCAATAATATATTTTCATGGTCAGTCAATAGTTTCTCCTTTTTAACAAACTTACAATTTATTTTTTTCTAACGCCAATAGTTTTGGAATTTTAATACTTTTTAAAGCATCATTTTCTACAAATCATGATTTTGTTGTGAAATTTTTACACGGATTAATAAAAGGAGGTGTTTCTGTTGTGAATTATAGCTGTGGTAGAGGATTATCCTTGTTTTAAGACGACTCAATTGATGATGTAAGTGGAACCGTGGTAGTTAAATACACGCAAATAAGTCAAAATTAACAAATATACATAAAACAATTTTGATATAGTTATTTTAGAAAAGCGCGAGACTGCCATCTAACTAGCTTTCTATGTTTTGGTTTTTCGAGATTCTTTAGAAAAAATAAAAGAAATTTTAACTTTTCTTATTATCATTATGTTATGTCCATTTCTTGTCACTTGTCACCTTGTCACCTTGTCAATTGATTGTCAATTCCTTTGTATGTATTTTAAATTAATAGTAGCTGAAGTGAATTAAGAAAAAACTTGATCCGTAAAGATTTATATAGCAATTTTGTAATGTTACTATCCTCTAATTGAACTTAATATAAATACAAAACTAAAACACAAAAAATCTTTTCCAAACTACTATAAATTTGATTGTAATTTCTTAAAACAAACATATGCTATCTAGCAACCTCCGTCGCACTTGCTGTCCATGTTTATAGATAGTAGCTATCCTTCCCCTACATTAAATGGTTTGGATATTGTATATTTATAGCAGTAGTAGAGAGTTTTACTTTATCAATAACTAAAATTACAGGATAATTAATTAAAAATTTAAATACAAAATATTTTATGCTTTCCAATATTAAATGATACTGAAAACGTTTGTATAATGCGGGTTTCAATAACCAGTATGTGACGTCGCATATTATCATATAAAGTTTTTCAAATAACTATGTGAGTTGAGTGATAGTATGAAACCCAAAAACCCAACTTACATACCAAAAAAACTTCTTCCATCTGTTGTATATGTAGACCTCGATTATTTACATATTCACTTGTTGAAATAATATTATCACTCTATAATGATTGAAAACTATTCTATTGGCAGTAGACGAAGACAAAGCAATTGCAAGCCGAATTTCTCAAATTTGCAAATAATTCATTTGTTTCTATCAATAATTGTCGTTTTAATGGATTCAGGGTTTGCTTTAATCTGCTACATACACGGAAGACGAACCGAACGACATCAAAATTTCGTTCGAAGGTTTTGCGATATTTTTGACGTATTGTTACACATGCAAAGAACTTTCTGATATCTAAATACTAAAGTTGCAAAAAGTATAGGTTTTTATAGAACTATCCCAACTGTATGGAAAATCGCACAAGACCCTTAGAGAATAAGAAATTCTCTAAATTATGGTTGATTATAGGTATTTGTCACCTTCCCGATCTGTCAAAAATGTCAAGTTATATCAATATAACAATTTTGAAACATTGATGATCAAGATTTTGTAAATTTCACAACTGTTCCGATAGGTATAAAGCATTTGGAAATGAAACAGTCCTTGATTACATTACTTTTTATTATATATTTGTCCAACAGTTTAGAGATGAACGATATTTACAATATTCAATAAATTCTAAACATTTGGGCGTGGATATTAACCATAACATTTTTGTACATCAACATTAATATAGTTTTATTCGAATATAATGATAATTATAATAAGGAATATTATCACATTATGAGTTTGTTCAGAAACTTCATTACTCAAAAAAAGTGTATCTTAGAGTAAACATTTATGGAAACATCTAACATTAAATGTAGTGCGCTTGAAACTTAAATTTATATTTTCTCTGAATGAGACTCATTTATTCTACTGTTATTTAGGTCAGTAATCTTTTAATATTGGATAAAAGGACATATAAATTAGATTCCGCATGTATCAATAAACGTATTTTGGATAATACAACATATTTTTTTTGTAAAGAAAAATTAAAAAATAACAAATAAAAAATACTCGTATTCATATGGTAAATTGTAGTACATTTTGTGACCTCAATATTTTAGTTATTCAATACATCAACTTCACTCATATATCAACAATTATTGTGTTTCTCTAAATGAATAATGCACTTTAAAAGCTAAACTCACTGGAACTTTAAACATGGAAAATTCACTGTTATTATTAATTTAACATCATAAACGGAGAGTTTTGTATCTCTGATTGTTTGAATATATATGCTGTAGTCAATTGGCGAAATCGGACAATGACCGAAATTTATACTTATAACGTGTTGTTGACTTTGCAATATTCTCAGATCGCAATGTAGATAAATTTGGCAATGTATTTAATTCGCAATGTGTAAATTTTTCCTCATTATTTCGGCCACTGATCATTTTGGGCAAATTAGTAAATCCCACATCACGAAGGTAATCTCTTTATGTGCAATGCGAAAGAGTCACAAAATAAGGAATCATAACTTCTTTTATTCGATTTGATTCGCATAATTCGATGAAAATATAGAATATATACCAGAAATTTACGAGGCTGGTTTGAATAAACTTTATATTGGGTCTGATAATAGATCCAGAATTCTATTAGGTGATTTTAAATTATTAATAAGTGAAGTTAAAGAAGCACAAAGATTACGAGAATAAGCAAGCGTACTTTCATCTAAACAATATGGAGGATTGAAGAGATTTGATTTGATAAATATTGGACAAGATGAAAAACAAATTTTCTCCAAATATTTTAATTGGACTTTAATCTATAACTTTCACATTTGAAAATCTTTTCAGATTTACGACATTCTCTTCGCCGTGTGTTTTCTATGATTCTGTCTTCCCAATCGTGGAAGAACGTTAAAAAAGGTGCTAAAATCAAATCGCGATGTATTCTAAAGGCCCCTTCCGAAACATTTTGGTGCTTTCCAATAATTCATTTATTACACTATTCTCGAACAAATTATTAATTGATTCTTGAGTACTAATTTGAATGTCGGATAGGGTGAAAAATCGGCCAGATTAGGAACAATTTGAAGATATTGCAGATATCTTGAAGTCATTGGGGTGAACTGACAAAAGGTGAGCACTGTGAAAAAACGGATGATTCACACATTTCGCTTGAGTATAGAGATGTGATAACTTGGGGTCAAAGAGTATTTTGACAACCTCTTTGAAGTTTTGAGGTCAGTTTCTGATATTTCTCTGTATATTATTTTACATTCAAACACACTGTATTTAAATTTTCACAAACATTTCTGCTCGAAATTTAAAATAAACACATCCAACTGTTTTATTCTTACATTATAAATACCTGATAATTACCTTAAAATTACTAGTTGTTATAATCAGTGAAATTTACAGAAAAATGTATTACGTACATGTCGCACCTTGCGATTCGCTTTTGGATTTTATACAGGGTGTTAAAATGTAATTGAACATCTAAGGTTTATTTACAATTACAATTTGCATGTTATAATAACCGGGTCTAAATATTATGTTATAATATATTAATGAGATACGTATTATATAATACCTTTAACTAAACATTTTAGTACCCTGTATACGCAAAAATAGAGCTTATAATTATTCACAACTATATGTTAGTTAAAATATGGAAGTAAGTATAAGATCGTTATTCTTGAGTGAATTTATTTCGAGAAATATTCACTTTAAGAAAAAGACACTACCAATTGTATTATATACAGGGATTATAGGTTGGCAACTAGATTTTGTTTTATATTCTATTTGATTCTAGTTTTTTGTAAAATATCTAATTGAAGTATTTTTGCCAATTATGTCAATAAAACTAATTTCTTTCAATTTGGCAGATATTGAACTGACATTGACATTGAATCTTTTGTGAAAAAG
This sequence comes from Diorhabda carinulata, assembly GCF_026250575.1. Lineage (NCBI taxonomy): Eukaryota > Metazoa > Arthropoda > Insecta > Coleoptera > Chrysomelidae > Diorhabda > Diorhabda carinulata. The sequence goes on along the minus strand of NC_079460.1, from coordinate 32,558,472 downwards.
GACTTGATGGGAATATGAATGTGGAATGTGTTGAACAAATTGAGCCACAGTTAGCTTCACTGGATTGTGGCAAAAAGTATTCAATGAATGGTAGGTCATTGATATAATTTTTAGTATCTATCTCACCTCATACTAGTTATTTTTTCTATATTAAGATTGCTAAATGGGCAATCCTTCAATCTTATTCCCAAAAAATTCCGATATAGATATTTCAGGAATAAAAAATACTGAAGCTGAATGCAATTCAAATATTGCCTTCCTATTATTACCTATTATAATGCAAATCTAATGAATAAATACTTCAATGTTTTGTATTGTATGTTTCATATTTTCCGATTTATGAGTGGTCTCCGTGGTTTCTTTGAGGTATTTTTTTGAGGAAAACATGGATGGTTGGTGTAGGTTATCATACAAACTAATCCTTAGATTAGACTTAACACTATGAAGCCATTGAGAGTCGATAATTTTAGTTATTTCACACAATGTTGTGATAATTTTGAACTTCCATACATTTGAATGGATTCACTAAAATTATACGATTTGTTAGACCAAATATGACTATTTTGCTGTGCAGTATTGCAGTTTGAGTTGAACATGACGTACAGTTTCAACAAAACACTCTATGCAAATTAATAGTGAGTTAAATACAAAAAAATGTGATACATTTTCAAATGAGTTATGTGGTTGAAGTCAAAGCAATTCAACTTAACTGGAGATATGAATATAATAACAGCTTTGAAAAAATTCAAAAATGTAATGAAGTAGACACAGCTGTAAATGATACGAGACTCATTTGAATGTGACAGCTTTAAAAAATTAATAATTATTTATATATACAAAAGCAATATGAATTACAAAGGTAAATAATGCGGAGGAAATATTTCCAATTGTAAATAAGATACTCCTCTTGCAGAAAAATTGCAAAATATTTTGTTACCGCAACTCGGAAATGATAGTAAGAAAAAATGTTCTCTGTATAACATAACAAAACATGTTAAATGCGTAAGAAACAAGCTGGTTTAGAAAACTGCACCTGAAATTTCAACCAATTTGATAAAAATGAGCTCATTAGGATTTCACTTGTGGCTGAAGTTTCGATTTACCGGAATAAATTGTGATTGAGCGCGGTGCTTTACGATAAGTAAACTGACAGCAGGTATACTGATAATAATGTAGTTTGAAACATTAACAGTCCTTCAGTATGATATATATTCTTTTGTCATTGTTTAGAAGATTAGAAAGTGATGTAGTTATTAAAAGCTTTAAAGTAAGATATTAACACGATTCAAGTAGTAGTATCTACCAAATTTCAAGTATCCTTGTTTTAAATGTCTTCTCATTATTTTTCAATATTTTTTGTTATGATATACCAAACTTTGGAATTCTCCAGTTAACTTTCAATATTTATCCCAATTAGTATAGATTTTATGTCAACATAAGCTAAATCAACTGTTTTTATGACTTTATGACTATGATGAAATAGTTCCATCCTCTGTTTTTAACACATTTAGTCAAATGTGCACTTATTTTAATTTTAAGTGAAGAAAACATATTTATAAATTAAAGTTCATACGTATTTGAGACAGAATAACTCTAAAACAACGAGTGGCTACAGGTGATATAGGTACTATAGTTACAATATATATGTCAGCTTTCGAGTGTCGAACATGCTAATCACTGTCTAGACTGTTAATATCACAATATTATACATATACATGTCACTAACGGATATTTTTGGTGAATGATAGGAAATCACACAGATTTAAGTAATCATAGTTGTCAACTTTTTGTATCGATCTAATATGTTGAGAACACAATGCAAATTGGAAAATTGGAAGAACAGCTTTACAAACATTGAATTGTCTACTTTTGATTTGTTATTACGTATTTACAATAAAAGTGAAAAATTGCATAACATTTAAACTTTGCACTACTAATGGAAAGACTTCGTAGCGTTGGAACAATATATCTTTGTTCTAATTCATAACATTATTTCTTATTATTTCTTAATTTCCTCATGATTACTGCCGAGAAACAATTAGCTATACATACAACTCTGTTGTTTTGCATATATTCATGTATTTTTCATTATATTATGCCTAGAGCCAAGGACGTATATAACAGCATTTATTTCAGACACAGCTTTTCAATTCCTTCTCACATGTTTATTAAGTCTTATTTCAATCACTTTCATTTCCAATTCCTCAGGTCTGTACATTTATGGAAGGAAAGGACCTCGTTGAGTCTGGTAGGTAATATAAACTTGTACTCCTTACAGTTGTCTTTTATATTAATCAATTTAGATGTGACAGGAACAAAACCGTTTTATTTTCAAACCCTTTTTTAAAGATGGCATAAAAATTATGTCTTGATTTACACCTTCATACCAAACCTTTAAACAAACAATGATTCACAAGGCACTGATAGGAGGAACATTTTTATAATCAAAACGAATTTTATTAATTTCGCCATTGCTATTTAAGTTTTATGGAAACTCGATGTTAAAAATAGACCAGCCCTGTTTCTTGTGACAATTTCAAATGTGTCAGTCTTATTTACTGCGTTTTTTTGTATCTGATTCCGATATTTAGAGGAATAATTTATGAGTTGAAATTAGGTAACTGATTTATGTAGTTTTTCAAATTCGTGTTTAAGATTTAAACAGGCTTCGTTATATCATAAACGATAACCTATTAAATATCCCGAATTAGGAATAGTTCGTTTCTAAATCAGCTTCAAATCTCAGCAGTGATGAAAATTGTTGGAAATTAAGAAATATACCTTACGTTACTCTATCGAACATATACATTAGTATCATAATTATGACTCTATAGTATTCAATTTACTCCATTAATATTTTATTTATTTAAAATACATTATTATAAGCGATATGGTTTTGTTTTTTAAAATGTTTTCGAAATTACAGAATTTGTTAAGCGTTAAACGTTTATATCTTCAGAGCACCTAGTTACTCGAATCTAAGAAAATAGTAGAAATATGCCAAAGTCGGGTAGTTTTTTTACTGAAAAAATTTTCTGTCTGGATTTATTATTGTAAGTTTCCAAGTAACAGATTATCTGTTACTGTGTTGATTTTATAAGAGAATGTTATACTGTTTATACAATCCCTTAATCAGAGGAACATGCATTTATTTACGGATATCTCCATAATATTCTATTTGAAATTCATCCATATATAAACAATAACGTGCTAGATCTTGCTTGCCTCTGAATGAAAATCTATTGAGATGAGATATTTATGGTTTTAATAAAAAACTGTATTTCGAGAAACATTCCACTTAATTATAGTAGACATATACTTTTATATAATTTTGATAAAGTAATAAAATAGTGTTAGGAGTTATATAAGAAGAAGTAATAAATATGAGATTCTGGTTATTCGGGAGGTGTCAGAAATATCAATAAATATATATTCACTGTTTATCATAGAAGGCGTTATAATCTATTATTCCATATAATTTTGTTCATTTAATATAATTTACCTCATTATATTGGAACTTACAAGTTTCAAATCAATCTATAATTTATCACTTTGCGAGTTGTCAATTTAAAACTAACTGCGAAAATCATCAAATTATTTCATTTCAACAAATTAAATTTTAGAAAATATGCTTTGAAACATTAGTAAACTAATATAAAAATATATTTCTGACTATGGGTAGACCAAGACCCAATATTTCTCACCCCTAGGTCCACACACGAAAATCTTCTTATTTTATCTCATTTTACCAGATCTGTAAGTCCGTGGTCCCCTATGACCCCCACACAAAATTCTTTTGAATGCTTGTCGAAATTCCGGACTGAAAATGGTGTATATAACTGGATTAAGAGTTGAATTGAAGTATCCCAGCCAAAGAGCAAAACTCATAATATAACCGCTAATGTTACAGGCATCACCACATAAAGGTAAAAGAAGAGCCAAAATAAAAAATGGTAACCAACACATTACAAAAGCACCTGTAATTATTGCTAACGTTTTGGCTGCTTTCCTCTCTCTTTTGGCTTCCAAACTTTCTTTTTTCTCCTTTTTGGACGGCAGAAGTTTGTCTACGGATGCTGGACACGAAGGAAGTTCTTTACTTAATGTTCCTGCCCGACTAATCGTTTCGCTTTGGTCAGCAGCTGAACCATTGTTGGCTGCTTTAGTTTGATAAACGTTATTCTGACCATCGGTGGCTTTGGAAATAGTAAAAGCTGTCGTTTTTTGTTCAGTTGTTGTTGACTGAGTTTCTGTTAATGCCAGAGAAAGATTTTTTGGAACATCAGGTGCCGTTATACTTTTTTCTGTAACAGAATCAAAACGTTACTCTCGTATACTATACATATTAGAAAATATTATCAAGATAGTTCAGCAGCCATATTCATCAAAAAGTAATTAATATTTTCTGTATCGTGTTGTGTTTGACTGTATGCCTGGCCCCATTAAGGAACAGCTCTATTAGGAACAAACCAACTGTGACCGGGTTTCCAATGAAAATATTTCCACCTCAAGTGACATGAGATTCTTCTGCGCCATGCCCTGAGCTACCTATTCAAAACAAAAATAAATAGAAACAAAGAAATCCTGAAACAGTTATATCTATATTTAAATAAATTGCATTGATTAATTGAATAATTAGCTCTGTTTTATATTGTTTTTCAGATTGTGCGAATAATCTTTTTATTTTATTAAAATAGTATTTAGTAGAAGGTTAAGAATAGACGATTGATAATAATACGATTGAATTATGTAATTCCTTGCCGGTTTTGGCAAGAAGACAGAAACGTGCTTTGATTTGTGCTCCGTATGAGTACTCAATTTATAGAGATTATACGAGCAATTAAAAATAAATAAGTCATAACAATGATGTGTAATTAAATCAAAAGTGCCATTAAAGAGTCAAAATTATAAAAATTGTAGAGAAAGTAAAAAAATTCATCTCAGAATATCATTTAAATTAGTCAAGGTCAACAAGTCAACGAAATTACTAGTCGATAACTAAACGAGAATACAAAAATATAATTAAAAAACAATTACTAGAATACTACTATCTCAAAGAATAGACAGGAGCGGAATTACATAAAACCAGAGAATGGAGAGCCACCTAGAAATATTTAAGAAAAGGAAAAGTTACTGGGAAGAATATGGAAAGGAATAGGACGGTTATGTTTTAAGAAAAGAGATCATCTACCAAATCACAAAGAAAAATTGAAGAGGATATAGAGCTGAATTATGATAGAAATACGAGAGTTTATGGAAAAGTTATCTAAAGAAATTAACAACATGAAGATAGATCAGCAAGAATGCAAAGATAAAATATTGAGGATGAAAACCAAAAATGAAATACTAAGTAAAAAGAAGGAACAAATGCTAGAAATGATTATAAATATAGAAGATAGAAAAGTAAAAAGAATAGAACGTGTAGAAAAGAAAAAAATATAATATAGTAGTACAAGAGCTACAGTACAAGGAATAATGCGAAAAATCAAGGAGAAATTTAGATATAGTTATGAAGACATACAAAGCTGTTAAACTCGGCGGTTTAATAAAATAAACAAATTCAAATGATAAAAAAATGGATCATGCACAACAAATATTGATTTAAAAACAAAGCTGATCATAGAATATCCATTCAAAACGATATGTCACGAAAGATAGAGAAATACACTCTGGAAGTAATTAACAGAAAAATAAATAATAGATTATGTAGTGATAGAACGACAAAGGACCAGAAATTTGCAGCGACCACTGTGTAGTAGAATCCAATGAAATAGACACTCCTAACAGACTGGCAGAAGACATTAATAGTACGAGTAATAACTAAACGAAATAACCAAATATCGAAAGGCTTCACTACAAATATGGGATTAAGACAAGGGGACAAGCATAAGTTCATTACAATTCACAATATTCATAGACGAGAAAATGAAGAGATGCACTGTTGAGTAAAAAATATGTGTGGGATATTCGATAGTACAAAGAATTAACATCAGTGAAGGAGCATTTGTAAACGATATTATACTAATAGCAAAGAACAAAAAAAGAGTTATAAGAAAACATTGAGGTGTGGTACAAAGCAGTAATAGATATAGACACGAAAATAGACAAGAACAAGAAAAAAAATGGTTATTTGGGAAGAAGAGAAAATACAGAAACACCGGAACTCTACCAATACCTGGGAACAATAATATACGAAAACGGGACACAAGATGCATATATAAATAACAGAATTGCAGAAACCAATGAACTATATTACGCCATGAACTCTAATATATAAAAAATACTAGAGACGCCAAACTAAGAATATTTAAAATATTGACAAATTCTAACAATACAGAAAGGAAAATATAAGGAACAGAAATGACATTTCCACGAAATGCTGCTAAATCAGATCAGAAAAGATATAATCGAACATTTCACCATATAAATCTGAGAATAAAATCTATCTTAGACAAAAGTGGAAAACGACTATGATGCGGATATATTAATATTACAAAATAAATAGATCGGTAAACAAAAAATTGAAGCTACACAACCAAAGATTCTATTATTACTATAAAATACAGATAGGAAAACATAAGGGAGAGAAATAATATATCTACGAAACTTTGCTAAATCAGATTAGGAGGGATGTATTCGGAAATTGGACCATCTAGCTCTAAGAATAAAATCAACCTCAGACTAAAATGGAAATTAAAGTTACGCAACCGAAGATTCTATTAGTACTATAGAGTACAGAGTGTTCCATTCGAGAGATGAAAGTATATGGAAGGTTCTAGTTTCCGACAACCCTGTGTATAAAAGAGAGAATAATTAAAATTAAATCGATAACGGATATAATGTATCATATCGTCGCTTATGTTCTAACACCGTGCCAAAAATGACATTTTAGGAGAGCAAAAAAACTGTGTTGAAAATTTATAAACATAGATCCATTTCAATATTTTTGTATCAGGTGCATATTTCTGTTTGTGAAACAAAATTTTTTTCTTCAACGTATAGTAAGCGCTAGAGCGTTGATTTTTGTTATAAACGTATCTCTTAAAGGTTTCTATATAACCTATAGAAAGCTTAAAAAATATGGAAACAATCCAAACCCGATATAATATACAGGATTTTCCAATAAAGAAATCATCCAATTGGTTTGTGATTAATACAGTTATATAATACTCTGTATAGTTTGTAATGATTTCAAAAGATGCAAAATATATCTATTATTTTTCCTAATAACTATTTTTGATATCTGTTAAAATAACCCATATACTAACTTTGTAAGTCAAGATACATACAGCACACGAACAACAACTATAATTTCACATAAATAAGAGCTTGATTTCCGGTATACTAAGCATAAGTAAACATATAGATAACGGATGTCGACATGGTGTTTTTTTTTAATTAAATGTCCATTGACGCCAATGGTTTAAGATGAAGTTTTTACTGATTTTCTTTTATTAGATATAATGTGATATATTTTTACTTCGAGCTATTATAACTATATTCGACAATACAGACGTAGGAATATCTCGTATTTTACTAGTAGAATAGAGTTTTTATGATTTTCGTAGTAAAATAATAATGAAAACGATAATAACGCCTTATTATGGGCGTCGTAATCAAATAGGTACAAACTGCCATTTCAATACTCAATTTACGTTTTGAATAAGTTCTTGCAAAAATGTCTTAATATGAGCATCCAGATTAAGTCCAAATGGATAATTTCAATATTTTAAAACTACTTCCAGCAAAGTAGTGCACATTAGATTAATTGATAAATAATTAAGATTTAAGGAATCATTTTTTGTTACATATAACAAAACTATTAATGCTTTCTGCTCCTAATGAAGTACTACTTTTTGGTCAGTACAAAATAATGTATATTTTACCTCTGTCATCTGTATCTTCCATTAATTCCATAGTTGTTGTCGTGGATTGACCTTCCATAGTCATTAAAGTATTAACCAATGCTTCTGCAGCTGACGATTGCTTATCTGGATTTTTTTTGAATCTAAGGAATTTTCTTTTTGATAGAAAACTTTTATGAACCTGGCTGCTGTCCACTTTATCTGGAATTAAAGAGAATGTTCATAGATGAGCGTATAAAAAATATTATATAGATATATAGATAGCAAACATATCAACTGGCCCTTTACAAGAGATGAAGTAACATTTACTTTAGTCAATAGCAAAAACACCGCTGCTGGCTCTGACGAGATACCCTATTCTTTTTTTAAACATCTACCCCATTTCAACCTTGGTAAACTTTTTAACATATACAACTACATCTGGACCTCACAAAATTTCTCTTGGATAAAATCTTTACCTATCTGATATCTTTACCTCTGCAAATTCAATAAGAAAGAAACTAGTGCATAATTTTCACGGTCAACCTTTCTTGAATTGCTTAATAGGGATCAGTATAACATGGTCCTCTACACAGATCTCTTAAACACCGAAGTTGGAGTTAGATGATCTGTAACGTCAACTGAAAAACACATCCTTCCTCTTTATGTAGTGTTTATACTGTTGAACTATTTGCAATATTACGAGCATGTGAACATACGCAACAGCATTCAAAACCACTTAGGTGTAACAATATGCACATATTCATTATCTGCAATAAATTCCATCAAAAATGCATACACCAGATATCCTTTAATCCAATACATACATGACATATATGAACTTCTGGGAAATAAAAATACTTCAGTTACTATTATATAGGTGCTCGCTCACGTATTATAGGTAATAAAAAAGCCGATTACTTCGCAAAAGCAGCCACTTTACTCAGCTCCATGATTAACCTTCAAATATCTGAGGACGTAAAGGCATACATGAAAGATCTAAATCGTAATATCAAGCAAAATAATTGTAATTAAGTTATATCGACTCTACGTGAAATTCAACCAATAAATAATAAATCTACCAAGTTTGATCTATTCAGGCGAAATATGACTGTCATGCGCAGATTACGCATTGGCCTCACACATTGTCAGCAGGTCCCTCACCAAATTGCCAACATTACCAAACAAAGCTGACAGTAGAACATATTCTATCTGAGTGTCGAAACTACGCCACGGGACGCCACTGGCTTGGTATACAATCGAAATTTAACTTTAGTATAAATATCTGACAAATTCTGTCTTGTTTTGAATACTAAAGATCAATGAGGAAAAGAACGAAGAACTAGACACTCTTATCAAGTACTCGCAGTTAGATTATTCATCCATAAAATCTGAGAACTGAGGATCGTTACAGTACAAAAATCAATAATTGAAATAAATCATGTATATTTGACTGAATTTTCGTTAACATTTTTAATATCTAGCAATTTAACAAGTTATGTGTTGTGAAAATGCTTGATACATTTTTACAATCCAAGATAATATTCAGTTGAGGCTGCCTAAGTAAATCAAACACAGAGAAAATATCAGATTCAATAAATTATATTCGTTTATATTGTGATTGATTACTGTCACATTAACGATGGAAAGCGCGATATATATTTTTTTTGTAATATAGCTTGCAAAGTAAAAAAGCTTATATCATCTTTGACTTTGTAATCCTGTAGAGTTTCTGAAGTTTTGCGTTTGATCTAGTAACCAAACGCCTTATTTGAACTAAAGAGAAAATGTTCAAATATTATACTTACCCAATTTATCCTTGTGTGGTTTGTTCGAGTTATGAGAATTTATTTCTCTTCTCCTCCTTATCCGTTTTCTAGCAGTTTGGAATATTTTCCAGTACAAAATAAATATCATCAAAAGAGGTACATAAAATGTGGAACTTGTGGCGAATATCTGATATTTGACGTCTTGAGACACTAAGCACTGCTTCTTTTCGTTTATTCTGAAGAGATAATCCGGATCCTTAAATTGGGGAATTTGAGGAGAGAGAGATACGACCAATGCTATGGTCCAAATAATTATTATCATTACTCCTATTCTGTAGCTATTTCGTGTGTGGATATAATCTACGTTAGTTACGGCCCAATATCTGAAAAAAATATGATCATTATAACTTCGTGTGAGTAACAAATTTACTAACTTAACTAACGTGATGAATTGTCAATTATAGATTTTATGTATCTAGTTAAAGATTGATTTAAAAAATTAGAACATGGAGGGTGCATGAAAATTTCAAACCAAATATGGGATTAAACCATTAACAAGAATATTTCCAGATTTCAATCGGGATTGCGTAAAATTTTTAAACATAATACTTAAAATAAATGTGGTCATACATATACATGTACGTAATGGCCATTTTTTTGGATATCAATTATGGAAACTAAAAAGTTGGTATGTACCAGAATACATTTTCTCACTTTGTGATATTTGTTTTAGTGTAACATGGCAATCCAACAATGTTATGAACCTTGTTAATGTCTGTTGGGATTAATAGTTGTAATGAACTTTTCAATGTTTCTTGTTGTATATATATGTATATGTATATATTTAATTTTTGGTAGTGGTATTTTTCCGAGCTTTCAAATACTTTGTACATAAAATAAAAAAAAAATTAAAAGAAAATCCAAATTTAGTAGTCATTCCATCTGACAAAGTTAATTGCACAGTTATTATGAAGGAACAACAATATATAGATTTATCCAGAGAACTAATTGATTATAATACATCGTATAAGAACTTACTAATAGTTCAACTCATATAACAATTAGTATTGTAATAAATTTATAAAAAAAGTTTTCAAAAAAAATTGACAATGGCAGTAAAGACAAATTAACAAATTATAATGGTATTTCTACTAAATTTTAATGTTTACCAAAAATTCATAAATCTACTCTAATCTACCCATTATAATAGCAATTTACACTCCAATTGAACCTCCTTTAAAATCAATGATATTAATGAAACTTTCAATTTATGGTATTATAACAGAATTATGTTCTATTAGGCTTAGATGTAATCTGACTCTCTAGTAATATCCACTTAAATATATTTCTTACAGCTCTACAACACAAGTACAGAGATGTAAGTGAAAATTGCGAAAAGAAACTCTAGTAGAATTAATAACATTAATTTTAAATATTTCAATAATTCATATTTTTCTTATAAAAATAAAAATTACTAACAAATCTCTGGAACACTTATAGGCTTTCAAATATCCCCTATTAGCAGATTATATAATGGATTTTGATTTGGACTTTGTAATATTTGTTTCACCGTCCAAGTTATTCATTTAAAAGTATATTGATGATATAATTTCATCCCTTCCATATAACGGAATTGATAATTTGCTATTTCACTCTAATAGGTTCGATCCCCATATACAATTCACTATAGAAAGGGAGAATGCTGAATAATCGTTGACAGCCACTTTGACATCATACGTCAATTCCGATATTGTTATTTCATATATTTATACACTATTACCATACAAAGAATCAGTTTCCGGAAATTTCCGGAATCTTCAAACATAATATTAAGATAACTTACAGCCAAATCCTTAATATTCAATTTATTTTTGCTAAAATAAAAGATAAAACCCCAATTAATAAAATTAATTATATTCCGATATTATGTTGCTCAAAATAAACAGTGTATTAATAATAAAACTTTTTTGATAACGTGAGGATAATTTAAGCAAATTTTTTAGATTGTGAGGAAACAAATAGTGGCCTAACCAATTCTAATCTATAAAGATAAATTTTGACGTTTCGACTTTTCTTTAAGTCTTTATCAAAATATGGTATTGGCACTGACAATTTGCTTATTTATATTGATCTATAGATCACCTTTATCATGAACATCAAAATAAAGATAAAATCAACTCAGAACTTTGTTCCAATAAGAAAAATTAATTTTTTCTTTGGTTTCCACATCTCAAATATATAGCGGTAATCAATTAAATTTATTAGAATTTACAAAATAGAGCTATAAATTTTACTTAAATTATTCAGATCTTTTTTATTATTTATTGCTTTTTCGTTCTTACGAATGTGAACCATTTCTAAAAATTCCCTTTTTCGTGTATTAGATTCCGCTTAGTTGATTTTATCCTTATTTTGATATTCATGATGAAGGTGATCTATAGATCAATATAAATAAGCAAATAGTCAGTGCCAATATCATATTTTGATAAAGACTTAAATAAAAACCGAAACGTTATTAATTGCTACTCTAGTGTACATTTTACTAACTAAATTTTCCATACATGTACCTAAATTTTCAGAGAATTATCTAAATTGGCAATACAGACAAAGGGATAAAATGTTTAATGTTAGACGCACAAAACCGATGAAATTGATTAATACTGCTGGCGTGTATGAGATAATGATTACAAGTCAGGGTTTGAGATGGGACTGATGGTTGTTGCTGTATGCTTTCCTTGTGCTAGATTGCCTGCTAGAGAATTTACGGCATAATAATGCATTGATTATATATATATATATATATATATATATATATATATATATATATATAAATTTATTTTTTCCTCTTTCTAAATTCTTGGGTTCGTAGGTTGTTTGGATAAAATAATGACACTTCGATAAAATATCACATTTTTATGTATAACTTAACGTTTCGCTCCTTCCTTGGGAGCATTTTCAAAAGAATTTTCTTTTAAATCTCTCAAAAGAATTTTATTTTGAAAATGCTCCCAAGGAAGGAACGAAACGTTAAGTTATACATATCTAACATAAAAATGTGATATTTCCTCGAAGTTTGATTATTTTATCCAAACAACCTACGAAACCAAGAAGTTAGAGCGAGAAAAAAAATTGATATATATATATATATATATATATATATTGATATATATTGATATATATTGATATATATATATATATATATATATAAATATATATATATATATATATATATATATATATATATATATATATTTCTTTAATTCCTTGTTTCTTACACCTTTTGATATATTAATGCATCTAAATGTTCTTGACTTTAGGTCAAAATATTTTGATAAAGACTTCAAAAATAAGTCGAAACGTCGAAATTTATCTTTCTTTTAGAAATTATCAAAAAAAACTAATTTTCAAACAGAAGAGTTCTAAAATCAAGAACATTTAGATGCATTATATTCAGGTCTAAGAATTATCAAACATATAATTTTATTTTCCGGCACTAAAAATAGAGCTTAACTACCACAAGCACCTGAGGCGTGAATTAGAACTTATGTCATTTATTAAATTATACCATCTTGAACATGAAAAAAGGTCTAATTTACATTCATTTAGTGGTGCTTCATTTGAGTAGAGTTCCCTTACGCTCAAAATACAGGACATTTTAATTAGAAGGTTTCCTTTGAGCGTTTTATTACGACACACAAAAAAATCTGATACAAAAATCAAAGATACTTTGGCAAGTTTGTAAGTTACGGTTAACACGTTTCAAGAGATCGAATAAACATACCAACCGTAATAGAAAAAACAATTCATTTTGGAAATAGTTTCAATTATGTTTATAAATTTTAGGTATTGTTTTGTTCTTGAAATACTTCGATAATACTGAATATTTTCATATCTATGAATAAATGCAACAATTTCAGAGTTAAACCGAAATTTACATTATACGCCTTAGTTATCAGATAGTTTTGATTCAACAAATTTAATTTACAGAAGCTTCAATATTCTTTATTGAATTTCAAGTAACACAATAGAAAATAGTATCTGATATATACAATTCGATTAAACAAAGCCTTTTCATCTATCTGGAAAATATATTTGGGTATTGATTCAATTATTGTTTAGGGATTTATTTTTGTCTGGAAATAATGAATATTGAAGTGAATCTTTAAACTCAAAGGCAGTTGAATATTTTATTTGGATTTGGAAAAAATCTGGTCTCTTCAAGTATAACATTTTCTATTTATTAAATACAGATCGTTAGATGCCAAATTTTACAATTATGATGTTTCATGATTACATTAGGAAGAGACACTGTTTCATTGAAGAATACTTTGGCACGTTTTGATCGTGCATATTCCCAAAATTATATCTGCAAACTCGTCAAAAGTTTTGTTTTCTGATCACTCTTATAGCAAACTTACTTTATATGAATAATATTTAGTATTACGTCAGATTCTGACTATATATTTTTCAAAAATATCCAGCTTCGTAGATATTTGTCGTCCATATAATTTTGGATCGTATTCTGATTTGAACCTAAGAAAAGTTGAGTTCAGTTTAAGTAGTTTCTGTACGTTCCGAGCCAGTTGAATTTCTTATAGCTAGACAGTTTAATAAAACTTTCCAACTATTTTATTTAACTAAGCTTTTCTTGTTGATTTTATTCGACCACCACTATATTCTAATATTTAAAATTGGAAGTCGTTTTATCTAGAGAGATCTATATTTCAGAAAACACCAACAATCATATAGAATATTTCTATACAGTGAAAATATAACTATGAAATCCACTGTATTCCAAATAAAAAAGGTGTTTTCGAAATAACTGATGCGTTTTTTATTCAAGACTGCACTCAATATTTTCTTTAAGTTATAGTTACATTCATTGTTAAACTATAGAATATTTGAATATTTAAAATTTAATCGAAACATAAGTTTCTCTTGATAAATAGTTCAGTAAAAAATTATTATATTTACCTGTCAACAGCTATGGCCACTAAATGCAAAATTGAAGCTGATGAACAGAGAACGTCTATAGACGTCCACATGTCACAAAGTTCTGGACCCATGATCCAATTATTACTTATCTGGAACAAAAACAGAATTGTACAAAAAAAGTTATCCGTGTGCATAAATAGAATTCTTCTCCGATCATTGCCTTTGTCATAAATTAAAAAATGTAAACTAAACATGTTTCCAAATTGTCTACATTTTTAACTACAATCATAATGTGGCCTTGCGTTCAATTAGCGATTCTCGTCTTAAATACTGCGTTGAACTGATACAATTCTCTGATAGATCATGATCTATGTAGCTGCAACAGGAAAATATTTTGTCTTTTTTGTAATAAATTATTGAATGAATAATTTTTTTCTATTGAGTATCATCTAAGAATACACTTCCCTTAATATGCATCAGTTGCATGTATACCAGTAAGAATCAATTTTATACCGATTGAAGTAGATTAGGAAAAATATTTTGGAGTAGTCCTCTGGTCCTTTCTTCAATATGAGAAACTAACATCAATAATAATACATTCCATTACTAGGGTGAAATATATACGAAGAAATTTTTGAAATACTTACAGGGTGTTACAAGATGAGAATATTATCGAAAATAAGAGAAGGCGTTAACAATTTGCTCCCACCAGTAAAAATATTTACATAAAACCAGACAGCAATGCCAGATATGAATCTTATCTAGAATCTCAATTATTTCAATTGCTTAATCTTGTTAACAAACTCTTTTCTTCATCTTATATAGCTAAGGAGGTAGTTTTTTTTGCGCTTCATCTTTACTCGAAATAACTCGTCTGTCCTGACGTGTTACGTGACATATTAACGTGACTTCTGGTGTGTGACCATTACACGTGGGTTGCATATGTAACATGTGACATGTTGACGTAATACACGACTTTTCGACCCCGCCTATCCTCCTAAGTGCCGATTGCTCCATACAAATTGACGACATCAGATGCTGATACCTTTTTCGCATAAAATTTATATAATTTAGCGGGTTTAAATAGAGGATATTTCACAAGAAAATATTTTACCGATACAAGATTTTTAAAACAGTTGGTATTCTGGTTTGTTTATGTAATGATATGTGAGGGGGTAGAGAATGTATGTATAATTCTTAATATAGTTGAAATAATCTGAAATATTCGACGATTCTTCCACTTTTTCATTGATGTTTTTACTTCAGATAGTTTTCATGTTAAATTTGTTTGGCAGTCAAAAGTAATAACTTCTGTATAAAATGCTTGAGATCTAAAATTGACGTGATACATGCAATTTCTGCATAATTGGAAGTACTGGTTTCAGCAAATTCATCTGCTTTATAATTTGGTGCGGTGTTCATATGTGATAGATCTAGCTAACTAATAAGTGAATGATTTGTTTTTCAAAAATGATCTGATTTTATGCAAATCCTGTAAGATAGTATTATTCACGGTACTATAAAATATACTACATATTTCAGGTCCAAGAATATTTCTAATATTGTAACATTTTCCGTTTATATAAACAATCGGTTGCGAACTCAAATTTGAGGAAAGCGTGAAAGTGTGAAATGAAAGTTATTTGCTATAGATTTGTCAGAGGTGAAAAATATTCAAAGAAAACCCTAAATGTTTAACGTTCAGCACCTGCTAAACATGAAAATAAATATTTTCTTTTCTAGGGATATCTGTTAGAGTTACATATTTGCCCCATCTATAAAGGCTTCTATGGACTAATCGATAGACATTATTTGTGATAACTAGAAATATTCAATTTCTACAAATAAAATTCCTCAAGGAAATTCACAGTGAAGGGTTTCTTGCAACTGTTTACAAATGCAAATAATGTTGGATATCCACTGGATAAGCAAATTGAGGGTATGCCAATTACTGGAAAGATCTGGTAATAAATAGGATACTTGATTTTCCAATTAATATTCGACTGAATTTTGTATACTCATTGTAATTTTGAGTAAATCGATTTCCAGTAGCTACGACAGCGTTAAATGAGATGAGCAATTAGTACAGAGAGATATTTTTAATAGTAGAAGCCGCTCATTGGTATAAACGAGTATACTGAAATTATGGTCAAATATAATATAAGAAATATGTATAAAAATAATAAAATTTTACTTGCAATAATTAATTAAGATTGTTGGTGTTTTTGCATCGTTTTAATTTTTGTAAAAATTTTAAATTCATAAGTTTCGAAATTCAATATTCAAATTGACGTTGATAGAAATATTGATTCTGATTACTACAGGAATTTTTAATTGGTTAGATTATAAATGACGTTGAATTTTTATTGGTTAGATAAGGATAAGTTGTAGTGAATGATGTTCAATATTGATTGGTTAATTTATGGATAACATTAATTTTCAATAGGCTAGGTCGTTATGAATGTAGCTGGTTAGCTTATAAATGACAATAAATTTTATGGGTTAGGTCGTTATAATGCGAAGTTGAAATTTATAGATAAAGTAAGGTTAGTTAGGTGTTTCCTTGCCACGTTCCCAATAAGAAACCGCCGCTTATATATATATATATATATATATATATATATATATTATTCTTAATTTCTTGGGCTCATAGGTTTTTTGGACGAAATGAAATTATGAAAAGAAAGTCGATCATATTTGATATATTTATTTAACTACACATGTTTCGCTTCTTCATTTGAAACTTTTTGGAAAAAAATATCGTTTTGTTTAATAATGTTTTTAATAAATATACTAATATGTTTTTATCGATCTACAAACATTTCAATCATCAAAGAAGGAATGAAAGGTTAAGTAAAAAATAAAAATATTTACATCAAATTGAACATTTTATATGTTACACTGGAAAAACGTCAGCATTTATTTCATAGATTTTGCAACGTAGCCTCGTTCCCACGAAACTCATTATCATTGCGTAACTTGCACATAAGCGTTTTTTTCTATATAACAATTCCCACTTTATTTACAATTGTTATGTGATAAAAAACTATTTTCAAATAATAATAAAAATTCTTAAAATATAATAATTAAGGATAAAGTACAAAATAATGGATGAAATACAAAATAAGCGAAATTATAAATTGAACAATAGATATCATTATCAATTTTCTGTCCACTTCTTCAGAGTTGTCGATGCCAATTTCAGGTTTTTTTTAGTAAGGATGTTGTGGGTTGTAACAAATACGTAGTTGTATTTTGAGGAATTCTATATTTTCTTATTTCTACACGTATAACATGTGTAGAGAACTATCAAGGCAACGATGAGTGTGCTTGTAGTATATGTAAGCCAGGAAATATTTTTCTCAACAAACGATTTGTTTTTGGAGTTTTGGTCCAGTTTTTGTTTTGTTGTTTGTAGATCGTGCCAACAAAGCAGAACATCCTAAGTATGACTGTAAAATAGAATTTTCATTCACAGTAAATGTTTTGGTTTTTGTGTTCGGAAAACTTATGGTAACGTGTATCGGTTCAGCAATATCGACAGTAACCAAACGTTTTCTTCGAGATTTTGCACATTATAATCTTGCTCGTTAATTACCTAGTATTATAAATTTTTTCTGGTGGTCTACAGGACGTGTGTCCGAATATAATTCGGTTGGTATAAACTCATGTGTCTTGTTCATAGAATTGTTATAAGTAATAATTGCGAAAGGTAAAATACTGAAAGGCTGTTCGTTGGGGTGATCTGCTAAATTTATTCAAATCATTTCTAATAAAGTAGCGTGGAATTTTCCAACGATCCATTACTTTGTGGATGACCAACGCTTGAATATGTTAATTTATCATCAAACCAAACCAAAGTGTTAAAAAAAATTATTGTGAACTGACAACAGATTTTGCACTTTTATCCTCAAGGGGCTTGCTTGAGAGAACTTTGTTAGTTCGTCTCTTATCGTAAGGGCAAAACTTCTTTGAGGTATTTGTAAAATATCAATATCATTGCGTTCGGAAGGTGTTTTCGGAATTTCGGTTATAACAAGGGGTCTATCCAGGTTTTTGCGGCAGATTTTTGTTTCTTCATAACCGCCGCATCACTTGATATAATTTTTTACGCCTCGAGTGATTCCGGTTTGCTGTTATAAAATTGATCTAAAATAGTTGGTATTTGATTTTGTTCTGTTTCTTTAGTAATATTTTTAACATAGTGAATTTCATATTAATTTCCATTAGTATAAATTGATGTGAAATATCTAATATTGGTAGATTAGGTTTATCTTCAACAGCTTATTTTTCTGAGGGTTCAAACAATCTTTGGTTTCTATAAATTGTTGCAAATAGGTGTTCACAATCACTATTTGGTTCATATGGTATAGGAATAATGACGTATTCTTTATTATTGATGATTTTACTGCTAATTACTTTGGTTGTTGCGTAAGAAAACTTCTTATATATATTCAATATATCTATTATTTTTTCATGTAAGTCTTGGAAATTATTTTCTTGAAATATAGTTAAAATGTTTTTATTTTGCTTGTCTAGTAAATAGTTATTAGAATATATATAATATATTATTATAACAATCGATTGATTATTTTGTTTTGTATAGTTCGGCAAAAGAGAAGAATTCTTTTTCTGTGACTTCCCAGTCGACTTCCGGTTTGTTCGGATGACCCTACAATTTCATGAGTAGGGTAAATTGAGTAAGGTGAACATTTGAAATTTCCTAGTTTTGGAAGAAAAGAATGGAAATTCTGATAAAACCGAGCATTGCAATTGCGATAGCATCTATAGTTGTAAGGAAAGGTTCTTCAATGTTTGGATAAATTAAAATCAGGGTAGTAGTTAAAGCATCTTTCAATTCTTGAAAATCTTTTTGACATTTTGTAGAAGTGTTGTCATCGGTTTAGAAATTTTTGCAAAATTCGGTATAAATCTTCGATAGTAGCCAGACGAGTCTCAAAAAGGATTTAATTCCTTGGTGCGTGGGTGAGGGAACTACAATTGATTTTAGCCAGAAATGGCTCAACACCATTTTCTGTAATTATATGTCCAAGGTAGCGACTTCTTTCCTCAAATTTTCGCATTTGTTAGGCTGAAATTTTAGGTCAGCATTTTATCTCTTAAATACATTCGTCAAGTGAAAAATATGTTCGTGAATTGTCGCGTCGGGGAATAAAAAATAATGTCGTCCATTTTATATTCCCGCAAGGTCGTTATCCATTACTCTCTGGAATGTCGAAGGAGCATTTTTTAGACCATATGGAATTCTATGGAATTCAAACTGTCCGTTTTCGACGGTGAAAGCGGTCTTTGGTATATCTTCAGCCATTATTTCAATCTCATGAAACCCGGATGCCAGATCTAGTGTCATGAAAACTGACATTTTCCGAGGTTATCCAATGGATCTCCAATATTTGACAACGGGTATTTATCATCTACGACAACTTCATTTAATTTTCTATAGTCTACGATGACACGCCATGTTTGTTTGCCGGATGCGTCGTTTTTTTTGGCACTACCCACACAGGTGAAGACCTTGAAGAATTACTGGATTGTATAATATTTTGTGAAAGCAATTCACTGATCTGTTCTTTTAGTTCTTGTTTATGGATTTAAGAGAAGCGATATGACTTAACATATGTGGGTTTGAAATTTTGGGTATCTATAGTATGTGTTATTTCATTAGTAAATGTGTCTCCTTTTAAATAAATTTTACGCACAAGCTAACAAAATGGGCCAGCCCTGTCCAGCTACAATGGAATTTTAAAATTCTGTGATTTCGCATTTTTATAAATCAAACAGCCTTTGATGTTTTCTTTTAGCACTTTTTATTATAGCGGGTCGTTTATTTCTTCTTAATAGTTTCTAGGAAAGTCTGTTAATTTATTTCTTTTGTTCCTTTTTGTTCTCGAATTTTATTTAGGTATATAAATAATTTAAGTAAACGCAGTTTTGTTAGTTTTAAATAAATATGCATAGTGAATAGAACGAATTAGTAAAGTGATATTTATAAGTAAATTATTATAATTATCGCGCGGATTTTAGCTATTATACCATAAGTAATTTTTGATGGTAGACGTATTTTGATCACATATATGCATGAATTTCAATAAGAGGATTCACAGGCTTAATTTTTTTTGTGCCATTATGCCCATTTTCAGTTTTAATGCATTTATTTTTTCTGTGTCAGTTTTATGCATATTTTAACAATTAGTGGTGTATTTGATGGTAATGTTGTACATTTACTTCTAGGTATGTAACAATTTTAAATATATTTGTCAATTTCCGATTAATTTATTTTATATTACCTAAGCCACAACGTGACAATAGCGTTATCCAGCACATGTCTATTGTTCGATTTCCAAATGTTATTTAAACGTATGACTTAAACAGTATTTATTTAACAATGCCTAAAGTGAAGCCATCGGTAGAAGAATGGATACGAGGTTACACAAAATTGAATTTTGAAAACAATATATTAATTTGCAGGGCTTGCCTTAAATCGGTAGGTTTAACTTATTTTACATACTTTAAAAAAAATCGAATCATTTTACAGATAAAAAGCAACAAAAAGTACAATATAGTTCAGCATATTAAAACTGCACTTTATTAAGAGAATTTAAATAAATTAAAAAAAGAAAAAAATAAACAACAAACTTTATTGGAATCGATGGCTGGCTCATTAACAAAAATTGAGCAAAAAGAATTTAACGTTGATTTATGTGAAATGATGATATCTTGCAATATTCCATTAACAAAACTAAATAACAGTAATTTTCGTTCATTCCTATAAATATACATGAGCAGACATATTCCCGCTGAATCCACTTTAAGTAAAAACTATATTGACTTGGTTTACAACAACGTACCTAATCGAAAAAATAAATCAGAAAATTGGAAATAATTATTTATGGTTTTGTGTAGATGAAACTACAGATTCATGTGGTCGATATATAGCGCACTTAATGATAGGAATATTGGACGAAGATGGCCCCACTAACACTTTTTTAATAGGTTCTAAGCAGTTAGAACAAACAAATAATAACACTATTATAAGATTCATTCACGATGAGTTAACGATATTTTTTTTGCCGAGCCCCGTTCCAAGTGAAAAAATGTTGCTAATGCTCTCTGACGCGGCTGCCTACATGTTAAAGGCCTATACAAATTTAAAAGTACCTCAAAAGACCTCAAAAGTACGTGGCGCTTCAGGAGTTTTAATTTTTAATAAATTGACTGAAGTGCTAAATAAAAATGAAGGGTATAGAGTTTTAAGCCAAATAGCAAATGTTATTGAGGGAAATTTTGTTGTAGATCTTGCGATAGATGCAACTATTGTTCCTAAATTTAAATATGCACCAATTACCAACGTGGATGTTGAACGAAGTTTTTCTCATTTAAAATATGTGGTGAGTGATAGAAAAATGGGATTTACTGTTGGCAATTTAGAAAAACAAATAGTTATTGGTTTATTCAAAGACGAGTAGTTTGTAATGTTTAAAATTTCATTTGTTTCTAGTATTTAGTGTTTTTTCTGCAAGAAGTAAATTTCTGGTTTATTTAAGAAAAAGTAGTTCTTTATTTACATTATCTTATGACGAAATGACTTTTATTTTTGTTTTTTTGTGTAATATTAATAAAGATATTCGTTTTTATAAATTACTTTTCCTTGATTTTTTTAATTTCATGCAAATTTATGAGCTTATTTTCAGAAAATTTTAAGCTTTTTTAAGCGCCTATTTTAAGTTTTTTTATGCTTAAAAATCCATGCTCTAATTATAATTAAGAACGTAAGAGACAGTATTTATTAATTCACCCCACAAATTGAAAGAGTGTGAATAAATACGAAAAACGTTACATAAAATATATTAGATAAATCAATACAAAGTTGGTAGATTAAGTCTCATTCAGATGGTCGAGTCTTAGTTGCTTTTTTATTTCTAAAACTCTATCGGCACACATTCCTTCGGTGGTTAATTGAATATTATTTACAGTATCTATGATTTTTACGCAAATATATTCACGAAGTGAGCTTTGATTTTTTATAAAACAATTTCATTGAGTTACAACACTTACAGAAAATGTATAGTTGGAAATAATTTTCTATATAATATTAAATTTTTAATTCTATGAGTTTAAACATTTTTACAAGCATTAATAATATCAAAAATTACCATAAATCTTAATCATTTCTCAGACGATGAATACCTAAGTATTTTTTGAAAGCTCTTAAAATATATTAAAGTTAGTCCACTTTGGCGTTTTCTTGCTTCGTTCCCAATAAGGAACGATATATATATATATATATATATATATATATATATATATATATATATATATATATATATATATGTTGACGTTTCAACTTTAAGTCTTTATGAAAATATGATATTGCCACTGAAAATTTGATTATTTATATTGATCTATAGATCACTTTCATCATGAATATCAAAATTAATTTTTTTATTAGAACAAAGTTCTTAGTTGATTTTATCCTTATTTTGATATTCATGATGAAGGTGATCTATAGATCAATATAAATAAGCAAATTGTCAGTGTCAATATCATATTCTGATAAAGGCTTAAAGAAAACTCGAAACTTCGAAAATTAAAGGAATATATATATATATATATATATATATATATATATATATATATATATATATATGTATAATCTTGTTAATACTCTATTGGCAGGGAGTTGGGCCAACAGAATCGATCACAGCGCTGGTTGTGGTCAAATTATTGTCAAATCATGCTCATGTCAAATGGCTCATAGTGGTTGTATTTTGTACTTTTTGATTTCCTGAGACGTGTTTTACGCTAACTATCGTAACAAATTATTTGTAATGTTGTTTGCCGTAAAAGTTCGCTTATCAAATAATCCGAAATGACTATTGGTTTCATTTTCTTCTTCGGTACCTACATACCGTATATGTTGCTGGTAAATATTGATTAAAATAAAAATTCTCTTCACTTAGTATACATTTTGTAAGAATTTTTCATCTCAACAAACTGATAAATTGAAGTAGCCATCGCTTATTTGCGTAGAAATAGAAAAAATCACAGGCAAAGATCTCAGTTACATACAGTTATAACGGCGTTTGAGAAAAATTTTTTTTCTAATATACACTCATCATTTTCAAAAGGCAAGCATGTGATATTGTAACACGATTTGTTTCATTCTCCTACTAGTTGGACATTTAAACTAAAAAATTTTCATCACCCTATTTATCTTCAATAATAACGCCAACAATACTTAGCATATAACAATAGCAATTTTTATAATTGCAGTTGTCATGTATCACATTAGGTTACATTTCATTGGTGAGCCTTACAGGATTTCAATCAGTTTTATTATTATCACTTCTTTCAACTTACATAACAGTGTCTTGTAATGCATATCTATGTTTAAATTATTTATAAATATTTACATGACATACTGTTATCGAGCATTGTTTTATGCAACCTTGCCAATTTGTAATCTGAAATATGTTATAATATATGTAGTAAAATTGTAAAACTGGTCTCTCATAGAAAATGAAACTTTTATAATACGGTGGTCAGTGTTCAACGTCCCAACCTGTCTTTTCATTTATTGTCGTTTTCTACACCGACAATTTCAGTCATCAATGACAAATTATATGTCAGTTCCATTTTTCCGTAAGACAAAAGTATGAATAAATTTGCAGTCATCTAAATAAATTCATAAATGTTCTAATATGAGGAGTGTGAATATAATAGACCAAAGTTTTATTAGTGTCGACATAAAATGTAAAGATTAAGATGAAACTGTAGTGAAATAACTTCAGTTGGAGCTAATTCATTGCCTATCACGAAATAAGATCATTCTTTACAGAACTATACTTTGAAAAATATAATTGGCTCTTCTTCACTCGATGAACTAGATTAACGAGAAGGCATGCCATTGTACTGAAGATACCCAATTAGGTCAAAACGGATCCAAAGATGCTTTTCTCCTTGCAATTGCTAAGGCAAACGACGTTGCATTCTTCGTAGAAGATATAAGCCAGGTAAATAGTTGGCTTTTCTGTCAAAGAACAACTAGTTATGGATTATTTTTTAAATTCAAATATTGGTTGACAGATATTACATATATCATCTCTTAACTTACAAATTTTAGCATTTACAAGATGAATCTTTAATAAATTCGGTCTTTATAATACGACTTTTGTTGGAATACTCTATAAGTACCTTTTTGTATTAATACTCAGCTTTTGTATGCTCGAAAGTGGAGGTATTGTGAAAAATATGTGTATAGAAAGCTACGAAAAAATGCAATCAAACTGTCAAGAGCCAGTATATTTCAATGTTCATAAAGGGTTTGTTCTATCACTGTGACTGCAACCGAAAACGAAGGAGCTATGCTTTTGTTAGGCGGACAATTTTTATGCGGATCTTTTGTATACCAGAGCAAGAAAATGTCACATAACATGTTTGGTTTCTTATAATTTCAGCGTAAAAATCAATGCGATTCGCGAATAGAAATACTCTATTGCTTATACGCCCTTTATAAAAAAATCTCATTTAACCAACAACTAACATAATCAGATGCATAACCACATAAAAACCAGTTTTACGACTAGGAACTTATGACATTATATAGAAAATGATGTTGTAGAACCTAATAAAACTATGTCGATGCGATGATAAATTGAGTTTGAATATTTTATGATTTCTATAGAGTTTGTCTCAGAAAATAGAGAATCAAGAAATCAACTTAAATAGAATGATAAAGCTTTCAATCATTTTAAAACTGATTTTTAGATGTTCGAACAACCTTTCTATTTGAAAAAAAAAACATAAAATTTCTTAATCGGTTTTTAAGGGAAAATAAACAATTACCTTGGCCAGTTGATTTGAGTACAAATTTGTTATTATTTGGAATTCCATCATACTTACTTTTTCGTCAAGAGAGAAATAGTGAAAGATTTGGACAATCCTACAATCTAATCCAACTTTCCACGTTATAAGAGGACACAAAAACTTATTCTAAGATTATGAATTGGATACACACCCTCAGTGACCTTTTGTAGCCCGTTATAGCCCGAATATTCAAGTGTATCATCATTGCAATTTTGTTTTCTCTGTTTAAAATTCACTGGCTCAAAATCAAGTACTTTATAGGTCAGGTCATGAAACTACCCATCCATTCGTTAAATCTATCTTTCACAATATTCCTAATCTACATATCTCTTTAATGCTCTGGGAAACAATTCTATATATTTTCCAATAAGGCCACATATCGTGATTTTTTCTTATATTAGTTTATCATATATCTTCCATCTTTCACGTATATCAACAACTTCAGTTGTAGTTTAACGATTTTCATGTCAGATAAGCCAGTTTTGATAATAATTGAGACGAAACTAGGGAAAGATTGAACTGTTTAACAATACTTGAAAAATGGATGAGTCAAATAAATATATTGTTAATTGCTACTTAAAGTTCTTCAGATAATCAATTACGCTGTAGCACTTCTCTCCGTTTCCTTATTAGACTGCTCGGTTTGTTAATCAATCATGGGGAAAAGGAAGTGAATTTAACGAATTAGTTTCCAATTGTATATAACTAATGAGTTGAGTTTTTGTGAGTATTTTGACACACAATTAATCAGTGGAAGATAAAAAAATCCAAACTCATTATCGATGCTCAATATTAAAATATATTTTTTAACGATTCTATAATACCTTTCACCTCAATATGCAAAAGAAGTCTATATTATAAATATTTATTCATTAGAAAACACTGTGAAAACAGTTCGAGAGTTACATGGAGAAAATTCTAGAAGGTTATTTTAATAAAACGTAATAGCATTAAATATCGTAAATACTTTTAATTTTATTATATATATGAAAAATTGTAAACAACTTGGAGTGTTTATTAAAAATTAATTGTAATTTTGTATTAAATAAACTTTTAAAATCATATTTTCGGCCAACGAATATAAAACAGTCAGTAGGATAGTGCGGTCGCGAGTTTTTCACGCAAAGTGCGATAGAAAGTTCCGACGAGGGACTTCAAGACTTCAAATAATTGTAAGTGCCAAGTTTCCTCATTTTTATTCCTTTTTTTTTCTATCCTTATCAATTCCGTATAAGGAAGAGATGATTTATTAATTTTGATCAAATTGAGTATATGAACGATTTGGAGACTTTATTAAATACATTTTGTAATTTAAATTTAGTAGACAATTCAGATACGCAAAAATGGCAACAAATGCATCCAAGAAAAATTAATTGATAAAGCAGATCTAAATACATGGTTGAAATTAAAAGAAGCTTTAATACAATGTTTCGCAGACGGACGCCACTTAGATTGTATATACAAGAATTGACAAGAACACGACCATATAAAAATGAAAGTTTGATAGCGTTTGGAATTAGCCTACAATTATTAAAAAGTCAAACAATCCGAATAATTAGTAATAATTTGAATTTAGGTGAGATTTACAAAAAATATCAAATAAACCATTGCGAAAAAACAGCTTTTAACACTTTCATAGCAGGATATTCAGGCACCATACGCAACAATATGTATTTGAAAAAGCCTATATCGCTAGAAGATGTTATGGCTTACGTTGATGAATTTGAAAACTTCGAGAAACTCTATGGCCAATTTTATAATAATAATAATAACAATAATAATAATAATAATTATACCTTCCCAAGTCAACCAATACAATCGAGGAACGAAAGACCAAATTTTACATCGGAAGAGTTATTTAATAATAATTGTAACAATAATGAAGAAGAAACAGAAGAAATAATTGATTTTCAGAATTTATTTGAATTGAAAGAGAATAATGATCAAACCGTAAATTTTCGAAAAGAGCCTCGGAAAAAGAATCAAAAATAGAAGAAATAAATTTTACTCCTAATGATCCATTAGCATACTATGAAAATTTCATAGAAACTAACGAGCCAGAATCAAGGGAACAATTAATTGAAATAAATTTCACATCCAATAATTCGTCATTCATAAAAATGAAAGAATCGGAATTCATATTTTGAGATCTAGAATCTACATTTCAGAGATTGGACATTCTTAATGAATCACCCTATATATATGAAAAATTGTAAACAACTTGGAATGTATTATACTCAGTTTGCTTAAGATATTAATTGTAATCATTCAATAATATAAAATTAATTGTAATTTTGTATTGAATAAATATTTAAAAACATTGTTGTTAAAAAAATTCAATGAAAATTATTGGGAGTTGCTCTAACCATTCAACCAAAGCATTCGGTATTTTTGTATACAAGCCAACCGAAGAAAAAAATAGGATTCGTTGGGTTTTCTTGGTTGGTTTGAGGAAATTTTTAATATTGAGAAAGGGATTTTTTGGGCTTATCCCTAATATAGGAATTACTCCTCTATGGTGCTGAAGTTGGAATGGTAGTGTGATTAATTAGTGGAAAATTGAAACTAGTAAAAAAATAAAAAGAATGAAATGACCGATTCCAAAAAAACGGTTTTTCTTGGTTGCGGATACGCGACGGTATTAAAAACTTTCTTACATATGTAAAAAATTCCCAGTATCTAATAATAACAGGCATGTAGAATTTTCATAGAAATTTCTCAAATACATAAATATATAGTTTTATAATTTATTTAGCAATCTGATATCTAGTAATTTTCTAGCATATTTATACCATTGCTGTCACAGAGTTCTAGTGATCAATTTCTATTTTTTGTCAGATATTTTAGGCTCAACTGTTGTTCTAGATGAAATTTCAACTCTGTAGATATATTCGATATTACTATGACCGTACGTATTTTCGTCACTGAAGGTGTTATTATATAGTATTGAGTAGGGTACGTAAGGGTGCCCTAGGGTAGGTAAGATTAGGTAATCTAAATTTTCTGTTCTATTTAAAATTAGAACATTTTTTTCATGATAACTCTACGTCACCAGGTAAAATAAACTAGTTTTAAAAATATTTTCTGATCAAATATCAAATGTTTGCTAACGGTATTGATTTTAGTGTGGGAACACATGGTAAAATTGTTAATGATTTATCGCTTCTTCCGAATGTAACTATTTAGAATTAACTTGTGCATAAATTACGTTTCATGCTTCCACATAAATTTGAGTACATATTAGGTCTTCAAAATCTTTGTCTTTGTCATTATTTCTAATTTTGTAATAAGTAGCTTCACAGAATGTCACTATCTCCACTTATAATCTTAGCATCGTACTATTCTACAATTTTTATTATTTGTGTAGAGTTTATGATAACATGTCAGTGAATTTTCATTTTTTAGTTGAATCCACCATATTTCAAAATAATCGATACGTAATCTTCCAATTTGGTTACAAATTTTGTTTTGTCCAAAGTATACTACTATGTCAAAATAAGAGGTTTTATCACATTTATACGAGTTCGAATCATGATAAAACAAATTGAGTGGGGATTCAATATTAATTCCAATTTGTGCTCCAGCTCATTTACCGAATTGGCGTTGTTTATGATTAGCATCTCGCTTCCAATCCTGCACAAGTTGCATCTTCTAAGTCAAACTCCTTACGTAAAATCTTTCATAAAGTCGAAAATGGCAACGAATTGGTTGACTTGGATATTCTTTAATGGTTCCTTGTGCAGATGTTATAGTTTCTTCATTTTTAATCGAATTAGCCACTGTGAATAACGATTAAGTACTTCATAAGGTGCGTGATAAGTTTCACGAACAGAACCATTATTTTAATAAAAAATTTCAACAATTTACAAGCATTGCTCTGTCAATTCGTAATGAAATGACAAACCAAACTAAAAAAAAGCAGCTTTCAGCTGTTAAATGGGTTGTCAAATAAAGCTGTTAACTTCTGAAAAAACACAACTCTGGTAATTGAAGCATCGGAAATGTGAAAAAAACATGAAATAATGAATTGCACGGATCTAGATGACAATGGCCCCTAAAAGCATGAAACTCAATTCACTTCACACATATATTTGTGATTAACACGTTTTTGGGCGACTAGAGTCAGGCAAAATAGACCATTAAAAACACGACAACAATTATGCCCCAACCCCTATTTTTTAAATCGTCAATACTTGATTTAAGACCTAATTTTTTTTATTAGATGTGACCGAAATTACTATCCATACTGCTATCATATTCCATATATATATATTTTTATTTGCTAATAGAGTGTGCAAATGAAATATTTATAGTATGTACTATACTTTCTCAAACATCCATTGATCATAAGCGGGGAGTTCACTTGAATAATGAAATTCGTTTTCTTGTTGCATAACTAGTAGCGGGTTTATACAAACTCACCAAATAAAGGAAAATATAGGGAACTTTGAAGTTATCTCTTCAAAGTGAAACGCTTTTGTTGAATCATCAACCTCGAAATGCTTTTAACTGTAACTGCACAATAAACTTAGAAGAATACCTATCATTTGTATTCCGCTTGGATTTGGATTCAGCAGACGAAAACATTCGAATTAACCGTAACTTGTTTTTCCATTCTACTTATTTATCTGTGGAATCCGTGTGAAGCTGTTTGTTTGATTTTTATACGCATGGTGACAATGTTAACAAATGAATAATCCTCAAACATGGAACTGAATCAGTTTTAAATTTGAAAATTGTAGTTTATGAAGACATATTTGATTTAGATTCAATAATGACAAAAGTCAATTCAATTGGTCTTGCTAATTTGATACTGATAAAAGTTGTATATATAATAATAATAAAAAAAACCTGCTAGAATAGCAAAAACTAAGACAGTATTCCTAGATAAAATATAATGTAAATAGTTTATATAGCAGCACAAGCTGGTTTCACTGTCAATAGACAGTAGTGCTATTGGTTGGCAATAATAAGGTCATAAGAATTTCTATATAATAATGAAATCTAACTAGGGCGCGAAGATGATCCACGCAAAGGAGATCCCATTACTACCGAACCCATGAGAAAGTCTTTAGCTCATGTTTCAAAGATGTTACACAAGTATTTAAACAATCAAAAGATAATACTAGAAGTATGAACAAAAGCAAATGCAAATGCAACAAGCAAAGTGAGATGAGACCTGGATATTAAAGTACGATCCTAAGACCTGTTAGGTTGTCAGCAGTTTCTAGAAATGTCTTAGTTGCTACTGGAGTCACTGTTGATCATTTGTTCCTATATCCACTGCCTCTTAACTCTCTGGGACAGGCTGAATCACCACAACAACCCACCCGCCCATTATTCATTAATTGTGATAGAGTTAACAAAAAAAGCTTTTCACATACCACAGCTGTCGTATAGATCCGGTATTACCACCTTCAAATTTTTCGTTTCATAATATGAAATGATGCCTCAAACGAACTCTTTATAGTGGTGCAAAGGAAGTCGAAGAAGATCTAAAGTTGTAAATTTAACTACATATTGAACGTCGGTAATAACATTTTAGGTAACATTCAACAGGTTTGTTATTGATAAATCCCGGAATTTATTGGTCATACCTCGTATACAGATACATCACATAAGTTATGGTGATAATGTAAGAAATATTTTCCTTGCACATAACTCGAACATGAGAAATGTTTGTGATTAAAGTCATTCCCTATGAAAGCTTCACTTTATATGAGTCCCACTTACAAACGATATAAAATGGTTTATACACATTTTATTGCACTGATAATTCTTACGTAATGATGAATGTCTTGAAAGTATTTTTGTTGAGAAATCTAATATAACTATCATCTCTTCTCCCAAGACACGACTGACGCGACGTAATAGATCCATTAGATAATGCCAAAGAATATAATGCGAAAAAATTAAAGCGAAAATGGAATCTTATAATCGACAGATGCTTATATGACGCATACACACACATACAAAGAGAGAGAGAGAGAGAGAGAGAGAGAGAGAGAGAGAAATAATTTAAGCAGAAACTGATGTCCCTTGGTTTTTGGGATAAGTATATTGAGATTGCAATTAGTTCACGTTGGGTGGCGGATATCATATTCAACTCACAAGTCATTATTTTGGTATCCCATATGCATACATTTTTTCATTTTTAAAGAATAAGCACTATGTATTCAAAGTAAACGATACTTTTTTTACTTTTATAATTTATATACTATAGCGATATTTATGCATCAAACTAACAACACAGAGGATATGTCTGTTCAAAAGGTTCGTAGTTATGCGTCTCTATACATTACATACACAGCCATATCAATTTTACATGTTTAACATTTGATTTGACCAAGTATAGGAACCAAACCAAATTCTTATTGTGTAGCTGCTGTCACCAGTGCCGGAACGAGACAAGGGTTAGAGACTTGTCTGTGACCCTTTTAGTAAAAAGTGGGCCGTTCGCCCGAACCGAAGGGAAATCGTTAGGGGTACACTGCAATCCTAACGAAGACGCTGTGTGTCGCCAGGGTTTACAAATTCTTGGGCGAGGTGCTCTCTCTGGTTCTTTGGCTAGGTCGTCTGTTTTACCCGCGCCTACCTTACCTTTGGTAGTTGATCCGTTTTCTCTTAACCATAAGTACGCATAGACTGGAGGGAAGATTCAGTAAAGTAAATATCGATAGGTCTAACGATAACACTCATATTGTAACGATAAAAACTATAAATAAATAATGAATGAGCCTAACAAAAAAAAGTGTATATAAATGAAAAATGATTATCTTTGCCGAATCGAATTTTTAAAGTGTTCCTTTGGGTACGCAATCCGTACTCCCTTGTTTAATTCATAACAATAGAAATTAAGTTTATAACTAAGCAGCCTTGACCTAAGCTGCTTGTTACCTAGGAAGAGAAAATTTCGTATCAGCACAGATAGTAATAGGAATTCTATAAAATCCAAGCCTTACTATAAATAATATATAATAAATTTCTAAATAGTCGAGAAATACCAGTTCATAAATACAGACGTATTTAGATATATGATACTCTATCAACACTTATTCTATTATAAACATAGAATTTTCTTCGTTAAATATTGAACCCATAAAAACTCGGCCTGAATCAAAAGCAGAAAAAAATCAACACTCTACTTACATGCAAATTTCCCGTGCAATTTTTTAGAGGTATGTAAAAGTCATAAACATTATATCGTAATTGTTTTAGTAGCAATCGTTACGTTTGCCGAATGTATCTTTATTATTTCGGTCAGTATGTTTACGTATCCAGCAAAAATACCAACTCTACGGAATTTGCAGCATGAGTTGTTTATAGTAATTGTTTTTACTTGCCAAATAATGTTAGTCAGGACGTTTTGTGGTTAAATTATTTTGAATTATTACTCCTTTTTTTACGGTTAATCTTTCAATGTCCATGTTTATTACAATATTAAATTTTCATCTTACTCATAATGCAGATAAAAAGCCAGCCCTGTCTACACTATGTCTATTGACAGCCGTTGCCTTTTTATTGTATAACGTTTGCCAGGAAGGTTTACGGGGGAAAAATGTCTGGACACGTTTTTGCTTTCACTTCGTAAGTGAAATGTTAACAACGTGTCAGGTCAGTTGAGCTGTGAGGATTATATGCGAATACCGAACATAAAAGAGGATTCTGCACCGAGAACTCACTATAATCTCGTTATAATTGGGTGTATGTGTCTAATGTAAACCCAAGTTTCACTTGAAATTGATTATAATTTACAAAACGTTCTTTTTGAAACGTTATTTTGTGAGATATGTCAAAACATTATATTAATTATATTAATATTAACTGGAGGTCTTACAAAAGAATAATATTAACCAGCTGCGAAATAGATTCTAACCCTCCAGTTTTTATTAAAAGTAGTTGAAAAACTACATGGATGTTTTTATAACTCACAGAATACACACAGTTTTTTCATAACTATGGATAGTTGATATGAGGTTATTTTTGAGTTAATCATCTGAAGATTTTTCTTGGAAAGTTATATACACGATTTTGATTTCAAATGAAAACTAGGTTTTATAAATTTGTATAGAATTTTTAAATTATTTCTCTATTCACCAACACCGTTTTAACAAGAAATTGCAACATAAAAAAATTTAAAACTTATAATTTCAAGACAATCGCAAAAATTGAGACGTAACATACTTTATTATTCGAAACTAATAGTTCCGTATAGTTTTTTTTGCAAAAAATAATTTTTCACATGTATAATAACAAATTATATGCATTTCTACGGTTTCCATAAAAGTAAATGATACTTATAGAAAATGACTCAGATTAACGTTGACCCTTCTGAAAAGCTGATCTGTAAGAATTATTTCTGAACGCCATATGAATACGCCAGATATGATCGTCTGTTCCAAACTTAATTCAATATTTATATCAAGTTTTCTATTGTTAGAATCAGTAAATGCTTTGTATATATTACATACCGATATTAAAAATTATTAGCGAATATCAGTCAATTAAGCTTTAAAAAATTGTAATTTAAAAAATTAAACAATTTTAATTGATTTCAATAATTACTAAAAAGGGGAAAATTCAAATTACGTGAAATCATAACTATTTTTTAGTTTGGGCTTTGTCTCAATCTTTGGGGCCTTATATTTAGGAATTAATACTTTACGACTAGATACATATTAACAATAAGTATTAATGAAATTTCATTAATATTCATACCTTAAGTTTATTTGTGAATTATTTCTACTGTTTCATTTTCATCGCTACTCATAAGACTTTTTCTTTTAGACTGAAACTGGCCAATAATTTTTTATTTTTGTTTTTCTTCAACAATTTTTTATTGTAGTAATTGAATCTAATTACTTAACTTAATGAAATGCTATTAAGCCAGCAACACGTTTCCTTAGTAAATAGCGAACCTCACCATCTATTCAAAAGACTACTAAACCGACTTTGATGAATCTTCTACTGTTCAGTTGGATTCAACCTCAGTTAATTTATCAACTATAAAAAATTACAATCTGAATTTTTGAGATATGCATAGGAAAACCTACATAGAAATATAGAAACATATATTTAAGAAATTGGGAACATATGGTTATGAACTCGTCCACGGCATACACTGTAAAGTTGGTTCTCTCCTGTTATAATGGACTTCTAGAATTTGGAGAAGTCGCGGTGTGTTTGATATGCTTTTTATAAATAGGGGCGAGTTGTTTACGTTGTTTTCTTAGAACTAATTTCTAATAACGTTTACTTGTTTATTTTCTAGAATTTTTATGAAATTTATTTTGGGTATATAAAGGAATTTGTTTAGAGGAGTGAGTTAGCTTATAATTAAATGTCATAATGAATGGAACGACATAGAAAAGTAACCGGTGAATTTAAATAAATTATATGAGTTAGTTAAGGATTAGTGATAAGATAATTATTATATAAGTTAGTGTTTATTTAAATTGAATAAGTGAGAGACAGTGTTTATGAATTCACCCTACCAATTGAAATAGTATAAATAAATAATAAAAACATTACAATATGTTTAGAAACTGCTATAGACTAACATATACAAAAACGGTTAGAAATTACCTACATATAGGTTGAATTGATAACGTTTTTTTTGAGGACCAGCAAAAACAACAATTCTTATTTTCATGCTGATGACATAATAGTATATTAAAATGTATCTTCCAATTATTCTAATGTATTTTTTCGATATCATAACTACTTTTCTCTTGAATGAAATATTTTGAGATCTTGTATGTTTCAGTGTAGGTTTTAGATACTATGAAACTTTTTATCCTAAATGACTTTTTTAATCTTGATAATACTTGATTATTAACTTTTCCAAGCGTTTTCAAATGGAATACAATACATAGATATGAGATATATATGAGTATTTCCAACTGTAATGACGTTTTTAACTATGTTACATTAGTAAAACAATAGATCTTAATGTGAAACTCTTTTTTTTATATTATCAACCAAATCGTCCCATTGTATCAAAAGCCACATCAAAATTTTCATTACTTGCTGCTTTCAATTTAAACACGATTTATTGTAGTAGATCCATTATTTGAATTTATTTCAAAGCACACTCTGGATATCGTCACAACTCAGTGAGACTGTATAAATAAATATTTTCTAGCGAATTTCCTCGAAGTGGATTGCGTGATATATTATAGACATATTCCATGACCATTCATTCTTACAAATTTGAAAAATAATTTTATTGAAGAGACGTATATAAACAAAATCTGCATATCCTTATCAAAGTAATAATATAGCTGCAAAGTAACGAAAAAGTCATCATAGGCTTATAAATTAAGTAGTATTCATGATACTTCAAGGAGATTTTCCAATATTCTATATTTGTTTTATTGTTTAATTCTTTTTACTATTCAATTATCATTAACTAAAGAAATGCAATATATCATATGAAAGTCTTTACTTTGCAATTTATTGGAGAGTAAATAGTTGTCATTATGAATATAATTAGGTTGGAATTTTACACTACACCAATACTCACAACTACACTGTCTGACTTGCGTTTCGATAAACAAGTTATTATCTTCAGATACTGAAGATAAATATTATAAAATATTGATTCTGGAGCTCTTAATATTACGATAGATATGAATGACCAAGAAATCTGTTTGAAGTGTAAACATTACAATTGGTATAAGATGCTCTAAACCAAAAGATAATTTCTTTATATAAGGGTTTGATTAGGTCCACATAATTTAACAGACTCTAATAAGCTCACTTTATTTCATAGTTGTTTTTTTCTTGGTGTCTCCATTAACAGTCGTGTTACGTTACAGATATTTTGTTGGCTTTGGATACTTAGGGTAGTCCTTTCTGGAGAAATCTATCAGATAATATAGCTGGATGTTGGGGGGTCATCAGCTCTTCAAATCTTCGTTGTCTTTTATGATTTCTTCTATTTTTATCTAGTATAACTCACAGTAGATCAGCTAGATGCTGATTTACCAAAGAGCGTTGAATAATTGTCTCATGCTAATGTTCTGTTGGACTTGTTTTGATAACTCCTGATAGTGCATCTCCACGCTGTAGAAGCTTTTGTTCTTTTTGAAGCACCCCTAAATCTTCTCTGCATTTTACGAATCGTGGCTTCCTGAAGTTCTCATCATGGTTAGCTGTTCCTTGTGGCGATAGTGTCGTAGGTATATCAAATAGAAACTTTCTTTGATTGCAATTTGTTATTTCAAAGGAAATTTGAGTTCGGGAGAAAGAAATATGGATTGCAAAGTTTTTACAAAGAGTTTATGATTAGTAATAATTTGGATTTTCAGAAACGGTTAAATAATAGAGTTAAAAATTAGGTTAGGTAAATAAAGTGTGTAATATCGTGAGTAATAAATCATCAAAGGTAATTTATTTTACAAAATAATACAAAATGTTTAAAAGCCTTGCTCATAATCGACAAAGGTATACTTTTTTGCAAATGGTTTGATTCTCGGAAGAATAATAATTATATAGTTTTTTTTAAGGCATATTCCGTTTTATGATAAATCACATCTGTAAAAGTAGGAAAAAAGAAATAATAAAAAACTGATTCCAAATAATCAATCATTTGTCAATAAGACCATTATGATCATTTTTAGATTTGTATTATTTAGAAAATTGTCAGTAATACACTTACTTTGGTTTCTCTTTTTAGTTTTTGGCTCCCCTCTCTTTTGTTTTTTGTACTGATTTTGCTATATCTTTGAAGCATTTATGTTGTTATTTATTCTTGTTTTATGCTGATATAAACACCTGGTGATTACACGAGACGATGAGTAGTACAAACAGTAAATTTCCCTAGAGTATAAAGACAGAGTAGATGGATGTTACGGACAGACAAGGCAATTGATAGGAATTTATGTGATCATAAATGGAATATATCCGGTCTCCACTTAATTTTCATTGTGTAGTCATGAGTAACTAAAATTTCTATAGTAATTTCAATATATATATATATATATATATATTTATATATATATATTTTTTTTCTTCAATTTCTTATTTCTTAGACCTTTTGATATATTAATGCATCTAAATATTCTTGATTTTAGGTCTCTTCTATTTCAAAATTAGTTTTTTTTATAGTTTTTAAAAGAAACATAAATTTTGACGTTTCGACTTTTCTTTAAGTCTTTATGAAAATATTATATTGACACTGACAATTTGCTTATTTATATTGATTTATAGATCACCTTCATCATGACTAAATTGAAATCTAAAACACCAAAAAACAAATAAAGTAATATACATTTAAGTACATAGGGCAAACATCTCAGTATTTAGAAAATAGACTAAGAGGTCATTAATACGTTTAAAAAAATAGAACTGCATTAACGAACCATGAAATATCCAAAATACATAAATCCAATTATAAAGATTCAAAAATTCTTGAAACGGAATCTAATATACAAAAAACAGAATTTTTAGAAATGTTTCACAACCATAAGAACGAAAAAGCTATAGATGATAAAAAAGATCTAAATAATTTAAGTAAAATTTATAGCTCTATTTTGTAAATTCTAATAAATTTAATATATTTGAGATGTGGAAACCAAGGAAAAATTAATTTTTCTGATTGGATCAAAGTTGATTTTATCCTTATTTTGATATTCATGATGAAGGTGATCTATAGCTCAATATATATATATATATATATATATATATATATATATATATATATATATATATATATATATATATATATATATATATATATCATATGTTGTCAACGAAATATTCATATTTTCAATTTTATTCCTTTTTATATACATGACATGATAATTTAGATAAATACAGTATCAGTTGCCAATTAATCAAGCGTAAACGTTATACCGCCCAATTTCAAAATATTTCATTCACTCTCAGTGGGTTCCACGCTGTAGGTACACCTGTCATATATTTTCAGGGTTATTAAAATCATGGAATATGGTATTTGTGTGTAGATAAAAATATAATTAAATAAAGACTTTAACGCTTTTCATTTAGTATTACTGGATGAGTCAAATGTTTTGTCAATAATATGCTACATCCTCACATTGACGGATGGTTGATTTATGTAAGATGTACATATTTGATTTTCAATATCACAAAAATTACGCTATGGGTTTCCTACGGTAGCAGACGTTTATCGAAAATATTTATATCGATTCAATTTTTAAGAGATAAGAAACTAGTTTATATCAAGTGATTTTACTTTTATTGATTAAAATAGTCCAGTCAATGTGAAACAAAAGTAAGATACAACAGTAATGTGATAATGTTTTCACCAGGGAACGGGCCAGGAATAAACAGAATCAGACCTCAATGCAGTTTCCAAAGCAATACTAAACCAGCCAACATATGCGATGTATACATATCATTAAAAACAAGTAATCAAAATTAATACCTAATACTCCTTAAAACAATCAACAATTATACTAAAACTTATTGCACAAAAACCATATAACTGTGTCAAATGTACGATCACATGATACAAAAGACTGTGAAAAACCAAAAAAACACACCAGCAAGTTATACACACTGTAACGGAGACCATCCTTCCAATTACATAGGATGTTCTGTTTATCGTGACCTTATAAATGCAAGATACAATGGAAATATAAAACATAGAAAGACTCAAGATCTAGTAACCAATTTTAACTTACCTATCCAACAAACTTCTAATATAAATAAAGTTAGTTATAGAGACACCACTATCGGAAACACAAATGCGATTAACAACAATAATAATAATGAACTTGATAAACTAGAGATATTCTAAACGAATTCAAAAACACGTTTCCTCAACTTTTAAAACAAAAAAAGCATGATTTTAACTGCATCGTGGAATGCTAATGGCGTTTCAAACCATATACTACAGATTTCATTATTTTTAAAAATAAATAAAGTAGATATTCTTTTAACTTCTGAAAGACACGCCACACAAAGAACGATTATTAAAATAACTTGTACTTCGCAAACCATACTGATGGAGGAGTACATGCGGGATCTGCTTTTATTATTAAATTGAACATTAAACATTATGCATTGGAGCCTTATATCACAGATAAAATTCCAACATTCCATAATTCAACAATGCCACAGGATAGTTAACATAATTAAAACAGCCCTCGACGAAAAAAAGGTGTGCACTGGAGTATTTATCGACACACAACAGGCGTTCGACAGAGTCTGGCATGGTGGTCTCTTCTACAAACTGAAACTACATTTAACGTAACAACTATACTTTATTTTAAAATCTTAAAATCTTATATCTCCGACCGCTACTTTCATGTTAAAGTTGAAGATCCGTACACAAATTACCATACAATAAAATCTGGAGTATCTCAAGGTAGCGCTCTAAGCCCATTTCTGTATCTGATATTCACAGCAGACGTTTCAAGTACAGACGATACCTTCATAGCAACCTTTGCAGATGACACGGCAATCATGACAATAGATCTAGACCCAACTGGAGATGAGAAAAAATACGAAATCATCCAAATTTGTTACAAAACTGACTCCATCAGTGGAAAATTAACGTCAATGCCATTAAATCAGAGCAAATAACATCATTACAACAGGAAAATATGCTGGTCTGCAAATGTTCATTGATAATATTCTCCTTCCGATAAAACCAGTTGTCAAGTACTTAGGTTTGCATTTAGATGAAAAACTTACTTGGAAAACACATTAAAAACAAGAGAAAACAGATTTGAAACTAAAAAATATGCACTAGCTACTCAACAAATGGTCTCAACTAAGACTCGAAAATAAATTGTTCATCTACAAAACTATATTCATACCAATCTGATCATATGGAATAGAACTATGAGAATGCAGTAAACCTTCAAATTCCAATTGAAACACTTCAATAATAAAAATTAATGTTACCAACAAAATGAGTGAAAAAAGTTAGATTCATGATCATTTATCGAACAAAAGAGGTCCTTGACATAAAAATATGGAACTCCTTTTTTTACCAGATAGACATACTCAACAGTTTCCATTATTTCAATGAATATGAAATCAGAATGGACCTAAAATCGTATTTTAATTCTTGAAATTAAAATGAAACCAAATATAGGCTATGTAATATTTTTTATTTTTCTGTACAGCAATTTTCCGTAAATTTGTTGATTAGTAAATAGGTTATATTATTTTCTCGTACATAAAAATAGATTGTATTAATGAGCTTCCATTATATCTTTTACACTTCAATTTACAAAAAATATCTTTTGTTTTGTCAAGAAGTTATTGAATATAAGTATTCGATAATAACGGAATATAATATTTTATAAATAATTTTTCAGCCTCAATTTGGAGCCTTTCGATAAGAAAATATGGAGTTAAATAGGCAATATTCGATAAATAGATATATCAGGTCAGAATAAAAAAGAGCGTTATATGTGGTGAAAGAAAACTCATCAAGTTGATAAAAAGCGAATTCTTGAATATTGAATCATTTTCCATTACCTGGATCGAGATGTATCTATTCAACCAATTTTTGCCACCTTCGAAACATTCATTGATATGAAATTCCCTACAGAAATAAAAGTGGATATGGAACGTTCTAGAACAGGCGCAAATTCATTTTCTCACAATTTTTATTGAATATTCTATTTATTATCACCTACAAAAATCTGTTATAAAATGCATTTATTTTCCATTTGAATTCATTCAATTGATTAAATTGTGATTGTTTGAATTTTATGATATAATACAGAATTTTTTTTTCAAGCATTTGTTTGTATCAGTTTTTTGTTTGATCTAATTAAATAAATAATATTTTTTTAGTATTTTCTTTAGAGTTGAGATTAGGACTATGACAAACGTAGGATAAATAAGATTAACACTGATTCAAATCATTATTGATCTTTCACCCCAGAAATATTTTGAATCTCATGAAAGCTGGCATCGCATTACCAAAGGTATATACTTCTTGACCAAGTTCCGTCCATGAAGTGGATTTAATCTATTTTCTATTCATGGAAACAGAAAAGATAGGAAATGCGCAATATGTGAACTCACAGGCACAAAAATCAATTAATACATTTATTTCATTTTCATCGATAGTTTTATTCAAGATATTAAATAAATAAATTTGTTAAATTCCATTGACTCTTCTTGTTTCTTTAAAATTCATTTGTTTTGCAATAAAATTGATTGTAGTATCCATTTATTTTCCAAAAATAGCTCTTATTAGATTCGATGTGGGATTTGTATTTGGAACGAAATCTTTGCCAGCTATATTATTTATGATCGTTTTCGTTATGGGATTGTGACAAAATTAAACACCAAAGTGTACTTACTTTAACTCTTCATGTAGTCTCAATACTTTTACGAATGTTCATACATATATCATTCGGTATTATGGATTATTATGCTTTATTTGGTACAAAAATCGGACAGTCGTACGAACAATATTTGGGATTAAGATATAGATAATTATAATTTGTAAGCTATATTTGTAATATATTTACCTGTATGTTATTGGAACCATATGTTGGATATAATTACCTTAACTTGAGGAAATTGAGTCTATCAGTTGATACTTTTTCCAATCTAATATTATGATTATTATTATAGCAATTCTAGTAAGTATAAC
Source organism: Diorhabda carinulata (assembly GCF_026250575.1). Lineage (NCBI taxonomy): Eukaryota > Metazoa > Arthropoda > Insecta > Coleoptera > Chrysomelidae > Diorhabda > Diorhabda carinulata. Next base: position 32,516,425 of record NC_079460.1, on the reverse strand, counting down.
ACAAGTTATTCAGCATACATTGAAAAAACAATATGAAATAATTATAAATACTATTTAGTAACTTTACCGGGCTGAGAATATGAACATATGAATAATTGAATAATTTATTAATAACTATATTAATTTTATTGCACTATAACCAAAGCACACTAAAATCGAACACTGAACCATTTTTAAGTTGAAAAATAAACGTTGAATGTATTTTTACAAAATGGGATCTGTACGAACACTTGATCAAGATTAATACGCTTTGTTATATCCTCTAGTAAGTTAACAATACTTTAGGCTTCTCTCTATGGTGCTTGTTCCCTATTTTCATACTTTTACGAGTCTACTTATAGTTGATAGGGATATTCAAATGATGGTATTAGTTATTAAAATTTTGAATCTACTATATTCCTGATTCAAATGATAAATTTTGCCACCTGGTAATAATTTTTTTATATCTATATAGTACATACTGGATGTAAAAGAAGGTATATTTGGATAAAATAGCAATTTGAAATTAGATTAATAGTTGTTTAATAGAGATAGTCAGGAATCTACAATTATTATTCAGAGGGTATTGGCATAAACGGAATAGTTAGTTTCAGGAGACTCGCATAAACCGCAGTCTATGCCCGAGAGTTATGGATTAGTACCTACAGAGTTATAATTTTGCGTAACATGGTCTTCTGGGAAGCTCATACTTCAAATTAGGAATTTGAATTAGAATTGTACCACATACACTGGTAATGTGTGTAAATAGTTCTACTGAAATAGGTATAAACGAAATTTGTGATGTTAATTTCCTCCAATTTCGCTTGATATTTCACATATAATTGGGTTTCTGTCATTTGTGGGGAAAATTTACGTGTAATCGACATTGATCAACTATAATACTAATATGTCATAACGTTTAAATATGCGAGACTCAAGTTTAGAAAATTTCATTTATTTAGAAAAATTTTATTGTACTAACTATGACTACTTCAGGAAATATCTTGATAGTGATTTATTATGTGAATCGAGAATATACAATTAGCAAATTCTAAACTAAACTAAACTAAGTATGTTCAATTGAAGTCTCTGAAACAATAAACTATTATAAAATTTTCTCTAGTTCATTATCGCCAGCTCAATTTAAAATCTATTTTTTGATGATGAGGCATTTTTCTATCAATATTTTTTCCTACTACATAATCAGCCTTGCAAAAATTCCAAAAGATAATAATATAGACAGAATGTAACATTTGATTTTGGCTATTTTCTTTTGCTTCCCAACTGGGGTTATCTGTTTAACATTAAAATACATTCTGAATTTTCAATACAACTCTTCTCATCTCAAACAAGCTTTCCAAGTAAGTACACAACGGTTATAAACTTTCCGTAACTTTCAACTTAGAAAAGACCATATTTATGGAAATATAAACTTCCATTTCTGGCCGTGTTCCAAGTAAAGGTTCATTATACAGATTTTTGAATGAAAAATTTATTTCATCACGCTTTGGGAACTTTAAATGTGATACGAATTTTTTGATACGTTCTTTTAAACGAAGATATTTTAAAATGGGGTTTGGAACGAGTTCCGTTCTCTCATTTTCATAGTACATGCTATAGTACAAGAGAATTCAACGGAAAAGTTATTTCCGAGTTTCTTCAGCCAATTTGAAGACTCTCTTCTAAAAACCTTGTTCATTCCATTTTAAAACAAATTGATTGATTGATTGATTTGTTTGGAGAAATGAGATATTTTGAGGTCAAAACAAATCCAAAAAAATGAAGGGTACTTAAACAAAAAGGGCACATACCTTAAGAATCTGCAATTTACAGTTTAGACAATTATTAAAAAAATAAGAAATTGTTAGAAATCGAGTACAGAAAATTATTTGTTTTCAATTCTTCATATTTTCTAGCTTTTTGCGTCAAATTTGTTATAGATATCTAAATAATGAAACACTAGCAGGAGAGATAAGTTCATAGAAGAGTGGAATGTTGGTCGTTATTATTTTTGATCTAGAATTCATTCTAAAAATAGACAAGAAATAGTAGAGATTGCAGCAGAACGTATAAAATACGGAAATACCTGTAAAAACATCAATTATATGGAACACTGTAAGATGTAAGTACTTGAAAATTTCCGGAATAAAAGCCGTTTCGAGTATCAAATACACAACAAGACAAGGAAAGCTTATCGACTATTGAGAAATTATTAATACAAAAAACTATTACTAGTAAACAAGTTTCATTGAAGATGGTTAAAGATTAATACTGGATATCAAATTTTGAATACCTCATTAATGAGAAAATGGAATTTTGTCAATACTGCAAAATAGTGAATTGTATATATTTTCAAACCCTTTCCATATCTATATTAAATAAAGAACTATTTTTCACACAACTCCAGATTTCGTATGCTATCAACAAGCGCGGGTGTGTGTATATAAATTTCTTTATTTTCACAGTAACCTCGGCATTCCTAGTGTATACTCGTACATGTTTTTTTTTCAGTAAACAGTGTTTCTTGCGTAACTTGTGTGTTATCGGATCTCTCAAAAATGTTGCGCACAAACCCACTCGAGATTTTTTCGTGAAAATTTAAAAATATCCTAGAGTCACTTTTCGGAATACTTCGTACTCAGGTCGTCTCGGCAAACGTGTACTGCCATTGTTAGAGACTGCTGAGAGCTATGGGGTAGCATTGTATTCCACTTAGTCGTGTAATAATGAGACACATTATGGTTTATTTCAGTTTAGTCCATGCCCAAGATTCATAATTTAGGAGACAACTAGTTATTTTTTGGCATTTTTTACGTTGTCTCCCCCATAATTATGTGTCTTTTCTAAAATCGTTAAAATTCAGTTTTTTTATTTTTCCATGCTGCAGTTGAATACACTTCAGTTTGGAACAATTTTTTATGGATTCTACTACACCAACGAAAAAAAGCGCTGAAATTGTTTTCATACACTTTCAACTATCAAGTAAAATTATATAATAAATTTTTAGTATAAAAGAAAGTTCTAAAATTTTATAAAGACTCAAAATGTTGGATCATATGCAGAATGTTTCATTTAAAATTAGAAAACTATTTTTTTATGTAAGGATTATTTGTTGAGAAGAAGACACTACTGAAACGAATATTTCTCTAAATTAGCGCTTATGTGTTTATAGTCTAATTCATTCTATTTAGGGAAAAGCTATAATTTTACTTGTACTAAAATGCTAAGAAGATCGTTTCATTTGCTATATGATAATTTTTCATTGACCGAGCTGATGAAACTTTGGGATTCATTTAATACTTGATTATCCGTAGACATTGAAATTACTGGCAATAGCTCAAAATTTTCGGCCTAAATTTATCTTAAATTTATAATATCCTTCTAAAATCAAAGGAAATGTAAAAACCTGCTAATGTTTAAAATGTACAAGATATGTTACGAAGGATGGGGTCCTCACCGATGGAGCAGGCCATAAGCTAAATCAGGAATAATTCTCAAAGGTTCAAATATTTTGGGATTATCAACTAAATGGAAATAATATGAGACTGCTTTCTATGGCAGTTAATTTATTTAGATTAATTATATCTGTGTGATATTTTTATATAGAACGAAGAAAAGATTTTACTTTAATGAAACTCATGGATTGAACAATTTTTTTCAATAGATTGAAGCTAAACTTAGTTTAACATTGAATATTGGATCATGGAGAGAATATTTACAAATTGTGTTCAATAATAGTAAATCTCAGAAGCTCGTCATGTAGAGAGTAATATTTAGGAAATCCTGTTCATAAATATTTAGTTGTATTTTTCCAACAATTATAAATTAGTACACAAATAATTGGGAGAAAAACAATCAATCAATCAATAATAATTGCTCATCTTCTATTAGGACAAATTAGTCCGAAAATACCGTGGAAGCTTCAAAAAGATGCTTTACTAATGGAACCCTCTTTCCAGAGACCGAGGGATCCATGATGTCTATCCAAGATCAAGTTATCATTACTGACAACTATAAAAAGAATGTGCTTAATGATCCGAATATATCAATCCGACATATACAGAAAGTGTCAGCAAACATCAGAGACAATTCAACATATAATATTCGCTTGTAGTGAGTTAGCTGATACTGACTATTTGCATCGGTATAATTAAGAGTGCAGCATCATTCATTAGAAACTACCCAACAAATCCTTACCTGGAAAGGTGACGAATTACTGACTCGACATTGTGGTGGCTGATAGATGAATTACTTCAGTCCTTCTCACCGGACACTCACAATATTCTTAACTAATACTAGCATATACTGGCCAACTATACGGAACTCGCAATTGAATTGAGATTTAACAGATGTAAATAAGTAAATGATACCAACTCTAAGCTGAGTAGTGCGTAAGTCTTTTGATTGACAATAATCATCGTTACTATTATATATGGTTTGGAAGGAGATGCGCACATGCGTGTATGTCAATGGAATATTATCACTCTTTTTAATGCTGTATTAAATGTATTTTTCCGTTTCACACAATCTGCATAAAATATTTTCATGGTACACTCATCCTGCCATAATTAGCACGCCTATGTATTTTCATAATTCGACTCAAATCTTTTCTCTCCTTAAATTTTATTACATTACCTTGTCTAAAAGTTTTCCCATTATTTATAATATGTATTCTCTTTATTCGATGGTTTATAATATTGACCTAATTGTTTTATAAGTCACTATTCTTCTTACCAATTTTTATTTGTTTACAATAACACCACAAAATCATATTTACTATCTACAATATAAACTTACAACATAGAAGTTTTGACTTAATTTTCATATCTACCTCGATTTAACTAAATTTATTGTATTAAAAATATATGAACATTAAGATAAAATTCGATAGGTTGTGAGCTTGGTTTGATCTAAACTATTTAACATATGTTTTTAATTAACTGAGACTGTTATTTTGCTAATTTCCAATTAAGAAAATAGTAACCGTTCTTTTTGAGATATTTTGAGGAGGTGTGAAAATTGGATAAATGGAAAGGTCTATCAAATCTCTTGTTTTTGATCATGAAAAATGGAAAATTTCTATGAAATATAACTAACTTTATTGAAATGAACGAATTTGAAAGAAAAGAGCTATTTCTTATTGAGAAGAGTTTAATGCATACATAAATGGCAAGAAATTTAGATTGATTTCTGAAGGTTACAACTTGAGTGAAAAAGTGTTAATGAATAGAGTTATGGATATATTTTTGGAATAGATTATTGTTATCCCTTTTAGAATTTAGCGGATATACGACTGGTGTAATAAAAGAAAACGTTTGATAGAATGTAGTCCGCAACAAGATTTCTTATCCGGTGAACAACGGGTACAAAGCAACAAAATCCAAATAACAGAGTTTAAAGTTACTTCCCTTCTTTAATAATTAATAGTATGGCGGATATATTTTTACGTAGATGCTTAGTACATGGTGACTTACCCGTGTACCTTTTTGGAATAAAGCTTAACAAAACATGAAAATGTTTCAGCTATGGTCCTAATTTAAAAAATGAGTTATTATTTATGTTGAAATTTTCAGTGAAACATGCGTAGCAAATATAGAAATCCACAATTTATGAAGCTTTTACTGTTTTACTTCAAGCTGTTCCAAAATGTTCTTGTTTAATCCCAATATAATGTTCAACCCTTTTCAGCTCAATTATAAAGTTGAAAACATTCCACTTTATTAAGGAATGTTCACTCGAAATAATGATACTATAGTATGCAGATATTTTTTTATGAATCATGGAAGCGTATTTGATAGAAAAATATTTATAGTGAATTATTCCATATTTATGTTTAAAAATACATATTTATAAGATATTCTGTTAATACTCATATTCATAAAAACCTGCAGATCCTTCAAAATACGAAACAGAATACTATAAAACAACAACATACATTTAACGAGAACGGAATTTCCCTTTCCTCAATCACGATACCAGAACAAATAAAAGTTATATAAGAGTTGTTGTTTTTTTTAATCACGAGTATTATTTTTAAAAATAACATCAATTTAGATAAACTTTATTGTATAGAAACATTCGATCAACGGCAGGTATATATTTTTCAATGTTTTTCTTAGATATAATTTTTATTCAACGCTACCTACTTCAAATCATAACAATCATAACGCGTCTTCCAGTTCAGTAGTAAAAGCAATTTCCATATTTTTACATACAATTTCATTGTAATATCATCGTAAAATATATAGGAGAGAATGTCTATTACAAGAAGACTGGATGTTAACCTATTTCATTATAATATATGTAGGTTTATTCCTGTATAGAATTCACAATTATTTTCAGATCTGAATAATATTTATTAACTTACATAGTTTCTTCAATAATACGATATACAGAATTACCGTGATCAGTAATAAAGTTATAACGTTTCAAACAGGAACTTGAAAATACGCCGATAAATTTGAATTGATGTTGGATGTATTCCTATCCATTTGTTTTTCAAATGCGAAGGTATTTGTGGGATATTGAAAAGCTATATTTCCTCTTTCTTTTACTTATTTGATAATTGGAAAAAGGGAAAAAATCCTTTCAAAAACAGAACAGTTGAAAGCGAGTTATTTTTAATTTTTTTCTTCTAAAAATATCTCTATTTTCAATAACCAAATAAATAAAAGAAAAAAAAAGGTACGATTATATTTAATATTTCACAAGCCTTGTAATTACCTTATACATGATATACCATTTATAAAAAGCTGGATATTGTTGCGGCTGAGATTGAACACATCACTTATTAAACAAAATTCTTCCCCAAACCTTCGCATAACATTGTATTCATTATGAAATTGGAAAACATTTACGCTGAAAGACCTTTATTTTCTGTTAATATGATCTAGAAAGGATTAATAAACATTTGCATCAAGATGTACTCAGTATAGAACTTTTGGCGAGACACTCTAGTCTAGGCGGATACAAGGAGAATCTCTCGTATCCAGTGTATTACCTATACCAGAATCTGTGGAAGGTGGTGTAGTTTTGTTCTCATCTGATCCTCATATATTTGGGTGGATATAAATTTGATTATCAGAGTGACCATCGTAAAAAATTAACACCAACTTCTAAGAGAAATTACCTAGATCTACGTAGAATATGTAGAAGTATATTGTCTTGCTAAAAAATGATTTGTGAACGCCCATCTAATTTGTCCTCAACTGGTAGGGTACTATTTTTGACTGTAGTCCTGACACTCACAGATGCTTAAGACGGCGAATTTGAAGCACGTACGGGATATTTTCATTAAAGAGTAACCTGATAGATCTTTTCTAGTTAGTCGACTAAAATATATGAAACTTTTCACAATTAATAAAGTGTTCAATCCTAACCAAATGAATTTTCAATAATTAGGCCTTCCAGTGCCTCCGTTCTCTGCACCAGCTAGAGCGTTGTAAACAATGATACGCAATCAATGGAAGCACGTTATGGTCGAATGCAGCGATATACTATTGGTATCGAAAAAGGTTTGACTTCCATTGGTCAGCAATTTGACACGTAATAGCAAATTGGACACACAGTTGCCTAAAGCGTATGTTCGCTGAGATAATCAGTTCTTCTACATTCTACTGCCCCCACACGGCCTACATGCATAATGGTCATTATTACGAGTACAGTTGACAAGATGGAAAGTTTTGTCATATTAATTTTCACATTTTCGAGCTAAATTTTTTACGATTAACAAAAGAAGAGTAACTCATACTAATTGCTTTCGTTAACAACTTTCTTTAAAAAAAAAACGTAGTAACTGCTATCTAATCCCACCTTAAATATGGCCAAGTTCTAGAAATTATTACTTTCCGATGCAACAATGGAAAAAATGGACAAACTTCAATATGAAAAAGATGTAAGCTAATAAGTAAGAGTTTCTATTTCGGTCTTTAATTGTGATTACAGTAACAATCACAATCACAATCACATGTATTTTTTTATTTTCAGGTGTTCAGTTCCATTAATTTGCTCGGTTTTTCCATCATGTTTATTTTTTCCACAATAACTGTGATCTTAAAACTCGTGATGAAAGTTAAATCTATAAAGTAACATTCGTTAATTAACGCTACAGGCCGTTATTTGTCAATCCCGCACAAAATGTCTATTAGTGATTGGAATTTAATGTCTCGCTGTCCGAGTAGAACCCTTTCAAAATAATTTCACGTCAAGAAATGTACATGTACATGCTGGAATATATATCAACTTTTGTAAAAATAATTATCGCATACCAAAAAATAGAATGAAATCAGAAAGTTCTTACAGAACAAGGCGAATATAGCTTGTAAAACCAAATAACAATCTAAATTTTATAAAGATTTAGAATATCTCTCCTAAAATGTTTTTTGCATATAAATGTTTGGTTCATCACACTCCTTTTCTTTATTATTTGCTGTTAGTACTTATCAAGTAGAGCTGGAAGCGTCGTTTTCCCAAAGATCATTTTTAGGCATTTTACTGATGTTCATAAAATATCACCTTATACGATTTGGTATGCCAGGTACGTTTTTTGTTGTTTGAATAATTCAGTAGCGTTTTTATCATGAAATACTTTTTCATTCGTTTCTGTTCAATAGACCCTGAATTTATTTGGGTGGAATGTTGATTTCATTTCTTGATTGCTTCAAATGTTGGGAGTTTGTTCATTCAGTCAATTAAGATTCCGTTCATTGTTTGTATCACAAAATATTTTCGTTACAGAGATTATTAGTACGATTTTGATAACTACTTATTATTAAGTAGGAACTATTGTACTGTACATCGCAACATGGAGGAGAAGAGGTATAAATACAATATGAATGTTCTTAATGTATAGTTCTCTATTGAATTGACAGAATATAAGTTTTATAGCTCATATAATCTAAAAAATTATTGTAATAGTTTGCAAAATAGTTGATTTAATAAAAATTATTATACTAGCTGCTGAAATTTGGGACCTGCATCTCCTGAGTTTACTCTTTTTTATTATGTAAGTAAAAATTTCAGTTCTAACATTTTTAAGTTCTACTTTTCATTACGTTACTGCAACCTGTTTGTGAGTGTAATTTCAGGTTCTTTTTCTTTTGACGTCTGGTGTTTGAATCCTTTTTGTTCCTACTGTTTGCCATGAGTGCTCAGTACTGGTTGTATTTGATATGGTTGATGGTAAGCATCAAAGGGTAACATCTGTTGTATGATTTTGTTATTTGGTTCAATTACCCAACGAATCCTCATTCATTTTGTTGAGTTTAATAAAATGGTGACATAAATATCTAATTTATTTTATAAGAGTGAGTATTTTTGCTATGTTTATTGCTAAATGATTTTTGTGAATAAGGTATGCAAACAATTATATGAGTCTAGCAAAATATTCAATGCGGATTTCACGTAATCATATATCACACCATATAGCAGCCTTAATATTAAATTCAAATTTGGTAAGAAAAATGGACCTTAGAAAGTATAAATTAAGATAGCACATATTTCCATGAAAGTGTAAAATGCGGATGAGGTGAGATTTTATATTTATTATTATTTATATTCGGAAGAAGACGAATGATGTGTCTAGAAGTTTTAAAATATGAGGTAGTAATGTTGAATAATTTGGAGCCCTCCATCAAGGAATAGCTTAAGAAAAGTTATATAGCTCTTTTAAAGGGGAATAAGTTCACCTATTTGAATAGAGGGAACCTGGCTTAGTTAAACTTTGTGGAAAGCGTGTGAAAAGATACGCTTCATTCAAAAAATGAATTCAGATAATACAGACTTTTACAACTAAAGTCATACGAGTATGATTCTGTATATATGTATAACTTAACTTCCCAAGGAAGGAGCGAAACGTCAAGTTATACCTACATATCTAACATAAAAATGTGATATTTCATCGATTAGGGAGAAAAAAAATTATACTCAAATGAAGAAATCTAGTAAATATATTTTTATAATAATATATTTCTGAGATTTTGAATACTTATGTATACATCGTCGGGGACTGAAATTATGGTCAAGTACAATATAAGAAATACGTATGAATGTATAAGAATAATAACACTGACATACAAATATTTATTAATTGAAATATCGATTTTGATTACTATAGGAATTTTTATTAATTTTCCATTGGTTATATTATGAATGACGTTGAATTTTTATAAGCTAGATAAGGATAAGTTGTAGTAAATGATTATCAATATTGATTGGTTATTTTATGGATAACGTTAAATTTTAATAGGTTAGGTCATTATGAATATAGCTGAATATTTATTGGTTCGAATATAAATGACAATGAATTTTATTGGTTAGGAGACGTACCTATCAATAGATTGCCTAAGATATGAAATAGCTTGTTTAAATTGTGAACAAAAAGTACATGGTCAGTCGAAAAGGTCACTCATCAATGAAGAACGATAGCAGATTATATCCTGAAAGATGTTCATTAGCGACTCATATTTATCATGAAACGGAATAAATCATCAGTTGATGATAACAAAATATGAAAAATTTAAGGAAAATTCATTATAATTTAATTAATTAATTATTTTACCATGACTTATACGATGGATTTGCTATATATCGTATTTAATTCCTCTTTTGGGTTGTTTTTGAAATTGATTCCTATAATTTGGCTAAAGTCTTTTTGGCGTATTGATTAAGAAAGATATTTAAGTTCATCAATAAGAGGAGTGTTTTGAATTATTTTCAGAAGACACTTCCCAGATATCAAATACATCTTCAAATTTTGTATGAGTTTTTCGAAAAGAGACATTTTTTTATCTTAAAATACATTAAACGTTATTATTAAACACAATTTAACCTCTGGACTATCTTATACATTTATCAAGGTACAGATTACTGGATTTTTTCTTCTTCTATATTTATTTGCAGTTCCATATTTATGTCTGAAAATAATATTCTTTAGTAATTTCACATCAATTTACTAGTTATTGGAAATGATTGTATCACATATTTCTCCAATCGCAAACAATCTTCGATACTCTATAAAGCTATCTTGTTGAAGTCTCAGAATAAACGACTAGAAAAAGATTGTTCAGATTATATACGTTGAGAATAATGGTGAGTTTTATGTAATGAAAAATCTATGTGATTTTTTTCCACAAGTTTGCTTTTATTGTAAAGATCATTTTCTCAACTGCTTTTGAATGCATATATATTTTCATTAAATCATCACCTTTGTTATAGTCTCTTTAACATTATCAGTTTCAGCAATTTCATATGGGGATGAGGAGAGTGGATTCATTAGTAGACAAAAAAAATAGCTTTCTGCTTACAAAACAAAAAATCAATTCTCTTGAGACAGACGTGTTTAAACTGGAGTTGTGTAAACATATCTCTAAAATAGAATAATTTTTATCTAAATTCTATAATCTTATATGGTTCAATATTTTCTAAATAAAAGGGGAAATATTTACCGATTAATATACAGTCAGACTTTTTATGTCAGCACTTTGAAACGCCAAAGAGATTTCAGACAAAATTTGTTTAAAAGAAAAAAACCAATATTAGTAGAGTCACATATTTGTCAACAATTCGTCTTTAGACCTTAAAAGCTAACATGACCACAAGTTTTTTTCCTCGGTTGTAAACGAGTTTTTACATCTAATATATTTCCAGTCTATGACGTTTCTCAATTATTGATATATGTAGTATTTACAGTCTATGTCTATAATGTACAATAGTTAGTAAATAAATTCAATCAAAGCTAGAACGACTTTGTGTATGAGTGCTTCAGCGAATGATCACGCCAGTTTAACTAAGGACAAGAAGAAAGCAGTTCCTCTTGGATAAGTAAAAGTTAGGAGATATACTTATTACCAAGTCATCGATCAAGTTCAAGTCTTTTTACTCAAACAACTGGAATGTAGAAGTCCCTATTTCATCTATATTCATGAAATGGAGTACTGTAAACAAACTAAAAGACAAACTACGCTTAAACTCCGCTTGAGTGTAGAGAACAATACTGCAAATAAAATCAAATTTTGATGATTAAGCCAATTTTTAATTCGATCAATTATAGCTGTACACACACTTCTCAAGAAATCCTTTATCCCTGAAATCCCCAAGAGTCTAAGAGGATAATCAATCTTCAGTTAATCCTTAATGCTCTAAAATACTAACAGATCCCAACTATTCCCAAAACAAATAGTCTTTTTGATCCCACGATATCCGATACATTTTTATTTTCCTTTAGGATTATTAGATATTTGTGAAATCCTTAATGCTATTATGATCAATTAGATATGAATAAAATTATATAATTTTAGTAATGTTCAATGTAATAACCTATATGTGTAAATATTTCTAATTTGCGGCTATGAATCTTCTAATATCTCAAATTTCGTAATGATATTGAAATACGAATTATTCCATAATTCTGTGTATAAACTGTATGAAAACTACCAGCTGAATTTGATTGAGATGTGTTTATTCTGCGTGGTGGCTGACAGTGGCATTTATGGACGACTAAAGTGTAAATAACAGTATAGGCGGGATGTTAGATTTATGCATCATCTCCAATATCATAGATGTCTTCATGTCAGATTTATAAAATGACAAATTCAAGTGGAGTTAAAATATCGTGCTTAGCTTCAAATACAACATGCTCCGATTTTAGTTACCCAAAATCATAAATTGTGAAGGTTAAAAAATTAATATTGTTACAATAAATTTTCTAGATAATACAAATTTTATTAGGGATGTTTGGTTGAAATAAGTATATGATAATTTGTTTATTAATAGTATTCTTGTTTGAAATTGGGTTTTTGGAGCGGTTTAATGGGTTATTAATAGTATTCGTGAATCAAGTTAGTCCTCGCCTTTTATGCGGCTGATTTATCAACAGCTTTACTTTCTCGTAAGTGAAAATTTAACTTAGTGAATAGTTCAGAACTAGTGAGCAATCACTTATATATCTTCAGCCGTGAAGAAAATGAATAATAATCATTTCAGTATCATTATCAGCAAAAACATTGTATGATTATCCAGCTCCATTTGATGATGAGTAGTAGAATGAGATGTGAAAACAATTTCATTCGTGATAAGGAAAACTACGATTCATTTAACATAACCATATTCTATCGAGTAGTATAGCTGTAACGCTTTGGGCTCACACTCGTTCAATATCTCTCAACCTCATGGTAAAAATCAGAAAATGAAACATTGTCTTGCAAAGTCTACACGCACATAGTATATATTTAAATTTGTAAGCTTCCCTAAAGAATAGTCAGATCCGGATTTATTATTTAATTAGTCACTAATACAATTGTTTTTAGATCTTTTATTTCTTGTTTCAATTGCTGGGTTATAGGGATCTGCATATTTTTGTCTACTGGCCTTCTAGTTTGGTTCTATCTACGTTTATCTCGGAAGTATTTTCTGACTTTGAATTAAGTGCGTCCTTTGTAACTTTTAGCTTCATCATTTAGCTACCCTTATGTTTCTTAACGATATATTTCGGGTTCCTCATGTTTTTCCCAATCTGATTTCATTCTATGTAACAATTATGATGTCCTTTCTACCTTTCGTTCTAGAGCTTGTAATCTGTTCGAATAGACAACTTGTAGTTCCCATCCTTTTGATAAGAGAGATTAACCTTTGATTTGTTATAAGTTATGTCATGTTATTTGGTTTCTGTGTTCCTTATCTTTGGATACCCGTTCCAAAAAAACATAAATATTTACCCTACTCTGAAAACAAGACTTAAAACGCATGTTTATAAGTATTATTTCAAAAATTAAATGCTGAATCATCCAAAATGATATTGACTCAGATTATTTTGGAGAGACACTATATGATTATTCAGCTCCACTTGATTAGCAGCATGAGATGTGAAAACAATTTCATTAGTGATAATGAAAATAGCAATTCAACATACCCATATTTCATTAAGTAGTATAGCTGTAACGCTTCGGGCTTACACTCTCAACTTCATAGGAAAAGTTATAAAATGAAACATTATTTTTTCAAGTTTACCTGCTTGTGGTATGAGGTATATTACACATATAATCACATTCGCCCATTTCCTAGAGCATGTAATTTATAAAAGTTTCGTATTAACTGAGAACAGGGGTGAAAATGAAATTAAAAATTCAATTTCCAGTTATCACTCTAGGGTGACATTCGTGAGAATACTAAGTACCGAAATAGAAATTGCTTATAGAATAAACGTTGACGTTAAATGTATTCATTATAATTATTTCTTAGTAGAAGATGTCACACGTCTCGAATAATATACACGAATTATCTCATCACTCTCTTATCTAATGGTTAGGTTAGGTTATGTTTGTACACTGACCACTCCTAATCGGAACCAACCTCATAGTTAAGTGATTCCAAGTCTCCCTTAGACACTTGAAGTTTCATTAACGTATCAAATTACTTACTTTCATTTTATACTGATATGACTCTAAATGATCATAAATATCTATTTTTATAATTAATTATAGCTTTTGTATACGATAAGATTCAGTATTAAAGGCATATGTTTTGATATGCATAGCTGAAATTATATTTTAGCTATGGGAAACAAATGAGAATTGGAAAGTTTTGTAACAACCCATGTCTTTGCAGTAAAATATTAAATCAACTTTATAAACATGAATTAAAGTAGTTGGACTGAAATTAATTCAATCAGTCTCTTGGGATCTTGATGCAGCTTTCGATCTACTTCATCTCGCAGATGATAATTAAATTTTCAGTGGCTTCTTTTTATTTTGAGTTAAGTTAGATTTCCTGAGAAATACAGTAACAAGCAAAAAAGTTATGGACGTAATCATTACTTTCATATCATACTTCACAATACCTTTAAAATATTCTTCTCACAAAATCGTATATGTTTGCTCAGAATCTGAGAGAAAATAATTTGGTAGTTATTCAAATTTTCATGAAAGAATTTATAAAATAAACCAAATGAACCTTTCCGTATCAAAACGGCCAGTGAATAAAGAATTCCATTCTTCCGATATACAGTCGACATTGAGTGAATAAATAATAAAACTTTTTTCTGAGATTGCTCACGACTCACGACTTTTATCCGTAATGACCAACATGAAAGACATACCTATGGGCGACGTCGTTAACGACTTAAAAAAGGAAAGGCTAACAGAAATTTTCTTTCGCATTGGAGAACACAATGGATCTAATCAGGCCTAGTTGCACTGAGTACAAGCTCACTTTTTTTATTTTCCACTTTAAATCTGAGAAAGAGGAGATCAGCACGTTGAAAAATATCTTGAAGGAGGTACATTTGTAAAATTAAAATCTGTCTTTTTTTCTGCACATGCATGCGAGTAGATATGATCGTTGATGTTTTTTTTTCTCATACGGGGTATTATGAATTCATGGGGAAACATAACTAAGTTAAATATATCCAATTGATGGAGTGGTAGACAGTGGTAAAAAATAAATTTACCTTGATTTATATTAACTAAAAGTCTTAAAAAAATTACCAAGACAAACATATTTTTTCCAATATTTGTTAAAAATATGATAATTTCAATGTGAGAAATTAATTAAATTTAAGCATTTCCCCTCTTGATAAGACATAGTCGGTGCCCCAATCAACTGCTAGTGACATCACTATATAGTAAAGTTCGATACACTCCGATCTACCACATTCAATTTACTATGCTTTGGCTATAAGTTAAATTATGGTGGCAGGCTTCTTTGATGCCAATGATACCTGAACTATTGAATTTAGAAATGTAATTATACTTTTTGCTTGATGGGGTGTTCTTTGATCTATCTACATAAAGTTATGATGTTTGGGTTGCTTTGGTTAAGTTTTCATCACATTACTTTTATAATATATATTATGAACCTAGAAAATTAATAATAACAATTTTTAATTACATCATAGTGATTTTTACAAATATAAATTAGAGTTGTAGTCGATAAGGATCCTGGAATTGTGTAAATTGTGTAAATAGTTTTTAGGATATTTTTAAGTATAAGTAAACTGATGCACTTTACATCATATAAGTTTTAAAAGATAATTTACAATACAAAACATATGAAAACTAAGGAATACCATTAACTATTAACAATCTTAGTATGTACTGACGACATTGTACCGCCATATTGATAATTGGTAATAAGCGTTTTAGCGGGAAGTTTTTCGATCAAAGAAAGCTATGAATGATAAAAAAGATCTAGGTAAAATTTATAGCTCTATTTTGTAAATTCTAATAAATTTAATTGATTACGGCTATATATTTGAGATGTGGCAACCAAAGAAAAAATTATTTTTTTCTTATTGGAACAAAGTTGATTTTATCCTTATTTTCATTATATTCATGATGAAGGTGATCTATTGATCAATATAAATAAGCAAATTTTCAGTGTCAATGTCATATTTTGATAAAGACTTAAGAAAAGTCGAAACATCATAAGAGACCTAAAATCAAGAACATTCAGATGCATTAATATATGAAAAGGTCTAAGAAATAAGAAAAACCACATATTTTGATATTAAGAGATCTTTACAAAAGCGGATCATAAAGTGTAATGAAGTACATGGTGGACATTTTGAGCATTTGCTTTGAAGTTTTTTATTTTTGCTAACAAATTTGTTATTGTTACATATTTAAGGAAAAATAAAATTTAGACTTTTTAGAAGCAAATAACTCGATAACCGAATGAGTTACATGAATCAAAGAGTAACTTTTTTTGTAGAATTTAAGGCTTTTCAATATTTTTTCATTATTTGAGTTGTAAGTTCAGCCCAAAAAAGTTTACTTTGATTTAATTAACACAAACAAGTGTAACTAGTGCCCTCTATTAGCAATGTTAAATTAGAGTGCAAATTTTCAAAGAGAAATTGTGAAAACATAAAAAATTATTGCGAAAATCAAAATTTAAATTTAAACACCCCGTATCTCAGAAACTAGCAATATTTACATGTATGCTAAGCAGAATCATCATATTTTAAGGTCTAGAATCTACAGTTCAGATATTGGACATTCTTAATGAATCACCCTGTATATATATATATTATATATATATATATATATATATATATATATATATATATATATATATATATATATATATATATATATATATGTACGAAGAATTGTGTATAGTGTTCAAATGAATTAAGGGAGTAAAAGACATTGTTTGTAAATTCACACCAACGAGAGAAAGAGAGTAAATAAATAGAAAAATATCACATTAATTCGAAATGGTCCAGAACAAAGCAAAAGTTACTGCAATTGTCGTATTGAGAATAATCATTTTTTGCATCAGGATTCTTAATTGTGTGTTCAAAAACTACTTATAAAAATACTTAATGAAAGTAGCCCTTTACTATATACATGACACTATTGTAGAAGCAGAGCTAAATTTGAACTGGATTAATACATTGTTCTTATTCATCTATTGGATGAACCTCAGTATAATATTCACATTTACACCATCTCCTACAAAATACAAACCTCCTTATCGTTAATCTAACAGCCATTATTAGGATGTGTATTATTCTAGCACCATTTCGCGATCTAAGCGGGAATTTAATTGAATTAGTGATAAGCAGATCCCATCCTAATTTATGTACAAACAGTTAATTTGCAGCCATCAAGTGTGATTCTAAAATGAACATGAGTTTATTAACTTAATAAGCTATGAGGTAGATGCAAATGTGAATAAAATTCCTCTTTAATTACTCAGTGGAGGCTTTCATATCAGCTCTTCTGATGACATGGCGTTCATCACATATTTTAAATAGAATGATAGCGAATATTTAATAAAACCAAAATATATGAAAGGCGGATATTTCTCAAATAAATTGATATTCACTTTCAAAAATATAACTCAAATAGTTTTATTTCACTAATAAAGCGTTAGTAACTGGTTCGATTGAAAATATGAAATTTGAAGTCGGATAATTTGGTGAGTCTCTTTTGTATCGTTAATTCAAAAACTCTGAGATATTTCTGAATATGTATGTTGGAAGCTTCTAATGTAGAATAATATGTGAATTCCTCACATCCCAATCCAAATATCTAATATTTAAAACAATCTATTCATGCTTCAATGGATTAATAGAAATGATTGGGATCATATCAGGTCAATTGTGACCTAGTACTAATGTAAGCTGACATACTGGACCGAGTTTCCTAATAGCACTAGCCTCTGTCAACACTCAGGTTCTGCATAGAACATACTATTTATATTTAAAAAGGTTGAGAAGTTAATTCTTACTGTTCAAATAACCTCATAAACGTAGAAACAAAAATAGTAATATCCTCAGGTAACTGAGATATAACAGAGATAATAAAATGAATGAAGGAATAAGTGAGACGAAACGTCATGTGAAATGTCTACAATTAGAATAACAGAGATTATATGGAATAAAATTCATAAACAATGAAAAGATAACTGGAATTTGACATATTACTAAAAAATTGATGGGCCATTCATCTTTTATATGGAAACCGTGATAATCGTTTGAATAAAAATTTCTTGAGCACGAAATTGGAATGACGGTTGAGAACATGATACCCTGATAATATATATGAAAACGAAGTTTGAGGAGTCTGTATTATTTATCAAGTAGCAATTTTATGTAAATTTAGTTTCATATGCCAAACATCTATGATTACAGGAAATGGAAGAAGAAGCCATACTATTCTCTACAATTCAATTTTATTTTATCATTCTCTTTTCATTCTCCTGTCATTTATCAATAAAAAAAATAATTTATGGAGCAACGTTATTCACTTATCCATAAAAATCATTTGTTTTTACTAGCAGCAACATTCAGAGTCATGATATAACAAAAAACATGCAAATTGCCATTAGTTCATATCTTTTACGAATAAAAACATACTGTTTATGAGAAAACAAAAAAAATTAATTAATCATTTCATTGTTAACTATGTTTGATTGATGAAATTATCTGATTTCATCACTACAGATTTTCGTTTTTGAATAAATATGACATTACTTATAAAATAATTACCGTCAAGAAGTTAAAAACTAGGTAGTCCGCCAAATTTTGTATCTAAGGAAACCACTTATTTGTCGTTTGCAGCTGCTACTTTGGGCTTTCATTCCTGGTAGCCGATAAAAATATAAGAACATACTTGTGGAAACTATTTGTATTAACTTAAAAAATGATATATCATACGATGTTTGGACTGACAGAGCTGGGAGTTATTATATTCTGAAAGCGTTTTATGAAGATAAATGGAGAGGGTCTTATGCAAAAGTCATAATTCAGGGTATTGATGGTTTAATTACATGAGCTTCTTCCATTCCTATGTTATAAAATAGGTAAAAATAATCTCTAAAATGGAGTGCTACATTTCCTACAACAAACATCGGATCATATTTCATTCCAATTACTGTTCATATGGCTATTCGAAAATTATTAAAAAAATTATATCAATTTTCAATGTGATCAGTCAAGTTTTTGAAACTTTACTGTAAATCATAAAAACGAATACCATTCATCGGCTGATGAAGTGAAGACCCAATAACATACGAAGTCTTCTAGCTTAAATAAACATATTTATGCACACTGAAATATCCAATATTTATATTTGAATTCAAAAAGTTCTGTTATAATGATCTTTTATTTTCAAAGTATCAAATAAAGCCCTCTCTCTCCCTTTGTCAGAGTTTAATTATGAACTACGTTGTTTTTCATTTTATACAAGAAATGGAGATTGCTTTAATGATAGGCTGTCATTCCTTTAAGAAATTTATTACCGTAACTTGTATTGGAAAAAAGATTATACTGCCAAACTGACATGATCGATACATTTTTCTCAATAGTATTCTGAACTGTTTTGTGAGAAACTAGCTCTCAAATTATCAATTTGGTTATAAATAGGCAGATGTCAGTCAACAAAAGGTCTGAGATTTACCTATATATATATATATATATATATATATATATATATATATATATATATATATATATATATATATATATATATATATATATATATATATAATGTTATAATGTTCTAAATATAAATGCATTCAAATGTTCTGGATTTTAGATCTTTTATCTTTTAAAATTAGTTTCTTTTAATAATTTTTGAAAGATTGATAAAAAATGACACTGACAATTTGTGTATTTATATCAATCAATAGATTGATTACCTACGTCATGAATATCAAAATAAAAATTTGTTCTCAAAATAAGAAAAATCAATTTTTTCTTAATCCTTAAATCTCTAATATGTAACAGTACTTAATCAATTAAATTATTTGGAGTTTTATTAGAATTTACAAAACAGCTATAAATTTTACTGAAATTATTTGGGTCTTTTTTATTATTTATAGCTTTTTCGTTCTTATGAATGTGGACCATTTTTAAAAAGTCTCTTTTTCTTGTATTAGATTCCGTTCCAAGAATTTTTTAATCTCATATTTATAGTATAGTATAGTATTTGTTTTGGTATAAAAGTTGTTCTGATACTGTCATACCAGATGAAGTGAAAGAAGTTTTATCTTTAGGTCCCATTTTTGTACAAAATATTTCTAGTGACGAAGAATTAACTGTGACATATATCCTATGTAATCATCTGAATAACGAAATTCAAAATAAAATAAGATCTGATACTTCTAATATTATAACTAATTTTAAAAATAAATTGAAAAACTAACAACAACAGAGCAATACCAAACTCGAAAATATAACTAAAACTAACCAAATAATTTATCAATCAAAACAGAAATCTCAAAATTTTGATAGTAGATAAATTACTAAAACTGTTATTATGAAAACAGAAGATTATAATAATAAAATGATGAAATTATTAAACTATAAGACAACTTATAAAAAAATTAAACTGGACCCTCCGAATTCTTATCAAAAACAAAATAATGATCTAATTCGATCTTGGAAAGAACAACTTTTTATTTCGCCATCAGATGCAAAAAAATTGAAAATTCACAATGCCTTACCCCCTGAAATTTATGGCTTACCAAAGCTGCACAAGCCTGACATTTCTCTTCGACCGATTATTTCGAGTATTCAAACTCCTCCTAACCCATTATCCAATTATTTGAAAAATATTTTGAAAAAAAATCTATTCCAAAACAAATCCTGAAAGTAGTCGAAACATCAAATTCCTATGCGTCTTCTGTTTTTTATCTGTTTTCTATCTGCCAAAAATTATAAAAAAACTAATTTTCTAAAATCGAGATGATTTAAAACCATAAACATATATAAAAGGGCTAAGAAAGTGATATATATTATTTTATTTCATTGTCTTGAGCTTTCGCTTCTGACTAGAAGCAGTATCAAAAGAATTTGAAATAATTGAAAAATGTGATATAAATTAAATAAAATATAAAATAAAATTTTGTTTTTAAATGTGACACAAGTGAGTAGAGTAGTATTAGATATACAAGGTACCTACCTTGGATACTTAATGATACATACATCCACATTCACAAACAGATACAAACCAAGAAGAAGAAAATAATAAATATAGCTTTACCTTACATAAATCAATTATCTGAAAAACTAAAAAATAGTCTATCTGAACACAATATCAATGTATGTCATAAATCAGAAAATACACCATCCCTGTTATACAAATTTAAAAAGCAAAAGTAAAAATACAAAAAATCGCATGTTATTCATTCTATACTTGGTTCAAATTGTCCTAAAAATTTTATAGGAATGACTATGCTATATCTAGAAAACGGGATAAATGGTCACAAATATACTAAAAAAGCATCAACCGCATTACGTAAACGAACAAAATGAAAAACATGAATTTGATTTCAAAAACACTAAAATATTAACTCAAGATAAACATTATCAAAAATTAACATTCTAAGAAATGATCATTATAAAACATGAAAAATCATCAGTTAACGATAAACAAGATATCAAAAACTTATATATCGTCAAGTATCTAAGGTGGGTAGACTGATATCTAAAGTCACTTTTTCCTGTCAATTTATGTAACATAACTTAATGACAATTTAAAACAATTTAAAACAATTGTTTTAGTGATAATTGTTAATACACTTCAAACTACATTTTTAAATTATTTAAAATACAATTATTCTGATATGCTCCTAGTGAGAAGCGAAATGTTAAGAGAAGAAAAATAAAATTTACATAAAAATCAACCTACGAGCTCAATAAGTTTTAATAATGAAAAAAATATAGCTAAGGTTGGTTTGAAGAAAATATCGAAGGCATTAGAACATTTATTTTTCACTAATATTTTTTCAATATTTATAAAAAACAATAATTTCAATAATTCCAGGATCCACTTCAACCCAACAAAATTGTATTTTTTTGTTATTTTCGTTTCCTCTTATATTGGTCTGTTTTTTTATACACTTTAATAAAAACTGAATAAGTAATGGGGATTGTTCTCGAAGGAGACCCTTTTTACTCAAGTTGCGAGTAACTCGGATATAATCTGAATATTTCCTTTGATGTGGGTTCTGTTTACCCTTTGCGTATTTAAACGGAAGGTAATTTTTCCAGTTTGGATTTCATGTAGGAATTGCGAGAAAAAGTGTTTTCAAGGATCCTGAATTTATTCCGACACATTTAACAGATTCCAAAATTGTGGATCTTGATAATTTAAAATAATGGCGAATGGTTCAGAAACTTCACCAAAATATCTGCTTAATAGAAGAATTTCAATAAATGGAGGGTGTACAGCGTATTCCTTGTATTACTTCAAAGTGCTACGATAGGAAATCGATGAGATTTTATGATGAATCAGCCAAATAATAATGGGAAACTGCTTATAAAGAGTCCGGATTAATGTGATTACTGTTGAACCACAAAAAAAAAACACTGAAGCGGGCAGTGATTTCAAGACATGTTTGGGTGATTCGAAATCTTGTGCAAAATGAGATCTCACCATATTATTTCTATTTCACTTATTAGGAAAAATTCTTTCAAAAACAAAAAAATCATCAAATAATTTTTTAGTACTATCAATGGGCGATTTATTGTAGTAAATGTTGAAATGTCTTCCTTTCTCTACTTGGAAAGCTACAAACATTGAAAAAACTTGATATCAATAAGTATCTTAGATTCTGAACGAATTTTGATTAGGTTTGACAGTTGAACCCGAGTAGTTAGAATACCAAATTTTATACATGATGTTTAAAACTGATAACGTAACATCAGTTCATGAGTAATATTGAGTAAAGGCCCTGGTAAAATAGCGTAAAGTCATGTAAAAATCAGCTCTCGACGTCAAATTTTCTTTATAAGTGTATATATAGTTAATTATTAGAAGAACTGCGAACAATAGTGTGAATCAATAATCTCCAAAATACATCTCAAAGTAAGCAAATTTCAAATCATCATAGCAACGTATTAAAGATTTAAATAGTAAGAATCAAATTCGATTTTTCAATTCAAGGCACAATACAGGTCGCTTAAAAATAAATCAACTTTCAGTGAACAGTACCGTGGTATGGTAAGAAAAATCAAAGAAGATGGATGACTCAAGCTTCAAAGAATACAATTTTATGTACACCGACGCATCCAAAGCACCTAATGGCTTGGCGCAGAAGTAGTACTGACAGACTACAGACTTCATGAGCTCCATCCATACTATTCAACAGCTTTTTCCCAAACATCTACTAGATCTTCTCATTAAAAATTTACTACACCTTATACACCAATTCAAGATAAATGTATCAATTATTTGGGTCTCATAATACACCGGCATCCCACGAAATCAAAAAGCAGACCAATGTGCTAAAAAAACAGGAGATTACAACAAAGTAGAAATTGTACGCGAAGTGATAGTCACAGACTATAAAGGGATAATCGGAACAAAAATTCAGTGCAAGTGACAAAGTGAGTGGAACAGATCGCCGTCGATATTAAAATCTATAAAACCATTCGTTTTAAAAATCGTACGGATCAAATAAAAATCAATCACTTAAGTCTAGGGCACACTAAAGTGGCACACTCATATTTATTTAACCGAGAAAATCCACCAATATGTGTATATTGTAATGAGAACCTAAACGTGAAACATTCATTGATGAACTGTGAAAAGTACAAAAACTTTTCAAACAATATGTACTCTCTACTTAACAATAATTGTGATACCGCAAACTTAAATAAGTATCTAAAACATTCAATTTTATCACAAACTGTGAACTGATATGTCGCTTATAACCTCTGTAGTTGATGTGACAATGAATATATATAAGAAAATTATGAGAAGTCTACTTAAAAACACTTCTTTGAAAAGTCAGATTGCTTCTAGAGAAAAAATGTATATGAAATGAAGCACATAGGTAACGTTCTCAAAAAGTATGTAATGGCAGGTGTCATCAACAACAAAATATTGGGTCTACAATACTTGACTTTTCAAGATTTGATTTAGTAGGTACATGTTCTAGTTGTTATGTTTTCCAGGTAGATTTAGATTTCCCCAACAACAAGATGGTACTCTTTCACATTTTGGTATTATTGTGAGAGAATATCTTGATGAAATATTTATAGGACATTGAATTGGAGGACATAATACAATTAAATGGTCGCCAAAAGCCCCAGACTCAAGACATAATATTAGTTTTTTAGGAATATTTGAAAGACTAGATATATTAAAGTAGAACGGCTGATATTGCGTCCCATAAATAGAATTAGATTGTAATAACATATACCAGCTGAGATTATTCGTAATTCAAAAGACGGTTTCTACCATCAAAAGGGAGCTTACCAATTCATAGCAAATTTCTCTTAAGCTTCTCATTAACACATAACATACATTTATATTCGAAAAAAAATTGGATAGGATTGAAGTTAAGTAGTTTAAAAAATTATTTTATTTGCAACAAATATGTCTCATGTAAAATCAATTGACGTATATTAAAGTTATTAATTGAAAAGAAATAATTTCATTCCAGATAGCTTTCCATATCGAGTTACTGAATATGCATAATATTAGATAGATAACTCTGTATTTGTCTAAAATCAGCGAAATTGGTCTATGAATCGTGCAGTTTTGAAGGTTTGTAATGAAGAAGCGTACTTGTTATATAATTATATGTATCGGTCAACCTCTTCGTATTTTTTTCTTGAGTTCACAGTTGGGTGAGAAAATTATCAAACTTACGTACTTATTAGTTCATTAATATCCAAAAAGAGAGATAAAAATCAGTATATGGAAGATTTTAGGGAAAAATGTTCGGAAATATCAGCTCGTATGAGCTCGTACTCGTAAGTTAGAGAAGTGGAACTACCACATAAAATTAGTGTAGTAGATATTTTAAATGGTGTATCTGTATAACACAGCTCCGCAACCAGTTTCCATCACATTAAGTAAACTGATTAGATTGTCCTTGCTGGAGAGTCGGTAATGTGATTTCCCGATCAAATTTCAGCTTAATCGACATACGCGGTGAACACCGCAGTTGCTGTTATTTCAACATAACACTACGAATCCAATGTTTTAATTTACCAAATAGACAAAATATTTGAGTTGAATGTTAGTTGAAGAAAATGAAAGTAACTTCCGATATTATTTCAACATTCATCAAATATTTATTCTATGTATGTCAAACAAATATTCGGAAAAATTTAAAATCATTCAAAATTAATGTACAAAAACATTTCATAGATAAAAATCGACATATTTAAGTAGAAGGAATAGACTATAATGACAAATTGGTTGCCAAATGACAATATTTGATTGGTTCAACAAAATTTGTTGATGAGAATCAAGTTGTGAAGGATTTTTAGTAAATTGAAAAAAATTGGAAGGAAAAAGACGCGCAATTCTGAAAAATTCAGAAAAATATTTTGATATTAACTAGAATAAGAATAATAGTTTTCAATACATGAGTAGAATTAATAAAATGGTTAGGGAAAAAATTGTAGAAGTGAATTGAAAACAGAGAGGTATGTGGTAAAAAGAACAGTGAAAAAGCGTTTCATCAAAAATGAATCAATGAAAAACTTACTCCGATTCCTTCATACTCAGAAATTATTTTCGATTCAATTTATATTATGTAAATATGATATTTATGTATATGTAGAATTGCAAGAGTTTATATGTATTAATAGCTTCAGTAACTCATTCTATGACATTTTTATTTTTATGAATACTCAATTAGCAATGCATTTTGAAAGTCTAGTTGACGTAAACCTTGTAAGAAAAATTTTTTTGTTAGAGTATAAAGCTTTTCTCGCTGCGTTCACCGGTAAGCAAAATTTTTGACCCATTCAATAATACTGAGCTTCTCTAAACTTGATGCTCCATATACTTTGATGCGAGAATCTGATTAGATACACGGGTACGGTAAGGAAAAACAGGAGTCCTCTCATACCTTCCAAAAACCTGAAAAAATGCAGAGACTTTTATTTAGCTCCAAAATGAGCAAATCATTCTATGTAGTTCGTTGGAATGATAAAAGTATAATCACTGCAATTTCTAACTATCACGGAATATTACCTTTAACAAAGTGGATAGAATGATGATGGTCTAGAATTCCCACGAGTTGATAGATTCGAAAAAATGTGCAGTCATTGCGAATGTCCCTTAAAGGAAAGAAGTGGTGGTTCCAGTTGTTTCTTTTCAGCTTGGATGCAGCATGTCAAAATGCATGGCTGTTGAGAAAGACAGTATCGGCAGAACAACTGATATACTGCGAATTCCGTAGAATGATTGTCCAACAATATCTGTACAAATATGGGGCAGCTCCTCAAATATTCAGGTATTGAATGTGCGAAAAACAAGCAAAACGAAATCGGATTCGACAAATGAAACTACGCAACTACCAGTGGTTTGCTCACAGAGACGTTGCAGAGAGTGCAAACAACGCACAAGAAAAATGTGCACTAACCACTTCATTTCATTGTTGGTACAAATTCCACAAATAGCATCAATTTTCTAATTCATAAATGCTTTTATTTTTTTTTAATGAATATATACATAGCTTGTGATTTGTTTTTCAATAAAGCTTATTGTTTGATGTTTTGTACTCCACAAAATTTTTTTGTGCTATTTATACTAAAAACAAGCAGAAATAAAAAGAAAACCAAAAAACTTTGATTGGAGGGATATACATTCATTTATTCTTCGATAACTAATAATTCACAAGCTTCTTTCAGTTAATATATATATTTCTGAAGTACTTCAATGACCTATTGTTGGAACCTTCTTATTTATATATGTTACCGGTTATACCCGATTTCAGGACAAACTAGTTTTGCCTAGGCAATAATACTCTGCAATTCTAAATGCCACCAAAGCACACCACGTTAAAATAATTGATAATTTTAAAAATTGAGATATGATTATTGCTTTTATTTAAAAAACACTTATTATTTGTTATAGTATGATTGTTTGTATTACAAATTATCCATATCTTTTAACGACGAATCATTATTGTTTTAATAAAAATGATTATTTTTTACAATTACGGATTATTTTATTCAGATTATCTATTTATCTCGATTTACTATAATGTTTAGATTATGCAACACTAGTTTTTTCTAGAGAGTGCGTATTCATATCAGGATCAACTAGTTTGGCCTAGGCTAAACTGCTTTATCCTATCAAGCTTAGGACAAATTAGTTTAGAACCATCAAATTCAAAATTTCATATTTATTTGTTTCTCTAACAACTTTTATTAGAAAACGAATTTCACACTAATGATTTTTCGAATTCAATATGAGGAGTATCAATTATGAATATTCAGACCGACCCTGAATTTGGAAGCCATGCATGTAGCTACAATTTCTTTTGTCTAAAAGTATAAAATCGAATGAACTTTTAAATTGAAAATTTCAAAAAGTACAAAAACCTAGTACTAAGTGATTTGTTCATATCAAGTGCAAACAGTGAGTAATTAAAATTACTCGTTACTATTAAGTTTTCATTTTTAAACCTCTATTTCAAGTGAAAATTATTTCAGACAAAGCCGTTGCCTCTCTAATAGCGTATTAGTTAATCGATGCCGGTTTTCTATCCAAAGTAAAATATCTTTTGAAACGTCAATGTCAATGTCAATGTCAAACCAAAACATACACATACCAACCTAAAGGCGCTCACCAAAAAAGACTGCTTCGATTAATGGAAAAAACGTATGGAAAGGTGTGTGACAAGGGGAGGGGAGTATATTGAAGGGGGGCATTCGAATGTAGAATAATTTTTATAATAAAACCCTTTTTTGTAATTAGTCTCGTTATTTAATAGCCAGACCTCGTAAGAAGTAAAAATTAATTGAAGTAACACTTTAAATGAATGAATTTGTGTTACAGCTAAAATAAAGTTATCATTAAATTCTGTCTAAACAAGTAACTTCTCGAAATTACTTATTCGAGACGTCTTGTTAGTTGTGGATTCCCTTTCACCGCATTTTTCTATAAAGTAGAAATAAAGTTGTATCATCGAGTTAACTGAGAAGTTGTTGTTTTGGTACTTTCTGAAATGTAATTATTTCAATTTATAATTTAAAACCCTATGAACATTGCCTATATACTTGTTACTACAGTTAAAACTATAATTCAAAAAACTCATTCCATGATAAAGAAAATGGAACATAGTATCGAAAATTATTTCCTGGTCACCTTAATAACAGGAAGATTTTTCAAATACAAAAGGTTTAGTACTATGTTTCACTCTGTGCATTGGTACTATTTTCCAAAATACTCCTTTTTTATTTTCTAATTAGTCGTTTATCATATGTATCTAGGACTCTAACAGTTTGATGAAAATATTGTATGATTCAATTCTAACTTCTATTTGGAAAAAATAAATCGTTATAAGCTTCCAAGAATAAAAATTAGATACTTTTTTATATTGAGTGTTCAAAATGATAGCAAAACCGGTGTAAATTTTTTTGTATTGTTATTCACAATGTGTGAAAGCAATAAATCGTTATTAAGAAACAAATATTTGAGATTAAAGCAAAGTGTGATACATTTTTGAGTTCTACCTCTCAAACCTTTTCCAAGGAAGTATCACACGACCCTTTGCTATTTAAAAAATTTGAGAAAGTGACTATCCAGGGTAGGGTGTGAGAGGGGTCACAATTTTGTATGTATAGAACAAAAAAAATAATCTATTTATATAATAACGAAGATTCCTATAAGGGGTAAGAATTAATATCCGCACCATACATCTACACCATTCAAGAACGGCCGAACCGATTCGGATTAAGACTTGTGGGGAGTTAATTTAGAACCAGGATAAGGATACTTTTTATTCCGTTTCCGTGGGACGTGACAACGCGGTATAACAAAACGTAACAAACAGAAAAACGAAAAATTTATCAGTCAAAACATTATTCTAGCACTCTAGCCATTCATTTGTTGGTATAACAAAACGCAACCCACACGGAATAACAAAACATAACTCACAACTCTTTGACTAGTTTCTTGTGGTGAGTCAATCCACGTTCCATTCATTTCCCTTTTTTTTTAAACTGAAGTTCATTTGTTACTTGATTCGGATCCGGATTCCTAGTGGCTTCCATTCTGTTATTATTTTAACTTCACTATTATTTTTCATATTAATAGCCTGTCACCTTGTCCGATTCCACGATCTATATCGAATTCTTTGGTCCCTCGTAATTACATCATCTTTCTGATGAGGTTTTCGATACCTGATATTTGGTAATAATATTTTGGATACCAAAATACTGGAAGAGTGTGGCCAGAGGGACTGGCCTATTATTTAGAAGTGGTAATAAATATTTACTAACGCGAATTTAATGATTTTGTGAATATCTTCTTTATGTATTTGTAAGTCCTGTGTGGTTTAAGGTTAGTGATTGCATTTTGGCAACAAACACGTCTAACATCAAATCAATGCACGTGTTTCACCGTTTTGTTTTAATGTTACTGGTTGAGAAGTAAAAGTTTTATTCTGGAACTCTCTAATGAATAAATAATAATTTGATCCAGGAGAAGGAAGGTATAACAATTAAGTGAAAATGGGGCATCACACGAGAGCGGGATTTTCCTCGCCTCGTCTCGCTATTGTCTCGTTTTTCTGAGACGATGGAAACGTTTTGGGAAATACTATGAGAGATGCCGAAACCATATACAGTATAACTGAATGTCCCATTCTCAATCTTGCTATTTTTATGTTTGTTTAAGTTTGTATTCGAAAAATTAGGAAATATCTAGAAAACAATATATTTCGTAAAATATCTCATTTCTTCATTTTTACTTCAACTTGTGAATGCTTGATAGTAATATATTTATTATCATGAATATTTATCTACACAGATTTTTGTACTTTAAGTTTAAATGATTTAAAGCTTTAAACTAAACTAGACACTAATGAACGTGAATAGGGTTTTGGCTCGCAATTTTCTACTTGTAAATTGCTCTTATTCACTACAGATAGACAGTGAAATTACCTTCTATCCACTCATCCCTTTTTATCAGTTAATACAATAAAATATGAAGAGTATAATATTTATAATTATCATTCAAAATCAGGAGAGCATAGACGGAACAACTGTAATGAGAACAGATAGAGACTTATATATATATACTAATAATGAGACTTAATTGACGAAAACGGGACGAAATTTTCGCTACTCTCGTTTAGTTTGAAAAATACTTGCTACTAGATTTATTGAAGAATTTTGAATCTATATTAAAAATTATAATCTTGATTCTTAAGACGAAGAAAGATTAAATGCAATTTTAGAACACAGTGTCATTGATCAAATAATAAATAATTCAAATAAAACTATTCAAGATATTCAAAATAACGAATTATTACGAAAATCGAAATTAATAGACAATGAAATATATGCATGACCTTAATGTGCAATATGAGAATCTTATTTTGTCTCAAAGATATGTTGAATAGAATTTTAATTATTTATGAAAACTGTAGAGAATTCTTGGATGTGCTGCAAACTAAGGATATTACATCCGAGTCTAATGAAATCAGAAGGATTTTTTACAGAGTTGTAAAAAATATCTTCGTATTATAAATTACAAGTACCGTTGGAATTAGAATATGAGAATATTTGATTCAATTTTAGATATAACAGGTAGAGTTACAAAAAAATGGAATAGATAATTTTTAATGAGTTCCCTTTAATATTGAGTTGGGATTATTTTATGCACTACCTATACCCACTAAGGTACAATCAGAATTCGTAATCAAAATACTAAATTAAGAGTATTTGCTGAGATTTTATACACAGATAAAACCTCTAATCGACATCTGTACTAGAAGCGAGACTTTTCAATGTGTTTCTAACCTTCAAGACAGTTATTTGAAGAACAAATACTTTCAATGGAAATTTCAACGAATTGCGAATACACTGAAATCAACATTTTTGAAAATCGTTAAAAAATATACCAGAATTAAACCAATACCTTGGAGTATTTCCAGCAGAAAAAATGCTAAAAAAGGTTCGGAAGATAAAGGCATCAAAATTCTGAAAGGAATTTTCTTAATCAAGAATTCGCCTTGTGAAATTATTTTCTAAATCCAAGAATTATTATTTCAAATGAAATCTTTCAGTAAACTACTGGTACTTAATAAATAAATAATAAACAAAATTAATATCCAGCCTTTAGGAATAAATTTGAAAAAACTACATTTAAATTACGTATCTTCGAAGGATTGACACCAACAGCTGAAGAAAAATTAAATCTCCATGTTCCCAGCATTTGGACTGTATTTCTGTATTCTTGCACAGTACTGATTATTATTTGGATATTTTGGGAGAAAATACAGAAGAAGAAGAAACCTAAAGAAACTCCAGTGGATCTATAACAAAATAAGATTCAACTTCCAGGAGGAGACTCGATCTAAGGGGGGAGAGGTGTTACCTATATAGGTAATATTTATAAATATAAATATATAGAGAGAGACCAAAGTGGACTAACTTTAATATATTTTCCGAGCATTTGAATACTTATGAATCATTTGGGACTGAAATTATGGTCAAATACAATATAAGAAATATGTATAAATGTATAAGAATAATAAAATTTCACTTGCAATAATTAATTAAGATTTTCGGTGGTTTTGTGTATTAAAGCTTGATAAATTTTATTATTGCTATACATTTATACATATTCCTTATATTGTAATTGACCATAATTTCAGTCCCAGACGATGAATATGTAAGTATCTATTTGAAAGCTCGGAAAATATATTAAAGTTAGTTAAAGTTAGATTAGTCCACGAAACTGGTGTTTCGTTGCCACGTTCCCAATAAGAAACCACTCATAGTATAGTTGGCAAAGACTTCTTTACAATTTATATATAGATAAGCGTTTTTATAGTGGGATTGTGGCAACATTGAACACCAAAGTGTACTAACTCTAGAATTCTGATTCCAAGCTTTCGAATACTAATGAATTCATTGTCTGAGAATTAATTAGTTGAGAATTGCAGTGTAATAAGTTTTGTAATATCTTTTGAAAAAAATCATATTAATCAATATTTTAATTGACGCTTAATAGAAATAATAAGCGAATTGATTCTCTGAATCTCCACCTTTTCTCACCACTGTCTTGATAATGGCTTCAAGGTGGGAGCTGAAACATCTAGATTTTTCAAAAATCCAACGCGGTTCAACTCGTGAACCTAGTTCTTTTGTTAGGTTAGGTTAAAAAACAAATTGTTGAACTTATCAGCTATAATGTATAAAGTTTAATGAGATTACTGAAACTTTATTTAGACTGATAAAAGCCATATTAAAGAGATATTGTATATTAATGAGCCTTTGATACGAGCATGAAATCTAAGAAAATAAGGTGTTTGAAGTTGGATGAAAAGTCATTCCGTTCACAAACACAAGTAAGTCTAATGATTACGTATTTATAACAAAATGGAACATAAAACTGATCATTTTAAGGTATTTAAATGTTATAAGGTGAAGAAAAATGACATTTAAAGAAAACCTTGATAAAGTCAAACATTCTCCATTAACTATTTTTTTTATTTTGGAGAAATTACTTTGAAACGTGTACTTATCTGAAATTAAAAAAGGTACCTCAGAAAAAGTTGAATAAAAAACCTATGGATTTCAGTTGCATAAATAAGGATCCGCCAGAATATGTTTCAGTATTACAATCGTGAAAAATCCAATCTCAAGGCTAATATTTATTGAGGTGATTTATTCACTGTATTATCATGGTAGTTCGTTCCTTAAAAACGGAGTCTATAATTCTCGTGATATTAATCTTACTCTTCTTTCATATGATAGCGGAATACATCAATTCACAACTAAATATGCGAATTGAATTGAGTAACTGATAGAGAGCTATCACCGCAAATGTTGCAAGTTTCATTAAAGATATTTTTCATTCCGCTTTGGATATTCCATATTTCTCTCTAAAGCCAGAGCTTTTCTGTACTCCACTAGTATAAGGGTCCACGGGTCGAGTCTAGCCCACCGTTGTCATTAATTCGACCCATAATTTCTAGAAAGTTACAGCTATGTCGATGTTATCCACTAACGTTGACAATTTGACAACCGAATTAGAGGTCCCGCTAGGGTACAGAGAAACTATAGAAAACCGACGTTCGACGGTATAGAGATTTAAGATGCTCAGATCCATAGAGGGTATTTGTGTACCACATTTAAGAGAATGATGACAATGGAAATTTTAAGAGAGAAGAGTAAATATATATTAGCTTTAATAAACATCACCTATTGTTATATTTTTTCTAATAGTATGATTTTCCTAAATAAAACATAATTTTCTTCATTGGAGAGGCTCACAATTAGACCAATGATAAAAGTTTACTTTGGTGATAGGGATAACGTGTTTAATCACCTTCCTGTATCGGTACAATATGTGTATATTCTCGAACAAGAGTATTCATGAAAAAAATCTCAATGTCAGAGTCATAATGAGTAAAGTACATATTCATAGATATCTTCTTATTATTAACACTTAATAAAAGTACATCTCAAAACGCAATAAAATATTTTGTCGTCTGTGGAAGTGAAATAAGTGAAATTTTTATTCAGAAAAAGTTGAAATGTTATGATTGAAGGGTAAGGGTATCTCTTACACTATATTTACTGAGTTCTGACAACACATTGGGCAGTGAGTACAATGATAGCAATGCCACTGTCGACAACTACATATGTGTCTATCTATCTGTTTTACTCATTCTTAAATATATTTATACTTATATCAATATTATTTATAAGGTCAAAGGTATAGATACAAGGTTTATTATATTATTATGTTGTTAAATTTTAATAGTACGTGTGTTTTTGATTGAGTCAAAATGCACGTTTATTAGCAAAAAGTTAACCTTACTCTTTTTAACAAGCTTCTCGTTTATCAACCATCACTCCATACCTTCATTAACTGATAGAATAGATATATCTGTTCCTTTCAGTTCCTAATTTTATCTAGCTAACAAATTTTACAACAGATATATTGAATGTTATCCAAACTACTGCTTGCCGTTTGTCATTATGGAACATTAAACAATGAATTTCTGTAAGGATTTCTGATGCAGTGGAAATGACATGTTTATATGCAGTAAATAAATTTCAACGAGAAATTAGTGGAAATCTGCATAGCGAGATTCAATAAAATGAATATTCGACGTTCAATATGTTGTATAATAGCTTACGCTTGAAAAGTTTGGGAATAATAAATGTTCAAAATTTCTTTTAGATCATCAGTACAGATGTCTTAACTTTTTCATATTCTAACAAAATTTATTGGTTTTTTATATCGCATAACTAGTAGATTTCTGTATCGCATAACTAGATATCTATCTATCAATGCGTATGATAGAAATGAAATTCGATGAACCAGTGATATGAAACATAATCAAGGGATAGAAAACTAGCGAAAGATGTGAGAAGGTTTGAAGATAAGAGGAAAGGAATTTAAAAAAAGTGGAAACCTGAAGGGTCTCGGCGGGATCAAAAAACAGCTGGAATAGTTACAAGTGGAACTTAAAGCATATGCAAGGAAGGAAAGACACATCAACGTTATAAAAATATAAAAAAAAACACAACGAAAACAAAAGCAGGAAAACACGGAGAAAACTCAAACGTACGAATAAAAAACTGAAATTGAGCAAAAACTAAAGTAGAATAGAGAAGCGAATAAGCCTTGCTGAAACAAAAAATAAAGGCAATTTGGTAAAAAGTATTCCAACGAAAGTGAGCAACTGAATTTGCTTAAAATTATTTAGTGTTTGGATTAATGGTTTTTTTAATGCAGATTCATTATTTCGAGAACTTAATAATCCATGTAAATTTGTTATTATGTGCATAATTATCTCTAAGATTCATGGTACGAAAAAAACTTCATCTAGCGATATTTTTAGCTCAAGTATCTAGAGTTTAAAAATAGAACTTGGTTCTCGAAATATTTCATATTTATGAAATCTATGGAAAGAAGGACAATAGAGTGCTGATTCAAATTTCCTGTTCGAACTCATTTTCATATAACTTTAGTAGTATATTAAGCAAATTTTGGTCACTACGTTTTTTGTAATCGAAATTATTATTCGGTCTCCTAGCGATAACGATGACAATACTCATATCAAAATTCAAATAGGGAAAACTAGATATACTAGGCATAACAGAAGGAAAAATGAAGAGGACTTACAAAATGACAGATATAAAAACTGGGTAACAGTAGAAGTGGGTGACATAATAAATGAAAAAAGAATGGATCTCACAATATGAGAAATGCAAATACACAAAAAAGATATCAAAGAGAAAATATGAATACATAATTAATTTCTCCAATGTTAAGATCTTTTCATCGATATTTTCTAGACAAGTTTTCTTGATTTAATTCAGTCAAAAACTTATATTTTTGAAAAAAATATAACATGAATATGAATACACGACTTGCGGAATAATACTAAATTGAAATACGAGTAATTAGTAACACTCGGAATATATAAAAGCTGTATAGTTCTCTTTGATTATTGATATCCAATATGATTCTTAATTTACTGCAGTAGTATTTCCTGTATTGATCACTGTATTATATTCCAACATTTTTTCACTAGAAAAAGAAGGAGCAAGTGAAGTTATAACTTTTTTTCCATTTAAATGGAATGGAAGTATCTCCTTATACAGATCAATATTCTGGGTTGAGGCAATTACTATTATTGCTAGAGTTATGAGGTATTGCATGCTACAAATTAAATTATATTAGACTGCGTTAAAGATTCATATACCCAACAATTAATTCTTTCATTGCACTATTTAAATTCAAATCAGGACTCACTTCTTAACTATAACCTGAAGTCTGAACAAGAAGTTTGAAAAATCGCATTGAAACTTCACTTACCACGTAAACTGCTCCCAAGGGCATTACCAAACACGCCACCATTAAGTCAGCGACGGCCAAGGAAACTATTAGATAATTTGCAACATTCTGCAAATTCCTTTCCAGAAGAATTGCTGCAATCACGAACACGTTGCCTGAAATAAAAATAATCTTTTTTGATAAAATTTCTTCTGTAAAACTGTTCATTGAAATTCAAATATGATTAACCCCCTCAAAGATTCATAATCTCGTGACCTGAATGTTACAGTATCAAATTGTCCAATTTTTCTTATTGTGTCATGTTGGTGATATTGGTAATTTGACTGCAGGTGTGAAAGAATTAATCAGACAGATTAAATTATAATGTGAGTTTACTTTACTAAAATGTTATTTAATGAATGAGGTGATGAAATATTTTTCGCGTATATGTAAGTAGATTAATCGTGATCCTGTTAAAAATTACTTTTTTTTTATTTTTGTTCCTCTGCAAAAATGACATTTCAACTCAACTCTGGCAGTTATCGAAGCAAACTAATACTGATCTGTACCCATACTATAGTTGCTGATTATATGAGCCACATAATTTATTGTATTTGGGAGATGCTAACATTTCTTTTGATGAAGCATCACTTGAGCAGTTTCTTTGGAAAACTCTTTATAAATGTTTCCTTAGGACAATGATATACTCCATCTACATCAGGCATGTTTTTTGACGTCCGGAATACCTTCGATGTGCTTCAGAATCATCTGGTGTCTGATTAGACTTTTCCTGACTATCTTTAGAGAATAATCAAGAATTTAAGAGAAGCTGTAGGAGAATATTAGTGCAGTGGAAACGGATTGTGTGATTTTCCAACAAAGAAAGTAACCTAAACGAGACAAGTGTAGGGATATAGATATGAGAGGATGTGTGTTAAATATATATAAAAGCGGCAGCACAGGTTTACATTATTCCACCATACATATAACAGAAGGAATTCACGGGGATTGGCAATCAAATGTCTATCTGTTTGGTTCCTTGTCTCTAAATTAATAAGGACAGAAATTCAAAATTACATAGCAATGTGCTATCACATTTTTAAGAAGTCTTTGCCAGTTATATTATTATTATAATTAATACAATTTAAAGATACATCAAATCTTAATTAATTATTGCAAGCAAATTTTATTATTGTTACCCATTTATACATATTGTACTTGACTTTTTGGACCCAGATGATGAATACATAAGTATTCGAAAACTCGGAAAATATATTAAAGTTAGTCTACTTTGGTATTTTATTGTCACGTTCCCGTAATGTATATATATATATATATATATATATATATATATATATATATATATATATATATATATGCATATGTTTTTGATTTTAGGTCTATTCTATTTTAAAAATAGTCTTTTTAATATTTTTTGGAAGAAAGATAAAATTTGATTTTTCTTTATGTCTTCATCAAAATATGATATTGACACTGACAATCTACGTATTTATATTGATCAATAGATCACCTACATCATGAACATCAAAATAAGAATAAAATCAAAATATATCTTTTTTATCATTTACAGGTTTTTCGTTGTTATGAATGGATCATTTCTAAAAATTTTCTTTTTCGTGTATTAGATTCCGTTCCCAGAATTTTCTAATCTTTATAATTGAGTTTATGTTTTTTTGATATTTCATGGTTCGTTAACGCAGTTTTATTTTTTTATCGTATTGATGACTTTTTAGTCTATTTTCTAAATATTGAGAGGTCTGCCCTATGTAGACAGGGTAGTACAAGGCACTTGATATATAATACCACTTTTTTGTTTTTTGTTATTCTAGATCAAGTGAAATATTTAGATAACGTATTATGTCTTTTATGACTTATATTTATCTCATATTTATTGAAATAATTCGATAATTGTTGGGAAAGTCCTTGTACATATGGCAAGGAAAAATGTTTTATGTTTTGATGTTCCATTTATGTTTTGTTTTTTAATTGATTGTAGTGTCTGTGGTGTCTGTTTATCCTTTTTTTGAATATGTTGTTCATCATTTTCACAAATAATTATTTTTTTTCGATGCATTTTTTGCTTTTTGAATAGCTAAGCATCTAAATTCAGGATCTGATAGTTGGATACATCTATCAGCCAAACTTATTATCACTGATCTTTTTTGTAACATAAGATGACACGACTTGAAGTTTAAATATCTTGAGGACCAACTTGGTTTCGCATACCATTCTGTTCTTATGTTATTCTTAATTTTATATAATGTGACATCGAGAAAATTGATTCTATTATTTTATTCAACCTCGATCGTGAATTGAAGTTTTCCATGATAAGAATTGAATTTTTTATTTATGTTTTCAATTTGATTCATTGGTACGGTAGTGATGCAATCATCTACATATCGGAAAAAAAATGGAATATCTATATCAAGTTTGCTAAGGACAGTTTCCTCGAGATCTTCTATTACTAATTGTGCTATAATACTGCTATAATAAAGCTCCCATAGCACAAACTTCAATTTTCATATTCAAAGTACTTTGTAGTTAGTGTGAGTTCTATAACTTTTATAAATTCGTTTCGAGGTATTTCTATATATTTTTTAATTCTGTCTCATTGTTTTTATCAATATTTGTTTCACAATAGTAATAGGAATATTTGTATATAAAGAAACCATATTTAAGGAAATAAATATATATTCCTCTGGGAATATTTATATTTTCAATTTTTCCTTTGAAATCCCATGTGTTTCTGATATAGTATTTGTTTTGGTATGAAATTTTTTTCAAATAATTAGATGAATGGGGTAAAAGGAGTTTGAATACACGAAAAAATCGGTCAAAGAGGAATGTCAGGCTTATGCAGTTTTGGTAAACCATATATTTTAGGGAGTAAGGCATTGTGAATTTTTAATTTTATTGCATCTGATGGCGAAATAAAAAGTTGTTATTCCCGAGATCAAATTAGATCATTATTTTGTATTCCATAAGAATTCCTAGGGTCTGGTATAAGCAAGCTGTATCATCGTTCA
Organism: Diorhabda carinulata; assembly: GCF_026250575.1. Classification (NCBI taxonomy): domain Eukaryota; kingdom Metazoa; phylum Arthropoda; class Insecta; order Coleoptera; family Chrysomelidae; genus Diorhabda; species Diorhabda carinulata. The sequence continues at coordinate 32,477,175 of NC_079460.1, read as the reverse complement.
ATAATTCCATCACTTCATTATTAAAATCTTCTGATTTCATAATAACAGATTTATTAGATTTATCTGCTTTAAAAATTTTGTGATCTCTGTTTTGATTGATGAATTTTTTGGTTTCAATTATATTTTGGGTTTGATATTGCTCTGCTGTTGTTGGTTTTTCAATTTCTTTTTCAAATTAGTAATAATATTACAAGTATCAGACCTTATTAAATTTTGTACCACAAAATTTGAGTTTAATGACCTCGAGTTCAAAAGCATTGTTTTAATCTAGTTCCAAAATATAAAATTGAAGAATTGCATGCCAATAAAGTCACGGAAGACAAAACACCGATGTATTTGAATACTTGGAAAATCCTTTCACAAAAAATGAAAAAGTAATATAAACAAAACACATAGGAAAATAAGTTTCACAGAAGTCACATAGCTTGTACATTCACTTGCTTTGCACGTTCGTATCCAGATGCTAGATTCGTTCAGTAAAACCTTTCTAGACTTGTTTTTCATCATACTAGCTCAGTTATATGTTACAGGAAGTAATTTAAATGCAAAATGTCTCAATTAACATTCCGACAATGAAATAAATTCAATACGTTTATGAAAATAGAAAATCTTGTATGACCATACTCATAACAATTAGTAATAAACATTTAATGAAGACTTTATTGAACAACTAACGTTACTCATATTCTCACATCATTCTGATTAGTTATAGAGATATCATACATAAGAGCTGTGAGGATATTATTTTGCTTATACCAACTTTGTATTCATTTATTTCCGTGAAAAGATCCATCACTAAGTTTTATTAGCATAAACCATCTCGCTTATCATTCTTCACAGAAAAAAAGATATCCTTCGAGAATTTCAGAGTTTGAAGTGTCAAAAGAGGTGTGGTGGATGGCACTTACCGAGTTTTTTCAGAAAACAGAATGCAAGACTTTTCCCATTATTTTAATCCTATCTTGAAGAGGATCATTTTGAATACCTTTTGTTGATGAACGTAAGCTGGCAAGTAGCTTAAATCCATTTTAAGCTAAAGGGTAACGACATAAATTAATGCAAATACAGCGGAAAAGATACGGGAAGCGTGAATTTCGGAGTAATTTAGTTACCATATCTCTTGCTATTTATTTACCGAAACACACATTTCGAAATGAGGTTAGAATAGTATTGAGGTAGGAATATCATTATAATCTTTATGATTGAGATAGTGGTAGGATACATAGTGACTAGGTTTGTTTAAAACAAAGTTATTATAAGTAGTTCCATGAGATGATTGTGAATCCATTTATATTCAATATCCAGTGTTTAATTGTGATATAATCAATGTTCTTTTGTATTTGTTTATGAAATATAACAATTCGTAATAACAAGATGCCACTCTAGCATCCCCGTTGGGTTTAAAAGTTTAAGACTCAATTTTCGAGAGAAATTTCAAAGGCTGACCATTGTTTGTTACATGTGGATCCTTGTGCTAGCTGAACAGAATCCATGGCCCCATGATGTCTTGTGCTACATCCTGTGATATATTGGATCAAATTATTTCAAATTACGTCAGTTATTGAATGGATAAAGAAGAACTATCTATTAAACTACATTTTTTGTAACTAATCTTTGTGAACGTTTTATTGAGAAGGTGATTAAAAAACCTTTTACTCAATATTTGCTGTTCTGATGAGGGCAGAAAAAGGATTGTATTGCGGAGTAATTTTTTAGCCAGAAAATTGAAATTAAATGAATTTGAGTATCTTTATTTTTGTTGTTAGAACATGCTATTTGAAATTAATAGAAACGAAACCTCTTTATTTGGTTGCTGGCTACGAAGGTTGGTAGGTTATTGTCTGCGAGAAGACACTAAAATCCGTGAGGGGTGTTTTGATAAAACTGCAAAATATGAAAGGGACACTTCTGTTAATAAGATCAAAGAAAAAATTTTTACACAGTGTTGAGAATTGGCAGATTGGCAACAAAATTGGCCTAAAACCTGTTTTTTCGTGCACATGGATAGAATTTATAGGAATTGTATTGTTAGGCAATTTTTTGCCCCAAAATTTGACCAAAAATACATTATAGGACCGATCCTGCTCTCCAATATATTATTCAAATTGATAACGGGTACGAAGAATTGATGTTCCTCACGTCCTTAGAATTACAGTGTAGCTGTGGGGCTAGAATAAAGATTCCTCTGAAAAACGATTGGAAGTAGAGGTTTTATCGAATAGCTTGCAATATTGATAGTTTTAACATATCTTTATTCTTTTTTGTAGGGTTATTTGGAAAGGAAAAAATTGTGAAACAGAATCTGCTGTTTTGGAAAAACAACGAAGACTAATAGTACTTGATGGCAGTCTCATAACCCTTGAAATGTTCCGAAACGTTTGTATGGAAGTAGACGAATATCATTATGGGAATCCATTTCAATTATTCAATATTAATTGTTTTAGCATTATAATATAGTGGATTTTCGTTATTTCATAATTATTATATTGCTTCTGCACAAACGTTTTCAAAATGACATTATTGATCCGTAGGTTTCATTTATAAGGAACTTTGCACTTCAAACTGATAAAGGCTTCTTCACAAATACGACGTCGACGAAAATAATTCATATTGTCAACCATTTTTTCGGTCATATATCTGAATATATATATATATATATATATATATATATATATATATATATATATATATATAATAACTAAAATGAGGGGTTGATGATGAGGTGGATTGATGACTGACAAATATCTTTATCGTGAACATGTGTCTACTTTAGAATGAATATCGACGTATTTCAGAAAGTATTGCGAAAGATCGGGGTAGACTGTTTTCTATGGCACAATCTCAATATCACACGTTTTGTCTATGACAAAATTGATATGATTACACTACATAGAATTTCAATCGGTTCATTGTAAGATATTGACGTGAAATATGGAATTATTGTCAATAATATGAATTGCTTTCAAAGTACGCCTTCACAATCTTAATCTAATTCACCAATAAAAGAAAACACTTTTTCAAAATTGCTCCTTCATGTGTAAAATAGAATAATTGCGTTTTAAGCTCACTTCATATATGGATCTAATTCATTAAAACATTAGTTCATACACATAACTGATATGTAAAAATAATTAAACAGCTGCAACTCTGGATTTAACTGTAATTTGTTTTGTTCCATGCCCAAATTCTTGTTAGACAAATTACATGCAGTAGGTATGAAATTTATAAGAGTGGCAGTATATTTCAGTCGCTTCAGTATACTTGAAAAATATAAATAGTTTCACAGTTTTCGCAGAAATTGAACAGAAATTGTTAGTTCTACAAAGGAAAATAAAAGCTGGCTAGTAGAATTAAGACACTTTTTTTAAAAGTAAATGAGTAAATGCGAGAAAAATGTGAGAGATTTACGTTATATATTGGGAACGTGGCATTGAAATACCAAAGTGGACTGATTTTAATATATTTTCCGAGCTTTCGAATACTTATGAATTCATCAGCTGGGACTGAAATTACGATCAAATACAATATAAGAAATATTTATAAAAATAATAAAATTTCTGCTTACAATAATTGAGATTTTCGGTGGTTTTGAATCGTATTCTTGTAAAAAATTTTAAAATTCATTGGTTTCAAAATTCAATATTCAAATTGACGTTGATAGAAATATTGATTAATTGAAATATTAAATATTGATTAATTGAAATATTAATTCTGGTTACCATACGAATTTTTATTAAACACTCATAATATTCTGTTAATGTCATTTTAGAATCAATATAACAATTATATACCCGTATATAGTATTATTAACAAAATCTTAACTAATAGCCTTAGTTAAGCGCCAAATCATTAATGAGCTTGTTTTTTACTGAATCTCCTATAAAAAGTTGTCTATTCAAACATACCCCTTATTTTATTTCACAAATTGGCAGTGTTCGCTGTAAAATAATTGGATGTCTAATAATACTGTTCTCTACATCTTTCTGGTTAATTTAATGCGCCCAAATGATCAGAGCAAGAAAGCAAAAAATATAATGTGAGTATGTATCTAACAAATTTATTTCTTGCTATCTATAAAACCAAATATAATATCGCTATCTGAATTTTGAAAGACTGGTTAGGTTGAACTTTTTCCAGCACATCCGTCCATAAATATACTGGTTATAGACCGGATTTCCGTGTGCCCTGTCGTTTTGTTTCGACAAGTTAATGAGCTGTCTCACTAGTTTATTAACGCTCATGGCTAAAACTCACTGAACTTGAAAGAGTTAATTATCAAAGAGGATTTTGAGTCAATATTAAATAAAAAAATTGTTGCCTGATGTCCTCGCTTTTTGTGTTACATTAAATTAATTTGATCTTTCCAAGTAAGGATCTCTTATATTGTAAAAGCTGTTGCCAACAATCTGGGAAATATTTCATTACGTGCACTAAACTAACGTATTTGGAAAAATATTGTACTATAAGGTATTTAATAGTCAATAAACACCAAATATTTTTATTTTATCGAGTTCTTCATATCTTTGAGAGCTAGAGAAAGGATATTGTATTACTGCCAATTTGTAAAGCGAACGACAACAGTTCGATGAATTATAAATTTCAACTTACCTATAACGGTAACAAGAATCATAAGCCCTAAAACTATTGACAATACTCCCATGAGAATAAGATCGGTTAGTGGTTCTCTGTCCTCGATATCCAAGAAAGTGTTGTTTGTGGTGATGTTGTCGACGATGGTCGTGTTTGAGGAACATGACAAGTTAGAGCAGTTCACTTTGTATAATGCTTCCAACGAAGTAGCATTTGTAGGCGTAGGGAATTGCAACATTACTGGAACAAAAAATAGTATGAGTAGAATGAGAGTAATTACACAAGTGGAAAAATTATTTTCGGCTTGTTCAAAAACACATATCTGCCTGAGGCATATTATTTTAAATGTGAATATGCATCATATTTATTTTCATTATCATGAGTGTCTCTGAAATACATTATACATTATTCCAATTATCCAATGATTTGTATCAAGAATATTAACAATGATTGCAAGTTAATTATAACATTATTTTGAACATATAACCAAAGTATAGTTGCTATGGGTACAGTACAACTAGTTATGTCTGTTTCAGTCATTGTCATTCGAATAAAGCGGAGAATGAATTCTTTCAATCTAGAGGACAACTTGATTTTTCAACGTTTACCTTTCTAAAAATAGTATGAAAAACCCCATTCATTATAACAAAAATAAAAATGGTTATTTGCAAAATCTTTTGTATATTAGTAGATCAGTGTATTGGATTCTTGTAGAATGTAGAGAAATAAATGTTTTGTGGCATAGTCGGTAGAAAAATGAGAACAAGTAATTGTTTCCAATTTATTTATGTTTGAAGCAGTCATTATTTGTGAAATGTCAGTTTACTATCTCCACTCTGCCACTTAGCTTAATGAGAATTTCATCTTGCTCTTGTCGTTAACACGAACACAACACATACGGAGGAAACAGAGGCGGTAAATGAGAAATGAAATTATAATGGCTTCTGCGTACCGATAACTAAATTTTTTAGTGAATTTTATGATATTTCTCATCATTGATTTCTTTCTAGTGATGGCGTTTTCCAAAAATATAGTATATATAAAAACAGACACGAAACTCTGAATGATTGAACGATATATTAAGACACTGCACATTTTTCATTTTATTTGATATCAGCTGTTATAAATTCCAAAATTATTGATATCTAAAGTAGAGTAATGTAGTCCCAGTACGTAGTATTCAAGATCTGAATATGTTCAGTATTTGTTAGTATTAAAACTAAAACAATGTTTCCAGTTATGGATTAAATTTTCATTCATAATATAGTTTAGTCAAAAACATCGATGAGCTACAAATACCATAATGGATGAATTGGCTTGTAGGGTCCAATTGTAAACAAAATGTTGATATAGTATGTTTTTTTTTTCAAAATTTGTTTGGTTCTCCGAACTCACCGAGCAATTTATATAAAGAAGAAGTAATGGCCCGCTATTGATTAATTACACATTATGTATCACCACTTCAAGTTTGAGAACTGAAATCTCTATTATAATGCAACCGAAATGATTATAAACTCATTTGAAAAATATAAAAGTTTTATTAGCCAAACATTTCTCCCGAATATGGAACTTTTTTTTTCTCATGAGATCTACAACATGAATAATTATTCTGGCCCATATAAAAATAGACCAAACCAGCATATCTTAAGCGGAGTGGCAATTTATGTAAAAAATTCTATGAACGCAGTACCCATAAAATTAAAAACTAATCTAGGCTGTCGCCTTGTGCAACAAGAGCGCTAGCCGTCCACTTTGTCTCTCGAGCCTCATAAACAAAAATTGTTTGTATGAAAATTAACAGGGACATGTGGAACTTATGTCTTTTTTGAAAAATATTAGTTTTCAGAGTTTATAAACTGGATTGAACAAAGATAGGTACTTTGGAATCAATAAGGATAGTTGTTCTGTATTTTCTGTTATATAATTTGGTTTCAAGTGTATTAATTCGCGATTCACACTATATCCTACGCTATATTCTACGTCTTTTAACAACGATATTGAAACAAATTAGAATATCAGATTTACATAATATTTGATAATGATTCTTAAGATACAGCTTTTCAATTCTGGGTCGAGTATGTAATGTTCGGAACATTACAGGATAATTGAAATTAATTAAATTAGTTGATATATAATATTCTTGTAAACGTTATGTCGATACCTCACTGGATTAATGAGAAGAAAATAAAAAGCTTTCTAAGAAAAAAAAAATATTTTCCCATGTTGCATTATAAAAATCTGATGCAAGCGAAGATTATTTTTGGTTTGAATTTTCGTCTATTTTTATTTTCATTTGAAATATGTGGCCCAAAAATACATACAATACTGTACCAAATTTTTATACCTTCAATATACTCAATATTTTCAATAGTTCTCACATGAATATTGGAAATTAACTCAAATACCGTCAGCTATATCTATATTCAATTCCAATATAAACTGAACTTTTCATTATTGTCTCTGTTTATATTTCAAATTGCAGTTCGCGGATATTCTACAATGAAACGAAATTATCTTGTATCCACTTTTAATGGCACATAATTCTGTTAGTTCCGTCAAATAAATTTGAAACTACAAACAAGTGAGGATTTTACTATTTTGTGTAGTTTGATAATGTTGTTGTCCAGCAAACAAATACCGTATAAAGTTAATTTATGGCTATATATATATATATATATATATATATATATATATATATATATATATATATATATATATATATATATATATATATATATATATATATGTATGTATATTTTATTTTTGGCTACTTTTAACGTTTGCTGTAAAAATATTAAAAATATCTTCGTAATTATAACTCAAAAGAAATGAAGTAGTAAGAAACTTGATAATTTGGAAAAACTCAGAATCTTTCATCTATTGATTACACTGGAAAACAAAATTCAAACTTCGTCGTGCCTCACGAACTTCACTCCTATTTTTTACTTTTATCGATGATTGTTAATAAAAATGAATAATGAAAAAGAAATTATATACCAACAAACAATGACCTTTGAAAACCAAAAAGATCTATTATGAATTTACGATTTAGGATTTTCTGACCAAATTAGCTTTTGGAGAGTCTCTTTTTAACGACTAATTATAATCAAGGCCGCATTCTTGGCTTGATGGAACCTCCCAGTGTTCATTGCTTCTTAATTCTCAAGAAAACAATTCTAGAAGTGAGTCTAACAAATGAATCCTAATTTTTTTTTAAATACCGATTCAACGAAAATACCCTTTTTTATATTTCCGTCACTTATTTGCAATTCATCGTCCAAACTAAATTGCAAATTAGGATTAATTTAATGTGTTATGATGGACGAAGAAATTCAGATGACTCTACAAGAAAAAAATATTTCATATTCTCCTATTCAGGGTTCAAATATGTTCAAGTATGCCATATTTTTCTATGTTTTCTTTTATTCTGACTAACCCATTCACAAATAGAACAGCAGAATTTGCTATAACTAAAGCTTCGATGAAATCAAATATTATGAATTCTTCAAATCATTCAATGGAATAATAAAGAAGCAAATATTTAACATAACTGTTGCAATCCAATATTTTCTTGTTTCAATTATTCAACGTTAATTAGGTCAACTGGATGCATCTATGATATTTATTACAACAGGCTTTAGCTTCAGACGCTGGCATTTATCTTTTGCGTTCATTAAAATATGCTTCGTACAGTAACGAATCTAGGAATTATTACTAAAAACTTACTAGAGAGAAAAGATACCGTGATTTATTTGTTTAACATAAACTGGAAGCTAGAGGCTACTTAATGCATTATTAAATATGCATCGAGTACTTTTCACTTGTTAATATCAATTTAGATGTGCATAGTTACCAGGCACATATATATTGTATCCTTATGCAAGATTTTAGCGATAAAAGAAGTATATTGAATAAGTTTCCATTCCAACTCCATAACTACATTTGTCAAAGATCCGTACTCGTGAACTTCAAACACAATTGAATTTCTTTGTTCTGACGATACATACATCAATTTAAAAAAAACTCTTTCTTGCAACTTGTAACACTCCAGAACTTTCATGAACTATAATTTCACAGTATAAAGATATTCTCCAATTATGAAGAATAGTTTTAGAAGGAATACAGAGAAGAATATTTTTAGAAGAATAATAGTTTTAAAATTTGGTAATTAACATGAATTATATCCAAAACTATAGTATTAAAATTTTTTCACTTTTCAACCGAGTCACAATTAACATTTGACTTTGTGAAGTTGTGCCAATAGTTTTTGGATCCCTTCATTAAAGACAATTTTTCTCAAGTCGTCATAGTATTTGAAGCTCTTTCTAACAGAAAGTTTTGTTAACATATGAAAGTCTGATAGTGTTAGGTCAAGGCTGTTTGCGAATTTTTTCATCAACTTTTGTGTCAAGACTATTTATTCATAAACATAAGTTTTTGACTACACTTTCATCATAAACATCAACAAGCTATGGGTGAATTCCTGTACGAACATTTTGTGTATTTTAAAAACCGAATTAAAAGAAGTTTTATATATATATATATATATATATATATATATATATATATATATGTGTGTGTGTGTGTGTGTGTGCGTGTGTGTTTGTGTGTGAGTGTGTGTCTGTAATTATACTTTCAACTTTTCTTTCAAGCTTATCTAAGAGAATTCTCTAATAAACTTTTCTTCAATGGTTCTGAGAAGTAAACAGAAATCTCGGCGTATGGAATCGATTATTATCGTTTACCTATCGTCTGAAATGTCCCTAATTAGTTTGTATCCCTGAAATGTCCACTGTGTCGGTTCTCGATAATACCGGAAGATAAAGGACGGTGGGCAAATTTGGGTTGTGTATAAATGTGTCACTATTGGTTTGTCAATGGATTACGTCGACCTTAGAAAGACAATATCCCATTTATATATGGCTCAATTTTGATACAAGCTAATTAAAAGAAATAATTGGAATTTCATAAATTTATTCATGATTATTATAACTTTAACAAGAACAAATATTTGCAATTTGGATGAGGTGTAAATAATAACACCGCAAAAATATTGAGAAATATTACTGATTCATACTTATCTGTGAACATTTAAACTCTTTGCCCGACTCCAATTTAAAAGATTTGTTTTTGTTGGGCCACAAATTAGAAATACTGAACACACTGTTTACACTATCACTATACATTTATAATGTCAGTGTCTGACGTCGGTCTTGATAACCAAGTTATCGTCTTCAAATATTAAAGGTAAACTATAACCTACTAACTTGACCTGCCTATTTATACTAAATTTTTTCCACAATTGAATTTATTTCCGCGTAAAACAATTCCAACGGGCAAATACCATTTCGACAGAAAATTACTCATTCATTCCTCAATTAGTAAACTATAGAAAGGGCTGAGGGGAATAAGCCTTTTGTCGCTGTATAAACTATTTCTATATTCTAATTCTAATGCCATCACTTGAACGAAAACTTCACTTTTATATTTATTCTTCTATATTTTAAATGAGCTATGAACCAGACATTAGCAGACCTCTTAGTGTGCGGCACATACTTCTTCTTCACAATCATTATAATTTATTTCATAAATACTACTATTCATTAAATCCAACAATTCCTTCAATGTATTGCTGGATTTATAATACAATTTCAAGCTCCCTTTGGTAAAATGCCTTACAACTCCTTTCTATAAACATGATTGAAAGGTACCAGTGCAAATTTTCCTTTTTTTTCATTTTGATGGTGAATTCTGAGACATTTCTTAAACCATTAACAGTTAATTAATAAAGGGACAATTTACTGGCAGGAGTGCAGTTTTTTCCATGAAATTGGCCTAAAATACATTTGAGCTGTCTTGAATAACCTCAGAAATAATGTTCATTCTCCTAAGCATAACTATTAAAGTAGTCCTCTTAGGAGATAATGAACTTCCATCAATACATTCGAAATCTGTTTTTGCAATAGCAATTATTATGAACTTAGTGAGATATTAACGAGCAAAAGTAATTTGAAAATGTAATATGGAAGATGTAGCGGAAAACTGAACTTAAAAGGGAAAACGCAACAATCAACTATTAATGTAAATTAAAGCCATCACATTAATCACCCGTTGTAGTAGTAGTTGAATTTAAGTTTCATTTATACAAATATTTAATGTGTGGTTAACCTTAATGAGAAGATTCTCGGTTTAATTGTAGAATAATACATAAATATATTTAAATGGTTAGTAAAGTTTGCGCGTTGAAATTAATTGATATTTGTGAGTTTGTTAACTTGAAAGGCTTGTAGAGCTTAGATTTCAACCATTTAAGTATAAATTTATTTTTTTTCTCCAATGGCTTGGGATCATAGGTTGTTTGGATAAAATAAAATTAAACTTCAAAGAAATTTTTCATTTCTATGTTAGATACGTATAACTTAACGTTTCGCTCCTTTTTGGGGAGTTTTTTCGAAAGAATAATTAATATATAATGATTAAAATATTTGTACAATAGTTATAAACATATTAGTAGATATCTTAAAAACATAATTAAAAACATGCTATTAGAATCAATGTATTTACGTCGAAATTTCAATAAAACGATATTTTAGCAGATAGATTGAAATAAACTAACTAATCAATTTATTGGAGTTAAAGTTTCTATCATTTCTATGAGAGTTATTGTCAGAACTCTGGAAAAGGACCTTGTTTAATGTGTTTCATTTTGAAATCTCTGGAGCCGGACGTGATAAGCGACTAAATAGTGTCTCTAAGTGTGAAATGTAAGCTGCAACCGGTTCATTTTTCTTTTGACGGCGGTTCCTTATTTGTTCCCAAATTAAATCTTCATTATCAGAATGAAGAAATCTTCTTTTAGTTTGTCAATTAAAAATTTCCAATCGTTTACTCTACTTTTCGCGTGTCTAAACCAATAATAAGCATCATCTGTGAAAAGTTCGACAGCTGATGTAAAAAGTTCTGCACCTGAAACTATACGTGATTTTGCCAATTCATAAATTCTTTCTAGAAATGAATACAATTTTTTTGGATCTCAATTAAATTTAACATTCTAATTAAAAATAGGTGTTTTATTAGAAGAGCAAGAAAAGTTTTGTTGAATAACTTGAGGTACAGGTAATACGTTTTGATTTAAAGTCTGATTAACATTAACATCTGTAATTCATTTATCATCTAATTCGGCTTCATACTGGATACAAGAGGCTTATGATTCGTTTTTAAATGTTTCTGCTTGATCTTTGCTTTTGCTTTGCTTTTGATAAGAGTATTCTTGAAATTTAATGGAAGTTGAAGGTGACTTGATTTTTGTATTTTCTTTTGTGTAACTAAATTTATATTGAGTTAAATCTACTTGAGATTATTTTCTGGAGTTTCCTTTTTCAAAAGTTTCTTTAAAATTAAACGTTTATCTTTAATGGGACGAGTAGAGTAAACACCTCTAATATTTAATTCATATTCAAGTTCATATTCCACCGTATGCTTAGAAATATCCATAATTAAAATGTAGATAGCTTTATCAAAGTCAAATAAAAGAACCGAACAAAAATAATATTATAAAATACCCTGTATAAATGCTAACTCTTGACGGTCCAAGGAGAAAAATCCAGAATGTAACAGACCTTAATTTGCAAAAAGAGGATTTCAACACCATACATTGGAATGTGAATTAATACTGAGACTAAAATATTAAAAAAAGCAAAATGCTAACTATGTGTACCATAAGTTGGAAAAAAGCTATAAGTGAATAACTTAGTTCGTAAACAGTTATAAATCAGTTATACCAAATTTCGAATAATGCTTGCCTCCTTTAGACCAAGACTTAACCTCAAAAGAAAATAAACCAAACACTCAATTTGTTTATATAAAAAAGTTCAACAAAAGGACAAAGTAAACTGTGCCATATAACTTAAATTCCAGGAACCCAGTATGTCACCAACAAGTACATACAAAACTACAAAAGAGGTATGAAATATAATATGTAAATATTTCTACTCAAAGATAATATAACAAAATATCTTGTAAAGAAAATTATTTACAAAAAGAAGTTGGTAGGTTTATATCGTGTGTTTATAACAACAAAAGTAACGCAAGCTGTGAGCAGTGAAAACGTTGCAATACGCCCATTCAAAAAAAAATTAAAAATAGCCAATTGGAATCAGGTTGATATTTCCGCAATCAATAAATAACCTACAAATTTGACTAGGTACAACTAAACAATTAGATGCTATGTGGATGTTGTCGCATAAGTTTAGTATACCTGACACTCCATTGTAGGTTTGATATAACAGTAATTCCCATCAATGATTCTCCTAGTAATATTTGTAAAGTGTTAAAAACTTTAAAAATTAAGCCAAGAGATTGCAAAAGAATGTAATGCTGCATGCATTCAGATTACATATGATTTAGCTATAGCTCGAACAAGTTATTAGATTCAAACCCAAGAATCACCAAATTCGATAACATTTTCATTTACATGGGGTCCTTCCATGTCAAAATTACCTTTTTTAAAGCAGTTCCTGCTAGCTTTCTAGAAGAATGCGGTCTCACAAATATCATGGTTGAATCTGATCTGATTGCTGAAGGCTCAGTTTCAGGTTTTATTAGTGGAAAAAATTATAATAGGTGTAAGAGATTACATTCTATTATGGCGTTATCACTACAAAAATTCCACTTTGATTCATTTTTGGAAAAGAAAAATTTCGGTTGAAGAATTTGTGATTGGGTATCTCACCGCATTCTCGCAACTTCAAGATCACTCGCCTCAAGTACAGCATTCATAAACACAAAATCTACTCCAATTATATGAGTACTATACAGCATAGACTTTAGAAGGTAAACACGGTAAAACGAAAGCTGTATTTTTGCGTGTGAAATGAAAGAAAAATCTGCAGAACACATAAAAGCATCGGCAAAAATCTGGATTCACTTTGGAGTCGGTAATGCATGCCGATATATCGACATGTCCGCTTTTTTTCCTAAATTAGGATCTGAAGCTTATGATATTGAAGAATTATTTCTTATGATGAAATCTTTTATCTGCCAGCTATATGGATTAAGAAAACTAACTGATACATAACTGAAAAATATAAAGTATCAACCCGGAGTCCTAGCCCTTCTCAGTAAATGTACGTAACTACGATGGTTGTAACTTGCCACCCTGCCAATCACAGCTACGGCAACATTTATTGAGAACTAAATACATTGCATGCTTGTGGAGAATTGCACACAATCGAATCGTAACTGAGATGCTACCAATTAACTATGAATGGACAAATGTACATGGAATATTAGAGCCGACTTGGTTTGTTGGTAGCAAACTTGAACCAACCTGAAGCATACGAAGATATTGTCATAATACCTGACATTTTAAAAGATACTTTAGATTCAGGTACGTTTTTTTAATACTATAATACAAAATAAACAAAATATTGTAAAGTTTATAACCCTTCCTGATTACAGAAACATGTAATGAAGAAGAAATTGACTAAGTAAAAATTAATCCAGTGAGGATGAACATTAAAATATATCATATTTCTCAATCTATTTTTGCATAAATAAATGATAAAATTATACCTACATATACATATGCATAATCATTTATTCCAGTCAGAAATAGAAAGAAAAAAAAATTTTCTTTCAAATTACCGTATTGAGAATATCCTTTCAAATATTTGTCAGATTATCATTTGGGGCGACTAGGACATCAAGTTAAACCATTTGTATAAAAATCTGATGCGCTCGAGTATTTCAAGGTCACTTTTTTACATTTTCAAAAATCTACCATGACTTTTGATCACATCCAAATAATCAGATATTTCAATAGGAGACTTTTTTGTGTTTACTAACTATTTCCTTTCGAATATCTGACACGCTCGAATAACTTTTTGTTTTTTATTACCATTTCTTACAGCCATCTTCCCTTAATTACTCGTCAGAATAATATCTCTCGGTTGTTAGAAAGACAAAGAGGGTGAACACTGTGAATGTCCGACGCGCTCGAGTATTTCTATGTGAATGATTTTTTTTACATTTTTTAAAATTCGTACACGCTCTTCTCCTCACTAAAATGGCAATATAATCTGTCCCCATGACACTTTAATAACTGAAAATTTAGCGTATCGGGCTCCCTTACTACAAGTATTAGTCTTTACAGCATTAATGATACGGGATAGTTGAGCTATCGGTAGAGGAACATTTCAACATCATTGTGTTCAGTAGCTGCACTTTTTAACGATTCTATTCTTCGCGATTTATTGAGTGCTAGTGGTACTACACAGCCATAACGTCTTTTCCTTGATTTTTTGCAAATAAAACATTTCTTAAGTGGCAAATATTCATTAATAACCGGCTCATCAGCATGCACCTGCTTATCATCGGCATCCAATCCACCATCACTATCTTCCAAGCTTGATTCAGGGTTGTTTGATGGACCCGCTCTGAAATTATTTAACCCATAATTAGAGGCAGAATTTTTTTCATACTTTCAAAATAAAAGTAATTCATAATATAAAATATTTGCTATTGTGGTAAGCTATTAATAAAAAAATGTAATAAAAGCTTATCAAAATTTAATTTAAAATATGAATGTTGTGATTTTACTTAGGATATAATAACACAATATCTTACATTAAAACGTACTTGTCTGCTATTTTTCCAGTTATTTGCGTTGTGCTAGAAATAGATAATTCGGAACTGACGTTCTAGAGCACTTTCTGTTATAATTTCATCATTTTTTGGGAAAGCGGACGGTATTTTTATAGTTGTAAAAAGTTTGTAGCACTGGATATGCTATCCACCGTCTAAAGATGTTTCATTAGAAATTTTAACCGTAGCATAAGCGTTACTAGATTTTCTTCTGGTTTTACTCTACGATACTCCAAAACAGTCATACATTTTCTTAAAGTATCTGGTGTGAATTTTTTAATTTTTTCACTTTTTTCACATGTTTCTTTCTGACAAAGTACACATTTCACATTTGAATCGCTCATTATTGCAATGCATATAAAATTCATTACATTTAATTAATAAAATTATTGTAATACACAACAAATAAATCTATCTACTAATATGTTTTTATCTGTTCTACAAATATTTTAATCATCATATATTATTTTTTTAAAAATGCTCCCAAGGAAGGAGCGAAACGTTGAATATCTAACATCAAAATGTAAAATTTCATCGAAGTTTGATTATTTCATTTCATATATATATGAAATGAATATATATATATATATATATATATATATATATATATATATATATATATTCATATTGATCAATAGATCACATACATCATGAATATCAAAATCAAAATAGAAATCTGCTTCATCAAGAGAATTTTTCCTTAGTTTCTACAGAATAGAGCTATAAATTCTACTTAAATGATTCAGGTCTTTTTTATCATTCATAGCTTTTTTGTCATGTTAACCACCTTTTCTTCGTATATTATATTACAGTCCAATTAAATCGTTAGAATTGAATTTATATATATATTTTTTAATATTTCGCCGTTCATTTCTGCAGTTTTATTTTTTTATCGTATTGATGACCTTTTAGTCTACTATTAATTTACATACAAAGATATAGTAACTTCCCAAAGACCCCAAATGGAGTAGATAATCCTCCATACTCTTTAGATGTTAGCACGTTTATTGTAATATATTCCCAATTATTCTAAAGTTCAACAACTGTTAATTTCCATGACAATAAATATCTTGCTAAAGGAAGACTAGTGAAAAATTTTCCATTATCATATTTTTTCGGATCTTTTATATTGTGCTCCCCAATATTTTGCTTGCTCTTTCACTTTGATTCATTTGATCTTTCAATGGATATCAACGGTACTTGAATTCCATATTTTTCTGAGTGTCATGTAATATATTGAATAAGTTTGGTCCAACTTTGGGTTTTGTACGGTTGTTTATCCATTATCAAGCATTCTAATATTATATAAAGTGCTGATAAATATCGTCAAACTAAATGAATCTCAGTATATTACCAAATCTATTGATGCCCTAAGGAAATCAGTATAATGGATAAGAAGCTCATCTCAACACATTTGTTGAGTGTGGGTAGATGTTGAATTACACACATCAACTGCTTTGTAAATGTAACGAACAATTCCATCGACAAATTCAATAGTAAAATCTCTTTTGAATGTTTCACTGATTAATAACGTTTCTGTATTTCTTTGTTGTCAAGATATTTGCTGAAGAAAATTTAGAGGCGGAATTTATATTGAATGGGTGGTATTTTAGACCAAACAGTGTTGTCCGTGATAGTAAATGTTGTGGTCAGTTATTTTACCACAATTGGAACGGTTTTAGTAGACACGATGTGTCTGATTTTTGCGCAAACATTCACCTTCCAGCATTGACTGAACATTGGACGAAGGCTGAAACCTTTCCTGAACTTACTTATAGAAATGAAAATGTGCCAAAAAGTGATGAACAGCATACAACAGATATAAATTATGTTAAAATAAACTAGATATTACTGGAAACTTTGGTTTTTCATACAAAAAACGTACCATTCACACGCAAGAGGATAAAAAAGTGTGTATTTGTACAAGTGTTGGTTCCAACTTAGTCCCAATGCTGGATACTCTTTAAATGTGAGTAAAAAGACCGATTTCCCATGGTCATCATTCCAATACCAACGCTAGAACCAAAAAATTCGTTGAATGATATACGCACTACGACCACACAATGCATCAAATCATACCAGCGTTCAACGCTGGAAGCAATCGACGCATCGTGTGGTACAGGCTTAATATAATGGCAATTATTTTTAAGTATAGAAATCATTCTCATAATCCTCGACAGGGACATCTTCTTCCAATAGCTCAATGAAATCTCCATTTTTGCCTTAAGCAACTAATATGTTCATTTAATATCAGGAAAAGAGCGTTTTTAAGGGTATTTTCCATTTAAGCTCATAGAGATGAGAAAAAATTGACATGCACAAAGTTTTCATAAAATATTCAAACGTCCAGTTCAAGTCAAGTCTCTTTTAAAACTAACCGCTTAGAACAGCTGCAAAGACATTTTTCCTATTCTTCTATCTTCCCTCTTACTTGTACAACTGGGTATTCACAAGGTTTATGAAGAGCTATAATCGAGAATTATCAATGAACAATTTATCTAAGCGGAGAACTCTGAGATGAGTAATTTTCAATTAAATTCAAAGAATATTGTGAATATCCTGGATAGCAAAGGTTCATTATTGTACAAATCACTCAAATATGAAATCAGTTCATGAAAGGATTAATTTACTGTATATATACACCCCGCAAAAATTATCGCATCACTGGTATGTTAGGATATTTTAATACTTAATTTTAGTTTTTTGGGAAAATCTGTATGTATCAACTATCACAATTTCCTACAAATTTTTTTGGAAACTAAAATGCTCGAGTAAATCATTTTTGTCTTGGAGAATGTATTGAGATCGAGAACTTTCTAAGCAAATTGTGTTATTGTATAGTGGAAATTCAAATTTATTTTGTTAATAATGGATGTGGCTCAACTTTTAACAAGACATGTGACGAATGAAGAAGCCGCTAAAATCATCGCGCTCATACAAGATGGCAGCAGTCAAAGATATGTCGCCGGAGTTATTGGAGTTCAACAAAGCTCCATATCCAGAGTTGTTATTCGCTACCAAGAAACAGGGCAGCTAATCAGAAGTCTCGGACAAGGCCGCGGAAGGGTAAATTCGGTATTAGATGATCGTTATTTTAGGTTAACTAGAGAGTGGTCGCGATACCTACTCTGAATGGACCTGCACGTAGCCCGGACCTTAATCCAATAGAGCGTGTCTGGGACCATCTAGGACGACAAATTCAGCAACATCCGGCACCAATAAGAGCACTAGATGATCTTCAAAACGTTCTTTTGAACTTCTGGGAAAACATGCCACAAGGATACGGCCAGAACCTGTTTAGAAGCCTTCCAAGACGAGAAGCTGTAATTAGAGCGAGTGGCGGCAACACACGCTATTAGGAAATCCTTGGCTGGTGTTAGTTTAATCACCGTTCATTTTTTTTGTATAGATGTTTTGCATAAATTCTTTGATATTTTCTATGTTTTGTTAAATCAAACTTTTTGTGCTCTGTAGATTAAACTGTTATAAAATTAATTTTTCAAAAGGCGTATTTATTGGTGTTTGAATTCGTAATAATAATAAAATTCGAAAAACAGGCAACACATTTAAAATATTTAAAAAATAATGAGTGATGCGATAATTTTTGTGGGGTGTATATTATTGTTTCTTCAAATTACTGTATGGAATAAATTAAAAGTTTTCAATTAATTTATATAACTGTGTGTATCGGATACTATTTAGTGTCTTGAAAAAACTCGTAAGGAGATATCCGATTATAATATTGGAGAATTCTTATTCATTAACAAATAAAATTTTTTACCAGATTCCCACTCCTGTTTTAAGAGTTTGATGGTTGCCATATTTTGTGACACACTGAAAAATGTACACATTTGATTTTTGAAAGATGAAGTTTCAAGGACGGTAATTGTTAAATACTATATCCCTTTCACGTGTCCAATTTATCGTATATTCTGTTCATCGAAGCAAAAATACTATCTTAATTTATGAAAACTCATTTACCTTGTGATGACATGAAACAATTAGATCCAGGCACCAAAAGTAGAGTTGTAACTCCCTGAAAGTTCGAGTGGAAATAAGGTGATAGTTTCCTTTTTTGACTGGCTCCAATAACCATGTCTATTCATCTGAGACTGAGTGTTGCCAAAGATTTTTATCTGAAATAAAAATAATAAAATAGTATTCTTCTTTGAGTGGAAAACGTTATTGTGAAAACATCTGGAATAAATGTTTGTTCAGACGTGCTTGAAAAGTTGAACGTATATGACATAATGGAACACTGAAAATATATTATATAAGTTTTTTACATATTAAACATTACGCTGATTTGAGGTGATCGAGAGTTTTGTGTGCATTGTAAGTTGTCTGGAACTTCTCTACTCTAATTGAGACACTATATATTTTTACAAATTTCAATGAAGCTACAATTAGTAACCCTATCTTCACAGCGTTTTGCTAACTTACATTGACGAAGGATCAATTTGTTTGAGCAACAATATTGAATCGTGAAAATTGTATCTTTATTGAGATTGAAAATGTGAACATATCACTAAAAGAAATTTGTCACTATTTTTTCTTCAATTGAATCTTGACTCTTCACGGTAAAAATACGTACAAGATGATTCAAAACGTCAAATCAGACAATAAATTTAAGACAATATATTTAAATATTTTTCATCGCATGTCATAGAAAATTCAGTTGATAGTTTCAAGGTCTCGTCTTAAATAGATATGTAGGTTGATATTTTTCCTATTGTGAAGGTTCAATATGTAATCAAAGATAATAACTTCATTAGGATTCCTTAATGGAGATTTGATTGGATAATTATGGATTCACGAAGAATATCACAGAAACGCAGCCCGAACCTGTCAGGTTTTTTAGGACAATATCTTGACTCACCCATCCAACTCATTAAACCCTTGATGCCCTTATGAATAACTGAGAAAATTATAAATCATTTAGACCATAGAATATTGCGGATAAGCCAATAGTCAATAATGGAGATGATGTAGTGAAATGTTAGGTATTCTTATTCACGAGATTTATAATTGTTAGGCTTATCATTGTAAATAATTTCAAATTAATATAGCTGAAGTCATTTCTATACTGCTACACGTTTTAAAGAATATAGTTTTATTGTACAGAATCAACTTCAGTAAACAGATTGTTGAGCAGCAAGATGTTGACTGTAACTAACGTTCCTATGTCCCACTCTTCAATAATAGTCAAAATCAAAATTCACTCATGAATCCCCATATTAAAAGCTGAATGGTCCAAAAACAACACAACAAAGGAGGTGACAGATTTGAGCAAGCTGTGAAAATTTGAAATACGTAAGTAAGTATTGAATCAGGTCCAAATATTTATGGAAATAGTAGTATATAGGGTTCATGATTTTAATTAATTAAAGTATAACATGAAGCTGTTGATTTTGTAATTGCGTATATCTGAAAACACCGTTCACAAAATTTTCAAATTATAAAATACCACATATTTTTCTAAATCAGCAGAATGGAATGACAAACAATCGCCTATTTGTGAGTAAATTTTCATTCAGAAAATTTGTTCGACTAACATCAAAGAATTTTTGACAGCTTCTGAGACTTTGTATATGGTTCCATACATTTATATTTTGATATAGGTCTTTCGTAGTAACAAGGTTATTATTGTCATTTCATTTTTGATTTGTGTAACTGAACACAATGCCAAATGTGTGAAATACATGAAGTTTGAATGCGACCAACAACTTTGATCAAAATATACATTACAATAATAAATATTGTCATTCATTTTAGTCCACTGCTTAAGTACATTAGAAAAGTATTGTTATTTCTACTATTTTTTCGAATTTATTTTATTATTTATTAAGGTTTTTATGGATTGGAATTCAACAATTCCTATCAACTAATTTTGTATTTTGTAATAAAATTTCTTTGACTTTCATCTGTTATTATTTGGTTTATATTGAGGAAATTCAACTAACCTTACTAATATTAACTAACCAATCTAAATTTAACTTATCAAAAATGATTGATTATGATTTTTTATGAAAAACACAAATAATATAATTCAAACTATTGTAGGTACTTTATAAAATGCTCGCCGCTGCTTTTCATACAATAACATAATTCAACCCTCATAAATCTAAGAGGGGACGTTCTCCAAGTGAACATATTCGTGGTATTTTCTGCAAAAAAATTAATTTTAATGTGTAACTCACAAGAGTTTTTCGAGTTGCTTTAACAGAAAGTCGGTTTGTTTGTGCTTTGTGTCAATAGTGTTTATAATGAGTGCTCATAAACGAATTCGGGACGATAGAAACCCAACAGATGAAGAACTAATGTATTTTTTGGAGAATGATGACCCGGAGTATGAAGAATTTTTAGATACAGGAGAAGCGAGTGATGCAAAGTTTGTAGACCATATATCTGACGATGAAGAAGAGGATGATATTATTATTGGGAACGATGAAATGAAAGAAATGATTAAAGACGAAGTTGAGTCTAGTATTTTTCCACCAGGTTATCCTACTATGTATCTAAAGACGGACTTGTTGATCAAAGTAACCGTTCGAGAGTGAGAAGGCAACGAGATAAAATAAGAAAGCTCTAGTTCTAAAGTCGCCAGTATTAAAGTTGCTTTTCTATTGTTTTCATGTCAAGATATATTGGATATCCTAATAGAGGAATTAAATCGTGAACTCGCGGCATTTGAAAAAAATTGGAATTGCAATCATCCGACAAATAAAAAGAAGCTCATTCCCACAAATAATACTTACACAATTACTTTGAGAAGCAGTGGGTGACCTATAGAAATGCTGTGGTTTAGTGATATTCCGTATACTCGCTAAATAATCCTAGTAGCTATTAATCAAGATCGGTTCAAATTCATTAAAAAATTTCTACGTTTCGATAATTTTGAAACACGAGAAGATTGGAAACGTGGCGATAAAATGAGGAACAAGCCAGCCAAGTACCATCTGAAGGTGTGGGCTCTTCCATATTGCGATTCGCCTTACATATATAACATGCAGTTGTAATTAGGTAAAGCTTGATAATGTACCCTATTTCTGTTATCTAACAAACATTTTCTTCATGTTTGGAAAAGCAAAACAACCAACCTGAAAAAAAATCAAGGCGAAAGAGTGCTTATGGATATGACAGATCATCTATCGGGTGGATACGGTGTTACCTCCAATTTCCAATAGGCAGACAAACTGTGAGATAAAAAATAACATTATTTAGTACTTCTACCATTTGCTGGATAAAGCAGCTATAAACGGATTCAGAATATGGCATTAGTAAATCCAAATGATTACGCAGGCTGCTTGGATGTCCGAAGAAAGGTTATGTAAGATTTGTGTAGAGAGCTGGTAGAAAAAAATATCGTGTGCCGATACAAAACTTTACCAAATTTAAGAAAATCTATAAAGCAAAGTCTGCGTATTACGAGAAGCAGAGGCTGCTATTAGTGAATCAGTAGAGAATCTTGATCGATTTTGGGGACGTTGCAGCCATTGTGAACGAAAGAAAGATCAAAAAAAGGTATGAAGGGACATAAATTTGTATGTACAGAGTATTCTATGAAACAAACACTTTGCAACGATTGTTAAATGATATAGCTTATTTTTGTAATATTTCAAGCATTAAACAATTATTAAAACTAATCAACACTTTGCGTTTTGAGTCACTAGAACATACCAACTTGCAACACGTACTCGTAGATTCAAAGCGCATACATATGTACCCCATCAGCCGTTTAAGCAAATTTTATGGTTTACCCTTATAAAGGTTCCAAATGTTTCACACAGATTTCGAATAAATAAATTGTTCTTTAGCGCAAATCTAATAGAAATTCAGGATGTGCTGCAAATACCTGCAATTCCGAAAGAACAGATCTGAATGGTTTAAATTGGTTGAATGCACTGGACACCCCACAGATCTACTTTCAAGCCATTCAGTCATCAGAAACTGATTGCTTGGTACAGTAAGTGGTGTGCAATCTTGTTGAAAAAACAAAATTGAATGAATTCAAATATCTCATATTCTCTCATGAATGGTATACCGTTTTAACAAAGTGATAGAGGATGTAAATTTACTTTTCAAATATGTTCCCGTGCAAAGAATGGACCATTATTGAAAAAGTTATTTCCCATATTTTTTTTAAATTATAGATGCTTGTGAAGAGAATTCAAAATTTCATTTACACAATTAATAAAATACAAAATTATCTCTTACTCAATGTCTTGATAATGAAAATAAACTTTCGAAAGCTTGACAAATTGAGAAGGGGTTGTTATGTTTACTCTCCGGCTATTATTTGAATGCAACTTCAGGGTTTATTCTCATCACGAAGTATGAATATTCTTGGATTTGTATGTTGGTTAGTAATTATATTTCATTAATTTCTGTCACTTGGCTCCTCACTGGAAGCTTTTTCGAAACAATATATTTGATAATAATAAAAAAAATATGGTTGAAGCATACATAAACATAAAATAGACAATATGACAGTGAAAAATATCATTGAAATCAGTACACCCACCTTAAAAAATTCAACAAAACAATATTATAAGATGTCATAATTAATTCAATTTTTTGACTAGTATTTTTTATGTTTTGTTTATCAATAATAGTTTTTTATAGTCACTTAGTTGATTGTTAATATTTGATAATTTGTTTGTTGTTAGAATTTTTTTAGTATATATGTGACCATTTATTATATTTTTAGAATATTTTGTAATCATTTCTAGGTACGTTTGAGCCAATTCATAAATTAAATTATTCGCAATTGAATAAAATGTAAATAAATCCTAATCTAGCTTCGAGCCGAAAAAACATTCATTGGAAATTAAATTATATAGTTGAAGAACATAAGTAAATCATATATTTATTTACATATTCACATTTTTTTCTATGGAATAGTGTTTGTCCAAACAGTTAATTCAATAAAAATGTATAATTAGGTGAACGGTCATCAATTTATCTAAATGGGAAAATTTTCCCCTACATTTAACGCAACAGTATAAATAAAATTTGTGTGAGAATCAGTAAAAAATTGATGTCAATTAAACTATTGTTTTTGATTAAATTTTTAGCATCCAATCAATTCTTAATATGATATTGTGATCCGTAATTTATAATTTCATTATTATTTTGAATATATAACGCAGAAACTTCTAATTAGTTAAGATGTTATAACGAGTAAAAATAAGAAAATTCTAAAACTGGATGAAAATTTTAGTTAAAGTTACGTAAACGAGAAGCATTCTTTTATCTTTTCAAAGCTTAACAAACTTCAGAAAGAAAGATATTATGTTCATTATTTTTATATATATTTCTGACAGAATATTAAGTTATTACACAGAAAATTCGGAGAATTTTGATCAATATTTTGAGCCAAATTAAGGATAAATTATTCAAATTGACACAATTGTGATGGCATTTTCAAATAATATTCCCAAATCCGATATACCAAACAACAAAACTTTATATTATTCTCACTTTTCAATTCAAGAATCGCAAAGCTATATTTCACTTAATTCAGAAATCTGTGTAAACATTCACGAGACTTCTATTGGAATTATTCATTTTGGAAAAAGAAACAGGATTGAGTAAACTGTCTTAGTAAAGTTTTGAATTATTTGCATTGGTATCCTTATAGTTGGCTTTTTGTTTGTTTTCTATCCAAAATATAGTCAATCTGATGAATTTAATAGAAGTTTCTTTCAAGAATCATATTTCGAATATTTTTTCAGTTTAAAAAAAAACATTTCTTAAACTAAACTATACTCAGCAGTGTTTCTCAGGTTATGTCTAATGTTACACTAAACTTGTAAAGGTGGTTTGAACATCCACAGTTTACCCAAACTCAAATATTTTTTGGTACTTTTAAGTCTACTTTCTATTATTAGTTTATCTAGTAGATAATTTGAAAATAATAACGACATTTGTATGGTGATATTCATTGTTATCGAAACACGCATCACACGTGTAATTCTGATTGTGACATGGTGGTAGAATTAAATAATGTATTCTGTGTCATATAAATTCCTATTATACCCTGCATAAGTACGAATTTCATGATTCATTGTAAAAACATCCAATTTCTGTAGAGTAAATTAGAATGAAAGATTTTGAAAATATAAGCTGTCAATCAGAGATAGAAGCTTGATTTTTGGTGACCCTAGAGAACTAAAAATCGAAAAAAAAAACATTTAAAACATTTGAAAGAATATTGGAAATTTTCAGTGAGGCTTTGAAAAAATATCAGTTCTTTGAAAAAAAATTCACATTTTCAAGGAATCAACTTTCTTTTTCATGAAACTAAATAATTAGTTATAAAATTTGGTTGGAAACGTTTAGGTAAATAATAAAAATAATGAAACTGTGTTTACACTATTCAATGAAATATGTTAAGTAAACGTTTTTATATAGTACATCGTTGTGAACATTACAATTTCATCGTAATATTCCACCTCCAAAATAATTATTGATAATTAAAACAGTTCAGGCCGTTTGAATGGTTCATTAAACATAGTGAGAGAGACATTATGATAACACTAACCACACTAACCCCATTGCATTCAAGTATATTATAGAATCGACAGAAATTAATGAAGTGTTTGGTTAAGCTTGGAAAGTTGATTACTTAGAGAATTCTCACTTTAAGGTGTTTACATTCTTTTCAATTGATTTCTACTTATTGAGAAGTCTCAATTAGCTCAAAGGATGGATAGAGAATTTAATTTCGAATTGCTGTTGATTGCCTGCCTATTTGTTCTACTTTGGTAAGATACAATTTTCACCCATTTCACGTTTCATTTTTGGAAATTTTTATTCCTTTCCATAAATCTAACCGTATCTTTGTCAAGTGATCTAGTACTGGATGTCTAATATTTGTCGGTAGAAATTTTATTACCTTTTACGATATTACCACTTGATATTACCCTTCTATTATACAAATCAATTCAATGTAACTGTACTTTCATAAATGTCTTCTAATTAGATGTTCAAATTATTGAATTTTCAGTAATTTCACTATAATTTGTTTTTTTGGTTATTTTCCATTTTCATCATACTTTTGTATTCAGTAAACATGAAAATGAAAATAAGTAATACATTAGTATACCATTTATTAACAATTTAGTAATTAACAAGTGTAATGGTTATTTATCAAATGCACGATATGATTTGTGTGTTTGCTCAATCAAATTATAGTGGTCCAGCTGCGGCTCGAAGATATTCACAAATATACCCAAATCGAAGGCAAACCAATTACAAACTGTACCAAAATCTTTACAACCGCTTAGGTGAAACGGGGTCTTACGCTCTAAAACTGAGTACGGTGCTACTAAAAAAATCACTGCCGATGAAGAAGATGAAATTTTAATTTGTGTTACGGAGATTCCAGTTATCAGTACTCGCCGATTAAGTCTGCAAACAGGTATAAGCCAATCATCTATTTTTAGAATACTGAAGAGGGAAAAATTGCATCTATATCATATATTTACGAAAGCGGATCATAAAGTGTATTGAAGTAAATGGTGGGCATTTTGAGCATTTGCTTTGAAGTTTTTATTTTTGTTTACAAATTTGTTATTGTTACATATTTAAGGAATAATAAAATTTTTTTATGAAAAAATTTAAATTTATTGAACTTTTTAGAAGCAAATAACTCGATAACCGATTGAGTTACACGAGTCAAAGAGTAACTTTTTTTGTAGAATTTAACGCTTTTTAATAGTTTTTTATTATTTTAGTTGTAAGTTTAGCCCAAAAAAAGTTTACTTTGATCCCATTAACACAAACAAGTGTAACTAGAAGTATTTTATTAGGAACGTGGCAAGGAAACACTAAAGTAGACTAATTTCTATATATTTTTCGAGTTTTTGAATACTTATATATCGTCTGGAAAATAATTAATTAAGATTTCCGGTTATTTTTGATGTTATTAAAGTTTTTGAGCTCATAGAATTCAAAATTCAATATCAAATTGACGTTGATAGACATATTGATTAATTGAAATATTGATAGTGGTTACTATGGGAATTTTCATCAATTTTTGATTGGTTAGATTTTGAATGACGTTGAATTTTTATAGGTTAGATAAGAATAAGTTGTAGTGAATGTTGTTTGATATTGATTGGGAACGTGGCGATGAAACACCAAAGTGGACTAACTTTAATATATTTTCCTTTAATATTTACAATTATTAATCAAGATTGTCGGTGTGTTATAAGCTTTAAAATTCAATATTCAAATTAATGTTAATAGAAATATTGATTAATTGAAATATTGATTGTGGTTACTATAGGGATTTTCATTAATTTTTAATTATGGATAAATTTATGGATAACATTTAATTTCAACAGATTAAGTCGTTATGAATGTAGCTGAATATTTATCAGTTAGAATATGAATAACAATAAATTTTATAGGTTAGGTCGTTATAAGTTGAAATTTATAGGTTACGTCGTTATAAGTTGAAATTTATAGGTTAGGTGAGGTTGGTTGGTTGTTAATGGCGTTGAATTTTTGTTTTTCAAAATCTTAAAGATATTCATAAATTACACTAAGTTTATTTAAATCAGTTTTTTTATTAATGCATTGATCATTTTGGGCAATATATGTTGTTTCTAAAAATAAACGTTTTGTGTAGTTTTTTTTCTAATGTCAAAACTTTGTAATATATGAGATAAAATGAGAAATTGAAAATTAACCATGCAATTTACCGAATAAGAGATAATACTCCCATATAAATCGAAACGGTCGATCTGAACAAAGCAATTAACTATTTAAGATTATGCTATAAACGCCACTTAGGCTTGTTTTTCGTTTCTCTTTTCTATATTGGATCCAATTTGGCAGGTTGGAAATTATAAATAGCGAATGAGAAATTCGAAGCGACAATTTTAACGTTGAGTTTATTAAATGGAATTAGTCATTTCATTCGATGAAGTTTTTTTGTTATTACTTCAAGTATTCCTGTCGTATTTTTTATGCTCGTCACTAAAGTAGAGAAGCTTTTCTAAAAAGTATTCGCTCTCAACTGAATTCATGATTTAAATAATTCATAGAACTAACTTGTCTACACTCTAAAATTGACATGAAAATTTTCAACTCGTTCTAAATCAAATCATATATTTCTGGTATATATGGTAAGATTTATCGGTAACAGAGAAAAAACTCTAATAGTGGTTTTCATCATCTTTTGCAAAAACAATGATAGCATTTATTATCCTAATTGCAATTTTATTTGATTTAGATACGTTTTGCTTTATATTTAGAGGAATTTTTCAAGTTAGTTATTTTTTTATTAGAAAGAACCATCAGGAAGAATTTGTTACGAAGGAAAAGTCGGGACCAGAGACGGGATACTATATATCAAGATAAATTTTTGACCTTTCGTACACTGAGACAAAGATTTGTTACCAGGACTTCTGTACACAACAAAATTCGTAGCAAAATAAGGTTGTTGTCCCTCATCTAGAGTTAACTTCAATAAATAATTTTCAATATTCACCTTAGCATTTAACATAGACATAGTTTTGTTAGAAATAAAATAACAGGACCAACTTCTGGATGACTTCAAAATTATCAGAATACGAGTGCTCAGAAGAAGTTGGTCTACTACTACTAGCTTATTTTACCATAATTACAAAGTCATATTTTAATAAAGACCGAAATAAGTCGAAACGTCAATTTTCGCCTGTTTCTTCCAACTGATTTTCTATCAAAAGGTACCTAAAATTAAGACGATCCATCACGATATGACTTTCAAACAAAACAACTGTACAGGTCTCTTAAATGAAATAAATCCACGTTTTTCACGAAAGAGCTCATGAGAGCAAATGATGCTTTTTATTTAGCACATGACATTAGAATAAAGTAGGAAAGTCAACTTCGATTAATATACAACAATTTGTTTGCTTGAGAAATTCCCAATGATAGTGCGAACCTCCCAAAAAATTAAATTTTTAACCAACAAATTGGTCGAGATAGTTGCATGAAATATTAATTTTAAAGGAGAACATTTTGAAAAACAATAAAATCAGTTTCCATCAGAAATATCAACACAAGGGTGAATACTGAATTTTGTTCGTGAACATTCTTCTCGAAATAACTTAAGTTGAAATATTGTGGTACTCTCTTTTATCTGATAGAATGCGGGACAGAGTATAGTATTGCGATGTGTATAAGTTTATGGGGATAAAAGAAGAACGTTAATTCCTAGTGTATAGATTTTGTGGAAATAGTAATAAAGCCCAGAATAGGCAATTGTTCATTGATAGAAATTTTCCAACTTAAATTTTCTTATGACGTCGCTTAGTCTTATTGTAGTACGTTTATTCTATTATCCCAGTTCTGAACCTACCTTGAAAAACAAAATGAAATAAAAAATCATTCATTATGGTATCACAGCTGAAATTTCAATTTTAAATTAATTTTGTTGTTGGTAGAAATTGGGTTTATTTTCACGGCGCAATAGAATATATTCTAATTGTTTTCCAAAAAGATCTCAACTTT
This sequence comes from Diorhabda carinulata, assembly GCF_026250575.1. Lineage (NCBI taxonomy): Eukaryota > Metazoa > Arthropoda > Insecta > Coleoptera > Chrysomelidae > Diorhabda > Diorhabda carinulata. The sequence goes on along the minus strand of NC_079460.1, from coordinate 32,447,433 downwards.
TGTGTTGACGATTTTCAAATTCATTTTTAATTAATTATTAATTAATTTGTTCAGAAGCATGCTATGGATAATGCTGCCTCCTTCATTCTACCTTCAAGTTTTCCTCTTTTGTAACGGAATTTATGAATTGAAAAAGAACTTTGATTTGAATCATATTGGTTGTTTTTTAATATCATTTTAATATCATTTAACATAGTCTCCTACTTATATATATATATATATATATATATATATATATATATATATATATATATATATATATATATATATAGACACGTTACATAAATATGGAGTCTATTTCTGATTGACAATCAAATTGTTGTGGATTTAACGATCTTACGATTATGAATAGTATCAAATATTTAAATTGAAAAAGATAGATTATAGATTAGGTAATGTTGACTGCGATTGAGAGCGTTGAATTCATTCATTCGTTCTACGAGATGAAGTTCTGAGGTTCTTTAATCAGTTTTTTATCAATAAACTGAACATTTTTAGCGATGTACTTTCTAAAAATAGGCTTTTTTTTGGTATTTTCAGTTGTGTGAAGCCAGCGAATATTCATCAAGTTATTATTTGTCAGTGGTTAACCAATGTCTTTTTTCTCACAATTTAAATAAGGAAATTTCATAAATTGGCAATTTATTGGCTGGTGTTCTATCTTTGATTTTAGTAAAGATTCAAGTCAAAAGCTAGTATGGGACTATATTGTTTATAGATACCGGAAATTTTATGAATGGTATAATGTCAAAGTGACTGTCATATGTATTATATAGAATTCGTTCCGATGGGTATGAAGAATATGATTTTTCATAGAAAAGATGTAGAATATTTTTCGTTAGATATTGGATTTGAAATTTAAGAACTCTATTTCTAATTTGTTTGATTAAAGTAATTTTATTGTTATGTTATGTGGGTGATAGAATATATATAAATATATATATATATATATATATATATATATATATATATATATATATATATATATATATATTGAAGCATTGTTAAAAATGCCACGCGGTTTAGACACTAGCGCAAAACCTTAGAGTTTAACTAAATTTTTTATGAATAGTTAACTTAGTTGAAAAAATATGCTGTAATTTAAATTCTATATCGGTAATGGTAAGATAATGTTTCATAAATTATGTTATGCTATTGTTAATTGGGAAATGTATCTCAATGTCCTGTTTATATTGTACAGCACTTACAGTTCTGGTAAGGTTATTTATTTTTTTATATATTTTCTAAGAAACTACAAAAAAATATTTTACAATCGTTTCGAAAGACACGTTAGCTATTTTCTGTTGTTTCTACATTTTTGTTGCTAAATATAATTGAAGTAACTATGATATACACCAGATTTATAGGAAATCGATCTGATAATTTTGGTGCTTACAATTCCAATCTGGTATCGATTTATCGTTACACATAATTGACTTCGAAACTTATTCCCCATTTAATATTTGGTACACCATATTTATTTATATAACATAAACTTTTATTTTCCAATATTCATTGGCACTTATATGTGAAAATTAAAGTACCAATGAATATAGATAATTCAGTTCAACACAACAAAAAACGTCAGTTTAATCTGGAAAAATCGGCTTTATTCCATATTTTCGGTAATCAGTTCATTTTACGTTAATTTGATAGAAAATTGTTGATGCATAACCATACTTTTAATATGAAGACGGAACTTATCAAGTTTTGAATATCAGAGAAAGTGTACAATTATAAATCGTGAATTTCTTTACAAGGCAAAGGGGTATTGAAACAGAAGTCTCCAGCTAACAAAAAATTTCTTTTGTGTATAGTTTGAGGATCTAAGAATGGGAATTTAATCATGGAACTGTCTGCTTCACAATAATACCACAATATTATGAAACTCGACAAAAATCCAACTCCACTCTCTTTATATTCTCAACAGTCACACTTTGATCAGAGAATGGTCATTTATACATCGGATGGTTGGTTTCTTTGATGTCGTTAAGAAAAGACTCTAACTAATTGTATAACAAATAACATCGCTGCTTGAAAAGATCAGGAAGCTTATAAATTTTGAAAAATGTTAATGAAGTTCAATTTTATAGGTTGGTTACTGATGGCGTTGAAGTTTTCATAGAATTTGTTTTTGAAAAATCTGAAAGATATCTATACATTCCACAAAAGTTATTTGATTTATTTATTAATATTTATTTATTAATACACCGACAAGTATATGTAGTTATTCTCAGTTGTCAAAACTTTGGCAAATTCATAATTTATAAAAATAAGGAATAAAAGACTAACTAATAAATTACCTAACATACTTTATGGAAGTACTTGTTTAAATTGTGAAAATACATTGGTTTTCATAAGACGTCACCAACCTCTACAAAGAAACCGCCAGCATTTATTACTCAAAACGATCAATGTATTAATAAATGAAGTTAATTTATATAGCCTTAATGTAATCTATAAATATCTTTTAGATTTGGAAAAAACCAATACTAAAAAAATGCAACGCCATCAGTACCTGACCAACTAAACTTCAAATTCAACTCATAACGACCTAACTTAATCTAGCCTTCAAAAATTGAATATCATTCCCAATCTAACCAACAAATATTCAACTCCATTTATAACTACCTAACCTAATCTAACCTAAAAAAAATTCAATGTCATTCATAACCTAACAAATAATTTGAATAGTAACTAGAACTAATAGACACCATATTTATGTCATGTGTCAATTGAAATATTGATAATAGATTAACTTCGTTATGCCACAATCCTCAATTAATTAATGTAAGTAATACATGATTGATTGTAAGTGAAATTTATTTTTCCTGACGCTACTAGAAGTGATACGGAAGGGCATGTTTATTCTAAGTGGCCTTTGAAATAATTTTGTGAATCAAATACTGGGTCAAACCTAAAAACTAACGCAAAAAACGAATTAGAAAGTTTTATAATGCATTTACTAATAATGAAATGATTAATATGCAGTTTTTGTATGTATCAGAGAATGGTGAAGCTTTAAGGCCCAGCGTTATACAAATAATCTTTAACCATGTTCTGATACGTTTAATAAGATACATATTCATTTACAAGTGACTGCAACTTTTGATAAATCAAATAGTAAATATTAGTAACAATTTGAATAATAATTTATTGCATCTATATCGCGTTCAACGTTTGCTATCTACTGACTATCCGCTCCGAATACAATATTGCCAATGGATTTTAGATAAAATCCCAATGCTGCTGCCAATATTCTGTTAACAGATGAAGCAAAATGATTACATATGGGTAGATGTGAATGCACTTTCAACAATTGTAGCACTGTATTCCGGTCAATGTTTGTCTTGGCATCATCAAAGATTATTCAATAGTACCATTTTTTTGTCCAGTCAGTCATATCTTCATTTTTAAATATCAATATTAACATTAATATTAAATATATATTAAATATTAATATATTAATATTAATATTAAAAATTATTGAATATTAAAAATGGCTCATTTACACAAGCCCGGTATTGAACTTAGGATATCTTCAAAACCGTATAGCTGTAAAGTTATTATTTCACTCTGTATATGTTAATATGAGAACAATTTACTCCTAAAATTTCATTTACTCGTTTCGATAATAACATTTCCAACAATGATATTTATTTGAATTATATAAGATCGAAATTCAATATGCATCATTGATTAAACATCCTGTAATTATTTTTAGCGATAGTCTTAAAAATTTGAAAAATCTTTTTTTGACAAACCATTTTTTTGCGAAGAGACACTGGAGTATAATTTATCAGAACTTTCATAACAGCGTAACAAATTGTTCGAGTAAGACATTCTCATTTCATATAGTGAAAGCAAAAACTTACACAATTTTCTTAGCACGTTTTGTCTTATCAGAAAATACGACACAGTTAACTACAACAATGCCAAAGAAAATTGATCAAAATAACCATTATTACAGATATTATACTCACAGATCACGTAGGCGAACGGGGAATTTCAAAAAAGAGATTATAAAAGACAACAAAGTTATTTTCTATCTTTACTATCTTCAAAAGTTAGAACTTTTCGTGGAGTTGTAGGGAACAATAAACAAAACTTTATTATTTGTTGCAAATAAAAATCTTGCAATGTATCCATATTTCCATGTACATTGAAAATAGTGAAAGAGAGACCACATGCTTGTTAGATCTATCAAATGTTTCATGGCATTGAAACCAGTAAAGTCCAAAAACTGATAATACTAAAAAATAAAAACAAGCTTTAAGTTATGAAAAAACTATAAAGTAAAAAAATGATTCCCGTAAGAATAAAATTGCTGATGAGAAAATTGATGTTGCTATTTATTATAAGAGAGTGGATTGCTTTGAATGACATTGTTAAACTAACTTTGAGTTTTGAAATCAATAGATTTGCTTCTTATTTCCAGTTCGAAGATTCTTTTTTGGATTACTGAAAATAATTCACTGAGCAGGACTTCCCTTTTCATTACTTTTCTTTCTACTACAAGAAGATTTTTTAGTGCGATTATTGTTAAAAGCGTATCGTTTGGTTTCCTAAAACTGTAATTTATTTTTCATTTTTTAGTATAACTTATACTAAAAGTGTTGTTAAACTGTGTTATATTTGAACAAAAGTCTATTTTCTACTTTTTAATACAACTAACTCTAAAAACATGTTTTTAAATTGTATCATATTTTTTGATTTTTAGTTCAATTCGCTACTTTTAACCTGTACAGATGTGTTGATGGGTGCATTTCAATTTTGTAAGTCTGGGACTGCACACTTACGTAATTCGCTCACTAGCTCTGTCTTTCTTAGTCCCATGCCAAAGATACAAAATAAATTCATGAAACCCGGCGAATATCGTCAGAATAATCAGATATTTTTATCAAATTATTGCATTGTCTTCAGTCTCCGACAAGTGTTCAAAGCTCAAATTAAATCTGATCGCTCAAAGGTTAGCAAAAATGAGGCCAAAATGTCAGATAAAAAGAGAGAAGAGTGTTAAAAAATGTAACTCAGTAAATTCCGCCAATGCGAAACAATTTTTTAATGAGATCAACAAACATTACATACATTACGTGGACACATTGTACATAAAGGCAACTGAGAAAATTAACTTTGAAAAATTATAACGAAGAATCAACAACAATTGGAAATGCCGTTATTGTTAAAGTAGAGCAAAAAGATTTTACGTTTAAAAGCTGATTTGGATAACTGATGTAGAAATCAATCAACATAAACAAGATTCGAATAGTTGAACGGAGAATTATATTTACGGTTAATATAAACATGCTGAATAACAATAATGAAAATAAGAAACATAAAGATTATTATTTAAGACTCGTTCGTGGTTAACTGCCAAGTCTGTTTCAGTACTTATTCATAATTTATGACCAATCAACCGATTATATACCTGTCAGGATTTGAATTAAGTATATTGAGAGCGGAAAATGAGTCTTTTATCTGATTATGTACTTTCGAGTCAACGTCTACTTATAAACGTATGAAGAACTAATACTTCGCCAAAGTACTAGCCAATACATCAACAACTATTTAAAAATTCTCAATTAATTGTAACTTGATTTAAGTTTAAAATATGTACAACAGATTCGATGGAATCATTAATAACAAAGTTTTAGGAGAGATGTAGGAACTAATGAAAAATTATCTGATATAAAAAATAACTTGAATCTTATTACTACACTGAAAGTCTCTGGTGTGGGGTTTGAAGATTAAGAAATAATATTATTACGGTCTATATGTTATCAAGAAAATTACCTTGAACAAGTTGGGTTTATTAATTGTTAATATTAACAGTGACAATCTTGAACCACGTTTTTTTTTGTAACACTCTCGTTCTTCCACTATTTGATTACTCTACTCAGGAATTGCAAAACTGCTACATGGGTTTTTATTTGTTCAATTAATTCTATACGCTGAACGATCCTCACAATACTAGAAATATTAATCTTTATAAAGTATCTCAACATCGCAAAGCTAACTTTCAAAAATATTTATTGTAAGCCTCGGTTCAAATTTGGAATAGGTTACCGAAAAACTAAAAAAACCTCGCATTTAAATCTTTTTGTATGGAGATGGACAAGAACTAACTAAATAAAAAAATTACAATACAAAAAACAAATAAAAGATTACCTTACAGGAAAATAAATTCTACTGATTTTGCTCCCGTTACTGTTCACGTTTAATTCTAGTTTTATTTGCATCCCCTTCCCCACTCCTAATACTTTCTTCGCTTGGTGCTATGGTATAATTATTTTATAGGTACAACAAGTCATCTTTGGGTTTTGAAATATAAGAACAGATTCTATTCTCATCTAATCCGTTTTTTGAATTTATGAATTTATGAAACAACCTCATGAAACTGCGGAAAGCAAGTGTGAATTAAACTTAGAAGTACTATCATATCTTTAAGATCATAAATTGCTAGCGGATGAACAATCTCTCCTGCGAATAATTATCCATGTATCTATACATCTGCACTAACCATGATGAGGAACCAGTTTATCAAAGGCTCAAATATGGTAACGTGAATGTTCGAGTAATTTATTAAGAAAGAGAGTCGATAGGAATACATGAAAGGTAGAGATGCTATTAGTTATATAATGTACAGGGTTGGTTGATGATAAATGATACTAAACATTAATTAACACATCAATGGACCAGATTACATTTTCAGAGTTAATATTGATACGGTACGTACTTTCTTGATCACGGTAACAAACTGTAATAATATAGAAATGAATGTATTGTGTTGATTCTAAGTACTCAAAACAACAAATGAAATCAATATTTATAGTCATTATTGAATTGAAATCTGCATGTTCTCAATAACAAAACGATGTTGAATATTAATAAACTTCGTCCACTTCAAACTTTACACGAAAAACTGCAGCTATATATTTAATTAGTTGTTCCAGTCAACATTTCCTGAGTATGCATCCTTGTGAATGAATGGAAATAATTCTTCATTTTTAACTTTCATTTCTTAAGATAGGCTAGAATGCAATTTTTATTCTTCTACAACAAATTATCACACAATTCAGTTACTGTATGTTATGTTATATAATATTTATAATCACTATAGATAGAAACTGCAGTTTGAGATCCAACTTTTTTTAATATTCATTTAAAGTCACAATTCAGAAATTAATATACTTGGGATATTGGAATATATCGGGAGAATTGTGGTTGCTTTTATAGTCGCAATAAACAAATATGTTGATAACAATACCGCAGAACTAGTTTGAGAAGAAACTAAGATGACAAGATAAGATATAATCTTTGTGGATATTTATTAAAAGATCATTTAATTTAAATAACCAACCGTACTGAAAGGAGGGGCTACACCTCAAGGCCGTTGAAATGCCGTTATTGGTTTGGAATAATTTCAATTCCATTTTACCATGTATACGGATTAATTATTCGATATTATTGTTAATTGCTTATGAAATTAAAACTAAAATTGTTTTGAGAGAATTTTATTTAACGTTTCTATCTATTTTTCGTAGAAATTAACATCAGCTACCTATTACCAACGGTATAATGGAATAAGCAGCTGACGTAGATATGGATTTTGAAATTATTTCATCGGTTTTCCTATGAATGAGAGTACGAAACCGCGAGATGGCGGTATTCTTCCCAATACCGCCGACTGTTGTTCTGTTCATCTCAATACATCTTACAGTTTTTCCATTGACACTTCAATCTCTCCAATATCATCGCCTCAGATCGTTCACCGATCACATTCGCCATAAATGTTTTGGTTACTGACAAATTTATTTTCCTATTGTCTTTATATGAGCCGATAAATATTTGACTTATTAATATATTATCTTGACCAATTCGTTTAGGTTTTTGGTAAGTTAATACGTGACTACTATGATTGTTTCAACCTATTGCGGTCTTTATTAAAATATAATGTGACATAGACAATTTCCTTTAATATAAATATTGAAATAAAAATCTATTCTCAATCATATTTGATAATTTTTCATCCTTAGTTGTTATATCATATGAAATAATAGCAGCATTAACCAGCAGTAACCTACGAAATCTAATCAAAAACAAAATAATGATCTCACTTTATCTTGGAATGGAAAACTTTCTATTTCACTAACAGAAGCAAAAAAATCGAAAATTTATAATGCGATACCTCCAAATATATGGTCTACCAAAACTGCACAACACGACATATCACTGCAATTTATTGTATCATGTATTCAAACACCTCTCACCCAGTAAATTACGTTAAAAATATTTTGAAGAACATTTTATACCAAAATAAATACTATAACGAAATGCATGGGATATCGGAGAAAAAAATATATCAAAATTAGACTTCAATTCATGTCATTCTATATTACAAAAGAGATCAGTAATATTAGTTTCGCTGTTATACCTATTCAATCATGAGATAATGAATTAAGATGCATTAACAAAGCAGAAGATGCATCAAGATAATCAAATAATAAATAGCAAATTGAAGAAAGGATAAACAAATATTATAATCAATTAAGGAACAAAACAAAGCCCAAACATCAAATAGTAGAACTCATTCCGTTACCACATGTACAAGGACTCACAACAACTATCAAATTATTCTAATAAATATAATATTAGAACAAGTTATAAAGGATATTATATATTATGAAAATATTCCACTTAACTTAAATAGAAAACATCCAAAAACAAAAGAATTAATATTGTGTATCAAGTACCTTGTAACTGTGACGCTTTTACTTAGGAAAGACATCTCAATATTTGGAAAATAGATTAAAAAGTCATATATATGATAAAAAAATTAAACTGCAACAACAAACCTAGAAATATCAGAACATATATTCAATTATAAAAATTCAAAAATTCTTGGAAATAAGTAGAACAAAAGAAAAAGACAATTTTTAGAAATGATTCACACACATAGAAACAAAACAATTTTCAATCATATTGATTTAAGTAAAAATTATGATTATATTTTTCAAATTAGAATGAATAATAATTTGATACATAATTTAATATAATGGCCGACACATGCTTGTGCGTGCGTAGAAAGTTGAGGCACCAGAAATTACTACTTTATCAATTAAATAACAATTAAGTGTACGGTGTACCTATCTAACTTCAATCTACTACATAGTTTGATGAATCTCATTCTTGTTAGTATATATTTTAAATATGTCACTAGGTCCTCATATATGTTATTACTAGTTATAATATCATTCTTATGATATTGAAAGTGACAACGTGAAGCCAAAATTCCAAATATTTCGATTTGATGAATCCAAACGATCTATTATCAGACATCATTATAAATTATTCAAGTTTTGTTTTGTATTATACAAAACTTTTTATTGAAATTCATACAAAACGACACAAAGAAGAGAAAATGTATATGTATTACAAGAATATTCATCCTTCATACAAAAATATCATTAGCTTAGTCTGACATAATATGAAAATTAGTTAAAATACTCCGAAATGTCATTAGCTTACCTTATGATAACAAATTAAGATTGATGTTTTGAGTTTCACTCATTTTTGAATCCTTTCATGAATTTTGAGATGGTTGTCTTGTCTGTATTTTTCTACACTCTCTATAAATTTTTTTTTTCATGAAGATAGACGTAAACGTGAGAAGCTTGAAAGATGTCACACATTACATTTTTAGGAGAAAATAAGACATGTCGTGGAAATTCTCACGGGATATAATAACCCATCAGAAAATATCTGAAAGAGAGATGAATAGGATGGACTTCTACAGTGGTTCAAAAAAATTTAAAGTTTTTGTATCAGATTTTCTTAGAGAAGTATTTGGAATAGTATGATGAGAAAAATAATGATACTTTGGTGATAGTCATTGCAAGAATTAATGTTTCAATATATTGGTGAAATTGGTGTTGACAGTTAAAATCGTCAACCTTTGTAACAGTATAGGTACTCTTGATCTACTGATGTGTGAGGAATATTTGTCTCGGTTCTGATAATCTAAAATTCAAATTTAGCCAGAAAATGAACAGCCAAAATTGCCAAGATTTATTGTGTTGTCAACGCGATCTTACTTAAATACAGCACTTAAGTATTAATTAACTTTTGGTGATGAAGCATCGTCCATCGTCCATATAGTACTCTAGATTTGAACGTGAGCGTAATTCGCACAAAGAAAGTCGTTCAGAATCGCTGGTTTTACCAGAAAATTGTATGCTGTTTGGAAATTGATTCAAAAACTAAAATGGAGGAAGACTATCAAGTAATATATCATCAAATCAGGACAAGTTTAGGTGCTCAGTATATATTAGTGAGGAATATAGTAATAGGCAGTTTGAATGATTCAACAAACATTTTTTGTTTTCGATGCACGAAAAAGTGAATAGTGAAGTTTTTTCCGTGGAAGTCACAAATATCGTATGAAACTAGACCCCTCAAAAATGGGAGCAATCGCAAAAACTCGGGTATCTCTGGAATGATAAATCAAGGCATGATGCTCATCGAAACAAATCATTATTTCCAATTCCAAGATAATGTTTATCAACAACTAAATGGTTGTACAATGGGATCTCCAATTTCTTCCTACTTAGCAAAAATTGTAATATAATATATAGGAGAAAAATTATTGAAAATACAAATCAATGTATTATTTTTCAAACACTATGTTAATGACTGCCTAGCTGCAATGCCATCTGATAAATGTGATGATTTCCTAGGTGCTTTTAAAATATTCACATCTAAAATCCAATTCACAATAGAAATAGAAAGCAATAACTATAAAATTTCTAGATATGACACTCATTAAAACTAATGATAATGAAATTGATACTAAATTATATACAAAAGAAATATGGTCTGAAAAATATGAAAATTATGATTCACACCATCCAAAACCCAAGAAACAGTGTCATTACATGATTAGTAGTTAGAGCTAAAAAACAGAAACAGAAACTATGCCGAGAGAGTGGTCTACTGGATTGATTATGCCAATAATGAAGAGATGATAATTAGGGAAATTCATGGACCAGTGGAAGCTGAAAATAATGAGTACTGAGGACTTATAAACTATAAAATATATTAGAAAATGGGGATATTTTAAATACAATAATACAATTGAAGCAAGAATAATAAAATAGTACGGACACATTAAAAAACGGCAGAGTACAGAATGGACAGCCAAAGAAAAGAGATTACTAGGTAGACCAAGAAGGGAAGATCAGATTGTACAAGATATGCAAAATCTAGAAGTACGTGACTAGAACAGACACATGCAGGACAGGAAGGAAGGGAGAACAATAGTTAATGCTTCAAAAACATGTAGAAATAAGATCAAAAGGCCTCAATCCCCGCGGCTACATTTCTTAATAGAATGTACAGCAATATATATATATATATATATATATATATATATATATATATATATATATATACAAAGCTGTACATTATATTATTTCGTAACGTCAAAACAAAAACGTACTCAGTTCCAACAATATCACTATTCTATTTATACCTCAAAACTAGAATCATCAAGACATCAAGGCAACATAAAATGATAAAACAACGTGCCTGAACATCATTCAATGAATAGCTAAGAGGCTTTTGCAGTTAATGTTATTAACTCGTGGTTATCTATTCATTAAACAGGACATGTTAGCGGATGCTATTGAAATTAATTCATGTTAAAGCATAATAATGCTAATGAATTCAATAAAAGACTCCCGCAATTAACTAAACGTCACTGTAGTTTCTCATTATTATGAATTCTAATTATGAGTATTGCATGTGACACGTCGACTTCATATAAATTTTAGCGTTTAGCAATTCAGTACTTGAAACCCAAGATAATTGGATTACAAATATTTCAAATACAGAGATACCTCCACATCTTTTGAAACAGATTTTGTATAATACATCTGACATTGACATAACAATCAATCATCATTTTCGAACGCCATTTCTAGCATTTCTATTCAAACTATTTATACACCTCCAGCATATATAAAATCAGTTACTCCTAAACTTTCTCTCGAATCTTTAAACAACACAATATTAAAATAGCGTACAGTCAAACCCTTAATATCTATTTTTACTGAAGGTAAAAATAAAACACCAATCAATAAATTGCCTGATATAGTATATGAAATACCTTGTTTAAATTGTGACAAAAATACATTGGTCAGTCCGATAACTTCCCACAAGAGTGACAGCAGATATATTCTAATAGATGTTCATTAGCGACTCATGTCTATCATGGAGGATACAATATGAACTATGAATCTGCCAAAGTACTGATAACTGAAAACTACAGAAAACGTCTATTTTTAGAAACAACATATATTGCCCAAAATGATCAATGCATTAACAAGAAAACTGATTTAAATAATCTTAGTGTAATTCATGCATATATTTTTTTAGAATTTGAAAAACTAAATTCTATAAACATTCAACACCATTGACAACCAACTAACTCCACTTAACCTATACCTCACCTTATAACGACCTAACCCATAAAATTTATTGTCATTTATATTCAAACAAATAAATGTTCAACTACATTCATAACGACCTAGGCTACTGAAATTTAATGTTCCATCTATGAATCTATAAATTAACCAATCACTATTGAACATCATTCACTACAACTTAACGTTATCTAACCAATAAAACTTCATCGTCATTAATAATCTAACCAATTAAAAATTAATAAAAATTCCTGTTGTTACCAGAATCAATATTTCTATCAACGTCAATTTGAATATTGAATTTTGAATCTTATGAAATTTAAATTTTCACAAGAATTGTCACTAGTTGTGAAGTGAGTTAAAATATCTTGAAACTACATACTAAATCAATTTACTCTGGGGGTTACCAATCTTTTGAAAAATGTTATAAAACGACCAATGAGTATGTAAGCAACTTTCCCAATATAATAAGAAATACCAACCAGTAATCTCTGGGAGAAAGAACAAATGGATTAAGTTACGAAATATAATAATATAAATAGATACATTGTTAAGATTAATATTGTAGGTAGAAGATAGTGAAAGACCATGGTGTAGGTGGAGCACTCTATAAAAAAAAAGTATAGGGTGTAATATAGAGAGGACAGAAAAGTATTGTTATAGAATCCGGAACAAAAATTTCTTCTTTCCATGTTAGAATTAATAAGATGTTTCTCAAAATATTCTTTTTGTATGAAAATAGTGAACGGAGGAAAGGAATAACAAGTTAAAAATATCATATACCAAGAATCATAGACCTTAATGAAGTTTGGTATTTTCATTCAAAAGTTTTTTCAATGGAGGTGGTGTTAAATGTTAAAATATTTGAGTTAAGTTTATCTTTTGCATTGCGTATATTCTCTTTCACATGTATCTATATAATTTTTTAAAGTACTCTACTCCATCAAAGTTGAAATGAATGAAGAAATTTATCACAAATCTTTTAGTTTCATATACTTTTCCTTATTCTTCCATATTGTTTTAATGTTTCTAACATATTTTTGGCAAGGAAAAGGGTATATGAGAGTAGTGATAAGTGATAACTGAAAGAAATTATACTTTACCCTTGTTAAACATTGTTGTTTCCCGGGTAAATTGTAAAAATATATACTTCACATAACCGATACACGTTAAAGTCGAAAATTATTTATGTTTATTCTGTTTCATCATAAATTAATACTAGCGTTTTATTTCAACTCAGTTTATTAAAATATGAAGTATAATAGAAGTGTTGTTAGAGTCTTTTCAATCTGCAAATATTTGCAGAATACAAACAACACAAAAAAATTTAAAGCACCCTACGTCTGCATCAAGAAAAGTGAGGGCATATATTGAAGTAAAGATCGATTTAAGCTATAAAGCTTCTTATAATGAGGACAGAATAATTAGTGCTCTGAATAACCATTTTGGATTTCATGAATTACTTTTACAATATTTTTTTGCGTTTCTTTTATAAAATAATTTCAAAAATAGTCATACCAGCCAGCCATCTAATCCTTTCAATTCTTGTTTTGACATTCTGGACTAATCTTTGTTTCCAATTAGTCAAACTTTTGTTGAGGAATTTTTATTATTGAGATATTCTCACAATAATTGTGAAATAAAACATTCAGAAATTTGTTTTTTCAATTAATTAAAAAATATAATGCAACAGGGATGGCGAGAAAAAACATGGTCTACCCAAACTAAGTTCAGCTCTGTAACCGTATCAAAATAGTCCCTAACAATAATAATTCTTCTCGAAATTAGACGTGAGCCGGTGTGAACTGGTTTATTGTCATTATTGTTAGCAATGAACATTTGTCTCTGGTTCACCTGTGTTTAGGGATTAAATTTTATACAACGGTGAATCTCACAATTCACCGGTAGCTTGAATAATAATTAATCTATACAAGTCTCTTGTTGAAATATATTCAACAATAAATGTTGTGTACACAATTCGTAACAATTTCAAATAGGGTAAGGGTACAAATTATGAGAATTTTTATTTATATCTCAAAAGTTATTAGACTATACTAAGTAATTCAAAAGAAGGGGTGAGATTTTGAGATACCCCGCATTAATGTGATGGAGAAAATCAATTACGATACATAGAAGCGCAACTTTTCTGTGAGTAATGAGTACTTGAATTAAACCGTATTACAATAGCCCACGATGGAATTCAGTTAAAGATTCCAGTCATTTCAGAAGTGGACGTGAGAAAATGTAAATTTTTTCATCAACAAATGAAAATTGAAATTAATAATCATTGAAAAGTGATTGATGAGTATTTAACAATCTAGTGAATGAAATTGAGTAGGCTCATGGTAGAACAGAGGTAAATGAATTAATTATCACAAAGAACTTTCACACTATGTACCAATATCAATTACTTCATAACACCTTTTTTGAAATCAACTTATTTAGTGAAATTCGTAAATTTTAAATCGCGAAGATTTCTATTTACGCCTTGACTGAAAAGTTATTCACTCGCTAAATTTACGTCAAAGATACTCAGTGACATTAGTGTCACATCCAAAATAAATAAAAATATCAACGTTCTATTCTTTACTGAATGTCCAAAAACATTTTTTCCCCAAAAAAAACTCTTTTCGTAACTAGAGCTTCTTTTGTCTAGTGCAGAGGACGGCACCACCAGGAGACGGAATAACCGAATACAGCTAAGAATTATGCATGCCGACCGTAGAATCTGTGTAGAGCGACGTGATATTGTGTTACAGGATCGTTGGAGTAACACTTTGAAGGAAATAACTAATGTTATCCTTATCTTATCTATTAGAAGTCTGAATATTTGATCTTCTTTGTTTTCCAACATAATATAGATGGCACAAATAGTACAAGTTTCTAAAGAACACCATTATCAAAAATTATGCTTAATTCAACAACGGAATTCTCATTATTCTAAAACATATTTCATTTCGTATTATAAAAGTAAATTCATTTCGACTGTGAAAATGTGTGCCTTTACCATTGGCATGCAACTTCTTTTGGTGTTCAGTCATGGAATTGTTTGATAAATATTTTTCATATTGAAATTGTTTTCTACCAATTTCTGAGAACCTGTTCATTTTCCCTTCAGCTTCTCTATAGAATTATTTATCTTGGATCATATTGTGATTGATTGGTAATAAATGTCAGGAAAAATACGGCTTTTTTTCAGTTTTTTAGTTGGAAAAGTTTAAATGGAAAATGTCGTCTGAAGCCTATTCAACGTGACAACGGAATCAATTATGCCTCTTTGTCCTTTTCGGGATATCCTTCCATTTGGGATCATGAAAATTTTATTTTCAACCAACTGACAGGCAGTCAAAAGTAAAGGTAACTCAAGTTATAAATAAATTGTTTTAACCGAAAAAACCGAAAAATTGATTTTTAAGACAAATAAAAATTTTACCATTCGCTTTATTTCGGTCTTTATCTATTTTTTTATATACTTTCATATATTTCGATATATTATTGTTCTCAATTATTGCTTATAAATGTGTTACCCATTTGTATATAAGTGAAACTTATGATTTATAATTCAAGCCACTATATTTCAAAAGTGTTTTATAGAAAAGTATGTTTATTTCTCGAAAATTCTTCCATGATAACAAAACCTCCTTTTTCGGTACTTGTTTTTGAAATACCAGTCGGTTTACTAGAATAAATACGTAATGGTCTGTGAAAATGTTGTACTCGGTTTTTCAAATTGCTTTAAGTATAATAAATTTATCATTTGGGTACGATCCTTCTAATCCACTCAATTTATGTTGACTTTTGCTATGATTTTCAACCAAGTAAATAAACAGCGGGTTATATAACAAAAGAGTGTACAAAAAAAAGTTGAGGCGCCGATTACACACATCTTTTAACTTAGTAAATGTCCACTTCCCAAATTCACCTTCAGTAATATAATGTGAAAAGTTTCTAGTTTGCTCTTGTCTTCATATAAATTATATGGAGATCTGGAGTTTTCTGCATGGATGGAAAATTTCAAATACTTAATATGGAGAATTGACTTGTTTTGTTGTATAAGACCTTTTCTGGATATACATAGAGAATCATTTCATGACAAATTTCAGCCTTTCATTCAATATTTTAAATGAAATACCCAGTAGACGATTTTCATCAAATACTGATTGGATTCGCTCCAAAAATATAAAAATTTGATTCCTACATTTGCTAAAGCACGTTTCTCATTAACGGTAGTCAGATATAGAGTATAATACTCTTGAATGAATATATCAGGGATTTGAGTTTTCAGATAGGCTAGGAATCTACTGAAATAGACGGTAATAAAGCAGCAGCTTGGCTTATATCTTCAGAAGTTTTGAAAAAAGTGGTAATCTACTTCAATATCTTCGATTTTGTTAAATTGGGAAATAATTTTATAATTACTATAAATATGCATGAGAAGCATTATGTATATACATAAATTTCTTCAATTTCTTATTTCTTAGACCTATATTAATTAAGGTGATCTATAGATCAATATAAATAAGCAAATTGTCAGTGTCAATATCATATTTTGATAAAGACTTGAAGAAAAGTCGAAACATCAAAATTTATCTTTCTACTTTTAAAACAGAAGAGACCTAAAATCAAGAAAATTTAGATGCATTTATATATAAATTAATTAAGATTTCCGATGATTTTTGATAGTATTAAAGTTTTTAAAAAATTTTTAAACTCATAGAATCCAAAATTCAATATTTAAATTAACGTTGATAGAGATATTGATTAATTAAAATATTCTATCAGTCTCAGTACTTTTGTTGGTGGAATTAAATTGCACCAATTTCAGCTAGTTGAATTATTTTCTACTTTTACGTTCGTTCGAGCATAGCGTAGTGTCAATAAAATCCCATACGACACAATTCTGACAAACGTTAATTGTTCAATAGTTAATAGAAACAAAGAAGAGTAAAGTACATAAGTGGCTATGAAGTAATCAATTTCACAGCACGTTCAACTCCAGTTTTAATGATCTTATTGTATTCCGGGATGGTTTATAGAAACAATAAACTACCACTGCGTTTGTGATGTTTTTATAGCCTACGTTTAACTAAGATTAAAATTGAGAAATGTCACTTTTAGCATACAATTTTACATTGAATAACTTTTGGAATTAGCATCATTTTTTTATATACCTACGTTTCAGGTACTTATCCACCAACTGTAACATTAAATGAAACTGTAATGTCTGTGAGTGGATAATTCGTTCTACAATGAACTTTACAAAAATTCAACATTGATAATGACAAAAGAATACAAATAATGAAATAAATATCTATTCTCTGCAATCAGAATAATCATCTAATTCTAATTTTTAGATCATAATTAAATTCACAACTCAAATTTATTCTTCTGCAGGTGAATTATTGTATTATGTTAATATGTAAAAGTGCAATTTGCATATATATATATACATATATATATATATATATATATATATATATATATATATATATATATATATATATATAAATTGTGAATATGTTGATAGTGATGGTAATAAATCACGTATCTACGATATTTATAAGATTAATGAGCGGCTCTTTACACCGATGATTCGTATTCACTGTGCTCGGTGTATTATTTTAATGATATAATGTACGTAATTCTATGGCTGTGATATAAAATACGATTATTATATAGAAAAGTTTATATATACAATTATCAGATGAATAGATGAAATTTGTGAGAAGAATAATTTTAATCTAAAATTTGACACAAGACATACAATGTTAAAATGAGTGTTGTTTCCCATCGGAAATACACAATTTTCTGAGATAACATGTTTTTTATTGAATAACACCTAGAAGATATATATACTTAGATACTTATATATAGAAGAAGAGAAGGGGAGTTTACGTATAATTTTCATCCCGGTAAATTCATTCACTTCAAACCACTAAAACTTAAAACAGTGATTTAGGATACCTTGAAATATCAATCGTGATCTTTGTTGTTCCATTATTTCATATAAGGATATTCAAATATTGAAGGTCACTTTGGCGAAACTCGAACAATCAATTACATTATTACTTCAAATAAAACACCCTGTATTTTACACTTACTAAAAAAAACGTAATTTTCTCATTAGTTATGTTTTACTAAGGGGCATTATATCAATTCTGGACAATATAAATGGTGTCATATATCATGAATTGTATTTAACTTCTGTGAGACAACAAAGTGACTCAATTGTGGAATATTGCCAAACGAATAATAAAAATAAATTACAACAGTTACTGAACAGGAGCAACAGTTTCTGACAGTTAATTGAGAATACGCCGGTGCGCAATCTAACTACAGCCATACCTTCACTCTGACATTTGAAGTAATATGCTCCAAGAGATCACAAATCGTCGTTTTCGAGAAACCTAGGAATTTTCGTTCAATCAAGTGAACATTGAAAATAGGGACCTATCATGCGATTCTCCATAATCTCATCAAACACTTTTATGCTCCATCGATTTCGTCGGTCTACAGTATGGAGGAATTGTCTATTTCCAGTGAAAAACTAGAGACAATTATAATTTCTCAATAGGCAATTATTGTGGAAAGTAGATTCGTCTGTGACGCAATTTTAAAAAAGGCTTTTTTATCTGCGATTGGATAAAGGGTCCACCTGTTAACGCAAATTCAGCTTTAAGAGTCCCGCTATTTAAAAATTGAGAATATGTCTTTTTTTGTTTAATAAACAGTTTCAGTTTATTGAATTATTTGACATTGATGTAAGACTTAAAAAATATAAAAACTGATTTCAAATAGAAGTATTTGTCTAAAAGTTCAATTAATTAAGAATTAACTAATTATTAATAATTTTTAATCTGAACAAAACATTTGTGGCGACCGTGACAAGACTTATTTGAGACTTAGACTTAGACAAATTAAAAAGGAGCAGAAAAGCAGCACGATAATCGTTTTCAAAAGCTTTTTCGGTGTTCAACGAAGAAATAAAACAAGAGGAAACTATTCAAGTCGCTTTTCAAATATTAGAGGTTAGATCTTTGGAGCTGGATGCATTTTATACTAAAATTTGTGAAGCTATGGTAGAATTAACGATTGAAAAAGAAGATCATGAGAAAATAATGGAAGATGAATATTAGGTAGCGAATATACAAGTAAATATTTACGTGCAAAAAGTGAGGTTATTAAATTAAATAAACCGAAATTAAATCAACCGAAACAACGACACAAATTTTCCAAAATGCTCCGATCACTGATAATGATTCTAAAAGAAGATTTAAGTGGTGGTGATTTAAAAGACTGGTTGCAATTTTGGAATCAATTTAAAAACACTCATGATGATAAAAGTATCACTAAAGAAGATAAGTTCCAGTATTTGACTCAATTATTCCGAATTCAAGAGCAACTGTTACCCACCAACAAATGATAATTATGATAAAGTTATTGATAGTTTAAAAAGTCGTTTAGGTAAAGATGAATTGTTAGTTGAAGTTTATGTTCGAGAATTATTAACACTAGTAATAAATAATGTTATCAAATCAAATTAAGAAATTATATTGTCAAAAATTTATGATAAATTGGAGGCACAATTACGTGCTCTTGAATCACTTACATCCATTAGTTGAATCAACTTTACAAGTAGAGTTAATAAAAACGTGCCAAAGGCAAGCGACTCCGATCAAATGTAAAGACATCGGAGAAAGGTTAACCAAGTTGACAAAATTTTTATAAGACGAAGAAACACTTAAAATGGCTGTCAGTGGATTTAATTTAAATGACGATAAACATTTAAATAATGTGAGTAATGTTTAATTTAATAAAAAGAAAATAAAGTCGAAGAATGAACCTACCATTCCAACAACTACTGGATTATTGACAAAGGAAGGTAAAAATGTCAAACAGAATTTTTAAGATGTGGAAAAGCGAAGAATTGTTGTTTCAATTGTTTGATACCAGGTCACAATATACAAGCTTGTAGAATCAACTCAAAATGTCAATGGTGCGGGAAGAAACATTCAATACTATTATGCAGAGAAATACTGAATCCAAAGAGCTTATCAAGAGAAACAACCAAATAAGATTTAAGTAAATATAATAAAGAAGCCAACTTAGCTAATTTGTCGTTAATTCCAGAAGTTCGTCTTCAAACTGTACGGGTAATATTAAACAAGGGCGATGAAAAACGCATAGTACGAGTAATAATGGATAGTGGGTCTCAACGATCATATATTTCAAAACGAGTAGCGGAAGAAATGAAGTATCATTCACATTGTAAGAATCAAGTTGTCCAGTTACTCTTACTACATTAACAAAACCACAGGACCATACATGTTATTTAATTCTACTTGAAACATTAAATAATCAGTATGCTTGCAATTTTATGGCGTTTGATCAAGATATAATTTGTCATGGGATTCCTAGTATTAATAATGGACCATGGATTCAAAAATTAGTAAACAATAATATTATATTAACTGATGCGAGTCAAACTTCTGATCCTATTGATATTTTGATTGGTGCAGATATACTTGGAAAATTAATGACTGGAAGATTACATAACTTAGAATGTGGCATGACAGCAATTTAATCAAGACTAGGTTGGACTTTGATGTGCAAGAAATCAACTTCAAATTATTATAAAAATGATTAACAGCATTAATTGTAACATTGATGTATGTAGAAGTTTTTATTTCAAATTTATGGAGTTTGGATGTTATAGGAATTATTGATCCAATTGAAACAAAATCAAAGAAATTAGCTGAACAAAAAATTTGTGAAAGATTTCGTAAAACTGTAATTATTAATAATGATAAAAGATATGAAGTATGTCTTCCATGAAAAGAAAATCTCAACTTAAATAAAGAAATAGCTCAAAGAAGATTACAAATTACGACAGATAAATTGAAGAAACAAGGACCTTATGAAGAATATGATCAAGTACTGATGAAATAGTCCTAATTTAATAGAATTAATTTCTTCTATGCTTTTACGTTTCAGAGAGAAAGAAATAGGAGTAATTTCCGATATTAAAAAAGAACTCTTACAGATCAGTGTTACTCCAAAAGATCGGAATGGCCTGCGTTTTTTGTGGTGGAAGACTGATGTTATTGAAGTTTAACGACATTCACGAGTAGTATTTGAAATATATTGCTACTATTAAATTACATTTGGAGTTATTATCAAAAAAGGAGAAGTTCAAGGACATGTTGACATCGATAATCAAATTAATTTAAAGAAGAATCAACGTTATTAATGGCAGAAGGTGGTTTCAACTTATGGTGGGAGTGGCCAGATTGGCTTTATTACTCTGTAAGCGAATATTATAATGATAATGAAGAGATAAATAGTGAATTGAAGAAATTAGCAACTAAAAATGAATCTGTAGATGATGTTAATATAAATAATGTTTCTAATGCTGCCACAATGAAAGAAAGCGATGTAAATAAGGTAAATGATGAATGGCATTTTAATTATTTTACACAATACAGTAAAATCGTAAGAATGTTTGGTTATATAAAAAGATTCATTAATAACCCTCAAGTCAATATTAAATCAAGAAATCATGGAGAACTTTCTGCTAAAGAATTTTATAATGCTGAAAATATCGTGCTACGACTTTTTCAGAAGAAATGTTTTTCTGTAAATCAAGATCCTCGAATCAAAGAATTTAGACCGTATGTAGACAAGAATGAGTTATTAAGAACAAAGACACTATAATATCTAATCGAGATGATAAGTCTGATTTTCTTGAACCATAGCTTTTATAAATTCGTTTCGAGGTATTTAGATATAAACCATATATTTTAGGGGGTAAGGCATTGTGAATTTTCGTGAATTCGTAAGGTCTTGTTTAATTTTTTTTTAAGTTGTCCTATCGTTCAATATTCTCATCATTTTATAATTATAATCTTCTGATTTCATGATAACAGTTTTATTAGATTTATCTGCTCTCAAAATTTTTGAGATTTCTGTTTTTATCTATGAATTCTTTGGTTTTAGTTATATTTTGAGGTTTGATATTGTTTTGTTGTTTGTTTTTCAATTTTTTTTTTGAATTTAATAATAATATTACAAGTATCAGATTTTATTTTATTTCGAACTCCGTTATTTAGATGATTGTTGTTGCATTCAATATTACATAAGATATTTGTCACAGGCACCTGTGACAAATAGATAGAAATATTGAATTTTATGAGTTTAAGAATTTTTATAAGCTCTAATAATATCAAAAATCACTGGAAATCTCAATTAATTATTTCCCAAACGATGAATACATAAGTATTCGAAAGCTCGGAAAATATATCGAAGTTAGTCCACTTTGGTGTTTTCTTGCCACGTTCCCTTCTTCTGTTGCAACATTAGTTTTTTTAATAATTTTTAAAAGAAAGATAAAAATTGACGTTTCGAGTAATTTTAAGTCTTTGACACAATATGATAATTTTTTCGTATTCATCCTTGCATATATTTTCTCATTTATTTATAAATCAATTCTAACTACTGCCAGCTCTACATTTATCAACTTGATATATACTATTACTCCTATTCTTAGAAGACTAATTCGTAACTGGCAAAATAACATCAAAATATTCAATCGACCATTCCAACTTAATTTGTGATGAAATTTTGAAGAATATCGTAGTAACTTTAGAATAGTAATTCTAAAGTTGAAAATTATCAAAAAGCAAGTAGCCTGCCAAATCTGCTTAAATCTGTTACACATCTGAAATAATTTTCTCTGTTACCTAGTTTTTCCTAATTTTACTACAAATGACTTATATGTTACAATCAGATAAACGATTGAAATAACAAACCATACCACCATAGCAGGTGGAGACTCGATATGGTTTATTAAACGGATTCCACGGACAATAAGCTACTTACTTGTCCATAGGTTCAAATCGAATCGGTCATGAATGATAAATGGAAAGTGGCACGTATATGTTACAGATAGTCTCATTTTTCTACAAAACTCTTTGAGATGATGCTCTTTTATGATTCCAACAGTATTGGATATTGAAAATATATAAATTTGTTCAGATATGAAGTAAATTATTAGATTGATCAGTTATTGATTTTCCAAGCTTTTAAGTGTAGAGCAGCAAGAACGAAATTTTTTGGCTGCATGTCATTAATCTTACCTTCAGATTAAAGGGTACTAGAGAATGCGTGAAACAATTGTATATTCTGCTTTCACAATGTAGCTGCTGAGTTCAAAATAAATCGAAATATTACTCATAAGGTATTTAATAATAGTTCTATTAGCTTAAACTTATTTTTGCTATTGTGAGTTGGTTTAATTGAAAGATCAACTTGTGAAATAATAATGACATCCTCGACAAATGATAAGATCGTCTTTGTCGAGTTATGACGCCATTATATCCTAATTATTACCTTGTTCACAACAGTATCCTTGCTGGTAGTAAAACCATAATACAAGTATGGCAATACAGAGAGATTTTATCTTCAGACGGAAAATATGGAAAGAAAACTTCATTTAACAGTTAATGGCAAATGAATTAATTGTGGCAAGAAATTAAAGGGCCGAGAAAAATATTATTAAGCATAAAAAAATTATAATATTGAAAGATAATAAGCAATTGCTTAAACTATATAATCTCGTTAAAGATATCCTATCCTATACTAAAATCCCATTTTTTTATTCCCAACAGTTGTTTGAACTTAAACATTTGATTGTCTTACATTCACATATTTTCTTCTCAATAATACTTGGAATTATACCTTTTCAAATATCAAAAAACATCCCAAACAAAGAAGTAATGCATAATTCATGAGAAACAAATTTAAGAACTTTTAAATTTGCTCAAATAAAAACATTTTACAAGTAATCCCATTGTTTAGAGTCTCCTCTTTCTCATTAATTTGCATTTTTTAACACGGTAGATCTAAAGTCACCGCATTTTCTCCAATCCCACTTAAAGTAATTTTTGAAATATTAGTAATTTATAAAGTTGGAAGAAAATTTTAATTATAGAATAGATTATTTCATGAATTATGAAATTTTGTTATGCTACTACCAAAGTATGTCCAAATTGATAAAGTTGAGAAAGTTGAATTCAATACGAGAATAGATAATTTAGTATCCGTTGAAACTTGTGAATGTCTGAGTTTTTTGTAGCGGTTTCTATCGCAGTGGATAGTAATTGGTGGAAATATAAGAGCTACTTAAAGGTTTTTATTATTTTCACGGTAATTAACAAATGGTTTTGTTTATCTTTATGGTAATTGAAGTTTCAATTTGAAAATAAAAGGGGCAGCTTTTTAAGATTTCTTCAACGTATTCTGGAGTAATTTTTCCTACTTTTCATGGCCGCTTTTATTTACTTACAGAATATTCCTAATATCTTCTTATTTAACTAATCATGTAACTAAAGATTATACAATTATGAAAAATATAGCACAAATCCATACAGCTACATGTACTATCTTAAACTATAATTTTTAGAAATAGTTTTTTTGGAGAATTCTTTTTTGTATCTTTTTCGATAAAGATTTATATAAAATAATTGTTCTCCAGAGATTATTAACATATTCATTCCCAATAAAGCATTTTTATTGTGTGTTTTATAAAATCGCTCTCTCTATACGAACAAGAAAATTTGCATACAATCTAATAATTGAAGAACAAAAGTACGGATAGACAAGTTGAGTTCGTTTGATTTTTACTAAATTAGAGATTTTCTTTCAACCTTGATTAATTTGTCCAACAATTGATTAACAGACTTTTCTTGGATTCGATGAATTACAATATACTTATTAAGTATATTTAGGATAAACTAACGGATTTTCCTCTTCTTATTTATAACAAATGCTCTATACGGATTTGGTTTTCAGTTCAATCTAATTAAGAAAGGAATCCAGGATAGTTGCAGTCAATATTTGGGTTGTAAGTTGGTAGCAATGGTTTGGTTAGATTCTAATTTTTTTAGTGAAATTTGGCAGCTGGGGAAAACATTGAACGTAGAAGGAAAAAAACAATAAAGAATATAATTATTAATAAGCAATTTTGCGAGCACTACGTACAAAGTTAAAAAGATATTAAAAAATACTTACTTCCACTTATGAAGAATAATATCAGTACAAATTCATTAAACTTCACTTTAGCGTTTAGAATTCGTGACTGATATTTTATTCATTAATTGATTTCTTCTTTAACTTAGAGGGGGATATTAAACAGAAGTGATTATTTCGTCATAGTAATTAATTTACTCTGACGAAAAACGGAACAGACCTATTGGCATGTTACACCTTGATAAAAAATGGACATTTGATTATATTCTTGCTTCTTAAAAATACACAATATTTGGATTTGCAATTTCTTCATTGTTAGAGGAGTGGCAGTGTAGGTGAAAATGAAATGAGCTACTTGTAAACTGAGAATTTTGAAACATATGAATAAAGTTAACATTTGAGCAAAATGAATATTCATATTTTGAATGAATAGTTAGAATAATTTTTTCAGTTCACTTCACTTCAACTTCAAAACCTACACGATATAAACTGAATGTTTCTAGTTATATTTAGTATCTCAAATATTGAGACAAATGAAACAAAATTCCAAAAAAACCAAACTGCTTGTGTCTCACAAGTTAATCTCTGTGACCCAAAGTGTGGTCAAAAACTGAATAATTCTAAAATTAGTTAAATTTTTCGGAAATCCGGATCTGATCTGCTCTTGATTTATAGTGGCGACTCCGTCGCGAGTTTATTCTACCCTCATTCTTTGATTTACGACTATTAAGCGGAATCTAATTAAGAGCATTAAGTTGTTGGAGTAATAGCAAAACTTGAATGAATTATTATACAGAAAAGGTCCAGGTATTTCTGATTATTATTATCTGGAGGTTCGCAGCTGTTGAATTTATACTGAGTTATGGAAAATTAAGTTTAATAATAATTCGTCCTCAACTTATTGAAATAATCAAAGCCGAATCATTCTCGCGAAACGAAATAATTCGGACTTACTTCTATTGAAACATAGTTGAACAAGATTCAATTAAATATTTTGTTTTTGTTAAACTCTTTGGAATTCTTAAATTTGTAGTAAACAATATTTGTCGGAATAAAAAACATTTAGGATATGAAGTAGCACCGTAAAAAGTTGTATTTTAATATTTTTGAACTCCAAAAATGTTCGATAAAAAATTTTATTTAGGGGTGAAACAAATAGATGATCATATGAAATATCTGCAGATTTCAAATATTTCTAGGACGGTAGGGGTTGTCGAACTTGTACGATTGTTAGTTGTTGTTAGTAATAAAGTCATAGAGTATATGAGTATAAAAATAAGGAGAAAAACTCAGCAATATTCTTTATTCGAGCTTCGATAATGCTGAAGCCAACTCCAATAGATTTAATATTCAGATGTCAATAACAGAATCTATTCCACAGCAAAAGCGGTCAAGCAGAACAGAAATAAAACGAAACTACCAAAGTGAAACAGAAATACAGCTGAAACAAATCATCTAAATATATCAATTTGATCAAATATCACCATTTTCACGGCTATAAGAAAAAAAAATTGAATCGATTGTTTTTCGATTCGAAAGAACTAAACTAAAATGTTTATAATAAGGTTTTGGGAACAAAAGAAATCCAGAAATGATTGATTAATAATTCATAATTTCGCTCTAACAATTTTTGAAACAAATGCATATGATTATTATTATGAATATGCAACACAACAGTGTCAAGGTGAACTTCAGGTATGTCAGAACTTTCATTGCAGAGGAACTAAAACTTTGCCAACGTCATTCCAAAACCGAGCAAATTAATACTTCATTTTTTCAAATTTCTGGCTATTCAAATTCTACTATTTCTCTGGAAGGAAATTGATATACTTTCATTACAGGATAATAATAAAATAAATAGTCGATAGATTTTAGTTTAGGTGGTTTTACTTCTTCAATTAAATTAGTTTTAGTGTGGTGCCAAAATGCGAATAATCCGAACAACAAATATGAATTAATATAATCAATTCGTTACTTTATCATGAAAAAGTAACTTTTCGTATACGTATAAATTATTTTATCTTAAATATAGCTGACTGTAGATAGAGTAAAATAGGAATACCCAAAAGTTGTGGTAGTAAAGATTTTATGGGTGATTTTAACAAAAATAACAGCTAAAGTAAATACACAAAATATCTTCTTCCGAATTTCCAACGAAAATGAGCATATGTTTTTCGCTTCGCGTTACAAATTGTGGGTGTCAAGTTAGATACTGAAGCAAATAAGTGATCTTTGTTGATAAATTATATTCTTAATACAGTGCAATACGGTAGAGTTCAATTCCATTAAATTGAGAAGAATTTGAGGATGAGATTTTCCGGAAACAAGCTAGTAGGAATTATTCAGAAAGTTAAAAGGTGATTTTCGAGATTCACGTGAGAGTGAAAGAGGAATGGAACAATAAGTTCTCTCTCAAAAGTTTCTGAAGAAGAATATATATATATATATATATATATATATATATATATATATATATATATATATATATATATATATATATATATATATATATATATATATATATATTCATGTGTGACTGAATATTATTGATAATTTCTATGAGTTGAGAAATTAGAAATAATTTCTTTATATGAGGCATTCAACAACAGTAATCCTACTAATGGAAATATTTATTGCTTTCTCATTCATACATTTCTATCAATCACGTTCAGTTCTGCAACCATTTCATCTTCAAAAAAATCTACCTGAAAAAAACTCAATTTTGCTGAGATCTTCAGTGTCATATTATAGAAATCTTATTTAGTTCCATGAGCAGCTTGGTTTAATTCATAGCACTTCACGGAAATTATGATCGGATTGATTAACTCGATCATGATCGGAATATTCGGAAACTAACTCGGGTCACGTCCATTGTTCTGAAGCTGAATGAGTTAATCGAGTTGTAGTCAAATGATATTTCATTTTTCTAGGGAGTTTTGAACTTTAAATCCATTTCTTTTTCTTAGATAGCAGTCTAATATGAATTTTCTTGAGCGGCGTAATTGAAAGGTTATTTAGATTTGCGGTTTTTATATCTTTCAGCATTTCAGTATAAAAATAACTTATTAGTACTAAACTGAAAGATAATGATAACTGCTCAGTAATAATTATCAAACATCTAAAATATATTAATCAACTATAAATATATCATAAAAGAATTAATGCACAAAAAAATAATCAAATCAAAAGTTCTTTTAGTTCTTGAGTTAGAATCCGCTATCAGCCAATAGATGATCTACCTGAACCCGGGTTATAGTTCTATTGTATACGATATTGAGTGAACTTCTAAACAGTTCCTAGTTATCGCGTGACACCATAACATCAGATTTAGTGATGTTTATATGTAGAATATTCCTGGAAACTGATAGCACTAATATCTTGAGTCCAAAAATCATTCATTATAATAACAACGCTACTAATCCATTTCACTATATTATTGGTTGTTACTACAATTTATAAGTTCCGTCTGAAATTCAAATCAAATTGTTCGATTTTCTTGAAATTCTATGTCCTTGCAATCGTGACAGAAACTATAAACCACAAAACGACAATGGAGAAATTTGTTGATTAAAAGTTAACCAACAATAGTGCTTGGAAACCAACGAAAGGGAACGTATTATTCTCATACATTTTGCGTTGACCCCAATCCAAATAGTACATATGCTCCTGTCATGAGAACTACGATACACTTCCAAAGATTGATGCAAAATTTAGGTACGTGGTACAGAATTTTAGCCGGTTTAATGATCGGAGATGTAATTACATTCTAGTGGCCATATTTTAACATCTAACTTCTTTTCATGCGAAGATTCGACAACTATGTCTCCTCACAAACCATTATAAAGAATGAAATGTTGGTATCAATGTAAAAATACACACTGCAGAAGATACTAGAAATCAATT
Organism: Diorhabda carinulata; assembly: GCF_026250575.1. Lineage (NCBI taxonomy): Eukaryota > Metazoa > Arthropoda > Insecta > Coleoptera > Chrysomelidae > Diorhabda > Diorhabda carinulata. The sequence continues at coordinate 32,418,022 of NC_079460.1, read as the reverse complement.
CAATAATAGAAGCTAAGCGTGTTACGCTTTAAAGCCAAGTCTTGAGATTGAATATTAATAATTTGATGTACATTTAAACTCTGGTTTAATTCGTATTATTTGGAGAGTATTCTTTTGCAGTACTGAGTATTGAAGTACGAAGACAAAGCAGAATTTACAATTGGAATTAGTTTCAATAAATATCTATTCACCATCAGAATCAGAATCATCTATACCGAACTGGGCTCATTGTCAAATTGTACCGACCGAAAACCCTGGCTCTATATACAATTCATATTGGGAAAGGAATTTTCACAATAGAATGTTATTGAGAGTGAGAGCTGATTTTATTTGGATAGAAACTACTTCTCATATTGAAACGAGTTGAACTGGTGGGTAAAATACAGTTCCCAAAATAGTCGTCCAATTCTGAGAACTAAGAATATGAAACTCACCCAATTAGTTGTATGACATTGGAATTTGTAGCAGCAACAAGGCAATGAATTACAATCAGTGGAAATTCTTTTCTAATCAAATCTTAGATGATTTATATTGGATACTGATATATTGTATTTTTCAAACTGAAATATTCATTTGATGACAACTCAAAAATTTCCATATTTGATATTCGTATGGAGAGATGAATAATTATGCTCAAATACTCATATTGGTGTAGGGAGAAGTGACAGATATGTCTTAGCGTATTACTGTCACTATTTTTTCACAATTCAATATCTAATATAATCTGGAATCAACTGTTGCTTGAAATGATTGATGAGAGAACGGTCCGTAATGGGCGAAGCTGATGTATGGCACGAAGATTGTAAAAAATATTATTAATCCAAATGGATGAGAGTCCTAATATAAATTTGTCTTCTGTAGTCCTCTTAAAATAGGAAATTTTCATTTTAAATGTGAACTAACGAAGTTGAAACTCATAAACTGGAAGGTTTCACCTTAATGTATTAACTCAATTGAAAATCGTAAACATTGTGAGTTTTGATTCTGGAAATATAATCTGTCAGCTCTTCATCTTTCTCTACAATGGATTCATGTTATCTGAATTGATGTGAATCAAATCATGACTTTTCAAATATATATTGGTGTGTTGAGATATAGCTAGGGTCAGGTTTATGAGCAAAAAAACTAGGTTCACGGGTTGAACCGCTTTGAAATTTTAAAAATTTTCGACGTTTCGGCTCTCACTTTGGAGCCATTATCAAGAGAAGAATGGGGATAGGGTGGTTATTCGTTCATTGGTTAGAAGGGATCCGCTTCCATGGCCTCAATCTGCCTACTCCACGCAACGAATCACCCTTTTTCCTGGTTAATCACAAGGCCTCAATTTGCCTACTCCTTGGAATTTTACCGAAGAAATAAAAATCTATGACAAAAAAATTTGCCTGGACCTTGTAATTAAAGGGAACCTATTGGCGGGTTTTGGGGTGCGTGGCGGGAGGGGTGATAAATGTGTGGAGATCGGCTTCTCGGGGGGTTTTAAAGGAAATGTTGTTAGTTGGAATGTTATTGGAGCGAAATGGATGAAAAAGGTGTTTTCAAGTTATTCAAGTTTTGGTAATAAAATATCAAAAAGTGCCCTTTTCACGTGAATTTCAAGCTTTCTAATTATGGTCAGAAATATAAAATCAGAAAAATTAAAATTATTTGAAATTATTATTCCTTGCATTTCTTCTTCACATTTTGAGTGTTAATTATAATTTTCATCCATTCCATTCTAGCTACAACGAATTAGATAATTAACAAGACTATATCATAGTTTCAATAATGATATCACAATTACAGCCTAATAGTTTTCAATACAAACTTCTTATTTTAGAATTTCATTTAATTTTTATCATTAGATGAAGGTATTGCCCACTGAAATTTTTTTAAGTCACATATTCATAAGTAATATATCAATATCGTACTCTCAATGTTTTCGTCGTGGTGTTTATTGTCGCAATTTTCTGCTCCTATTCTATTCTCTTGTACACCTTTTCAAACGTCATTACTGAAGCTAAATGAGAGAAATATTGCTACTCAATAACAAGAATACTAAAAAAATCTTGGCAACTATAAAAAAATCTAATTTTGTTGTTGCTTGTGTGATATGCCAGGATAAACTTGACGCCCAAAACAAATTAATGCTTTGCTAATCAGTTCTGACCTCGGTTCTCGGTTCACGGTTTCCTGATGTTTACTCCTGGATTTGAAGGAAACATATACCGATGGGCAAAAACGATAGGTTTGTAATTATCCTCTGTTAAGAGGCAGCAAAAAACTAGTATGTGCATCAGCAACTAACACTCATACATAGTTCGGTATCTAATCAGTAAAACACACAGCGATGCCCATTATTTGCTTGTCAGAAAGATGCTTTCATCGGTGAATAAATATGCAGATGATTCGTATCTCAATATGAATAAATTGAATATATGTGTTGATATATACACTAAATCGTTCTAACTAAAAGTTGAGGAACTGTATAAATACCTATTGATATGAAATTGACTACGACTAATAATGAATAGTTTGTTTGGTGTGCGTAAGTACTCGTTGATCTCTAGCGTTTCCATCAAAAATTTGAAATATTCCCCTATTTCTGTATCCACCTATTCTGAGGATAATACTTCCCAAGTAGATGCTGGTTTTTATATCAAGACATATAAAATTCAACCATGAAGTCTATAAGAAGATAAATCTTATTCCTGCGTGCACTTCACACAGAAAAATCTAAAATCTCAGCTTCACGTTGATAATAATTCACTGAACTATGGTACATAATTAAAAAATCATTTAAAAAAATATGTTGGGCATATATTCCGTGAACCGTTTGAATAGTACTGTGAATATATATATATATATATATATATATATATATATATATATATATATTTATATATATATATATATATATATATATATATATATATATATTTATATATATATATATATATATATATATATATTTATATATATATATATATATATATATATACTTATATATATATATATATATATATATATATATTTATATATATATATATATATAGAAATAAATGTGATTCTGCTCAAATCTATTGGAAAACTGAAAAATATGTACTTTACTTCTCTTCTAAGTCATAATTCAGACACTTTGTGAGAGCAAGTTTCTTTGAAAATCGAGAAGAAAACTGTAATGTGCTGCTTCCAACGCATTGGTAATAATTTAGGAATTTTTATCGTTACTGAAATAATAATGAAAATCGGTGATCCATTAGAAAGTTTGTTTTGTTAGTAGAAATACTTATTATGCTCATAATTTTTTATTACAAATAAACACCGATATTGACTACAACATTCGATTATAGGAAGTAATAAACGACTTATATTATACTTATAGAAGTATTTTACTTCTGAGGCTCTTACCAAATAGTAGAATACTTGTCGTCTTATGTTAATGGAATTAGAAACAATTACAAACAATTGAAGAAAATGGTTTCAAAAAGATCTAACAAATAGCAAATTGAAATAGTTTTTAAAAACAAGGGTAATTAAAAAAGAATGAGCTACTGAAATAACTTGTTCAGAACGAGCTTTACAAAATATATATTTGGAATTACTATATATATGGTAGATGAGCAATATATTGTTAACAAGAAATAATAAATTGAAATAATTTTCATCCAGCTTCAGTGATAACCTAAAATATAAACCAACAATATAATTGTTTCTTATCTAATGGTAACACCAAAAATATGTAATGGATAATCCAAATATATAGAAAATATACATTATAATTATCACGTGGTGAAAAAGTACTGGCATAAGGTAGGTATGTGGAATTTGCCCACGTTCAGGAGATACCTCTATAAAAAAACAATATAAAAATAAAAACAATAAAGTTTTCAAGAGAAAACATTTTTTGTATCCTTTAAGGGAAAGGGGGATTTTTTTCAATTGTAACCTAATCTTATTACTAACATTCTGGAAAAACAAACTTAATTTTATTATTTTTTGCAATACCTGCGCATTCTTCATGAACGTAGATGAAGCAAACTGTGCATAGCCTCATATCTTTTTGTTCATCTTCATCAGTCTTTGTTCTTCCGCGTTGATTTGGTCTGTACTTCTTCACTTTGTTTTCCGGGTATGCAACTTGTTTTGCGATTCCTTGTTGAACTCCATCTTCTTCCCAAATAGTTTCGTCCTTGTTAATATTTTGCTCCTTACCTCACATTTTTTTCTTCTGATGAAAAACTGCAGATAAAGGGTCATAATACAAAGATATGTTATTGCTATCACTGTCACTATCGCTAATTAATGTGATAAAGTCCAGATTTTCTTGGGTTTGCGTTTTTTTGGTTATTGTAGTCCCAAACTAGCAAAAATATCTCACTAATAAATATCTGTTTGCGTTTTTCTTTGGGGCGTGTCCAGTATAAAAGCACTTGCTCATACCAGTAACATTCAAAAGCTTTTAAAACAGCTTTGTCCATAGGTTGGAATTCGTGTATCGTATTATTCGGAAGTCAAAGCAGTGTAATGTCATATATGTCAGCTGTCTCTACCATAGATGTTCCAAGAGGCATGAATCACCAAAAATTAGGAAGCATTTTTCTGACAGTTTATACTTACCTAGTCTTGAAAACAAATGGATAGAAACTATAAATTTTAGTTAGTGATAAAAGACTAAATGGCAGTGACCACGGCCCTGAACAAATTATCAAACTCAGTTATCATTCAAGTTCTAATAAATGTGAAACATATTGAGGTATACCGTTTTTTATGACTTGTTTCCCATTTATGGTAGTGACACCTATTCCTATAAAATCTTAGTTGGTACTTAATGAACTCCAAGAAATAAGTATACTGGAATAATTCAACATAACAACATATATCATCATAACCTGAAGCATAACTTGAGACGTGATTTCGTGGTTAATACGATTTTCCAATAAAAATTGGACAATTGGTATAGAGTTACTGCAATCTCCATCACAAATTCATTGGAAGACATAAAATACTTTTTACGACCATCGACTACTTTTAAACTCCACTCCTATTGGCATCGGTTAACATTCATTAAACTATCTCAACGACCCATGTTATTACCCTCACTCATATTTAGCATTCAAATCTGAGAAAACATGTTATATAGATATGGCATAATAGTTTGTCTCATGATCCTATTAATTTCAAATCAAGTCAATAATGTTACAATTGAACTTCTTTTAGACACTTTGGAAATTTGATATATCAAGTGTTTAAACTTAAATTCTTTGTAGTATAATTCATTACATTCTCTTACATCAATTCCCAATTGGAATTTTGAATTATTTCATTGTTCTTCTATCTTTCAAATCTTAATGATAATCGAGCACAAATTCACTGCTTTTTTTATGATACATTCCGTATTCATAAGAGTCTTCCCAAGCTCCTATTTTTCTAAACTGTCCACTTTCTCAGCTTGAGTGATTGAGATAGATTTTGAACATATCCATAGTATACTGAACACACTGTTCACGCTACCACTGCACCAAGACTCACCATTACACTGCTTGGCGCGTGTTTCGATAACCAAGCTATTGCCTTCAGAGACTGAAGGTAGGTTATAACCTATTAACTTGACTACAATTACCTATTTTATACTAAATTGGCCCAACAATGAACGCTGTCCCGTGAAAAATAATTCTAGTGGGAAAACCTCTTTGGTGGGAATCTTCACATTTATTCCCTAACTACTAAACTATAGAGTGGGCTCTAAGCAATAGGCCCTTTGTCCTTATCAAATTGTTCCTACATTTAACAATTGCAAGGTTTCCCAATGTATCCAATAATTTATTATTAGATACATACTGGTTGGTTCTTTCCATTCCAACATATGTCCAACCAGTCTCCATTTCCTTTTACACCGTTTAATTCAATTTCCACTTAACATCGGAAGATACAATAAGAAAGAGACTTTTTTTGAGACTGTCGATGTACTCAACGGTTATGATAAGAGAATTGTAGATAGGTTAATTAACCGTCATGTATTTAAGAAACCTATATGTGGAAGCACCTTTTTTTAAAATCAAAATGAAAAACAAGAAAAATTTGCTCTTGTACCTTCCAATCCTGTCTATACAGATAGATTGGAAGGAATTTTCAATAGTGGGTTTTAAATTGGTTTATAAATTCAACTATATATTAAAATACTCCTGAGGATAAAATATCAAATTTAAAAATGTAAATATGCAATGAGCTATAATGATTGTGACGGGAAGTATGTCGAGCAGACTAAGAGATCCGTTAATGTCCGGTTTAAAGAGCTATTGCCGATCCCGCTGCCAGTCTTAATCATGAAATAAATTCAAATTATATGAAATTGTTGGAAAATGTATCCAATAATAAATTGTTACATGTATTTTTTGTTTTTAAATTCACCTACCCGCTTCTTTACTTATATTTTTATTTTTATATATATTTTTATTACACCTCTTGATGCATATTTCGTATTCTTTAATTATAAGTAGAACATGCTGATATATCTGCAAGTAGATTTATCGTCATGTTTCTACATGATTTTGAAAAATAATTCTGAATTTATAGCACTTGGATTAGTGCTATCATATATATGTATTCGTAAATATAAGATTCAATGATTCTTTTATCTCACAGTCTAAAACGTTGTTTTGTGATTCAAGTTAATACAATTCATATGTTGACATCATTTCTCATGATGTCTTTTTTTCTTAGTCCAACTGAAATAGTGTTGGGAGGAAGCAACTCAATATATCTTGTGCTCGAATTTGGGTCAATCATCTTTTTTTTGAGACATTACTCAAAGCACATCTACTAATACTAAATTTTTATTCGAATCATACATGTCTCATTTATTATATATATATATATATATATATATATATATATATATATATATATATATATATATATATATAAATATAATAGAATAATGTTTAGAATAGAATTAGGAACCAAGATTTCAATCAATACCTCTATTGTGTGAAATTTTTTTCTTCGTTGGTCGGGATTATTGATATTACGAGCTAAAAAGGTCTCCTGACACGATAAGACGATGTAGTCTTACAAAATAATAAACATCGCCAAAGAACATAGTGAAAAAAGATATTAATAGTTCTGTATGTAATGTACCAAAGATAGCCTAATCTTAGATCATTTTTATGAATATCCTAAATATCCTTCTATTCACATAGATTCGAGTTTTGCATGAGATTATTCGTTTCCCTTTGATTACTTTATTCATTGTTATTATTACATCTACTTCAAGAAACTCACTCTACTACCATTATCTTCGAAATACTCGATAACATAGTTATCGTTTATTTTTAAAGGTATGATACGGTTGAAAACGTATGTGAATAAAAATCTAACTAACATGAATCTAAATGTAATTATTTGTGAATTGTAATAACTTTTTTTGAACTGATAAAGTTGTACACTTAAGATGAAATTATATTCTACATTCATGCTTTAATCAGTGGTAATCCATTCAAATTGTTTGTAAATCTGATAATTGGCTAAAGGTTACGACTTATTCAACCTGTTTTTTTTTAAATATATTATTGGAATCTTAGCTTCACAAGGATGAACAAAGGAGCACAAATAAAACAATTTTTTGGTTCAGTGAATGTCAAAGTTTCCAGGCTGAGGCTGATGTATTACTTAATTTAATATAATTGAGACAACAGAGTGCTCGGTTGAATGAAATTCAATTTAAAAATTTCTCTTCGCAGTTCCACAAAAGTATAAATGCAGCACTCACATTGTGCTGTACTAATTATTTCTAATTGATAAAACTCAGACCTTACAGTAATACCAATGCTGACTGAATTTTAATTGGAAAATCACTCGAATATTGGCCATGAAGATTTTTACGGTGCAAACAGAAATTATGGAATACAATACTGAATATAATGAATAATATAAAGGAGAATAATTCTGCTATTATGAAATAAAAATAGCAACTTGGATAAAATATGATGCAGAATATAGACAACTACGTAATACGATGAATAAGATGTAATATAATATGTAATAAAGCATGGTATGTGATGTACGAGAAGAATAATGATAAGATAGAAAATGAAATATACAAAAAATTATGTTCATTTTTGAGATTTTGATTACATTATGATTACTACAGGTTATTCTACGGAATTTAGAGCAGGGGATGGACATTTGTTCTTTGATTCTATGTAAACACTACCGAAACAGGAAACATCATTTTTTAAATTTTTCACTCTTGCAAATATTCAACACATGTTTCACATACGAAATGTGCAGCTCAATATATACCCTTTTCCCACAAATGAACGTCAAAATAATCATAAAATATTTTTCTGTTTTCGTATATAACAAACAAAAGCATCAAATTTATTACAAAGCTACATTTGCTTTTGGATAATTGTATTAGTTGAGTGGTTTTAGTACGATGAAAATTTACACAATATGTTCATCTTTTCATTGGCTATTTTACTACTAGCATATAAAAAAAGATAAAAATTGGCGTTTCGACTTTAATTTAAGTCTTAATCAAAATATGATATTGACACTGACTATTTGCGTATTTATATCAATCAATAGATCACCTACATCATGAATAAAATTTCGTTTTTCCTTAGTCCTCACATCTCAAATATGTAGCAGTAATTTAGTATTTGTAGTTTTATTAGAATTTACAAAATATTTATGTTTTTCTGACATTTCGGGGTTCGTTAGTGCAGATTTATTTTTTTATTGTATAGATGACTTCTGAGTCTATTTTCTTAATACTGAGATGTCTGCCTTATGTAAACAGCGTCACAATCAGTACCAGGCACTCTATATATAATATTACTTCTTTTATTTTTTCGTGTTTTAGATTTTAGTTCAGTGGAATATTTGGATAATGTATTCTGTCTTATATGACTTAAGCTAATATCATATTTATTGAAATAATTCGAGTTCTTGTACATATAGTAAGGAAATGTGTTTTATATTCCGTTTATGTTTTGTTTCTTATTTATTTATAGTATCTGTTTACCTTTTTCTTGAATACACTGTCAATCATTTTCCCGGATCAATGGTCTTTTTCTTTTTTGAACAGCTAAGCATCTAAATTCGGGATCAAATAGTTGGATAGGTCTATCCAATTATATTCAATAAGTACGACGAAATACTATCAAAAGTCTCTCTTGGATATGCATTTGGAAGTTGTATTTCAATGAGATCATTACATACCAGTAAAAATTAAGTTTAACTACTTTTATTTAATTAGAATTGTTGTTGAATCTATATTTTTCTGAATATTTATATTACCGAGTACTATTTTCAGTTCGATCAGTTTGAATTCCATTACATGAATAGATAAATGAACCTACTATAATAGAAATTAATTAATCATAACTATCAGTATTTATTTGGGATAAAACTGAGGTTTGAAACAACATTGTTTCAATCCTCCTTGCCACAAACAGCAATCCATTAACAATACCATTAGGTAAAATTATATTGTCTCGGCACTTTCCATCTTGTGGAAGTTATATCAGTATTAGTTTTAGTTAGAGATATTTTCAGGAAGCATTCATACCCGAAATCGAATTTTAATGAGATTCTTCGCAGTTCAGATGCCAGGCTAACGTGAAATGGGACTACAGACATTCAATGTTTTGGGGACGCTCGCATAAAATGATATCCGAATAGCAGGGTTGGTTTTAGGTCTTTATAACATTCGATTATACTTTATAAACATATTTTCTATCTGTCCACTCGTTTTTCTGGATAGGTCTCTCTCTTTCATGATATGGTCAATATCTTCCTTCTAGGTCCTTGAGGGTCTTTATGTTTAGATTCTTTTTTCTGAACAAAGCAACAAAGAATTTATGTCGCTTTTTTACCTTGTATGTGTTTTCATTTATTTTCACAAAATATGATAGATAGGTAAAAAGAAATAAGTGGAAAAGTCATTATTTTAACCTGTTTCAATTTCAAAATCCAATTTTAAAAAAAAAGGACATGAAAAGGTCTGAGAATAAAGAAATTAACCTCTTTATGATCCACCTATCACTTTTTCATATTTCATCTCCATGGTTATGAAACAATCCATCTTCCTTTAACATCCAGCACTAGTCTTTAATTATATTCTTGTTCCATTTTTTTATATTTCTCCTCTATCACTTCAATACTTTCATCTTAGCCCAAAATTTTAATAGAAAGTTATAGAAAATGCAAATTTATAATCAGATATCAGCCTTATATACTAAAACTATTCTATTTGCCCGAATTGTTATTGTAAATTTGTATCACTTCTTAATCTTTATTGCGTTATATTTGGAGCAATACTCTCATAATTTGCTTTAAATCCTAAATTGAGGTTTCAGTGATCATAGTTTTCTCAATTTTAAGAACAAATTCTGTACTGAAGTACAATTTGGCCTTGTGAGATTTTTCATATTTTTTCAGTTTGTGAATAACTGAACAACAAAAAGAACTAATATTTTAATTCTACTATTTCTGAAAATGTGTACCTACTGAATTTTTAGATCGATACTTTTGCTGATTCTCATGAGTCAATATAAAACCATTGATGAAATATCAATATTTGGAAATTTGTTAATATCAAAAAATAACAAGCAATATATTTTTTCAATAAAATTAAGATCATATTTTCGAGAGAATAAAATACCTTGAGGTGAATTGAACTTTGTATATAAAATTTTTTAAACTGTTAAAAACAAAAATCGCATATTCAAGAAACTCGGTATAATATACTTTATCGATAAAACTGGTAAACTAAAATTTTGTACTAAAAACTTCAGACCTTTATTATGCAAATTCCAGCATATGACTTTTTATCTCGTTCATTTTAATTATTTTGTTGTGTTCATACTTAACGGCTATTTTTTCTGTTATCATTTGGATAACTATTTGATTACTTGTAGAGTTTCGTACGCAATAAATTTGTTTGAACCAGATGCATGACAAACGTCTTACTGGGCACTTAACAAATGCTGAAGCACAAATGGTAGTTAATCTGTCCATTGGGGGACACAATGATGTCAGTCAGATGGATGGATACAGTGGGGATGTTATTATGATTTGAGGAGAAAGATGAAGCTTCATAGATGCATTAACCTGAATAGTTTACAGCACGGTAGTAACTATAAAATTTCATTTGGAGTATGAGATAACAATGCAACGCAGTTGTAACGGCTAGAGGGGTAGTACTCCATATAAATTCATATTTGTAGCGTAAAATTCGTTATGATCGCCTTGTAATAACAATTTTGTTTTTTGAATTTTTATGTAAATAAAATGTGAGAAAACAAAAAGGTTATTTACTTCGTAAATGTTTCAATTTCGTTGTCTTAAGTAGTTTTATTTTTCTTCCACCTACACAAGTTGTGAGGTTTTATTTATATCTTCCACGATTGTGCTGATAAATTAAGAAATACCATCATCATTACATAATTACTTATTTGTTGAAATTCTGGGAGCCATTTGTATGCTATTCTCATTATAACCACACCAAATCAGTAAAATATTCAATGTAATGTAATGTGAATCATATATTCACGAAATTGACATGTAATTCTAACATTACAAAAGAATAATTATGATTAGTTGGTTTAGAGTGAGTCTATATAATATTCATATTGTTCATATGATCTAGCATAGTGGGAGGGTGTATATATCTATATATATATATATATATATATATATATATATATATATATATATACATCAACAGATTTTCTTTTATAGAATATCCATGTTACTTACCTCCTTCTCCTTCTTTTTGCTAACAATCTGATCATGGCATGCCATGGCACATACATTGAATGCATGAAATGAACCATTTTAACACTTTAATTGCCAAGATAATTACCACAACTTTGTCTAATTGCATTATACCATTAAAAATATATAGAATATGGTATATGGGAAAAAGTTCGTGGTTGGCAGTCAACGTATTAGCAGAAAAATTGGAGGATTCTACTGTGAAACAAGTATATTGTAATGTTGTCGCTTTTCGAATCATCCGTTTTCAATCAATTCCACGCCTTGCGGGATATATAGAAATTCTTCTAGATATATAACTCATTTTTACGGTTAGATTGTTCATTCAAGTTTAATGATAACTGGTTTAAATATAGAAAGATCTTGAGATTTCACTTTTTCCGCATATATTGTAGATTTTTCATTTTCATTGTTCTTTATTTTTTTTTCTTGTAGTTTTTATGGTCCTATTTTTAAATTTTGCGGGAAACTATCTTCATTAATTTAACTTCCCAATGGATGTGAGTTCTATGTTGTAATATAAATATTGATTGATTGAATAATTTTGTTAAATTTTCACTCTATTGAGGTCTTGCCTATTGATATTATACATCGAATCATTCGCCATTTCTCAATAATTCTGTACAACGACAGAGCCTGGCTTCCCATAACTTATTGGTCACGAATTCGACAGATATCTACTAAATAAATGTCATAAATTTTGATTAAGTCCCCATAAAAAATTCCGCCTTATCAGTTTTCTGATAAGAACTATATCTTGTCAACTTTTCTTGGAAAATATTCAATTTTATGCATTATTTCTTTAGAGTAGAAATCGATAATCATAAAATATATTTTCCATCTTTAGTCTTATGCCCATTATTCGTCCAAACATTATCAGCTGGAATTCGATTACCGGCTAATAATATTAATTCAGGTCATAAAAAAGTTGATTTGAACCTGAGCAAACTGTAATAAAAGGAAAAAAATCCATCTATTTAGTTGAAATAGTTTAAGATTGAAGTAAATGTGGAATATTTATCCGACATTATACTCTTCCAATATTGTGTAGAACTGAAAAAAAAAATGATTTTTGAGGGTTCACCCCATACATACGCATAAAAACAAGTTTGTACCAAATTTCTAAATATAATCCATGGCTAGATTGTCATCCAGATTCACAAATTTACTGACATACTAGCGGATATCCAAATTATTAAAAATAAAAAATAAACTGATGCAATGCTTTTTTATCAAGCATATGAAATTGACCTCTATCCTTCTTCTGATTCTGTATAAACGTTAGAAGAGTGTAGCTATTTTTGGATTTTACACTAAACCCTCATTCCAGTTTCTAGAGTGTATCTGAGATGATTTCATTATCAAATAAAAATCAATATGTACTAGGAAAGTATGCCTACCAGTATGGGTTGTATCAGCGTGAATTTCTTGTTAGTTAATGTTCTCAAAATTCAACTAATTGATAAACGGGATAAAGAAGTGTAAATTAGCTCAATAATGTCTCAAGTGTTCACTTCATTATAATATGTGTGGAAGAGAATCTTTAGATTGAAAAGGTTTGGAAAAAAACAAGATGTAAGACATAGTTAATATTGATTTACGTGAGGAGTATTTGTCACATCTACAGTGGAATTCATATCTGACGAATGATTATTAATTTTAATTATATTAAATGATCTAGGAAGACAATAAATATAATTCAAGAAAACTGTTTTAACGGAAATTACTTTTCGGCCTAAGCGTGGTTGGTTGATTACTTGTAATTCGCCTTAAAATTTATTCGATTCATAGGATAGTATTGCACAAGTAGCGGTCATTTATAGGCACAATACGTATTTTACATTCAAATTCATTTCGCTTTTTCGAAGAAAGAATGATTCAAACAAGTTGTTCTGTGATTATTTTTCTAGCTTTGGCTGATTTAATGAGAGTAAAAAACGATAGTAATCGTTGAGATCGAGGCTAATATTTCACCATATGATGACAGCTTTTGATGTACGGTAGTTTTGTTTTGTTATTCGATTTTTGTCCGAGATAAAAATCATGAAATGAATTATGAATTTCGAATTTTCAATAATAATAAATTTGTTCCACAACAAAATATACTCATATCAATGGTTAATTTTAATCCCCTTCGCCTTATATATAAGAACTTGGATAGCTGAATTTTCGTTATACTTGAAATTCCTTTAAGCGTCTAAAGATTGTGGAATCGCCAGAAGAATAAGGAACTCATACTTATTAATCATTTCATTTCAAAATATAGAGAATTCGTTTGAATGCACAGATAATAATATCGAAATAACTTGGAATGTTTATTGTCGCCCACTCTCTCAAATAAGAGGTTTCACAAGTTTATTCTTCGTTAATTTTTACAATTTCATTAAGGTCAATTTTACTGAAAGTTTGTCAGAATATTCACTTGGTTGAGTAATTCGAAATTCTTAAAAGCAAACTTCAAGATGCCGCCAAGACATTTGAGAACATCAAACAACTAGTTCCGAAATTATCGAGACGTAATTCCACTTAATTTTACAGGGGAATCTTAGATACCACATTATTTGGAGAAAAATTTAGAGATGGAACAAAGCACACGGTATTTGACTTATTACGTATATATCATGCTATTCACAGCCTAAAACCAATAAACCACATCAAAGAGGCAGCTTCAGCCTCAACTTAATGATTGAGATAAATCTACAGAAATATGACTCACATTACAATCATATATGTGGTATAATTGAAAAAATATTGAAAAATGGTGATGAAGAATAATTGACAAGAATAGATTTATAAAAGGAAATACTTTTTTTAATAATAAAACAGAATCAATATATATTTCAATATAACCGCTGGTGCTTTTAAAACTCAGTACGCAGGATACATAAATATATAGTGCGTAAAAACCAACACTCTTTTAGAGGACATCGAACTAAAAAGTGGGAGTTTTTCATAAAAATACTAGTATCTTTCATCCATTATTGTTTAAAGCTTGTTTAAAGAAATAATGTTCAACTATTTAGTTTCATGTGTTTCGAAAGAAAATTTTTCTTAAAGGTCTAGTCATTAGTATTGTAAATCTTCAACTTAGGGTCAATTTTTACTTTAAGTTTGTCAGAATATTCACTCAGTTGAGTAATTCAAAATTATTAAAAGCAAAATTCAAGATGCTGCCAGGATATTTTAGAACATCAAACAAGTAGTTCCGAAGTTATCAAAGCGTAATTCCACTTTATTTCACAGGGGGATCACAGGACCACATTATTTGTTGTAAAATTTAGAGATGCAACAAAGGACACCGTATTTGACTTATTATGTATATATCATGCTATTCACAGCCTAAAACCAATAAACCACATCAAAGGGGCAGCTACAGCCTCAACTTGCTGTTTGTGATAAATGTACAGAAATATGACTCACATTACACTCATATATGTGGTATCGGTACTTAATTGAAAGAAGATTGAAAAATGTTGATGAAGAATATAATTGACAATCCAAGATTAGATTCATAAAAGAAAAACGTTTTTTAATAATGAAACAGAATCATAATATATTTTAATATAACCGCTGGTGCCTTGTAAAACTCAGTAGGATCCATAAAAATAAAGTTTAAAAAATTTTGAGACGACAATATCAGACCCATTCAGCCTAAAACTGGTCTTCAATGGTGAAAAGCTTGACAATAAAATATGATGATCGAGTCTTCTCAGCTTGTATTCTTAAAAACACTAAACAGTTACCTTTATTCGATTTAGGTATTTATAATTCAGAAAATACCATATCACTCAACAACAGATTTATCAATAGCACAAACGATATACAGCTTGTTATTTTTATTTTTTATATTATATTTAATTATTACATTTAATAATAATATTTAATTATTAATGATTTGGTGGATGAACGATGATCCGGTTGGTGTACCAATCCTTTTTACAGAAAGGATTTCTTTCTAAATCCATCACATTTCCTTGGATAAAAACGGAAATTCCAATTTCTGGAATTAGCCCTGAGGCGATAAAATTTTATTTCTCTGGATAAGATAAAAAGTTTCATTTAATTGGAAAATTCGATATGAAATTCGAACTTCTTTTCTGAAAACTGTTAGAAAAAGAACTGAAAAGAGAAATTAAATTTGAACGTTACTGGAAGATTTACATATTTGTTTGAGAGGCGACAAATAAAAAAAAAAGAAATACGTAGAGTTGGAATGAATTGAAATTGAAAATATTTCGAATTCGCATTGGGAACTAAGTGCAGTAAACAAATTCCAAACTAGTTTTCTAGTCTGTTAATGTTTTTTGTAGCGTAACTTCTGCTTCAGGGAATAACGATAAACAAAGTAATTCTGTGAGATTACCTACATTTTGACAATATTGATAACTCAAACGAAATTGAATACTGAAACAATTAAAGCAAGAGTGTCACCAGTGATATATACAATAATATGTATGAACATATATTACCTATATTGTTAAATGCCAGAAATTCTGCTGAAATGATATTAGGATTTTTTTAATTTAGTTTACCGTGCTTCGACAGCGCTGCTTGTGGGTACGAGAATAAAAAATATGAAAACTGAACAATAACTTATGTGAAAAACTATTGCAACACTATCACAATATGTACATAATTACAGTTTTTGGTTTGGTTTTGGCAGCTGTAAGGAAATCTGAAACTTTTTTATGAAGCAGTTGAGTGTTTCTTCGAGGTTATGTTTAAGATTGAATTATTTGTATATGGTAGAATCCTCTCTGCATTCGGTCTGCTTGACAGATATAGTAAAATTACGATTAGGACAAAATGGACGACTCTCTGAAGGTTTCAAATAATTGTGTGTAAGTTTGGTGTGGCTATCAATATAAAGTCTTCTATCGTTATAACTTCTCTCCGTCTTAAAATTCAGTCGATAGATGAATGCAAGAAAATGATGACAAGATGACAGCAAATATTTTTGGAGTATCTTTTCAAGTGTACCGAATCTTTTATGAGTACAGAGCTATTAATTCAGTGGCCGATCTAAAAAAGTATCCATCAAGAAAAAAAATTGACAAATCAATTAATAATTTCGACAGGAGCTGGCGGATCTAAAGAGGAGCGTTATCAGAAGAATTCTGCAAAATTTTTTCTTTAAAAATGAGTTACCTACAGTGGAAAAGGTTCTGAGAGTAGTCAACGAAGATAAGGAATTTTAAAAGATCAATATTTTCTAATTTATCAAAAGAAATGGGATATCAATACAAAAAACGTAGCAGGAACAGCTTTTAATTAGAAAAAGCGGAGATAATTGTGTGGATGCGAGAATACCTTAGAAAAATTAAGAAATTTCGAAAAGAAAATAGAAAAAATTATTACCTCGATGATACATGGGTAAACCATAATAAGGATAAGGTTTGGGTGTACTTTTACATACAATCCTCAAGGCAAGCATTCTTTGCAGTACTTTCCATTGAATTAAAAAACCCATTAGGTGAGTAATGTTTCAAAAATCTATTTTACAAGCTTTTATTTGTATCACCTGTCTGTGTATCTATGTGTGTAATAAAATGTAAAAGTTCATTTTAATTGACATCTACTTATAGCACTATATCTTCTCTCCTTATTTGATCAAAAGCTATCTTGTTATTGTTAAATATTAATGAATTTCCTTATTTTTATTAATAATTTCTCATTTAATTGTCTAATTCTGAATATAAAGTTATTTGAGCTTTTTCCATTTTTAAAACCATGTGAGTCCTCTAAAATTTCATTCAAACAAAAGATTGTTTTAGAAAAGATTTTTTTGCTTTTATCTATTATTGGGTTGACTTAGATAATTATCATATTCATTACAATTCAATTGTTGTATTAGACAATGCTTGGTATCACACGAGGAAACTTGAGAAAATTCTAACAATGTTAACAAAGAAAGCAGGTATTTAAAAATGGCTTACTTGTAAAAATATTGATTTTGGTGAAACGATGAAATTGTCAAATAGCATAAGAATAAGTATAATTCAAACATTATTGATAAAATGGGAAAAAATCGAAATAAACCATTTACGATTAACACCATTGTGAACTTTACCCCAATGAGTTGATTTGGCCAGATATGAAACAATATATTGCAGCCAAAAATAAAACATTTAAATTTTCTCATGTTAAAAATATTTTTCACGAAGCTATTCAGATTACACCTGATAAGTGGAATAAGTGTATTTAACATGTCCAGGAGACCAAACCAAAATGTGGAATATAGACAAAAGTTGATGACAGGGGAAGCTCAATTTCGTCATCTAATGGGGAATAAGAAAATGATTTATTGAGGTGAAAAATAAAGATTTTATTTCAATTTGTCAATTCACAAGTTTTCAAATGAATGTGTTCCATATTATGACCGTTCAGTTTGTATCCAACCTAACCAAATTTCACGTTTACGCACGTTTACGTAGTATATTCTTGAAATAATAATTGTGAATACATTATTTATAATTTATATTATTATTCTGCAATATGAAACGGCAAATTGTTTTGATTTACTATTTTTCTTCAATAAATAGAGTATATCAAAGTTATGCTTCATATATCGTGCCAAAATCGTGGCTTTTTAAGTTAAGCTTATTGATCATTGATTATTGGTTGACTGAATAGATGAAATACATGATTATGGGGTGGGAGAGAAATTTGAAAGCCTGAAGGATGCTGAACTGTTCGGTACTGTAAACACTACATAGCGAACAGAATGAACCTATGTGATTTGGAGAAAATTATTTTAAAAACATCAGTATAGAGATCGAGGATTCAATAAAATTTATAGAATTTCCATGTGTGTCATAAATGGTATCGATTATAGCAATATTTTTTATTCAAATTGACAGAAACATTATATTTTCTTGGGGTATACAATTTAGGAATAGAATTGATAGTTGTTTTTAAAGTAGTAGGGAAAAATTTATTCCTTTATGAAGCTAGTGAACAGAATTGGAACGATTATAAGATACTGAAACAACTTATGGTAGGAGAAAAGAGAATCTGTAAGAGAGTAATAGTAGTACATGAGGTGCATGTGGTGCATAATTATAACATATATGTTTTGGTTTTCGAAACAAAGCAGCTAGTCAGTATAAAAAATTATCTCATTACAATTTAAATATAGTTCAGGAATTGATGGGATACTCTGCGTTGAGCATAATTCACAATAAAAGTAGCCAATAGAGAAAGTATCAAACACTATTTGGATAGAAAATAAAATTTGGAAGACAATACTAAAAGGGTTAAATAATTGAAAGACACTTTTATTGTGTGTTATTTGAATATAAACAAAGTTGCTTTTTTATTCATTTTATACACATTTATTGTTATGTTGACTCAGAAATCAATTAATATAACGTCATTTCACAATTCACAAAACTACTTAATCAAGAACAAAATTCCCGAGTTGAATGGAACACATTAAATTCAGATCAGTATTTTAATGTTGAGCTGGATTAAAAACTTTATTGGCTGGGAATTAATTTTCTTTGAAAATGTTACATAACGTTCATCGGGTACGGTTATTAGTCAGGCCCAGAAAGATTTTTTCATTGCCGAATCGACATTATGATGAAATATCTGGTCGTAAAGTTAATTTTGACGATAAAATCCGTTTACTATAATTCAAAAGTCGCTAATAAAGTCGAGGAAAAATTTCTTTTCATAGTAAATAATGCTGTATTTATATTGTATGGGACAGACAATTTTTAAATTAAGTTATTGATAAATGAATGTGAAGTTTCTAATTAATTTTCTTGAATAAATGATTAAATTCAATTTCAATATACGAGAAATTATGAATTATAAAGCAATTTATTTATAGTAACATTTAACTTTTATTATTTATTATTTTTTAATGATTTCTCATCTCCTATATTAATTCACATTTTTATCTGAATCTGTTTCAAGTATTTTACAATTTTTATAATTAAATGTATGTTGTTGGCTATTCTATTCAGTTTCACATGGTTTTGATGACTACTTTATTTTTTCTTTTGTACAAAATAACTTTGTTAATGTTTAGGATTGCAGACATCTGAAATAATATTATTAGCCATATCGTCATCATCATTCTGATGTCATATTGACTATAATAACTGATGAGAAAACGTCGTACATATGGCAAAGAAAGAAATTTCATATTTTGATATTTAAGATCTCTTTTCCTTCTTAATTGATTCTAATTTTTAAGTGTGTTTGCGTTGGATGTGTTACTTACAATTTATGTGGAATTTTTCTTAAAACAGTTTTCACTTTTCCACTGGTTATGTAGCTTAATTCTAATTTGGGATTTGATAATTGGATAGCTCCAAAATAATGATCTCTGATCTCATTTTGAAGATGGAACGAGACAACTTGAAACGAAATTTAAATATCCTGAGGACCAACTTGCTGTTGTATACCATTCTGTTCAGACAAATTGAATTTATCATTTACTCCAATCCTGATTATAAATTTGTTAGCTTCTCATGATAAAAATTGAATACTTAAACTATATTTCCATTTTTTGGTATTTCAATAATACATACATTCATATATAGTACAAAAAAGGAATATTTGAATCAAGTTTGCTTAAAACATATTTCTCAAGATCTCTCATCTCAAAATGTGCTGTAACACTATATGTATATTGCTATCCTTATGGCACAGCCAGTTAGGTCTGCAGCTTCAACGAATTCTGTTGTTGTATCCATCTTTTCTTCGACACATCTTCTGCAATTACACTTGGAACACTTGTATACGGAGAAACCATATTTATATTAAATATTCATTGATAATTTTTGTTTTTTTTTCATGCGTTATTTTAATTGGAATATTTATAATTAGAATTCCCGAATTGGTTTTCCCGTGGAAAACTTGGAAAATAAAAGCTACTACTGTCGCAAAAATTGTTACTTGCAAAAAAACAGAATAACTTGTAAAATACATCCGAGTGTACTTTTCAAACGATCAATTTCCGGAAATCACTTTCGTTTCTTCAATACGTAACCACAATCACTTCTCCTTCGCAAACATGTAAATGGTTCGAAGATTACAGTGGAATTTATTGCTAAATAATTCATTCCAAATATCTATTTGTATGTGTGCATTCTTCCACTATAGCTATTAAGGGTATTTCTACGATACTAGAAGCTGTTACCAAGCTTACATGATGTCAAAATTCTAGTTGGTTCCGGCATTATAGAAAATATATATTTAATTAAGTAGGAAAAACTATATAATCTAAGGTGTATATCTGATGATGTAATGACAACAAATCGATTTGTGTTCAATTTTTGATTTATGTCAAAAAACTACTTAAAAAACAAACACAAACCAGAAACTTAGCACTCAATCAAAAGAAATCACTCACCATATTATTATGTGACACATTCATCATCTGCATATTGTATTTTCTCACATAAGACGTGCCCAGTTATTTAAACATTACTTATATTATATGATATGTAATATCGTATTCATCACGCTATATATATATATATATATATATATATATATATATATATAATGATATAGAATTCAAACAGTATGTCTTTTTTTGTACACATTTCCCTTCAACT
Source organism: Diorhabda carinulata (assembly GCF_026250575.1). Taxonomy (NCBI): domain Eukaryota; kingdom Metazoa; phylum Arthropoda; class Insecta; order Coleoptera; family Chrysomelidae; genus Diorhabda; species Diorhabda carinulata. The sequence goes on along the minus strand of NC_079460.1, from coordinate 32,396,684 downwards.
GTTAATTAAACTTATATATTCATTTGGCATTACCAATTTGTTTCTACATATTATGGTTTGCGGGCTATGTTGATAGTGGCAGGATATATAAAAAGCTGCTAAGCGGTAGAAATTCAATTTTCCTAGATTTTAAAGCTGTGTAAATTGTGGAGAAGCTTTGACTTTATAGTCAATACGATACATATCCTATGATAAAGATAAAAGTGATATAATGTTGAATTTAACTATAGAGATTGGACTATTGGGTCTACATACAACTTTTCAATAGTCTGGAAATGATTGGTTATCTGTCATATTACTATACTTTCAGTAACAATCATTCATTGAGGGGGAATATTCGTTATACAGACTTGAATTGATCCTTCTCAGATAGAATATAAACAAATATAGCACGTATCAATATAAAATTAGCTCCTTTGGTCAATTAATTTACTCCCATGAAAACACTAACATTTTAGTTGATGTTAAATGATAGAAAATAATATTTAGGAAATTAGTTGTACTCTGTGTTATGCTTAGGTCATTTTCATCGGCTTAGTTTGTATTGCGGTTCAGAAATGTTTGAAGTAAAATACATGTACTTCTTTTCTTGATCAGAAAAGTCCTAAAGTAAGTCGACTTGTTCAAAAAATTGTGAGGGAAGATTTGAAAAAACAAGTCATAAGGGAACAGACAAAAAGTCCAATTTTCTAAACCAGTGTAATCGCCTGGCGATTGCATCTCAATTGGTATATTTTTACGCAAAACGCTTAACAGCTATTATTTCTCATTTGAATAAACTTTTAAGAACGGTTATTGAAAAGAAGTCATATCTCAATAAAATTCGATTTCCCATGAAGAAGTTAGACATTGCAGTGTCAAGAATAATAATAAGTCTCATTAAATAATGTTGGCGTGTATAATTTTTCAAACTATCCACCAATTGTTTAATATTCATAAATTCTTTTAATCTCATTTAGAATCTATTGTTACGTTTATTTAAGTGAGTATTTTACATTATCGTGAATTGAATATTGCTGACAATATATTTGACATTTATACACAAACAATTATATAATTATAGATAAGATGTTTAGCTTAATAATAAATTAATAGGAAAGTTCAGTAAACCATACAACACAGTACTCAGTAAAATAATGTGCTATAATTAAAAAACATCAATATTATATCATCATGTAGTAAATATAATAGTAAGAAGCAATTAAGATTCTTTAATATATTAAGGAAAAAAATAGTTAAATAAATAATTAGGATCAAAAACTGACGTTGCCTAATATCAAATCATATTATTGATAATCATTCGTCTATTTCAGATGAATGAATTCTGGGATTATAATTAGGAACTATAAATTTTCTTTCTGCATATTTTTATGAAAGAAAGATGTTTTCCAGTCACCTAACTGATTCGCCCGTACAGCCAATGATGTTGAAGACAAAGTTATCATTGCCTCTGGACTCGTCATGTCGATTTCTTTTTTACTTATATATCTTTCAATAACTATTGTAAAAATTGTAACATCTAGATCCACTAAAATAATCCAAATAGAGTACGGTCTGTTACCTTTTTATAGCCCTATATCCTAAATCGCTGATTTCCATAACATTCTCAGATCGTAAGGATATTTCAGGGTACGAAATGAAATCCTAACAGGGAGAGAAACAGATTTAGAAAATTGAAAATATATTTTATGGACTCCATATCCATTTAAAATAAGCTAAAGTCGACGTTTGTGAAAAACGATCGTGATAAATAATGTTGTGGTGGTAGGCCTAGAAAACCAGCCATCCACAGAAAAATTAGAAGAAGGTCGAATTTGGAATTAAAAGGGATCGAAAATAAAAACAGGTTGATCCACATGGCATTATAAATATTCAGTATGGAACAAAATAGAGTTTGAAAAATATTATCATTTATTTTGCATGATTAAGGTACAATTTTATTTGTATATGTAATTATGAAATACGTCATATAACGACAGAAATTGATTCAAATAGTGGTAAAAATGGAAGCAACAAATATTCCGATATATTTGTCAAATCTTTATATATAAATTAGTGTAATCCTCAAAGAACGCTTAGGACGGCCAAAAACTGGGACAATCGCGAAAAAGTTCATCATATAGGCTGTATGGCCGTCGGTTTAAGGTTAGGGAGATAATAAAGGCTATCGGCATATCAAAAGAACGCATTTACGATATACTGACTAAATAATTAAGCATTCGAAAGCTATCTGCGCGTTGGGTACCTAGTTTGCACATTTTGAACCACCTTGGCTATAATTGCCAAATTGCACTAGAAATTGGTTGATTACCAACCGTATTCACCAGATCTGGCATCAGCGATTTAAAAAATCTGATCTCTTCCTAGCTTTAATTCTAATTCGATTGAAACGGGCGTGAGTTTATTATATATTATTATAACTACTGCATAAACTTGCATATCAAGAACGATTATTGAATAATGCCATGCTATAATACTTCTGTAAAGCACAATTTTTTTAATGAACCTTTTTCACATTCTCTCGATAGACTTAATTATAAAAAATAATAAGACTTTTTCCTGAATTTCGAATTCTCACTTTTTGAAGAAAAAAAAAATCTTCATTGCGTGACATCTTTCTTTTTGACGAAAATTATTCAGCTATGATGAGTTTTTTATTAGTTCAACGTAAAAAAGCGAGGGGACAAATAACCTCCTTTCCAGATCCGAAATTCATCATAAAAACCATTATGAAAAATTTAAAAGATACCTACCAGGAGTAGTAGAATTATTCTCGGCAATGATGACATGTTTCATAAACATTGCTGTGATATAAATAATCACACATTTGTTTCCATGTCAATGTAGCTTTGTTCGAAAGATGTTAGACGACTTTTTCGTGCCTGAACTGCAAATTTTAATAGTTATAATAAAAAAAACAAGTTAACGCTAATAAAACGGCTTCCCTGTGACCATTGAAAGAAAATATTCGTCACGAAATGGAAGGCATCACGGAAAATAGCTGCCGAGCCGTCAAAGGCAATTTTAGTCCTTGATTAAATAATGCCGTGACCGCAACGGTTTACATTTGGTTGAAGCTATTTTTGAGAAATGAATTCACGAGCAATGTATTTCAATACTTTTCAATAATTTTCTCAAAATTGATTTTTCAAATTTGAACTTTATTTCAATTCACCTTGCATTAGCAGGTTCAGCCTAAATAAATTATAATTTGAAAAAAACTAAATTATGTTTTTTTTGTAGTTAATCAAACTGAAGAATAAAAAATAATTCCTAAATCATATGGCCGATGAGAAAATTGATTTTACTGTTCTAAAATCGTGAGGTGCTTAATATTAATCGTTATAATTTATAAATACTATTTTTATTCTGAAATTCTAAAGTTACTTTGATCCTCTATAGCGACAAGTGACTTTTCGAACTAAGCGGCTGGCAAAATAGCCATGGTATTGACAGTGAAAATGGTAAAGAAGATGCCAATGATAGTGTTGTAGATACTGATTATCAAGCTGAGGAAAAGATGAAACAAGGGCAGTTTTTTAGCGATAAAAATGAAGATGATGAGATGAACATTGAAGAAATCATAAAATAGTTTAGAAGACAATCAATATGAACCGGTTTCCATCTACTTCTGCCTTACCTTGCCAGCTATGTTTTATAGGAAACGAAAAATTACCAACCAAATTCTAGAGCTTGTCAAGCCGATTCAAACTAGTTTATATATTCTTCAAAATGATCTCAATAATAATTTTCGGGTTTCCACAACAGACATTCAGATGTTTATAGGCATAGTGTATATTATAACTTTGGTTCAGTTTCTTCGACTTCACTCATTATTGGAGTTGCACCATTTTGAGCAGTGGTATTATTTTATCGTCAGTTATGTTGTTATATTAGGAGTATTTTTTTCTTTTTTAGTTCGATTGAATATAGAATCATATTCTCATTTCTAAACTCCAATTTATTTTTTAAGTGACTTCATCGTTACAAGAGACGCTACCTGTTAATTTAGACAATCAAATTTTTCTACTCTTATACTGTCTAAGAACCGTACATGATCAAATGACAATTTCACAAATCGTCATATTTTTCTATTAATTTCGGTAATAAATATTTATCAATTTATAGATATTATCAATTAATTGTGTGTCTTTCACGCCCTCTTCCATCACTTAAATGTTTTTTGAGCTATTAGAGTTAGCATAACTTCAAGTGGCACTAATAATTTTAGACGGCGGCTCAATAGCCCAAAAATATTCAAGCAATATTTATGAAATTTATTTACTGCATCAGAATTGTTGACTCGATTTCTCGAGCAGCGTTTTTACAAGGAAATCGTGATTAATGCTCTTGACATGTATGAACAAATTGAGTTGGTCTGACCGTTTAAATTGAATATAAATTGAGACTAAAGATTACGTTACATGCCCCACTAGTGATCCTGGCAAGGATAATGGTTCGAAGCTATAAAACTATTGTGTCTTCATTAGTCCTTAATAAGTTTGCAAAATTTAAAACTACTTCGACGATTTAAAGTATAGCTAAATCGAGATTATGTATAGAGAAAGTAGATAAATACCTACAGGGAAAGAAAATATAAAGTATTTTGAAAAATTTTTGAGACTTTTGAGACTTTTGAGACTATGAAATATTTATGAGCCGTTTTTCTCATGCAGGTAGAGCGAGGTCGTCATTATTTGATTTTTTCTGACTTCTTATAATGTCTGGAAAAACTTAAAAATTTTGCATTAAGTTTTTATTTGAAAAAAAAGTACTGATAAAATGGTAACACCATCAAAACTGAGCTGTAAAGAATTGTTATAAATTCACTTCTCCATTTTTTCATTCTTTTTAAGTCTACTGTTAGCTATTACTCTAATGAAATAGAAAGAAAAAGTGAGTGGAATGAGGGAACGAGAAAGCTATAATCACCGGAAATCTTGATTAATTATTTCCCAGACGATGAATACATAAGTATTGGAATGCTCGGAAAATATATTGAAGTTAGTCCACTTTGGTGTTTCCTCGCCACGTTCCCAATAAAAAACTACTCATATATATATATAGCCAAATTTAGTCCATGTAACCCTCCGCCTGCAACGTGCTGTAAATAAAATTCCTGCAACGTCGGTCCGAGAGACCGATATCTAAAAAAGTCAAATAATATTATTTTTTTTTGTGGTAACAAGTCTCTCTATACATCTTTTATTAAGCCTCGCTAAGTTTTTAATACATTTTAGTATACTTTTGTGGCTAAAATTAGCCGCGTAATTATATATACCATAGAACAGCATTATATTTTATAATGGGCATGCATAAAACAAAATAATAATTTTCAGTTGAAAAACTTCTAGGAGGATTAATTTAATGTACAAACTAAACAGAAAATATGTTTTATTCATATAAGTACATTTAGACCAACATTCATAGCTGGAACTACTCATCGGTACCTTGCCCTGTATAACAGTCATGACAAATCGCATTGAGGTGTTCTAAGCAAAGGAACCGGCTATATTTTAGGCATGTGTACCTGTTTTTTCTATTTTTATTGGACGAACATAGCAGACATCGGCCATAAATTTGATTTTAGTTTGCAGGAAAATTTTCAGTTTCTTTTCCACATATTTCCTGAAAGCGCAATAGGTGGAAGTCTCTTATTTGTAGATCTTCTTGAAATATGATCCTGAACAAGCTCATATCCTAACTGATCTAAAAATTTTCGGCGTCGAATTGATGTTTGGTTGTTGCTCTTGAATACGATGCATGAATTAATACTTGCCACATTCAAAAGTTCATAAAAAACAACAAGTGGTCATCTACGAGTTGCTCGTGCACAGTTGTAAACCGTTCCTGACACTTATTCACCAAATTTCCGGCACCTTCATTATCAATGTCTTGCTCTATTTTCAAGTTGCTGTTCTGTTTCATCGTCTGAGAAACTCTCATCGCCATATAAGGGGACTGTTTCATCATCTTCTTCCAACAACATTTCATATACGAATCTGGAGTCGTGCATGGGTTTCTTCGTATGTTATATTCGCAAGGTCTATCGAAAAATACTACTAATTATAACCTATTGATAACCTTGATACACGCATTCGCCTTTGTCCACTTTAGAATAATTTTACAGATCGGTGTGAGAGACCGCACGTTGCAGACGGAGGGTTAATATTTGTAAAACTGTAACTTTTTTTGTTTTTGTAAATAAAGCTTTAGAAAATAAAGAAAGAAAATAGCACTTAATATGTTAAAGGACATATATTTTTGGAAAGGTAGTATTTCAATGGATCAAAATAATGATATAGGAGTCCCCAGCCAGTCATTTAACTAGGCAACCATTTTTTGATTTTTTTAATTCTTGTATAGTTGCTAAACTTATAGGTTAATGCATGATATTAGCATCAAATGGAAGCTTGACATTCTAGTTCTAAAAAAAAATGGTTGCCTAACATCTGAGGGCTAGAAAATTTACCAGCCCACTTTGAAGACGGACAACCCGCGTGTAACTATAAGTGTAAGATACTCCATAAGAAACTCTGGGCTGGAGTTCCGAAAACGGGAATCCACCGATTCGCTTCAAATGTTTACCCGATACTCTATTACATACTAGATGATTGTACCTAAAATGATTTTTTGGCGTCTCCAATGAAAGGGGATGAAAAAACATTTTTCTAACCTAACCTAACTTAACCACGTATTTTCATCTACCGATATTTTGTGCCTATATTTAAATTTTTTTTGATACAAAAAAACTCCGAAAATTACTTCATCCAGCACCGTCATATTCTTTCTATACTTTTTGAAATTTATTTTTAGGTAAATATACGACGTCCTTACACCAACTTAGAATACTCGTGAAAACACTCTACTTCGTGTTTTCGGGTCTTAACTAATTAGCTAAGTAATTACCTATACAAAAATTTGAAAAATCAAAAAATTGTTGCCGAGTCAAGTTACTAGCTTAAACTAAGACTCATATAACATTATTTTGATCTATTTGAATAGTACCTTTTCCAATAATATATATCCTTTAACCAATCAGGTGCCATTTTCAGCCGTCGGCTCTTCGCCTATGACCTATTTTCTGCATGAGTATAACTGACTTTTAATATTCAAAAGCAGCTGGAGGACTTCAATTTCGTTGAACCAATATATTTCCTTAAATTGTAACAGATGCGGAAAATTCAAATTATCGCTAATATAGGAGCACTCACCAGATGTATTTCCCGTATGCCCCATGATGGAGAACCCCTGGAAAAAATATCGTTTCATACGGTTAATGTAATAAATACATGGAAGTATTCAAAATTCATAATGATTGTTCAATACAAGCTTGATTGAATACGGGATTTTTGTGGGTATTCAGTGGGCAATCAAATAATTATTATGATACATTTCTCTTATAATTTTATTGGAGTTTTGAATAAATTTGTGTCTCGCCGTCCGTTCAGGGTATGTAAATACAGGATGATCCGCATAAAAACCAACACAGAATTCAAACAATAGGGAAGCCCATAATATGACTATAAGGTTAAATTTACGGCAATACAAAGCTGCATCATCGGGAAGTTTTAGTGCCTCCGAGTAAGAGAGACGCTTAAAGTTTAAAAAAAAAATAATTTCTTCGCAAACGTTCAACTTAAAAATATCAGATTTCTCACAATGTATAAGACTATCAAGGACATCAAGTAATTGGAAATATCCACTTGTTCCCTAAATGAGAATTTTCCACTGATTTAAAAAAAATTATAAAAATTTAATTAGTAGAAAAAATTAATTTTAAATTGTCAAATTTGATGTTTGAAACCATAGTCAACTTTGTAAATTTTTAAATAGAATTGTTGAGAACTTCTTCTGTTATTCGATTTTTATTTGAAAATGAATTTTTTTTGTAAAAATTGCAACATTGAAAAAGGTATAGAATCAAATTATCTTTGGTTTGAAAATTTCCCAATTCAACAATATATGAAAGGTCTAAATGCTTTCACAAGAGAGTAAAATCATACTTAAGTGTTTTTGAATTATTTGTACAAAGCCAAGTTTGGAATTCAATCGAAAATTTTAACATATAGATTTCTAAAATAAAAAATATCCTGTATAATTGGGAAAATTTGATAATTTTCATACGGTAATAAAATAATATTCTAAATGAAAAGAGGTTAATCTATAATTTGGGGCAGTAACAAAAAACAGAATTTAATTTTCAAATAAAACGCAATACCATACGCTGGGGAACATTTTTTATAAAAAAATTGACGAATGTTTAAAAAAATAAGAAGGTTTTAACCAATATAACAACCTTGTTAACTGCTATTTTTTAATAGTTTGGGAGACAATATCAATAACAGTTAAATAAATGTAACAATTGTGAAAAAGGTCATTATTATTCTCAAAGTTTTGGTAAAACTATTATCTACTGCGCATTTATGCAATTAAAATATATGTGAAAATAGCAACCAGTTCTATATATTTTAACCAATTCTGACCATTTCTGTGTTCCGGAGAACCAGAGACGAATAAAAAATTTGGTCGAAAAAATGAGGCCAAAAAAGCTCGAATTCTGCATATTATCCAGTTTCCATTAGGTATATTTCTAGTTGTTTCACCTATAATACCTATTAAGAGAAATTACTAATTTGAACGTACAGCTGTGTCAAGATCTAGAGAAAGGTTAAATACTTTTCAAACAAAAGTCCACATTTGTAACTTTATTAATAGCGATATAATTTAATTATGTAGCCCAGAAGGAGGTAAGAAATTTCCCAAATTTATAGATGATACTCTCTAAATGATCCAGTTTCGGTTGGAGTAAATTTCGAGTTGTTTCATTTATTTACCTTCAAGAGAATCTACTGTTTTGAACGTACAGCTTTTTCGCCATCTAGAGAAAACTTTTTCACACATAAATGAACTTTTGCAGCTTTATTAATAGCGATATATTTTTAATTGGATATTAATTCCATTTGAGCTAAGTGAAGCTGAAAATTTCACTCAAAGTTTAAAATGAAAACGTTGACAAAATCGCAGCCAACACTGTCGGAAACTGAGGCAAAGTGATAACCATTAAAAAGTAATTAGTTCCAGCAACTACTGTGATATAGTAGCCCCATCCATTTACAATTCACACCAAAGAAAATCTTAGATTTAAGTCAAAATATCTTTTCCATCGTTTACAATTCATTTTTTTTTAAATTGGAAGATGACACTCCTAAATTTTATAAAATAAATGTTACGTATGTCAAATGAAACATATTAGAACAAAGCAAAATTCGCCAATCAACCATTTTTATCTTGTTTGTATATATACGTATTCTTAATACTTATTGTTAGTTCATGTTGTGGTGAGTAAACAATATTATTATATAATGTAGTTTTCCTAATGAAATAAAAATTGACAAGGAGTGAACTAATTGATGAAAACTCACTGAAAAAAAGAACTTTGAAAAAAATAATAAAACAAAATAGGTAAAATGCTAATTATTCCCAGTTGAATGTACCATAGATCAAGATCCACATGTTACGAAAAAGTTATTTGGGTCATGCAAAGGAAAATTTTACTCGCTACATTTTTGTTGAAAATAGTTTCCTCAAATCTAAAAAAAAACTCGATTGATCTTAACACAAAACAAGAATAGGAATGGGTCATAGACCAAAGAATAGGGATTGGGAGAAATAGACCAAAATACATTGGAATGAAAAGTCACCTTCTGAAGTTTGTATTTGAGATAATTAGAATAGATTCCTCTATCAAAGAAATAAGACATTCCATCCAGCCTGTTTAATACAAACAGTTGAATTTCCATTATCTGTAATGATAGGGAGAAGGGAAGATATCGGCCAAAGGTATTAGGCATTATACTTTATAGATGGTATTAGCAATATCAATAAACATTTACTCAACATAGGGAAGGATTCTATATCACAGCAATACACAACTGCATGTCATACATTTAAAACAGCATTAAAATGGTTCAAAGACAACAGTAGCAGCTCTATTATTCAAGGAGAATCTATGGTATAAAATGTAATAGACATGAGCGTAATCCCGACGATAGCAGTGGGATAATTAAAAGCCAGTAATCGAGAAATATGATATGGATTCACGATTTAGAGTTCCTAATACAACAACCATATAAAATGTGACGAGCTCGTCCACGATATGGACCGTGAAGCCGGTGCTGTCCAATTATGATGAGATAGTCAAAAGCTGGGCGAATACTTTTTAGTCATTCAAATCAGTTATATAACTAGTGAACAGTTAATTATTGGAAATAGTAAGTAGTTATTATAAATATGCAAGTGTGCAAATGAATTAAGTAAGAGACATTCTGTATAAATTCGCCCTACAATTAGAAATAAGAGACGTAGTACAATAATAACCAATATTTTTGATATGTGGAAACACATTTTTGTATTTACCCGTGTTTTTTTTTTCATTAGGTTGTTATAAAAAATGAAGCATCCAAAATTTCTTACGATGTATATGTAGTTTAGTTTTATATAATTAACATTTCAGTCTAAAAAGAATTCAAATAAAATTAGATTTTTAGATTGGTCTTCTTACCATTTTTAATGTTCATAACAAAGGTTGATAATTCAATTATTTGATTCTACCAATGGATTTGTACCAACAATGCCAAACGTTTCTGAATTTCATTTGGTAGATCGTAAACATTTGCGAACGTCTACCTCCATTCCAAGTGCTTCCGATGTTTAAAAGGGGCTAGTTATTCGTTATCAAGTAATACAGATCAAGGAAGATAGCTTATGACTCAAAAAATTGAGAGTGGGACTTCAATTTTTCGTAATGAAAGAATAACTATTAGTGAGTTATCAGAAATAACACTATTGCCTTCCTAGAAATTGGTTCTAAAAACAATATAAATAAATCGCCGCTATGATATAAACATGTGAAAAAACCACCAAATTCTTCCATCATAACCGAGGAGTACCGGCTTCAAAATCCATGTCATAGACGAGTTCGTAACACTATGCACTTTGATAAATAGATTCTATACAAAGATTTTTTTGTTAATGCTATAATTTCAGAAGTGTATTGAGCTTAAAATGCCATGTTGATATTGGAATGTTTTCCCGTCTTCATTTATTAGTTTTGCAGTGAATTTTGGCGATTATTTTCATATATTATGATGTACTGTTTTGTTCATTTTTAGATAGGTTGATAGGAACAACCAAACTTTGTTTAAGTGCCAAAATTCGTGCTCCTACATCTTCTAACATTTCTAATTATATTATGAATAATCATGCGACGTCACAAGCAGCCAACTTTTACCACCATTTCACTTAAAAATCAATTCAATTTTTCTAGCGTCAATATCCATTAGCATCATTGAATAAGTTTCATAGATGTATTAACATGATTTCAGGTACAATTTTTCAATGAAACATTTCATAGACTTAAACTTACAGGTCATAATTTCAAACTAAAAACTACATAAAATATACTGGCAACGGCATTTTGCGTATCATTTCAGTAAACGTGTAGAACTTATAACTAAGTTTCTTCTCTTTTATGGCGAAAAGTATTAAATTGATTATTTTCTTCCTTATTCACAAAAATATATTACTGAGGTATATTTTGACAAAAAAAAATAGTTGAAAAAAATTAATAGAAATAATATTTTGAGCGTATTGAAACATATTGGTCGGTTTCATAAAAAGTGGTTGAACATATCGATAAAAAGAAACCATAAACAGAAGCCGTAATCATATATTTCGGTTTACATCAAGTTTTATTGAACCAAGAATATTTTGTAGTAAAATTTAATTTGAAAATATAAATTGTTCACAATTCATCTTACAGAGAGAAATATAGAAATGCTAAATTGAGTTCTTGGAAATATAGCTGATAGAATAATTGTATTAATGCGATATATAACTCTAGAGAAAATAAAACAATTAAGCTGCTTTTTGTGGAATGATATGTAGTAATCATTACAATACGAGTATGATGCTAGTTAAATCTTTTATTTTTAGAGTCAGGATAAAACAATCACTCAAAATTACGTTTTTTTTTTGTATTATTATATTCCAGAACAAGTCTAAAAAAGAAGCACTGCTTATACTATAGTTTTATACAACTTATGAATTAAGTTGACAGAAAGGTGAACCAAGGTGAATATGAAAATGATAAAAAGTTTAATCCAAAAATTATTACAAAGTGAATTTTGCATACGTTCTAGATGGAAAAATCTCAAAATCGATTCCAATCATTCCACTCTCAAGTTCAACTGTTTTTTCAAAATTTAAACTGTAACTTTGGCGACTGAAACTGAAATTTGCATACCTTCTCTCATTATGAGTCGAATTTTTAGAGAGCAAGTTCCCTATCCCTAAACCTTGTCAAATATAGATTGTAATGATATTAAAAGTACATCACCCCGAAGAAGTGATAATCTCTTATAGTAGTTGTTTCAAACTAAATCTCTCTTTTATTAGTTTTCATTATATAGATTAGTATTGCAAATCAACTTTCGAATATGTATAAATTGATTAGCAGAATCTAAAAACTTCCCCAGGGAGAATACATAGATAGTCCTCATCTATTTCCCCAGTTTAGAATATCCATATTATAATGGCGAGTTATCTGAGAAGTTTCAGGAGATAGATAAATACATGCCTAGAGATTTTATCTAATTCAAACAAGATTATTATGTATGCTTCCTTCTATTTTTCATCTCAAATAATAGTTTCTGTTCGCAAATTGTTTGACGGTAATATTTGGCTACCTGGAGTTTCTTTAAAATGGTCTGTTGAATCTTCATTGACCCAAGATCTCAACTCTACCGACAGTGGATAATACTCTTGAGCCTATGAAAATTAATCAAGTGATACATTCCGAACAGGCACTGACCTTTAGCGAACAGAAATATTATCCATCTCATCTGACAAACAAGCTTTAGCAGTATGTAAATCAAACAGCTTTTCGTGTGATGAAAATTCACTCAATGACACCAACTTTTCGCTGGATCTGATGATCCCTCCCACGGTCAGATTAACACAGGAGTCGTCTACTGTTAGCAAGAGTAACATTATGTCTATACTAAAAGAAACGGCTATTTTATCATTTTTCAAGCTATGCCTTACCTATCTACATAACCAACCATCGTCTGTATGTTTTGAAGGTTCTACTTTCACAAGTGTTAAGGTGTATTTGGCATTCGAGTGTCAGACTATTTATCCCACAGCTTTAAGGGAATCTACTCTAAATTTCATATTTTCATGGCATAAGCTCAGTTAAAGTGGATGATGATCCACCTACAGAACTTACATCACTTCGGAGCGGAGAATTAACTAACAATAAATTAGAGAGAAAATTAGCCGTTAGATTCTTCTAGGAGAAATTTTTAGATAGTAGGACTTGTTCAGGGGAACTATAATCCTTAGTTTCAAGGACTGTAATTGAGAATGGTTGTAATTAATATTCAGCCTATGCGCAACAAAATGGACGCGTTGCATTTGTTTTCGGATAAATTGGGGCTCCCTCAGATAGTTGCTATTACTAAACACTGGCTTCATGCAAATGAACCAGTTTTATAAAAAAATGTAGAGTTATTAGGAGATATAACAGAGGTATTTCAGCTCATAGTTTTGTCTTAAGGCGAAGACTTCTCAACTGTATTAAGTTATGAACCTTTTTTTTTATAAAATACAACAAAACCTTCGATTTATATATAATTTTTATTTATTTACCTCCTCAATAAAATATACGAAAGAGTTTCATGCTGTGATTTTAACATTGACTCTATTAATGATTGTGCCATTCGAAAGTCTCTGGTGAATATTTTTGAGTATTTTAGCTTAATATGCCCATGGATTAACCAACTCGAATTACTTAATTTCCTCAATTCTAGATTACATAGTTTTCGACTTCCTATTTCATAATGTGAATCACTTAGTAATTAATTTCGGTCTCTCTGACCATGAAGCAGTTTTCGCCGCATTTATATTGTATTACCTTGTGAATATCTTAAGGAAAACCCTCAGTTGGTCAGGAATTTCCCTAAACGAAACTACACCAAATTTCATAACTTATGTTTAGCAAATTATTGGATTAATCTTTCTGAAGATATTTTCTGTCTTCTTCGATAATACTACCAGGTACTTCAATACAGCCTATCATCTTTGCCCTCGTGAAACTAATCCTCAGAAATCATGGTCTATGAAAGAAACATGTACTTCATCTAAGAATATGAGATCACTCTTGTGTATCAAAAAATTCTAAGTCAATCCACACATACTCAATTATATTAATAACTATAAATTATTGTACTAAAAATATATCAAAACTATTACCACAATAGCATCTCTAGTGATAATATCGAACTTAACAATTATTTCCTGAACGTTAGCAAGAGTATTAGGGCTTAAATATCTCCAAACTGTAATGTTCTTTCTTTACTCGTTCCTTCTAAAAGAATACTGATAGTCAGCTGTCATACTGATAGTCATCCTTTGAAAATGGGGTTTTCTCTAGTTGTTCTCCCTGCACAAGGGTGGCGAAAAAAACACTAGTAACTATCTTTCTATTGCATTATTACCAATATTGTCGAGGATAATCGTAAGACTAATGAAAAACAATTTATTGTCTAATTTTTTCAGCCTTACAATTTTGAAAGCTCAACAATTTGGTTTCATACCTAATGGATGCACTAATGACGCAATGTTTTCTGTTCTTAATAAAATATACACCTCACTTAATAATAAATTTGGTACGACTTTTGTGATTTCGCTAGGGCCCTCGATTGTGTTGATCACGAAATTCTGATTAACAGACCAGAGTATAATGGTATCCTAAGTATTCCTTTAAAATGGTTTGTATCTTACCTTGAATGTAGAAAACAACTGGTATGAACTAGTGGTGAAGTTTCGAATAATTTGTCTGTTGAAAGTGGTGTTCAGTTTCAGGTCTTTTTTTTTGGTATTCATCAATGATTTCACAGACTCACGAATTCACATTATTTGCAGATAAGACCAGTGTAATCTGAAGTGGTCCAGACGCAAACGGTCTCTGTTTAAACACATAGAAAACTTAATTTTCATCCTACAAAGAAGTTTTATCACCTGTAAAACACAACAATGATTTAATACGATCCTCAAATTCGAATAAGCTTCTTTCTGTACATATTGACATTTGTGTCTAAATATCTCGATTCTAGTACTGCTTCAACAACTTACTACTCGTTCAAATCGTATCTTCCCTATGGTTTGCCTTTCTGGTTTGTCTTTTTGTTTGCATATATTCGAATATATCTTCAAATTACCAGAAAAGACCTATTCTTTTAAAAAAATACAAAATTTGAACTCTCCCCGCTCTTTCTTTTTAAAATACGTGTGCTGGTTCGCAAACACTTCACAATTCAACTGAGAGACCATTCATAAATACCTAGTAAAAGAAAAAAATTGTTCATTCACTTAACAATACCCGACCCTAATTTGGTACAAATTTCCATCACCTTCAATTCTGAATTCATTCAGAATTGAAATTGGCAAATACATTTAATAAGCTTTTGAGATTGACAAAGGCATTTCTGTTTATTATTTTATAGCAGAATTCTACAATCTACCAAACACTGGCATAATTCAATATTTAGTATGGAGTAAGATATTAATATTATATTATAATTATTATAAAGCAAAATTTTTTTTTTATTATCTAATTTAGAATTATGTCGCTTTGTCCATAAATTTGTGAAATTTTCTTGCGGCAATAAAGTTTATCTCTCTCTAAGTTAACGAGGAATTTCAATGAAATCGACGTTTACATAATCAAGAAAATTACTCCTACTATTATCGAATCCCAGCTCGCCAGCAGCAGTTTTTGTTTTACGTTCTCTACACCACCTGCTTAAACAGCTTTCTCTAAATTCAATTAACATGAAAACTTTGGGCTTTACGTCGAGAAGCTGACCTCAAATTGTTAATGCATATGTCAACATTTCAATTTGTTTCAGTTACATTCACATAGGACCGTTTATTGTAGAATGAAAATCAAGTCAAATAATATTTTTTCAGTTGATCAATTTTTCAAAAATATTGTTAGCATCAATTGCCTTTAATTATTAGAAGAAAGGAATTTATAACATTTTTACAGCCAGATAAAGGAAACAGAAATTAATTTGGCTCATAACCTCAATGAGTAATTTATCTAATGACTACATGAATTTCCATTTATATAATGAAGGAATAGGAATTTTTTTTCTTGAATACCCATATATTTCTCAGAAAAGGGATATAATTTATATATATATATATATATATATATATATATATATATATATATATATATATATATATATATATATATATATATATATATATATATATATATATATATTTCTAAAATTTCTCTCACTTGCAACAACATAATTCAAATAGATGAAATATACAAACAAATGGATGGTTGTGGTATGGGAGCTTTCATTTCAAGTGTTATAGTACAATTGGTAATGAAAGATCTTGAGGAAACGGTTCTAAGCAAACTTGATATAAATATTCCATTCTTTTTCCGATATGTAGATGATTGCATTACTGCTGTACCAAAGAATCAAATTGAAAACATAAGTTAATTTCCAATTCAAAAGATCAGTGATAATAAATTTTGGCTGATAGATCTATCCAACTATCAGATCTTTAGATTTAGATGCTTAGCTATTCAAAAAGCAAAAACTGGATTGAAAGAAAATAATTATCTGGAAAAAATGATGAATAATATATTCAAGAAAAGGATAAACATATACTACAATCAATTCAAAACCAAAACAGAAACGAAACATCAAAACAAAACATTTTTCCTATAACATTTTTCATTAATTTTTGAATGATTGCGTACCGTTGCACAGCCACAGGGTTCAAATTACGAAGCAAAATAATCGAAGATCCAACCTTCAATTGTAAATTTGCGGTGGCATGTCTGGCTAATCCAGTGAGTTCAAAAACTCTGTTGGGAAATTTACAGCTTCGCTGGCATCGCAAACTGTATCAATAGATTTGTATGATACCAAGCTCCCTGGCAACAACTGTTGTATCTTCAGATTTAAATCGTCAACGTCCACATTTTTTGCAGCTAAAATTGCTCTTTCTACAAGCCATTCATGATTTATATACTGTTTGTGTACATCGGGAAATATTATTAAGGATTGTATTCATCACCCTATTTGGTGATGTACACTTAAATATATGCCTTAAAGCTCTACAACATAAATGGAGCGATATAAGTAAAATATATACTATATATATATATATATATATATATATATATATATATATATATATATATATATATTATACATATTTCTTATATTGTATTTGACCATAATTTCAGTCCCTGACGATGAATACATAGTATTCGAAAGCTCGGAAAACAAATTGTTAGTAAGTCCACTTTGGTGTTTCCTTGCCACGTTCCCAATAGAAAACCGCTCATGTATAAAAAGACTTGTAGAACACGATCGATGCTTCCAAATAACTTCTTTAAAATACATATTTTTTTCACTCACCAACTATAATCTTGTATTGTGAATGATAGTTCTATACAAATCTTCAACAATAACAATGCTGTTTCTGGATTAAGAGCATCCTTCATAATCGTCTGAAGTTAATCTGGTCACAACCACAATTACAAATTATTATTTAACCCCATTAACGCCATGATAATAAAAAAATCACAAGACTATACGGTAGATGTGGCACCATTGGATTAGATCCATCTTCACTTTTGCTGACGCTCGCTATCAATTTCTAACCAGTACTGACTTTGTTAACTGATGTCGGGGCTATACTTAAATACCATTCCATACTCTTCTTCAATGATTTACCGACTTATCCAGCTCCTGTCGTCGCTCTGAATGCGGTTGAGAGCTTAACACAATAATTGTTCAAAACTTTCGCATGTTCAAATCCTTTCGTAACATCTTGTGGACGGTTTTTTTGCTTATATTCAATTCATCAGACAACACATGAATGGTAAGGTGCCGGTTAGATGAGATCAATATGCGCAAACGGTCGACATTCGTTACAAGTGGTAATGAGAGCTCCTCCATATTGATCGTCTTCCTCTGATTCATGCGCATTTTTGAACGTTTTCTAACTTTTCTTTCATCTTCAGATACTATTCATTACACGACACAACTAAAACAGCTTCTGTTGAAAAATACATACAAAACACAATCCAAACACATAATCGACCTCAAGCTGCGTTAATTGCGCAGATGTGGCCGAAGTGACGATGTGTCAGGTGTTCCATAGTTATGACTAAATTACCGAAAATCAATTGTCACAACTTGTATGATGGAGATAAGCTTTTTTTATTTTTATAAAGCAATTATCAGATATTAGTTGCGTCGATCTTCTCTCTTATATTATTACTTAAAGTCGTATCAATTCTGGTAAATCTTCTGAATGGGGATCCAGCTCCAAAAGTATTTGTTCCGAAAGCTATTTTGCATATAGGTTTCTTAATTATGGTGGAACGGTATTCTGTATCCATTCAGTTTTTTTAAAACATGTGTAAATGAAACATTGACGTGTTTACATGTACATGTACAAACGAAATTATCCAAACAAATATACATCTTCCCTTACTGAATATGCTTGCGTGTCTTTGCGTGTGCTTATATGTATCTTATTTTTTTTATAAAAAAATATTCATCCTCTGTCCCTTCCAAAACAGAAGCATATGTTATTTAGAGCGAATATATTGTTCAGAGGCTATCAGTTTTCCTCCAAATACTAATAATACTAGTAACAAATAAACGTGTATATTCTATACCATTTAAAATTTTAATTCTGATACGAACTCCATGGCAGCAAAAAAATCTTTTTATTAAGCTCTTATTGCTGAATTAGTAAATAATAATCTGTTCTATTTCTATAATAACCACTAGAGTTGAATTTCTTTTTAATTTGGTAGCCATCATTCATGAAGCAGATTTCATCTGAGTGTACATATTTATTTTAAAATCATTTGAAATGAATCCTTTGAACTTTGTTCATTAACTACCCGGCACACTTTCAAATAGGAGCACAAGCTGTGTCTACATAACATTGTTGATGATCACATAAATCCGATCTAAACTTTATGTCGAACAGAAAAATCATTTAACACAGCTTTATTTGACATTTTCCATGTGCCATATAATTTTTATCTCGATGGAACTTGAGCTTAAACGTTTACGACATTAAAATACTACTTTCAATAAAAAAGTTCAACTATCATTTAATGTATGGAGTTTATCGTATCTAAATAAAATTTCGGACGTACTTATTCGAGACATATCAAATTTTTGTGAATAAAATGTTTACGGATGAAACCAAATAATTTAGACAAGTAAATAAATATATAGACTATTTTTCTTTTCACTGTATTCCACAAAGGCTGAAAAATAGGAAACTTTCTCATAATTATGAGAATCTTAAGATATCACATATCAATAGTATTATCCCACATGTATAAATATGTATATACAAATAATAATTTTGAAAAGTTTTTAGAAGTATAAGCAATCTTTCTCATATTTTTGCGTATCAATAAGTGCCCAGGTACACGTTTTTACCAGTGATATCTTTATCGTGATTTGTTAGTCCGCATTAGGACTAAACTAACATCAACATGCAATTATATACAACCTAATTTCGAATTCGTAATACCTACAAATTATTATTCTGCTGCGTTCCGTTTTCGTAGTGGAGAGAAAATTTATCAAATTTTGTGGACAAGAGAAAAATCAAAGTAAAATTAATCTCATACAAATGATATACTTATACTCTTCAGGATGTACTACATTTTCATTTAATACCTTTGTGTAGCATTCATTCTTCAAAACATCCCCAAATCATTACCGAGCCTATGCTGAGTTTAACAGTCGGGTTAACACTTGGATCTAACATGCGTTCTTCGTTTCTTCTGCAATCAAACACTTTTCTCTTATACCCAAAAACCTCAAACATTGACTTATCACTTCATAAAACACCCCCCCCATTCTTCATGCGTCCAATTTTTATGTCCTTTAGACCACTGCGGCCTCCTTATTTCATTTTATCTGTTAAAAGAGGTTTTTCACTGCCACCCTTCTAAGAAGCCCTGCTCATCTCAATATCATTTACACTATAAAAGTACTCAAAGGCAGATTCCTAGATTCAATGATCTGCTGCTATTCCTGGGCGTTAGTCTCCGAGCACGTATAATGATCAATACAATACATCTATTTTCAGTAGTTTCGAGGCCGCCCTGAACGTTTTCTGTCACCTAGATTCCTGGTAGATGCATATTTTTCACGTTGTAGTCCATGGTACGTCGAGGTATTTTTAATTTTGCGGTAATTGTACGGTTACTTTTCCCTAAACTATCTGGCCGATTAATGCATGAGTTTCAATTGATAGTTAATTGGATTTAACCATAAAAATTATAATAATAATAAGATTTCTAGATAAAAAAAGTATTTTGAATTGACATAATTTGAAAGAAAGGAGATCTACGATTCGGGAAAAGTAACCTAACCTAACCTAACAATTTTTTCTGAAAATAAACTTTCACATATACCAAATAGCCCATATTATTTCGACAATAAAGGCTTAAAATGATCTCCACTACTAGTTCACTAGAAGAAAAAAACTTTACTTGTTTCAGAATTTTATTAGTCCTGAATGTTTTGTCAATGAACAAACTCATGATAATGAAACTTTACATGTATCTTTATTAGTTCTATTTTGATTTTGAATATTATATAAATCATGGAACTATCCTTTTATTGATTAGATAAGATATAAAGGATAATGATAACGTTCATATTCAAGCGATTGTCTAATCTCTGAATACTTCTTTTGCTCAAAATCAGTCCTAGAAACTTTAGTACCAATTAAAACAAAACTTCTCGTAATTATATTCATCTCTGTCTCTCTGTCTCTGTCTCTCTCCCTCTCTCTCTCTCACTCGCTTACTAATGATAAATTTTATGCCGTTTTCGAATGAAATTTTCTTAGGTGGCTATCAACCAAAAGCATCAAATTATCATAATACAATCGCAGTGGCGCCTCGTTTGAAAGATAATTCTGTTATAATTGCAGTACAAACAATGTACCAAGATTGAGATTAATTATTTTGTTCAAATTAATGCAATTAATTGAATTCGGAAATGAAGTGTTTACAAATAATATCAGCTTCTGAAATATACGTGGCACCATAAGAAAATATTAGAACTATGCTATGAATTGGTGTAGCACTGTATAAAAAGAATATTGATGAATTGTATATATATATATATATATATATATATATATATATATATATATATATATATATATATATATATTATGTTCACTTTCTCGAATTCTACCAATAATAATAGTTATACTTTAAGAAATTGGCGATAACTCCATGACCCATCTATTGTTCTTAATTAGAAATTGCAAATGTCTTTCTAAGTTTGCTGTTAACATAAGTGGTAGGTATAGACAATTTTTCATATTCAGTTTTGCAGAAACTAGGAAATTAAAAATATGCGCATAAATATGCAAATAATTTAGTCAAAATATGCACAAAAATGTTGAAAATTTGCAAAATAAAATTTTCGTAAATCAATTAATTGATTCATAATCAAAAAGCAGACATTTGAATTCTTTTAACGTAGGTAATAGACTAACCTTAAATATGCATTTATTACACGAATCAAATTATCATTAGTTGTAAAAACAATGTACCAGTGAATGCATTTTTAAAAAATTATGCCTTTTGTTTTGCTTATATCATTTTTTAAATTGTTTTATTAGTTTTACACTCCGGGTTAATGGCTAATTAGAATCCACTATTTGTGTTATTGGTCTAAAAAGGAAGTTTTTTTATTTCTATGTTTTCAAATAATTGCTCAACATTAGTAAGGGATAAGAAGATTCGTCAGAATATTCTGTAATGAAATGTTTCAGTTGACAAAAATTCTCTCAATTAAAAAAGCGGCTTTCCACCAAGTATTCAAAAGCAAAAGTTTTCTCTTGTTGGTCTGTTTGAAATTTTTATCGCATAGTATCTGCAATGAAGAAAATATTAAAATTTAAAAGCAACAAAATCAATACATAGATATAAATTTCTAACAAATAAATTCAAAATTTAAACAAAAATGAGTGTCCAAATAAATCGAAATCGGTCGATATATGTTATTTTCTCGGATAAAAAACGTATTTGCTTCAGTATAGCAGATTTTTAGTTTCTGTCTGCGAAAGCTCTACATCTTTGGAAATTTGTTAGCATTTTGTGCATGTTATTTGGAAAAATTCATAAATGATGAAAAATATGTGAAATACTCTTCTCATATATCAGACCTATATTCTCAACTATTTGTATAATAGTCACCCGTCGATCGTTGCAACACTAGATTATGGGCTTTCTTAACATATTCGTGTACGATATCGTTTGTGAGTGCTCTACCTGCATCTTTGTTTGTTCACAATGTACTAGATGAACGCATAAACAAAACTTTGTTATTTTATTATGTATTATAAGTTTTTATTGGTCAGTAAAATTTGTTAAAAAAGGCATAAAAAGGTCTATTGATAACTGCTAATTTTTTCCAAGTCATAGATACAATAAAATTTGAATTGAACTCCTGTAGTACCATATTTGTTTTTTTTTCAGAAAGAGGTACAAATCGCATGATGCCTAAAAATAAATAAAAAACGACTTATGTCTCGTTGTCTCGTTGTTTTTTTAGGTGTCTTATCAAATCGTAAAAGTTCCAATATACTCTCGTTTAAGTTGAAGTTGTTTCCCTAGAAATGATTTGTTATCGTAGTTTTCCCTCACAATCAGATTAAAATACTATGGTAGTGACGTTGGTATTACACTTTGTGACGTAGTGACGTTATATTGCCTTTTTTCTATTTAGAACCCTGAATTCTTCAGTCAAAAGTCTCGCAAAAAATTTGGCACTCGCCTAATTCATAAATCATCCGTTAAAATGCTTTGCGCGGAGCATACTAAATTTTAAGTTCTCTACTAAGCTCTCTAATAGTCAATAGCCTCTTAGAACATAAGGTTTTGACCACCTTTTGCATATTTTCATCTGTTTTTCAAATTGAAGGGTATTCTAACCCTTTCTCTTTCTTTTTTCTTACCATTTCTAGATCACTCATGCAACTTGTAAACAGTATCCTAACTCCAGCGATTTCTTGAATTTTAGAACAGAACTTAATATTGTTGATGCGTCATTCAAGTACGAATATTTCACAACCTCTCTAAAGTGGATATAGTAGCAGGCTGGTAAGCCCGAACAGGCTCAAAATTTTTTCTGCTTGACTCACCATATGAGACATACCAAATAAAATATGTGCAACATAGATGATATTGTTAATGAAATTCGTAAGTATAAATGTCATACTCATAGTATGAAATATAATTCAAAAAAATCAATACTATGCTTTGTAGGATAATAATGATTTCCTACTTTAGTAAAAGCAGGATTTTTTCAGAAAATCATGTTTACTAATCAAAAGTAAAATTAGAATAGTATAATAATTAGAAGTTATGTTTTTGTTGTATGAAATTCTTTATTATGCATAGAAGTTATAAAAATAAACAAAATTCTATTGTCAACTTGGAAACAAAATCAACGGAAAGACTGGGAAGCTGAAGCTTCAAACTATATCGAAGATAATGAACCTGTTTAAATTTTCACTATTCGGAAGTGAACTAAACGCACACATCTAAATCTCTTCCCATTAATTAAGAGGTCATAAAAATTGAATTTGGTCGAATTATATGAAGATATTAAATGGGTTAATAATAATATAATATACCGAACAAATTACTTCCAGGTTTATATAGTTTACTATATATAGATTTTTCAGTATAGAATTGTACCGATCTATATTATAACATAACAATTTATCCCACCAACTCTAAATCAAATGTAATATCAATGTTTATGTCTAGGCTATCACTTTTCCTGCACTTTTCCTGTATATGTCCAAGCTTGAACCTAAACCACTAAAATTAACCATTTTATGGCATAACTCATAAGGATTTAGGATGGGACATTTTATTTTCAAAAAATATATAAACGTCTAAGATTTTATGACCTTCATTAAATTTATCAGCGACACCATAGCTAGATTTTACATTATAGACATTAAGTATTGGAGACTCTTATCTATACAATTTTATGATTCTTACTGTTTGTGTGTTTTATTTATACAATGTAACGACTTTCTGTATATTGAAGCCACAAATGTATGAATAAAGAGACAACTGAATATAATGTGACATAAAGTTTCCATTGTGATAAACATTGAATTGTTACGCACTTAAAAGATACAGAAGCTTCACTATTCAATAGAAAAAATGCACATATGAATCGAATCCACGTGCTTTGGTGACTATATTTCTGAATTTTCTCACAAGAGGACTATCTACGCTAGATATTTTCAAAGGATTACTGATTTGCTTCTGAAAAATGAAGTATGAAAATTGATGCCACGTAATCGAATCACTTCCTACGTTGATGAATAAATAAACATGAATAGAAATAGCTAAATCATCAAGAATTTTCAAATTGTTCACAACAAACACTTGTTCGATTAATTCATTACATAATGCGCATTTTGTGTATGTTATGGTAAATAATGTAAATTCTCAAGAAGCTAAAGGCCTTCATGCTGAAGAAATCCCAAACGAATAATTCCTCTTTATTCCGTATTAGTAGGTATACACTAATTCTTATCAAGTACTTTATATAAAAATTTAGTCTACAGAAACAATTGCCTTAACTCTAAAAACTATCAGTCACACAAGCGTGTGAGAATTTTCTAATGAGCAGCAATTATACCTTTATTATATCTAAGGAGTTCCAGCCCTTTTACCTCAAGGTTTTCTTTAGCAAGTTGCATTTTAGGACTGCATTACATACGAAATACAACGAAATTCTCATTTTGTCAATAATATATTCCTCACCCCAGTTTTCTCCACTTTCATCATTTAGTACAAAAACAATAATAGATTGAAAATCGAGAGAATATTATTCGGAAACATTGATATTGAATATATTATTGGAAATGCAGAGTCATCGAAAATTATTTCAAACATTTGTGAACAACAACAAAGAAAAACTTTCGATTGCACCACTTTCAATTTTGCTCAAATTTTCTATTTCTCCTTCTAGTTTATTCTTCTGTAGTGGTAGCTAACAGTATTTTCATTATATGTTGTTCAGAGTACACTGCTACCAAAAAGAGCTATTGTGTCCCCTTCTTGCTGTAGCGCTGGGGATGCTGTGATTATAGCTCATCTATTAATCTCACTTTTGGGTTGTAAGATAGCGGTTGCAGTCAAAAATCTGCATTTTCGCTTTCACAAACTGCACTTTGTCTGTATTGTATTACCTAACATCTTCAGGTGTCTATTGAGGTATCAATGTCCCATCAAGACTCCTATTTTTGTTGTGATTTTTCTTACTTAGGATTATATATTCAATAAATCTTCTTTGGTTATAAATTTCCGGAAGTAGCTTCGCTTATCTCAGCACCTATAGCTTGTTTCAGTAATTGATTTTTAACTATGTAGAACGTTTTGTCTTTGACATGACTGTCTAATATTTCATTTCTCTTCACTCCAGTGTGTTTTTGCCTAGCTCCTTTTGCTTGCCTAGATATTAAGAAACCAGCTTGGATCCTATGACGTCGCAGCTAAGAGCTCTAATAGCTGCTTGGCTATCGAACAAGATAATAATCTCATCTACAAGTTGAAGTAATTATGAATAAGATAAACAATTATAATCAATAATAAATGAAACTGATCTTAAATTTTGAAATATAAGATACCAATTTTCAATAAGTTTTATCAAATAATTTTGCTAGTTATGAAATTAGTACAAAGTGTGAAGATTTACATTCATATTAAATTGTCAAAACTTTATCAATATTGGCTAGTTCCTAACATATTATATGCTTAGAATAAAAGCTCTAAGGAAAGTTTAAATATCCCGCACATAATTAGAAAAAAACTAATATAAAACAATCAGAACTAGAAAAAGCAGGTAACAATATGAATAAATTTGTGTATGGTATTAAAAGAATATCACTGTATATAGATGAGTGTAACGAAGTTTCCATTCTCCAAATTTGCTTGCTAATTATAACCAACTGATATTAAAAAAAGAGCAAACTGAAAATGGAAATCTCATCTGCATTTCAACTGTAGTTTGAACATTTAATGTGAGAAGCTACATTTTTAATTTGAATATTTTAGAAAAAACTGTTTCTTTTATATTTATGATTTTAATTTAACACCCTATTATTCTTAGAACAAAAGACGCATTTTTAATCATTTTCTCAATATAAGAATACATTTTTCAACCTCTACACTCTTACTGTAAAAATGGTTTCATTATACGGAATGACGAACATTAATAAAAAATTATGTGGCATGAAATACGCTACTAAAAATTTCAGAAAATCATAAATAAGAAAAATGGACATTTTAAATGTAAATGCGGGTTACTTAACATAATGTATGGAAGTTGAATAATGTGGAGGTTAATTGTAATACATAATAATGTATCTTTTTAAATTTTATGGATACAACCAAGAAAACTACATGATAACATTCTACTTGAGAAAACTTTACATCATAAAAAACCTCTTTTCCAGTATTGGCACAGACATTTCTTTTTATAATGTATTTAATGAATATGCATGATTAGAAGAACGATTCTTGCTTCACTAATGAAGTTCATTGCGGTATCTAAAGTAGATTTATTTGTGCTTGCTAGGAGAGAGCTAATATTTATTGGGAGTGCAAACTTACGGTAATATTCATACATTATGTGGTCTATAATTTAACTAATTGATAATTGCATGTACATACATGATAATTTTGTGGTAAGTATCAGCTTTATATAACAATTATTCCAAAATTTTAAATGTGTTACTTTTTCACTCAAAAGACTTTTTTACTTAGGCTCTAATAATTACAAGAAGTTCAAATCTAGTAGTAAGGAGGAATCGGGGTAGCAGAATTAGTATTTTATCACTAACATGGTTTATAAACTGCATGTTGCTTCACTGGATATACAGGATCTATTGGGAAAGTAATAGCAGTCATTTTCCAAATATTTATCCATGAAAATAATACAAACGTGGCAACTTTCCGCATCTCCACGTGACAAGGTATTTCAACTAGCAATATGCACACTTTAACGACCAGGAGCTGATTACCAATTTTTTCCCGTGTTTTCAATATCCCTCACTAAATTTACCACAATCCGTAAATTTTCAAAATATTTTCATTTGTTATGATTCATCACTATGTGATAATTTGCATAATTTCTCACATTAAAGAAAATGTTTTTGTTAGGAATAATCAATATAATTGTAAGAAAGAATATTTCTGTTTTCCATGTAAATAAACTTAATTTTTGAGTTCATTTCCAAATTTTAGCATTAATGTTTAAGAAAAAAATCATTAGTTTCTTTTTCTTCTGTTAATTAATCCAACAAAAGTACTTGATTTTTTAAATCACCTCACGTACAGAAATAATATTCATTTATCACTCTCCTGTCATTTGTGTTTCAACATCATACCAAATATGATTATTTGGATTGGAACAAAGATTTACTTTCCATCTACTTTTATTATAACAACCAACTTTGCTCATGATTATTCAATTGTATCTTGTTATCCAACCGAAGTTATATCAAAAAGATTGTCAAATATTTTATTCAAGGAACTTTGAAACAAATAGTAAAAGGCTATCATATTTGACTGAAATCTAATTCCACTAAGATGATTATAATAACAGACAAGCATTTTTAGGTAGTTGAGAATAATTATAAATCAATGGAAATTGTGTAGTTGTTAGATGATATTGAATATGTTATTGATAAAATTAATATCTAAGATACTATAATACACAAATTATGTCGTTGGTTAGAATAAACCCTGAAATGAGAGTTTGAGCTATATTTAAACATATAATAAATTTTTCGTATCTCTTGATATTATAGCTATAGTTAATAATAGTCGGTTTTCGAGGTTGCTACAGAATGTTGCATTTCTAAACGTTTACAGTTTTAGAGAAATAATTAAATACTTTGAGACAATTTTAAATATATATTCAGAGGCAGCCGTTTTATTGAAGAAAAGATATAAAATAAAGTGGAAAATATATTTTGTGTCAACTTATTAAGCGTGTCTCGTATAAGTCTGTGTAAAACATGCAATAAACATTTTATTCCTTCAATAAACCAGAGCAATTTCTAATTAAAGTAGACTGATGACTCCCACTGGGACCATAGGAACCTAGCTGTACGCAAGATTAGCACTTATATACTTTATTGGTATCTTAAAATAATTTTTCCGCATTACCCAATGTTGATAAATGATATATACTCAAATAGCTTTCAAATAATTCATTGTATAAAAATATGTAACATTTCCTAAGACTAGATTTTATAAGTATTAATGCAACAATGATAACTGAGCCGATGTAAATTTTTATATGCCATTAATCACTATCCTAAGTAGATCGGTTGTTGTGTTGAGGTGACTTTAACTGCGATACAATATGTTGAAAACAGAACGTTTGATCTTAGATCAATAGAATTCCTTGTGAATAAATAATTTTTGTATTCAAGTCACAATTATTCTTTTTCAATTGAAATAGCATATATTTTGCAATTTGTAATTAATTAGAATCAAATTATCAACTAGATTTTATTTCAGTTGCCTTAGGTATTTTGTCATTAAAATGTTCGATCACATTTCTTGGGAAGTTATGGGGTCTTTTCGGAAACTATGATTGTTCATTGATTGAATTAAGCGGGTCGTAGTCATATGATAGGATCCTTTCTACTCAGGCTGGCCGGTGGGAAAATGCGATCAGCTTTTTTCATTTGTCTAGGTTTTTCTTCTATTCCCCTTGAATGGCTGACTACTATTAATTCTCATCAGAAGCGTAATTGATAGGTTATTGAGGTTTGAGGCTTTATACTTTTAGCATTTCGGCATAAAAATGTAGCAAAGTATGATTTTGGTCTAAATATAATTCATATTCGTTTTCTATGAGCTCATTTCAATTATGTACCTAAAAAATGATTAGTGTAACTACTATCAGGCTTAACACCATCCTGTTATTTTAACTCGAATTTTCATCTTTTATTTTCCTTAGTAACTAGAAATTTTCATGTCAGTCTCGCTTGTGCTATTCAATGTCGTTCTTTGTTCACAAGTCACATCTATTTATCTCATTATTAATTCCGAATCAGTTAAAGCGGTTGTTGAAACTAAAAGTTCGAATTAACTGATTTTGCTTTATAAAGATCGCAACAATATTCAAGTTTGGAACATTTAACACATCAATTACAAATATATATATATATATATATATATATATATATATATATATATATATATATATTATATATTATTATATTATATTATATTATATATATATATATATATATATATATATATAACAGTAGTGAGTAGTCTAAAAGTCAGTTGGTAGGGGTAAACTTTTCCCGTGATCACAAAATCTTTCGCGGTAAAATAAAATTACTATTATTACTATCAACTATTTCGGTATCGATTCTTTTTCTGATACGTGAATAGAGCTAAGATTTCATATTATAGTACTTCACTTGAATCACTATGATTATTAAAGTCAATAATGGGATAAAGAGATTGTGTATATATTAATGAGGACTCATATTAGAAAATAAATTATATTTTGCTTGAGATCTGCTTGAGAACTCCTACTAATAAAACAATTTCACTTGTTTACACCTAATGATATCTTTACTGTAATACCAATTCTTATATCCAGGTCAGTTTACAGTTCTTCCCTTCTCTTCAGCATCGATCAGTTTTGAGAAATTTGCTACGGCAAGCCGATGCGACGTAGCTTCACCCAGATAAACCTATCAAAGCAAAAATCTCTCTTTGGATGGACATCATTGTCTCAATTGGATTCTCACTGATGAGAATACAACTGAGAGAGAGGTAGAGAGAGAAAAAAACATTGTCCACTGTTTAGAGTTGAAGCAACTTTGTATTGTTCAATGAAGTACGAATATGATCGGATGTTTCATAATATACTTATTAATGGTTTTAATATCTCAATTCTTCTCCAATACCATTTTTTATTCATCTTTCTATTTGGGGTTCTGATAGTTCAGTATCTCTTCACTTTTATTGTTCTTCCATTTCATAGAATCATCGGTGAAAGAGGAAAACTATTTGCCACTATTCTTTTTCTCGAGACTTACATTCATTTTTTGCCTTTATGCGATTATTTTTGCCTTAAGGAACTACAAAAAGAAATAAATCTAGATAATTGCTGGGAAAGTCTATTAAAATCTTTGTATTCTCTCTTGAATCTATATTTTTCAATTTATTGAACTCACAACGTTGATAAGGTTATTATTTATTAACTGAGCTTTAGACAAATTTTTTGAAACTGCCTCAACAATATTCGACTCTTTTTGTCACTTATATTTACGTGACTATTTATTCATTATCTAACACAACTGTTAAAAACTCATTACATGAATAATATTTTTTATGTCGAATCCTTCATTTCAGTCACTTCATAGATAAATAAAGCATGAAATGTTGATCACTGTTAGGATCAATATTTGTAATTAATATAATGGAGCATAATGTCGCTACTGGTCCGTCATTTACGTTTTTTAATACATGGACGTCATCCTCAATATGTGTTATAACTTTTTGATTTAAATTATCTATATAGGAAATAAATTCACATTCCATATGTCTTGAAAATAGCTGGTCACTTATATATTGTTCAACGTATGAGGGAAGAATAAAAGCATAATGAACACGAAACAACATGAATATACAATTTCTATTATTGGCCTTTGTGAAGCGTCAGATTATATGGTTGCCGAGTAGCATTTTTAGATGTCACATCATATAATTCAAAGCTACTTACTAATACATTTTTTATTTTGTTTTTTTTTGCTGCATCATCAATTTTTTTGTGAACCTGAATTAAAAAAGTTGACTACGTCCCGGCGAATAATCCTCCATAGCTACCCTGTGGATCCTTCTTGGATTTTGCTTTTAATTTCACAGTTACAGTAACTCTAATCATGGAGATTTGTATCAAAAAGGTTATCCGCAAAAATTAATTCGTCACAATTTCCAGTTTCTTTAGTCTTGATTGAATGGTTGGGAACTTTTATTTTTACAGATTCAACGTATTCGACAGAATTTACAAGCAGAAACGTGATCTGAATACCAGAACTCTATCTCTGATAAAAAATGTTTTCTTTTTCTCTGTCGGTTTCCAGATCAGCACTAGTGATAGATTGAACGCTAGGACTTGAGTGATTAACTACGATAAAATATTTTATTTTTGATAAAATACACTGAAAAACTTCTCACAACACTTCAGACTATAATTTAACACTTTAAGAGACAATAATTTTTTTAAGTAAATGCAAATTTAGTGGAATTTTAACAGAGATGAATTCAAGTGTATAGTATATTCAATGGAATCAAACTTTCTACAACAGAAGTGAACTAATATGAAAAATATCAATTTTAACTCAAAAAAATTATGGATAGCTTTAAAGACTAATAACAGGAATTACATGAAATTTATTTATTGATTTATCCAAACTTTTTGAAATATTAAATAATATCGTTTACAAACATATGTATTATATAAATTGTAAATGATAAGGTATGAAACAATTTTTTATTTAATTCCTTATTTAAATATATAGCAATTCTATTCCATCCCGATTCTTTTCCTAATCTTAAAAATATTGAATTTTCGGCCAAATATTTCTCATAATTTGAACAGTTCTCAATACATTACCAAGAGAGTTTCTCATAAAAAATTATGGTATTATTCATACAAGGAATGTTTCTATTAAGATCACTAGAAACTAAATAATCTGTTCAGTGATATGAAAACAGATTCATCACGTTGATAAGTTTCAATTAATTAATTGGGAAATAGGAAAAACAAACAAAACGTTCATTAGTGAGAAACATATAAAGTTTGAATAATTTTCAATTGCTTAATTAATTAAGTAATGTCGTAGTCGGATTTTACTAAAAACGTTTTATAAGAGCGCCAATTATGAGTTTACTCGCAACCAGTATCTAAAACGAGGATTCATTACTGATATGATTGCATAACTTTCTGAATTTATGATACTTAAAACACTGACAATTAGTATATAGATGTTGCAAACATGTACATATATTGCAATATTTATTAGAAACAATCGAATAATTATTATAAGCTCTTGAAAACTGTAAAATTTTTTTCAATTGCTTTCTATACAACTACTTCCAATATATTAATAACAAAGTAAAAACGTGCTATGAAAAAAAGCTGACTGCGTAAAAATTATATCTGAATGAGTAAATGAGATAACATTCTCATTGAGTATTCTAATAATAAAACTTATTTACAAATAAATTTAATAAGAACAATTCATATGCATCTAATAGGAATGATTCACAGAACCACATCACAACCAGCATATAATTAAAAATTTACGAAATTTAGAAATGAATGTGTAATAGATGAATTATTTCTGATAAATCTAGGTCTATTTTCTTCGATAAAACAATTCTTTTACATCTCAGGGAAGATTTAGAGTTCGGAAAGGAACTTCTTTTTAAGCAGAAAGAAAGAATCGCAAAGCAAAATGTCAATATAGCAGAGCTCTATCCTGTTATGACAAGTAAAAATTTCCCATAACTTGTAGGAACAACAATACAATTTATATATATAATTGTGGAGCTTTGAATAAGATATGGAGTATATCTTTGCAATCAACAATATGCCAAGCTTATCCTAAAATTGTGAAAGGAAAGCTATAAATATACCTATTACTATGGTTTCTGTATAATAACTAGATATATTTTTGGAGAAATGAATTATTCACTAGCCCTTCCTTGTTCATCCTTTGATCCTAACGCCCAATCGCCATCTCCTGAACTGTTGAAATGTTCCAGCACATAAAATATATCTGTTGCAGCCAGTGAATGAAAATACGTAGAAATAAATAGATTATTCTCTTGGTTTTTTCAAATGAATCATCCTGTATTTTATGTGAGTATCGAAAAGTACTATCAACACACGTCTTTTTTCATCTGACATTCCCTATACCTTAAATTATTAGTCTTGAAAGATTTTTATTTTTCTGAGCAAAGCAATATTATGTACTGGTTAGTACTGTAAAGGTTGAATTGCAAATACAAACAAAAACAAGTGTATCACAAATAAATGACATGTCCATCATGATAGACATGAGTCGCTAATGAATATGTGGGAAGTTATTTAAACAAGATATTTCACATACTAAGTTAGGCAATTCATTGATGGGTATTTAACGAATTATGTCTTTGGACTATGTAATATCTGTTTCACACTTCAAATTATTTTTCATTAAAAAGTATGTAGATGATATAACTTTAATCCTTCCATATAATGAAATTGATAATTTATTATTTTACTTCAATAGTTTCGATCCCTATATACAATTTACTATAGAAAAGGAGAATACTGAAAAATCGTTACCTTTTCTTGATACTAAATTTATAAAAAACGAAAATAATGAAATTTTAATTGACTGTTTTATGAAAATATATATCGTCTGCATATCTGAAGCTTTCGGTGGTAAATTGAACTATGTGTGCGTATTTATTTACCTATGAGAACTTCCCATGTGACGTAGAAAACTGAAGTAGATGAAGAATCCTGCTGTATTCGATTGTATTTCAATTACATTTAGTATTGTTAGCTGGATATTGGAGATGATGAAAGATTATTCCTAACATATCAACGCTAATTAAGATAAGATAAGATAAGTAAATAGAAAATAATATCAAGACCCTATTGATTTCCAATTATATTCATTTCTACTAAGAATAAAATTGGAAACGAAGAATCGAACAGGAAGACAATATGGCTAGGTATAAATTAATTGGAGGTTTGTAATAGCATCATAGCATCTCCGTTCACATTAGGTATCAAGTACAAAAGCATTAGAAACGATTTTCCTGTGTATTATTGTTTATTCACATTAAACTTTAAAGTAACTTTATCTAAATCGCCAGATTACTGCAAAATGAATATACTTTGAGGTAACATAACTTATAAGTTATATAAAATTCAATCATATCAATTAATTATTTTAGAACCATATAATTAATATTCTCTCCAATATCATTGCAGTTGTTTTGGAAGGAAAGAAAATGATAAATGTGTATTCTGAAATTTTTGAAGCAGCACAGTTGTATGAATGTTTGTACATTATCTATTGATTGATAATAATTTTGTTTCTCTTCTAAACTTGAGACCATTAAAATGACAAAACTGGCAAAAAAATGAAAAAACCGATATAATCAGTAATATTATACTTTTCCTTAAATCTACCCCTGATGAAAAGAAATCTTGCCTTTTACTGCACGTATACCTTGTTCAACCCAATAAATCGAATGAAACTCAACAAATAACAGGAAATTTATTAGTGGTAGAAGAAGTGGAAATTTCTGAACCGAAAGGAGGCTTCTATGATGTTCGACAAATACAAAATTCTGATTGGATGATTCTTAATAATGATTTGATCTTGATGAGATTTATAGATACTTTATATGTTTGTTCAGTATATGAGAATATTTTCTCATCTCAACTGTTAATAGAAAGTCCAAACTAGCACATTTTCACATGGAAATATTTTTTGGAGATAAGATATATAAAAGGTATTATAAAACCATCTTTATTAATTTGTATAGCTGATATTACGTCCAAAAATATGGGTAGTGCTATGCTAAATAAAAGTATATCATATATTTTGGAAATGGTTTAATTTAATAATTGGAAGCTGAAGCAAAACTTACTCCCACTAACATTCCAAAACTACACTATTGAAATGGAGTAGATGGCGGCTTGAAATTATTTATCACTATGTACTTACTCCCGTAAAAAGTGTAATATGAACGCCTTAATGTAAAACGACAGATATTTAAAAATTTGTGTTCTCAATTATTCACTTCAAGAGTTGAATCCCTTATTAGTTAGCTTATAAAGTATTTCTTTATTGTTTAGTAAACTATCGATTAACTTAATTCTAGATTACCTTTTATGAAGGGATACTTAAACTTGAGATATTGAACAATGGAAAAAAATTCCCACATCTAAGAAATGAGAGCACAGTTAAATCAGTATATAACTAATTATCTTGGTTGAAATTGTTCAGAATGTAATCACTTCTGTGAAAAGCCTTTTGATTTTTCGAAGTTATCAAGTCTAAGGATGTTATTTTAATATGTTCCGTTGTAAAAACAATGTCACAACAGCAAATTGTTGTAGGTAAATATACTGCCATTTGTAACATTGCTTTGTTGGAAACCGTTTATGGCTCGAAAATGTTAGATATTTATAGATTATTCGAAATATACTCATTCTCTTATTATAACAACTAGTTCATTTTAGTCATTTTGGGTATCGTTTTTCAAATCGTTCCCTTTGG
Organism: Diorhabda carinulata; assembly: GCF_026250575.1. Taxonomy (NCBI): domain Eukaryota; kingdom Metazoa; phylum Arthropoda; class Insecta; order Coleoptera; family Chrysomelidae; genus Diorhabda; species Diorhabda carinulata. The sequence goes on along the minus strand of NC_079460.1, from coordinate 32,361,161 downwards.
TTTGCATCTGAACTAGTAACAAAATAAGATATATACTATTTTCTGAAACGTCAACTGGTATATAAGAAGCTTTCTTTATGCACTATGGTAACTAGAAGTATAGGATTCCGTTATTAATTGCTAGTGATCGTTACTTGTCAAGACATTTTGTTTTGTATAGTGTGAAATAATGACCGCAATTTAATCAGGTAACATTGATTTGTTGTTGAATTGAATAAGATTTGCGGACGATATTTAGCTATAATTTGGGAATTCCCTGTGAAAACTAACAGTACATCATATTTCCTTCCTTCGTTGTTAATAGGTTTTGTTATTTCGTGTTACTTATCTACTACTGATCCAGTACGAACAAAACGATCACTAATCTTTCGAATGTTTGTATTTTTGGACAACTCAGAATAGCGCTGTTGATATATTCTCGATGCAAAATAAACAATTTTTCATAATTTCTCTCAACACCAAATATGTTCTTCCGTTATGTTTGTGAAATTTGAACTGTTAATACACCAACCTAGGCTCTTGATAAATGACAGTTTTCCATAATCATCATGAATGTTTATTATGAAATAATAGAAATATTGTTGAGATATCAGATTATTCTAAATTGCTACAATTATCGGCAGTTTCAATTTTTATTTAAAAATTCCCTATTCAGACGGCTCATTTTCATCTAGACCAAGATGATGCATAGCCAATAAGCTATTACTATATCATGATCAGATTAAGATTGAAATATTGTAACTTAACTTGGATTATCTTTTGAAATATTTGAAAATAATTTTAAAATCTCCAAGGTCCCAGATTGAGATTACTTATCAATGATTTAAAAAAAGAATTGCAAAATATAAAAATCGAGAATATGAAAACCTTTCAGTTCTTCTTCTTCTCAATAAAATTGATTTCTTAATAAAATATGACACGGCTAACAAAACTGAAGTAGCTATAAGCTTCACAATACTTTTTATAATTCTCCATCAAAATAGCAAAGGAATATTTTTAGAAATAATAAAATTTTAAAATGAAATTTTATTGAAACAATTATTAATGTGGAAAGCTGCAGTTAATATAATATGTTATCTGACTCATTCATCCAATATATTCAATGATTACTTTAAAAAGTGAAGGTAGTATAAGGGTAAGAAAAAGTATCAATTACATTTTTTTCCTAAGCTATACGAAAATCACACAAGAACATCTAATATCAGGCATGGTTCGGAGCTGTATAGGAGGGTAATGGAGCTGTATAGGATGGTAATGGAGCTGTATAATTGGGTAAATGGAAATATTGAGCCTTCTAGATTCCATTAAAGAAACGGGACTACAAGAATATATCATTGTTTTCCAGCTCACTTTTATTCACTGGAAAAATAATTTTGTTATCCACGCGCATCAGGCAGTGACGGTGTAGTGGTAGTAAAAAACGAGTTCATTACTAATATCATTTTTTAAATCTTATTTTTATTCGTAATTTTAATGCAATCTTACATTAATCAACAATGTTCACTTCATCAATTCCACATTTTTATTGCTTATTAATTGGAAAGAGATATTGCAATGGAGAAGAGATACCGTTTAATACCACATAATCAAGTAGTTCACAAACTATTTGATTATTGTTGATAGAAAACAATGAATTCGATAACCTAAAAGGAATTTATGTCTTATTTTCTATATATTAAGACCTGAAAAAATCTGTTAAGAGCGGTTCGTCTGCTCCAGACATTAAAACCGCCTTTTGTTCTTGACAATTAGCATCATTTTGGATAGAATCATCTCTACAAATACCGTAATAACTCCATGACAATAAGACGTTCACAAACGTATTCTAATCTAAACTAAACACACAGATCATCACGTTCTTCGCTTTCTAGCGTCCGTTGTTCGAATTCCGCTTTCATAAATTAATTATATTATAAAATCTACCACAGAATAAAAACATTGGATATTTTGATGTTGGTATATTCTTATAAGGAATAAATTCAAAATTGTATCCATTTAGTGTTGCGACTTTATATAGAAAATTGTTTCATTCTTTTGATGCTGTTGATTTGTTGATGAAATTTATAATGAAGCTATAATTTGAAGTTTCAGATTATATATAAAAAAATAATACAAGAACAGGTCCTGAGTTCTCTCATATTGGACGGCTCATAATGTAATCCATGTTTTTTAGCAATGAGAATGTATAGAAAAACTATTGATTTCGCGGCAGATTTAGACCTCGTTAGTTTATGTTTCGACGTTTCGGCGGTTACTACACATGTTTATTATGTTTCAATAACTCAATTAGTCTTCACTTGTAAATTGTACCTTGGGCACCAGTCAACCAAAGTCCATAGTCGTGACAATAAAACTTGAAACTGATTTATAAAACTTTTTTGACCTTGTAAATAAAGAAAGACCTCAAAAATATCCATTTAAGTTCATGTAATAATTTTTTTCCAAAATGAAGAAGGTATCGGATGTATACTCGTTAAGATGCAATAATTTTCTTCTTGGTAATTTTGTGAAAATTGTTTCCCATTCCAACGCAATTATGATAAATTGTTGAATGACGTGATTTTGCAAACATATTTTCGAAACAAACGTCCCAACTGTCTTATAAAACAAGTGTGAAGAAAAAATATATCATGAAGACATAGTAACGTGAGGCAATTTAATATAATGTGTTGAGACAATTTTTTTAGAAAAAATTTCAAATTCTAACGAATTTTGATGTTACGCTTTTCAAACCAAATACAGTATCTAGCTTTTACTGAATGGATGTTATTGGATAAATATAAAATTATAAGATGATTTGATAATACGGGAAACAATTCAAATAAAAATTTAACTTTTTATTTATATATCTGATAAATATAATGTATGCCATAAGTAGCACATATAGACGTTGTACAATAATTCTATCAACATTTCAGAACGGGATAAAGAAGGATTTATTTTTTCTCCATTACTCTCCAATTTTTTATTCCATAGTGAAGAATCTGAGTTGTGTAAATTATCGAATTTGTGAACATATGAAATTTTTTTTATTAAATTGTACCAAATATAGTTGTATCACTATTGTATTTACAAGTATGTTTTGTACTAATACCAGTCAAATTACTTGGCATATGAGAGAATAATTTGCTAAGAAGAATATGCTTGAAATCTTACTTAGATCATACAAATCATACAAATTTTTAAAGTTGAAAAGGAAGCTTAATAATGAAAATGTTTATCTATGATTTTTTATAATTTTAATCAGGGTCCTAAATCAATATTCTAATTGAATGAATTAAACATAATGCAGCGGAATCTTCTGTATTGCGGGATTTCGCAACAAAATATTGTTGAACACAAAATTGCCTTAGACAAAAAAATGTAATCTTTCTAAATCTATGTAAAATCTTTTACATGGAAATATTTTATCTCCCATTTTTTCTGAAGCTGTACGTTGGATAGAAATTTATCAATTTCAATGCATAATGTGTATGCTATAGTAATAAAAAAATGTAATCTTAACAAATATATTGATGAAAAAAGCAGAAGTGGGAAATAAAATATCAATATCGTAATTAAAATGAAGATTAGAAATAGAATATTAATGTGAGAGATTTCCTGGAACATCATGATATCATAAAACTTTAAATAAGGAAAGAATTTAGAATGAAAAATGATAAAATTATCATCAAGGGGAAATGACTTCAATATTTATTTTTTATGAAGTAAATACTGACATTTTATTTTCATAATATTGATATGGTAAATGATAAAAAATCAAATGCTTTTCTTGAAGCAGACTTTTCGATTATTTACCCAATGTAAACAAGAAATAAAACCATGTAAATGCTACGACAGAAATCTGAGGAGACCCTGCTTTATAGTATAGGATTCTACTATTCTTAGACATAGGTATATTCATGTAGAAACGTGAATATTTACTTACATTCTAGAAATAAATTTATTGGTAAAGGTACAAATATAATATCAAATGAAGCGTATTCTGTAGTTTACATTTTTTCGTCGAAACAAAACATTCGAAGTTCACAAGAGGAAAAAATATTTTTCAGTGTTATCCGCGGGTTCCATACAGGAGATAATTAATAGAGCTTGTTGAAAAATTCAACAAATATTTCTGCCTAATGACATTTCTCATTGATGAGCAGCTCATTGCTTACAACTACGGCAATGCAGAGATATTTGCTCAGATAGCAAAGTAGCCCTTCAAGAACTAAACTCTTCGGTCAAAGTTAGTATAGCAATTCACACAAAATATGAACTTACTGGAATTAAACAACAAGTTACTCTGTGGGTACCCGGCCACAACGCAGTGAGTGCTTAAATATACCATCCAAATAGCAGCGCCTGCTAGTGTTGTCATCAGTTCGGATTAGAGACACGTTGTTTCACCACTGTGATGACACGCAATAACGTTTGAACTAGTTAAATATTACGCCCCTCTCCTCTCATGTGACATGAAAAAATAAGTTAATGATCTGGATGATGACCGCCTAAAAAACACGTTAAAAAGAAGCGGTTGTTACTAGAGCTACCAAGCTAAAACATTGACACTAGAACTCTTCTAGAAAATATAAAGTTTAGCATGCCATATTGCACGTGCGTTGTTTTGATGAAAAAGGGCGTCCATTTAGATAATTGATAATTTTGTTTGTAGAAAATTATCAACATAATGCCCAACTAACATTCAATCTTGAATAAAAACAGCTGGTGATCGGCTACTATCAGCAACTTATCAAACTTTAATAGTCTGTGAATTTTCCTTTCGGCAGGGAACCCATAAATCACATCGTTATACACGACGTCTTCCCTACTACGGCGATCATGCGCATCTGAAGCAACATATCTTGACACTTGGCTGTAGACCTTTGTTGACCCGATGGTCTTCTTCGTTCTCCTTCACCTTCTTCGGCCCACACAAGACACACAAGCATTGCCATGTGCCGTGTGATTAACACGATGAATAATACGGCGATAGAATTAACCAACATTTCCATATGCCATAAGTCTACAAAAAGTTGTCTTTAACTATAAGTTATCCGTAGAAACAATTGACCAAAATAGAATAATATGCAGATAAATAGAAAAATTGAGAAAATCATATTCTTGTTAACCCTACGTTATATGATTGAACTCAATGGGAAAACTTTATACAGTTTAACTCTTTATACTCTTTAATCTTTTTAACTGTGCTATTTATTATGACGTTACAATAAGTGTTCAAAATGAACACCATTCACTTCCATACAATGGTATAATCTATTTTGAAATGCCTCTCTGACATTGCTTAATACGGCTGGATTTAATTGTCGACATTCATTTTCTATCCTCTCTCGTAAATCATCCAGAGATTCTGGTTGGGTAGCATAAACTTTTGTTTTTAAATACCCCCATAAAAAGAAGTCTAGGGGTGTTAAATCCGGTGACCTAGGTGGCCACTCCATCATCTGCCCCCTTCTACCTATCCAACGAGCGGGGAATGTTTCGTTTAAAAATTGTCGGACAGGCATAGCATAGTGTGGGGGAGCTCCGTCTTGTTGAAATACCAGTAAATCTTCGGAAAGGTTATCATCATTTTCTATTATTGTTGTAATACGTGGGTCAACCCCTTCCCTGAGTAACTCAAGATATGATTCACCATTTAAATTTCCGTTGATGAAGAAAGGTCCGACAATGTGGTCACCTAGGATACCACACCAAACGTTTAACTTTTGGGGATGTTGTGTATGGAATTCACGCATAATATGTGGATCACTTTCAGCTCAATATCTACAATTATGCCTACTTACTAAGCCATTTAATGACCATGAGCATTCATCAGAAAAGCAAATATTGTTTAACAATTGTGGATTGTTATTGATAATTTGCGTCAGTGATTCGCAAAACTCTAGACGACGATCAAAATCATCTTCATTCAACTCGTGCACCAACTTAACTTTGTATGGGTGGTACTTGAATTTATGTAGAACTCGGAAAACTGTAGAAGATGAAACACCGATCGCTCTACTTATTGTTGACAACGATTGGGGTTGTTGAGCCTCTAAGCTGACTTGCCCTAAAATTGCCACTTGGATTGCTTCGTTATTTACAAGTCCCTCTCGCTTATGCACTTTATTGCAAACAGACCCTGTTGTGGTAAATTTCTCCATCAGTTGAATTACATACTTATGAGTTGCATGTCTTCCGTCATGTAATTCGTTAAATATTCTAGCAGCAGCTCTTGCACAATTATTATTTTGGTAGTATAAACCTACAATTTCAATTCTTTCTTGCAAAGAGTAGTTAACTAGAATAAATAGCACAGTTAAAAAGATTAAAGAGTTTGAACTGTTGTACAACCCATTTTATTTAGTACAGGCAAATAAGGTGAAAGTAAATAATAAGTAAAATTTGTGCTCTTAAAAGAAAAATTGTTTATCTCATAAACTAACCACTTTAACCTACAAGTATTATACATTTTTGAAATCAGCTCAAAGAGGAGTATCCAAATTTTACATAAAAAATATGAAAAGTAATTTAAAAAAATAAAGGGGATGCTGCTAGGGGTGAGGGGGTGGCTTTTCCAGTAAGTTTAAATAAGCCATAATGCTTGCCCCTTCCAACATAAATTGACGTGTTTTTGGATTTTTTCTAAATACCAGTATTACAAAAGTTATTAAAGGTGGATACTTTTATCTGAAAAGCACAGTATAACAATCATAACACCGATATTAATAGAAGAGTAAGTTGTTAACAAACATATAAGATAAAAAAGAAGGCTATAAAAATTTCATCTAGAGAGTTTCATTACTTAATAAAAATGTAATCCGCACGGATGTGGTAAACATCACGTCTTCTCTACTCTTCTTTATAATCAAAATTTTATCATGAATCTATTACTCTGATATAAATAAGTGAATTCATACTGAATATGATATAAATCGCTGTCGCTAAGTTATACAGTAAAATGCTTTGAGAAGCCCTTGTGGAAAATTTGTACATAGAACGAAGATCTATATATCTGTTTCCGGTCCAACCCGATTTCAGGACAAACTAATTTTGGCTACTATTCGTTATAGTATTATTGTTTGTATTACCAATTATCCATAGCTTTTAACAACGAATTATTATTTTATTGTTTAAAAAAAATATTATTTTTCCAATTACGGAGTATTTTATTCAGTTTATCTATATATTTTGACGTTCTAGATACACCATAATTATTATCCTAAGTAGTACTAGTTTATTCTAGAGTGTGCGTATCTATATCAGGATCAACTAATTTATCCTAGGTTGGTTTATCCTATCGGGCTTAAGACAATTTAGTTTGGACTAGGCTTCACTAGTTAATCCTATAGTGTACAGGAAGAACTTCTTTGGCCTAGGTAAAACTAGTTTGTCCTGAAATCGGGTTTGGTCGCTAACATATCCATAAAAAGAAAATAATTCGTTAGAATCGAATAAATTAATAATTATAAATATATATATATATATATATATATATATATATATATATATATATATATATATATATATATATATATATATACATTATTTTTGGTAACGTGTTCAATTCTTCTAATGTAAATACTTAAAGAGTGTGTGATTCAGTAGCCTTACGAAATGCTCTTATTCGAAAAAAAATTATATGTTGTTTAATTACAAATTAGCTTCTTGTTACGTTTCTAGAGTTGAAATCGATTGACAGTCGGGAATATGGTAGATCACTGATTAATTATTCCTGATTCAGAGAACCTCATCCATATTTGGAAATGTATTATATTAACATTTGAATTTAACATAAATTTGGAAATGAGCAATTATGATTTGTTAGAATTAATCAACAATCGGACGTTAACATGCAATTCCCCAAATTTTAGTTATAAATGTTAACAAGCACGATAATAAAACTGAGAAAAACTTTTAGCATTAAAAGCTTTACCCAACAACGCTTAAGAATCCAACGCTGTTGACGTGTTTTAATTGAATTTTGTTCATAAAATTTTTGAGTACACAAGAGTATCAAGAATATTGCTAGCGCTGCCGTTATAATGATGGGTTTTAACAACTTTTTCATTTACTGGAATTTACGTTTTCAAGCGAACTTCCATCGCTCATCAACTCAACAAACTTGAATATCAGTTGGAAGCTTTTCAGTTCAATATCATTCTCATACAATTATTTTAAAATGAGAAGGGACAGAAAAACTTACCTACCGTGGAATGAACAGACATTGACAAGGAAATGATAGGGATTGCTTTAAATGAAATTAAAAGCCGGATTAATCTTTGAAGACTTTTCATTTTCAAGTAAATGTAATGGTAAACCAAAATAAGTATCATGAAAGTGAAATTGCTAATTTTTCTTTATTTAAATTATAAATATTTCAAAACAATTTATTACACATAATTATGTAAAACCAGTTTATTATTCTGTAATTTTTTCGTGAAGCATCCGTAATTAAGTTTTTATATTTCTCCTCATTCTGCTAAAAACGTTATATACAACAATCAATGAATCTACTTTATAATAAATACATCCATATAAGTTTTATAGGTAAGTAACGAAAGTAACTATAGATTTGGGAAAATACCAGTTCACGCCCTAAAAAAAAGGAAGAAAATAAAAACACCACCACCAAGGAAGATGCTAAGAAAAATGAGAAGGGCATAGATCAATTTTACATCGAAAGCGTGGGCCAAAGAGAATTAATCTCCGAGGCTCCAATGGAGATACAATACGCAAACAACAAGACTGCCGCGGATGAGCACCAAGAGGAACACATCCTTAGAGAGCCAGACGAACCTAATAATACAAAATAGCCCAAGAGAGCGCTCACCAAGCAAAAAGGGGCATTCGCAGTCATCTCCCGGGTATTCACTTGAAAAAACCTTAGCTTAGGTTTAATCCAGGAGCCCTGGGCTAGAGCCAGAGCTCAGCAGGAATCCAATTAAAATCGATTGGAAAACTTATCAAACCTATCTACATTATAAATTAATGCGCATCCAGAACAGAAAGGCTATACATCAACTGAATCTGGAGCAACATCTCAAAGAAGTAAATGAGGCCATACTCGATGCCCAAGAATCGAGTTGTCCCATACATTGAAGCAAAAAGGTAGCGATATTCACTGGAGCAATGATCATCTGTTTAAGTTAAGAACCGAAACACGGCAGCTCTTTAACGGAGAAAAGTGTTCCGGGGAGCTACACCAGAAAACTCACTGCCTACAATAAAGAAAATAGAAAAGCAAAGCGACAAAGCTTCTGAAAATTCTGGAGGATATTAACTCTACATCTGTGGCTTCAAGTCTTCACAAATACAAACATGGCACTAAGGAAACCGGATCGCAGCTTCACGGAGAGTGTGGAGGGCAGAGCACAGCTCTTGATGAAGACTCACTTTCCGGAAAGTGACGATTCAGCCTTAGAAAACAACATGGTAAAGCATGGCAAAACTATGAGAGAAACTGCAGCAATTTCAAGTATGCAGCAGTGAACAGCAACAACATACCAGAGCCTTGGAGAAGGGCCAAAGTAACCTCCACCCCAAAGGCAGGAAAAAACGACACCACACATCCCAAATCCTCCAGACCAATCAGCCTCACCTCATTTTTACTCAAAGATGGAAAAAGATGTCTACAACTACATTAGAGCAGATATTATGAAGCGGAAACCTCTCTATCCATGATAATTCGCATACCAAACAGGCAAATCTACGGAGACTGCACTGGTACAATTGGAATTCAGACCGCACTGACGAACAAAGAAAACGTAATATGTGCCTTCTTAGATATAGAAGACATTTTTGATAATACTCTAACGAGGCTGGAGTGTATGCAATTAAGAAATGTGTTCACATCAATCTAGAGAGAAATCATTCTCTCCTATAGCCTAGCAGTCATTAGAGCTCTAAGCTCATAACATCCAAACTCGTTTGGGGTTGCGTAGATTGATTAAACGAGCTAGACAGAAAAATAAAGTTACCATACAATGGATTCCGGGACATACTGGAGTGAGTGAAGAGAAATGAAATAGCTGATGAGCTAGCTAAAGCATGGCGGCAGACATGCTCTTCATGGATCCCAAACCCTTGGAAAAATCACTGGAAAAGAAGGTAGAAAGGAGCAAAACCAATTATTGGGGCAAACTACAGAGGCTGAGACGCCTGTCTTCTGCGAGACTATAACCAAAGAAGATCTGTATTAACCTGAGTTAAAACAATCTACGGATACTAACAGAAGTTCTATCGGGGGACTGTCGCCCTCAACGAATATCTGAAAAAGCTAAACCTAGCAGATAATGCGGCTTGCAGATTTTGTTGCACAGAGAACTGAATCTCAATTTACATTCTCTCAAATTGTGAAACACTACAGAACTCCAGAGCACTACACCTGGGAGCGATTAAAATAGAAGAGGAAGATCTCTGGCAACTGCAGCCATCCCACATTTCAGACTACTTAAAAGAAGTGGGATTAACAGATCAGCTGTAAACACTGGTGTCCTCAGTATCATGGGCAAGAAAGGGGGACACAATAGATCCTTTGGGTGGTAGTGTATACGATACCCCAATACCCATACATATATTTATACAGGGAATTCGAAAATGATGGCGAAATGGTGGAAAATTTACCCGCTCCAATTGAAATTATAAAAGTAACTGAAAATTATGACCTAAATAATTTTCAAGACTATAATTATGTACAGAATTCTAATCCAAAAGTTGAGGTACAGCACTGAACTCGATATTGAAAGTGATCTTACAAACTCTCTCAACTCAATGAAGGAACATCATTATCAAATAATGAATTCATACAAATTATTACAAAATTTGTAAGGAAATAATAAAATCATAAACTCTCTTCAATAACAAAGAGTCTTTTAACTCAGTGTGAGGAACAAAAAACATGAAAAAATAACTTATATAACAAATTATAAACTTTGCATCAAAATATAACAACACCAATAATGTCAAATATGGTGTACTGTAACGAAGTAATGATAGAACTCTAGTTTTAAATTTCAAAGCTAACGTAGATTTTATAAACGTTTGCAATAGTGGATTTCGTTTAATATACGTTCCAATGTACGTATTTCAATCAAAACCGTGACTTCAACATGGTTGCTCGTTAAACTCAGATCGATAATTTCCTTTTTTTAAGCCACTGTAAATCAATCTGTAATGTCGCTTTTAATCCGATAAATATTGGAATTAATAACATGTTCATATTTGATATATAATTAAACTAAAACATTTTGAGATGTTTCGCGATCAATTAAATAACTACCGCAAATTAAGAATTATTTCAATGCAAAAGTAATATTCGAGTGGCCAAAATTAAAAGATCTTCTAAGACAGTAACGATAAGTGTGGCGATGAAGAAGGCAATGAGAGTGAATCCGATCCTAACCAAAATGTCAATACTAATTAATAACCATTTGGAGAAGAATATAAGTAATAATAAACACATGCAGTAGAGTTCGCTTTTGAGAAAAAATCATGTGTAAAATGTATGAAGATTGCAGGCAAAAAACACAACAACTGCATAGCCAGGTAAAGAATAATAAAGTTTGTTGCATTAAAGGAAACAACTCCATACTATGCTTGGAACTTGCACAATTACGGATGCAATAGCTCAAGGAATCGTAGATTCAACTAAAAGAATTACATTCGACGTATAGTAACAACTATTAGAAAGAAAAAGGCTGCATACTTTGATCATATTAAAACCATTGTCGAATTTTTATAAAGTGGCAGTGGCTTTAGAGTCTAAATATGTAAACATCTTTGAACCTCCGAAATATTACTTCTGAGTTTTTCCGTGTGTAATAAGAAATTGCTACTAATTTCACATTTGCACTTCTGCGCTTTCATGTTGTTAATACCATAAGAAATGAGACAACTCAGCTCCTATTTGTCATATTTCAAATTTCAATAAAAATTAAGCCTAGATACCGTACCGCAAATGCTAGTAGCCTTAAGAGAAAATTTTTCACAACTTTCCCTGCAGAGCAGCCAATTAGGATATCAGAGTCTTAGTATTTATAACTCACTTCTTTAAATAAATAGAATTTTAACTTTATGCCTGATATACCGTACTGTCTTCCAAATGATCCTCAAAGCATAGCTTCACCCTTATGTAACAAATTTTAAATACAGGTCGGAACCTGGAATGGTTTTTCTCGATTCTGTCGGCCACAACGCTTCTTGAACACAAATTAACTCTTGCCGTATCTGTTATTATGAAGATTACTAAAAATGGTGTGACACATAGGAAAAAAATAACTCCATCTACTGGTACTGTTGATTGGATACCAATAATTATCCTCAATAATTTGAATGAATTGAAAAATCATAGTTCTTCATATTAGATGAGTCGTATGTTCTATGAACGCTTCTATTCGAAATGTATATAACATGTAGAATGTTTCAATTTCTTAAAAATATGAAAAAGAATAATGGCAATGGACTCCTTGGAAATCGGTATCTTTAAATAAAGAAAGAACTTGTTCACTATGAAAAAACCATTTCCTCCAAATTTTCTTATCTCTCTCGCAGATAAGAATATTATTGTATATCACAGGAAGTGTGACGAGCTTTGACCAAGAATTTTCACCATCCTCTACTAGTTAAACGCAGTTAAGCAGTCACGAATTTTCTTGTATGCTCCAAAACTGCTAACACAAAATTACAAACGTTTATCACATTTCTAATCCTGCTTCCACTGAGGTAGTTTTGAGTTATCTGCGAAGTAGTTAGTTGACTTTATCTGTGGATTTCTTGATTAACTTCCAAATTTTTATATTATTCTTTGAAATATGGGTCTCCTTTACTAAACGCTGTTTATATCAGCGCTAATTATATTTAAGGATATACCTGATCGTTTTAAGAAACTAATTGCAGATATACAGGAAAATTGGATGAAGGCGGGCCGTGGAAGATTTCTATAACAATTTCTATAAAAAATAGCATAACAATAATTGCAACTTTCTTATAATTTTCGTGCTATCCATAATCTACACATCTTTTATACTACATAATCCTATCAATGGAGAAGTAACGAGACAAACAAAACAGGTAAATTTCGCGATATTTTACTTTATTTAATAATTTGAACTTTTTTATTACGTCACATTACTTGAAGTTCCAGTCTTTTGTTGGAATACATCTGACTGGTTGAAAATTAATTGATGATAATACCATAAGATGTATATTTTTGGTTTAATAACGACTTGTTCAGCTGTCAGATTTTGGAGGAAAATGTTTAATTTGAGAACGTCTATAAAGGGTAAGTTAATTGTATCCTAAGGTTTTGTTTAATTAGACTTCTTTCTACAACATCTGTAATATAAATTGAGAGAAACAGACTTTCAGTGACTATTATTTAAGGAACATGATTGCTAACGTATTTTTCTTCATCCATTAAAGTTTTATAGCTAATTAACAACGGTTAAATATAGCAAACGAAATTGCTGCAAATTTCATTTACTCCATCATTTCTGTTATTTAATTTGAAGTTCTAATTGATATCACATCTTTAGAATTGATATTCAAAACAGGGAACATTAGATTTTTCTTTGTAAATAATTTAACAAAATATTCTTATGGACATTGTCGATATCCATATAAAAATTACTACCAACCGTATGTCATTCCAGAGTTGAAAAGTTTATAATGATAAATATTTTAGAATTCGTCATGCAACAATACGTATAGATAATTTAGATGCGAATTTCTGGATATTGTTAGAAACCACCAGGATATGAAAAATTATTGTCAAAATAAATAATTCCCCTTAATGTGAGAGTGATGTATTAATAGAAAACGCATTAGGAATTATGTCGCAGACATACTTCAATTTATAAATGAAATATGATGTAATAAACGTCGCCTTCAAAGAGAACAAAAATGCAGCACTTCCCTTCTTATTTATGTTTGATAAACCCAAAGAAAAGTTATTAATTTTTTACCAATTCATAAGGGCGTTCTTTTGAGGTATCTGGCTTCAACTTATACGTTGCCAAGTCTAGGGATTTTATAGAAAAAAAGGTAAAAAGTTAATTGTGACGTTATACAGGACAATGTATTATAGTTTCCTGGTAGCATCTTAAGTATATGAGAGTCAGTGATTCATATCTTAACTTCTGATTACAAAAAAAAGTTAAAAATAAATGTAGTAAAAAATTAATGAACAATGTGTTGGGAATTAAATTTTATAAAATGCACAAATTCGAATTCAAAAATATCAGACAGAGTCATAAAAGGACATCATTATATTGATAATAATTAAGCAATTGAAAATGCCAGAAATACTGTGGCATGCAGAGCCCTATTGAACATAGCTCACAAAGTCCTTGACTCGCACGTATTGATCTAAAGAATGAAGGAGGTGGTCGGGCAATAGAAAAGCGAATTAAAAGAAGTAAGATTGATTATAGACTTAATATTTACCCTCACAGAAATATAAATATAATTTCAACATATCATACGAACGAATTTGAAGTAATAGAAGAAAGTAAAACTTAAATAACATTCACAGACAATAACAAGACGATTGAGATGATTATGCAAACTTTGAAATTTTTTCTCGAAATAAGTATAACTTAGCTACGAAAAATTTCACAATAATCTAGAAATAATTAAAAGTGCCTCACACATAAAAAAGCTCGTTTGCATGAAATTCAAAACTGTTATTATCAGAAATATAAAGCGTATTGATTATGAATCAATACGCTTAACATTACGTCCAAACGTCAACTTGAATTTTGAAGTTTTTAAAATACATTACAAAATTTAACACACCGCAATTCCTAACCCATTCTCAGATGATGAATACATGAGTATGCGAAAGCCTGGAAATATATTAGAGTTAGTACACTTTGGTGTTAAATTTTGCCACAATCCCAAACAACTAAAATTCGTTTGTTGTAAGTTGATAGCTTAGTTTCCATGTAAGTAAGTTGGTGAACGCAGTCACAAATATCCACGCCTTTAATTTCCAGCAATGAGTTGTCATTACAAAATAGTTATCTTAAAAAAGCTATGAAGCTAAAATTTGCTTCTCCGACATTAAGCTTCACCATAATTTGCATTATGTGAGATAAATCGTGCTTTATTCCACAATCCACATAGTTTTTCGTGATAAATAAGTTTAACAATAATTATATTTAGCACGGCGTTCCAGTTTTCACTGTGCGAGAAATATTCATTTCAAATGAGAACGATTCTACTTCCAATTCAATTAAATGAGAAATATATTATATTATATTTGCATATGGATATTTAGAAATTATTGTGTATTCTGTTATCATAAATTCAATTTCCAGATATAAGATCCAAACAAATTTATTTTTTGCAATTCAATCTGAAATATGTAGGTAATTTTATCAGATGAACTAAGTTAAGTGACACATTTTTTTTTAATTCTCTCACCACTTGATAGCATGAAACAACTCAATCCAATTATTCTATTAATTAGACATTCTTAGGCACAAATGAATATTGCTTATCAGTTTTGATAAGCGCATCAGTCACACATTAGCTGAACTGCTTGGCTCTAGGCTAAAAGAAAAGAGCTTGTTAGCAGCTGGAACTAGCGTTCATGTGTATAGTAAGAGAGAACAGCAATTTTAAAGTATTTTGAACAAGAGGGTGATTTGGTGTACTGCTCAGACATTCCTGGTCTAATGAGTGAGTTTGGAATTGAGTACAAAAAAGAAGACTGGAGGCTGTTTATTGATTCATCCAAAAATAGTTTGGAGGCTGTTTTTTTACTACACAACGGTAATGTGTTTGTTTCTATACCTGTCGGTCATTCTTTACATATGAAAGAGAACTACAGCAAAGTGGTTTTACCAAGTTTTCATGTTTCCTGTTTGGATGGGACAGTAGAGCAGTAGAGCTAGAAATCAACATTGGTGCAAAAAGAACTGGCGTCCTAGAGAGTCTTCAAAGCCTACCAAAAACAAAATTCTACGCAAAAACCTTGTAGATCGAAAAACACGTGCTCCTACCACCACTATATATTAAACAGTTTGTGAAGGTTTTCCTAAAGACGGGCCTTGTTTCAAATATCTCTGTCAGAAATTTCCACACCTTTCAGAAGCTAAATTGAAAGAAGGCTTCAAATGAATAAGAAGCATGGGTATCCTTCAAGCAAGTTGTCACCAAGCTCTTAGGAAATGAAAAAGACCCAGAATATAAGTCTATTGTTGTCAACATGCTACAAAAGTTTGAAGAGTTAGGATGTTTGATGAGCCTGAAAGTTCACTTTTTGAAACAGCCATCTCGATTACTTCCCGGACAATCTAGGAAATGTTAGTGAGGAGCAAGGTGAGCATTTTCACCAGTATGTTAAAGTGATGAAGAAACGTTACCAGGGCCGCTGGAACACCAACATTATGGGAGATTACTATTGGTCATTTCACCGGGAAGTTCAGCAAGCGAATCATCGCAGAAAAAGTTACACAAAAAGTTACAAAGAAAATATAGACAAATAGATAAGTAAATCCTGTATTATCACACTAGTTACGTTAATGAACATTGCTTATTAATCTTTATTGCATAACGGCAACGAGGCACTTTGTAAAACATATAAATATTGTAAACTTGTAATAGTATCAGATTCTGTTTTGTCAATGTATTGAATAAACGTTTCTCAACGTGTAATTCGTTTTTTAAAAACACCTTCTCGAGGCTTATTTTTCGCAATTCACTACATTACTATACTATAAATACAAACCATTTTTATGATGTAACATAGTGTTTCATTGATTTCCCTATATACCGTACAGGGGTATTAGATTATAATAAAATACATATTGCTTGGAAACTATGAGTGATACAAATAAACTAAGGCCAGATTTGGATTTAGCACATAGAAATCTATAAAGATCAGCTATTAAAATAAAAAAGTTTTCAAACAAAAATTTTTTGGTGGCCTGAGTAATCTAATGTAATTTGATAATATATAACGTATGATATGTGTCTAAATTATCAGATATTAATAATAAGACTCAATTGTTTTTTACATTGTCGATGCACAGTGTTCTTTCATTGTTCAATATCGACGTAAACATACGAAAAAGACAAAATGGCCCAACCACCGGTTGGTCACGATATAGAAAGCTCGTTATCGATAACTTCGCATCCTCTGTTCCCAATCCGTTTTGTTCCGGCTTCGCATTTCATTCTACTTCACTTAATTCCGAAGTTTTCAACTCTGTCAGCAGCTCTGGCGGAAAGCGCTTACCTGCTGGAGACGGCATATTCTCTAACACGTGTTGAAAAAATACTATTTTTGTTAAGCAGGTGTTGCCATCCTATAAAGATAATAGAAATTGTTTCCAGTGGATACAGATGCGTGCCGAAATATAATGAATTTCTAATGTCATATACAAACTCGGAAAGTCTCACGTTAACCGTTATGTTGTTATTAAAATACTTTCTTTAACACAAACGCGTATTGGGGTTTGGGTGCAAAATATTCGGATCGTCTTGATAATGATGAAAAAATGATACTTAGAATTAAGTATGTGTTTTTGTAAAAATCTTGCTATAGAATTTTGAAATTGAATACTCCAGATAGCTGCAGTTCATTTAAACTGATCAAACGGCGTACAGACATTGCATCTAATGATATTTTGAGTAAGAGTGAATACTGAAATCGTATTTCCGGTATGCTTCAAAGTAAGTTGGACGCTGGACTCTAGTAAATTGAATTTTGTTGTGGGTAATCTGACTACACACTTGTATTAAGGCCGCCATACACTATGGGTATACACGACAATCTTAACCGAAGAGTTAAAATTGGATGTGCAAAATTGAACGTCTTACGGCAACATTACGATAGCTTGCTACAGGGCGAAATTATGAAGATCTAAAATTTTCAACAGTAAAATCAGTTTAAGCCTTAGGGACGCATAGTACCAGAAACATGTTGTGCTTTATACACTGTTTTAAAGGAGGAATATTTTAAGGTAAGTTTAGAACATGTATGTTAATGTATTTATTGAAGTAAGTACGTATAATTTAATAGTTAAACTACCATTTCATAATTGTTCATAGTCATAGTTGTTAAAAGTTGAAAAGTATTGTGCAGTGGAAACAATCGGTCCTAAATTGTCAGTTTGAATATACTGCTGGTTTTGACTATGAACCGGTTGCAATGTAGGTTGTAGCATATTTCCTTTATGTATGGTTATTTTTGATTATCGAGAAACATTTCCCAATTGAGCCTAAAATATTACATCATTTATTAGTTTTTCTGTTATGCAAGCAACATTTGCAGGTAAATCTCTTAATTTGTGAGCTATGTTCTTGCCAATAATATCGAATTTATCATCTCCAGTATCAAGTTGTTTTGATATTTTTCCCAGTATGTCATCACCTTTATTTCTGAGTCTCTTTGATCTAGAGATATCTGATCTAGAGATATCTTTTATATATAGAAGATTGTGGTGTATTGACATTGCTCTCATTGTCAAGAGTTGACTATGTGGTGAACGCAGGATATGAAGTACTCGTAATAGAACTTGATCTCTCGTTATCCTGATTCGCTTCTATAGAGAAGGATGAATCTATTTCCGTTTCATTAAATTCTTGTGAATCCTCATTCAAAAAATAAATAGCTACTCAAAATATTGTGTGTATATTTTTTCTGTTTCCACGGTGCCACAGAGGATAGAAACGAATTTCGGATGATTTTAAAAGAAAATGGCAGCTCCCGCATTGTGTTGGAGCAGTAGATGGCAAACATGTGCAGATCCTACCACCCCCAAATATGGATCCATATTATTATAATTATAAAGGCACTCACTGCCTAGTGCTTATGGTAATTGCAAACGCTGACTACGAATTTCGGAACAAACGGTAGAGTATCTGATGGTGGAGTGATAGAGAATGCGGCTTTTTATCAGAAGTTAATAACACTGTCACTAAATTTACCGTGTACATCGAAAATCAACAATTCAATGTCACTTCCTTTTGTCTTTATAGGTGACAGTTTGCTCAGAAACTTTTGGGTAAAGAGAGACGAATATTCAACTACAGACTTCCCAGAGCACGTCGTAAAATCGAAATTGTGTTTGGAATTCTTGCAGCTCGATTTAGAATCTTTCGATCTGCTATAGGTTTGGATCTGCACAATTCTGAAAAAGTGGTAATGGCTTGCTGTGTTCTACATAATTTTTACGAAGAAAACGGGGCGAGCAATACATTCCGTCGGCAGTAGATGAAGACAATTATGCAACTAATCATTTACGTCCCCTGCAAGATAGTTTTATAGACTTGCAGGGTCGAACGAAATCGGGGTGCGTCCAAAACAGCCAAAAATGTTCGTAAAGCCTTTATGAATTATTTTAATAATGATGGTGTCGTACCGATCAACATATTTAAATTCAACTTTTTTAAAAGCATAGAAATACTTGCCTACATTTCTTTTCAATAAAGTCTTGTTTTATTACTTATTTATTTGACCTCAAAAAAAGAGTACACATAAAATTAGAGTTGTTTAAATTGATTGGACTAATAAGCGATTCGTTTTGTACCTACAACTAGAATATAATTATATTTATACTTACAATGGCTTCCGCATTAACCACATACAATTATACGGGTAAAATCTCTGGTCATGTCGGAGATGAAGAACGTCGGTAAACATCGTCGTGATTGGCCCATACACTAGCAATTTTGTACGCGCAATTTTAACTGTTCGGTTAAGATTGTCGTGTTTACCTGTAGTGTATGGGGGCCTTTAAACTGAGTCAGGTACTTAATTTATATTACTAGATACGTGATTAAGACGTCACAATAACAATAACCTTGGTAGAACAGATTTATTAAATGATCAATATTATTTTCATTAATAATAAATCAGTATTGTTACGATTTAATCTTTTTACAAGGACGAATCTGCCTTCGATAAAAAGGAGGCGTGTTACCCTTTATCGCAAAACAGGCTTCACTTGCACGCGCCTATAAGTTCATTTTTCTA
The DNA here is from genome assembly GCF_026250575.1 of Diorhabda carinulata. Lineage (NCBI taxonomy): Eukaryota > Metazoa > Arthropoda > Insecta > Coleoptera > Chrysomelidae > Diorhabda > Diorhabda carinulata. Next base: position 32,341,189 of record NC_079460.1, on the reverse strand, counting down.
TTTCTCTACTACCGGGGTTTGCGTAAAACAGAGCAGTACCGAAACGGAAGTGAGACACTATCACATAATAGATCTTCAAATAATAATTAAAACATCCACAACCTGCTTTCCCAATTTGGGATTAGTAATTTCATTCTTATGGCACTAGTATTCGTATAAGTTTCTTTCACGTGCCCATCCCATGCAGAGGTCAGCGTAAAGAACTGAAAATAGAACGATAATATTTAGCTATTAATTAATATTTGCAAGTTTTTTATACAATTGGTTTTTGTGATACTTTATTAAGGAACTCGGTAAAAATTCTTCAGATCATAGGAATTATACTGTGATCCATATCTAATTCAAAGCTATAAAGGTTCATGATTTTATGTAGAAATTCTGATTTTTAGTTACAATACAAACAGAGCATAAAATATATTTCATAATCAATTCCATTTGGTGCTTCATAAAAAAATTTGTTAAATATGCATCAGCTATAATATCAGAATTTCAAGGGACTAGAAAGGCCCAGTTAAAATGGCATGGGAATTTCCCGAAAGATTAAATTTAATACTACGTTATCACCCGAACAAGAATTGTTATGGGATTGTTTGTATTGCTTTTTATGCTCAAACATTAAAAGTTGGAAATGACACAGAGCAAATTACTTTCAGAAAATGATTTTATAATAAAATGAACTGGGAAAAATTGGAATTATATTATATTGAAAGAATGTAAATCGCTTTTCAATGATTTATCAATAAAGTTTAATCTGTTTAATCAATAAATCTATATTTAATGAGAATAACAAACCATACCTCGACGTTTATAGTTTTATAAGAATTAGGCGAAATAGTAAGAAAACTTGTACAGCAGTACATGAATATCCTCTTAAGCAGGAACCATTACTCCACGACCTGCTCGCTGTGACTACCATTGAATTCCATGAAATCAGAAATATCTATCATGTAGAAATAAAATTGTAGAAATTTCAATTTGCATACAATGCGGTATATATGTATGGAATTAATTATTTCGGATTTCTTATCATGAAAAGCTCAGTTAAATACAAGTTTACAGTTCACAGATTTTGTTTCTATTGCATATTTGACCAAGTTTCTTCGTCATATCTCTATTTTTTTGAATTAGTTTTTTGGTTAGCACCAAAATGAAACGTTTCCATAATTTTAAGTTTATGGTTCTTTATTTTCCTTTAAAGATTCATCAGAACATTATTTTATAATGGAAGAGATATTTCATTTGAATTAATAGATGGATTTTAATAAGAACGTTCGTTGTCAGTTTGGCTTGGAAATGAATTTAACTTCAATAATAATTATTTCTTAGAAATAATCACTGATTTCCTCTAAATGTGCAATTATTTCAATTCAATGCAGTTTTCATGAGATGAATTCAACCGTTAACTCCATTTCCTTTGCTCTTCACAATACGTAGTTATTTTATGCTTGTTCGAAATCGATGGATGAAAATTACGTTCTACAAAAATAATATTTATTTCCTCGATGATTTATGAATGTTAGTCTGCTGTCAAAGAACTCATGAATAGAAAGGTTAAGCTCATGATTAAGATTCTTACATTGTAGGTTACTGAATATAGGTTAATAATTAGCTATTTCTATTGAAAACCTATAAAATTTGACTTCAAAAGATCTATTGAGAATTTTTCAACTTTCTAGTCATTTTCTTTTGAACTATAGATATCTATTTGATATAGTGTGTAACGAAAACCCATTTTTCTTTCAATAATTCTCTAACGTCAATACATATTTGGGATATAAAGCATTTTCTCTTTAACTGAATTAGAGAAAATTAAAATGTATCACTTGTATTTTTCCAACAAATAATACATGTATTCCAATTTAAGAGATATTCATTGAAAAATTTGCTGAATGTAACTACCATGGAAAATTTCAATAATTTACATACATATATTAAGCCAAGGAATCTTCATAATTACGATAACTATAATCAAAAGGTTCACCGAAAAAATTTGAGTTTTTAGTTGGAGATACTTTTATCGCTTAAGAAAAATTTGACTGAAAACTTATTAAACCAATAGTTTACAGAATTGAAATTGGGAAAGGTCAAAAATATCTTGATTAACGTCACAAAAAACTATTGGATCTTTATTCGGCTGATTTAATGGCAACTACAAACAAAACACTAGAAAAATAATTTGACAATTGCCAAATCTTGAGAGAGCTCTGAAGACCAGGTTTGATCAGCACATTCAATTCACATCTCTTCCTTCATATTTCATAATACAATAACTACTTAAAAAGCTTCATTCAATATAAATATTTATGAAAAAATGGTTTCCCATCAACCATCATCTCCAATTGTTAATTAATATCAAGATTTAGAAGTGAAATTAAATCAAAGTCTGGCAATATAAATATTAGAAAATTTGACATTGCAATCAATGTGGGTACGAATTTTTGATAATTTTATCAACCATCATTTAATTTTTCTTTGTGAAATTCTAAAATTATGACTAACAAATGGAGAAAAATTTAGTAGTTTTACCCAACCATTACAAAAAAAGGAAGGATTTGTTGGTGGGTTATAACGGAAGCTTTAATGAACAGGGTTATTTTTCACACTAGATTTTCGAGCATTCTTTTTTATTGGCACTTAATACAACCTGTTCATAAAAAATCATGAATGTATAATCCAAGTGATTTATGAAAATCACAAATATCAAAGAGAATTTTAGTCGTCGCATCTCGGTACGAGAGACTAAATCCCATTTTTCACCGTTAGCAATCAGTAAATATTAACAAAAATCTTAATTTATGAAAGAAAGTTTCCATAAAAAATTAAGGAGGAATATCAATAATTTCATTCATATAATAATTCTGTCCTCATTATTTTTTGATAATTTTCATAATAACTTGATTGATGTAGATTCTCATCAATTCATGTCATTTGAGGTCATTTGACTAATGGGATCAATGGGGTGAAATTTTGGTTGACTCCATTAATTTTTTTCCTAATAATGCCCAAAATTTCTGACGTACAAACGGACAGACAACACTCTAGTATTACCACAATATCATTTTTCAATTTAGAAATTAAGTGGCAAAAATAGTGACACAAGAGATGATAACAAAATATCTTCATAACAGTTTAGCACAAAAAAGACTTTCTGATTACATAAGGCAAATGTTTATCAGTCAAAATTGAAATTTCAAATAAAGGTTGTTGATAGTATAAAGTAATGAGTAAAGCATCAACGAGAACTTGAGATAGATACTTGAAATATGGAGAAGAGAAGATTATGCATACTGTAAAAAAAATATTACCAGAAACACATTTTGTACGCAATTGATTACTATTTGTGTCAGTGATCTTAATTTTCGTAATTTGCATCCAAGCAGTGAATGATTGCTGTACCAACATTTGCTCTGATCTGGGAAACTCTGGAAAATATTACTGACAGATTGGCACAGCTTCCTCAGAATCAAATATCGGCCAATATAATTGATCAAATCTCAGTTAAATTATTATATTGAATTAGTTGCAATAACTATTTTCAATCAATAATATAAAAATTAATACTGAAGAATTATTTAATATGTATTGTTATTGCTTTATGGGAAAAGACTCTAGTTTCAAAATTGAGTATCAACTGTCAGTAAAGAATCGTTACATTCCATTCAGTTTATCTAACGTGAGAATTCTCTGATAAAAAAAGGATATGATTCTCAAGTTTCCGAGATATATGCTTTCAAAGAAGACTAGAGCTCTGGAAAATGATCATAACTTCCTGGTGTCTTAATCATTTATAACTCTAACATTAGCTGGAAGGTCGTGATATCATAGTTTGCCGAAATTAAGTTAAACGTATAGGCGTTTTTCCTGTGAATAATTCTCCGATTTCCTTCAAAACTGTACATGAATATTCTTAACATGTCGATCTTATCGAGAATTTTATTTAAAAGTAATTTGAAACTCCAGTTGACGAATTAAAAATATCATCCAGCTTGAACGTCCGATAAGATGTAACACTTCTAGTGTAATTGGTGCGTCATATTATTGTTCGAAGAGAAGAAGGCTTATACCCAATTCGAGCATCCCTATTCGTTTATAAAATACTGCCTGGCGTGGCAAATATGGCATTTGTTTGATTTTCTATCAATAATAAATTAGAGTCGGGGCGGTGAACAAATCAATGATAACGTTCTTATGTATTCAATCCCATAACTACCTAAAAATGGGAGTAAAAAAGTGCAGAATGAATCTGTAATGGATTACAATTATTTAAGGAGTCTGAGTTGTAAGATGATTGTGTTGAACTCATCATCTCTACAGAACGTTGAATTTTATCGCAACGTTGCCAGGTTTGTTGGTATGGATAGAAAATATTAAAAAAATTATAATTAAAATTTCCTAAGAAGATTGTCACCGTTAAGTGAAGAAGAGGAAGAAATTCAGGTAGTTGGAATAGAAAAATTATAATAACTATAAATAGAACCACAATTAAGTCCGAAAGATACCATAAATATTATTGAAACACCCTTTTGAAATACTCACGTGACATGAATTTGTAGAAGCCTGCCAACTGTTTTTCTTTTATAGCTTATTTCTAAGCATTTCCAGCCCAAAATAAAGTTTTTTACTTTTGCTATGACCAGTTCTGCAATTTTTTCAAGACAATCTCTTTGGACGTCGTTTCTCTGTCAAGGCACGTGATTGACAGATGCTCGATCGCTTCTTCTACTCCATTACACTCTTTTCGATAGTTATCCGATGCCTCCCCGCTTTCTGTCGTCTGCAGACAGTACACTATCCAGTGAATACTCTGATGATCTTCTGGATTGAGTGTTCCGTGAATCTCTCTATTCTCTTCATTGATCTTTGTCCAAATCGGGTTGGATTTCGTGAAATCACTTTTGTTTGACCATACTGTCTTTTAGGGATGCTCTCCCATCGTTCCACTTTTAGCAAGCCTATCGGCCTTATAGTTCCTTTTCATTTCATAGTATCCAGGTACCCAGCAGACGCTTACTTGTCGTGAATCCAGTGCTTTAAGACAGCTCATTACCACTTCTAATTTGATCGTTTTTGATGCTTTTGTTTTTGAAGCTACTTGGCTCCAAATTGTTGTGTTTCTGTTTGATTCACTTGTCTAGCAGCCTTCTCTATTGCGTAAATATCCGTTTGATAGATATAACATCCAGTTTCTCAGTTTTAGTCTGTACAAAACACACCGGTTCCTCTTCCTTATTTTGTTATTATAGAAATTATATCCTATTCTTGTCTTATAGAAATGTCTTGTGTTATAGAAATTGAAGAAATATCACCCAATAATAACAAGGAATAGACGACACCGAGTTACCTGGGTAGGAAAGTTTGTTTCAATATAAATATTATTCCTCTGATGTCTTCGGTCTTTATATATTGTTTGTAACTGTATTTCTCCAATTACAGAACTGTATACGATTCCAGAATATATCTTTCAACAGAATTGGACAGTTGTATCAATACACGGTAATTCAGGCAACCTACCAAATTTATTTTTATATTTATATCCGCAATTTTATTCATAAACTTTGTATTTCCATTCCAATTCTGTATTCTAATCTCTGATCTGAACATGTGAAATAAAAATCAAACCTTCAAAGATATATTTCAGAGAAGAAAAAAATATTCCAAGATACATTCCTAAATTGTATATTTTCATGATAGCACATTCTAAAAACGATTCTCACGTTCTCTTTAAAAATATTTTCAACGTTTTCTGCAATCAATCAATCTCTATACTCCTGAAAAATTACTTTTTCACGTTATTAAAATAGTTAGCATGGCAATTTATCAGTATTTTACTATGAAGTGACAAGAATATTTGAATTTCAAGCACAACTGTGTAATTAAAGTATACATACCTATATAAGAAATAGATTGTCAAATGTATCAACACAGGAGAGATTTCTATAAAATAAAACAATTCCTTCGTGCTAACAATGTATCTGATAAAGACAAGAGAAATGTAATGGTAATCATGAATAAGGACTATTTTGAAGACATGAATGAAATGATATCTGACGTTAATACTTATAAATTATTGAATAAGGATCCAACGAACGTACATCAACGGAGAGAGAATAAATTGGTCAACAAATTAAGAGAAAGTGGAATGGTCTCAAAAGCTGAAAGCAAAACTATGATAACAAATAATGCAGTTGTATCAAAAATTCATGGCTTACGAAAATTCATAAATCAATCCTAAGCATGAGGCCAGTAGTGAATTATATTCATTTCCCCATCATATATTATTATAGCAGTTTTTGTTAACAAGTTATTATCGGCAATAACCACCATGTTTGTACATAATGGAAAAAACATGAATTTTTGGAGTCAACAAAAGATATAACACTGGAAAATATACCTAGAATTTTAGTAAATAACATCATTAAGAAACACTGAAGATACCTATCGGTATACTCTAATATACAGTATAATTTGATTATAGGATTAATTGATTAATTATTCGGATCCATTTACTTTTCTTTCAATAACAGACTGGAAGGCACAGCCATGGGAAATCTTGCTAGCCCAGCTTTGGCAAATTTGGTCATGAATGATTTGGTTACTGAAAGTTTGAATCAACTACCCTTTCCAGTTAATTTCGTTAAAATTTATGTTGATGATTCCATTTTAAACATTCGAAAGCAACACATTGAGACAGTAATACGCACCTTTAATCCCTATCATCCCAATCTCAAGTTTACCTATGAAGAAGAATTATATGCTGCTATACTGAATGGTAAATTGTTGATAAATTGGTTTCCAAACCCTCAGCATCGGGCGGACTCCTCAATTTTTATTCCAACCATCCTTGAAGACATAAATTAGGGACAATAAAAGGGCTTATACACAGGACTCAACGTATAAGTAGTTCTGAATTCTATACTAATAATAATGATAAATTCAGAACAAATTCTCAAAGTTAATGGTTACCCAAGAGTGTTGGTGGAGAAAATTATAAATGAGAGCAATCAGAACGTGATACAGGTACCTCGAAACGAAAATAAAATGTATTACAAATTTCCGTACATGAGAGGGTTGTCGATGAAATATGAAATATAGAAACGTTGGCATTTTAAAAATTTCTTGGACAGTTTTATTTTGAGTCCTCGTCCCGCAACACCATTCGAAAATTCAAATGTTTATTAACAGGTGTCTACCAGTTATTTGCAAAATATTTTGACCAAATAGAATGAGTAATGAACACCTTTAGAAAGCAACAAACATAAGCAGACAAGCATTTAATTATTATGTAACAGTATGTAACTTTGATATAACGCAAGACAAATTCAATGTAATACGATATTTAATTCTATATTAATCAATCTCATTATTTACGTATAATAATATCTTCCCCAGGTAAATTATACTCCTATCTAGTAAGTTAGGTACATGAGGGCTACCGGATATATAAAACTCAATTTAGGAAATTTGATAGGTAAAGCCTAAATAGTGAAACAATATTAAACACACCTAACACAAATGATACGAATAATATAATGACGATACTCCTATACGTGATAAGATAAAATACTTTTTGAAAACTGGTAATAGTATTATAAACATACCAATATCTGGAATAACATGAATAGATTGATCGTAAAACTCAACTGTAAAATGTTCAAATAGAACTAAAAATCTTTGTACTTCATTATCGTAATCGACTTTATAGGAAGAAAACGAACTAGCTTTTCGAAATATTTGCCCCTGAGGACTATACATTTTGCATAAGCTCAAAACAAGGCAAGACACATTTTTTCCGCTTTGAAACTGATATCATAGAAACCTGGTTCTGAAAGTCCTCAACCGCTTATTGAGGTGATAAAAATCACTGTCCGCACATCTTTTGTTTGATAGTAGGGAACAAGGTAATGTCATTATGCGATGAATCTGGTCAATACGGGCAATACGACATTAATTCGATGTGTTTCACGTGTTTCATGGGATACTCGACACTTTTCCTACTGAAGTGTATATATATATATGTAAATTGAATTGTTCGGTACTTGATATCTGTTAAATGTGTTGTGGTACTTCGGCAGTAGAAATTAATAATCAAAATTTTTCCGGATATATAGAAAATCAATTTTGGAAAACTACATGTACCGAGCGAATAAATAGTTTTATTAACCAATGAGAAGAATAACTTAAGCATGATTTAGTCACCTATCTATTCTTAGTTGTCGTGAGAATTTTATACTATATATTCATGTTTATCGCCCTTTCTTTTAATAAGGTCATATTTTCATGATCATTATTTCAAAAATAAAACCGTTAAATCCAGTAAAAGCGTGATAAACCTATAACGCGACATTGAATTTCACCCAGTTACAAATCGCTTGTATGGAAGTCTTATATAACTATAAAATAAACTTTTACTCACTGCGACGGAAAAAGTTTCTTAACAAGATGCCATATTATAAGAGTTTCGTTCTAGATAAAAAAGATGAAAAAGATCTTCTAAAAATTGAACAAAAGAGTTCCATATTCCCTTTATCATGGCGATAGAATATATCAGAATCAATTTCTAACTTTTGATGAGTAGATACACAAATATAATAGATAGGACGTGAGTATATTAGTCTTGGGTCACGACTTTTTCAAAGAAGGATATATTATGACGAAAGACATCACGCTTTATATAGTTTTCCGTATTTCAACATTTATTTGTGAGTTACTACAAAAGTTGATTTTATTATATAATCTCTATAAAGCTTAATAAATTTCAATAATGCGTTCATTTCAATATTAATTGATTGAAAATAAAATATATATAGTACAATTAAAAAATATGACACTTCAGATTTTAATTCTCAGCCATTGTAGTATTTTCTATAAAACCTCTGAAATTAGAGTATTAGAAAGTAATATTTTAGAAGAAGTTATCCTATCCACGTATTTCAAATTATTCTCAATTTTAATGAGTGTGCCAGGACGGGACTGGGACAAATAATGACAGTTGAGTTAATACACTTCTTATGATGGGAAGTCTGAGGAAATGCATGAACACATTATGAATAAATAGACTTTCTAAATCCCCCTTCAATATAAATTTTATTATTGATTTATTTCAGAAATTCAATTCACATAAATTAAAATTCATATTAACAAAACTAAAATGAAATTTTCGCGTATATTACAAAATTCGTATAGTTTTCCAGCGATATGTAATGTGTAATTTCAAGTGAACTCAGATGTTTAAGCTCATATGCTGCCAAACTGTATTGCTTTGATCTTGATTGGTGTTTCAATGATTGACGAAATAATTCTGTTGAACTTTCTGTACATTTTTATGAAAGTCAGATACATTTTTTATTCATTGATTGTTTTTTTATGTTTCAGTTTTGAATGAAAAGGAGCGGAAGTTGGGTCAGTCTAATTATATTCATTACTTCCTATAACTCACAAAGCCATAATTAATATAAACCCAAACTACTATAAATTAGGAGAAGAATGACAGTATGAGATCTTTTAAAATCTTCTAAATTATTAGTGATGTAAATTTACTGAAACATCTGTATATTTGTTAAATGCTATCAATTAGAAAATACGAACCCATGGTCAGACCAATATACGTTTTCTAAGCCACAGAGCTCGATCTGTTAAGATGAAGGAAATAAAGAGGGTGCCTTATAAATAATGTTGTTCTCCAATGTTAGTTTTGTTTATTTAATGATCTTACAAAAAGAAAGCTGTTCGTTAGGAACAGATACAAAAATGGTCGCACTGCATCTTCAACATCTCCTTTGAATTCAAATTTGTTTCTACGCATGAAGTTTGCCATGTATCTGAATAAATACTAATCTGACGGTGCAAGGTTTGGTCTAATTTCTGGATGTAGTAAAAGTTCGATACCACAAATTTCCTCGTTAAGTAAAGCTATAGATTTCTCCGAGTAAAGCTCATAAGCTCATTCAATCGCATCAGCTGCCCCCTACATCTCGGGATTGATAGCTCGACCATTCGAAATGATTTTGAAGTACACCAAGCTTTCATTATTCTAGTAGACTAGACTTTCCGCTCAAATCGGCCTCTTTTTGTGACGAATTCTGGTAATGGTCCTGATTTTCCGTGTTTGGATTATTTAGATAAATCCATTTTTCACCACAAGTAACAATGCATCTAATATAGTGATCATTTTTCGGCAGAGCAAGGAGCTGGTTACACACCTCCACTAGACGTTTCGCTGGAATCTCGGTCAATTTTTGTGGCACTATTCGACAACTGTTATATATCTTTCCTAATGAATTTAAAAGACGATGTATTGTGTCTTTATAAGATTCAAGGAAGTCCGATAATCAGGAAAAGCCAACTAGGTTGGTTTTCTACTGCTTCTATTATAACCTCTATATTCCACGCAGGCGGACGACTTGAGCGCGAACGATATTCAAGCGTCAAACCTTCACTATTAAAACGATTGAACCAATCATGTGATGTTCGCTCATTAACTGTATCTTTTTCCTCAATTTCACATACTTTCTTTAGTGCTATGCTTTTGTTTCCATTAATGTTTTAACAATACACGAATTTCATATTTATAAAAACGTACTGCGTCATCAATAAACAAAGAGAGAATGATTAAAAGACAGCAAAACACTTGTACTCTGAATAGAATTCCGATTCCAGTCTTAACAAGTTACGACACGTTTAAATTGAGACATAGGAATTTTCCGACACTTATGAAACATTTGTTAAGGAGCATGCTTGAAGGGATTGTCAGATTCTTTTGTACAACTGTCAGCGTTATTAGTTTTAAGTTTACTGGAAATGTCATCTCTCAAAATTCGACATAAAGCTTAGTATAGATATTAGTTTTAGTATCCAAAAGGAAAACTATTCGCGTTGCTGGGTGAATATGAAGAAAAAATAATTTCGAATATTAATTAAAATTTTTTTTACATGTAAAATTATTCTTACATAGCAAAACAAAAAAGAACATTTTGAAAAACCGGGGAGAACTTGCTTAGATATTATTCTGAAAGTGTTCAGGTGGTAGTCGCATAACAGTACGGAAGATAGTTGATGAAATAAATATTTCAATTATATTCTGCATCAAAGGTTACATATAAAAAAACTATATGACATAACGCCGGAAAAATTAACTCAACAATTTTTCCACCGTTATGTCACAGTAGATGAAGTACTTCATTATGTTCCAGAAATAAATTAGATATTCTTTTTCAGACCAAATTAACTCACATATAGAAAAGTTACTCGAGCGTCAAACAAATCATCACTTTTAAGCAATCCTGTGTTTGAGAAACTTTCCCCTTGTGAGGGCAGATTATTTCCAAAGGTGACAAAATCTATTTGTTCCAGTAAATAATATATATAATTAATTTTATGTCTATAAGGGTTTCAGGTAATTTTTTGACATAATGGCATTTGTCAAAAAATATTTTGTTTTTTATTCACTATAAAAAATATATCAAATTCTAAAATGAACCATAATGACTCATCTAAAGTATTAATTTGAATTCAGCGAATAATATGAAAGAAGTTGTTACCTACTTTAAAATATATATCAATCAGTAGATACAATTTTCTATGTGTCTATTATGATTTACAGAAAAAGAGGAAATTGCATGAATATTTTTCAAAAATAATTTGATCATTGCAAATTTTCCTAAAATATATCCAGTCAACATCACTAACCTGAAATATGTGGAATTCAATGTACAAGTTGATACCCAACTTCATGAAAGACTGAAAATTTTATTTAACACATTTCATGTGTATACCATTACTATAAATTGAGTCTACATATCTGGAATTAAGAGATAAAGATGTAATTCTTCAGTTTACGAAGAACATAATAGATTACCATGAAATATAAGGCAAACTTGAAGGATATCTATTGCTTATTTCTAGATATAAAATCGTGTTTCATAGAGCAATCCACTCTAGTTGATGTACAAGTTTATGATACAGACAAATTTGAAGTAATCGATACATACACACTCGATTTTATGATACAGGATATTGGATTAAATAGTCCTCTGTCTGAAACGATACGTTATTTATTGTGTGGGAATAGAGGATAATTTTTTGTTGTTTTTGATGTGTCATACGGTATTTTTCATCTTAATTTTTTTTTTAAATTCGCTGACTTGTTCATGGTAATTCATGACTTATAAGGTCACTGTTTAAATTAAGGCATGCTGCTAAGATTTTTCTTAAAGTTTACAAGATACATGAAATTGGCAGGATTTATAGTCAAGTATAAAGTAGGAGTTTCAGTATATCTGAATAATGAGTGGTCCAAGGAACCGAATCAAATACAGGATACAGGAGGTGATTTAATTCAATTCAATTCAATTTAATTTAATATCTTAGAACCCCATTATCAAATGTGACTGGATGAAATTATGGAATGCTTCTACATATCTGAGGGAAAATATGTGATTCTGTGAATTTTTCAACTTCTGGTATAGATTCAGTAGATTGTGACTCGTTGGAATAGTGATATTTTACATCATTCTATTTGACAAATTTGTTGATCGAGAGTGAACCACAGAAAACTGTCCTCCTAGTATGTGGCATATCATTTAGAGAGTACTTGGACATTTTTTGGACAAGTTTTTCAACGCATTTTATACACCGCCATAGCAAAAAAATGATACTATAACAGTTTGTTAACATTGATATTACTTAATAAATTCAAGGTTTATTTTTGTTTGTATCCTTGAAAACGTGAAGTGTATGGGAAGAACGTGATTTATTCAATCAATTTAATGAAAACAAGTGACTTAATTACTCAAGCGTAATCAAGCTAATGAGAACATATCATCAAACTTGGACAATAATTATTCAAAAGAAAAACTATGGAATCATTGTGTGTGGCACTACCGTTCGAAGGATTTTAAAACATAAATTTCATAAACAATGAGAATACAGTAAAAAGAAATAACAAAATATCAGAAGGCTACACTACAATTACAAGAGTAAGACAAGGGGGAAGCTTAAGTCCATCTCTATTCATCATATTCCTGTTGAAATCATGAAGATATGCATTGTTGTAAGTAAAAAAAAATATGTGTGGGACATTCGCAACTAAAAAGCGTTAATATCAGTGAGGGGGCATTTGCAGACGATGTTATATTAAAAACTAAGTACGAAAGAGATACAGTTATAGTTAAAAAACATTAAATTTTGTAACACTGCAGTAATAGATATAGGAATGTCAATACACAAGAAAAAAGTTATGGTGATTTGTGAGAAAAGACCAAAATAAATGTAAGAATCGATACAGAGAAACACCACCAATAGTTAGGAATGAAAATACATAAAAGCTGGACACAAAATGCAGATGTAAATGACAGAATTGCAAAAACTAAGAGGCTATATTATTACGCCATAACACAAAAATCATAAATAAAAGAGGAATATCTAGAGTCGCCAAAATAAGAATATTCAAAAATAGGATACATACCAATTTTAATATTTGAATGTGAATCTTAGGTATTGATATATGAAAAGTAATTCAAGCGACAGAGATGAAATATTTAAGTAGAGTAAAAGAGTGACAAAAAAAGATAAAATAAAAAACATAGGAACAAGAAAAGACCTTAACATACTACCTACGTTAGACCCTATAAAATAAAGGAAATTACAATGGTGAGGACACTTACAACTATTGAAGGGAAATCGCCCTAACGACCTGTTAGAACTATATGGAGAACTAAAATTGAAAATAAAAAAAAGCAGACCAATAAACTCATGGGATTATTTTATAACTGCAATATTGAATAAGTTTTAATTAAAAGAAAAAAAATTTTAAATTAAAAATGCAATAAACATTGACGAATTAAAATTTTGGTGAGTTAAATGTAATTTTTATTCTTTGTTTTGTATGTTGCACAATATAATTACTTTTAGTTTTGAAGAAGGTCTAAAGAAAAGATCGAAATGTCATTAAAATGTCTAATAACCATTAAATCTTTATCAAAACGTTTTGATAAAGACGTAAAATCAGTCGAAATGTCAATTTTCATCTATCTTTTAAAAATTGTAGAGAAAACTAATTTTGAAAAAGAAGAGACATAAAATCAAGAATATTCAGAAACATAAACATATCAAAAGGTAATGAGAAATTAATTGAATTTTTTAATTCAAAAAAATTAAACATTAGCAAATTATAAGTGTTCCGTTTCATTTGCACTCTAAACTGAATAAGAGTTTCTTTGCAAGGATACAAATCGACGTGTTGTATGTATTATGTATTGTATGCATTACCTTAAAATCTAATGAAAACTTCCAAATTTCAGGATGGACTGTTTTTTCTGACCACTGTATACTCAATCATTTCCGATTATGACATTTGATAAAACAATCAATTCAGTATTAAACCCATCCATCTTCTCACATATTAATGAGTCTCGAACTCATAATACGACAGACTTAATTGATTGAATCCAGCAATCAATAATGAACGTTCCGAATTGTGATAACATGGATTCATATATTGTATAGAGGTGTAACAGAAAGGTAGAACATAAATTGAATCGCATATTCTGAATCAAAAATGGTTTGATGAATGAATATTGTCTTTCTCCCAATATTTCGTGACTGTATGACATTACATTATGAAAATTAATACATAACTTTCTCTTAATGAAATTCTTTCAAGAATAAAATAACCAATTGTAAAATTGAGCTTCTCACTTAAGACGTTAATATTTTACGATCTTAAAGACATAGTAATAAAAAATATGAACTGGTTATTTAAATAAAAAATCACGAGCGCAGTTATATATATATATATATATATATATATATATATATATATATATATATATATAAAGAGAGAGAGAGAGAGAGAATATAAAAAATATGTATGAATATATAAAATTAAGATTTGCGGCAGTTTAAAATTTTGTTAATTCTTGTAAAAACATTGAATTCATGAGTTTCAAAATTTGATAGAAATATTGATTTTGCTTACCACATAAATCGTTATTGATAATTTAAAATTTCGAAAATGTATTCTGCCGTTCACTTTCCTGGCTAATGCCTCGACGCGACGAAAATCAAATTACAACTCCTCTGAAGAGTGTGATATCAATCGACCCTTTTGTCGATATTAACATCCCCAATGGATCGCAATTGCAAGGAGAGGCTGTAACTCACATTACGTCATTACGTGTCATCAGAGCAGTTTAACAACCCTCGTGAGACGTAATGACGTCTGAACTAGTCAGTAGTTACTACCTCTCCTTGCAATTGTGAGCCATTGGGGATGGGATGACTCTAGCTTAATTTGTGTGGTACTATTAGACAACTTTTATAGATCTTGAGTAATGATTTTAAATGAGGATGTATGGTATCTTTAGAAAGGTCCAAGGGAGTCCGATAATCGGCAAGAATTGTTTCTACTGCTTTCCTCGTAATCTCACACAGGTGGACGACCTGATCGCGAAAGATCCTCAAGCGTCAAATCTCCATTATTAAAACGATTAAATCAACGCTTGTGAGTTTACGAGCCCAAAATCGCATTCTATATTTTGTTGCAGTCCTCCTATAAACTAGATCTTAAGGCTATCGCGATAGGTATCACATGTAATGCAAGTTTATGTCCGTAATCTGTTCCTGTTAATTAAGCTTTTCACACATTTATTAACGAGGCAGTTCACATATATCGCTTCGTCATTTTATCTGCTTATTTTATCAAGTAATATGCTAGAAAATGTTTCCTCGGTCAGGATTATGAGAGAGAGAGAGAGAAATGTTTTATTGTCAAAAAATTGTTACCATTTGTAGACAAAAGCTTGTAGAAACTAAAAAACAAAAATAACCATAAAAGATACAAATAGAATGAAATTATAGAATAAAACCATATGGATAACATAATTATAGGTAATAATAAGAGGTAATAATTAGTATAAAAGTCGTATATAAGTCCATAGAAAAAATTAAGCCAGTATGCATAATGTCCAGAATTAAATATTATTATTAGAATAGAAGTCACTTACAGAGTAGAAGGCACTTTCTAGTAAATATGCCCTCAAATTATTGCGGGATGACGGAAAAGATGATATCGATAAATTGGCATGCACCTTTTTACATTGTAAAATATTGAACGCTTAACTGATTCTGAATATGGAGTAGGTGGGTGTAGGTCGTGCTACGCGTTCCTAAGTGGATAGCCGTACAACTATCTTTCTGAAATTGGAGAAGTGTGCTTACGAATAAAGCAAACAGATTCAAAGATGAATAAGGAAGGAAGAGTCAGAATTAATAATCTTTTAAAGAAGTCCCTTTAGTGAGCCCTGCTTTTTAGTCCGAGTAAATATCTAACAGATCTCTTTTGTAGTTTGAAGATTCGCACAAATTGAGTCGCACCACAAGTACCCCAGAAGGAAAAGGCATATCGGAGATGCGACTCAATAAGGCATAATATTCTGTGAAGGAGGTGGATAAGTTGAGTTCTTTGGAAAATGATCTCAGCGCAAAACACGAGGAACTTAATTTTTTAGATAAGGCAGCAATATGTAAGTCCCATTTCAAGGAATTGTCGACAACAAGCCCTAAGAATTGTACAGATTTAATAACGTCAATGGTGGAGTAGACATATTTTACCATTGATGTCTAGATGAGCGATGTCGTTTATACAGATAAAAGAAACAAAATAGGGCCTAGTACTGAGCCTTGAGGCCCTCTATATTCTATTGACTTGCGAGATGACATCGTTGTATCAACTCTTACAAGATAACTTCTGTTGGGAAGGTATGACTTACCACTCACCATGCGAGAGGTGTTCTCCTGAAACAGTAGTACTGCAATTTGTTGAATAAAATATTATGATTAACACAATCGAAAGACTTGAATTTGTTACTTAAAAACTCACATTGATAGGCAGGTATGAACAAAAAAACTAACTTAACGGTTTGAATTGCGTATTTTTGGTTGATTCCAAGACTTTGATTTGCCTACTCCTTGGAATTGGAAATGGAAAGCTGAAACAAATGAATATAAAATGAATGAAATCGAAATAAAAATGAATATGCTTACTATCCAGAACACTGTGGACATTAACACTATCCTGCTGGTCTTTAGCTAACTCTTTCGTTTTCCCATTTCCTCAGTAAAATTGCAATGACTAGTCAGATATATTTTTTGATAAATCTTTTTGATTTTAGGTCTCTCTCTCTTTTGATAGAAGAAAACGCGAGGAAAAATTGACGTTTCGACCTATACATATTGTTGCTAGATGGACTTAATTTTAGGTCTCTTTCAAATGGAAATAAGTGACATATTTCTAATTTCATTCTTCATCAGAAATATGACTTGACAATGACAACTTACATACAATCAATAGATCAACTACAAAATGAATATCAAAATGAAAATCTGTTTTGACCTCAATAAACAATTCTTCCTTAGTTGTAGGTGATCTTCCGATTAATATAAATATGCAATTTTCATTCATATTTGGATAAAGACCGAAATAGGTCGAAATGACAGTTTTCACCATAAAAGAACGTCACAGTTATTACGAGGTACTTGATGTTGAGTTTCTGTCTTGTTCCTTAATTGATTATAGTATTTGTTTATCCATATAATTATTTTCTCTCAAAGCGGCTTTTGCTTTTTCAATAGCTATGCATCTAAATTAGTATTGTGTTCAGTTCCATAATGATGTCAGTTTGTGCTCATGACATTGTGGATACTACAATAGGGTACTTGCATGGTTTGAGAAAGAAATAGTTTTGGATAGTTTATATACAATTTTTATTATATTTTTTTTTCAATTCATTGATCAATATTTATAGAGAAAAAAATTTTTGAAAATTCAAAAATTTTGTAGGTAGCTTAAACACTTCAGTAAGGCCGCTATATTGCGTAACATCCTAGGTATAAAATAAACAGTGAACATATAACACAAAGAAAATACGACAGCTATTCTCTCGATTATTCTAAAATAAGCGTTATTATTAAGCATCGATTAATCTGAAAAATGGTATATAAATCGTGTTTTGTGTCAGGATGTAAAAATACCACGACTAAATCACCTGATAAAAGTTTTTTTATCATTCCAAGAAATTCGAATATACAACAAAAATGGTTTGAAATTGTTGGTCTATTTGACGATTCTGTGAGATGTAATTATTATTGTAAGATTTTATAGTAATTAATATTATTATGCTTTCAATTTTTCACGCGATTATGTAATAATGTGAAAACTCAACCTATAAAAGGTTTAGTCACTTTATTCCTATATATAGAAAACTATTTAATTTATTAGAACTCAAGTAGACCTCAATGTTTTTTTGAACCTATGACGTCACATGAGAATCGTTTTATCATGTAGTTAGAAGCTTGAAATTTTTGAGATTTTCAATTGAATATTTAGATATTCTTTTTTCACTTTCAATTTTATACTTGACTTTCTGACATTATTTCATATAAAGAGCTTAAAAAATAAACAAGAAAATAAATACTTTTTAAAAAATGTAAGTACCCTATTACGATATTTACCTATCTACCTGCATAAAATCATAAACGAAATTTAATTTTAAACTTCAGGTACTCAAAAACATAAACTCATAATGATAAATTATAACTTTATTACACTCAATGAAATGGGAAACTGGTGTCAGAGTAGAATCAGAGCCGCTATTTTTTAATCTAGGCGCTTTGATATGATGTATGGAAAGTGAAAAGGTTGATAGAACAAGTTTCATGCCATACTGTATTTAGCTTCTATTGATGATATGTTCCTATAATTGACGAAGCACAACTTTCTACAGGTGATAAACTATATAAACGTATATACAAAGTCTATTTAATTTATTTCAGCGTTGAAAGAAGTGTTAACGAAAAATATGGAAACATTGCTTAATAGATTCATGAATTCTCGGTGCGGAATAGCCCGTGTTGATGTACACCCCTTATTTGACTAAAAATAAAATTTTATTTGTTGGTTCAAAATTTTTGGTGTTGGATATGATGCATATACGAGTAGTTAACTGAAAAGTATAATTGGTATATCTACAGTTTTAGCTAGATTTCTTCGACAATCGACACATGACTTTCCGAGAGCAATATTTCATAAAATACTATATAACGTAAAAAAGTGAATACTTCGACTGTAAAAATGTATTGAACAAGATACACCAGTCTATGTTGTAGAGAAAATTTAATGATGGAAACAAATATCATTCAATCAAATACGGTTAATACGAATTCGATTGATTAGTAAAGTAATATATAAAGCCCTATCAGTTAGTTGAATGTTGAAACGGTGAAATGTAAACATAATTCAATTATGTATTTTCAATTGAATATCAGGGTAAAACGAATATTGAACGAACATGTGTATAAAGATTGATTTGAATAATCATATCGACGCACCGTTGAATCCTTCATCCAAAAAGCAATGTGACGTTCAATAAACCTCATTGATTTCTATATTTATGTATCGTTTATCAACATTTCATTTAACAACATTCAGCTGAATCATCTATTCTTATACAATAACAAATTTAATGAAATGTGAATATGATATTTATTAACAAATTAAGATAGTTTCAATATATTTTTTATCTGTAAGATATTCTTTCCACAGATGAATTATTTATAATCCTTTTGAATTGAGATTATATTTTACGTTTCATGTCCATTACTATAATGAAAGTGAATTGACGTAATATTGAAGAATAAAATGATATTATAGTTTCCTTAATAAAAAATGGTGCCAATTATGAATGAAGGACTTCTGTTTCCAATAAATGAATAATAGAATATTGATAAAACCACAAAACCACGTGCTACGTGTTGAATTTTCCTATGGTTTCGCATTTTTACAACGAATATTATTTATTATCTAACAAATATTTAATCGAAATTATCAGGAACCAATCAAATTTTAGCTGATATCGCATAGGTGAGAGAAATATCAACTGAAACTCATTATTGACTAATTCATATACGTGTTTCATCGACTAATTTATTGAAGTTTATTCTGATAGCTCAAACTTCCACATTTCTTGTCCCAAATTTGAATAGAGAACAAGGTATAATTGGAAATAACTTCGGATCTGATTTCATTCTTGATCAGTAAATAAATTATATATAAACTCTGGTCAATGGTCTTGGTCCAATGGTATCGTTGAAACTTATTTCTCTTTCTTCTCAAGAAATTGTAACAGTAACACAACTATGGGGATCACCATTTATTAAAAAAATAATAGTCTATAATTAAGTTGAAATGAAGCTTCTAGCAATATAAATATGCATGCATATTTACATGAATTATAACAATCTCAATATTATACGTATCTTATTTGCCATTGGAATTGTGGTCAAAGATCAATGTTTTGTAAAATATTAGTACAGTATTTCTGTATTTTTCTGATATTAACTGTCAAATATGATGACTATAAAACCAAACACATACAACGGCTGCTTTGTATCAATATCGTTCGATATTTAACGTAAGATCATATATTCTAAAGAAAATGTATTCCTTTATTAATCAATGTATATCTCAAAGAAGCGGGTGGTTTTCCTTTAAAAAATGATTAGAATCCAAATTCAACGCAGGAGATGGAAGTGTGTTATATATTTTCTATACAATATGCCTTTTTGTGATATATTTGAGTTCTGAAATTATCCTGTAATGTGGAAATCGGGCAAAAAGGAAAAATTAGATCTTTTTGAAAAGTGACATGAACAAACGTTCATAAAACATACCAAACATATTATGAATAGTTGCTTTCCATTTCTGTTCCGCAGAGTATTCGCTAAACATTTATCCTATAATATTGACGGTTTATTGCGAAGTTACATAATGTTGTACTTTAAAAGTCAATATGCAGTCTCATATTTCTCACATTATGCTCTTCGCTAGTCACACAGAGAAAATACTCCTTGGAGAAAACGAGCGTTCACTCACATTCATAGTCCCCAAGGAAAAAATAAAAACTCAGGAAGGCGTACGCTCAATAACAAAAACAGGGATGAACTGCGACTTAGAAGAATATTTCATGAATATAATGCTATAAACCAGAGATGTATCTATAACTGACAGTGCCATTCTACTATCCTGTAAAACAAAATAAACCGCTGAAATTTGTTATGTATTATCAAACTTTAACCACATTTTCATATGAATTTAATTTTATACCACTTATATACAAGGGGGTTAGGTTTGGTTATCTTTATGAAAGAATAGAAAAATACTTGTACTTTCCATGATGATGTTTGGTTAATATTGGTCTTGACCTATTAACATAACTTTGTTATCAATGTATTCAAATTGTTTAAGTAGGTCTGTATTTTAGCCCTTCTCTTTATAAGCTCCTTTCAATTTAGTATACCAATGAGTTCTCGTGTACTATTCATCTAATTCATTATTAGCGTCCAATGGCAGTATATTATCTCAAAATATATTTTCAATATATCCTATCACTTTCGTTTGACTGCCTGGTCACTTAGACAACAAGGAATCGGCAAAAGGAAGTCGCTGGCCAGATTGGGATCGGAAAATCCATCAATGGACCCAAAGACCATTCTTGATGTAGCCAATAATGTTGCTATAACGCTTCTCAAAGGTGTATGCGAGGCAGGCTCTGGGGAAATGGATAGATATACCTAGCATGAGACAAGCTAAGACATATATAGATGGACCTCTCTTGCCAAACAACTGTTTCACTTAAATAAGCGCGAAGTTTGACTGGTGACTGAACTTTTAACCAGACACCGTCAGATCAGACACCATCTCTACACTATGGAATAATCAGAAATAGTTCTGCTGTAGAGTGGGTCTCTACTTTCTAAATAAATATAGTGAAACTTTACGCTATCTATGACATTTCACTTGGCTTCTACTCTTCTTGTAGTTCCATTTGTCGGTCCTTGATAATTATATTAATTTGCATCTAATACTGTTAGATATTGTCAAGAGATGTTCCAGAGGAAACCTCGTTGTTCAAACTGAAACAGTCCAGATAATATATATATATATATATATATATATATATATATATATATATATATATATATATATATATATATATATATATATGTGTGTGTGTGTGTGTGTGTGTGTGTGTGTGTGTGTGCTGGATCGAGATTATTGCCAACCAAGAAATCCCTACATCGTCCGGGATGAATATGGATCAACAGTAATCAATAGGGCGAATTGGGATCAAACCACGTTAAAAAGGTACAAAACCGACTTTAAAAAAGTACAAAAACTATATGAAAAACTGTAGAACGACGTGGAAAACACTAGAACAACGTAGAAGTTTGAAAATAAACCGAGGGCTGTACACCTCAAACTTTTAATAGACTTTGCGTGGTTAAATTTATTACGAGAGCTGTACGCAACCGCAAAACATTGTAAAAAAAGTGAGAAACAAGAGGGGTAACCTGCTAATTTAAAGGAGACTACACTGTTCATATTCCGAGCAGATCTACCCGATGTTGCTGGAGCCGGAAATAAGTAAGCTTGCCAGTTTAAACCTGGAGGAAGCCTGAGGTTAAAAGTATTTTTGATTTTATTATTCGAAGTCCACAAACTAGTGATCAGCGGCAGACGGCTGCAAAATTTTTTTAAGATAGACATTCTAACAATACTTATATAAAAAAAGAACAGAGTACATTTGTACAAACTATAATTGTCAAAATTTAATTAGTTTACATAATTATCACTCATTATTTTTTAAATATTTTAAATGTGTTGCTTGTTTTTCGAATTTCATTATTATTACGAATTAAAACACCAATAGATACACCTTTTGCAACATTTATTTTATATTAGCTTAATCTACAGAGGGCGAAAAGTTTGATTAACCAAAACATAGAAAATATAAAAAAAATTGTACAAAAAAATGAACGGTGCTTAAACTAAAACCAGCCAATGGATTTCTAATAGCGTGTGTTGTCGCCCCTTGCTCTAATTACACCTTCCATTTGTCATGGAAGGCTTCTAAACAGGTTCTGGACGTATCCTTCCGCCAAGAAGTTAAAAAAACATTTTGAAGATCATCTAGTGTTCTTATTTGTGCCAGATGTTGCTGAATTTGCCATCCTAGAAGGTGCCAAGTGGGCTAGAGAGAGCGCGTGAATTTGAAGAGAGACGACAGTATGAAGAATGGCGAAGAAGCGAAGAAAGGCGTGAAAATGAAGCGAAAGGCGAAGTAATGAGAATACAGATGTTAACTGTTGACGAATTAAGTTATTGGTGCAGTATTTTTGAATTTTGCAGATATTTATTTTTGGTTGTTCAGTACGTTGAAAGGATGTTTTGATGAGTGATTTGTTAGCTGGTGTTTTTGAAATTGAGCTATTGTTGCACCTGGCTGGATTGTCGTCATGATGTATGACCCGATTTTGCTCAAGAAGTCTGCTGCTAGCTTCATTCATATTTTCTTTTTGACTGTCAACCGATGTGGAATTTTTCAATAGGGATTTGATTATAAATGTTTAAATTTGGCTCCAAATTCTATATTTGTGTCGTGATATTTCCGACTGAGAATTTAACGATTGGAGAGGTAGTTACCTTGTTCTTTTGGTCAGCGACCGTGGTAGCGTTAAGAGCAATTTCTCAAGAGATTTTTCAAAAACGGGATTTAGCCGGCCTAAAGGAGTCTTCCACCGATTCCAAAAATTCTGGAATATTAAATGAGCAGCAGACAAAGATATTGCTTTGCATTAAGTTTCAGGGATGTAGAAGACAGTATCAGACCTTTTGACGGCAAAAACGAATATCAAATTTAGACGTGGATTTTTGAATTTGAAGAAGTTACAGAAATTACGGGTTGGAATTTACAAAAACTCATTTACGCAAAGAAATATTTACGAGATCTGGCCAAATTATTTATAGAATCTGAAAAGGGCATCAGAAGTTGGTCTGTGTTAAGTAAAACGATTAGTGGAAGAGTTTGGAGTGCATGTAAATAGTGATTATACTACATGAGTAGAAAGACGATCCCCCTGCAGAGAAGAAGTATTCAAGCTATGAGCTCGAAGTACTTGCCATTATTAAAAGTGTGAAGAAATTCAGAATCTACTTACTGAGAGGGAAATTTAAAATAGTTACAGACTGTAATGCATTCACAAAAACCATGGAGAAAAGGGACCTTACAACACGAGTTGCATGATGTTTTTAAATTAGTTTCTTTTAATAACTTTGAAGCAATTGATGAAAAATTGACGTTTCGACTTTCATTTAATCTTTATCAAAATATGATATTGACATTGATAATTTGCGTATTAATATTAATCAATAGATTACCTACATCATGATCATCCCTTTTCTTGGTTGAGCACTTAGCTCAAGACCAGCAGTGAGTGTGTTAGTTTCAACATTGCTCTTGATGATAAACATATTTATTTATTTTCTATTCTAATCATTTTATATTTTTTGTTTCAGCTTCAGGAGTAGGCAAGGCAAATTGAGGCCTTGGAATCAACAAAGAAAAGGGGTGATTCGTTGCGTGGACTAGACAAATTGAGCCCACGGAATCGGATTACTTCTTACAAATATACGAATGACCACCCTATCCCTAGCCTACCTATCCAAAGTGGGAACCGAAACTTCGAGAATATTCGCATATCATTTCTCCATTTACTTACCAAATCTTTGAAAATAGGACATTTAAGAAATTAATATCCAAACAACCCCAAAAGTACGAGTTCTAACGTGAAATTATGGTATTTTAATTATTAATTGTTTATATTTTCCCAAAAAACTTCTGGAAAAAAATAGAATACATTATCAACTTCCGTCATTTTGCGTCATTTACCGTTAGAATTGCATCCAGAATCGAATAACTTCATGAAATTGTGAGTTTTAAAAGAATAATTATTAAAAATTACACTTCTTATCAATGTTGTTGGATATTACTTTCTTATGCATAACTAATGACTTTGATTTCCTCAACTTTCTTAATTTTGATACATCTACATACAACAAATTGAAATTTAAATCTGAATATGATGATAAGTCCCAAAAAGCAGACTGTGGAACAAATTAAAGCATCGTATAAGGGATAATTATGAAGATCGTCCTGTCATTGGTGTTGATGATTAAATGAATTTTTTATTAAAATTCGCACGAGGGTAGTAGATAAATTGCTGCGGGACAAACACTTCGTACATAAAAAGTTCTAATTTTCATTAAAAGATTAAGTTGATTCAGTCCAAGAGACAAAAAATTATTTTAGTTCAGAAATAATGTTGGAGTAACGTAAAGCGATTTATAATTCAATCCTTATAATTATTTTCTTCATGCTGACTAAGTTGTAACCACAGTTCCCTTTCCTCTACATTCAGGAAATTGATAAGTAATATCTCCCAAATACATTAATTCAGCTTTTCACGATAATCGTTCGTCTGTATCATTACATTTTTATTTGTCTACCATGGCTTCCAGGCTCCAGGTCAACTGAATATGAGGCTTGAGGCATTAAATGTTTTCTGCTATATTGAAACCACGCTCCTTGAATGCAGTTGTTTCAACTTATGTTTATATGTTTAATTGATACTTAAAATTAATTTTTCCTTAACAACGAATACTTTCTTTGAATTAATCCAAACATAGCAGTGAAATTTCTGTCATAATTTGACACATGACCTTGAAATCAACAATATAAGCACCGTGACAAAAACATTGTCAACCTCCGTCAAATCGTCCTGGTATATAATTTCTCACTCTGTCCTGTTTTCCTTATCATCGAACGAATATGGTATTATAGATTCAAATTATATTTTCAGGTAATAATAGACCCGAAGTTGATCTGATTATCCCAAACAAGCAGTATTCTACACAAATAAAAATATATTAACAGTCAATATAAACCGCACTTGTATTTAGAGGTGTTAAAATAATCTCTTATATACAGGCTTCTCCATAAAAAATTATTTTCTCAGATAATTGGAGTGCATTTTTTTAGGAATCAAATACATGAAGTATTGCTTTCTAGAATCAATAAAACAAGTATTTAGATTAACTATTACCATAAGATAAATCTAATGTCATCCACTCAAACAATCTATTAGACTCCCACTCGAAGACGTCAAGGAAAGGTGTATGTATATTATTTATTCAATGGATCCATCTGGTAGGTTTGAATGGTTTTATTATGAAACAATTGATTTTCACATCTACCATAATTATCTATTCAACCAAATTATCATAATAATTAATTACACTCCAGCACCCTGCCGTGTATTACTATTATACTCTCATTAGCATACAAGTATTATCCATACCAATAACAATTATTCTGAATAATGGTTATTTGTGTAAATATCAATTGCTTAATAAATGTTTTGAGGAACTGATTTTCAACAACTCCTGTTTCTATCGGACATATTTCTCATTTATCAATTTTTATATACTTTGGAGTCACCTCGTCTGATATTTTCACATACCATATCTTTGTAAAGGTGATATATTTTTAAATATTTTCCTTCAAACAATTTCTTTTAATAATCTATACTCTAATAACAAGATAGATTTATTTATGAGAATAGTTTTACAAAAATATTAAATTTGTCCTTGTGTTTGTTTACCCATCGCGATTTTAAATATGAAAAACTGGCCCTAAAAATGCCCTTTTCATGGTGTTGATTTATACCTTCCCGAAAATCAATAATCACGGAGGTTTAATTTAATGAATATTCAGGGATCTCGGGATAATGAAATATTTGTGATCACATTTTATTTCGATAAATGGTTAAAAAAGGATCATCTGGATTGTTCATAACACTCTATATCTATTTAGAGTGGGGGATGTCTGATAATAGAAAACATTGGAAACATTTCTTTAGAAAAACAATATATCTTTAACTTCAGTTTATTTAAAAATTTGTGCATCTTACGGTACAATAAATTAAAATTATGGCATTGATAAATGTAAACGTATAAAACAATATATGTAAAATTTATATGAAAACGTTCAGAATTTAGAAGGAAAGTGGATTGGTTTGAATGCTACAATCTACGTTCTTCACCACAAATATCAAACTTCACTAGCAAACAAGTTTGGGTGCACTGTCTTTCTTTATATTCATTTGACGATTTCTTCTTTAATGCTGGAAACTTTCAAGTATTCTATTCTTCTGTTAGGGATGTACCATACCATAGCTGGATGGTATAGGTTCATATAGGTTTTAATACGGTTTTGTATATAAGAAGCTTATTTCAAGTGATAATTGTGATCGTCTTCCAGTCATCCTGTACATTTGTTGCAATTTGAGCCTTAAATTTTTTCACTTGGTATATGCTTCTTCAATCTTCTCTCTAAATGTATACCTAGGTATTTGGTAGAGTCTGTCATTTCTAGTCGTTTCTAATTTTAAAATATGCAATATTGGCAGATTCAAAAATATGAATTTATAGTATACTATCAAAATCCGGAAATTGTGAAAAAAAGATAATTGTAGAAATCCGTGCACTAAAGCATACCTTGGAGTCAATTTGAAGTATCTGTTATATCAATTTATCAATTATAATAAGTTACAAAATAAAATTACTTATTCATGATAAACATCTTGTACCCGAAAAGTAGATACTTTGGACATCTCAACCCTTGTCAAAAAGCAAATGCTTTAATACCACACTAAACACTGCAACAAGTTAACGTAATTTCCATATATATATATATATATATATGTATATATATATATATATATATATATATATATATATATACTATGGTTATGTATTATTGAGTGATGGAGCTCAAGCGCTTTATTAATAGGGGAGGTATAGTTTGAATTCGTATCTTTCTAATGGCTATTATTATAGGTTATATTGAGGACTTGTTATGAAACATCTACCTATATCCGTAAACAATCGATTATTTGCAATCAAAAGGAAATACGAGGAATTCTTGAAAGTGATTGTAAAGTATGAATATTTCAAATTAATTATTAGTCAAAACAATAATTTATATGCCGAAGATGAATATAACTATGCACTAGATTACAGTAAAGTGGTTGTAATATTCTAGATTTTATGATTTATTACATACATAATATGAATAGTAACCAATATATTCACAAAAATGGCGATAAAGGAATTATATCTTTATATTAAAATAGGAACCACTAACTTAAAAGGGATCGTGAGAAAAACTAGACTAAGGTATTCTTTCGAAAAGCCTTGGTTATAATTAATATTTACAGAATTACTGTGGTTAGAGCTTACGAAGCGGTAAAATTGTGCTTTTTCAAAAAAATTATACATGTGAATAAAATTATTAATTTTCTAAAAAAACAATATTTCGCAATTTTAAGCCATTAGGTAAGATCTATAAAAGTTGTCGAATAATGCCACTCGAATTAACCGAGGTTTAAGCGAAACGTTGTAGTAGTAGTGTATAAACAGCACCTCGACCTGTGGAATGATTATTTTATTAGACGCAATGTTACTTTGTTAGACACTTACCAGAACCCAAGATCGATTCGAGCGGAAAATCATGTGTGTCTGGTGTAATGTATGAAGATTTAGTGAACTTCGAAATCATTATGTATTTATGAGGTTTTATCGTGAAATATCTAGGTTTAGTTAACCGAAAGCAAGTTCCTTACAACAAATTAATGCTAAACCACATACTACGAAAATCACGCGAAATGAGAACGAAGAACTTGATGGTATTGAGCTCCTGCCCCATCCAGCATTTACTTCTGATCTTGGACCGGCAGATTACTATTAAATCAGATCCATGGCGAAAATCTTGCGTGAGAACAAATTTTATTTCAAAGATGTTGAAAATTCAGTGGGGCAATTTGTGCATCCAAGCCCAAATAATGGTTTTACAATGTTTTTATTATGAAAAAATTATCTATCTACGTGTGAAAAATTCCTTTATTAACACTATTTCTTGAATCCTTATATGGTAGTATTCATATCAGATTAAGTTATAGAAAAAATTACCAATTATATTTTATATGGATATTGGTATCAAGAAAAAACACATTTTTCATCAAATATTAATACCTACTATTAAAGTATTATTTGTGTCTATGTGTTTGAACAGATTCTAAAACTAGTGTGTCTCCTAATATATTGAAAGTATTCTACCGATATTGGTCTCTGCTTCACCACTAACAGCTGATCATCAGTGTCGGGACCATGTCACTATCTGTTTTTGTATTTAATGTGTTACACAGGACATTTAACTGATCATCTTGCGATTTATTCTTTATTTGTTCCAAACTAAGAGTACCTATCTGTGGGAAATGATAAAAATTCCATTATTTCCATTCTCTTATTAAAATATTTTCATAAAGTCCGTATAAATTCTCTAATTCATCCAGTTATTCGATAAAGAGTTATTCAACTCAAATCATACTAAAGATTTTCAATTCATTTTAATATATTTGCTGGAATTTGACATAACTTCTATAATCAAATTTATTGAACCTTATCTCGTAACTTGTGAAAACAAATATATAGATATAGCACTAGTTGGTTAATGTCCAATGATCGCCACATGTTGTATGGATTATTTTTAATATAGACTATCATAAATTATCATAACAGGTACACATCCGATATATATTGAATAGATCCATTTTTTCAGTATTAGTTCCATATGATGTCCAAAATTTGTTACTTAGCATTAAATACGGGATTACTACATAAGAAAATGTATCAACCCATCGACATGATCGTGCTTTGTTACCCAAGAACTTGTAGATACAGGTGAAGATGAGATAAATTGAACGATAAGAAACAAAGTCAGTTGCATGTCTATTGATTAAAAAAAAGCTTATTAGAAAATAGGAGATAGAATTTCTCTTTATGATTCACACGCAACCAACAACATTTGCTGAAGATAAATATATAAATGAAGAGAATATGTTTCTATTCGTAAGTATGTATATTTTAAAGGCTATGAACTCATATTTCGGCTTTGTAAAAAATTAAAAGAGGTGTCCTTCGTAAATCATAGATCTCATGAAAAGTTAGTAGGAACGAACAGCCAAGTTAATTGCGTACACTATCAATTATTCTATTAAAATTATCTCTTATCATTTTTATATTAACGTAGCTGTATTAATCGAACAATCACTCTATCAGTCGAATTATAATTTGGCCCTCACCAATAAGCGTCAGATGATATTGGTGATATACGCAGTTCCGATAACTGTAATCAATCTTCATCAATTTGCAGTAACGGAATCGAATCATTAAAAAACTGATAAAAGTTACATTTAAATTTCAAATTCATTTAGATTGAATGGGGGGTTTAATTAAAAACTTAACCTAATTCAAGTATGAAATTAATTATATTCAAGCATTTGTCTTATTCCTTTCATTACATCTGAAGTAAAATTACACAATAAAATATAAAGACCTTTTCATTTGCCTGTAAGGAGAACAATGAATAGACATATTGTAACCCTTAGGCCAATCAAATAGTCTTTCAGGACTAATTATACATTCGATAAACATTTTCAGGTTTGAATATGAACGGGAGCATAAAACAAAATAAGAATTAGACTCCACAAGAGCAAACATGTAAGAACATTGCCAACCTGTTGTATAAAGTATGTTATATGTATGATTACATCAACTGCCAATGTCAGAGTTTGAAAGATTCACAGCAAAGTTTTGTTGAGTTTGTCAATTGTATAGAGTACAAAAAATGGATTATTGGCTGCCATTTGTGAATAGAAGCTTTAACAAGTCATTGCATGGCTCAAGTTATATTTCAACTGAGAATGGAAGGTTACAGTTTCCTATAGCAAGGTAAACCTAAATTTTATTATTTGCATCTCTTGTATACTTTTCTTTATTGGACAAATATTAATTGGATTTTTTTGAAAAGAGTTTGGTGGTGTCTCTTATAATTACAGCATTATAAATGTTTCTTATACACCAGTTGGACCCTTTTTAATAGCAACGTAAATGTTGGAAAAGTCGTGTAATTGAAATTCAACTGGGGTTTTTAAAGGCGGCCTGTAATTCAAATTCTGCATTACATTCATCAAAGCAGAATTATGAATTCAATTCTTCTGAGCTGGCGTTTCAATTTATTTTTGGTTAATATATAGAGTTATTAGATCTAGAATTGTTTACCCAAGACATATAACAAAAGGAATTTGTTTGTCAAAAAAATATTATCACATTAATTCTTTTCTCATTTATATAATTCTTTTTTTTTACTTAAAAATATGCAAAAACTTTAGAATATACAGAGTTATCCACATAAAATAGTCCCGATATTTGCCGGCATTCATTGAATTTTATAGAACACTTTTTGTTCTCTAAAGATACCGATACCGATACCGATATCTTTTATTTGTCAACATCCTTCTCTTTTCTTTCCTAACTCCCTTCTCTTTATTGGTATGGGTACCATACCATGTCTAGTATACGAGGTTATATTGAAAAATTCTTAGCCTACTATATAGAACCAAATAAAATTTCAATGTCAAAATATTACTCAACATATTCTCCTCATAATCAGATACATTTATTACGGCAAACCTGCAACGTTTCTAAAGCATTCAAAAAAATGTTTCTTCTTGCTTTGTAAACTAGCCTTCCACAGCTTTTATTACCACAGGAAAGAGATGATAATCAGGCGGAGCCAAATCTGGTGCATAAGGGGGGTGTTCTAGTAATTCAAACCCTAATCACGAATTTTTTGCTTGGCAACATGAGATTTGTGTGCAGGAGCGTTATCCAGCAAAAACAAAACATCTTTGGATAGACTTCCGCGTCTTTTCTCTTTAATTT
This sequence comes from Diorhabda carinulata, assembly GCF_026250575.1. NCBI lineage: Eukaryota > Metazoa > Arthropoda > Insecta > Coleoptera > Chrysomelidae > Diorhabda > Diorhabda carinulata. The sequence continues at coordinate 32,309,454 of NC_079460.1, read as the reverse complement.
TTTTCCGTATAGTGGTCAGTAATGTCGAATAGTAATCGATTTTTGGACACGAAACTTCTTAGGTCTTGGAGAACCACAGGGTCTCCATTCCATCGATTGTTGTTTCTGTTTCTTGATCGTAGAAATGTACCCAAGTCTCATCCATAATTCGGTTTAAAAAGTCTACATCGTTTTCAAATCGAGCACAGATCGAACGCGATGCTTCTACACTTGCACGCTTTTGTCAACATTCAAACATTTGAGGATCCATTTTGCAGCAATTTTTCTCATGTCTAAATTGACGTGAACTATATGATGAACGCGTTCGTATGAAATATTCAGTGCTTCAGATATCCGTTTTAGCCCAATTCGACGGTCTGATAAAATCATGTCATGAGCGGTATCGATATTTTCGGGGACTTACACAGAAACTGGCCTTCTCGATCGGTCATCATCTTCAATGGAAAATTTACCTCTTTTGAAGCTTGCAGTTCAATTTTTCACGGTCGCATACGAAGGACATTGATCATCAAGGGTATTAAACATATCTTCGTAAATCTGCTTACCTTTTAATCCTTTTAAATACAGGTACTTGATGATGGCTCGATACTCCAATTTTTCGATTTTCACTAATTCGGTGGACATCTTTTTTCTTTTAATTTATTGCGTAACTCTGTTCACTTTTTTGACGTCAAACTTTTCATTGACACTTCTAATAAGTTATTGTTCGTTTCTATGGTAACGCAATATTTTGTTTATGCACGGAACTGGTCTAGATATCAATACATCCTCGTATTATGAGAAAAGCATTTATATGAATTATTCAGACATAATGATGGTAAAGGCAAGTATCAAAATTTAATGTGCAAACATTTGCAAGAAAGTTTCGATTAATTCAAAGTCCAACAAATTAAACGCATCAACGCCTATAGTTTGCTAATGTTTGCCGTTAGTTGATCAATTTAGGTATGTTTGAAAAATTATCAATAATAATACAAAACTTTTTATGGATTTTTGTTTTTTGTGAATATTGTGTGAATATTTGATATTACATATAAATAGGTTTGCTCTTTGCTCGATACCTGTTCTATTACTATGAAAATCGGTCGCGTGCTGTGAATCTCTTTGACGACATAATTGGTAAAATTCTCGGAAAACTATGAGATCTGAATGAAACAAACAACTATAGTGAAAAATGTATATCATGCCATTGTAGAATTTACATTTTGATTGTGCTTATTATACATAAATCCAAGTTCATGAACTGAAATAACAACACTATTCTAATATAACTCAAACTGGATATTTCTTTTTATGTAAGGCTTCAAATGATTCAATTCCAGGTAATTATTATAAGACTAGTAACCATGTAATTAAATAAAAATTTGAATCTAATTTCATCAGTCGGTCGCATCAAAAAATCTGTTGAGACAAGATGTCATTAATTACATTAGAAATTAAAGATGAAGTAGACTGTGAGACTTTTTTGTTTAAAATTTAACTCTGCGCAAACCAAAGTAAAATACTATTTTCTACAGACGGTAATTCACATCCAGGTGTATATATGAAGATACAAATAAAATAGAAAGAGAAGTGATGATGCAGTTTTCCATTCTTCTAACAAATGAAGAGCATAAATCAGTCAGACCCTTGTTGTAACGTATTAGAATCCCAAGGAGAGTGAAGCTTATTCACTTGAAAACCATATATTTTTCACTGACCACGTGCGTTTGAAGAACGAAGTATGTCAAATATTCAGTAGAGTTATTACCATTTATACTTCCATTTCATATTTTTGCAACAAGATATGCCTGTAATAAATAATTGTGAGCTAATTTGCTCTAAGTTTTACGAGTATATTTGTCTTCGTTAGTAAAATATCTTACCAAGGCATTCCGACTCCACTATTGTTGATATATTTTAGAATTTCTGTTTTCAAGCATGAATTATTGAGAAGGTTTATAGTTTTTTGTGCGACATTATGAACCGTTGGTTCACTCAAAATTACCAAACATTTTGAGTTTTCAACCTATTTTTTTCTGGGTATTACTTGACCCTCACCTGATGTAATTCATGAATTGGTTTTCTGTCTTCTAAGACCGTTGTGGATAATCAACTGTTTATCGATGCTAGTGGGATAAACACCTTTTTCTGTGATTTCAGAAGTTTCAATAAAATTCCTTTAAGGTTAAAATTTGAACATTCAGTTTATAGATTCCACATTGGCAAGAACCATTCCAACGATTCCACTCTCATATAATTTTTTTCTCAAAACAAGCATATTGCGTTTATTTACAGTTTATCCAAATCAAATACTCTCATTTGGAATATCTCAATACTCAGAATAAGACTGTTAGATTAGATTTTCTTAGGCAAAGCAAAAATTTTCAGAGACTGAAGCTACGAGTTTTCCTTTCATTATACTAAAGAGCTTATTAGCAAATAACTCCATATATTTGATAGGTATGGATTTGTTTGAGTACTGTACACTAAGACACATTTACTAAACTTATCCAATTCTTAACATATTAGTTTATTCAAACACACCTTTCATTTTCCTATACCAAGGTGTTCGAGATGATATCGGATTATTTACTGACTTCAGCTGATAAACAAACCAGTATTTATACCCAAAAGAATTTCTGGAATATCCTAGATATCCTATATCCTAGAAATAAATAAATAAATAAAGAGGCCTTCCTATGAACAGGTTCTAAGAACAATATAAACAAACCGCCGGTGTATACATAGAAGCATGTAGAAAAATACTGTCAAACGGTTTCCGTCTCACTTTTATATAATGCGCACCTGGCGCGTCCAACAGATTTTCGATTATATTGAAATAAACAAGACTGGCATCACGGTCTATGTTGTGGACGAGTTCATAGCACTACCTCCACCAGGAAGTTCCTGTATGTATAGATGGAACTGGATGATTAAATCGGCACCCGGAGCCATTTCTGTACTTTGCGACCTTATGAAAATAGCATGGCACTATCTTCATAAGGTGCTCATAATAGGGTGTATAGCTGCAAATTAATATGTGGATAATGTCTCTTGCAATATTACCTCTATCACTTTCCTGAAGACTCGAAAATCCAAGTAGTTACTCAGTATCTTGGTCATAGCCAGTTTCTTCACGTTAGCCTCCAACACATAGTCGTGGAGGGTTTGAATCTTTCTCACACATCGCGTAGGTAGATCTCGTTCGATTTTCAGGGTCTTGCCGAGGGTTAGCATGTGCTCTTCAAGTTTTTCTAATTGATTTAACTTCTTCCGGATGATAACCCTCGTGCGTCCTTGATACGGACAGAGATGTTGCAGGTCAGCGAATAATTTTTTGGCATATTGAGCAAATCTCGTTGTTGTTCTGTAGTGACTTGTCGGTACCATACGAAACCATAAATTCATCGAAGGCAGGTTCATGCTCTTATTTGTTCCCTTCTTCTATGGATTCCGTATCGAGTCGTTTTTTCATTCTGTCGCTGGCAACTTGAAGATTTCTGCGAGCCAATTCGTGTATATCGTACATTCTCTTTCTCAATTGGGTCACATAATCTTCTCCCGCTAAGTCTTTCCCAGGCCAAGTTTAGGTCACAAGGTCATATCACGTCATAACAGACTTTTTGCAGGTGTTTCACCGATGGACTCATTAATAGCAGATGGATAAGCCATTGCAAATATAAATAGTCTCTGAAATGTCATTTGATAATAAAAACTCTATTTTCCTTATCCTCTGGGACCATCTCTAATTGCCAATATCAAGACAGCTAAAGTGTTCAGTGTATCGTGAATTCGGGGTAGAGGATAGCTGTCTTTCTTCAATACGTTGTTTAACTGGTGATATTTCACGCAGAATCTTGTAGTTCCATCCTTTTTCTTGACACTACTCGGGACACCCATGGACTATATTATTCTTTCAGCTTCCACTCTCTTCGCTATAACCTGTTTGTTTAGTTCACTTTTGAATGGTGATGCGGTCATCATTCACTTTTATTACACGTACTGGAATGTCCTTCGCCGTTGTTACAATATGTTAATTATTCGAACCTTGATTGCTAGTTGCCGATTGATACTTACTAGTAAATATGTCTTTCCTAAATTAGTAATGTTTTTTTTTGTTACAAAATACGTATTTGTATTTATATATAGACGATCGAAATTTGTTTAATCAACAACTTTTCAAAACTGAAGCTAGTTTTTTAATTTTCAATTATGATTAAGTTGTCAATTTGTGGCGATTCTTCCATAAACTAACGCTATGTGGATTCTAAAGTACTATTTCTGACGTATATTTTGTAAATCACTTACATTAAATGATGTTTTTTCGTAGTTTGAGTTTTACTTCCAGAAAAGATTAAGTTGAATTTGAAAAAATTGTTTCATTTGATTAAGTATTTAGTGAATTCTTACAAATTCAATTATCTCATCATTTTTAAACTTTTATGAATATTCTTAATCAAACGTCTTGGAATTAAGATATCTATTAACACTTGAATTTTGTATACCCACTTTTGACTGTAGATGGATTCAACGTCCCGATAACTTTCTAAAATAGTACTTGTACGGCACTGCGATTAGATTGAGAACAACCAATGAGGTTATTCTCTGATAGTAGAATTAAATTACTGCCGCTTCGGCTGTACTGTAACAACAACTCAAAATAAAGCTCACGTATAGTGAATTTCAAGTTTATTAATTGTTTTCTTTATGAGATGAGATGAGAAAACTGTTACGAAAACGTCTCCAAAACATCATTTTCGTTTTTATTTATTCGTGATTAAAAAAAAAGCTTATCAATTAATTTCATAATTTTTGTAGGAACGAATCAAAATTTTTTTTGTGATAACAGACAGATGATAATGTATGAAATCCATTTATCTGTTTGAAATTGTTGTTATTTGGATAGATTTTAAGGTATGAATATATATATATATATATATATATATATATATATATATATATATATATATATATATATATATATATATATATATATATATATATATATATATATATATATATTGTAGGCCCACATTATACCCTATTTAATTATGGCTTGTCACATATTTTTGCAGCTTCGACTATTGTTCTCCATTTTTCTTTGTCCTGTATCTGTTTATTACGGCACTTACTCCGAGATTACTATTTTTTGATCTACTAGGCAAACTTTTCTCGCTCGGTCTCTATTCTCCTTGTACCCTGTCGTTTTTCCATTCTTTTAATGTGTCCGTACCATTGTATTATTTTTGCTGTAATTGTATTTACTATATCCTCATTTTCTAATATATTCTTAATTTCATAGTTCATAAGTCTTCTATAGTTATTATTTCCAGCTTTTACTGGTCCATGAATTTTCCTAATTATTCTCCTCTCATATATCCTTAGTTGTTTTTTGTCTATATTTGTTAGTCTCATTGTTTCAGCGGCTTATGTAACTACTGGTTTTATCGCAGTCTTGTAGTCTCTCAAATAAGGTTGCTCTGCTAATTATTTTGCTCTGCATTATAGTTTTGGACTCATTACATGCCCTATATACCACATGAATTCTTTATTTTGTCTCGTTTTCTGTGTCATTATTATTGCTTGTTATTGTTCCTAAGTACTTAAAGGTGTCGACTACTTCGAAGATGAGGTTCACTGTTTCTTGTTTCTTTCTGTCAATTTCCATATATTTTGTCTTTCTCTGATTTACTTTCAATCCTCTTTTTCCTGCCTGTCTTACAATTTTCTCTAATGTGTTTTCTAGACTCTTTCGGTCTCTTGCTATTAGAGTTAAATCATGAGCATATGATATTACTTGTATTGATTTATTAATTATACTTCCATCAATATCACATTCTTTTATTATGCCTTCAACTGCAATGTTAAACAATATCGCTGAGAGTCCGTCACCCTGCCTTACCCCAGCATTTATTTTGAAGTCCTCAGTTGGTCCGTTTTCTGTTATTACCCTTGATCTAGAATTTAGCATAGAAATTTTCATCAATCGTATTAACTTTTAAGTTACTTGTAATTTTTCCATATCCTTTATAATCGTCCTCCTTTTCAGACTTTTTTATATTCCCCTATTTCTGTTTCCACTATCTTTTTCAGTCTATGATTTATTAACGTTTTTAGTATTTTGTATACGGTATTAAGAAAACTAATATTTCTATAATTACTACATATGTTGGAATTTCCTCCCTTCAATATTGGTATAATCAATCCAGTAGACCATTCTTTTGGCATTGCTTCTGCTTCCCATACTGTTTCTATGATCTTGAATATTTTGTACATTAGGTTATCTCCCCCATATTTGATTAGTTTATTCATTATTTCGTCTGGTCCTCCTGTTGTATTGTGTTTCAGTTTTTTTATTATGTCTAGTATGGTACCATGATATTATCTTCATATTCACTGTCTTCTTCCTTTAATAGTTTTTCAAAATACTGACTTCATTCTCTCTCATTATTATTTGTTGTATCACGTTTTTTATTTTGTTTCTGTATATGTTGATATGATTTTACATTATTTTTATTGTCATTTTCCAAGTTGTCCATACTATCGTTTAGCCATTTTATTCTCTTTATTTCTATATATATTATAATCATCTTGTTTGATAGTTCTTACCCATTTCAACCTAGCTTCTTTTCTGTCAATAATTTTTATTGTACATTCTATGTCAAACCAATCGTTATTTTTGCTAATATGTTTTGTACCAATAACTTTCTGCGTTGTATTTGCACGTTTCTTAATCGTTTCCCATTGCTCATCAATAGTATCTTTTTCTTTACTCTTTTGTAATCGCTTTTCTGTATACTTCCTCCCTCATTTTCAGTTTCTGCATATTCCATTTTCTGCTTTTTATCGCCTTCGTTCACTATCGTTCGCTATATTTACCATTCTTAATTTAATTTTGATTATTACTAAGTGATGATCTGTCTCAACACCTGTTCCTCTGTATGATCTTACATCTTGTATCATTTTTGATTTTTTTTTTATATTAAGACGTGATCTATTTAGTTTCCCTTGGTACTTCATGGTATCATCCACGTAATTTTATATTCTCTTTTATGTTTAAAGCTAGTGCTACTAATATATATGTTGAATTCCTCGGCTAGACTACATATTCACCTTCCATTTTGTTAGTTATTTCGAGTAGTGTGTGTTTTCCTGCCACACTTCTTAAGTAGTCTTCTTTTCCTATTTTTGCATTCATATCTCCAATAATTAATAATGTATCATGTCTTGTGACGTCCTCGCATACCTTAACCAGGTTTTCTTATAATTCATCTTTGTCTTCGTCTTTTGCTTCTGCATAAATATTAATTATTGTTATGTTGCTGTACTATTTTTTTGTTAGGTTAGGACATATTACACTGTAATCTATTCGAGTATATTGGATTCCTCTAAAACTTAATTACACTTTCTAGTGTGATTCTTTTTAAGAAGCCTATTAGTCTAAACCAGTTCCTTACTTCAATCGATAGAATCTATATAAGGACTCCTATATCAACCCCATCAATTCTAATTCTCTGAGCTTGTCTTTGTTTCATCAGAACGGTCGGCGATTATTCTAATAGAAACTGTGTTGCTTGTCTTTGTCTTGGAAGATTCCTTCAACATAACATAGAGTTCTACTCCATCTATTTTAAATGAATGCTTTAGTTGGTGCTTTGCAACACTGCGAAAAATGTAAACAATAGCATTGGTCTACTCCATCTGATTATTTTCTTTTCCTTGCCTTTGAGACCTATGTGTCTGTGGTTCGCACTATTACACTAAGTTACTGCACTTGTATGGGTGTACATCTCTTGTACTTTTAATATCTGGTGTTTAGTATTTCGAAATTGTGCTATATCTTGTTACTGTATAAATGTATAATTGGCTCATCACATTTTCTATTTACAGCTTCTTGGTTAGTTTCCTATGCACGTATGTCTTATTTGGTTTTATATGCTATCAATTAAATATTAATCTATGTTTTACAGATTTGGTAGATTTTCATAACAGCTGTTATTAATTAGTCATTGCCATCTCCTAATATTCTATCGACTTTCAGACCAGCCTGTTTAAATCGTCTAGCATGGAATCTCCCTTCCTATTAAGATTGTATATAAAATCACAAAATAGGTTAAAAATTTATCAATGCTTTATAGATTGATTTTTTTCAAGAGAATTTCTGCACCGTTTAAAGTTTTTAGATGAGTAATCAGACAACGCAGGAACCTACATAATTGAATTCTGACCGGGTATATCCGAATAGATCAACGGATGCTTTGCTCAGACATCTGATGATATGTTTCTAGGCCAATAGCAGAAAAAATTTATAATTTTGACGGTTAAGTCGAAATCATCCAAATGTGATAATAATACTTAACTTCTATATAGGACGGGCGTATTATTTGGTATCGCTGACATTATTTATATAATAAGAGAGTTACTGACCACACTAGAATTTTCTAGAAACTATAAGCCGGAGTCAGGTAGATCAACTATCAGTTGATAGCAGATTCTAAGCCGGAACGAGATTTAGATCACAGCTTCCAAACTTCGCGTTCAATTCTTGGTGGAAATTCCAAATTTAAAACAAGAAATTTTTGTTACTTTTTTGTGCGTTAAATTTTAAAATTAAAACCATAAACAAATTAAACAACCCGTCAGCTGATCGCATTTACCAACCGATCTCCCAAGGTAGAAAGGATTATATTATATGGCTACGACCCGATTAACTAAGTTTCCTAACAACAATGATCATGATCCGGGTTAGTTTCGAAACATTCAGATCATGATCGGGTTAACCTAACCTCAGTTCCAGTAACCTCATTCGGACACAATAATCATTGTTGAGAATGAACATTATGTGCATTAATATAACAGAGATATTAGTACATATTGGAAATTGATCTTCAGCGACATTTAAACTTTTACAGCAAATGACATAGAAAAATGTATGGAAGATTTCGAAGTATATAAACTAAGAGTAATATAAATCTTTCATTTAAATTGTGATTGTATATTTGTACTTCATATGTAATAGGACACAGTGGTGGAAATATTATATAATCCAATTCTCATCATCTCTCTTTAAGGGTACCTAGATTCCATATTACCATGAAACCCTGTTTACTATAATCTCGAATGACCTTCATGCACTTCCCTAATATACTAATTATAAAATTTATTATTAATTTGACTTAAGAGTTTAATACACAAAAAATGCTCAGAAGATAATGAACCCTTAGATAAAACATGATTAAGGATAAAGCAGAGATACAATTTATTCATTTCTAATTCACTAATGTATTATGTTGGAGGATTTCCTGCTTCAAACGTACAAAGCGTTACACAATCTCCACGTTCCAAATACAAGTAATAACATATATTTAAGTATACATATATTGTAAGCGATCATTAAGTATAAGAACCTTTTAAACACTATTTTACTATAATATCGGAGTAAAGATTTTATATGTTTATGCGATCGATTTATTATTGTTTCTACTAATAGTTCCTAGAGTACAAACTAAATTTTACATTTTTCTCAAACCCATATTACATATGATAAAAAAATTAGAATTCTATATCACTTCATAGGGTACTTTTTTAAGTTTTAATTATAAAAATAGAGCAAAAGAAAATTATTATTCAATCTCAGTAGTATTATAAGTTTTGACACCTAATTAAGTATTAATACAACTGCCTTGTCATATTTTATTGGTTTATTAAAAGAAAATTGGAAAATTTTCTCTCAAATGAAACAAGTTCTAAATACATTTTAAGCTATTACGAATTGTAACATAGTGCTCACAAATATTTACACTGGATCTGAAAGGTCCGAAAATATTTCTTTCGTTTTGTCTACATTGGCATGGGGTTTTATTGCAATGTCTTAAGTCACCACCGGATCGTAATGAAAGTTGAAGAATTGGAAACTATACTTTTCCCAACTTACTCTCATGAAATTTTATACGTAACAATATAAAAAATACGAATATTATTTTGTTAATGAAGTATAAGGAAGGGATTTGTTTCAATGATGAAACAGTTTTTTGACAGCAGTATTTCTGTAAATGTCGTCCTCCACGTCAGTTTGCCATAGTGTATTCTATATATAATGAACAGTTTGTATTTCACTTAATATAACAGGTTGTTGTAATAACTTTGTTCTCATGTTAAATTCAAATTTGATGTTGTATTATTATTCCAAATCATTATCTTGGCTCTTCAGTTTAAAATTTTATACGTCAATAGTTCATTATGATTTACTTGTATTAGGTCGTTTCCCTCTGCTATCATTATTTTAATTTTTGTTATTTGACACTTTTTTTCATTCCTGTGTAAATTTCACAATATAAATATTTCATACTCGGGACATACAGCTTGATATGATCAATAGTTTGCATTTTTTCCATTTTTTTATATACATAAAGGTTGGATCTGTTTCAATATACATAGCGATAAACTGTGATAAATATAACATATATAAATGTCAAATGAAGATCTGCACTTAAAATGTAGATCACAGCGTTCGGCAAATCCTTCACAAGTTTAACAATTATCATGAATAATCATTCATTTATTTCTGAACCTCTTTCATAGAAATAATATACAAATGTTTTAGTTTTCTTGCAATCAAAATTCCATCTAAAACTCCACAAGTTTCTCTATTTGAAGGCATTTGGAAACAATCAAAAATAGGGCCATATAAACAAAATGAATGTGAGAGTAAAATCCACTTTAGTGGATTTACAGACAATATTCTGATTTAAAAAATCATGTCGTGAACCATTCTTGAAGTAGATTCCTGTGAGTGTGAGAGAAGGCTTAGAAACAAGAAATTTATCAATAAGATGTAATTAGCATAATTTAGTTTTGTACTTCATCAAAACAATAATAACATAGCATCATAAATGAAACTCCCTTTGATGTTATTTGAATTAAACGGAGATATATTAAAAATCGTATGTCTACTATTCCTCGCATATGATGAATCACATATTTAAACAGATTCAAAAATGATTGTCACCTTTAATATCAATTTGCTGATTTTATTCACTAAGTTCTTTCTATTCTTATATAATCCTATACTTGTGTGTGTATAAATTTTCAAATTTCCGAAATATCTAATTCCATTTATCAATACTCTCGTACTAAAGATTATTTTCAAGTTTTGGACAGCTCTTTGGAATTATGGTTATTCGAGCAAGATCTTGAATTCAATTCTGCTCCTTCGAGCAGAAACTGCATTGTAATCTGCAATATGAATTGAGGGACTTTTTAGATTTGTTCAGGGTTTTTCGATCTTTTAAAACTTCTTTACGGGTAAGAAATGTTTGAAGTAAAATTCATTCAAATAAATTCCTTTTTCCAGAAGTTGCTAACTGTCAATTTAGAATAATTAAATATTCAACAATCTCTTTCATTATACTCAACAGTTGCGTCCACAAATTATGGTTTTTCCTCGATAACCGATATACTTATATTCAATTATCAGTAACTAATTTTAAACTTAATTTCCGTTCTTTATTTTTGTGACCTGACGTTTTTATTTTTGGAATTGAGATCAATTTAGTTTGTATATCCATTTAGAGTATAGGTAGTATCGCTGGTGGAATATAAACAAATATTAATTTTCGTATAAGGCAATAAACTGATTAATTTTATACATACTTGATGGTAGTAAATGAAAAAAAAAATATCAAATTGGTTTATATTATTGATCTAGTATGAAATCGTATGGAGCAGATCATTTTATATCTATGGATGTTTTTTAAAAATCAACATAAATTAGTATTTCAATCCAATAACGTGAGCAAAGTTTTCTTTGGTTTTCTTATATTTCTTCTGCATAGCTATCAAACATTCTAGCCACCTTTGTCAACTTTTTCCAATTCTGCAGAGCCTCCATGGGGTTAACAAAAGGATTACTCAGACAATTGGGAACAGCATGGCCTCTCATTCTAATAATTATTAGTACCATCTGTGTCGATTGTTCGTCGTATCTTACCGGTGCTTCATCATTCATGCGTTTTCTAATAGTTGAAGTTGAATATTAACAAAGATGTTACACGAGAAGTTATGCATGCGAAACGTTCATACAGAGATAGTTTCAAAAAACTAAACAAAACAAAAGCAATCTAGAAAGATTTGTGTAATCGCATTCACAGCGACGGCACAAAAGATGAGACCTGTTGTGGCAATATTGGTGGTTTTTTTTAGACACAAGGCATCGTTCATTGTGAATATAGTCCTGCCAGCCTAACCTGTTTAGGTTAATTTGAAATGATTACCAAAGATGCTTTGAATCTTGGAAAAAACAGTGATATCTTTGTGCATAATTGATTGGAGAGTACTAAGAGGATCGATAACAAAATTTTGTATGAAACTTCATTTGCTTGCTTCCCATTGATTAATTCCTGAGACATCATTACCACACCTCGTATTTATTTAAGTACCCTACAAAATATAGTAAATATATCAATATATATCAATATAGATTTTTAAGCGCCCAGTTGATATTTTTGTTGTTGTTGGTGATTCCCATTTGTTGCTTTTAAATAAATATGGTGCGGTAACTGATACTAATTACTTCACGTCAATAATATCACACCCCTAATATAAATAATGAATACACCCAGGAATAGTCCGAATAAGAAAGGTCTTAGAAACAGAAATTGAGAAGGGAGTTTGTCGCTAAATGGAAGGTCAAAAGATCAGCCTGATTTTTTTGATCAGACAGAATCCTTAGTGTAGATCTACATTGAAAAATAGGTAATCAGAACCAATTTTTAGATGCTGACCTTCTCTTTGATAGAATATAGAGACAGAATGAATGTGTACCTAATATTTTATTCAGATGTATTGGTAGATGAAAGTAGTATTTCCATATAGGGTGATACAAACTATTTACAAGGAACTTTGTGAAAATGAGATTTTTAACTTTTGAACATATAGGATTTTTAACTAAGGAAAATTCCATTTATTTCCTATTATTCCTTCCTGTGACTAAAATAAACTTCGTTAAATTGAAATAATATATTTCATACATTGAAATAATATATTTCATACATTGAAATAATATATTTCATACATCTGTTTGACTTCGAGTTATTTCACATGTAACAGAACAAAGTGTATTATATCAATCAATCATCCACTTGCAAAATTACTTGACTATTAAATGCGCTCGAATCACACCTCCTGAATGAGATTACTTTAATCAATATATATTGCTTTCAAAATGTACAAATGGTATGAAGTAGTAAGTACCTTATCAAACATATTCGACGAAATTTTTGGAGGAGAAATCGATCGACCAGGCAATGAAATTCAAAATCTGTGATGCGTCTCCCAAGTGCTCCGACGTTCTGGAATAACTGTAGAAGTTTTCATCCAATGGGAAGTACGGTTTGCTATAATGGCATTTCTGTTGAGGCTTCCCCGTATAGTTGGTAATCAATGAATATATAGTTATTAAAATTAATATTTAATTTATTCATTATATAATAAAAACTGAGCAATGAATACTGAACGTATACATGGGTAAATAATTTTTCATCATAACCTTATAGTATAGCAGAAAATCAAGAATTCGAAATTTTATTTCACAGAACGATGCTTACGCTCTTTGAAATACTTGTAAAGTCTGTTCTCGGACTGTAATCTGATCCCCTTGTTCTCTATTTTCTCTCTTTTAAGAAGGATTTATGCAAAACAACCATTAAGACTTCTGAAGTTTCTACAGGAAAAGTGCCTTCAGGTACAGTGAATGGGTCTAATGCCATAACCGCGCGGATGGTTCGTTGCAAGAAAATCCACGTTTACATCTTATGAAACACTTCAAACATTTCAAAAATGTATTTTTCCAGCTGAATTTCATAAAGGTATATAAAGTAGCGGTATTGAATTATTTTAAAATTTCGTTGATTTCTCAAGAACGCCAGATATTGTTGATGTTGCATATTAGAATAATTATGTTTATGTTTCCATAAAGAAATGATATTTCCATTTTCATGATTTACTTTTGATAACACTCGCAAATTCAATATACCATCTATCAAGGTAATAATTTGATAGCAAAAATTAGTTCGTCATAACCATCTCAGTGGAATATAGTGGTTGTCCGGCACTATTTCTTACATTAACAGTGTTAAGGATGGTTGACAATGAAAATGAATTACCAGCGCTCCGTCTACCGACTGGTATTTGATACGGACGTACTTTAATACAATGTGTAACATTTTTGCACTTCCACATTCTGAATTTCATTGAAATAACAGAATTTGAGACGCGTTCAAACTCCGCGTGAGTACATAGCTCACACCAGCTAAATCTCGACAATCTCTTTTAGTAAGATTCTTAAATAATCAATTTCCGATAAATTCATGTCTCTGTATGTGAATACGGTTTAGAGAATATGGGAATGGCAACACAATGTTTCGAACGTAAATAAAAATACAACGGTTTTAAGAACAGTTTTGCAATGTAGTGTGATAAAATGTAGCTTTGAGATGATGGTTATTGTATCAGAATTTTAAATATGAACATTTTTTCGCTTTTCAACATATTCACCATTGACATTTTAATATTTGTCAAATCGTGGTAGCAGCTTTTAGATCTCATCATCAAAAGACTGACTGTTAAATCAGTTAGTAACAGCTTCCTCGACTTGTCATAATGTTTCAAGCGCTCAAGTTCAAGTATGAGATATCAAAAAAAAACATAAATTCAATTATAAAGATTCAAACATTCTTGAAACGGAATCTAATATACGAAAAAAGGAATTTTTAGAAATGGTTCATATTCATAAGAACGAAAAAACTATAAATGATAAAAAAGATCTAAATAATTTAAGTAAAATTCATGCTCTATTTTGTAAATTCTAATAAATTTAATTGATTACCGCTATATATTTGAAATGTGGGAATCAAAAAAAAAATTATTTTTCTTATACCAAAAGAAACTGGTTCATAAAATAATGGTTTTGTTAATTGTTATAACCACTTGTATTTCATGATTATAAGTCGCGAAATTTCACAGGAAAAGAAATAATTCAAATTTTTTTGTGAACTACATTATCTTTATGACAAAACTGAAATTTGGTTTTGAAATGTAAAAATTTTTTCCTTCTGAGGAATTTCACAAAAATTAATTTCACTTGTTCCTGTCGATTTATTGTGAATTTACTTTCATTTGAGTTTTCAAAAGTGACAGGTGGCAGCAATCGGAAATAAAATATAAATAACAATATAATTTTTCAAGCTTATTGTTAGAGTTGAATGGACGATTCTTTTATTCCATTAAATCAAAAAAAAAAAGAGAGAAAAAGCAATTCTTCATCAAACTTCCACTCCTTCATATTAAATTCTGAGTACCACTCGTGTACTAGTTTGAAAATCAAATCAAAATAATTTGGCAGCAAATCGACAGGAGAAAGTAGGATTAGTTTTTATGAAATATCAAAAAAAATTTCCATCGAAAATTTCAGTTTTGTCATTTCCATTTAAAAATGAAAACGAATTACTATATGCATATATTGCAAGTATAGAAGCTGCTATCATAAATTAACTAGATCAAATAAAAGACAACATCAGAGCTGTTGTAGTAAATGCTATCACTAATCATAAAATAAAATCCCGTGATCGTAAAACTCAAAAAGTTAATGAAACTCAAAAACAAAATCAGGAAAAAACTAAAGAAAATTGAAGAATTTATAAAATTCAATCCAAAAATTACAATTGTACAACCAGACAGGTGTAATATAACACTGAAAATGAACACCGATTCTTTTAAATAATGGCTCTATCAATGCAAACGAAGTTAAAAAATTCCAAACACATAATGCTTTACCACAAAAACTATATGGGGTACTCCTAATGATCACATAACACACGCACTGAAAACTAAATGTGATCCAATCAAACAACATATATATTATATGAATTTCTACTAGGTATCATGCATATTCATACTAATAATTATTTCCAATATAATGACAACTTTTTCCAACAACTAAACGGATGTACAATAGGATCTCTAAATTTGGCGGAAATTGTTTGGAAAATGTAGAAAAGTGAAGACTAGCTGACATAAATTTTGATGTAGCATTTTTCAACAGATACATTCATGATTGTTTAGCTGTAATTCCAAGTAACAAATGCAATACATTTCTTGATACCCTTAATAAATTCAACCCACGTATGCAATTTACCTTAAAAATTGAAAACATTAACAAAATGAATTTTTTGGACATGACGAAAATTCATTTATAGCAATAACTAGATCAATAAAATTAGGAAAGAGGATTTTTTATATACGGATATTCTAAGGATATACTAATATTAAATATAACTATTTTGTTCAATATTCCACATAAATTTTTTGTTATATTTATTGTCACAATATATTTAATTTAAGGTCGATTGAAAATGTGTGTTATCTTTAAACCTTGCAGTGATATAGTTTATTACCCCTTTTCAAGAACAATCGGGTTAACGCTTGAATGAGATAATCCACACTAAATAATTTAATCGTAAAATCTAGATTTGATGTTTATCCGATTACTGTAAATTGTTTCTAGTTTCAATCGAAATACTAGACAACTATCAAATATCAGAAGCCATTCGCTGAGGTTCGAAATTTTGGTTGATAAGGTTAAAGAAGAGGGAGAAGGAGATTTCCATTTCCTGTCTTTGTGGTATTGAAATTCCTCAGGCATAAAACAACGCAGAGTCTTAGGAAATTCATTAATTAACATTTCAATCAAAATTTTACATTTCACTCACGCCGACGAAAGCTCTTTGATCTTAAGGTTTTAAGTAACCACTACATCAAAAGTATTCATAGATTATATACTTATTCAAGACTAAGGAAGAATTTCATAGAAGCTTTTATTTAATTTCATATATTCTCCAAGGTAAAATTCTAGCTATATTGCAGCGTTTTGACACATCATTCCCATAATTTAAAGTGAGCTAATAAAATCGAAGAGTGGAATATAGCGAACATGAATAAAAAATAATTCTAAGTAGTCAATAACACATGTTTTTTTCTCTAAACACATATTTTTTGCAATGCTTTCATGTATAAACGGTGAATTGCATTGCTATATATGAATTTGGAACAGATGCATATATGATCAAGTAACATCCAAAACAACACATGGTAATGATGTGCATCTTACTCTGAATTAACAATTATAATATGAACCTCAGTTTACACTTATAAATGCAAAAAAGCTGATTTAGTCGAACAGCACCATCATTGTATTATTTCCATAAAAATAAAAAATCTATAGCGAATTGTTTCATCTACATTCAGTTTTTAGACCAGGATCTGTATATTTTCCCGTGTAAATTTGAATACAGCGTTTTCTGGGTTCATTGAAGATATATAAATGAATTCTCAACATTCACCTATCTAAGGAGAGCTCAAGGATCTAGGTAGTACTAAATCTTCAAAATACCCTTCACCCTGGACGGCATTTTGATGTAAAAAGAAGTTGATCTATTCTGGTAAAAGAGTTTCAAACAAAAGTAAACTTTAATATGGAATAACTCGTATACAACAAATCATAGATATTTGTGAATAATTGTATACCATCCAAAGCTCAAATACATTAGTATACAATATTACATTGTTACTACATACACGTTTTATGTTAGCACAGATATAAGCAATAGTATTTTAATAACATTATAATCACGTTGAAAGAGACTACTCGTATATTAAAAAATGTCGATATATAAATCAAAAGCAAATGAATTGAAATTAACTTATTTGCTCAGTAAAGATAAATCATCAATTTGTGCTGCAATATCCTTGAAATTTATTCACACATTTATCATAATAAAAATCGATATTTGCAGTCTAGGCCATATATATTGAGGTAAATCTGGAAAAGAGGATAGTATAATTCTCTCTAGAACAAGTCATCATCAAAGCAAGAGGTACTGAGTGTAGTAGGATTTCAACCTCCATTACTGTGTTCAATATTTATGGACAAACTCCTCCTAGAGCTATCCACAGTGGATTTTTACTCTCTGAGATAAATTGAAATAGTACTTAGTGTCAGAGGAAAGTTCGCAGAAGGGCTGTCATTAAGAATGCAGAGATCCCTAAATTATTCCCTAGAGATCCTATTATTGACAACTAGTATAAACAAGGAGTGCTAAATAACTACATAAAGATTCAGTCTCCGAACTAATATACTGAGAAGAATTTCTGTGAAATTCTGAAAAGGAGCTATATAGTGCGACAAAAAATGTGTTTCAGACACACAAAGAAAAAATTATCAGCAGAAATTTGGTTCGATAACAAATTCTTAAAGGAATGAAAAACAGTAATAAGTTCATTGAAATGTATAAAATATTGAGAGCAAAAGTGGGCTTCAATATTCAGTGTGGATTTTAATGCGGTTAATCGTATCGTTCGCCTGTTTATGTCACAATTACAACTATTGTTTCTTAATGAACGTATATTAACAATTATAGCATTCAATTTTACTCTATATGTTGACTCTATGATTTATATATGTAGCTTCAGTAGATAATTATTATTAATCAATATTAACTACCTATATTATATATATACTATCTACCTATATTCATTTTGATAGTTTTTAAATACTTTCTAGAGATAGCACCTGATTTTTCTGATTCCCCTTAATTTAAATTCTCCGATATGGTTTAATTTTATTGTGGAATATACATCTCGATATTTACCTTTCTGTATCCATACAATCATCTTTTCCATTCCTAATACATTGCATGGGATTGTTATAACGTTTCTGTAATTTACATCAACAAAGGGATAACAGAATAAATACTCAAAATCAATTTTTAGATTGAAGATGAATAATTGACAAATTAAAATTGTTCACCGGTGGAATAATATGAACTTCAGAGCGGAAACGGAAACGGAAACAGAAAGAGCAAGGTGATGGCATTTTAGTCCCGTTAAGAATCAGAATTATGAAAATTGGCTTACCCTTGGACCTAACTACGTTCCGTCTAGATTCAGAGGACGCGAAATAAAATCATCGGAGAGTATTCAATTCTTCATTTTTATGTATACTATATATTTCTGCAAATCAAATACTACTTAAGTTGGGCTTCGCGTTTTCCTAAAGTACAATATTGAATGAAATTTTTCAGAAAGATAGTTACACAATGTGTTGTCATGATACTGGTTAAAATGCTGATAAATATTTTAACTATCTGCATGGCTATTATAGTAAGTAATAACGAAAAAGTAAGTTTTCGTTAGAAATAGAATCCTAAGTTCGCTTAGTTCTGTAGATGCAATGAAAAATAATTTCAACAAACATAACCTACATTAACGGCGCATTAACGAACTGTCCAGTTTCTCTCCATCTTATCCTGTTCTTCATTACGTGCCTATCAAGAAAATCCTGTTTATTATTTTAGTGTCAAAATATCGTGTATAATCATCTCTGCGAGTTTTTTTTTTTTCTCTTAGATTCCATTAGAAGATCTTGTCTTTCAGGTTTTCAACATAAACGAATTCTATTAACCTATAATGCATGACGAAAAAGTCATTATGATCTTGATGCTATATGATTTGAAAAAATTTATTTCATGGTTAGATATCGAATTATTGTGTTACATGTCCAATTAAAATAAATTTAAATAGAAAGTAACACTATCGAAATTTTAATTAATCTGTAAAA
This sequence comes from Diorhabda carinulata, assembly GCF_026250575.1. Classification (NCBI taxonomy): domain Eukaryota; kingdom Metazoa; phylum Arthropoda; class Insecta; order Coleoptera; family Chrysomelidae; genus Diorhabda; species Diorhabda carinulata. The sequence continues at coordinate 32,289,800 of NC_079460.1, read as the reverse complement.
GGACTAAGAAATAATTTATTGTAATAATTGTGATACTGTATAGTATGAACACACAATATTTGGAAAACTGATTGAAACATCATCAATACGAACAAAGATATAATAGTTTAATAAGAAATGTCTTAAGAACATAAAAAATACGCAAATTCTTAAGATAGTAGGAGAAAGAGAATGACCATTAGTGATCATGAAATATGAAAAATTTGAGTAAACTATATATTTATATATATTTAATCATCAATTAATACTCTCTTCGAATCACATGATAAGATACAAGTTTCATTGTAAAGCTATCCAAATTGTGTTTCAATATTCATGTAGTGAATACTTAAGGAACAAGTAATATTTTTACATACCCATTTGATAATGGTCAAACTGACGCTGGTACATCCTCATGATCTTGCATTAGGTATCTTTGCACAGTGAATTCTCAATTCAGCGACAAAAGAAACGCTTTTTGTGCTATAATTGATCCTCAACTTACAAAATTTTTGAAAATCCATGCTTGAAGATATATTTCCTCTTTTTGTAGATAAATTCATAACATCTATTATCACGTAACATAGAAATTGCGAATCCAGAAGGAAAGAGGACGTACTTATGTTTTAACCCTTCCTTGAGTTAAGAGATAATAATTATGATAAAACTAGGTAAAAAAACAGTAAAAAATTTATGTTTCAATTATGTTCGATTATCAAAATATGTCTTGACGTTGATTATTTGCATAATTATATTTATCAGAAGATCACCCATAATATGAATATGAATATCAAAATAAAAATATGTTTCAGCCACAAAAAAAGATTTTTCTTAGTTTCCAAAAATATGTAGTAACCTTTTATTGAATTATTCGTAATTGCATTAAAATTTATAAAATAGAACTACTGTAAATTTTATTAAAATTGTTTAGGTTTTATGTATATATCCAATTCTAGAAACTCTCTTCTCATTGTATTTAATTCTTTTACAAGAATTTTCGAATTTTTATAATTGATTGTATATTTTTTTGATATTACATGGTTTGTTTATGCAGTTTTCTTTTCTCATTGTATTGATGAGCTTTCAATCTATATCCTAAATACTGAGATGTCTGTTCTATGTAAACAGCGTCACAATTATTACAAAGTACTTGATATATAATATTACTGTGGGAATATTAAATGCAAAAATACTTCTCTTTTAAGATATTATACTTCCACATTTTCAAGCTCAATATAGTTTCCAAAAATAAAGATAAAGGTTTTCGAGGTACAAGTCATAAAACTAGGTATAAGTTTAAATATCAAATAGATAATAGAAACCCAAAATATTATAAGTTAAGAGACAACCATAATACAATAATTGTGAGAAGTTAGTTCTCTCCGATCCTTAACATTGTAAGGACATACCTCCGAAACTCTAATAGGAATAAAATAATCTTCCAGTTATGAACGTATTTTTTTTCATAAATACCCCGTTACCTAATCCATAATGAAAAAATATTGAAAGAGGAATTAAATTTAAAAGTGCAATTTACAATGAGTGTCAAGTTATTATTATTGAAAATAACTATTTCAAATTATTAAAATTATTATTTAATAGACAGTATGGAAAATTTAAAATCGAAAAGAAACATTCAACATTCAACCAAGTGATTTATGTGATCTATAAACCGGAACCAGAGACTCCTGAAAAGTGGAAGAAATCGGAATCAACCGCGAAAAATGTGTTAATCGAATATTTGTCCGATTCGTATTTAAGTTACGTGAAACCGGAATCGTCGACAAAACAATGTTTTGCTGTATTAAACAATATATTTGAAAGAAAAGTGTAGCAAAATAACTGGAAGGTCGAATAAAATTACTTAAATGAAAATTAGAAGTTGAAACAGATTTCTAGATGTAAACATTTTATGCAGTTTGATTCGTTGATATCGGAGATAGCATCAGCCGGAGCAATAATCTCAGAAGTTGTGACCCAACTATTAATGACCTTAATGACTGACTACATTGGCGTGATAACGGCTACCGAGAGCTTATTGGAAGACAATATCACGTTGAGTTTCGTGAAATCCAAATTATTAGATCATGAAATTATGCTAATCAATGAAATCTTAATACAAGTAAAAAGGTTCTTCATGTGGAGCAGAAAACTAATAACATCAAACGGGATAATAAAGATTTTAGAAAACCGTGGAAAAATAATCGTGGAATCTCGTTACTACTTGCAAAGCATAAACCAAATACAGAAAGTCCAAAGACAATTCAAACAATCCAAGCTGATCTTCAGAAAGGAGACGGTTTTGCATTTATGGCCAGAAACTTTCAGATAGCAAATAAATAAAATATACCGCGAGGACCTAGCTGACACCTTTTTTGACCCGAAGACGCCCATAAAAATTTCTATTGCAAAGAATGGACCTTTCCTCATTGCAACAAGCAGGATACTCGATAATCTGGAGTAAGATGGTGATGACTGGTAAGCGAAAAAGCAATTAATTTACTCTAGAATTTTCTAAAAGCTTCATTAATCATCCAAATAACGTATCTGATATAAATTAAGTAAAATGATACCTAATAATGGTTAACGTGAAGCTTCCATAAACAGTAAACAAACGCGACTTAACTTAAACTTAAGCGATCGTTTAATAAATTTAAAAACAAAAATACAGACAACTCAGTAGACGACCTTTGTAATATACTTGACAATAGTGAGACATAGTACTAAGACGAAGTAATAGTTTCAAATATCTTAACAAAGAAGTTCCATATCATGAAAATAATATACCTGACGATTATTTTTCCATCACACAAGTGCACAATTCATTATATGTTCTATTCCTAATTCATACCAGGAAATTAAGAATAGGAAAGATTCTAAACAATGGCAGCAAGCAATGAAAGATGTATTAGTTTGTTTGTTGTTGAAAAATAAAACTTTTGGCACCGAAACCAAGTATTAAAAATATTGTAGACTGTAAATGTATATTTACTACAATTAACGATGAATTCGGAAATCCATTTAAATATAAAGCTCGTTTAGTGGCTAACTAGTGGCTTTAGTTAAAAATATCTTGAGGATTATGATGAAACATTTGCTCCAATAGCAAGAATTTCAACTTTTAGATTTTTAATAACAATTTCAAATAAACATAGCATGTTAGCCCACCAGATGGATGTAAAAATTGCGTTTTGAAACTTAACTTAAAAGAGAAAATATATATGCAAGTACCTGAGGGTGTGGAAACTAAGGACAATCGAGTCTGTAAAATGAACAAAGCAACAAAGCATTATATGGTCTAAAACAAGCTACCAGATGTTGATTTGAAGTGTTTGAAATGACTCTTGAAGAAATAGGATTTAAAAATTCTTATGGGGAACGGGAACGATGATCTAGTGATTTTTACTACAAAGGAAAATATAATGTAGAATTTTGAACATTACTTAAGAAATACATTTTCAATTGTTGATTTAAAAAAGGTGAAACTAATTTTAAGCATTGGGATTACTAGATAAAATAAAGAAACAACACTAGATCAAAAGACATATATTAAAGCAGTATTAGGGGATTGGAGAGGAAACAACAATGAAAATCGTGACTTAGATTCTGAGGGAAAAAGTGCAACGGGTTATTTATTTAAGTTGGCACTGTTTGGAGTTGTCAGAAAGGCAATGTGGTTAAAGATTTTAGCATCAGCTATAAACCTGTAAACTAAAGAACCTTAATATTAATATATGAAGATAACAATGGATGTATTAGCATAGCTAATAACCCTACAAGCTACAAAAATTCAAACATATTTTCATCAAATATCATTTCTCTCGGGAACAATGTGAGAAAAAAAAACTATAATTGTTAAACTGGTAAGCAAATTGCAGACATGCTGACCAACCAAGTACCAAAGGACAAATTCCTGGAGTTCAGAGCAAAAATTGAATCGGTATATTGAGTAATAAGTAATATCTGGATATAATATTATATTTGTGATTTTTTTATCTGGTAAGGTTTTTCTGGGTTTCCCTCATCATGAAGGCAGATGTCGGATCACTATGTAAGTGGTTAATAATAAGTTAAAGGACAACCATAGTACAATAATTGAAAGTAGTTAGTTCTCTCTTATCCTTAACATTGTAAGCGAAACTCTAATAGAAATGAAATAATCTTCCAATTAATAATGTTTTCAATTATTTTTCATAAATACACCATTACCTAATCCATAATCCCAACAATTACTTCTATTATTGTTGGCTGTTCTAGACTTTAGTGTAGTAGAATATTTCGATAATGTATTCTGATGTTCTTCTCATTTATTTTAACTTTTTCTAGCAGTTGGGTGAATTTATACTTGCTGTATCTTACTTAATTTATTCATACACTTCCACTAGACACTATTTATAAGAGCTACTCACTATTTATAATAACTAACTGTTCACTACTTGTGTAATTTATTCAAATTCTCCGATTAGTAGTTACTATTTCGTTCACTATGACATTCAATTATATATTATATACTCTTGCTGCTGAACAAGCATATTTATACCCAAAAGAAGTTTTCTAATAATTCGAAATTGGTTCTAAAAACAGTATAAACAAACCCCCGCTGTATGAATAAAAATGATATTAAACGCTTTCCGAGAACTTTTGTACCAGCTTCGCGGTCCATGTCGTGAACGAGTTCGGTACAGTACTATAACCTTTATAACTTGTATCATGTATTTTGAAATAATTCAATACTTATTAGGATAGTCCTTGTACAAATGGCAAGGAAGAATGTTTCATGCTTTAATCTCTAATATCTGTTTTGTTCCTCAATTGATTATTTTTTAACTATTTTTTGCCATTGAATTGAAAAGAACCAGTCTCTATTATAAGAATAGAATTCGTCAATTCTGTGAAACCCACGTAGACTAATACTAAACATCTAATTATTGAACAATATTTTATCATAAGACATTGTCACTATTGTCACAATCAAAAGCAGCAGCAGTTTCAAAATTAAGCGATGACAAAACTTAAGGCACCCCTTTGATCATATGCAAGGAGATGTATTATGTTGTCAATATAACATCTGTTTAGTTAAACACATTCATCCCCTTTGCCAGAGACGTTCCCTATATTGCGATACAATTTAGCTTCGATCAGTTTCCTTCATAATTTGCAAGTCACTTCCTAGTATGAGAATTATATACCGTATAATAATAGTGAAAAAATTGTTTCACGAATGTAATATAATACCGTTCCGATTAGATTTCATAATGGTTACGAGGAACTGAAGATTATCTTTACGAGGCCGTTTTAATGGTGAGAGTAACTTTTCAATGTGTACAAATATTTTATTTTTCAGCATAGTATCCTTTTAACTATACAGAGTTAGTCTAGCGAATTGATTCAAATCATCAAAAATATGATCTTTCCGCAAAATATGTGTTTGCTACTACCATCATCTTTTCATTTGTCTGAAATCGCTTCTCAACACTCCATTCTTTTAAGTATGGAAAAAATATGATATAGGAAGGAGCTACATCGAATAAATATGGCGGATAAGGCAATAAATCGTAACGCATATACGTAATGTATACGTATACGTAATGTATAATAAAAATGGAAAATTAAGAAATAACTCGATTTATTGAATTATATGGTAGAGTTTTTGAAATATCATGATATATAAATTTATATATTATCAAATTATGATTTTTTTCCATTTTTTTGTTATTGAAATTGAAAGGTAGCGTACTCTCCTTATTCTGTACCCATACAAATTAGATTTTCCGAACCAAGTGTGTATCATAAACTTCCCAATATAATAAGCCTTATGTGCATCTACCTTCATCCAATATTCTGCTTCAATATTCGACCAAACCCTCAATGTTTTTATAAATATATTATGAATTCAAACATTCACTCCAGAGCGGAACGTACAAGAAAAAACATTTCATTGTCATTAATAATGCATAACTTGCATAAAACTGCTTTTAGATTCTCACGAGCCTACGTATGTATTAAATACTTTTGATCAATAGGTTTCAGTGAATCGGTTTCAGTTATAGGTCATAGAAAACCTTTAAATTCAACATTAACTTAAACGCATTAGATGTGTAACAATAAATTAATTATCGTTAGGAAGAACATATTCTAAATGCACCCTATTAAGTTGAATGCATAGCTCGTATCGGTGTGTATATTCCTCATAATATACGAAAATACCGCTTGAGTATTGTAAATTTACTTCCCCAGCTAGAGTCTCTCAGGAAGTGATATTCGGCCTCTGTTAAAGTATATAAACAACTGGTACTTAGAAGAGGTGAACAGTTAATATTAAATTGGACGCCACCTTATGAATTAAATTAACAAAAACGAAGCGAACTACTCCCGGACACGATTCTTTAAATCAATATTTATTGCTGTGAATAAAAAAAAAGTTTCTGCAACAAATAAATTTATTTAAAAAAATAATAAATTCGCATAAAATGCATATCCAAAAGAGCACAAGGAATAAAAGCAGTGATAAATTAAAAACAACCCAGATTTCTATATATTGAAGACAAGACTGGGACTTATCTAAGGAAAGTCAGGATGGATGCAGCCCTCAAATGAGTTCCCAGTTGATGGAGTTGAGTTTGAGATGGTGGTGTATGGTTGAGTCCTATGTGTGGTTGAACCCCAGCCTGGAAGCTGCGTAAAAAATAAAATGAGTACAGGAGCACATATGGAAATTACTAAAGAAGGAACAAGTAGATAGAACAGATTTGTATAAATAGAAGCTTATGCTCTAACATATAAAATCACGGAATCAATATTTTTTCAAAATTTAACCAGGAATCTATTCTATTCTATTCGTTCTGTTACCCAAATAAATAAAAAATACGAATTTACATGAAAATAAGAACACAAAATTTACTTAAAATAAAAGGAAATTAATAACGATAACTGGAATTTTGTGAGCACTATAATATAAAAAGCAAAGTTAAAAAGATATTTGAAAAACTTACCAGTGAATATAAAGAATAATATCAGCTAGAAAATTTTCTTTTTTTTATTGAAAGTGGGAGGTCGATAACAAATAAATTTCTTCAAAAACTATTCAAAATGTTAGATTAAATAAATCAGAAGTGAGTAATGTGCCACAATACGTAAACAAAGGAATTTTCAAAATGTTTGAGAAAAAACATTACAAGCCGAATGGCATTGATTTGGTGTGTAGTCAGGAATGTTGTTAGGAACTAAACTGGCAGATGATGAAACCGATATCATAGATTAAAATTATGTAGTAATCGTTAACTTCACCGGTTTGTAGATTGGTTAGTTCTATGCACTGTCTCTTCTCAGATTCTAATAGTTTGTACAACACGTTTCTCGCTAGTCATAAAATAAGTGGTGTAGAAACTGAATTAGACAATATAGCTGACATAACAAATAAAAATAGATAACTAATTTGGCTACAATTTGACACAAGATGGCTACCAACACAGCTATTTAATGAATATTGTATCAAATTATTATTACTTTATCCTTACCATTGAAAACATAGCGTACGGAAATGGATATTCCATATTAAGATCTTGGGGTAAAATAACCTATATATTTGGCGCTCTCTTAAATCAGATAATCATATTCAATTAACAAATATTTAATTGCTTATAGTACTGATTCTCAAGTATTGCGCCACATCACTAATACATCTGGTGTAGTAATGAAATGTGAGTTATGGCAATGTGTGCAGAAGATCAAAAATACGAATTATTTTGTATACTTCTAGTCGTAATGTCTCTGACCCATTCACTTGATTCAAATCGAATCTACAGCTACTCCAGTAGTGTTTTTGGATATTATGCTTTTTTATTTTACCGTTCTAAACAAAAATTACATATTTTCTCATTATATATTTATTTACAATGTCGTTGCATCTATCAGTTACATGTTTGATATGCATTGTTGTCATCTCCAACTTAACTAAACCCGAACTTGAAATTTTATAAGGTTTGTCTTCTCACTATATCCGTATTTTAAATAACACAGAGGCTCTCCACAATTTTGAATGTCAGGTAGTTACGAGAATGTATAAAAATTTTTCTAAAGTCAATTCAATGGTATTTGTTTATCAGGGTTAGGTAACATATTCTTAACTCATTAAGATGCTTATTTTATATTGCATTTTAAACTTTAATTGATAAATAATTCTTTATATTTGAATAAATATCGCTACAAGGGCTGCGCAGCGATTCAAAAAGTATATGAAATCCAAAAGATTGAGGTTCACGAATTAACATAACAAAATTATGCTATTCTATTTTTTCATAATGCCAACACATTATATTTTATAATCCACTTATCACATGGTCTATAATATATGTAATAAATTTTCCCAATAATTATTTCTAGTTAAGATAACAAATTTTTGTGAACACAAATGAGTATATCGCATGTAGAAATGAATTTTGAAATCTGACTGTACTCATTCAATAATTGGATGATAAAAAATTCTGTGCAATGAAGCTCCAAATTCCCAATTGATCCATTAAAAACCGGAAAAATGTGCATCATTCTGTCGAAATGGGAATAAATCACCTATTTATTTGATTAATGTGTTTCTATATTTAATGATTATTTCAAATTTGGCACTAAAACACTATATAAGTTATAATAATATTATTACAGATGAATGGATATCAAATCATATTAGTTTTGAATTCAAATCAATTGCTGAATATAAAGTGTCAAGTGACCTCAACTTAACGAACAATTACATATAATACATGCAGAAGTAGTTTAAGAACTGGAATATATATATATATATATATATATATATATATATATATATATATATATATATTCCAGTATATATATATATATATATATATATATATATATATATATATATGACTGGCATGGAAGCTATTTTATTTTCTCCTCATACTTGTATAGTTTTACAAATGAAATTACTGTACAACTACAAGCATACACCAATTTTTAAAGAGGACAATTTGTAGTCTAGTTTGAAACAAAATTACATCAATCTGGGGCAGACACGATCCCTAGAATCTCAATTGGAAATTGGGGGAATCTTATTTTAAAGGTCATTTAAGAAGATTTCAAAAAATGCCATATATCTAGTAAAAACTGTTAACAACTCTTAGATGTGAAAACAATTTGGTTATATTATTTATTATAAGTCGCATCATTGAATACATAATTTTTGTAGTATGCAGAGGTGTTATTTCATAGATATTCTCCATTTTTGTTTCTTTAGTCTGGTTTATACTTGTATATTTCTGCCAACTCATTCCTTTTTCATTTAATGTATTTTATACTTAAGTACACTCCACATTCTTTCTATTGATACATTTTGTATCTGATTTTGCCATATTTCTATTTCTGAAAAAATAGTTAAACAACCTTAAAAATAAGATTTCACTCACCCCTATTTCCATTTGAAGTTTTGAAGGTGGTATTACCCCTACTAGAGAGTTGATGTGGAAATCAGCCTACCAACTGTTCCCATTAAATGTGATTTTTCATATTTCTTAATTTTCTATAGAAGTCAAAGTATAAAGGTTGGCACGTTTTCGGGTGAGATATTTATATAATATACAAAAAATATCTATTGTAAATTTTTCTGAAATTTGAAATTCAAAATTTATTCTCCATTAGAAATATAGAAGTGTATATTAACAAATGACTAGGGTATATTACCATTAATTCAATACTCACCAAAATATTCCGTCTCAAACTCAGTTTTATAGATCCCGTGTAGTGGTCAAAAAAAGATCCTCAATAAAAGTATTTGAAAATGGAAAGAAATGACGGCATCTTTCTAGTGGTCGAATACTGCATAATATTAATATTGTTACAAACTTGCCCACTGATATAGACCATCAAGCCGGTTCTGTTCGAATATGTTATCGGAGATGAAGCTGGCGGAGTGTGTACAGAAATATTTGTAGGAATAGTGATTTTATAAATAAATTTCGTAAATAAAATACAGTTTATAAATTCATCCCACAATTTTGTAATTAAATACATAGAGAAATTTAATTTTTCTAAGGGCCCTCTTACGCGTATTACTCAACTTCATTTATCGTCGACTTAGAAGACGGTGACTGGAGGATAACGTCATCGAAGTCTGAGAGCACGACTTAAAGAGAAGAGTATTATTTTCTGTTATATTGCTATTCAGAATACTTGTCAAATATAGAACCGTTGTTGAAATTCTGGAATTGATATTTTATGAGTTGAATTGGAACTTCCTAGTTCAAGGCGTAGGTGAGTCCATTGAATACTGCGAGTCGCGTGAAATCAATTTTGGGGTGTGTTACATACAACATTTTTTATGCGGCGATTTTTTATTCTAAATTAATTACACCAATTTGGCAATTACTCTAGCTTCAGCAGATTTGCCAATCTAATATGGAATCACTTCAGCGTCGCCTAATTTCAATTCTTAAAAAAAAGGCAAAGACATTTCGACCTCACATAACAAGCGATGTCATAACAAAATACTATTGTCCTACGCAGATATTCAAAATCGTCTGAAAAGTGAAAAAATCGTGTAGATAGTAAAAAAATTATTTTGGTTGTTACTATTCAAACGAAAATATAGATTCGAATTGATAAATCATACCTAATTTGCGAAATTTTTTGCCAGAAATTGAACTGCTCTTAACAATTAATCACCTTATTTATATAAAGATTTGTTGAAAGTAAATTAGACGGATAATACATAATTGACTTTCAATAATGCATTTTCAAGACTTCTTTGATAATGTAGTAGTTGAGTTAATAATATATAGTGGATTGGTTGCATTCCGTGGAGTTTGAAAAATGTTCTCTAAAAAAAATTTTAAAAGAGGGCAATTCAACCTACCATCTGCATAACTGTATTGTGACATGTCTTAAAGAATATTTGGTTATAATTTTCAAGGATTTCTTTGTTCAAGCCAGCATAAATTGAAACATTCTGGAAGTACTGACATTTGAATTTCAAATCTTTCAACCTTACTGAAATAAGATGTGATGTTTGGGATAAAAAGTCGAAGAAGTATTTAGATTTGTTTGAGTGTTGCGTGAATAAATTTCACAAAATTTAATAAATGTTCAATATACTATATATGAAACTTTTTTTCGGCAGGACATCTGAAAAAAAATGAATGCACGTTATTTGGCACGCCATCGCGTGTATTGGTTGTGGTTGTATTATCCGTATTTTTAAAACAGTAATAAACCAATATTAGAATAAGAAAATAGAAATAGTTGATTATTGTTAACACTCTGGATTGCGTTAAAGTTTTCGTTTTATTGGCTAATCCGTTTCGAATGTTTGTATAACAATGTATGATAATGGTTTGAATGTTCGAAGATAATTTTCGTTAAACTAATATAATTAATATACCAATATTTGAGTGAAAGCGTTTTTCTTAAAAAATATACAACATGATATATTAGGGAAATTTTTTGATTTTCAAAGTTGTTTACATTATGTTTTGATTTTGTTTGTAGAAACAATTTATAAGAAGGCCTTTTTGTTTACGGCATTCTAGAATCCAGTTAGAGAAGTAATGTTAGTGGCTAGTTTTGTGATTAATTAATAGTTTAGTGTTTGTGTAAATGAATTCCGTAAGTAAGATACGCCGTGTGTATAAACTCACTCCAGCGTTGAAAAAATTGCTTGCACAAATAAGAACATTACAATAATAACAATATTCACTGGATTCATCTATTCACCTCCTAATGCCTACGTATGGATGGAAATTATCGTTAAAATTCACTGTGAGATATAAAAATTGATAAATTATATCTCTAAAACAAATTGAAATATGTTTTAGAAGTATTTTAATATATTCTTAATTTATTAGGGTATCAAAACGTAAGAGCAAGTATCGCTTTGGAATACCGAGGGTCTGTTTATGGATCTATTTATTATCCAGCCAAATCCGTTTGTTTTTGTCTTGAAGCATTTATAAATTTCTCTAATGATTTGGTGGTAATGGTTATGTTCTTTTTTAATTCTCAATGTCACTGGCAATCTGCAAAGATAAATCAGTGGATTTTTTGTTCACAAAACAAAACAAAGCAAGGCACCACACGGCGACGTTTCTCGTTAAACAAAAAAAATTATTTGGACCATCATGTACACACCAATATTGGCTAACCATAGTTTTATTGCCTTCCCCCATTCATTAAAATGGCTAGGTGCATTTTACCGTAAAAAATAATGCAAATCCTAGATAAGGTGATAGAATATACATAGATGAATGGTTTGGAGAATGTTAATTCCCAAGAAAACTTGCAATTAAAAACTTTCATATAAAACAAAAATTATCTTTCTCTTTTTTGATATTATGAAACTACCTGGAGAAGTCAAACAATCCATTGCTCTCTACAACCATTTTTTGATAAAATTTTACTGTGTCCAGTGGGTCCAGCCCAATATGGGGCTTTTTATGGCTATATATTCAACGTTGATGAGAATACTCCTCCACAGTATTCAAATGAAGAACTTACAGACGAGGAGAAAAGAAATAAAGGAGAAGAAGAAGTGGACTTCACAAAAAAAGCAGGAAAATCTAGAGGATACCTACCAAAAAAGAAGAAGATGGAGCTGATGAAATGATGCATTTATTACAGCAATTATCATTAGATGTTAAGGATATTAAGAAGGAGCAAAGACTATACGTAGAAGAAATACGAGAGCTAAGAATGGATAATAAGATATTAAGAAAAGAAAATGAATTAAATAAATGACCTTGGTTCTGGATATCAATGTTGAGACTGCGGTAAAACTAGGAGAGAATTGCATGGTCCAAATGGGTAACGCTGAAGAAGAACAGCGAGTAATGAGAAAGAAGAGTAAACTGATATAATGGTAAAAGAAAATAATCTATGGAAAAAAGTTTCCAAAACTTAAAGAACCTTCGATTTTGAATTTTCTAGATTCATAAAAACACTAACTAGTCTGGCATCCAATTATTTTCCCTCAGACGTATTCAAAATAAGCAAAATAAATCCTGGTACACTAAAAGCTTGAGTATATCTGCAAAGAACATGCGATCTTTATTCCACCTAAGGAAATTCTCTTAAACTTACACAGTTTCTTCTTTATGCCCGTAGTTTTAGCAGAGCTTTGCAGTTCAATTAATGACATCAAAAATAAACACTTATCTGGAACTGATGGACATTAAAAATGTTTTCGAATCTACCCGATTACACATTAACACCTTACCACCTTTCATTTAAACATGGTATTTGTACTTTGCCCAACTGCCTTAAGACGGCTATAATTATACCTCTGCATGAAGGAGGAGATAAAAATCAAACATAGAATTTTCGTCCAATTGAACTCCTTCTCACGATATCTAAGATCGTGGAAAGATTGGTCAAATAAGCCTTTTATCATTTCTGTTGAATTACTTACTACCCCTCAATTTGGGTTTTTAAGTAACAAATACACAAATGACGCTATATTCTCCCTCCTAAATAATATCTGCTCTAACCTAAGTAGCCATCACTCCAATGCAACAACTTTTTGTGATTTTTCTAAGGCTTTCGATTGTGTTAATTATAATATTTCAATCAACAAATTGCAGTACGGCGGTTTCAGGGAAACACCTCTCGCATGGTTTAACTCACACCTTACGAACAGAAGTCAGCTTATGAGGGTTGATACAACGATGTCTTGTTGCAAGCCAATAGAATTTGGAGTGCCCCAAGACTCAGTACTAGGCCCTTGTTTCTTCTGTTTATAAACGGCATCGCCTATTTAGACATCAGTGGTAAAATATGTCTTTTTGCAGACGATACCAGCTTCTCTTGGAGCAACCCTGATTTCACGGCACTTCATATGACCATATCTAGTGACCTAATCTTCTCTGTCTCAACGTTTCTAAAACCAAAATTTTATCATATAAAAATACATTGCAGCCTTTTTTATTAAATAACACTACCATTGATGTCTTTGAATCCGTAAAATCCTTAGTTGTGGACAATTCCATGAAATGGGAGTTACATATTGCCGCTTAATCTAAAAAATTAGCACGCAAGATTAATAACGGATATCAGAAGTTACATAGGGGCAGATACTAACCCCGACCACATATGAATGGTGACAAAACTAAGGAAGAAACGCCAAAGAACAAACAAAGAACACAATAACACAGGAAATATGAAGTAGACAGCTTAAAGAACGAACTTGTAGCTAAACAATTTCAAAATTCAAGGGATCGCCATATTAGTTCAGAAAAGATTAACTACCCAGATTGAAGAGTGCAAATACGTACCAGAGAGAATTGTTGCGATTAGAATGAGATTAGGAGAAGACCTAGACACTATCATAAGAATATATGCGCCGGAAAATAATAGAGAATAAAACATCAGAATGAAAAATAAAAACAAACAACAATAAATGATATGGCATCAAACGGGTGCATGATTGTTTTGGGTGACTTCGATGCTCGAATTGGAAATGACATCATCACAGGAATAAAACAACGATTCAACGAAGATGTCTAGAACGAAAATGGAGACTTTTTAATAGATCTATGCAATACAAATGAATTACGCATAAATGATACATTTTTCCCACATAAAGACAAATACCTTTGAAAACACATGAGGACATAGATCCATGATCGATTATATACTAACTAATAGAGAAATACACCCGTCCAAAATCTTAGATGTAAGAGCACTAACTTCGGCAGAAGTAGGGTGTGACCACAAATTAATCATGGAAAAAACTGACTGAGCAGTTGGCACATTAACAAAATATTAAAACACAAAAAAGTACCTGAAGAATGGAAAACAAGTATACTAATTCCATTGTTTAAAAAATGTGACAGAAAAGAACCGGAAAACTTTTAAACACCACTCTAAAAATGACAACCAAAATTTTAATCCAACTAATAAATTAAAGAATATCTTTTGAGGACGAACATCAAGGTTTCACAAGTGGGATCATATACAGACGCAGTATTTGTAACTAGACAAATCACATTGAAAGCTGTAGAATATAATCGACCGGCGTTCATTTGCTTAATTGACTTGACAAAAGCCTTTGACAGAGTTAAATGAAAAGACGTGGTTCACCTTTTATACAATAGACAAATACCGTTAGATATCATCAAAACAATCGAAGACATATATAAACACAACAAAATAGGAGCTAGAATAGACGGACATCTTACAGAAGAAATAAACATAGGCACGAGTGTAAGACAGAGAGATTTCTTAAGACCCCTACTTTTTGATCTTATAATGTATGAAATAATAAAGGCAGTGAAAAGGAGGAAAGTTTATAAGATGGGAAAAAGAGAAATAAAAATTCTCTGCTATGCAGATGATGCTATCCTTATAGCGGAAAGTGTAGACGACCTACAAAGATTGTTTCACAAGTTGAATATAGTAGCAAAGAAGCTAAACATGGTAATTTCGTCCCATAAAACAAAAGCATTGGTCAGCATTGGTCATTAGCAAAGAACCGATTAGATGTAAGATGGAAATTGACGGCATCAGCATTGAATAGATTATGGAAAGTATCTACTTAGATATCATACTATCAAGCTATGGAAATTTAGAATCAGAAGTAAAAAAAACAGAAAGCCAATAGAGCAGCAGGATGGCTCAATAATACATATTAGAACGGAAACTGAGACTAAAATTTACAAAGACCAATAATGACATACACAGCAGAAGATAGAAGAAGAAGGAGAAGAAGACTCAAGAGACAGAAAAAAAACTAGAAAAACGACAAAAAATAGCACACAAAATAGTCTTTTCAAACAATAGCACCTAGAATCGTACAAAAGTACGACACATTAACAAATTTCCAGTTTTTTATATAAAAATAAAGTATTTTTGATTCACTGTCTATCTCAATAGTTAACATAAAAAATTACATGATTAGTCCATATTCTAAATTTTCATTTAATCCACAATTTATTGATTCATACTCCATGATTCTAGTAAATGTTACACCTTAACTATATGTTTACAACCTATATTCTACATATGTAACCCTTCATATTTATATTTTTTGATATTAAACATAACTTTCATTAAACTCGTTTTAATTATCTTCTTTGAAATCATAAATTGTTGCCTTGTTCTATAACAAAATCTGTCAAATTTTTGATAGCTGGTTGAAGTTAGGAAAAATTTGAAAATTATTTCAAGATCATCAATTTATGTTATTTGAATAATATTATGTAATGATACATTCGAAAAAGGTTAAATAAATACTTAAACTAACACAGAATAACAAATACTGGAACGAACACAGAAGAACAAATTTCTGAACATAACTAATAAAGAATCAAGCTTCAGAGAGATCAAATGAAATACGTCTAATGCATTGCACACATCACAGTTTGTAGCTTCCAGACAAATCCAAGTATTATTACAGCCACTTTATTCGCCAGATTTATCGCCTTCCAGCTTGCTCTTATTAAAAATTGAAAACGTTTTGAAAAAGGAACGCATTTTGAATCGATTGGGGACATCCAAACACCTGAGACGAGGGTTATGTGGGTGGTTCCAGTCAAAGACATCGAAAATTGCTACAAAGCAACGCTTGAAAAAGTCGCTGGAGTTGGTGTATTAGTACGGATTGGAATTAATTTTATACTTAATAATTTCGCAGCATCAATTTCATTATTACATTCAATTTGCAACTATAGAAAGAGAACTGTTTTGGTAGACTGTCATAGAATTTTGAATATAATTTATCAAAAAAAATTATAAAATCTTAACCAATACTTTCCAAATATACTTTATATATTTTAAATATAGCTGACAATACTGATTCACTCAAAAATTGGATATTCTTCGTGGTACTTGGCGTGTAAAGTATAACAAATAAACATTGGAGAAACATTTATCTGATCATAATTAACCTATTAATTTGAAAATTAAACCCAAAATTTCGTCATAAATGACATTGAATTTTATTTAAGTGATCGTATTTTCTTTTATTTTACAAGCAAGTCACATCTATCACTGGGAAAATTAGCGACAGAAATTATAAATGGGTTAAATTTGTATTGATTTGTTAATAGTTCACATTTTGGGGGTTGACTTTTGATAATTAAATAGCGGTTGGTAAGCCTATTCGTAACCTAGTCAATTTAACTTAGAGTGATCTTTCAGTGATAGACTGCGACCAGAGTTTCACTTCCAATTTCACGTCGCGTACTTTGGATTTCTATGTTTGCTACTCGTTTTTTCACAGTTTTTGATTTAAGTAATGATTTTATATCGTTGTACACTACCGTTTGCACTCCACTTACGGTTCCACTAATCACTGCTTGTTGACATTGTAGTCAGCTTCCTCGTTTCCTCGTCGACCAATATGAGAAGAAACCCAAAGTATTTCCACGCATTTTTCATTTGTTGTAACTGTGATAATTCGACTTCAAATATGTATGTGGGATAAATTTGTTTAATGGCATATTAATAAATCGATTTCTGACAGAGTAATCGTGTGAATATTAGCTCTTGTAAGTCTATCGTCGTTAATATTCAGATTATATTCCTGTAGGATATTTTCCATTATTATGCCTTTGGCGTTGAAGTATGTTGATGCCCAAATAGGATTGTGGCTATTGGAAATTTTAGAGGTGATTGAACTTGCGATAAAATATTAGTGATCTGATTAGTGAAGTAATTATTTGATCATAAGGGAAATAAGTGTTACGGAATTCAATTTTTGAGGAATTTTGATAGAAATTGCTACAGCCTCTAAATACGTATTTAGTGTTATATTGCGTACTTCGTATGAGGTGTTTACATAGATGGCTATGCCTTCGCTATCGTTGCCACGTTGTTCCTATTTTTATAGAAACATGAGTGGTTGTTGAGGTTGTGATTTTGTTGTCCTTTAAAGTTACTTTCTTGGAGCAAATAATTGTTGATTGTTTAGTATATGAGTGTTTTGAGCATTTCGTAATAGGTATAAAGCCCATTTATATTCCATTGCAGTAATATAAAGGTAACATTATTCAAGTTTAATTGTAGATTCCTGAATGTGGTTAGCAAGAAGAAGGATTCGTCATATTCTTCTCCTGATAGCTTAAATTATTTAATAATTATTTTTTTGTTCCAAAGTATTAGTCTTTATTTGACGATCGGAAGTGTGAATTTGTATTTAAGATAAGAGCTGCAATAGTTTTAGTTTATCAGGGGTATAAGCTTTTGCTGTACCAAGCAAGTCTGGTGATCCTGGTACGTTTTCAAAAAAGTCGATTGTTAGTTCGAAAGATATTTTTGTGCTCCTTTATCGAATAATTCTACTAAAATTTAAGTAAAATGTGGTACTGTCAGAGGGAGTTGGTATAGTTTCGGTAATATTTTTTTTTAAGTTGCTTTGTTTGTTGGGTTCTCAATATCTGTAAACAACGAGGATGATATTTGTAAAAATGTCGATGTTCTTATTTATTTTTTATTGGAGAGTTGAGAAGTAGTGGTTGTAATGGGGCTGGTAATTGAAAATGGTGATATATTTGTTAGTGGCTCGGAGCTTTGCCCTCCTTATAAATTTAGAGCAGGTTGGCTGGTTGTTTGAGCTTCAATCTGAGTATTTTTTATTCTAAGGAGATAATATTGAGGGCTACTGTCTGCTTAAAGTTCAAGGTCAAATCATAAATGTAAAGCTAAATATTTTATATCGAAGTTGAATTGCTTCTCGACTAGTCAGAAACAGTAAATTTTATTTCATATTCATGATCACTTTTGCATCGAGTATTTTTCTCATATCTTACGTCACCTTTCTTTGTTCTTGAGACCGAAATATATAGAAAATAAATAAACCATGACTTGAGTGGAAGAAAACCCTTCCGAGGAAAGAACGTCAATCTCATGAAAATGTATTATGTAAGAGAAACCTCACCTCAGGAATTCATTTAGATTAATTCACTAAACGAGATTGAAGTTAGTTTCAGTTTCAGTTCCATCTCCGGCTGTAATGTTATGAACGTCTGTAACAAGGTTTCCTATGGGAGAAGGAACTTTTCAAGAGTTTGCTGAAAAGGAACTAAATGAGAGCTTAAAAAATACATCACAACTGGTCGATTTCAAATGTTTTGCTTGTGTTGGAAATCAAAATTCACAAATATTTCTTCATTTATTTAGTCAATTTACACTTCAAGATATTAGAGGTTGTTATATCCACAAAAACCTTCTGGGTTCATAAACAACAACAATAAATCGGACGTTTTCGTAGAAAATGGAAACTAAACAGAATATTCGTTGATAAACTATATTAGGCAAAAACTGATAGGAAATAAAATTCACTGTAGAACACTAAGAAACTGCTCAAGTTCCACAGCATTTTAATATATAACTGAAGGTACAATATTTATAAACGCAAGATTGGATAATAGCAATATGGAATTTATTGAGCTGTAAAATGATACTTTGATAATATCTATGAACAGCATTGTTGAATTCTTGACTTATGAAGCAACTAATCTCATGTAAATTTTCAGTTTAGGTAAGTTCGTATTAATCCATTGTTTAGTCCTAGAATATCGAACGTTAAATTTATGTCTACTTTATTACCATGAACAGAATGAACATATGAACACAACTTGCTACCCAAATTCAAGAAACGAATAAATTGAGAAAGACAGTTTAAAATCAAATCGGTACGTGGTTAAAACCAGAAATTAATCATTTGTAAATATGCGCAATAATTTACAATTATTGGCAAGCCAGTGTTTTATCCAGCAGTAAAATACAAGGGTCTACACATTTACTAAGCAAAATCAACCTTTTTCCATATACATTTTGAGTATAATGAATTCCAACAAAGGTTAGCTTCACCATAGAAAACAAGAATGTTGATTTTATAAAAGTTATTCATTCGAATAATTGAATTGACTAACATTTTGTTAGGTTAGATTATTATTAATTCAAAAGTAATAGAATTCTCCGTAGAATTTCAACTTGCAAGCCTAAAAACTGGTACCAAACCGATAATAATACAGGTACGAGATCTTGCATTAATCATTTACATATTGTTTATAAAAGCCACGATAATGAATATGCTTCTGATCAACATTTTAGATTAGATGCAGATTAATTAATAGTGTAATTGTATCTGTGTACATTTAGATTGTTTATCTATCCTTCATCAATCTTATTCCAAAATCCGTTATTTTTAGTAAAATCGGGAAAGAGTCTTTTATTTCAATTTTCATACACAGCAAACTTATAACCGTTGAAGATGTGACCAAATCTCACCATTCACTATAATCGTTGTAAGTAGGAGATGAACGAATATTTCTCTCATTTATTTATGGTGGGGTGAATTTTCCAGAAAAAAATCAAATGAATGGAAAAGAACCTCCTAGAAATTAGTTCTAAAAAAACATAACATAAAAAAATTTTCGTTAAAGGCGCCAACAAATATCAAACCAATCGGCGTATTCGCCAAATTTTCGAATTACATTATAACCGGGCAGGACTGGCTTCTCGAACCATGTCGTGGACTTGTTCGTAACAGTATGATGAGGTAACAGTAAATTCCTCCGTCCTCAATGACAATATTTGTTTGATTGAATTGAACGAACATTACAAATGTCTATTTGTATATCATTGAAATTTCACTTTCCTCCACGTAATGTTTGTTTAGGATTCATCACAATTTTCGTTTTAGTCACTTTACTGTACATATCACACTACTGGCGTAGACAAATAACGACATACAGTTTTCAAAGACAAAGGTCGAGCATAAAAAGTGAGTGTCAACTTGGGAGAAATCCATTAGTTGTTTTCTCAATACAATATACAATAGCAAACATTTCTCTTTTCACTGCTTCTAAATTTCTTACACATGTAGAAAAAAATTACTACAATCTGAATTCATAACATTAACGTTTGGCGCAATATATTTTTACATTTACGTTAATATTATACACCATTTTGATCAGAGTAAATGTTTATACTTCTTACTATGAGTTTATTGCGTCTAGTATCATTCTCATTATCACATTTTAATTATCCTTCATAGCAGAAACACATTACACTCGAATAAACGATGCCACGGAAATTTTCTCGAAACAGCCAACGAGAGTATTTGGAACATTGTTGAAACTGCAAATGATTACTAGAAATGGTCTTAGGTTACAATAATATAGTTAACGTAACTTTCATGGTCACTTTGGAATCACTCTGAAAATATAATGCATATAAATGTAGCCATTTGAGTAACTTTATTGGGTAGTTACTGCGTGAGTGCACAATAGCAGTTTGCCACTTTCACAAAGTATAATGAAAGAATGTTAATATAAAAAGGAACAAAATAAGATCTACACAAGTGACTAACCTGCCCAATAGCCACGTAGTTGAGTGCCAAGGATATTCTTACATCTTGCAGACACGTGCTATGATAATTATAATTACGTGTCTGTAGTTAGCGATGCTGAGTATCTGATATACCTGGGTAACTTTATAGGTGACATAAAAATAGCGCTAGTTGTGTGAAAAATATTAATATATTAAGTAAGTATAGAATCCGTAAAGCATAGATAGCATATTTGGCAGTCATCAATAGTGAAGGTTTTTAGTGATCTTTGCAGCCCTGGAGTAAATTATAGCCTATGCGAGTTTGTTTCTTCGTTCACAAATGGTGTAGAAATGAATGAAAGGGTACCAGATGATCAACTACTGAAAGTACACCAGCCAGTGAACATATGGAGCATAGTAAATAGTTACGTTGCTTTGATATATTCTTTAATAAAGAAGAACTATCAACAACAAGTTTAATGTGAACTTGTTGTAACATATGAATGGAAAAACCAAACCAAAACAGCCGTATATAGCTAAACAAAAGTATTGTTCTATCAAGTGAAGAAATCCGTTATCGTTATTATAGTCCTAAAATTTATTATCATTGTTTGATTTATTATCTCATAGACTCTATTCGCCAAATACACCCTCCTCTGTGATGTGATTGTGTAATAAAGATGAATGCAGATTTCTTCATAATTTTATTTTTCTGATAATGCTCACAACTCACTATCCTTATTTTCTCAACTGTTAGTATCAACTACCAACCTGGCAGTATTGCTGCATGACAAGAAGCAGAACAGTACTTATTCTGAAAAGGGAAGCGAATTTATTTAAACATATCTGAAAAAAAATTGTAGAGCTAAAATTGCAAAATAAAAAAAAAATTTTGAAAATTTTTCCCGTCAGGTACATCATTCTTACTGCTGTTTCATCCACTTTATATCATGGTTCTTGGAAATATTCCCTTCGTGGAAATAATAGAATTTTAAAGCACCTTCAAATTTTTACCACAACACTTTAAATGACAAAACCCAATAAATTCAGCATCAGCAACAAACATTATTACATCGTTTGAAAATTCTTGGAAATAAAACAATTTTTGTTTTGTGTATTTATTAAAAATATTTGCAGTGTCTGAATTTTTTAATTTAACGAATCTATTATTCATCAAATATTCAATTTTAATAATCATTTAATTTTCCAACAGTGAATTAGAAAATTGATTTATATAGATATAACAAACCAGCTGATGAAAGAAAAAAGTTTCTTCATACACAATCTGGGGATCACAATTCTCTAAGGTAAACGAGAATTCCCTTAGCTTATTTAAAAAAACGAGTGATTGCAACAACATGGATATCTGATTCCACTTATCACAGAATAGATAAATTGTCTAAGAAAATGGGAAGTGAACCAACGCCACATAAAAATAGCATGAAAAAGAAAAAATATTTAATTCCGTATCTAGAAAAGATAGAAATTCGTATTCGTGACTTTTGTAATATTGAAACAAAAAACGTAAAAGTTTTTGAATAACTGAATAAAGATTTTCCTCATGAAACGTATTCTTTCCAAGTGAATAGATATGCGAATTATTGCTTTGCCAAACTCAAAATGTCAGTTTTTCTCTCACTCTTCACTCGCATTATCTTGTATTTGTTTTATTGCATATCGTTTTGTTCTTTGGCAATATTGATCATGAATTATAACAATATAAAACTAACATTTGAACAATTTCATTCTACAGATGTCATTCTCTTTACAAACAAACCTAATCGTTTTATTTAAATTTGATAGCCAATGAGTTTTCCCACATCAAACATATTTTCACCTCATTTATTATCTCCCAAAACAATCTTCTAGGAGCTCAATATCATATTCTTGTATAGAAATAAGAATTCAGTTGATGAAATGCTTGTGAAAGATCACTTTTATTTATCAGTTTTGTGAACCATTTATATCCTTTTCATAAAGTCATCATTAATTTTGCCACAATTCAGGTAATTTTACCATCTTAACCTCTCGAAACTTTTGTTTTAAGTTTAGGCTTATTGAAATTGAAATATTATCACATCTTATTTTAAGGGAAAGATATTCCAGTGTAAGTCATTAGAAACACAGTAGATGAATATCTTTTTAAAAATATTCATGAAGATTATTCACGAAAGTATTCATCATAAATTCATGAATGTTTAAACACCATATAGGAATGGTAGAATATTCTGTATAACAAATCAAACTATTAGTGGACTAAATAAGACTTTGCATTATAGACGGTCATCGCATACGAATTTGTCTACTTCTAAACATCGTTATAAACTATCGTTTCGGGAATGCGAATGATATTGATTTTAATCAGTTACGGAGTTTATATACAAGTTTTCTCAAAATAGAGATATATTTGTGGAAAACAAGTTTACTGATAGTTACCATTTGTAACTGGCAACAGGCAACTGTTGACCATCCTCCATAGATGTTTCTCAATTTGAGATTATCATGATTAAATAAACTACTAAAATACTAAGGTTTGCTAAAAGAAACTGCGCTGTGCTCGATTCTGGTTGTAACAGATTATTAAAAATATGCTCTGAGATATCTTACAGAAGGTATTCAAACAAGAAAATTTTAGTTTTATTATCAATTTGTTTCACATAATTTGTGAATAATATAATAATGTGAACGTATATATACCAAAGAGCAGTAACAAAATTCTGGTATATTATTTTATATAAAGAAATGAAAGTAATAATCACTGTAGTCATGTATGTTCTGATCATAATAATATTCTTTCGTGATATTTTCTCTGTTTAGTATCTAAAGAATATAAGGAGCCCTGTCATTAAGTTTTTATGGACTCTAAATTGTACATCATTTCAATTATATGTGTATTTTTACGTTTTTTATTAATTATTCCTATTCGTAGGTATGCAAAAATAAGTAGTTTCAAAGGGTAGTTCAGAATTCGTGTTAAAAATTCAACACTAAAGAAATTATTTTAAGGAAATAGTAATTTTCCTTTATTAAATTTTCATCTGGCAACCTAAACCAGAACAAGACAAAATCATAAGTTATTTGATAGCTTGCTCGATTTCACAAGCAATTTATCAACTAACTGACATCTTAACTATTTTGTGGTAGTCAGAGATGCGAAGTAAGCTCCTAAAGTCGTTTTCACAAATTTTCCAAAGAGCCTCTGATCTGACCTTCGACCAGGAACGGCTTAAGATTCGCATTGTTTTATTTAATATCGTATTTGCAGAGAGAAAAAGAAAGTTTCCTGCGAAACAGGAGAGTCGTTTTTTCTTTTATCCAAAAATCAGTTAAAAACAGTGTTATGTTATTCAATATCCCATAAAATTGTTCGTTTTGTGAATATAAAATAGTGGGTTATAGATGAAAAGGTGATCAATCTTTTACGATAGTTCCAAACTATGCTACACAGTTTGAGTGAAAAAATTAAATTCCCAACTTTTCAACTGCTATAAAAATTCTCTTCGGTTAAATGCAAAAATATGTACTGTTATTTTTTTTACTCTACATTACCAAAACACAAGAATAATAGAAATCGTGATGCCAAACTATCTTACCTTCACATTAACTTGATATGAATATGCTTCACTTTATACTAAGTTGATGTAATAAGTACCGAAAAATATCAATTAAATAAACAAATAAAAATAATATTATTCATCTTGTATAATTATTGGCAAATTATAGAATGTTGCATATTATAATCCTTATCGTTTCACTTTGAATATGTTGTTCTTAAATCAATATCATACATCACTAATCTCCACGCTGAGCTCATCTCTATCCCATATCTCTTTGATATTCTAATACACAATAATAAATTATTTCATAACCATAAATTATACTTACAATAATCGTAATATGTCTACCGTTTTTGGTGGCACTATCATGTAGTTATCACTTAATTCAATCCAACTAGTTTCTATTTGTTTACATAGGTCTATTTCATTTCATACAAATAATGTATATTAATACTGTTTGACAGATCTTATCTACCTCTCCGTATAATTACATTTTATCTTGCCTAATTAGATACTGCAAACTTTTTTCAATCTAGAATATCTGTTAGTTATTTCGCACACAAGAAGAAAATCCTGTTAATATTGCATTGAAGCGCTCTGTTCGGTTAATGGTTTTCACAATGGAAAAATCTATCTTGAACGTTGCACTGTAACACATAGTTTGCGACGAATCGACATTTCATATGACCAAGGGGTTTAAGCAGCATCGCACTGTCTCATATGTATTAATTGCGACTCCGCTATTTTTAAACAAGTGAGGTATATTTTTGATTAACTTATAGCGAAGGTAATAGAATAAATTATGATGATTAATTGAAAAGATGAGAAGGATTGAACAAAACAAAATTTGATCCGGAATATGACGTACAAAATCTTGGAAAAGGTTCCATAATTTTCAATAGTGTATGTAGTGTGTAGTGTATAAAGTGTATGCTTAATTTTATCGAGTGTCATATAGAAATATGCAATTATAACTATTACTTTTGTTTATCATTGATAAAATAAAATATGTCTTTCCTGGAATTTTTCTTAATTTTGACACTTCTCAAGTCCTATAGTTAATTGTGAGTATTGAGTTAACCCAAGTAATGTAAATGTTTCAAAATAAAGTTTAGTGAAAAAATCTCCAAACGAGATTTATAATTAACTCTCTCTTCCATTCTCGTCATCGATTATTCATGAATTCCTATCAGCTACGTTTTTTTAATCTATCTTGACATTCAATTTAAAACCTACATTTTTCATTAATAATTGGATATTTCATTTATCTCTTTACTTCTCACTACAATGATATTTTTTGAATCTATCATTCAACCACTTGTCTCCTTCCTGTCCTGCCCATCGCAAAGATAAATATTTTTATGAATAAAATACCTACAGCTTCATTTTCGAATTTATGAATCAATATACAGAGCACCAAGAAGATTTTTCAGGCAGTTCTATTGGAATTTATGGCAATACGGTATTTGGAACAATCGGTAATTTTTATTTGTATACCAACGTTTCGTAGGGATATCATTTTATATAACAAATGCTCTGAATTTCACATGACAATATTTTTTCTGATTCAAGGGAACGAAATTAATATAAATAAGTGTATTTAGCTATAAATTTTTTATAGAAGCTTTGTGTATAAATTGGTAAAAACCAGTAGTTATCAATATTTATGTTGAAGTGAATGAAAGGTTTCTCTGATTTCAAGATTTTTTTACTTCGGCTATAAAGAAAAACGTAAAATTTTCAAAAATACAAATAAAATACCTTTTATTCTCGATGAATACAAAAATATATAAAAAGAGTCATTAACAAGTCATACCTAATATTTTTTATTATCACAAAAAGACATTACGAACACAATAATACAATACAATGATAGTATACAAGCACCTCAATATATTGCCAAATCAATTCGAAAAAGATAGGAATCCGATTTCAAACACGTGTTTGTAAATATCTCCACATTTTTAATAATTTATTTGATTATATTTTAGGAAGGTTTGAGTGGAAATGATGATGTTTGATTAATTGTCACATAATTTCCAGCTCCTATTCTGATCACTTCATCAAATAAGAAAGTAGTTCGAAAAATCACCGTCCGCGAAAGTAGAGGAATGTAGGCAGAGCAACAAAATTAGGGACAAGTAACATTTTTTAAAAGACGAACCTCCCAATTATTCACACATATAATTATCAAAGTATTTTGTGACGGTGTTATATTCATTTCTTTTCTTGAATACATACCCTATAGAAGAATATCACTAGACAAAATAATCGTACCAAAATAAATTGACTTATAAATTTTCTTGGAGCGAATGAAAAATAAATGAGAGCAACAAAACTTCGTCATTTGGATTAAGTCTGTTTTGAAAGCAACTACCGAAAAGATTATGTTTCGTGTTGATTGAAAATTCAAAAGATATCTCAAACACCGAAAAACTGGGAGAAAAGAAAAAGAAAAGTGACAAGAAAGTTGAACAGATGCTGAAAATAGGATAATCATACCATATAACGACAAGGCTGATGAATACGGGATGTTTCTATATACAATCATATGGTTTTTCATCGCCTATCTTATGATAACACTGAATCTTTACAAGGCATGAGAAAATATTCAATATCAATCAGTATAAAAAGTGGAGCGAGTAGTTTTAGAAATAAATTGTAAAATAATTCACGTTAAAGTGGTATTGTAATTCAATGATGTGAAATGTTTTTATAGAGTAAATGACGAAATGTAATCAACTCTGAATTTTGAGGAAACAAGTATGAAAAGTATACAATCAACTAAATTATACTCTGCTTCAGTAACTCAAAAAATCAAGCAATAATTTCTTCAGTCATAGCGGTACAAATCTTCAATATATCTAATTTTGTTAGGAGCGATTATAGAGACAAAGAATAAAGTATTCTCCTCGAGACTTCTCAACAAGATATTAATGTGTATAACATAAATCGAAGTTAAATACAGTACATGGTGGTACTAAAATTAAAATCATCAAGGAAACGTGCCAACTTCCTAAACTATCCAGAAGACTTGTACTCTTTAGCTTCTGCTCCACATTTCCAGTGAATATATTGATGGATTAACCTCAAAAATGATATATCAACGTACTATTAGTAGTGGAAAAAATGTGTCACAAGAAGATGTACAACTCCCTCTTTCAAACGATGGTTAGGTTACCAGATATAATGTTCATATCGGAAATTCGTCCTTATTTGTGTACTAGTTATATTTTTGTATTAGATGCTATATTGACTAGACTTTTGTATACATAATATGGAACATCAAAGCACCAAAATACATTTGCAGCTTTCCAGTACAAATAAGAATCAGTTTTGCTTTTGTTGGTAAATTTTGATCATTAGAACTTTTTCAATTTTTTTTAAATAAGATCTTATAATGAAGAAATACTAGAAAGTGAAATAATTTCAAAGATTAAGAAATAGGATAAAGAAAACTGTTTACAAAACCAAAAGGTAAATGGCGTAGACATTTATTAATCTATGGCTTTTTTGCTGAGTTTTTTCTCATTATTTCAACGAAATGAATAACAAGAGGACGAATAACAGGTGAATAAAAAATGTAAAACAAAGTTTAATAAACATGTACAGTCTTCAGGAACCGAAACAATACACAATTAAATGAATTTTTAGTAATAGTAGTACTACATTCCAAAGTAATAAAGTATATTTTTATTGATTACTTTAAGTGAACATATTTCGAACTTTATTGACTTAGTCAGAAATATCCAACTATGCTTTGGTTGAGTATAATAATTAGAGAGATGCTAGTTACAGGTATATTCGATTCCATTCACATCTGTCTCGCGTGAAGATAAACTCGGGAAATTATTGAATCAGATACGTGTAATTATAAATCATATTTGAAGTGAAAGATATCCTAATAAGCTACATGATCATCAATTCTATAAAATTTGAACAATTACCCGATTTCATGTATTTCTAAACAAGGGATGCAATTCATAATATGAGTTCAGTTACACTACCAAACCCATTCAGTTGAAATGTCAACGTATTCCGTTTGAAATAATATGTCATCTTTGATAATTAAATTCCTCTCTTAATTTCTGAAAATCAATAACCAATATCTCTTCATTATCGTTTCCCAACCTCTAGACAACTTCTATATTCCATATTCTTGATTTTCTTTCTTATTAGGGAATAATTTATTTATTGCTTCATATCCCTATTTTTTTGACATGCCCTATCTTAATTACGTTTAAACGCAATAAATTTCTAAAAAATATCGAATTAAAGGTATTGAGACAAAAGAATAAAATAAAAAATGGTAGTGTTTGCTTATATGAAGTTTTCTATGCCAAATAATGATTTACACAAAATAATATACAATGCCTAAGTAAATTTCAGTGGATAATAATAAAGGCTATAATATGACTCTTGTCAAACCATTAAAAATGAGTAATATTAAAAGAGATAAATGATATAATCTTCAAATATAAAAAAATTATTCCAATAAAAACATATTATACGGAAACATAGAAGTTTCAATATTAATTTTAGTAACATGTATCGAAAACTATAATTATATTAGTAGGAAACATTTTTGTGTTAAATATTTTCTAATATATTTCAAACCCAGCTCTAGAGTTGTTAAATTCAATTACATGTTAATTTTAATTCTGGGCAATTATTCAGATCCCGTAAGAATATTTCCTGAATATTCCGGTATAGAATGGCAAGATTTTATTATTATGACCTCGTCCCTGATATAAAGGTAGCCCTGTTTGGTTATAATGAAATTCTAAGATCTGGCAAAGTCACGTTTTTGTTATGTTTCTTTATTTTCTGGAATTTTTCAGAACTTCCTTTTGGATATATAAACGAATTTGTTTAGCGTAGTTATTTTAGTTGATAATAAATAGTCATAGTGAACGGAACGAAATAGAAAAGTAACCGAATTTAAAGAAATTATATAATTTAGTTAAGTGCTCGTGCTAAGTTAAATATTATAAGTTAGTTAAGTGTAGTGTAAAGTCCATTGTTCATAAATTCACGCTGCGAATCGAAAGTGTAGATAAATGAGAAAAACATTACATTATATCTATTAATAATATAGAGAAAAAGCAAATAAATTTTTACCAACATATTTTCATTTCCTTTTAAGATACTCGCATTTGATATCTATACATTTTTACACACGAATGAACCACCCTCCATAGCATGCTCTAGAACATGTTTTCCAAATGCATAATCCTCTTTTTTTGATAATGAAATCAGTTTTACCGCAGTTTATTTTCAACATATGGAAGAAAATAGTTATTAGATTATAAGTCGAAGCTGAAAGACTAATAATTGATCATACATTCGATGTGTCCAAATACTCTCTTGTTTCATATGATGCATGGAACTGAGGTTTCTCTCAAATTGAAAATTGCTGATAGGATACATTTGTTATTTTAGTAAATGAATTAATTTATTTTCATATAAATAACTACTGAAACCAACAGATCGGTCATAATTTGATGAACAAATAAATTACATTAAGTCCAAAAAATTTCTCAATTTATATACGCATGCTACTATAATGTCCTGTAAGTTGAAACGGAAATTACGGAAAATTTGTTTTTTCATTCTTTTCTTATCCATTATGATTGTTTAAAAAAATCATATTTTTTCGATACTAGAAGCTACACCTAGCTCTCTAAGGAATTATTATGTTTGCTTTTTATGTTCTCTTCGATCTATGACATATTTGCAAAAAAATTATCCTTAAAAATTGTTTATCGTCACGTTTTCATCACAAACTCCTATTATAAGTAAATCTTCTCTCCATATAAGAATATATTCATTATGTGTCCGACCTGACAGATAAAGGAACCGTCAAGGGTGCTGCTCTACGGTCCAGAATTTGTGTGTCTTTAATTTTGATACTCTCAGTCAGTTACCGCATACAAAGCTCTATCAGCAAATATCTGATAACAATAATTTCACGAACTGTAAAATTTATCTTCAAAGGACTCTGTTCGAATGTTCTAGATGATAGTTTATGAGATCAACGTCCGTAAAATGTAGAAACTCACCAAATTTCCATAAGTTAATTCACCGTAAGAAATACTTTTATCTCGACTCAGTGGACAAATAGAATAGTGAATATTCAATAGTTTATTAGATATGGATAATGAGATATACAGAATATTTTAGTAAACAAAAATAGTTGAAATCAACGTTAATTACACAGTAAAAAATTGAAAGCCAATACATATAGTCCATGATGTACATTATAAAAAAAAACAATCCATAATCATATAAATTCCATTATCTACATACGATTTTTTAATTTTATTTTCAAACTCCCTTTCTAGTTTCTTTTGTTATAGTTGACGACTTCGCACCATGTATGTGCATGAAAGAAGCAAAATATTTCGTACTTTTATTTTCTTCCTTATCTCTCTATATTCAAAGAAAATGTTTCCGATACTATCAAAAAATACACCTGCAACCACAGTCTTTATTTTATTGCACAGTCATCTCTTCTGCCCCTTCTACTCATCATTGTCAGTGTTACTTATTTCTTATAATTTTCACATTTTCAAAGATGATACTCTATTTTTCTTAAGAATATCGTTTTTCATCTCAAGCAAATAACCCCAAGTCATATTCATAATTTATTCTAGATAAATCCTTGTAATAAACTTGTATATTCGTTGGAATTGTATATAACTGAAATTTTAGAACCAGTCTATTTGGTTGGTAGTTTTATTGGATTGGTAAAAATTGGTTTCCCACAATTTGATTCCTATGGAGACCGTTAAGATCCTTCAAAAATCCGAACAGTCAAAACACAATGAGTGCTTGTGATTGGATTCTAAGTTGTCATACTACAAATTTGAATTAGAGCTAAACAACTCGTTATTCATAACATCTACACAAATTCAATATTTCTCCGTATTGAAGTGAAAAAGAAATTACGCTTGAAACTTTTGATGTTCTCTGTATAAGAAAAATTGAATGTAAATGTCAACGAAACAAACAAATTCCATTTCATGTTCGACTTGTTCTCAGACACAGACACAAATTTTCAAGATTGCTTAGAATGATCTGCAGCTGAAAGATCTCTTTCCATTCGGTTCACCATTTCCTGATAGATAGGGTGTCATTGTTGAGGTCAGTATTCGATATTTCTACGTATATGTATGACAAAGGAAAGGTTCCATAGTTTGCCGGAATAGACCAGTCATCAAAAACGGACGAAATGTGTTTATATATGAAAAACATAAATTTCCAGGTTCCGTATTCATTAATAAAATTATCTGTTTTTTGTGAAATAATTTGCGTTAAGAAATATGGGGTGAAATCGTAGAAGCTGAAATAATAATAAATAAATTCAGTATAAAGTATACCACAAAGTTGTAAAGTGCTAAAATTGATTAAAATAATTGATCAAGACGTATTGCATTGTTTCTATTTATTTTGAAAAAGCCACCTGAGTGATCATAGAAAAAATTGACGAGAGTTATATCAGGCAAATAGGAAGAGTATTACAGAAGGTTTGATGAGTTTAAACAAGAACCCGTTCACAATAATAGCGTTTCTATATAATGAAATAATTGGATCGGAGTGACGGCCCTGTTAAAATACCGTAAAGCAGTGTAAAAATCAGCTCTCGTCTACAAACCATTTTCATAAGTGCAAACATAGTTTTAGTGAAAAACTACAAACACTAGTGCAAATCGACAACCTCATATATCCACATCAAAGTACAAGAATTTAACATTTGTACAACAATATAAATCAAACTCGATAGTTTTTATTCGAGACACAAAACCGGTCGCTCGATATCAAAACAACTATCAGTAAACAGCACCGGCTTAAGTACAAAATATGATAATCAAAACGAAAGAAGATAGATGAATACAACATAAACTATCATTATACTATCCCACCAAACAACCCCCTACAACCCTACTCATCCATTACTAAACAACAAAAAACAAATTTTCCTACAAAACATCAAGCAATAGTAATTAGCTCACTAAACGGAGTAAAACTAGAAGAATACCTAGACGCTATCATCAACCCCCATAAAATCATATTTTCATCAAGAATAACCAATAACATTCCTCAAAATTGGTGCATCTAATCCGAAATTTAAACACATTCTAAGTTTTCGCCGTATCGTTTACATATCTCTCACGGAAATACCAATACCAACCTCATTTTTTATCAACTTCGAAAACACACCATACCAAATTACATGATAGTCATTCGCGCTCTATATGCAACGACTCAGGACATAACTCTAATAACTGCCAGAACGCAGCAACAAACATTACACCTAATAGAACACCATCAAAAATAGAGCTCATTACGTCAAGCTCAACAAACATCTCCAATCAAATGACCAACACACCACTCTCCTCCAACTCGACGTTAACTAATCCAACAAATATAAACAAACAAACAAAAGACAATCTATCAAACGTTACCCCTACGAATCCAGAACACGATATCTAATCCACAAACAATAATAAAAACGCAAAAAAAACTGACAGTATCAGCCAACGCACCCTATCTGACATCATTACTCCACCCTCACCTACACCACAAAAAAAGACACGGCCAAAACTGTATCAATTTATTAAAAACAATAGCCAGCCATAAATGGGGCGCCAATTCTACGTGTTTGACAAATCTATAAAAGACACTCAAGAATCAACTAAGGTTCAATCGTCTATGCATCATGTGAGAAAACACATTAAACAACTTGACACCTTACAAAGTACTGCACTAAGAATCGCTACCGGCGCATTCCGAACAACACCGATCGAAAGCCTCCACTGCCTCATCGAAATATCACCCCTCCAACTCCAAAAAATTCAATTAACTATGAACTATACAACATCAGTCCTGTCAAATAAAAATAAAAATAACCCTATTATTCGAAAACAAACAAACAACTATTCCCTTCTATGAAAGAATTCGCCAATACACAAACACCTTTGCACTTGAATTACCAGATTTCTTTCCAACCAACATAAATATTCCTCCTCCTTGGACAATCCCTATTCCCACAATCAACGTCAACATGAACTCCTTTGAAAAAGAAGAAACAACCCGTTCTCTAATAACACAATCGTTCCGTACTCTTACAGAAATCGGTCCAAAGAATACCATTTTCTGTACACAGACACTTCCAAAACACCTAATGGCCTAGGAGCTGCATTAGTAGTAGAGAACGAAATACACACATTTAAACTAGCTTCGTCGTCAGACTGTGCAATTGTGAGTGTTGGTGTAGTAGTAGTTTAAACAGTGTGTTCAGTAACAGTGTTATCAACTAAAAGCCATACAGGCAATATAAATTAAATGGTATGTTATTGTAAATTATATAAATTGTTATGCCACAAATCAAATCATTTTATTTCTCCACGCGAATTTACCAATAACAAGGTCTTCATTGGTAGTCTTGTCAGAGCTCACGATATATACTTAAGAAAACGGTTGTATTTATTTTTGATCAAATTTAATGTGCTTTTCAAATAATACTACCTAATTCACAAAAAACTAAATTACCTCTGGTCTGAAGGATGTAATTCATCTAATAATCTGCCAAATCGGATTAACTTTAAATATTACCGAGAGCGACTGTCATCATACAGTAATTATTGGTGAAACATGCCATCTATAATTTTTTTAGTGGAGGACATGCTTTTGTAGCATTAGAAATAATTGGAGTTAAAAAAATTGTATATACAATATTTCCTAACAAAGCACGGATGTTTGCCACTTCTGTATTTTACTTGAAAGGTGCCACAGAGATTCACATCGACGTAAATAAATAACGTGACTATCTCACTTTAAAATATTTGCGAAACAAAGTATAACACCTTACCGTAAATAGGGATGATTTTCTTGTTAGTTTGAGAATATTTCCAAGGCTATTATGTTTATTTGGGGAATAAGTAAGTAGATGTTTTTAACGAAAATTTTGATAACGCCCACAGATTTATCCAAATGGAAAGCTAAGTATATAATCCAAAAGCAGAAAACCGAAGAGACAATATAGACACATTCAATTTATAATGAAACAGTTAAGTGTCGTATTTGAACGTAAAAAAATTTGAGAAGGCTTCATTTTTCTTCTAAGATGAAATGAACGAATCCTGGAGCAACAAAACTAGAAATCATAATTTTTAATTTTCTATTTAACATACAAATGCGGTGAAATAGAGTTTCAGGGAATGACAACGTTGTTCAGCAGAGCATAACGCCTATTTCTGGAATTTTGCCCATTTTAATTTTGGCTTTCCGGTTTAACTGTGTAGTTTTGAAGTGAATGATGAGTGATAATTTATTACAAAATTGCCTTTTCACATATGGTAGTCCTTTTCAAGTACTGTTCATGGAATTAAACGTTGAGAGACAGATCTTTTTGATCCAGAGATTGATACTATATGATTTTGAATAATCTGAAGTGTAGTCAAAAAAGATTCATTACAAATACAAAAAAAATTATTGTGGTTGTATTGAAATTTATAAAATATAACTATAAATTATACTTAAAATTTTTAGGTCATTGGTAGCTTTCTCGTTCCTATGTATGTGAACCATTTCTAAAAACGTTATTTTCCGTGTATTTGATTCCGTTTTCAAGAATATATGAATCTTTATAGATGAAAGTATGGTTTTCTAATATTTCATTGATAACTTAAATTCATGTCATCATTTATCACAAAAAAGATCAGTGATAATAAGTTTGGTTGATAGATCTATCCAGCTATCAGATCCTGAATTTTAATGCTTAGCTATTCAAAAAGCAAAAACTGCAATCAAAGAAAATAATTATCCGGAAAAAAGATAAACAACATATTTAACAAAAAATAAATATATAATATAGACACAAAAGAGAAACTAAACATCAAAACATAAAACATTTTTCCTTACCATATATACAAGGACTTTCCCAACACTATAGAATTAGTTTAATAAATATGATATTGGTATAAGTCATGAAAGACATAATACATTATCCAAACATTTCACTAAAATAAAATGTAAAAGACCCAAAAACAAAAGGAATTATACACCGAGTGCCATGTAATGATTGTGATGCTGTCTATATAGGGTTGAGAAATAGACAAAAAGGTCATCAATATGATAAAAAAAATAAAACTGCTTTAACGAACCACGAAATATCAAAAAAACATACTTTAAATTATGAAGATTCAAATATTCCTGAAATGGAATCAAATACACGGAGAGAACTTTTAGAAATGGTTCACATACATAAAAATGAGAAAGCTATCAATTATAAAAAAGACCTCAATAATTGTAGTAAAATTCACAGTTCTATTTTATAATTTTTAATACAACTACGAATAATTTGATAGATGGCTGCTACATATTTTGAGATCTGGTAGAGTGAGGAAAAATTAATTTTTCTTGTTGGAATATTTTATTTTCATTTTGATATATAATATCTAATATTCATTCTCTGAATCGATTCGCCTTTCAGAATATAATATTCTTGGGAGAAAGGGATTGCTTAGCATTTATTTTTAGAAGTATGGAATCTGTGAAATCTAACCAACAAGCATTAAACGTAAAAAAGAAATTTTTTATAAGAGAAATATTATGTGGGTAATATAATACAGTCTAATATGTCTAATCTTATATATCCAAACTATGTGCTGATATATAGATAGTTATTCTATTATTACAAGGTATATCCAGAATGTAAGTTCCGTTTCTATTTCTATCAACGACAGATCTGTGATTCATTTTCTAAGTATAAAGAAGGTTAAACGAAATGAATTTATCGAAAAATCTACGAGGTTTACGGAATGCTAATTGAAAAATGGGTCGGACATTTGATTAAAGTTGTACGATGAAGAACGACAAATGCCTACACAAGTTCAGACGCTATGTATAAAATATGTTTGAAAATTGTATATTTTTGTTCAATAGATGTATTTTCTGTATCTATATAACCAAACAAAATTAACTTTGTTAATATTCCTCATAATTTGACAATAGTTACAATTGAAAGATATTCTTACGAAACAGTTCTTACAGTTCACATTTTTTATTATCGTTTGAATTCTTCTCTTTGTTTTTATCTTGCGAATTGTGTTGTTATAAAGCTTCAATTTCATAATTATTTCCACGTAATCCAATAATATTATTATGATCATTGTACATACATTTTGTAAATTTGTATTATCTTTGTTTATTGAAATAACATCTAAGATTATTCTTTAATTCGAGTTGAAACCAGTTCATAATTACAATAAGTAAACTTCATAATTATAACGTCAGCAATAATCCTAGAAAAGTTGAATTTCATTATTCTGAATATGTCGATCAAAATCTGCTCAAAGGATATTAGAGGAAAAACTAAAACGATATGCTCTAAGCTGTGTACGTTTGGAAACTGCGAACAAAAATAGACTAAGTCAACTAAAATTTTGTTCAAATATCAATTTCAAATTTCACTTGCATTAGAAAGTCGTAAATGTGGAATCACGTCAACAAACTGTATTTTCATGTTGAGCCAATCATATTATTCAATGGCTTTTCAACAAAACTACGTCGTCGCATAATCTACATAAAACTAAAATAGGAAACGAAAAGCTGGATAATGTGAACAGCTGTTTCATATTTAATTGACATAATCTAGCAAAACAATTATAAACCACTTTTGATAACACGCATGTTTGTATAGCAGAGAATAATGAAGAAAATTCAATTAAAATCATATATAATACAAAATAACCATTTTAGATTTTGATTCAGCAAGTAAGCTACATGTTTGGGCCTTAGTTACTTCAGGATAACAACAAATTGGACTGTTGAATAATTCACATGAAACATTATGACATCTGGCTATAATTAGCAATAATTACAAGGCGTTTCGATAGCCATATCCACATTGCAAAATTATCTAATTTTGAATTTTAATATGAGAAAATATTTGATGTAATAATTGTCTTCTGTTGGGGTTAACACAGTTCGGTGTACTCGTTCCCAAACTATTCGTTTTGCCATCTATCTTACAATAGAAAAACATTTTTGACAAATTCTTTTTGTTATTCCCAATTTTTTGAAAAACATATTCAACAGATTGTCTCATTAAATCCTAAATGTGATTACGAATGGAGCTGATGATGCAAAAATAAATGAAAAGAAAAGAACTGAAATTCTGCATTTTTAAATTAGAATTCGTAATGTGCTCTTCTGCCCAAAGCAAATATATCACTGATTACTCTTTCTTGTAATTTAAAGGAAAAATTAACGAATTGACAAACGCTACAAGGATCTCAGTGGAGTAGCCCATAGCGTATGTGGGATTCAGATAAGAAAAAAGTAGGTCATTCTGTATAACTAATCTAACTGTTTAACATAATATAGAGAATAATTCGAATTTTAATATGTGCAACTAATTTCAGAGTGTAGTCAATGAATAAAAGCTAACCGCCTTAACAGTTTCAATTCAGTTGTTATTGAGGACAAGTAGTTGTAGATTACCTTTATAAGACACAGATACAGTCCTGTCTCTAACAGAATCTGTTAGAGTCATATCAGGTTTTAATAGTATGATTATTTAATATATGATTTGCTCTCGTGTCAAAAAAAATAAGGTGATTTTTTCACTTAGTTCGGTAATAACGTTAATGACTTTTAAAAAGAGAAATGGACGAAAAACTAAGCTTCGAGGGACATCAATACTGATTGGTAAATTTGTAGATGGAATGATGCTTCCAGGTAATGTAATATCGATAGAAGTATTATTAATACATCAATTCATGCAGGATATAGGGCATGTAATAAGTACAAAACTATAATGCAGAGCAGCCAAATTAAGAATCTACAGAGCTGCGATAAAACCAGTAGACAAAGAACAACTAAGGATATATGAGAGGAGAATAATTGGGAAATTTCATGGACCAGTGAAAGCTGGAAATAATGATATTTCATGTATGCTGAACTGGTGTGGTAATAAACCATTTTTTCTAGAAGTTGGCCTACGCAGCCTTTTCGTTCACTTATATGAAATGAAATTATCATAGCAACTTAGAAAGAAATCATTTTCAAATGATGACGATGATGATTGGTTAATTACTACATTAGGTAGACTTATCGATATTTTTATAGATAATCCAATGCTACAAGGCAATTTTCTTTTGTACACCGCTAATAGTTTGTACTTGAATGTATTGAGCGATCTTAAAAAAAAGCATCAACGAAAGTCTTTAGAGGTAGAAGAAAGGAAAGACCAGCACAACTGTTCGTCTCCATATCAGAACTCATATTTTTCCTTACGTTCACATAGTATGTAGTTAATTGGTTACCTGACCTCAATTTATTTCTAAACTCATTTACAATGTAGAGATGAAAATATGTCTAGCATGTTATGATATTTATAGAGTACTATCTTTAAATTGGAAGCACAAAATCTATTGCTTCATAATCTTAATTATTCCTGTGAGTATCTAAATTCACAACCATTACTCTAGGCAAGTTTGTTATGAGCAAACTCCAACTAGCGACGACAATGGCACTTTAAAACATATCTAGTATATTACTGATGTCAAATATAAACAATATAGGAATTACATGAGTAAAGTGTAGATTACAGAGCAAGCTGTAGAGCGGTAACACTTTTGTTCGGAAGAGTAGACATTTGAGTCTCACAACCAATACCTAATAGAACTTCTTTCACGTTGCACAATTTGGTAGTTTGTAGCTGTATTATCAGAATTAATTCAAACAGCTCACAAGCAAGCAATTTTATATAAACAATTCCATAACTCATGTTTTTTAACGTAAATAATTGATATTATGTAGTTAAAAGTTGAAAACATATTTGTTTATATCTTAAGAGAACTCAAAAGCCAATATAATAATATATAGAAAAATGTACATCATAGAATATTGGAATCTAGAATGTAACATAATTTTTGACGAAGAATTGTTTTAAGCGAAGAAATCATAGAAAACACGAAAAATCAAAGGTAAACCAGAATATTCTGATCTTGTCTTCCCCTGAAAAATAACCTACTTATCTCCTAGCTTGATTACTTTATTGAACCTACATTTATCAAGGACCTGAAAAGAAAATTTTATAGTTTCGAGAAACTTTTTTCGTGTATGTGATAAATCGGATGAAATTTGTATACGTTCAGAAGTCCTTCAATAATTTGCTTTCAATATTCTATCTTTACCATTTAGAATATATTCAAAACTATTCACGATTATCGTGAAACGAAAATAGTTTTCATTTCATCCTCAATAGTCAATATAATGGAATTTGCATGTGCATTTAGAGCCGAATATAAAGCTTGGGTCAACAATTTGTCAATAAATATCAGTTTACTTATTGAGGAAGTATTTGTTGCATTCACAAGTGAGTTCTCTAAGTTATTAAAATATCTGATGAACATAATGGAGCTATCAATATGATTATTGTGTACTTTGAATGTCTTTAAAATGCGATTTTGGCTTAAAGAATTGACGTTTACGCGATACCAGAGTTTTTCTTCTTATTACGATGATATGGCTGGCAGCCTTCAACCTCAAGTGCTACAATATTGCAATTGTCCGACAGTGTATCCTCACATTAATACCAAAGCAATATCTTTTGCGTTGTGTGTCATGTACTATCATTCTAAACGTTTCGAAGAACGCTAAGAAAGTCTCTACACTGAATAGATTTCGAGATATTACTTTTTTATCTGGCTTCGTGGTACAGATATTTTTTTAAATATACTAAAATTTTTAATAAACTTTAATTCATCCAAATTGAGCTATTATTCAATCCTTTGTCTGGCATGAAACTTCAAAGATCGAAATTGAATCATGTTGACACAATCATAGGTAAATGAGTACAAGCTACCCTTACATTCTCTTGTCCGTTTCGAAAATCAGCTGGAAACCCTTCACTGATCAATATTTAGATATCATTGATTGTTGTCAGTAGATTCAAGAAATACCAAACACTGGCATTCATGTGGATATTTCCAATCTCAACTGCTATTATTTGTACAAAGTAATAAAAATTTGAAATAAGTATATTAGCGATTCACGTCGGAGATTTCTTCCTGAGCGGAGAAGTAATAAGAGCTTTGGGAACTGAAGTTATGATAACCAAATCCAATGATTTATAGAAATAAATCGATATGAGAGGGAATTTTTAACTTATAATTCAAATAAAACATGAACAATCGACATACTAAATATTAATGCACCAAAACGTTGAATCGAAAAATAATAAAACAGAAAATTTCAATAAAATGCAACAAAGTTAATAGACAGTAACCATCTTTCTAAACGTTCTCAGTTTTTATGAGAATTTGGGAACAAATGCATTACACTAATAGATTCGCGATGTGATAGACAATATTGTAAAAGTATTTCAAAAACTTGAAAGCACCTAACACTACAATGAGAAAATCAACAACATAAATACAAGCCAACGATAATAAAAGAATTTTCTCCATGTAACTGGGGTGATGCTTTTTCGTATACAGAAATGTAGCAATTAACGATAAAAAATTTTTTGTATGGAGAAAATGAATTTCATTCTAAAATTGATTCATATAATAAGACAAGTTGTAAAATTATATTGCGAAGGCCTAAGTATTTAATCTTGATAATGGCTAGCGAACACCAGCATGATGGTGAGGAAGCTTCTCATGTCTGACTGTTTATATAGAATCAGAGTATATCAAATATGGTCTATTAAAAACTTTTACTGAGCTAGAATTAAGAGCTTTTAATGTTTTATCTTATCTAATAAAACTTCACCATCGATTAGTTGAGGTGAAATATTAATTTCCGATTAACTTTTATCGACATCATTAACTTCCAAATTAAAATGGTATGCCGCCCAAATAAATGCTTGCAGATTAATTTCTAGGATTGTTTTATGTAAACCTACGTTGTGAACTTTCATATTCAAGCCAATGTTGTATCCTTGACCGAACATATCCTGTAAATCGATATCGGAAGTTGATAAAAAATTTAATAAAAATGTCAGCAAGCCCTCACCAGAAGTTTTCCTTATAGAAAAGAAATCCAAGGAATTTTTCTTCAACTTTGTTTGTAGAAGTATTGAAAAAAACGAATCCGACAACGACTGAAATCTGCTCTTTGTGAGAGATATTAAGAGTGCAATCTAAGATTATACAAAAATAATTTAATGTTTGATATTATAGAGCTTTCCTCTAGTCTTCTAAAAAATTAACAGTTTCATTTTTATACGATCTAAATAATGAACCATCTGAATGCACTAAAACATACCTGGAAATTGGTAATAGATTCAATTAATTTCAAATTATAACAATATGTTACTATATCATGTTCAACATTTTTTCTGGATAAGATATATATTATATTATCGATACGATCAATCTTCTAGGATTCAGGTTTCGCTTGATCCATAATCATTTTTGTCTGTCATAAAATATCATTCTTTGAAACATTACTTGGCCCCTATCAAACGTTTTGCACTTGAAAAATCTATAGTAAATCATATAAATCTATTTCGAATAGATCAACCAGGCTCTGTTAACAGTTTAATAATATCAATCATAGGTAGACATAAGTTTTGATCTCTACTGATTCATGATCTATTGAAAATAATATTATATAATAGAGCTTAAAAGCGCATAAACATGAACACCCACGGCATTTTCTTCAGATAATTAATAACAACTCACATTCTTTGTTATCACGATGAACACCAACAGTAATGTCTGTTATATTTAAACGTACTTGGGCTTTTGTAGAACTAGCTCTTCTGAAGCTGCAAACAGGCACAATATGAAAAAATACAGCTCATATTTTTCAGTAACACTAACTAGGTGATTTCCATGCTGGTAATTGACAAGTTCTGCTATCAATCGCTTAATTTATTTGTTTAGTTGTTATAATTTTTTGAATCCTCGCTCCCAAAACTTAGTGGTCTATCACAATATCGTTCATATAATTGTAAATTATCCAAATCGATGCTCTTGGTGGAAGCATATAGAATTTGGAATCCCACTTTTAAACCTTTATAAATAGCCAATGTTTTCATTTATTCATCATTGTTGCCAATATGAAAATTATTTAACCAATACAATTGATAAAGAGACATAATTTATACAAATCTGCTGATGATCATCTGTTAATCAAATTAAAGTAATCAATAGAGGACTCTTACACCTTTATATATTTGTTGTTAAATTTGAAAATATAAACTTGACAATAAAAAATAGGGGCAGAATCAATTTTAAACATAATATTATTTGGGAGGGAAGTTATTTTTTCTGTTTGTATTGCGTATATCTGAGATTTCACTTAACTTTATCATATTTCCACACAGAGTATACACTTTAGCTAATATCTACGACCCTACCGAAAAAATTATTTTGATGATAAAACGAAACGTGTTTTTTCAAACACAGAACAATGGAAAAATAGAGTACATTTTTAAGATCGATGTTTGTATGTGAGTTTCTTAATATTGTGGATAGAAACTCACAACAAAAACACTTTTTGACTGTCTCATATACGTTTTAATAACCATAGTCCTCAGAGACCAATGTTCACAATATAATCAAACTGAGCATACAACTGTGGAAAACTGTTAAACTTTGAACTTGGTATACATAAATATTTCGGCACGGTTTGACATGAATAGATTCATGAAATCTCAGTTCCAAACATCAAGTTAAAATTTATATGCTCAAGAAAAAAGTGAGTTTCAAAAGTAGTTTCCATATATCAACAGGGTAGTTAACACACTACATATTCATGTAGAGTTTCTTTTTCTTTCCATTTTGAGCTTCTGAAAAACTATTTTGGAAAATTATATTAAAATAATAAAAGAAAACCATTTTTGATATAATTTCTACAACTTAAAAATGCGAATAAGTAAGTTCTAGAAGCGTGGAAAAATAAAATAAAGATTACATTATTGCCTCTTCCTCGATATTTCTGTTATATTATAAACCAAAAGATGTTGAATTTCTTTATGATTTTTTTGGTTTAGAATTACGTATTCTATCACAGATTTTTCAATTTGACCAGTTTCCTCTATTAATTAATTCTCAAAAAATGAGAAAGATTGAACAATCAAAATATATATATGTATATATATATATATATATATATATATATATATACATAAAAACTACACTTCTCTATTTTATTGTCCACTTGCCCTTGAAGATATAACAAAATTTATTACACGTAGTATTGACCTTTCAAAAAATTTGGACAATATCGAAATAAAACAATTCTGAATACAACTTACCGCTAACTTAAAGAATTACAATGATACAATTGATCGCACTTCTAATGTTCTCACATATTCTCTTCAATGAAAACACAACAGTTTCTGTGAAAGAAAAACACATTATGATGTTTAACATTTCGTATTAAATTTTACTTAACTTATGAAACCGCGCGCGAAATAATCTTCAGCGTACAGAATCGACGCTTCTCGCCAGCATCCTGAAAATCAAGATACACACTAAACTGAAAACAACTATCGTCGCGACAATAAGCGACGCTTGCGCCTGGTATTGGCCCAGCCCCAGCATCCAACCGTTAAAAGGTAGTTTTCATTTTCTTTTCAGAAACTTTCAATGGATCTCAATTAATTATAGCAAAATATAGTTTTTCAGTGAGTTGTTGGTAATTTAGTTTAAAAACCCATTTTCAAAATAATAGTTTTAGAAATTCTTGTGCTTAGTTACGTTTATATTATTCAAAATATTTGGCGATTATATATCTAATTAATGAAAAAATTGATGTTTGTTTACAATGCCTAATATGGAAATGACAATAACAATATTCTTATATTCTGCAGCTGTTACTACAAGGTTAAATTCTGTCACGACATACTTATTTACTTTTTCCAAATTTAATCTCTAATTTGTAGTTTGATTAACAAAAATTGGATATAATTACCGAATGTTAAGATGTGAAACTTTAACAAATTGCTTAGAGCATAGTACAGTCGGAAACCCCACTATTTGATTTTCATGGATTTTGTCAATGAAACTCTTGCTTTGAC
This sequence comes from Diorhabda carinulata, assembly GCF_026250575.1. Taxonomy (NCBI): domain Eukaryota; kingdom Metazoa; phylum Arthropoda; class Insecta; order Coleoptera; family Chrysomelidae; genus Diorhabda; species Diorhabda carinulata. The sequence goes on along the minus strand of NC_079460.1, from coordinate 32,244,941 downwards.
CCTATATATAGGGAAAAACTATTAATCATTGCATCTATATTAAATATATGATTAAAAAATGAGAAGATTGAACAGAGCTCAGAAATAATTATCGCGACATAAAAAGCAACAAACTTCAAAAGGAAAAATTATAAAATAGTATCATGTGTATATAAAACATTGAAAAAAAAAGAGGTTACGATTACTTTCTGGTCAAGATGACGAGAAGAATTTTGAAGAATATAGAGGCTCTCAGCATATTAGAAAATGAAAGAACCAGAGAAAATTAGGTTTTCCAAGTTATCCTTGCATGGCTAGTCTGTTAATCGTGTAGCTGTTTCCTTCCAACTTCCAGGGTCCGCTAAAGTTTTTCCATAGCCAGTCACTAACGACAAAGCGTAGTCTATAGTCTATAGTAATAAAACAGAACCGATAAAAAAGCTACGATTTATTTATTGCTCTTGTTAGTAATGGCTAGTCACAGTGGTATAAGTCTGTTTGATACATGCTTCTGTATCTGCAATGATAATTTGTTCACTAACTCAATTTATTTTTGCAGCTACAACTAGAAAATTATAACAGTTGAATAATTCATTTTTCGATATAAACAAAATCAACACAATAAATTCTTAAAATTATTAGTATAGGGGATTAGTCAAACGATAGGTAATAAAAGAAAATCAATTGAAGTATGAGGTAATTGTTATGCATTTTATCTAAATATGGATGTATTTCTAGAAGATTCGGTCCCGGGATCCCGAAGACCGGAATCCCGAGATTTGTGAAATCAAACGATTTAAGATCGTTACTTTAGCAAAAAGGTACTCAGACTTACTCAAATTTGCTTCAACAATCCGCAACATAGTACTAGACTATAGTGTAAAGATAAGAAAACAAATAATAGCTGAACTATCTACATTGAAAAAAGAAGGACAACAATTTAGTCTAAGTTTTGACGAATGGACTTTTACCTCTAATAAGAGATATATGAATTTAAATATTCATTCATAAAAAGGAATTTGGGACCTATTCGAATTGATAAATCGCTGATCGCCGACACTTGTGTTCATACAAAATCGGCTTTTGGAGTTTCATATCTCATTAGATACAGATATTGTGGCTGATAGTGACTGATGGTCCAAATGTAATGCTGAAGGTTGGAAAACTTGTTAATACAGAACACCAAATTTGTTTTGCACATGGTATTCATTTTACCGTTTGTAACAGTTTGTAAAGTGTGTAAAGACACATCTAATGAACCGAGTATTAAACTATCTACAAAATCCTCATACTGAGAAAACTGAGTTGGAGACTGATTTTGATGTAAAGGAGTTATTTTTATGTCCAAGCAAGATGACTATAAAAAAAGATTATTTTGTTAACTAGGAAAATTAAAAATAGTGATAATGAAGAAAATGATATCAACATTGAACCCACGCAGACAACTAGTAAAACTGATTTAACATTGAAAGAAAAGATTCAGAACGATATAGAAAACAGTATTAAAACTATAAATCCTGAAGCGTATAAAGAAATTGATCATTAAGCAAGTAATTAATCTTTATGAGGTTAGTTCCACACGAGGTTATAATTTGGAGAAGGCTTATAAAAATCTATTGACGATTCCTCCAACTTCCATCGAGCCTGAACACGCGAATTCCGCTGCTTCATATTTGTGCAACAAATTGAGAAGTATGCTTTCGGATAAGACGTTGGATGCGTTGTTATTTCTTAGATTTTATGTTCGTGGCTTAAATAAGTAAATTATAGTTTCTGGTCTATTTGATTTAAAATATGAGTCCTAATAACATTAATCTCTTTTGACAAATTTTAAGAATTTGATTTTTTAAAGTTTATTGTAAAATATATAAATAAACAAACTAAGCAATAATTTATTAAAATATTTTATAAGGGCCTAGTTTGTTAATTTTATTAGAAGAAATTATAATTTTGCTATGTTTTTGAGGATTTAAAATGAAAGGTTGATTTTAGTATGTTTTACTTTCTTTTTGCTACCACTTTCTATTACCAATACACTCCCGGGACTATCCCTGAATCCCGGTATTAACTGTTGATAATCCCGAAATCTAGACGGGACTAGAAAAATCGACCGGTATCGAATCCTCTATTTATATGTCTTTAAGATATATTCGTCATTCTGACCTCTAGCTGCCAAGAAACTACAGACTGAAGAAATTCCTCGAACTTGGTTCGTTTGAGAGTGCGATAAACATATATTATTTTGAAAAGTTCTTTGCTAATACTGTTATTTATGTGTAATTGATTCGTGATATTTGATGAAGTTTCTTGATAGTCACTCTCATATAATCGTAAATTCGGTATTCAACACATCATACATTTTTTGATTTGTAAGGTAGTAGCCTACATATGAACATGATCGAGAATGTGAAATAGAAATAAAACAAAATTTTTAACAAAGTGTCCTCCTTTTATTGTAGATGTCTGTTCAGATCGCCCTATTCCCAGAATTTTCTGAGAAAAAAAAGGACCGACCCTCAATGTTTCACTTAGTCACGGTACACTTAACTTTAGGAGAATCCCTTTTGTGCTCCTCATTATCATTGTTACTAACCGAAACTTACAATTTTAATTGATTTGGAAAACATGAATTCGTATGGATATGGAAAATGTGGAAAAATAGAATTTTTATGTAGCTGTTGCCTTCATAAATACACATCTAATACAATTTATTGTGTTTAGAAAGTATATCTGAATAGTATTTATAGACTTTATTCTCACAAAACAGAGAAAGCAGAGAAAATAATACCATTACTTTATCTCAAGAAGAGTTTCTCCTTGAAAAACAAATTCATTTCCTTTTCCTTCTCCGCTCGCATCAATAATCAAAAAAGGGTGAATTATAAAAGAGAACTGGTACTGATATGGTTAAGATTTGATGAATGGTTTCATAATTGGATAACTTTTTCACAATTTCAATATTGAGAAGAAAGTATTAAACGAAAATATAATACCTTATGGCTAATTACTAGGTTAGCCCTTCCGAAAAAATGAAAAATTATTATAAAATCTATGAGTTTATCGAAAACATCTCTTATTATCTAGATGACTACAGTATATCATTAGTAAGTGATATAAGCAAAATTGTGGATGAATAAAGATATATAATATATTTCAGATCTGTGAATACAATTTCAGAATTAATAAGCTTAACATAAAATATACAAAATATAGCTTAGAGGTCGGTCTACTACAATTTCACAGGTAAGAGTGATTGATTATATATTGGTTAGCTTCAAGACAAAGCGACCTCTATAATGGCTGGCGACCTTGACTTCCTAACACTAAAGCTAGCCTGCTCAATGTCCAAAGGACGATGAAATTTTTTTAGTACAATGAAACAGATAAATATTTCACTAACAAATATTAATTTTATTCAAAAGTTTGTTGAAGGGAATTGTGGATTTACGTGAAAAACAGAATATTATAAAAATTGATTGAAATATTCGACTCATCCCAACTTACGGTACATGTATATTTCCCTACGAGATGTTATCATAATACTGAATGGAATTTCAATTTTGTATAAATTTCCTATTAAAGTAACGATCATCAATTCTACATAATGCATTACTCCAAGACACTAAATTAGTAAAAATCCATAAAAATCATACTCTTTACGACTAATTACCTATATATCAATAATAATACAAAAATTACAAATGAGCCTAAGAAATTAAAAAAAAAAGGTGCTTTCTTATTGAAAATCACAATAAAATCAATCTCGACAATCAGGGCTTTCACCAATTTAACTTTTTTCGAGATTAGTATTACCAAAAACGAAAAATGATTGTGTCCACGACCCGCTATTGAGCAAATCATTTACCAATAGCTTATGTATCTGCCGACTATCTCTCCTCTTTTACAAACCATCATTATTGTAATAATAAAACCATATTTTACACTAACTATTCACTAGTCGTTAGTTTTTGAAACACAAAAGAAGGCTTTCCGGGAACTGTGACCCTGCATCAGATGGATCACCTATTAGATGATTCCAGCGATTTTTATCCGAACATTCTGTTTGCGGTGAAAATTTTAACCTACCAAAATATTTTATTATTATTAGTTTAGTTTTGTGCGTTAATACATAACTGTCATTTTTCGGTGTTTGAAGACTTTAATCCAGAGTAACTGATTGTGTTTGAATAATAATTGTATATCAGTTATTAGCGATTTAGTGACACGCACGTATTTCACAATCAATTTTTATACCAAAAAGCCATTTTTACACTGGAAAGCCAAAAAGAAAATCGTAAGCCTGTCATCTACTTACAAAATAGTAGTGAAGAAAGAATACTATTTATTATATGGTTATAACGCGATCTACATAATAAAATTGTGGCTTAACTCAATGAGGAAAGGAATTGTATAAAAATCCAAATTATGAATTATTTTGAACAAATTATTAAAAATATTACCTAAGAAGCAAATGTAATTGAATTTTTTAAATTAAAATTTAATAACAGATTTAGAAACTCATTACCTCTTATGACAAGCATCTCAAGCAGGTATTAGGAATGAAATTTACCGCTACTGTCTATCTTTGTTATTCTGACAATGAATACAGAACAAAATGTTAATGAAAATTATCATGTTTGGGATGAATGAAGAATTGTATTGTTATCAACTCTTTCACTGAAATAGACCGTGAAGCTGGTCTTCTAATATGTTAACCGAAGCTAAAGTTTGGCTGATTCACTGAGCACTTTTTGTATTTATTTTTTGAAATAATTAAGTGTCAGTGAATAGTTCAGTGTTTTAAGGTTTTAAGTAATAGTGAATATTTGAATGTGTAAGTGATAGTGAATAGTTAGTGCACAAATAAAATACATAAGTAAGAATGTATAAATCCGTCCCAGCCGTTTTATGATTCGTGATTTGTGATCATACGAATGTGTGTCAATTATGAAAAGATGATAGGTAAGTAGACTGAAAAATATTTCCTATTTCGAATTTATAATTTGTCTTCTGGAATATCTATGCCATTTAAATGAACTAAAAGTTGCAGTAATAAATCTAATAACAAATTTTCGAATAGGATATTCCTAAAATAAATCTAAAACACTTCACAGTGACATATTGCGATTAATTGTCATGAACTTCAGGAGGTGGTGCTGGATAGAAGTATCACGAACAATTAGTTTGATTGTGCCAACTTAATACACGTTTCACATGCGGTATTTGAAATTATACCTTTGTGGAAAGAGTATTGTTAGTCAGTGTTTCTGTTATGAGCTATGAACATGTAAAATGCCATGTTTTTTCACCATAGATAAAGCTTTAATGCATCACAAATATGCAGATTAATGTGTGCTGTTTACGGCAAGGCTGCTGCAACTATTTGCACCGTGCGAAATTGGTGTAAACAGCTGGCCTGACCGAAAAAGCCGACGAAGTTTCGCAACTGATAGAGATAGATTTGTTTGATAGATGTAAACTGTCAAAATATTGCTGATGCACAAGGCATCAATAATCAAATGGTTGAAAATAATTTGAGGAAGGCTGAATAGGTGTTGAATTGATTTTTTGGTGTCGCAAGAGTTGATTGCACCAAATTTAATTAATCGAATCAAAATTTGCGATACTTCGTTATAACGCAATAAAATAGCATTATTTCTCATGGGAATAGTGAATGACATAAAATGATTGAATGCTGGGAACTTTGAACTCAAAAGATCGTGGTCAGAACGTAAAGATAAAAGAATTGAAAAACCCGGACTGACAGCGTTTGTTATGTATATGGTGAGACTGTGGGAGAATTATATACTACAAACTTCTGAAACTTAATCAAACGATCGATTCAGTACTATACTATCAACTTTGAAGTAGATTACAGTAGGAATTTCAAAAGTTAACCAGTAGAACGACCGTCGTATTCCAACACGACAACTCCAGACTACACATCTTTGATAATTCGCCAATAATCGACTGAACTTGGTTGATAAGTTTTAATTCATCGTATTGCACCTTTTGACAATGATTTTTCAAATCTTTGTCAAACTTTCTTAATGGAAAAAAATTGGAAAATCATCACAGAAGTTTTACACTGATGGAATTATGAAACTACTCGAAAAATGGCAAAAGTTCGACGATAATAATAGCATTTACGTACATCGACATTTAGTAAAGAAAAGTTTCACTACAAAATTAATTAAGATTCGGATTATACCTGATGATATGTTACCAGAATAAAAATGTTTCTTTAATGATGTCACTTTTTCTTAAGGTAGAGCTGCTTATTTGATCTTACGTTCTTTCAGAATATGTATAAATTAACTTCTCACAAAAAGAAACATCGTTACAATATAAAATGAATAAGTAAAAAAATCAACATTTCAGATGAGCATAAATGGAGTTCAATTAAATAAAACTTCAGTGATTAGTAATATAGGTAAATATAAAAAACAGGCTATCGGGAATTTCGTGACAGATTTCCCGATTTCCTTCCAAATACTTCTCTCATTTTTCCGCTTTCTTGAATACTAATTTTTTCCTTTAGAAAGATCTAAAATTGAATCTCTCAATAGAATTTTATTCAAATAATAAGAGTCATTGTTCGAATTAACTATGATTTGCTGGAAAAATTCTCACCTTTTATCAACATCTCTGAGTTTTTCTTAATGGTAGTTTCGTTTTTAAACTTAAGTTTTAACAACATTTTCGAATCTTTTATAGTAGAAATGTTATGTGTTTGTATGCTCAACTTCCACCGTAGACATCTTTAAAGCATATTGTCAGTTATAGGTACTATCTACAAGTAAGTGTAGTTTTGACTAACTTCTTTGAACAACACAGCTCTTTTCTATGGTGTTATGTCGATTGCTACCGAAAAAACTGGAAACAAAAATATGAATTACCACAATAAAAAAAAAGTGAAACTCTCTAGAAAAAATACAATCAATTAATTTAAAAGAACCAAATTAAAAATGAAGAACTTCTGTCGGAATGTAAAAAATAAATGAACGATTAGAATATTCTTTTTAGATTCAAGTTGAAAGATAACGGCTAGCTGCGATATACTATATTACATTGAAGGTTACACAACATTTAGCAGCTTAAAACTTCCATGTCAGCCAATAAAGTTCGGGCAGCTATCTATCATTTCACTGCTGTCCAATTTTTTTCAATTAGATATGAATATAGGTCATATAATGATAATCTGAGACTTTGTTCCAAGTTCTTACAACTGTTTATCTAACCAATAAACTGTCTAAAATAGTTATCTCCTATGTACTCATCAGATAAAATTAAAGCCCTATGCCAATTCAAAACGTCCAATTGTAAACGTGGACGATAAGAAAGCCTCAGTAAATCGTTGGACTTTAAAAAAAATTCAAATAGTTGAGATATATCTTAGCGTCTTATAAATGGAAGTCAGTTACTGAATTTATAACACGCAATTAATAATTTCACACAAATCCAAAGCCTATAGAATCTCAAAATACATATTTCTTAGTAAGTACAATGCACCCCTCATATTTTCTATTATTTTCTTAATCTATTAAATTACAAATATAAATGTCAATACTGCAAATCTCCTGATTCATCACCTTCAGAGTATTTTTCTGAGGATATTTAAAAAACATTAAGATAAAAGTATAAGATAATACTAATAACAATCTGTCAAATAATAAATCAGTACTTGTCTAAGTCTATACTAGCTTTTCATAATAGTCTGGAATAATTTCAAACAGAAAAAGGAAAATAATTTGAACATCTAGTTGAGTAAGATTAGTTTCATAATTAATGACGGTTTTCATATGTGAAAATTCCTACGCTTCAATTCAAACAGGTTGTAACTTGTTTAGACTAGTCTCTAATTCTATGAATAGTACAATTGCTTTGCTTACTTTCAATCAGTCACTCTCTGTTTATTGGAGACGCAGTACGTTTTTACAATACATAGTATAGAGTGCGATAAATATGAAATTGGTGTATTGTTAAGACATTACTAGAAACAAAAGTTCAAAGCCGACCAATTTTGCAACAGTTCTCCAATCAAAATAAAACTCGTAACCTTATTAAATCAGTTGGTGCAGCAGTGAAACGTGATTTTTCATTGTATTCAGACTCAAATCAGGAAGTTGTCATTGTTAACGCAGGCAACGCACGGTACAAAGAGAATATTGGATTTATCTATACGTAGGTCAAAACGTGAACTCTAGACTGCTCATAGCAGCACAAGAACTGTCTCAGACAGATAAAACGCTTATAGCTTTTTATCAAATGTTGTTGAAAAGCTGTTTCTCCACTTCTCCCACAAATTTGAGGTTTTTTCTTGATCACTCATATTGAAAAAAACAAACTATACATGTGATAATCAAATAAAAAAGACCTGCAATGCAACTGCGACCGCGGAATCATGGTCACGCACAACTAAATACAAACTAGTTTGATTCGAGTCATCTCGTGTGTAGCGGTTGCCAAAACGTTGCAAGATCAACTGCTTTGAACCTTTTGATTCAAAACAGTTGCATCGTGTGCCGTGGGCATGAAGCAGCTGTGGCAGCAAGGAAAATTTGTGATATTGAAGGGTAAGGCACAAAAGGCGAAGCGTTGGCTTAATAGTTTTAATATTGGGTATTTGATGCTTGGATATCGTTCGCGCTCACGTCTTTCAACTGCGTGGGATAATGTGGTTTTAAGGGAAGCAGCAGAAAATCAACCTAGTACCAACACTCGCCGATTATGAACTTCCTCGAACCCTCAAATGATACTATACATCACTAATAAAAATCATTACGTAAGACCTATATAAGTTGTCGAATAGTGCCACACGAATCAATCTAGATTTGAGTGAAACATCGAGTAACAGCTTCTTGACTTACGGAAATATAATCGTTTTATTAGAAAGATAATTACCAGAACCTGTCGCAAAGAGAGGTTGATTTGAGTGGAAAGTCTTCTTGCTTGTCTGATAGAATTATTAAAGTTTAGTATGCTTCGGAATCATTCTAGATGGTCGAGATATCAATGCCGAGGTATATAGTGGACAGCTGATGCGAATGTACGAGGTTTTATCAAAGACCTATTAAAGGTTTATTTAATCAAAAGCCTCTCTTATAACAAGATAATGCTAAACCACACTGTGATTATGCAGCATGAGATCTAAAAAATGGTATTCAACTCCTACCACATCCAACAGTCCGAACCTTGCGTTGTAAAATTACTGTATATTTAGATTGAATCTAAGTAAGATGTTGAAAATGCAATGGGACAATTTACTGTATCTAAGCTCAAATAATGGTTTCATCCTGGTCTCAAAAACTTTCCGAACTATATTACTATACTTAGAATATTAAGGCTTTCTTTTAGTAATGTTATTTAATGAAAAAAGTGAACATCGAAGACATTATTAATATTTGAAAAATTACGTTTTTGATGATTCAATGTACCTTGTCAACTTCCATTCGACTTAAATAATTGGCCTAAGTAATTTAAAGCAGAAATCGAAATATTAGCAAATATTAGCATCACTTTATGAATATACAATGGCAAATATAAGGCTACTGGGCATTACTAATAAAACTTCCATATGTTATCCCAGTATTGATGAGTTTATATGGAAATTTAATGATATTTTTCTCAAATTAGTAGACTGAAAGATACGAGTACAAGCTCTCAAAAAAAACAATGTGAACAGTTATCTTCATGGAAAAAAATCATTTTCTTGTCAAAAAAGGGGATTAAAATTTCCTTCGGGGAATCAATACTATGATATGAATATGTAGAGAATCAAATCAAATGTATGTAGAGAATCATGAATCAAACATTACATCATGAAGAACAAATTATTGGATTATTTCTTCTAGTATTCAAACAGCGAACAGTGACATTGGTTCGATTGATTGAGCAACTTTTCCTAGCCAATAGACTAAGTCACAAATACATTGGGGTATACAGTTGCAGTTTTTGCAAACAATAATTTTTAATTATTTTGATTCGATCAATCATAAGTTATTCACTAATAACTCTATAATAACATTTTCTTCTGAGAAGGAAGAAAATACTAATATTATCACGAAAACTAAGATTAAAAAAATTCAATAGTTAAAACATGTAAGAGGGCGTTGCTAGTAACCAAAAGTTAATAAATAATGTCCAACAATTAACAAGTGTTGGATCAGATCCAAGTAAAGGGTATAATTCTTGTAAAAACTCATCGAATAACTGAATATCATATTTCCAATAGCTAATAAAGTCTATTTAAAAATTAAAATCACATAAACCACTCCAGTGGCGGAACAAATCCTGTAAGAAAATATTTTATTTTAATTATGTGTTACAAATTTATTGTATCTATTACTAAATTTGACATGAAGTTAATATAGGACTCAGATTTAAAATTGATTACAACTGTTGGTTATTTTTAATAGAAAATCATTTTTACAGAAAAATTACAGGCATATATTACCCTAAATATGTGAATTTTGATCATTCCTATCTTTACTACAGTAGGTAATTTTTTTGACACTAGGTTACATTGACAATCGAATCCGTAAAAATAATAGATACAAATATATCCTTTACGTGACTGAAATATCTTCGATTTTTCATTCTTGCACAGTTGAGAAAATACTCTTTCAGTCTTTTAGTAGCAATCTTCGCTGAAACACCATCTGCGTTAAACCTTTACGAGCGTAATATTATCTTTTAAAACAAAAAGACTACAAGTGTTCTAACCAAAAAAAAGGATTCACTAATAGAACGAAATCCACGGAAATGTTTTATAACAGAGAAGCAAATAAAAACTAACAAAAAGTCAATTTTATATGAAAGAGTGTATATTATTGCCGCCCCTTCAACTTCCGAATACAATGCCGAAGGTAGATTGTATGAACACATCAATCAAAAAATATTCCCTCACTTATTAAATAACAAATTTAAATTGAATGCAATCAAAACGGAACGAATGGTTATACGAAGCGCATTCAATTTTACCTTCTATATAGTTGCACAAAAGTCCGGATAAACCAGTAACTTTGAAAAACACTGAAGCACATGAATTTATTTTATGTATTTGTATGGGTTCTATCAAGATAGAAAAAATGGAATGAGCACATAAGTCGTATGGATAACAACAGACTGGTCAAGGTAGCGCGCGATAAATCCCCATTGTGCCGAAGGAGTACCGGCCGATCCAGAAAAAGGTGGAGCGACAACCTTGAAGCAGGATAGAAGGCGAGGATGTCGAAGATAAAACAGGCGACTACGCCTAATACACGGAAGAAAAAGAAGTATTTGTTGCCAATAAAATGGAATTTTTCATTCAACTTAAAATATTTTTTAATACACAGATATATCCTCTATAGGGTTATTGGGAGATGAAAAAAATTGTTTCAAACTAAAAAATTTCGCTTTTCAAATATTTAGAATATTAACCGGCCTAGACTCATCTTTATATTCCCAAGTAGTTTAATGATATTAAGTCTGGAGATCTTGTTGACTATTTAATAATATAAAGTTATCCAATTCAGTATTCATGAAGATATTCTTTGACAATAATACCAACACGTGGGGTAGCGCCGTCTTCTTAAAATTACAATTGACTATCTGGATTTATTCGGCCTATGTTGGCAAACATTACATATAGAACAGATATTAATTCAAATACGGTTCAGCTGTGAAGTTTCTCTCAACAAAGTATGGATCGCATATTCTGTTCATGATACCTGCCCGTACATTTACTTTCTAAAGACGTTGGGAGCTTCACATATCCAATATAGAGCTTTCTAACTTCCTAAATAATTAATGTTCATATTAAGAACTTCACTTGAAATTTATCCGAAAATAATATATTACGTGCAAATGCATGATTTCCTTATAAAAATGCATTCGCCCATCATAGACAGCTTCATAGACAACTCTTTAATAAGATATACCCTATTATACCATACATGGGTGATATTTTTCTGTTTTCAGAAACCCCCCAATCTTTCTCGTAGACGCTATGTCCATTTTTTCTCATCTAAAACATATAGTTGACCACCTTTGCGCAAGCCTTCAAATTTTAGGAATATTTTACCAATTCACTTTGACTTGAAATGATATTTCCGTTTAATGAATTGGAAGGCTCACATTGATAAACTAGACGTTTTACTTCACTTGTACATAGATGCTGAACAATATATTAAAATTGATTCATTTTATAATTCAGCTTTTTTGCTGAAGGCATAAATTCTAACGAATGTTGATACTAAATTTAGTTTTCAGTTTTAAACATGGTAAATCAATAATAATCTGATTTTCAATAACCACATAAGTGTGCATCAACTTTTCAATCACTTTATACACAGCACACCTCTACATTTGATAAAAAAAGTTCATTAACGTCCAAAGTAAAATCAATTCTCGTATTTAAGATTATCTTTTTAGTTACTGATTCAATGGGTTAACCGGACTTTGGCACTACTCTGCATATAAATTTAAAAATCAACATTTATAAGCACAACAAGATATTGAGTAGAAACGAAAGAGCAGATGCACCTACCATAACCCGTGATAAGTATAAATAGGAGCTTATCTGTACAGAATAAAATACTACTTCATAAACAAGTATACGGTCATTTATGTTGGACACATATTTTATCATTATTATAACTTTCCATTATGCAAGGTACAGTCACAAAGTAAGTTTCATTTGATTATATAAAAAAATGTCTACAGATACAGAAAAATCTACAACTGTTAAACTATTTTTCTATATAGCTTCCGAGATTTTGTTGACTCAACTTTTCTTGAGTACGAAGTGTGCCACCATTCCATTTATTACCTTTTATTTTCTGGGCTGTCGCAAGATACCAAATTTCATCACCTGTGACCTCTCAAGGAAGAAAATCACAACCGTCCTTATAGTAGTGTGTCAAAAATTGAAGTGAATTGCCCCTCTTTGGATTTTTGTTCAGTAAGAATTTCGGATACCCAGCGTGAGTAAAGTTTGCAAAATTTCAGTTTTTCATTCGCCATTTCATGAATTAGCGATATCGAAATTTGCGGAAATTGCATAGCAAGAGTAGTAATTATAAACCCTCGTTTTTGATAGAGCTTCTCCTTAATTACGTGAACTAGTTCATTAGTAACAAAAGACAGACGTCCACATCGTTCTTCTACGTGTACTTAATCACGACCTTCATTAAACTGTTGTCCTATCTCCTAATCATTGAATCACTCTTTGTATTTTGTTATTTTTAGTTTCTTTACATTTAGAAATCGAATCACCGATCTAATTTTATAAGCGGCGCCATTTTCAATTAAGGCTGCCATCTAATAGAAGCACTACAAAGAACACATCGGCAGCATCGATCTGAAAATGACATACATTTCTTCTTCTTGAGTTAGAACTGCCGCTGATAGAAAGAGAGCGCAACTTACATTGTGGATATACCTCGTACATTATAGTACGTACACATCAGTAAAGAAGCAAGATGTCTAAGAATACATGATTCTCACTCTCCTTTTCAACTAGTGTCCTCCGTTGTACTTAGTCTGTGGCGGAGTGGAAAAATATGTATCTCTAAAATGCAACTTTGATGTTAGAAGAGGAATCATAGACTATGAAAACCCACGATTACTTTTAGGTGTCTTCCATAAAATTCACTTCAATGCCAGCTTTGAAAATATTCCGGAAATTACGACAACTGATGCTGTAGCATTTTCGTAGATTTTGTTATTTAACATCCAATTACCCCTAAATAGTCACATTATTCATCTTCAAAATTTACATCATGATTTAGAGGCTGGTAATACAGATAATTGTTATGTCTCAATACTTGAAATAAATTTGAAGCCTAGTCAAATGATCACTTGTCGATATCAGCACTGTTTTTGAAAGTACAATATGCAAAACTCCTCCAATATTCTGTTGATCCTAGTTTTTTTTTCTACATCATCTCTTTTGTATTTAATATATCATCTGCATAACTGTACTATATCGCAATTTATCTTCCTCATAGTTTTTATTGTCAATATGTCTTCTACTGATTTTTCTGTGAAATTTTTGAATTTTAATTCATATGTCGAGGGTTTCTTATAGCTTATCCACTAATTTGGTCTGAACACTGATCGTTGCAAACTAACTTTTGGTATAGTACACAGGAAATATTGAAAGTGAATATTATTTCTCCCTGTTTCCTCTGTGATTTTGATAAAATATTGTTACCGTAATTCCCTGATTCCCTGTTTCGTTCTTCATACCAACTTCTAAGCCGAAATGTATAGTTCTTTTTCTCTTCTAGTCACGGGGGAAACTGTTTATGATTCTCGCGAGACCTGCTGAGATCCCAAAACTTCTCTAAACGACATGACACTTTCTACTTGTTTAATTCTTTTATGTTTTCCACTAAAATTTGATTTGCACTCGAGTCTCGAGGGATGAGATATGTTAATCCAGTAGCTACAAGCACAGAGTCCTGTATTCTTCAAATGATTTTCAATAAGTGAAATGTAAGACTAAATATTTATAAATGTTGGATAATAGGATTATAAAAAAGGAATATACAATGTGGAGTGTCGGATAGAGATCACATTATGTGATGATATCGTTAAACTTATTGTTTTGAAGTTTGATATTCACACAAAAAGAATATTTTGGTAGTTGAAATTCTGTTGAAATTGAAACCTATATGCAAAAAATGTCATGGTGAAGATACAAAGGGTTTAAATAAGTGAATAAAAATAATTTGGGGTCTGTGGGATATGAATGGAGATCCAATAAAGTTGACCTCATCCGAGCAATGCGTTATGTGTGTGCTAATTCTTATGACCATGAGATACCTCACCTTGTCAGGATTGAGCATCCTGTTGATAATCTTAGTATTTACTTATTTTCTTTCACTCAATATCACCAGTTTAAGTGTCTCCCCTTTTTAATCAGTATCTCTCATGAAATAGTCATCTTGAGAAATGTTGGCAACTGGATAACCTATTTTTGTGCAATATTTCATACATTTTTCTATTTGAGTTTCAATACCGAATTATATGTACTGTCTATGTAATTATAATTACCAAGCGAAATATAATAGCAATACATATAAATTATTTACATGAAACAGTCATCATAAATTTTCAAATTGATAATATATTTAGTTCTTCCTACATAATAAAATATGGATATATTTCCATATCGTAATATGAATATTTTTTGAAAGTGAATTGGAATATAAATTAAAATGTCCAGATGGAATTATGAATGTTCGAAACATTATGCTGATTAACATTAAACAATTGTTATCCTACCATAAGCTTGTAAGTTATAATTGTTTCAAATCACATTGGAGAAGTAGTATTCCAACTATTGAATCTCACGAAACGTAAGTGTCAAAAACTGAAGTTAATGCAAACAAGCTTTGAATATCTAAGTTATAAATAGAAAGTTCAATTGAAATGTTATTCATTCTTTTATTCAGTCTTTGGATAATGACGAATCAACAGTCATAGCACCCAAATTATATTAAAATATAGATATCTTCACGATAAAAGACATTCTAAGGAAGCAAGTCCATTTTGCTATGTTTAGCTGTTTTCCTCAATTTATTAGTAACTTGTTACGCAATAATATATCCTACAGCAGTTGCAATTGCATCCATCAGATCTTGAAACATAATTTGAAGTGATCAATATTCAGTACTCATCCTAATTTACAAGAAAATGAGAAAACTGTACGTTCTTTTAATTACACTGAATTTTCCTGGAGTGGTTAATGAAAAAAACAAGAGCATCAATGGAAAAATGAATACAATAGCCAGTTAATGTAAAATAAATGAGAAATTATTAAATAATGCTCAAGAGATTCGTATCTAATCTAAATTTTTGTCACTGGATGTGAGTCTCATAGTAATAAATAGAGGATATGATGAGAAGCAGGTATTGTGTTGACTAGAAGTAGAGAATAGAAGTACCTTCAATGCGAATGTATGTTAAAAGAGAATTGGAAAAACTGGATAAGAAGATCAAATGAAGTATAAATTTTTATACATGTCACAAATATTCACAATCAAAATTATATTGATTGAGGCAGACCAGGGTAAGTAGAAAAATAACATAATGTATATTATAGATAAACCAATTGCTGCTTGTTCTAAGAGTTGTTGTTAATTGTTACTTATCAATATATTTATAGAATAATCAATAATTAAAAGTGAATTATGTTCACAAAATTGATGAACCTGTATTTTTTCTCAATAAAAAACTATCAAGATTCACGAAAATTTTAAGTTCAATTATACTAAAACTATTCGTGTCACATTTTCAGGCTTAATATGAATTTCTGCTCTTGAATATCTCTTCTGCATTATTTCTATTGCCACATTATTATTCGAAAAGTTAGAATCACTGTTGAATTCTATAATTTGTTAATGAA
Organism: Diorhabda carinulata; assembly: GCF_026250575.1. NCBI lineage: Eukaryota > Metazoa > Arthropoda > Insecta > Coleoptera > Chrysomelidae > Diorhabda > Diorhabda carinulata. Next base: position 32,228,563 of record NC_079460.1, on the reverse strand, counting down.
AAAACCGATCTGCACATCAAAATAAGTCACATACATGGCTCAACTAATACTGAGTCAATTGTAAGTATTATAGATAATTTTTTATATAAACATGTGTAAATACATTTTCTTGGATAAATACAGTGTAATAAACAGAGCTGGATCACAAAAAAATTTAGCTGTTATGAATACTAAATATTCACCTTCATTTGTAAAATACTTGAAAATATTATATATTGGCCGCTGTGCTAGAGCTCCATCCTGTACTGAAGACTGAAATTTTTTAAAAAAATTTAATCAAGTATTACAACTCTGTGATTCTACTATTGAATCATTCATAATATTAACATAAATAGTCAATTATTTATCGAAACAAATAGTTTTCAGGATACATGAGTCTACATAATACTCATATGGAAATAACAAATGAATTAGGTGATAAAACGCTCATAAGAGTTACATCTAAAAAATCCGGACGACTTAAAAAATTAAAACGTAAAAAGATTATATTCCATAAATACTCAATCAGCATTTATTTCAATATAAATAGAAGTTATTGTGGATACCATTTTAATGAGTTTTTGTTAATTCAATAATCGAATGAGTTTTATCAATTCAATAATTGAAATTAATGTAATTCATTCAAAATTGTAATTTTTTTGATAATTTTTTTATAAATATTATTTCAGGAGTGAAATTTATAGTTTGAAACAAACTATTCATACTTATCTTAACTCCCTATTATTCATGAATCTCTTTTACAAAATACGTTGCTATCATTCATTTATCAATACTTTTATGAATACAAAATAGAAAAATTTATAATTTTTTATGAATTCTCACCATAATCTGTTTGAGGTTTTCCGTGAAATCAGTAAATCACACAATACTAGAATTCGTTCACCTTTACAACGTTTGATCGTGCTGCTGTAAAAAGTGACATTAAAATGTGAAGACGAATATTTTAAGTGAAATTTCACTTCCTGCACTAAAAGCTTATATTTACTTCTCTTATTGTAAGCGTTCTATTAATTCATAAAGTAATACCAGTATATGCAATTTCTTTTTCTTTCAACATACTTTTAGAGGTAGGCAAATAAGATATTATTACTTATTAAACCAGAACAAATTCTTAGTCACCTAACAATTTAGCAACAATAGTTTCTTGGCAACGGTATTCATGGCTTACCAAATAACAAACAGCTGTTACAGTTAGTTGAGGAGCTCAAATTCATTTCGTGAGATGTGATTTTTTTAAAATAGTCAGAAGTAACAAACTATTCAATCACATATTACATTCTGAAAAAGAGAAACAAAAATGGAACCCAAAAAATACTTGTATAAGAATGTATTTCGTTTGTTAAGCTAAGAATTCTCCATACATTCTAAACGTCAATTTTTGTGGGCCAAACAGGTAAGAAATGGATAATTCATTAAATGTTTTGGCTATTTATTTATAGTCACTAGGAATTTTGTCCTTCAACTTCTACAGAATGGTTCCATCCTCTTCGCACTTAACATTATTCAAATATTTTTCTTAAACCTTTTATTTCTATATTTAATACAATATAGATCATCAAACACTTGGAAAACAATATTTCTGAGGCAATTTAAAATTTCATAAAAAATGTATTATTGCAATTTTCTAATATATTTTTACATTATATTTCGAACATAATTTCAGTCCCTGATGATGAATACATAAGTATTCGAAAACTTGCCATATATATTAAGAAGAGAACACGTTGGTGTTGATTTGTAGAGTTCATGAACTAGTTGGCAAAGACTGTGCCAATTTACATATAAGTGAACGTATTATAAGTAACAGCATGAATAATATTATTTGGACATCCCACATAGTATCCCATGCCGTTATATTTGTTTTAAAAACATCAAATTGTCATTCAGAAAATTAAAACAACTGTCTGCATTTTTCTAATAAATATCTAACTAAACGAACGTATAAGTAATAACATAAAAATTGAAGAAACAACATCAATATACATTCAAGTACATCAACGTCAATTTCTTAATTTTTTTCTTTCTCCCCTCGTTTCATTGTTGTCAAAGTTTTTCTATGGCCATTATTTTATTCATTATCCTTCTTTATTCAAATTAAATTTTTTCACCCCAAATTAAATTTGTTACTGGAGCTTTTCATCTCTTCCCCTAACATCAACTTTTTCAAAATCTTGAAATAGGAATGACTGAATTGGAAAGTATTCCTAGGTATTTCAAAAATATTAAAGCTCAATGACTTATATTGTTGTTTGTACCTTGATAAAGAAAAATTACTTGTTGGTTTTAATAATTAACTGGTCTACTAATGAATTCCTTGATCTAATTTCTTCAAATGTATCTCAATAACAAGAAATAGTTATTGGGCAAATTAGCTTCTTAATTGCAGACATAAATTTCATTACAAACCTGTTTTTAACAACCGGTATGTTTGGTGAATTTTGTATACATATGGTTGTATAGAATATAGTGTAATGCTACATTATTTGCATGTTTGCCAAGGGTTAGCAAACGTCCACAAGCTAAAGTCTGTGCAAACGCTTGGATGCCATTTACACAATTTCGAGTGTGTTAATGTGTTCTGGTCAGGCAAGCGTTGCAGACAAATGTGGCGTTGTATTGGACATTACGTTTAGTATGACAGATTTTTATTCAAAATATAAGCATAAACAAAGGGAGCGAAAGTTATGGTAGAGAAAATGGTGTGGATATCAAAAATTCATGGGAATAGACACTAGCCTGGATCGGTTCCAAGCACACCGCTTTCACGCTTATGTTTGTGAACAGTTGTCGAAATTTTTCAAACATGTAAACGTAGCATAACATATTGAAACTGTTAATTATTAGGAAACTATAAAAAATTGTATTCAGTTGGGAAGGAGACAAATTGAAGCGAATGCACATGTGCAAACTATTTTCAAAATAATAACGCTATACTTCTAGATCATTGGTACAATCAGCTGTAGAAATATACAGAAAAGGGAAGGAGAAAACATAACAGAATAAAATTAGGCCTACAAAAAAAACTTAATCCTTTTAAAAATTGAAATTGAGAATAAAATAACATAAATGCGAACCTACTAATATAAACGATCTGAGGATGATAATAATAATATTTATGTAACCAAATAGAAATTGACGGAAATATGAAAAATATTAGAAACATAATACTAAAGCTCACATCACAAAAAAAGGAAGAAAATAGTGCAGGCAATCAAGTCCAAATATTATGAAAACTAATACATCGCAAGAAAAAGATCGAAACACTTCAGCGTTATCCACAATACTGATAGTTGAACGAGTAAATAATGATGATAAATCGCACATATCAACCCGTATATATGAACGACCAATACTGTTGTTGACTTAAAATATATCAGCAGTGATTGATGTAGTAGATTAGTTACATCTCTTCTGCCAATAGACCGGACCTGTATCCTTCGCACAGCTCAAGTTTGAAACTACTCACAAATGAATGAACAAAATGTCAAGAACATTAGATAATACCCTTATAAATATTAGATAGAATAAAAAAGCAATAAAATGATAAGTTTTCAACATTGAAACTTAAAGATTCTATAAGAAACAAATGCTGCAGTCATAATAAAATGATTTGCACAAAGTGGTGCTATGACATAAAAGGATGTAATACAACAAAAAACGCTCGCAAAAAATTGATGATCGCTTAGAGACATTCATACTGCAACTTTCAAATCTGTCAATAAAAGTCAAGTCAATAAAATGGCACAATGCCAATTGGAAGTATATTCAACATTTTTATAGGAATTGTGGGATTTAACCCCTCTTGAGGTCACAGTCACATTGTTAATTTTTACAAAGTTTCATATCTACACATAGGTAGTAGCTAGTTTTTTCGAATAAAAGAGAGAATGCTACAAATGAATATAACAATATATGTGTAGCAATATGACATTTGGGGAAGGAGAATTCAAAAAACTTATTGGATTTAATTAAATTCTAAAAATTGTTCATAAATAAGCATGTTCAATAAAAGAAAGCAATTAAATTTTCTTGGCCTGCTGAGATCCCGAAACATCTGGATATATTTTTTTATTTGATGTTTTCCAATATATTTTGCGTTTTATTTCTAATAATGATATAAATAAAAAAAATTACTCCATCAAATTATGAAAATATTAACATTAACGGTAAATTACTCCATAAAACAATAAACTAGCTTATTGTACAAATATTTTATAGTTTCCATCAGATAATAATCTTTGAGATTTCTTAAGTACAATCTGAATTTGTGAAGCAGGATATCAATAATAATACTTGGTATGGAGAAGAATTTTCCGAAAAAGAAGCAAGTATCTATCCACTTTGATTGTATGTTTTAAATACGTTATATAAGCATTCGAAATTAGCTTCCTTAATATCTCTCTATATGTCGTACTTAATCAAATATCGAATCTCAGTCTAAATTTGAATTAGTAATTCAGTTATTTTGGTTTTCTGTTTTCTGTTAGCTTGGACATTAAAAACAGAAATATTTACTGATGAAACCGCTAGCCTTCAGTAGTAGTAGTAAAAAGAATAACACTTACTAAATCAGCTCCGTGTCTATAGAATTCAACATTCTATAATTATACAGTATACGCGACAATAGTAAGTTCCTTACTAACTTGTAATCAGTCAATTTAAATGGTTGACTCTATAGAGTACACTCCTGATATATCCAGTGAATTGTTTACGTTTTTGAATATATAAAAATAAGCTTATTTTTAATTGGATCAGTCGCGGTTCGGATATTCAAGTGGTAACATGTTGTGGACCTTTTTCTATATTGTGTTTGCCTTTATTGGCGTAGGGTGAGTTGATTTTTTATACCATCCGCTACACTTTTTTATTCATCTGGAATCTACGACATTCGCAACTACCATATTTATGTAGATTGAAAACATCTTTTTTTCGATAATATTTAATAGTGAATTGTAATTTTTTTTATTAAATTGAAAACAGTGACGATCAGAAAACCACATAATTCATTCATATTTCGATTGAAACCAGTGTATTTAATTAAAAACATAGTTGAATCACGAACTTGTGTTCCTAGTAAAAGTCATAGTCTGAAAAATATGCTTTTCAATTCCACGAAAATTTCAATTCATTATTTCTATCAACTAAAATTGATTTCTCTCGTGACATCTGATCTGCGTAATTTCATCAATAGTCAATTGACAGATAATACAGACGGCTTCAAAACTCACCCCTGGGAGACTAACCTCCACAAGCTAAATTATTGCCACTAACCTGAATTATTTTCTGGTGCTAATATTGCTTCATGAATTACACTATGACAAAAAAACGTGTAAATTTGATCATATTGATCAGATGTTCGAGTAATCACTCCATTTGAAATAAATAAACACTAGATAACTCAATGATTTTTTTTGGATACATTTATTAGAAGCAGTCGATTAAAAAAGATTAAACTAGAAGAAGGAGCTTATTGGTAAGGATTTTGCCAGTTATTGGAAAGATCAATGTAGAACGAACTGGGTCTGATGGTATAATTTGTAATGAAGGTTTAAAGATTTCAGCCAACCGATGATGGTATAATAACTTCATAACTTTGTTCGATTCTCTCTTTTTCAGTATTATTAGTTTTTGCTCATAACTCAATTTTGGAGTCCTTCAAAATTTAGAAATAATATGAAATTTCTAACGCTTATTAAGGCCGATGACATACAATAGTTTGAACAAACCGTTACACTAACCTTGTCGGGATTTTCATCTTTGGATTTGATATTTTCCTATTTTTAACGAACAGACAAATTTTAAATTCTGCATACTTATCAAGAACCGATGACAATATAATAATTGGATAATTTGATTTTATTCTGGGCGCCGTCCACCTCATGTATAAAGGTCTCTTTTATCAAAGTCCCCAGCTGTTTGCTGCTGGAAAAGCTGATACAGTAACACTTAGCCAAGTACGGTCGTTAAACGGTATACAAATAGAAGAAGGGTTTGATTGCTTAAAATAAACAACACTCTTTCATTGTTAATAAAACTAAGAAGTGAAGAATAATTCTTAATATAAGAATGACAGAACTAAAGAGAAAATTAATGTTATGGTTCTGAAAGTGTTGGTATATTTACAGCACCTCTGAAATAACTCTGCATTTCGTAATAAAACTAGAAAAAAACTATTAATATTGAGCATCACAAGCTTTTAGAACTGTGCCATTAATTGCTTTTCAATATTATGAATTATTTTTTCAAATTTGTAGTTTCATAAACTATATAAGCGTACTTTGAGTTTTCTTTAAACTATGATTTATTCTAGCAAATACTCCATTCTGTGTAACAAAACCGTCATATTTTCGTTAGTTGAGAATGAAATGGAATTTGGAAAACGCAACTTTGTTAACATTTTGTCGCTGGTACCAGAATATTTGTAATTATTTATCATAAAAGGTCGATTTAATAGCTAAAAAAATAACACGGGAATTTATAATCTTTTTTGTAAAAACTGAATTTTAGATCTATAATGATTATCTAAAAACTTGTCGTTAATTTAAATATATAATGATCCGTCATTATTAATAAATTCATCACTCAATGTAATATGAAGATTATGAAACAAGCTGATAAGAGATGAGAGATAACTAGAGCCAATATGAGTTATACAAAAGTGCTCACTTAATTTTTGTCATTTAATTATTATATTTCTACACTAACCAAAAATACGTGTTAAATTCTAACTAAACAAATATCAACATAGTTAAAAATCAACCTTTAAATATGATAGATTTGGATTTAAAAAATAAAAGCAAATATATATTATCAGACGTGATTTTACTTTAAAAGTAATTAAAAATTAACTGAGAAACATGGAGATTGATTCAAGCAATAAAAGCAAATATTTATTATGAGAGTAATTCTCCTATAAAAATAGTTATGGATGTTTTGAATAAACGCGTCGGTGGTATGTTATTCTTCAATTATTGGAATATTTCAAAAAAACCAACATATCAATATTACGATATTTTCAAATACTTTTAATCGTGTTTCCTTCATTTTTTTAGAAAGTTAGCATATAGATTTTGAAATAAAAAGTGTGACTTTTCCATTCACAACGCTAAAGTGGTTTTCATTCATTTGTTTTTGCCAAAGTTAATTCTAAACCTTTTGAAAAGAAAAATAAGGCACTGTATACTAATTTAGAATGTTTTAGTTGATCTAAAATCAAACACAATTAAATGCAATGTTATTCCTATATCAAGCGGCTGACTATTATCAAGTCATAGAAAACTCTTAGATTATATTAGTAACATCACGGCAAATGGTGATACTGCAAGAGAATTAGTAAGCAAAATGTGTACCAAAATACGTAGAATGTCAAGAATAACCATAAAACCAAATACTGGAAGTAAGAGAAAATTTATTAAGAAACGCGATTTGGTAAAAAGACTTTAAAATAGAAATTAAACAAAGTTTCTCAGTAATATCGTATTACAAAAGACCGGATTTACTGACCTCCATAATTGTCACGGTATAAATTATTGGCGTTTATGAGAAAAAAATTGCAACAGTTTTCAAGATCGTAACCAATTTTATTATAATCTATCTACTGATATAAATAAATGAAATATTAAATCTCAAAGAAGACAATCGCTGAAACACCTGACATTAAAACTAGCGAGATGAAATTAATAACTATATAGTCGTTCCATATTTTTTCAAGCCAACCTTAATTGATGAGCTTATTATTTCTTTTAGATAATATGAAAAATCACTTTCTCTTTACATTTTGTCGTATTACTTCTTATGTTTGATCTTCAATAGGACAGTACATTCACTTTGTTATTAATGAAGCGTATCATAATTGTTCTCAAGATGAAAAACTATTGAGGGAAGTTTCTACAATCACAGATGTGAAATATGTATTTGGCATTTATCGATTTTCTGGATAGTATTCTTGATAATCATTCAATTCTAGAAACGTATTCGCTGTAAAATATACGATTACAATATCTAACACTTCTGTAACATATCACGAATGATAAATTATTCATTCCTTCCATTATTGACAACTGGAAAATTGTGTATGAATGTACTTGTATGCAGATAAAGTTGTTTTGCAGTGAAAATATCGCAATCAGAAAAAATATCTTTCTCAACTTTAAGTCATTTGAACTATTAAACATGGAAACATCATTTATATTATCTAAAAAAAGAGTAGTAATCTACAATATTTGTCAACTACATTTATTCATCAAACAAGCGTTTCTATATATCCAAAAATAGTTAATACAATAAAAAATAAACATTATTTTTATCTCGGTGATATCAGAAAACTTGTAATATGTGAATGATTAAAATTTTACTTTAATTAATATCTACGAAGCTCTTACACATTTCTATCGTCCTTTTCCGCCTATAAAAAACGCTTCACCTTCCATGGACCCTTTCATGCTTTGAGTTGCTGTTGTCTTCGATGAGAAACGATTTCATAGAGCTAATAAACTTGAGCGACGATCTTGATCCTCATCGGGCTCGTTCTTCTAGATGATATACCTGTTTACACCTGACATTATTCACGCTTATGTTTATTATACTAGGAATTTCTAGGAACGACATCCAAACTTTATTATAAGTCCAAAATTCGATTTCCCCCGACCTCAATTAACTGCAGGTAATTGGCATTTCTTGGCTCACTAGACATAGTTAATAAACACTTTTTTGTACACAATTGTAAACAATTTTTGTAGTATCGTTCGAAGTCACTTTAGTTGAATAAATTAACTATTCGGATATAATTTCGTCCAGTACTTTCACAAAAAATAATCAGAATAAATCAAGAATGTTCAACAGATATTTTTGAAATATAAGAATATTTACTACGTTTCTATTTCGTGTTGTTACATACTTCTAAGCATAATTGTAACAAAACGTGAGTTTGAAATACTGCAATATAAATATTCCTCATAAAATTAAAATGAAATTTGCACATAATGGTCCAACTATACAACAAAAAATAATGCTGAATAAAGGTCCACAGTTGTTTTGAGCATTTTTTACGCAATGACCTCAACATACATTTATGCGAAACACTGCAGGTTCATATTTGATCGAATTTCTCCAAAAACGTGTGCATGGTAACTGAAATTATTTCCTATCCAATCCAATCTTACCCCGTCCGTTCCCCGTTTTTAAATTTAAATTTTAATATATGATGAGACACAAACTCACTTTTAAGTTTGATAGAGATCACAAAGTTATTCATAAAACCAAATAACCAAAGATAAGGGGAAGTTTCGAATTACATATTATATTTCTTTCCAAAAATCATCGTCAAATAAGAAATTGCAAGAAAATTACGTAAAAGCTAATTTAAAACTACAAAATGTTGAGAACTAAAATTTCAAATGACAAAACTGTAAAAGAAAGGTCACTTCAGGGTCAAAAATTAATAACACTGAAAAATAAAATTGATTTTAAATTTAGCTTTTAAGTCATTTTGTTAGAATCTGTTATCTGTCAGGAGACGCTGATTTATAATAAATGTGCTTTGGCTTTGGCTTTGTTAATAAATTTCCAATATTTCAATTAAAGGATTAAAATACGTAGGTAATACAAAAAACAAACATATTTTTAAACGGTACACAAAACAAAAATTTATTCCAAAGTACCAACATTTTGTTAAGTATGTCTATACACTATTTCTTCGTTACTAATTACTCCATAGAAACAAGACACATTATTTTTTGACGATGTATATTTCTGAGAATACTCATGAGTATCGATAGTGAGTACTTAAAGTATTCGACTACTATTTGAGTAAACTTTACTACTTCCCAGCTCTACTTCACTCAGCATCGAATGAAAAATGCATGAGAATAGGAAACTCAGCAATGGGAGAATGAAAAAAAAAATTCACAGATTAATAAAAAATAGAGTAAGTAACATTTTAACTGCATAAAAAAGAGGGAAGCTTCATGGGTTAATTGCGTGTAATTGATGTCAAAACTGGAGTACTGAATAAATATAGAAAGATCAGTTTATTAGAAATTACTTTGTTATTAATCCAAATGCCACTCGATATTCAGTAACATAAACGGTTATCGGTGTTTCGTGTATAATGAGACGTCGAATAAACAATCAACTCTCTCAAGCACCATTAAAATACAAATTAGATAAATCAATTATAAACCATTGTGAGATTTGTTTATATTTCATACTGTTTCCTATCAATGATAACTTGTTTCAGTACAAGTGGTATAACCACACCATGTGTTCATCAAATTACACACCCAATAGGACATACTGAGGGACCTCACTGGGATGGGAGGAACAACATACTTTATTTCGTGAACATTCCAGCAGGTGAAGTTTATGCCTATCACTACGGATCATCATTATTGAAAAAAATTATATTAAATGGTAAGACTTCAGGAGGAATTACTGAATAATTTCTTCATTCTGTCACTTTTTAATGTATTAGAGAACTTTCTATTGTTATAATTAGTTTACACACACACACACACATACACACACACACACACACACACACACACACACACACACACACACCAAACATTCCATGACATTCCTTCTTGGTATTTACACGTAACATCACTGCTATTATACTTTGGAAGCTTAAACGATGAATCTTGTGTTAAAAATGATCTTTCTTAGTAGGATGAATTGGTTTTGAATATACTTCTATTGGTTTCCTATTCAATAACTCGTTTTGGAAGTACAAACAAACTTTTTCTCCCACTTTCCATATTGAACTACAAAACAGTTTTTCAGAACATGGAAATATATAATTTCTACTTATTAAAATGATATTCATATTTACATACGAAGAATAAAAACGAATTTATATGTAACAGGTAATGTGTCGCCTGTAATTCCGGCTCGTAAAGATCCACATTTGTTGCTCGTTGGAGTGAACAGATCCGTAGTTGCAATTGAATGGAATGGAAAACATACGCTAGGAGATCAACAGGTGCTTACAACTGTGAGTCAGAAGTTTCCGAATAGTAGATTTAATGATGGAAAGGCTGACAAACAAGGAAGACTGTGGTGGGGTAAGATGAAAATTCTATTTACCTATATCGCTGGTTAGCATGGTGGAAATTATTGACACGAAATTCTAGGTCTGTGTAAGAATAAAATATAAAATACCTCCGTCTGTCATATAATTTATCCAGGACAGATGAGTATGCGAAATCTTTAGTAAAATAATTTATCTATTGAATAATTAATAAGTGCAAGGTGCACTTGATATATTTGTAAATAGTTGATAAACCAACAACCTCTCTTTGCATGGAAAAAACAAAATTTCCAACATATTACAAAAGAAACAAATATTCTAAAATGGAAAATAATGGACAGTTATTACTTTTAGATGCCTTAGTAACTAAAAATAGAAATAGGCTAGAATTTGACTTATTTAGGGCGAACACCGCTACTTGCAGGTATATCCTAGTTGATTATTCCCATTGTATCTAACATAAAATGGCCAGTCTAAATTTCTAGGTACATTGAAAGACACAACAAGGATAGGAATATTATTGAGGATGTGGCTGTACTTAACGGTTATGATAGAAAAATTGTAAATACGTTGATTAATCATCATAGGTTTAAGAAACTACCTTTTTCCAAAATCAAAACAAAAACAGGAAAAATTTGCTCTTATACCTCTTAGTCCTGTTTATACAAAAGGATTAAAACATATCTTTAACAGAGTAGACTCGATATTAATTTAAAAATTGAATAATACTTTCAAAAATTATTTAAAGCACCTTGCTCATTTAAAATATGGAGGGACTTAGAAGAAAAACCTGGCCGATCACGCTGTCAGTCACAACAATGGAATGAATATAAATATATAATTTATAAAATTGTTAAAAAATGTATTCAACAATAATTTGTTCGATGCATTGAAAAGTATTGAGATTGATAAATTTAAGAATAGTTTAAATAGTGACATTACTTACAGTCCACTATATAGTTAGGGAATGAATGTGAAACTTTTCGTCGAAGTAGTTTTTTGGACATTCTCCACAAAGTATCAATTAACCCAGTTAAATTAATATGAATATGAACACATTGTAGAAGACATAAGCTAATTGATTTGAAATGTATTGCAATCATAATTATTGGATGAAGCTTTCAGAAATATAGTTTTGCTATTGTAAATTGATTCAATTGTCAAGTTGGTTCGTAATGCATAATAAAAAAATTTGCCAACTTCTGGAATATCACAAATAAAATTCCAGTCAAATTATTTATATGCAATTTGCGTCATGCAATAACCCAGAAACGTATTTCTTGAATGTTCAAGTATGTTAATTGATATACATTATGTTAATATAATATGTCGAATTATTCTCGATTCAAAATTGACTTTTTCCCTAATTATTAAGCGATAAGCAGTATATACACACCTATAATTATCTTTCCGCCAAATTTACATTTTGTTTTTATATTCCAGGTATCATGAATAACTATAACATATTCGTACCACTCATGTATAATACATTACATAAGGTATTCAAATAATAACGAACCTTGTTGTATATGCACTCTCACATGTGTTCAAATTTAAATGAGTATTAAAATATTAAACATTATAAATGATCATTTATTATTTTTCTAGTTCTAACTTCAGACATTATTGTCTCATGAGTAAGAAACTACTCATGTCTTCTATCAATATTCCCTATTCAATTATTCCCTTTTTTGAATCTCAATAATATCAACTTTTCATTTTACCGAGAGACAATTTGAAAAATTCCAACTAAAACATCTTCCATCTAGTAAATATTTTGAGAGCTCGAAAAAAACAAACCAACTTTGATATAACTTTTTTCGTTCAACATACTTGTGTTACTTGTCCATAGGATCATTTAACAAGTCTTTTCCTATTCGGGCTTAGTCTTTTAATACAATTTCTCTCTAAAAAAATCGATGTTACTGCCATTATTATCCTTGAACTGTCAGTTTCATAATTCCATCAATATACAACTTCTGTAGTTTGTGGTAAAAAACTTAACGTCATGATTTTCGATGTCTCCTTTATTATCCAATTTAGTATCAAGAAAGTTTTGCAGAGACCGAAACAAATAATTGTCAGGCGATGAAATATCCGGGCCACAGAGTGGTGCATTGAAACTACCCAATCAAGTTCAGTAATTTTTTGACGAGTCATCAAATATGTATGTGTCCGTTGTCGTAGTGAAACAAAACGCTCAATTCCAGTACTGAATCGAAACAGCAACGAAACAACAAAAAAATGTTTCTTAATATAATTAATAAAACTAATCCATTTTAAGTTTTATTTAAAACTTGAACAGATGACAACAGAATTCCTTTATCACGTTTTCTCTACACGATAAGTATCACGGAACAAGACTAAAACAATTTAAATCTTCACTAATGGCACTGTTTTATAAACATTGTATTAAAACCAACAATTTTTTCAGGTACAATTGGACCCGAAGTTAATCGCGTAGTCGTCCCCGACCAAGCAGTATTTTACACAATTACAAAAGAAAATTTAGAAAATCCCACAGTTGCCGCAGCTCCAGTTACCAACAGTAACGGTCTTGCATGGAACAAAGCAAATAATAAATTATATTATATTGATACTCCTACACTTAAAGTAGTTGAATTCGATTATAATGATGAAAAAGGTACTATTTCTTCCACAAACAAAACTGTATTTGACATCGCCAAATGGGCAAATATAACAGGTAAAAAATGTTTAGTATAAAACTATTAGTGATTATAAATTTTAGTAGTATTGAAGTGCCACTAAAATGTGTGACTTAAGTATACAAACAAAAATATATCTGTTAATCCTGTTTAGATTTGCCAGGATTCATAAATTTCTTTTTTAGCCTTTGCATGAGAATAAGAAAGAGGGTGGACTACGTAAACGCGCAGTCCTAGATTTACAAAACAAAAAAGATGTACACATCTGTACATATTAAAGATGGATTTAAAATAGCAGCTTCAACTAAGAAGCAAATAATAAAATACTGTTTAAAATCACTAATATACGCGCTTTTAGAGTTAGTATCACGTTCATAGCAAAAATCAATCTATAAAGTAAAAAATAATTTTTGGCATAAGAATCCAATTTGATGAGAAAATTAATGTCACTATTGAAAAAGCTTTTAACATTTGACACTCACTGTAAAAAATTAAATCATACTAACTTCACCATAACAAGGAATACTTTTAACGACTCACAGAAACTCTCATATTTCTGGAAACGATGAAAAGTATTATAAACATGAGGATAAATAGTAAATATAGCTTCAAACGAATGAGAACATGAATTGAACTAATATATATATATATATATATATATATATATATATATATATATATATATATATATATATACAAAAGTCACCAACCAAGTGCAAATTGAAAGATGATAATATATTCTTAATGATAATGATAAGTTATAATATTACTATCACACAATGCAATACTTCTCCATTTTAAGTTCTAGCTAAATTGGTTAGTGAATGTTATGGGTACAAATCGTTAAAGATAGCGTGATATCAGAAAATTTGATCGCCACTAACAATCGGAATGCGATATTAACTCTATGAATTCTACAAAGTGAAAAGATAATTATAGTATTTTTCAAAATTCACTGCATAATTTGTTTAGTCGATACAGATTCGTGGACGATAAGCACACATATTTTGCCTTATTATTAGCCTGATAATACACAATGTAAAAAATATAAAATTATATGCCGCAGTAGTAAGAAGAGATGTCCAATACAGTAAAGATTAATTAATGAATCAACTTAAAAGTTTATTATGATCTACTGTCAATTTCCTGCTAACTAACCTATCATATAATACAACCCAATGCCTTTATATTCTCTCTCTATTTCATTTTGTTCTTTGATTCTTTCATTTCCAGATACATTGCGACTTTCTAAAACTGATAAGCTTTGTTTTCATTATAAGTAAGAAATTACCTGTAATATTTACCAATTATACAAAAACTAAAAGCAAATAGGTAATGAAAAACGCTAACTCAGCCCTATTCTCTTCTCCTAGGTTCAATTTTTTTTATTCCGTTTTGTTTTTATAAACTAGGAATAAGAAGGAAAAAACCTTCTTGTTCATATTTTACTTATGGTACCTCGTAACTTTTGCTAGAATTCTTGTAAAGGGAAGCTGGCAATCCCAATAATTCAATTTGTGAATATGGAAATCTGGAATGTATGAATATTTACTTTCAATTTATTGGATATGTAAAATACAATAAATATACTTTCATACAATAACTTTTCTAATCTATTTTCTAGGGCTTCCAGATGGTATGACTATAGATACTGAAGATAATTTATACATAGCTTTATTTGGCGGTGGGGCTGTAATTAAAGTAAACCCTACTACAGGAAAACTACTTAAGGTAACTCAAACCATATGTCTTACAGCATATAACAATTATAAAAATCATAGAAGTGGAATAACTAGAAAAAATAAAACTGTTGTAATGTCGTAAACACAAAAAATGTATTGACAAGTTGGAAACTTTTACTGGTTGTGGTTAGGCTTGATAAGCTTATACTCTTCAATTATTAACATTTAAGAGCTATTGCAAGATCGTAGAAATAATATGTGGATCACAGAAAAATGCATATTGAATTGGTAAATAAAAAAAATGGTTAGTTATCGATATAGAATCAAATTATGTCTTGAATCCAGAAAATTGAGAAAAACCTATAATTAGTTTTGGAAGCTCATACAAGTAAAAATTCAACGCTCCTTAGACCAAAGAGTTTTGCTTGAAACTTGGAAAGCCCACGGCTGAGATTATTTCGAGTCATAAAGCAGATGTCCTGTCAGAATAGGAAGTTTTCATTTATTGGCCGATATGATAAATATTCCGAAAACTCAAGTGTATCCCAAAACATATCATCACGCAGAAAGTGTGCGCTAATATTATACCGAAAGTGCTTACTAAGAACCAAATTCCTCTCACCTGAAGAAAACCAGGATGGACAAATCTAAGGGGAAAATAATGCTTATAGCCTTTTTTGGTATCCATAGACTAGTTCATCAATTTATAGAACGGGTACAACTGTGACCAATTTTTCTCGAGTCCTCAAACGACTGAAACGCTGGGTTCAATGCGTTCTGCCGGAAGTTACTAACAACTGGAGGTTGTACCACGACAATGCTCCGGTCCATACCTCCTGGGGTCTCCAATTACATGGTTAAAGCAGGGGCGCCAATGATCCCTTAGTCCCCGTATAGCCGGGACAAAGCTCCTTCGACTTGTTTGATTCCACGCCTCAAAACACCCATTTTGGAACAAAATACTGGAGTCAGTATATGAACACAGAAGCAGCAGCAAGGTTTTAAATAATAAACTGTTCAATGAATGACATTGACATTGACGGGAGCAATATATTCAAGAAAGTAAAAAATTTTTCTGAAAATTTTTTTATATAAAATTTTCGAGAAACCATATATGGAAATTATACTGCATGACATAAGATTTTTGTTTTAGATTATAGCTATACCAGCAAAAGATGTTACATCAGCAATGTGGGGTGGTGAAAATCTTGATATTTTATTTGTTACCACTTCAAATACAAATTTGACACCAATAGAAAAATTAGAAAGCCCGGCAGCTGGTAGCGTATTCGCAGTTACGGGATTAAACGCCAAAGGATTTCCGGCTCACACTGCCGATATTATAGATGAAATACCTAAAAAGAAGGTAAACACGGAGTGTTAATTATAGTTCCACCAGTAGTTTTCTAATATGTTGAAGCTTTATTCCCTATTATCTTAATAAACTTAACTAAGCCTTTGTAACTTTTTCATTTGTACACCTCATTGACGTAGATTTCACACCTTTCACTGCCTTTTAATTTTTTCACTCTTCCACTGTAATAAAGGGACAAGTGTCGTCAAGCACGCTTTGTATAAATAATAATCTCATTTTATAAAGAAAACCAAATCAGTTTGGCTATATGCACTTCATTATTAAAACAAAAACAGAATTTCGAAGGAATTTCCGACACGAATGAGAATGCCTTGTCGCATTCAATATAATACGTTTAACTAAAAACAAGAATTGCCATAGATGAGAAATTCAACAAAATATTGTATATAAATTAATAAGACTGGTAGATACATACATTATATTTTTGATTCGTTACTTATAAAAAAAATTCTCACAGTAATTAATATTTCTGAATTTATGGTGACCCCATCAGCATCATATTTACTTTCTTCCGCACATCTACCTAATATTTTTTAAATTATTTCTCATTTTCTAATCACTTGATTGGGTTTCTTACATAAAAGGTGCTTTAATGTGCACCATTCAATTTTTCTTATAAATCTCTTACTTCTTCATTTCTTTGATTTCCAGCTGTACCTCCATAAGTTTTATTCATATTCCTCTCATTATTCTCATATCGATTACAATCGTTATCTTCTATTTGTCCTTACATCTGTTGCATATGATGGTATAAAGCCCATTAGCAATTCATTCCAATTTTATATCTAAATTTTGTATTATTTGAAAGTAATACCCGTTATTTTTAGTTCAGTCGTATTTAAAAATTCTAGTTAATATAAACGTGTTTCATTATAAGAACCACAGTTTGTTGTTGGGGTATTTGGTCAGGAATAGTAATAATAAAAACATCTTCACATACAAAAATCACTGGATGTTTATTACGTTAACATAGTACTTACGGCTAAGCCTTTTGACAATAAATACACTTTTCTGTAATATACGTAAAACCGACCTAATATACTAAGTCGACTAACTACCATGTAGAGAAATCATGTTTCGATTAATACTCTCCCTTTCGTATGAAGTGTCAGCAATATATATGTGTTTTCAATGCTATTGTCTACTCGACAAGGCTGGTATTGTTTACCTCTAATGAAAGTGAACACGATCTGTATTAGTTTCTAAACACGTACTGTTTTTAAATTCCTTGGAGTAATTTTAATAATTTAAAACATAAATCTTGTTATGACCTTTTCGAGTCAGGTTAGTTCGTTTAATAATAATATCTAAATTATTTTATGAAATTGTTAAATTACTTATCAATTAAGTAATTAATTAAAAATATATATAATCAGACATGGATTCAGTACAACAGGACAATTTCACTGTGAATTTATTTTGATACAAGTTGCTTTTCTGTTGATTACCAGATCTAGATCACATAGGTAAACATGACAAACCTGAAGAGAAATATTAATCCGTACTGGAGATGGTAACAACAAAACAAAGAACTTTCCAAAAATGAGTTTTATATCAATAGCAAGGTGTTTACAGCAAAATTGGTGCTTATTTTTATTTGGGAGGTTTGGCTTCAATGCAAGCAAATTTATCTAAATCAGAACAGAATACATAATTTAAAGATAATAACAATTACAGTAGTATTAAAATTCGGATGGTTTAGAATTACTATATTTTTGTCTCACAAAATGTCACTAACAGCAAGTTATTGCTTACATTACTATTGTAATGATATCTACTCAAATGATAGTATTCATCAAAATAATATTTACAATGAAGGAGCTTTGAAAATAAAAACAAGCACAACCCATGACTTCTACAGTTGAAAATAAAATTTTGAAATTATACTTTCTACTTCTAAAATACTCCTCTATTCGATCTATGTAAGATGATACTCTAAATTAATGTTTCTCAGACATTTTTAAACCTTATCTCTTTCTACTAGAATTCTGTTCACTTTGCCCTCGTTAGAGATTAACTTAGGGCAGGAAAAATATTGAGCGTGGAAACAACGGGCAATTAAAAACCAATTAACTCATAACGTGATCGTTTTGAGTTGCTGTAGCTATACCATTTATGGCGTTTATAGGGTGTTGCAATATTTCTCCTCAGATATTTCGTATATAGCTTCTTTAAATATCCATCGGAGCAATAGGTATAAACGGTATATCAGGAAACTGAACCACTGCTGAGCCAATTCAGCGAACGTAAAGGAAATCATTTAAGCGAGCATTTTCAATGATCAATTTCCAAAAACTGGCTATATAAAACGTGTATAATATTTTTAAATTCATTGTTCCTGGAAACTTAGTAAACTAAGTATTGACTTACTTAGCGGTCATGATTAAGCTCTTACTTGTTATATAACTCTGGATCGGTGTACTTGGCAAATATTACTGTTGAAGTATTAAATGCACTCGGCTATAAAAGCGCATCAATCCTTGTTTTTTTACAATCGTTCAGTAGTTTCATTGTAGTATATAATAGTGAATTTAGCAGTAGGGTTATCTGGCAAAATAGCAAATAATACAGATTCCATTGTCGAAGTAGAATACAAATCAATGAAGCTACTGATTTAGTTTCAATAAAATAATCCTTACTTAAATCAGAATCAAATGAAGCCTTGTTTGAAGTATAAGTAAATTGCAACCACGATAAACGTGCGTCAATATGGCATAGGCGTTATTGTGGTATGATGCAAAATACAGTATTTCATTGCGGATAAACATTTATGATAATGATAATTTTGCTATTTTTATTTTGGATTGACTCCCTGGTGAACGCTGTATAGAATCGGTCACTGTAGACAGGGTTTGCACACAAAACTGTTTGATAAATTCAATTGAATCGTCAGCAATCTCTTTGAAAAGTATAGTATATTTCTCTCTTATCTACTTCTATAATAAGCAGATTTGATAATCTTTATATTTCAGCTTTGAACACATTAATTTTTTCAATTCCGCTTTATATAATCAATATAATCCACATTTAACATATCGAAAAATGTAAAATTAGTTCTCCAACACTTTAAATTCATAAAAATTCCAATTATCCAAACTAGAAAAAAATTTAAGTAGTCACTGATGGAATGTTATTTAGAAGATATATTTAAAAGATAAAAAATATGACAAAAAAGGAATCGGGAAAGTATCTTATTAACATGGAAACGATGAAATCCTCCCAATTATGTTATTCGATCTTTTTGACATATAATAAATGAAATGTCAAAAATCGTAGGATACTTCTTAAGCACTTAACACTTAACACTTAAGCACAAATTCTCTACGCACCATATTTTTCTCGATTTTCAAAGGAATTTAAATGGGTACCTTTATTCTGGTTATGGCTTAATATCTTGACTGAATTATTTCGATAACGCTTTAGTCATAAATAAATAGTTATAAATGTATACTAGTACAGGAATATCTGTTTAGTGTGCAAATTGACTTTAATTTGTAAGAAAAAATGGACTCTCGATCATATCGGCTACAACCTATACAAACCAAGTCAATCAATTCATCAATACGTTTGAATATCACTAATATAACCGACTTCTTGAGTAACCAGTAAAAACATATGTTTATATTTTATAACGTTTAGTCAGGTTTCAATAATCAATGTAAATATATTTTAGTTTGCTTGGCACATCTATAAGAGTAGTTACCATTTATTATTCATTACTTATTTACCTACAATGCTTTTTTTAATTGCCTTACCAAGTATGCAAAAGACACAATTTTCATGTATATACTCTACCAACTCTCTTGGAATAACTGTTTCAAGAATTTAATTCCAGAACTTGATAGAAGTACTATTTAATCCTGAAATATTATCATCAAGAGAACCAACAAAGAATCAAAAAATTGTTCAAACTCGACAAGAACCCGGTAAGTATACTAACAAATCCGAATTCAATAGAATATCTCTACCACTAGTTTTGCTTCCATAATATGTAGTTTGGTATTTTAGTTGTCCAGCTCACTGTCGAAAGTTGTTCTGTATTCTTTATTTCTGCATTATGAAGTAAGGATGCAGAGTACTGCTTCTTTTTGTCCTGGTGACTTGCAGTGAATGAAATCGTAAAATATATATTCAGATTTTTAAGCTTTTCGTGAGCAAAACCGCAATCTTAACTTGAAAAATGAGTATTTCCTTGGTCTTGCTGGAAAAACCATTTATTGTTAGATAAAAGCTATCTGACCTGTAATAGAGAACATTTTTTTTATATATAATAACAAATAACAGAAAAACCGTCCAAAAAATTGAATGCAATAATATGAAAAATCAAACGAATTTCTCCTTAAATACTCGTCCCTTAGCTTTCCATACATTAATAGATTCATTTATGTTTAAACATTATTGCAAATTCTGCTCTTCAGAGGCTACAAATGGCCTGTTATATTGATTTCACAATGTTATCATTTGATGAACAATATCTTTCAACCTACCACTTAAATAAAAATTCAAATGAATAAGTAGATCGTTTTGGAAATAGGCTTCCTCGCCCAAACCACCTATTTTGGTATATTAAATCTAAATAATCTTAATAAATATACTATTGTCTAGTTATTTACCTCAAAACTAACCTGTGTAACAATAAATAAACATTCTTAATGCTTACACAAGTAATTCTCAAACAGAAAATTGTTTCCAATTCAACTCAGAAAGGAATTATCTTAAATATGAGAAAGAATGTATCAGTCTAACTGAGTAAAATCCACGAATACTAACAGGAGTTTTATAAGAGCATTGCCGCCTCCGAAGACACTTGGTTTAGCAAAGATTGCAACGTACAGATTCTACTACGTGAGAACATCCAAATTTTCTCAAAATCTGGGAAACTGAGGGACAAAGTATTACACTTGGAAGAGTATCAAATAAAAGATGGAGATCTTTAGCCGCTACAACTCTCCCACATCTGAACTTTCTAAAAGAAGTGGGATTAATATATTTGCCGTAAGCACTGAGCATTCCCAGTAGGTACCGCAGCAAGAAAAAGGGGCACAATAGATTCATATCCTAATAAAATAAATAATTATTCGACCAGAAAATTAAAGAACACCATTTAGTGGACTTATAATTAACATGATGTTGTATTTTATACAATCAGTGAGGAAAATTCTTATACAAATAAAGCATATAATAAAAAATAACGTTTCCATCATTCCTCAAAGGTACAACAATCAATAGTGGTGTAAAATCGTTGCTTAAAAATTATACATAAATTTTCTTTCTTCGATATTTCAGGCATCGTCATCATATAGGTCCTAGTGGAGCAAAAGACACCAGTAGGTATTTCAGTAGCTATAGTAAAACGTTGAGGTCGCTATCCTCATACGTCGTTTTATATTTGTCGCCCAATTTTATTGACGAAGACTCTCCATTTCTTTCTGTTTTTGGCTATTTCTGAATTCTTTCCACGTTAAGTACATCCGTTCCAGTTATTCTTCCATAGTACTTATCCATGTTCTTGCAGGTCACCCTCTTTTCATTTTACCTGTTATATTATAATTAAAGACTTCCTATCCATCTGCATTTTGACTTTGTAATCGTTACGCCTATTTTCTCTTCTTCACTTATGTTATTTTGCAGATAACTCATGGGCATCTATTGACAAACTTTTGAATTTTCTATAAGATCTTTCTATTATATATTCAAATCTCGGCCTCATTTAACAGGAGAGATTTTACATTGGTCCATGAAAAGTTTTATAATCCAAAGATCCGGTTAAGTTAATTGTGTCGTTATACATAATTAAATATTTGAACAGTGACTGATTCACTTCAGTTCTAAATGAATAAATTCTTTTCTCTATATTATACCCACCTTCATCTAGAGAAATTAGATGAATAATAACAAGACCAAGTTAAGGGCAATGCCACGGAAGCTTTTACAACTAAACCATCCATCATTCAGAAAAAAATTCATGATTTCTTATATCTATAGTCTATTCTATTCACTATTGCTTCTCTAATATTTTTCTAATACTTTGATAAAACCAAGCAGCTAAAGATTGAGAGTTGTACCAACATTGTCAAATGTCTAATCGACAAGAGTCTTATTATGAACAAAGTTTCTTGCAGATCTTGGAGACTTAATTAAAAAAACCATATTGACTTTGATGGTAGAGTATGATGGAACTTTTCTATTCTAAAGCTCTAGTTTTTTGTACAGATATAAATATCGTAAAAATTTTTTATCTTAGTACAGACAATAATTACTTCCATTAAGGTATCAGACTTTAGATTTGATTCATTGTGGACACTATTTTAAAATAGCTAATATATAATTCTGTAGTTGATCATATTCAGAATTACAAATTTGAAAAATTGGAGATAGTCGAACTTCCGTACTTGATTGAAAATTGGTTTTATTTCTCACAATTCATTCATTAAATGTAGCTAAAGAATTTAATATTTTCAACCAAACTCTGGAATCGACAGTTTCAATTTACCTTATCGTTTCAACCAATTACTACGATTAAGGCCATTCGTTCTGACATATATACTTTCATTAGTTACTTGGCCTGGTAAAATAAAAATAATGCTTAATATAGAAGCTCTTGTTCACCTGGATACTTTGATTAATGTATCAATGATTCATTTAAGAGAGTAATAACTGAATTTTAATAAAACACGTTTTTCCAATTCTAATATTTTTATCTAAAAAAAATGTAACACACATTTCATCAAATTAAAAACGGCTGGCTGACATTATAAATCTATTTGCTATCCACCTCAATAAATTAGTGTCGAGATATAAAGCTTGGTTTATGCAACCAAAATTAAGAATTAACATTAAATTAATAAATTAAATTACTAGCTGAAAAACACTGAAATAGTACTTGTAGTTCAGGTAGAAAAATAACAATATATTTAAATTAAAATTAAACTAAGAGTTCGCCAGCTTTTAACTTCTTAGTTCAATTCCTTGATTGTGTGAAGTCAGCAATGTCCTTTAGACGATGGAACACTAAGAGTGTCAGGAGCTTTCCATTCTTGAATGACAAAAAGGATTCATACAGGGAATTTCTAATTAATTTAAAATTATCCTTAATTTAATGCATAAACTAAAAAATTACCACCAAGAAAGATTAGTTTAATGATAATTTTAATTTGGTTTTAACTTTGGCTGCATAAACCAAGCTTAAGTGAAGTTTTTTCCTATGTTAAATAAGATACTGGTTGTACATGATCCCACTGCTCGATTCTGTTGGTTGTCTATTAAAAGTTAGCCGCAATTACCTGTAACTAATTTTAGTTTAATTATTTCACTAATGTAACTTGCAACTACCGATTTAGGTTTTTTTAATCGGGGGTAGTTTATTCAAATCATGGCAACATCTGTTTGTAGCTGTTTTCCAACTGGCAACCATGGATTTTCATAATAAGTATATATAAGATAACTTCAATTTGACATTAACATTTTCTAAAAAACAATAGAATGTTATACCTGCTTACACCTGGCAACCCTAACGCTGCGGCTCACTAAGAGCTGGCAACCATCATTTCCTTTTAAATAACGTAAAATTGATTAAGAAAACATATATATAGTTACAAATTAAATTAGCAAATTAATTATACTAAAATTAGTTATATGTAATTTCAGCTGATTTTTTATAGGCAATCTATCACTAATCCATTACATACTTTCTTAACATTCATTTTAAAAAAGTTCCATCACAAAAACACATACCTGCAGAATCGAGCAATGGGGTCTTATTTCTCTCTAAAGTCACACTATTTTTTCATGGTCAAAAATTTCAGCTGTGTATTGATTTGAAAACTTACACTATTTAAATATATTAAGCAATTATTAACAATACAATATCACTTATAATAATTACTTTACATTATTTACAATAATTATTTTGACGACATGGGATCTTGTTATTCAATAACCTTATACGTATAGTTTTTGTGACGTTACCAAAAGCTATTCCGTTCTTTTCTTTCTTAGAAAAAATAAAGATAATTTTCATAGTCCTTTCTCGTTCTGCGTGACAGTTTTCGGTCTCCTGCTCATTTCTTCTGGTAGATTCATTCAGCAACCACATTGAATCATTATAAGGATTTTTCGGAAACTATTACCCGAGTTCAGGTTGATCACCGATAAACTGATTGCGGATCTTAACCCAGAATGAGATTTAGATCATAGTTTTCAAACGTCTCGTTCAATAATTTTCGGTGGAAATTTCAAATTTAAAACATGATCTACAAGATATTTTGGATCTTTTTATCACTTTTTGTGCCATTCAAAGGGAATAAATTATATTGATATATACTACTAAGACCGATTAATTCGGTCAGTTTCTAAACCACAATGAACGTGATGAGGGTTAGTTTTCCAACAATCAGATGATCAGATTAACCTGATCAGAGTTTCCGAAGAGTCCTATAGTATTATTGTTTTTAAATGTATCACCAAAAAATTTTCTTTATGAGTCAGATAAATTCAGTACTGTAAATTACGAGGGTGGTTCAAATATAAACCGTAACTTTTTAATAAACGCACGGAAAATTTTGTGTCCTAATAGTGGCTACTCTGGATGTTAGATTGGTCTGTTACGAAGCTTAGAGAACAGCTGGGACCGGATAACCTCGCTTTTTAGTGTACTTATAGCTATCCTGGGCGCCCCAGAACAAGTGTTACCGATAAAAACATCAGTGCTGTAATATTGAGTAAATAACTCATGAATGGTTCGGTTCATGCGACAAGACTACGGAATTTTGAGCAGAAATTCACACACTAGGAAGTTTCCACGCATCTCCATGAATTGGGCTGGGAAACACTGAAAATCATCTTTATAGTCCTGATTTGTCGCCGTGCGACCATTATTTATTTGGTCCATTGAAAGAGGCACTTGGTGGACTGAAATTCGACAGCAATGCGAAGGTAGAATACTTCGTGCTTACGTGAAAAGCCGAGAAATTTAAAAAAAAAAAGGCGTCTGAGAGCTTCCAGAGAGATGTCAAAAGTATGTATAGTGTAACGAAGAATATCAAGGAAAACTGTAAAAAAATTCAGCTCTGTAACTTAATGATAAAATGTCTTATAGCAAAATGCCGGCTTATTTAAAAATTATTAAAACAGTTTCTTCCGTTAATTTTTCCATTATAGTTCATGGTCACATCGCTACAGTTTTTCTGTTTTTATAGACCATCATTCGGCTTTATAATTTATTCTATATGTTCCATTATCGTTATTGAGAAGTTATTAGTGATTTACCTCTTTCATTATATGTCGAAAAACCAAAAAAGAGACCGCAAGCTTCAGTAACATGTCAATTACGCTGTTCATATGAATTAAACGTGGATAACCACATAAAGTGAATTATTATAACCAAATTACCCGTAAGCTGATTAAATTTACCCACGATATATTAGAGTATCAAGGATCCTATCATATGGCTATGATCCGATTATTTTCCGATCAGTTTTCGAACAACAGTGAACGGGATCCGGATTGCTTTCCGAATATTTATGATCGGGTTAAGATGATCATAGTTTGTAGAAAGCCCCAAAAATAAACTTCGTTCTAATTTGTTCATCTAAACTGGCGTCAAAGATTTTAATTGTATAATTGTGAATGATTAATAGTCTATTTAGTATGAATAATATTACCGAATGTTACAGATATTCCTACTTAAATACTATTAAATAACTTTTCGTTTGCCCATCAAATATATAAAATTTTCTGTCCAAAGAATAAACGCCCAACAGGTCACCGGTAGTTTCCATTAGATAAATTTCCTCTAACCTATATAAAAATTACTCAATCATTTGAAGCCAAGATTCTAGATTTGTGTTTTAATGAATTGATAATTTTCATTTCACGAACTGACGAGAATTCATTTAGGATAGGTTGATAGAGGGTACAAAAATATGATAGTTTTAAATGTCTTAAATGAATTTATATTTTTGTTTCAGGTCTTTGGGATTCATTTTTGATTACAGTTCGCAATATATTTGCTCAAAAATGAAGGAGTTTTGTTAATTTGTAAATAATTTTCTTAAGGAATTGTTATAAAAATTTTAAAAGTACTTCAGCGTTTCATTGAAAAAAAAACATTAAAATATATAAATATAACAAAAATCAGAGTGATACATTTGCAAAAAAAATGTTTCAAACTCTATTTATACCTGTCTGATTTATGTAAAATTTTGGCCGGTGACATCAAAAACATGACGGATACTAACAATATAATCACCATAGTGTATACCATAGTGTATATATAAGAAACAATTGTATCGCTAAACCTTTTCTTTGTATTGAGTATCTCTGATTACTTGATTGTCATTGGTTTCCAAAAAAACCGCCATATTGTTGCGAGCCCACGTTGTTCATTTTAATTTTCGCTAACAACGGTCAGCGGTCGGGGACGTTTAGTGATAAGTCATATTCATGCTCGCAAAGACACTAATGAAAAATAAATATATATCTTGAATAATACTGATCAACATAATCATATTATATTGAATGCAACTGTAAGATGTGTGAAAATTATGTGATGCAACTCACAGCGTAGCTCCTGTACAGCAAAAGTGGAAGCACATGACATAACATATTAAGTACGAGCTTTAATTTGATCGTATCAGTACGTATTGCGTATCTATTTTGTCTTGTGAATCCGTATTTTCCAGTGATTTCTAGAAATGAATGACATTAATCTCGAGCAATGTTGTGCAAATATATTTTGCTTCAGACTTGGGCAGAGTGCAACTGAAACTTTCACAAAACTTCAGCAGGCTTAAGAAGAGAGTATTCTGTCGAGAGCCCAGAATCCGAGAACTTGTCAGTTCATATTGTTGGTTGATAATCGAAATGACCACCATCAACGCTCACCGTATTTTGAATGTTAAATTGGAGATAGATTTACGCAATATCTGATTTGAATCCTCCTAACTTTTTTCTCTACCTGCCCTAAATTGAAAACTTTTCTGAAAAGAGGTATTTTAAGAAATATTTAAACTGTTGTAAGAAACCAGCTGAAGGCTATCATCGTAACCGAGGACAATTCTAAGTCTACTCGAATATAACTCATTTAAAAAATCAGTCTCATCATTTTATCAATTTAAATAATTGTTGTAAAAAATTTCAATTAGTAATTCACTTTTCTCAAATCAATAACTCTAACCATACATTTTATTATTACTTATATTTTATAAGCCGCTACCTCTATGTCAAGGAGTGTTTTGACTGTTATTTAATGTAGGTATTCGTTACATCCTGCGATTTTATGTAATTTTCCTGGTTTTGCAAAATCTGTAAATACGTTAAGCAATGTCATTCAACTTGCTGCAAATATCATATTCAGCATTGATCCTGAAATATTACCCTGCGGGGCAGATTTTGTGGTCTGGTATTGTAATATATCATAATTATTTATTCTTGTTTGTACTATGCAGAAAAAGACTAATCTTAATTTTATCTAACAAATCATAATTCCAGACATTGTCAAATACTCGGCTAGCATTTAAAAACCGTTACTATTTTATAAGACTGTTGAGTTGTGAATTATTGTTGACAAAAACGAAACTAATACTCTGGAATTCTGCTGATTCTTTAGTCAGTATTGTTCGTGGTATGTTCATTTTGCTGTCTGTTTGTTTGAGGTTTGGAAATTTCAATTTTGTATATCATACTGATGAGCTGTTTTTGCTATTGCTTATAAAACTAATACTTTAAAATGATCTCTTATCGACGGTAATGTCTCTTTAGGTGAAGATTGTTTTGAAGTTTAAATAGTGTGAGGTATAAGCATTATATTTTTATTAGTTAGTTTGAAATTAGTGCATCTTGTAAAACTACACATAAAATTATTATAAATTATTATGCCAAAATTGATTAGATCATCATCGTCGAATAGAATCACTTTAAAGATTAAATGTTTTTTTAAATCAATTCTCTTTTGTTTTATTGTTATATTATATTATTATACTTAATCTGTCAGTAATATTTGTTTACAATTTTCGAACTTACTGGAAGATTGGTTTTCATGAGTATCAGTAAGGTTATTCACCTGAACAAAAAGCATACACAAGATTTAGGTTCTACAGAAACAAATTTTACTTCAAGATAAATAAATATGTGGCTACAATACGGGATATCTATCATTTAATACTTATTTCGAATCAAAGGATATACCACTTAAAGAACAAAATGAAACAAAAACATAATGGCCACATTCAGCTGAAGAAACCGTTGTGCAACGGTTGTAAAACCCTAGCGGAATCGTTTGCTGGCACATACTATACAAACTCAAAACGTCCTGGAGAGGTTGTCATGTTTTGAAGCGCTTTTAATGTATGCTAGGTAGTGATTGTGAAAGTGAATCGTGCGAAAAGTGAACAAAAACTGAGACAGGTCAGACCAGTAACTTGTTAAATTAACTATGTTCTGTGATCAAAAGTTAAGTTACAGTCTTTCTTGGGAGAACAATGATTGAATTCGTTTATGACCATAATGAAAATAAACTTGAGCATCATAAACTATTCTCCATAATTTTGTTTTTATTTATACTGTCCATTTATATATACTTATAGCAATAGGTGAATGATGGATACGCCTCGAATTCTTTTGAGAGAAATTAGAGAAAGTACAAGTACACCTATCCAAAACACTTGACAGAAATCAAATTTAGATTGATATCAAAAACGGCTTCACGGCGTTCAACACGTACAGGTATCACTGAATGCGACCAATGTGTATTAGAAAACAAATTTAATCAATATATTAAAAAGATCAACTCTTCAACTTTTTGCGCCTTTTTATATGTTTTTCGTCATAATTTTGCCTTATTTTCATTTTATGATTTTAACATTTCATAAAAAATGTATTTCACCGCAATGTATATATACAATAATCGCGATTCCAAATACTAGTAGGCGAGTTTGCAGATTTAAGAAAAAAATAATATTTGAATTATTGAATTAGTTCAAAATCACATACTCTCTCTGTATATATCTTCTCCCCTTGGAAGGTCTCATGAAGTAGGAATGGTTGTTTACTCACTTTTTATTGAGCCGTGCTACTCTATATATTAGAAACGGGCGGATATGAGAGTATATTTATAGTAAGTACATTTATTATTATCATAGTTGTTAAAGTGCACAGGTACTACTGTGAAATCATCTGTTTAAAATGACTTTAAAAAGACTATAATTATAATATCTTTTTTGAATATTCAATAATTATTTTGAATTCCGAATTTGAAAAATCTTCAATATTTTTTAGCTTATATTATTTGTTGACAATGACCAATGGATTCATGGATGCTAAAGACGAAAATCTTTGGATTTTTTTAATGAATAATGTATATCCTCATAAACGGTCTGTATCAAGGGAGTCTCTTAATCTATGGTGAATCTTCACTTTAATTTCTGTATTTGACTTTGAATTCATTAATATCAATTTTAAGTTGATTTTTATTAGTATTGATTATTTTAGTTTTAACGATACTACTTCAACTATATTTAAAAAAACTTTTTGGCTTTTGTTATATTCTCATTTAACTAGTCATAATAAAGAGAAAGATAAGCTTTATTGTCACTAGAAAAATTTTCCAATTTAACGGACAAAGCTACATTATTTTATATCATATAATATAAAAATACAAATTAATGATTGACTTCAATAGTAGTAATTATAATGTATATAATATCTTACATCACAAATTGAATTATGCTATTAGTCTTTCGAGTTTATGATAAATTGTAGAACTCAGCCACAGAATAATAAGATCTGTCAAGCAGAAATACCTTTGTCAAACCTCAAAACTTATTAAAAGTTTTTGCAATTTTTATTTCAGAAGGTAGCTGATTGAATAATATTTTCGCATTGATGATAATGGAATTTTTCACCAGATCAGAAGTAGATATAGTCAAGTAAATGTCCAACTCCTTTCTTCTAGTAGGGTCTCTCAGATGAGTTGTGGAAGTGTTTGCGAACCAAATAAACAAATTCTAAAATGAAGAGAGCGGGGAGAGTTAGAATTTTGTGTTTTTTAAAATAGAAATCGCAACGTGTTCTACTACTTATAAAGGTTTTCAGAATTAACAAGTAATTCACCAGTTTGTTATGTACGACCCGGTATTTCTAACGAATAATTTTCCATTTTCACAAATTTTTTAATGATGGGCTTACAGTATTAGGAAACTTTTCTTCTTATAAACGGTAATACTGACATTGAATTGTTTAAACAAATTTACGCGTGATTTCTCAAAATTTTGTTATGAAATGAAATAAAATTCATAAAACCCTTAGAAATTGAAGATAAATTATATTATGGTTAATTTGTATATTAAATTTAATTTTATAATACATACAATTCTCATGAAATATATAAGCTAGTTGTAAATTTACTTGGAATTTAAGATAGCTTTTACAGTTACTTGACTTGGACTCATGAAATCTGATTATTTGCTACTACCCTGACTTGATAGTTTATGTTGGAGCCGAGAAAAAAGGATGTATAACAAAATAGTAATCTCTTCACTTATTGTCCCGGTAATCCTTTTGCAATCCGTTTTCAGAAGTGGAGAATCCTCCAGGAATCGCTGGCTTGAAAGCCAGATCAAATCCTAGGAATTTTCTCCATGTGTTCATAAGAGCATGACAGTTACAAATGTGTTACGTAGTTTTCTTCTCTATTCTAGATAACCGACAATTCGGATCAGCAACCCTGCCTGTTTTGTATCTGTGATAATCGACTTTCGCCTGCGTGAGAAGATATTGGTTTATTATGGAGCATCTTACGATTAACTACTCAATTTGCTTGGGTATTCCAGTGATTTTTAAACATGTTTGGCAACACCGATACATACTTCAGATAGTGTCAATCCCAGATCAACCACCTTCTTGTTATGAGTAAGGGAAAAAACAAAAGAGAATAAGATCTCAAATATTTTTAGTATATATTAGACGTTCTCGAGTTATCTATCTACTCCGTATTGTTTGATAATTTATTATTATAACTTTTTAAGTTTAATTTTTATTTCTTTCGGTAAGTAAGTTATATTTTGTTTTCTGAATAAAGTATATTAAAAGAAGAATGTTTATAATGAATATTTAAAAAGAAAATCAATTTTTTTATAATTATCGTGAAAATAGATTCTCTGCTTCTTTATGCACATTTAATAAGACAAATCAGATTATTGATTATCCAAATGAATTCCTATTTTAAATTATAGCACAAACAATAATAAAAATAAGTCAAACATTTAAAAAAATTTAAAGAGAAATTTGTCTATGGTAAGAACATAGTTTGCTATTAGAACAACATCCACGGATTCTAGATATACTATATTAGTAAATTATTAACCAAAGCTAGTAAAACTGAAATGAAATATTAAGTAAAGCTTGTGTACCATTCTGTTTTTTCTTTTCTAATTATTTGACTAGCAATTTAGACGCGACAGAAACAAATCCATGGCTTTTATTATCACCCCTGGTATGAATGTTAATCTATGGTATGAATAAATAAATAAATTATGATTAGATAATGGGACAATGATACAATTGAATTGAACAGTCTCACTTTATTACTGTGATTTATTTTATGCTATCAGATCTACCTGAACCGTCGAGAATGATTTACGAGTATAAGTTATTCTTTATACCTTATGCATTAGAAAAGGGCGTTCAATACCAATCAAATTATTCAAGGACAGATATATCATGATAACATCATTATTTTTGATTTGTTAACAAATGATTGGAATTACAGTTAAATCGTGTACATTTAAAATAATAAGTTTTTCATTCACTGATAGTGGAAAATTATTGTAACATCTTTTCGTTGGTGTAAATGTCGCCATTTTATTACTAATCTTATAGTACTGTGAACAACTATTTGCGTTAAACTAAACAAATATACTTATAAAGATCTATTTGTTTCTTTTAAAATATATTTTCCTGTCACACCACTTACTTAAGTAGCCTTCTTTTCCTATTATTACGTCTATATCTCCAATAATTATAAATTAATCATGTTTTGTGACGTCCTCGCGTACCTTAACCAGTTTTTCATAAAATTTATTTTTTGTTTTCGTCTTTTGCTTCCTCTGTCGATGCGTAGATATTAATTATTGTTATATTAGCTATACTATATTTTATTCTTAGCTTTGATATTCTCCCATTTCATTTCTTTGTGGACTTTCACTATATCTATGTACTTTCCTTCCATTATTATTTTTTTAAATTCTTCTCTCTATTCCCTCCTCCATTTTCTGGGTAAAGATCGCTTGCTACACATTTCTCTTAACTTTTCCTCCATATATGCATCTGCTCCATAAATTTTGTTATTTACAATTGATTTCTAATATTTGAGTGCTAAGTTGTGTTTTTGTTTTCTGATTAATTTCACCTGAGGTAACAACTTTTTTCTTTCTATTTGCAGTTTTCTCGAGTAGTTTTCATTAATACATAAATTGGTTTCAGTTTCTCAGCATGTTTTATAACTTACAATTTTTTTTCTTTTTTTTTGGTTTTAACTATATATTTACTCTTTTGGTTTGTTTTAAATGCTCCTATTCTACTGCATTCTACTAAATCAGCTTCCAGGTCTAGGTCTACCACTATTTTTATTTGGACCCTTTCCTTTACTTTTGATTGACTTTCATTTTCCCCTTCTTCGATTCCTTGAATTATTATTCTATTTACATTTTCCCGTCTTTCTTCTTATTCGGCTAGTATTATTAAGCCTTCCATTTTCTTGTTTTAATTCATCTATAATATATGCATTTCTGTTTATTTTTTATTCCATGCTCTTGAGACTTTCTTTTAACTGTAAGTACATTTCTTTTATTGTTTCCATATTATCCTTCTCTATTTTATCATTCATTTCTTTACTCAACGCACTCTAACTAATTCCGCGTCTTGTTCAGTTTCACTAGGCACCTACTCACCCAACACTTACTCGGGCTGACAAAACTTTCTAGCTACGTTATTGCGCCTTAATTTTTCTATTCTATTTGGATTGAGTCCGGATCTGTATTTTTATCCGTTTCGGATTCTATTCTTATTAGTTTCTTTTGTCTTGTTAATCGATATTTGTTTATCGTTTTTTTTTTTTGTTAATATTGATCACTATTTGGGTTATTGATATTAATAATTCTGATTTGTTTTATATATAGTTTTTCCCTTATATTAATGTTAGGGAATTACTTATCAGTAATATATGATAGCTTGCACTTATACAAGATATTTCTGATAATTTAGATTACTACTTTATATACAATTTTATTTTGTCACTAGCATGAGTTAACTGTATACTTTTTACATTAGATGCAGGACCGCACTCTGAAATAAGATAATCATTATAACATTATTTATAAAAAGCAAAATTTTTATCCTCAAATAAGGAGCCAAAAGACGATAGCCCACATACATGCTTAATTAGCAAACTCAAAACATTTCTTACTTACTAAGTAGAGCTTGTGTACCAGACTGTTTTTGTTCTTTCTAATCATTTGACTATCATTATGGTATGAAAAAAAAACTATGATTAGATAATCGAACAATGATACAACTTAATTGAACTGTGTAACTTTATTATTGTGCTTTATTTTATGTTATCAGATATAACATACAATAGACTAAGAAGCATTTACTGTCCAGACTTGTCAATAATACTAACATCAATGCCTCCGACAAAAACTAAGAGGCAGGGAGTGGGCTTTGCGAAAAACTAGAGATGGAGTTCAAGAAGTAGTACCGGAAAAGAAAAAGAGGAGTACTACAAAAATAAGAAAAACTCATAAGACAGAGAGTGGACTTTAAAAAAATTCGTTGTTGGTATTTAAGAAGTCGGTTGGTTTATTCAGTCCCTATTTAAGGAACCTTCTGTCTTAAGTTATAACGTAATTATTATTAATAATTAATATTAAAAATCTATTATGCTTAAACAAAATAGATTGATTTTCTCATTGCATGAAAACACAATGTAACTCACAAGCAATACATATTAAATAACAATACTGCGCGCATGGAGGGCGCCCTAGACGGGTGGGATAAAAAACGAGTAGTACGTTGGGTATCTTGATATCTTGTCTATGCACGTCCCTAAACACGTTTCCGTCACTATTATAGTATTTGTGCAATAGCGGTTTGAAACGAATGTGTTTTTTTTCGTGTCGAAAACCATGTGTGACGAAAAACAAGAGCCAACGTATCAATTTCAAATTTCTCGTCAAATTGAAAAAACTCCGACTGACTGCTATAAATTGTTGCAAGAGGCCTATGGGGATAATTCTTTATTTCGTGCGCGTGCTTTTGAGTGGTGTAAGCGCTTTTGGGAGGGTCGAGAGAGCACTGAATTATTTTAATCGGAAAGGATTCCTCTCAAAATATATTCATTTCCTAGTAGGAGTTTGTCATAATTCTGAATATCATAATTAACAATTACTGTTTTTAGATACTTGTATGTGATTATGATTTGAAAATCTTAAATATAAATGCCAGATATCCAGGCTCCTGTCATGATGCTTTCGTCTGGAGAAATTCCATCATATATGTATCTTGGATATTTTGGTGTTAAGCTTGGTGATGCCAAAAAATCACTTTGATGACTGTTATTTCTGCCTAGTAAATATTACTGGAATCAATCGAAAGAACCGTAACAAGTGGACTTATCCAGATTTAGTCTTTGCATGACGCCCTATCCCTCACTCAGAAAAAATGCCAATTCCAACTTTTCACCAGCTACCAGAACTCTGTGAGGATACATATTGTCTCTGTGATCAGAATTCTGACACTACTGAAGGTGACAGTGATATTGAAACGTTTCAACCAAGATGAGTTGAATGACCTCACTAGAGATCTCAACCTGTCGAAAGAAGCTTCTGAATTACTGGCTTCCCGGTTGAAGGAGAAAAATTTACTTGAACCAGGAAAAAATTATATTACATTACATTTTATCGCACAAGGGACAAAGATCTGCTACCTTTTTTCTCTGAAGAACAAAATTTTGTATTTTGCCATGCTATTAGAGAACTCCTGGTAAAAGTGGGTCTTCCTGAATATTTTCCGGATATTCTTTTACATAATGGGAACAAATATGGCTCAATACCAATTGCTCACTCAACGAAAATGAAAGAGCAATATGACATCATAGCTTTGGCTTTGGAAAAAATAAAGTATCATGAACACCAATGGGTGATTTGTGTAGACTTAAAAATGGTAAACTTTCTCCTTGGACAGCAAAGTGGCCACACCAAGTATCCATGGTTTTTGTGACTCTAGGATAGCAGAGACAAAACGCAACACTGGGTTAGAAAATAGTGCCCTAGGAGAAAAAACATGGATGTTGGGGAAAAGAATATCATCAATGATCCTTTAGTTACACGAGAGAAAGTCATCTTTCCACCACTGCATATCAAGCAGGTCTAATGAAGCAGTTTGTGAAGACTCTTGATAAGAATGGATCATGCTTTGCATATATATAGAGAAAAAATGCCTCAGCTGAGTAATTAAAAAATTAAAGTAGGAATATTTGATGGCCCACAAATAAGACAGCTGATTAAAGACCCTGACTTCATAAATTCAATTATTGAGATTTTTAGAAACAACATATATTGCTCAAAATGATCAATGGATTAATAAGAAAACTGATTTAAATAACATTAGTGTAATTTATGCATGTCTTTTAAATTTTGAAAAAACAAATTCCATAAAAATTCAACGCCATTAACAACCAATTAACCTCACCTATAAATTTCAACGTTACTTATAACGACCTAACCTATAAAATTTATTGTCATTTATATTCTAGCCAATGAATATTCAACTACATTCATAACCACCTAACCTATTGATAAATTTATAGATAACATTAAATTTATCAATCAATATTGAACATCAGTCACTATAACTTATCCTTATCCAACCTATAAAAATTCAACATCATTCATAATCTAAACAATTAAAAATTAATGAAAATTCCTTTAGTAACCAGAATCAATATTTCTATCAACGGCAATTTGAATATTGAATTCTATTAGTTTAAAAATTATATATATATATATATGTATATATACATATATATATATATATATATATATATATATATATATATAAGCGGTTTCCTGTACTCGAATACAATGTAATCAAAAGAAATGGTCCTCAAGTACTTGAAAAAATCTGCAGTTCTATAAATCTTGAGCATTTTTTTGTTTTTTCAACATTTAGGGTTACTATTTGTTGTAGACTATTTCTGACTCATTTCTTTATCAAAGAGCCATAACTATAATCAATAAGATTTCTTCAACTATCTGATCTGCTTCTTGATCTATTTCATTATTACAAGCGTTAGTTAGATTGAGTACTGCAATGAACCACGAGTTACTCTTCAACAT
Organism: Diorhabda carinulata; assembly: GCF_026250575.1. NCBI lineage: Eukaryota > Metazoa > Arthropoda > Insecta > Coleoptera > Chrysomelidae > Diorhabda > Diorhabda carinulata. Next base: position 32,191,418 of record NC_079460.1, on the reverse strand, counting down.
CATAGAGGACATCTCTCTGCTAACACTATCCTTGTTTTACTCACATAAATAAATGACAGGTATCATTTTTCGTTGCAAGTCCGTTCTTTAAGGGGTTGCGAGACGTTGTAGCAGCTATCTAGGGACATATATTTTTAATGAACATTGAATTTGGATCACCCTTGCATGTACCTAGAGAGTTACTCAACATCATTTTATTTTCAGAAAAAAAAACCATAGCTTAGCCTAATGGAATATAAATTACAACAGATTGTTTGGGCTAAAATGGAGAATTTCACCTGTTGGCCAGCAGTTATTGTTGATGAAATGGAAGTAAATATTATAAAACCTAAAAATTCAGATGCAGTATTTATCCCTGTCCGCTTTTTTGGAGATTATACAACTGGATTGTTAAAACAGAGAAATATATATGATTATGAAAAAAATAAGTCAAAATACTGCAATCTTTCAAAAAGTCGCACATTCTTGAAAGCTATCACTGAAGCAGATTATCATCTGCAAAAACAAAAAGAAGACAGCGAATACGAAATCCGTTTCAACCTATGTGAAAAACGTAAACGTTCAACTGAGAAAAAATCTTCACCTAGGAAAAAACTCTCATCTAAAAAAAAAACCTCGTCTGGGAAAAAAACTGAAGTCAGTATCCCTGTTTACGATGCCGATGTGGCTTGTGAATTGAATACTACATATAAGATTGGCGTAGTTGGAATAGGTAAGATAATTATTCTCATTTTTCTAATTTTTCTTGGTGTGAACTCTTATCTTCTTATGTTACCTACCTGTTTAAATTTCATTGGACCTACATAAAAAAATTAGGGTAATTGATTGGTCGACATACGATACATTTTTAAAAATTTTATACATCGCAAAACAGTCCTCTCAGTCAGTGATTGCCAAAGTGGTCCCGGTGAACCCCTAGAGGTCCACGTTGACATTATAAAAAAATGGGGGTCCATACAAAATTTATTTGGTTTCGAGTTTCTTGCATATTCTATATTCAGTACAACTTGTAGCCGCGCCACCGTCCTGAATTAATACGACTTCTGGTGTATGTGCCTGCGGTCTTTTATGAACTTATTTGATTCCTTATCAAAATAGATACTTATGCCTTATATAAACGTTACTCATTTGTTTCGGGAATTTTAAAACGAAAAGTGAATCAATATTAGTGTTTGCCAGTTTCGGAAAAGTAAGTATCTACCTGCCTATTTGTTTTATATAAGTTTATTTTTATTACTTGCTGATTGTTGAAAGATGCATATTTACCAACATTTAATGTTTTTTTCACTCAGTTTTAGAGTTTACGGAATGTAAATATCCTAGTTCAAAAGAAAATCTGATCAATTTCAAAGCAGACATGGCGGTTTTGACAGATTTGCTCATAAAATTGAATGATCTCAACTCACAATTACTAGGAGACATCCTTAATTTCTTAAAAAAAAAGATTTGAATTTCAACTTTTCTTATTAAATTGAAATTTATGACGCAAAATATTAGACGGCGCGAATTTTCTGTTTTGAAACTTGATGAGGATATTCAGACATACATTCAGCATTTGAAGATATTCTTTTCGATGGAAATACCTCCATAAATCATCAATACATATAATGAAACGGAAGTGATATTACAAGAGGAGCTACTCAACAGCGCTAATGAGTAGTGACATTTAAACAAGGATATCAAATACTGTGGCTGCAAACAGAAATACCCGAAAAATATCCTGGACTGTGGGGAATTGCGAAAAAACTTCTGATAGCGTTTTCCTCGTCATATCTTGTCGAAAAAAGTTTTCATATCGTTACAAACTTATTAACTGAGCAAGAAGCAGATTGAATATCACAGAACGGGGATATTTCCGATTATTTTAACAAAATCAAACTAATAATGATAATTTTCTGTATCAAGTACATCCGTCCCATTAAAATTATGACTTTGTTGTGACTATATTACAACTTGTACAACAATATTAATTAATAGTAAATAATTATATATTTCAAAAAATACTTTCAACACAAAAAAATTATCATTTTTCTTTTCTTTTTAGGACACTGGAAGGAACGTTTTCTAAATAAAATTTGTGAGAATTGATTAGTTTCTTGTGCTGTGAGTCAATGTAAATTCCATTAAAGTAAAGTGAACGTATATTAATTAACCCTATCAAGCAATAAATTCCCACCTTTTTTTTCGAAACCTGTAAATTCGTGGTTGAACCTCAGCCACAAGGCAAACTTCTATAGATAGATCTAATCTTCAATTTTTTTCGTATTTTGAAAATATAGTATGAATGTAGCTGCAGGCGTCCACCGAAACCAGCAAAATTCTGAAAGTGGTATGGGAGCCTCTGCTCTAAGTAAATTTTTGTACAAATGTTGTTTGTAACTAACCATTTCTATTTCCAGCGGCAAAGATTTCTTGTATTTGTCGTGGTTCGAAATTATAACATTTTAACTTCATAAGTATTATTAATAAATTATTTTCGTCATTAAAGAGATTAAAATCAGTTATTTTATCGTTGTTAACAATTATGAAATATGTATTTTGTAGGACTAGTGGGAGAAGGAATTACTAAACATTTAATAAGATCAGTTCACATGATTAACATATGGAACCGAACATATGCAAAATGTGAAAAACTTAAGAAATATCTAAACAATTGTAAACGTTTAAAATTATGCATGACTGCGAGAGATGTTTTATTGAATTCTGATATTATATTCATATGTCTATCAGATAATGAAGTTACTCGAAGGATAATAGAATCAGAGTTTCATGCCTTTAGTGAAACTGAAAATATTCTGCAGGATAAGAGTAAGTGAAGAAGCTCTTATTAATTTCATTTCTAAAAGTCATATTACTACGAATTTTGTACGCCTAAAAAGAAGAAATAATTCCACAACCCTTTACTTCTACATCCAGTCCATTTATTAAAATTTGAAGAATATTAACTGCATTATCTGTTATATTTTAAAAGATCCAATAAATTGACTTGAGTTATACAAATATACAAACATAACTTGATGACTCAGAGACCAATATTTATTATTAAAATTTTTGGATTAGTACCTAGTCCTTTATATTTATAATTATATAATTTAATAATTTAAGATTGATTTTCATGTTTCGACGCAGATATCAAAAGTTGCAGCTTTATTTCTCGATTGCTAGCTTTTTATATTATATGTATGTGTGTATTCAATTACGATTTTCAGTTTCTGAGATTTCTGGAGCACCTATTGTAACTTATAATTTTTTTAGATATTTTAGTATTCCCATAATGATTTTTATATAAATTCTTGCACGATTTAACCTAACCTACCATACTTTTTTTAGTGATTCTAGTTATGTCTAGAATTAAACCAGAAACGTCTGTAATATTCAGTGAAAAAATTACATCTCAAAAAGGAAAATACTTGGAGTTAGCATTTCAAGGTAACATAAGGGACATCACAGAAAGGTCTATCACTTTATTTACGGCTGGAGACGAGAGTCTATTCAATCTATGTCAACCTTACTTTAAAGCTATAAGTAAAGCTTCATATTTCTTCAATACAGCTGGGTGAGTATAGTATATAAAAAACTAGAGGTAAAAGTTATAGGTATTGAAAAAGCTTTATTTTCTTTAATAATATAATGATTCACGTAAAATGTAAGGTATTTCTTCTCCTTCTTATATATTATGGACAGTTTATCTGCAGAACGGGGCACCATCCACTTTGTGATTGTTTTATGCTGGGAGTATTTTTGATAAAGCATTATTTATACTCTATATACTCATTACTATTAGCTTGTACCGCCAATCAATCCTCCAGAGCTTTGAAAGTAATTAACTGAGTATGCTGATCTAATTAAAAAGATTCAAGTGGTATGAGAAATTTGATTTATTTTCCACGTCAACAGCATCTATTCTATTTTAGGATTATAGGCTCTAACTTTCTTAGTTCATTTAGTTTTGTTCATGTTTTTTCTTCAGCTTTCTCTAAATCTGCTCAGATCCGCAATTCTTCACATTATGTAGTATATATTGAAAGAAAATCTTTCATGTGATTCATCAACTTGATACTCAATAACATTATACCTGTTTTTAGGACTGGTCTTAAAATGAACCTTATTCTACAGATGATGAAAGCAGTTAACTTGGGAGCTCTTGCGGAAGGAATGTCTTTAACCCAGAAACTTGGAATTCCATTCGAAATATTTTTAGAAATTTTTGCTGGAACTGAAATTAATAGTAGTTTTTTAAAAAACAAAGCCACGGCAATTATAAAAGAAACTTTTGTATCAGTGGAACAACCTCTACAAAAAATGCAAGCAGAATTAAGAGATGTATTAGATATATCTTTTCAACTTGACCAATCAATTCCTTTAACAAATATGGCACATGAAGTATTTAAAGACTGTAAACGACTACAGTATGGAAGCTCTGATGTATCAGCTATATATTTAAAGTATAAAAATTATTAATCATTCAACAATTATTTCCCGAAAAAAAACCAGAATACTTGGAAATAAAATAAGATAAACCGTTTTAGGAATAATTACTAATATTTTGTCGAATTTTTATTGTTTTGATTTTAATGTTAATGACTGCATCTGTAGTGAAAAATGGATTTTAGTCTATTAACTGTTTCATAATTTTAACAAAGACAGCTGCATTTAAGATTCAGTACCATGAAAATATTTTCACATACGAGTAGTTATGATAAAATGCAATTAATTTCAAATAATATGTATAATACTCTACATAACAAACCAATGTAGAAAAAAATTTGTTAATTTCGCCCAACTTTTGATAAGCTATTTTATTTTCCGTTTAGACACTAGATGGGTTTGCAACCATTATCAATAGTGCCTTTTTGTTAGTTGTACCGATTTATTCATAATTTGTTTTATTTGATGTGTTGCGAACGCTTTTGAATAAATATTGTTTTACAATGGATGTCTATGAATGTGATTCATCTATTCCCTTTATCTCATAAACGTTTTATACAATGGCTGCTGTTTATAAACAATGCTGATCTTAGTATCTATGCGTAATATTTTAATTAACCATTCATTTTTACCTCATTCATAAATTGTAGCATGTTTATTTGATATTATTAATTTAAGAATTATAATATCGCTTGTAATTTGTCTAAATTGTATTCTTCTTAATATTTTTAATATTATATATATATATATATATATATATATATATATATATATATATATATATAAAATTTGTATTTTTTTTTCTTATTTTTTTTTGCTTCAAGTTCTCACATTTTTTTAGAAGAATATACCCTGAGTGAATAAATAGAAATTTAATTTCAAGTTTTTTTATTTATTTAATCAGTTTATCAAGTAAATACTCAATACCATTCGAATTTAATTTACTAAAATACTTTGGAATACGTCAATATTGAAATTTTGAATAAAGCGACTCATTTAACTCCTTCAATCACCAGAGAAAAAGTAGCCACTCAACTCGTATTTGTCGATTACGAAAAAACCTACGATACCGTTGAAAAGGCTGTTTGATATACCTCAGCAATGTTTATGTTCGAAGGTTGAAACGAGGTTGCAGTTTATCACCAACATTCATTCAAGAAGCTCCGAGTAGTTGGAGATCTAAACTTGCGAAAATGGGAATTGAGATACAGCATAAGTGCCTAACAATTCTATTTTTCGTTATTGACACAGTTGTTATAGCTTGCGACGAGAACAATGCGGATTATATGTTGAGACAATTCGACCACGAATATGCAACATATGGTTTGAATATGAATATGTCAAAAACAGAATATCTGCCGATAGGAAGCACACATGGAGACCCCACACTGCAAATAAATAGGACTGGATTATGTAGATGTTTCTCACGAAGCATAATTTTGTGAGAAAAAATTAACCTAAACAAAAAACTGACAATATACAAAGATATTTTATCAAAAGAGTTCTGCTAAATATGTCGATGTTAACCATATAAATAAAATACAAACAAATAAAAATTTTAAATTCCTTTTTTAATAGCCAATTTGTGAAAAGCTGACCTTTATATCTAGGCACTACATCTAGGCAAGAGCGGCTAGAACTGTATTTAAATAAAATAAAACTAAAAGAGTACGAAAATGGAAAATACTTTTCAAGAAATACTGGGAAAACTAAACAGCACCGAAAAATCCAATGAACGTCTAGAAATGAAAACGGATAAAATGCAAAATGCAGTGAGATATTGTAAACAAAATAACACTTAGGTAGTACGAAGAAAACCTCATAGCACAAAACACGAGAATTGACACATTAAAAAGACAGTTGAGACAAAAAAGTATTGTAATATACAAAATATAGGAATCAGAAAACTAGACACAGCAATCCTTGAATAACAAGATTAAACAAACATTGAAAAAAATTTATATCAAGATAGAACCAGAGAATGATGTGATGCAGGCACATAGAATTGGAAGGAGAAGTCAGGAGAAAAGAAAAACAGGCCCCTATGGATTGAATTGAAGGCATGATAAAAAGAAGGGAAATCTTCGAAGAAGCTAGAAACTTGAAAGGAACACAGATATGGATCTCTAAAAATTACTCCAAAGAGATACAACAAAGGAGATAACACCTACTACCACTATTGAAACAGATAAGGGAACAAGGCTACACAGAATATATCAAATAGGGCTGGGCAAAATAATCGATTAATTGAAAAAATCGAATATTCGGAAATAATCGCTTAATCGGAAATACTCGATTAATCGAAAATAATCAATTTATCGAAGATTGATTCTTTTTCATAATTTTGTACTTGTACTTGTACTTTTTTGTAGTCCTGTAACCTGTAACTCAATACTCTGTTCTGTAGGTATACTGGATCCAAAACTTGACATCGTCAACTTCTTTTTTTTTTCTTGGCAGAAACTTACCTATTAAGAATAAAATCCTCTCTCTGAGAAATGAATAATAAGAAATATTTCTATTGTTTAGTTTTATTTTGGTGGGAATCAAATCACAATGTTATTTTTCAACTTTATAGCTGCCGTAATCAAGAATTATTTGTTTTGAATTTACGATCTGTTTTGCCCACATTGTATTAAATGGATCACAATTATTGATTATATTAATCAATTACATAAATTTAAGTAAGAGCACACTCCCTTTTAATTAATCGCTTTAACCAAATACAAATAACTACATATTGATAATTAGATATATAACATTTAAACTTATTTAGTTAACAAAAATTATTCATAAAAAGCTCTTTACAAATGGCATTTACCTTAAAAAAAATAGAAAATATTTTCTTTGATGCTAAATAGGTTCCAGCGGCCCGCGTCTTTCTAAGTTTTTTATTTTATTGAATATAGGTGTCTGCGAAAGATGAAACCTTTGCGGCCTAGTGCCGCATAGATAGTTTTGCTGCTGCATTTTTTTTGGATCACAGGACAGAAAATATTGGATCATTTGCTTTATTAGAACCGTTGTGATATGTCGCTTTGGCACTTTCGGCAGTGTACATCATAAAAGAGTTTTAATATTTCACATAACGTTTGTTTTTTTAATTCGACCTATCCTATCACTGTGCTTTCCGATTGATTGTTTAAAGTGTGCTAAGAAAAAATCAAGGTAAGTTTCTAAGTATAACCAAATTACTAATTTGTTATTATGATTATGACTATTGCTAATTTTTATGATTATGATTATTACTAATTCCATTGAAGAGAACCCAGGTTTGTGTGCCAAGTATTTTCTAGTTTTTGTTACAGATGATCATTTATAAAAACAGTTTTACTTGAAATTTTTGTCACCCTATTTTTTTAACAATTACCGGCACCGGACTTTGCCGAACTCTGTATATTAAGTGCTGTCAAATTTTTTGAGGGCGGCTAGTTCAAAATTTATTCTTGTAGTCGGTAATAAAAATAATGTGAATGAGGTACAGATGCAGCATTTTTTGTCTGAATTATGCTTTTTTAGGAATATGGAAGAAAATAGAGGAAGAAGCTTACTTTGGTATTATTTCAATCTGGAACTGGAGACACCTCAGTTTGTAGAAAATGTGAAAAAAACATTAAATCATGTGGTAACACTACCAATTTAAGAAATCACTTGAAGGCAAAGCATCCACTTCTTTACGCTGAGATAAAAAATATTCATCGAACAGATAAATCTGCGAATAGTGAAATTCGCATACAATAATACATCTTATTATTGTATGTATTAATGGTACAAGGATATAGTGAGTTTTTTGGAACGAAGATCCTCATCGCTCGTTACACTCTAGGCATTTACAAATAGGAGCTAGGCCAAAAGGTGTTGGCCGGCACCCGAAACCTACACTTTTGCAATCAGTTGAACAATCCATTGGAAAGTTTGGACAAATGGTCAGTTCAAATTGATTTTGAGCAATATCCCTCAGGGGAAGGAAAACAAAAATAAGGGATAATTTTGATTTTTTGGCCAATAAATTATTTCTAACAGGTAAAATTAGAAAATAATTGTTGAACATAAAAACAAAGAATACTTACATTAAAAAGGAGATGTTTGAACCATCTATATAAGGAAAAGGCAAAATTGGGCCCAACAAATAATTCTGCGTATAAACGAAATATCTATATTATTTGATATATGAGCTACTCTAACTAATTATGGATAATAAATCAGGTATAAACCGGTATAAAAAAAATCACTAATAAATGATTTGGTTTTTAGAATGTCGAGTTATAAAGAGGAAATGGAAGATCTACTGATGTAGACGAAATCTCAGTAGTATCAACAGAATCGACTACTTCATCACAGATACCTCCATTAATACAAGTCCCTTCAACTTCCAAACAAGCGTCTATAAAAAGCTATACCATAACAAAAAAGTTATTATCAATTATCAATTAGTAAGCATTTGTTTGGGTTTTTATGAAATGGATGAAGATCATACTGCTGAAAACTTGCAGTAAATAAATGTTTTGAAAATGCAAAAGTAAGCGATACTATAGGTAAAATTAAAAAAATTCATAATATTTTTGCACATAGTTGGAAATAGTTTGAAAAAGTAGTTTAAAAAGTTCAAATAAGTATCAACAAGTTGCAACATTTCTGGTCCAGGTGGTCAAGAGAATAAATACATACCTACAGCAATGAACCAAATGTAAAACAATAAAATCGAATCATCTCTAGATTGGTCAGTTAGTATTGTAGAAGAATGATGGATTTCTCCACAAAGGACGGGCCGTATCAGTGGCCAAATTCATGTCGTTTTAGTGAGAACCGTAAACACCGAATGGTCGATAAAAAAAATTGTGTTTTACCAGTGGCATTTTACTTGTTTGTTGAAACGCAATTGTTTCAAGACAGTCGATATTTTTAAATCGTACGGTTAAACTGAAAACACATATTCTAGCAACATCGATGACAAGGGTATCGCCGTTCGAATACAAAAACTAGTCTAGCCTTTTTTCGGCAGTTAAAGAGAGCAATTTTATTTTATACCTAATAGTGCAGTTGTGAAGATTTTAAGAGAATCAAGTCATTGTTGAGTTTTAAATATAATTTCAAATAAAACACACATTATCAACTCTAAAACAATCAAAATTAAAACAATTATTGTAAAATTCCTTCCAAAAAGATAAGGGCGGAAGTATTAAACTACCCAGACAATGGCAAGTTCTTTATCAATTACAGAATAATTACATTTTGAATAATTTAGGACTCTGCTGGCGACAGGTAGGTCGGAGCTTATTTTTCCTTGGCTTAGAACAGCACTTATAGCAATATTCCAATGTTCTGGATACTTAGTCCTTATTAATATACTTAATGGTTCATTTGAACCGTGTAGCAATACTTGAGTGCAAAATTTTGAAAGTAAGTATCCAATGAGAAATTTGAAGATTGAAGACCTGTTGAATTCTATTGTGAAAATCAAAAGATGTTTCACTACTCAGAGTTCTATACTGTATGTGTAAATATCCCTTTAATCAGAATAAGTATTTAGTAGTGAATAGTTTAGATTTTCCCAAGTTCTTCTTATAGTACAAGAAAAAATATTTATAACTGCTTCAACTATTTGCTTTTACTTACTTTGATAATTATGTTTGGATGATGTACCAGTTGTAGGTAGCATATAACTTACATGTTAGTTTGTTGTAATTCAGGTCTTAATACATTAACTGTAATACAATGCATAATGAGAATTTTAAACAGAAGTATTTTAGAATGAAAATTGTGGTTGGTTTCCAATTTCAATGAAACTAGTATATACCTAGCTTTTTGGTATGTATTATGCTTCAATACAAAGAGTAATCTTATATACCTACTTTTGATTTTTATACCAATTAATGCTTTATATGGGTGACAATTTTTTTGTATTCTACAGAAAAGACTCTCAATATAATTTAGTTATTGCTCTCAAAAAACTATACTTCAAATATTGAAATTGAATATAAATTTTGTAATAAAATTATTCTAATTATTTGAAATTCAGTATTAAATAATAATAAGAACCACCACTTTTTTTATTATTTATATTTTTTTTATATGTTCATATCTATCTTAAACATCTGAAAATGTATTTTAATACACAAAAATATGTCACGTTAATTTCTGAATGAATGAATTTCATTTTACACTTCCAATGATGTAGTGTTGTATCAACCACTTTCTCTGTGCAACTCCCTTCAATTAATATCAATATCTATTTAATGATATTTATGTTTCATGAATCAGCTACTACTTTACAGTGCACTCTTTTTAAAGCTATCACATCATGTGATCGTGTATTGTCTTACATGACGACATAAGCATAAAGATATCTTTCAATGTTCACCATGTTGGTTTGGCTTGCCATATTCTTGCTGTCATAATATTTCTGACCCACATACACGTATACTGGGACACCACGATCATTGCCACAGACAAAATCTGTACTTATCTCAAAGCTTTAAATTCGACCACTGGCGTATTTCACACTCTAAATTTAATCTCTACAAATGTCGTTGCAGGTACTCCTGTCAAATTAAACACGTTGCTCATTGTTATTGGTACCGTGAGACAAAGCGAAAAAATTTACTTCAGTTACATACTAGAGCACTCACCTGGTCTTCTTTTATTTCACAAATTGTATCAAATTGACGTGTTCTGCACTTATCAGGATGTAAATAGTGAATGGTAATAAAATTAAGTCAATAATAGAAAGTTCATTATAAATTTTAGCAAAACAACAAATTATGCATTTAGGAGAGTCTGCATTACCATTTCTATATTTGGCCCTTTTCTATTTTATGTTGGAAATAAGTTATTATATTCAATTTCAACTTTCACAAATTTGCTTTCAGTTTTAGAAGACACTGAAATTTAATAAAACGAATTTATTAGATAACAATTTTATTAAAATAAAAATTCAATTACAAATTACTTCTCTACTTATTTAATTACGTAGGTCATTTGATATATCAACAAATGTATAACGTTATGTGAGGACTGACTTTTCATTACAATCAGGTACTTATTAAGTATATGGTGTTTTCACATTATTTAAAAATTGAAAACTGGTTTTCTCAACATAAATGTCAATTATCAAGGATAATTCTAATTCTTTTTATTTGTAAAATCTGATCTGTAATGTGAATAATTATGAGAATAATTAAACTACTAATGATTATAATAAAATTGTTCGCAGCCTCACATAATTTATCTATTTACCAAATGTCAATAATTCCATTCTCAAGTTATATACATATATTGCAAATAAATAATATAGTAGTACAGTCAAATTTTTCATACAAGTTTGGTCAATAATAAGCAAAGAAAATTAGACAAATAGAACAATATGTTTTGTTTTCATAAATCTAATCAAAATCATATGGAAAGATATATACGTAGAAAGTCATGAAGTTTAGACAACCCGCTCCTACCGTCCGTGTTTAGAAAGATGACATTCTACAATTTTATGAGTAATTAAAGAAATATATAACAAAAATGTTACTATCTTAGAAATATGTGGTTTTAGACTTATTGCTGCTCCCAAAATATAGTCTTAAATCTACTTAAAAAATTTAGAACCAATATAATTTAGGATCGTCCCTTCTTACTTGTAATTTTACAACATGCTTATAAATTTTCAATGCCGGACCCAATTTTAAATTGAGATTTGTCAATACGTCTATCCTTTTCAATAATAAAAGAGATCTGCCATCGATTTCCTGAAAAAATAAAATGAGGAATGTACCTTTATATAAGAACTTCTCTTTTACAATATCATCTTATCAATATTCTAATAATATTGAATACAACTACATAAAGCCAATTAAAGTGATTAACAGTTGCATTAAATATATTAAGGAGAGAGAAATTTTTTTTTTATTTCATGAAGTTAGTAAAAAAAATACCAATACATCGGCCAGACTTGATACCAATGCCATGCTTTTATAAAGACATTTAACATGTAAAATTCACAAAACGTCGCTCCTATTATTTCTTTTAATATTATAGGGATGTGATATAATAGCTTTTGAAAATATATTTTTTGTTCTTATCAGTTTTTGTAGCCACTATTATGAAGCTTAGTTTGTTTTCTTGCTTTCGATTGTTTGTGTTACTAAATGCTCATTATTTAGTTTGTAACTGTATGTGATTTAGTAAAATGGGTGCAGTGAATGAATAGATATTGTATAAGTATATTGATGTAACTTTGTAGTTCATGAAGTTAGATTAATGTAGAAAGTTAATAGAAAATATATGTGATAAATCTCTAAAAGAACGGTGGAGTGATTTTAATAATTTATAAACATGGAACCCTAACAGTATTATGTAAATATAGTAATATTACCTGTTCTTTAAATATTTTTGCTTCTTCTGGAAAATACTGAGCAAAATATTCATACACTTCATCTGCAGACCAATGTGTTGCATCTGGAATTGAAGTATCAATGTTTTCATCTTCGTCATCCTCCTTATTACTCTGAGAATCTGATTGTGCATCAGCATCTGGTGAATCTCTTCCTCCAGTTTGAGGACTTAGTCGAGGTGGAGTTGGAGATAGAGAAGAGTTGTAGGATGGTGATGAGTCATCAGAATTAGAAGACGAGATATCATTGTTATCTGTAATTTAAATTTTTAAAAATTCTCAACTCGAATTTTTATAAGGTTTTTAAAGAAAAAATACATTTTAACACACCTGAATTGCTTTTTCGACTAAAAGAATTGACATTAGCTTGGATTTGATTGATTTTTAATTCATCTGGCATCTGACAGTTAATACATAACCATTTCTGACCATTTCTAATTTTCTCAATAATTCTTGGTTGATGACAGCTTGCGTGGTAACCATCAGCACAAACTGAGCATACTGTTAAATTGCCCTAGATTAAAATAAATAGTAATAAATAATTCAAGTCAACAAGAGATTTATGATAATTCAATGCTAGTCAAGAACCTCCATTGTTAAGTTGCGTTGAAATAAACTAAATTAATTGGACCTGAATAATAGAAAATGAGAAAACCTTACAATATCAGAATTGAGAAAGGAACAAAATGTGACTACCACCATTAAAGAAATGGTAAATTTACATCGAGAAGATAAAACAGAAAAATGTATGAAGCAATGAACAAATTTCAAAAGGATCAACTAGGAAACATTCTATTGAAAATGATAGTGGCCTCGTTACAAATAAAGATAGTATTATGGAAAATATAAGAAATTACTTAATAAAGACACAAGAGCATATAACCTAATCCAACACTAAGTTTTCGTTAAAGGAGCCATACCATGTATCAGGAGGGCAACTATGAATGGCCGTCGTCCATATCTCCATATCTCACAAATGGATTATATTACAGCTTTAGGAAGACAGATATAACAAAAGTAGCCCCGAGAAACAAGTGAAAATTATTTTCAGAATTTTAGTTCCACTACTAGGAGGCATATTTGAGAATATGAAATTGAAATTTTTTTTAAATTCAACCACGTTATAGAGAGAATTCTTCAACATTCTTCAAAATTCTGCGTATATTTCATTTCGTCTCAGTCTATGTCTTCAAATAAGATGAGAAGGAGAGTAAGAAACTTGTTATGAAAAATGCCTGTAAATTTATATACTCAATATCCCTTTATTCCGGGGTGGCAAGTTCTTACATTGGCCTTATCTGCAATAATTTAAACTGTTCTCATATCAATCTTATTATTGCCGCTATATGGCGATATATAAATGTAAAATAATATGACTGACAATGAGAACAAAGAGCTAACGTAATTAGTGTCGCCCTTGATATTTCTCATCATCATTTTCTATAGATGAAATAATTTGATGATGAATGGATAGGGCAGCAGTTTCAATTCCTGCCATTGAAATACTATTTATAGCCTGGCGTATTCAATCAATCCACGTCCATTCCAACTCTCAGGGTATGTTTGATCTAAAAAATGCCAAACATATAGAATAATGTCCCAGACAACAATCATGTACGAACATGTCACGACGAATGGCTAAGGGAATATCTAAAAAAGTGGCAATTCGTTTCTTAAAATGTCTAAATACCCTTCTCCATTAACTGTCTCTTTAAAAAAACGACACAATTATTTGTCCGTCTAGAATCTTGCAACACACATTTACAGATCAACGACCCTAATTATGGAGATTCACTCTACTATTACAATGAAAAGTATCCTCATCTGTTCACAAAAATCGTGAAAGTATTTCAGGATCGTCTTATGTATGTAAGTAGTAATGTCACATTGATGTACTTGTTTATTACCAAATGAATAAGGACTTCAAATGCTTTAACCTTTTAACCATCGGAGTGTTTTAAACAATGTTTTTTGCTTAACCTCATCTTTTATTAGTTAATTATTACTATATAACTTCCAATCAATTTGAAATATACTAATCTTAAATTCTCATATCAACCTAGTTATCATTTAGACTGCAGGTAGTTAGAAATATCAATTCCACTTAATAACGTAAGATAATTTCATTTGAAAATTTAGTTTTTTATGAAAATTTGACATAAAATGACAGTATAGTAAATTAACCATAACCATTAACCACTCAACTTTGATGTAATGACATTTTTAGGTATGACTAAAATGTGGAAAAAATATAGGTTAGTGTTCTTTAAAAATGGACAAGTGAAAAAAATTGGCTACAGCTCTGGCACTTAAATGAGGATAATCATTAACATACCCTAACATATTAACAATCTTTTCCTCCATTCGAATGCGTTCTCTTCAATACACAAGAAGATGCACAAAGTCAGTATATCAATGTTTGTGTATCGTGCTGTACTGCATACACTCTAGCAGCTACAGTTGCATTTCTCATACAATCAAAATAAACTGCTAACATTTCCAACGCTTTTTCATTTGTAAGAATCATATTTTTTTCAAGCATAGTATAACTAACTAATAACTTAAACACAATGAGTAATTTTTGACATATGTGTGAAAGTCATAGCTCACTTGTTGTCAACAGGCAATTTATTTTATATTACTATGAAGATGGCTTTGTTTTGTTCCCATTAGTTACATTTAAAATTTTTCTTGCTGTTGTTTGACAAATATATAGGTTTTTACTAATGTTTTATGCAAATATAACATTTAGAAATAATGAAAAAATTTAGCACAACCTACTTCATCAGCCTACTAGACATTTGAAGAAAAATTTTACATTTCTTTAGGTATCTCAGAACAGAAAAAAATATTGACATGCGGTTTCTGCTATTTTAATGTTAATATGTTTTAAGCTTTTAAACTTTTATGTTTCTATTTAAATTTGTAAAGAGAAATCACATTATCTAAAATATATGAAACAACGCCCTCTAGCATTCACGTTGCTAATTAAATTGCTCAGAATTTATATATTTTGTATTGCTGTACACAAGTTCTATCAAACAACATCAAGTTTATAAAAATCGACTAAGCATATCCGGACTAAAAGGCACAAAAGGTTTTTCATAACAAAGTTCCCAGTTTCCTCCACCTTTTATTTGAAGAGATAGACTAAAACTTGTGAAACGAAAAATGCGCAAAAATTGTTGAAGAATTCGATTATCATATATAAAGTGCCATTTAATCGGGTAAATTATAAAAAAAATTTGCTACTTAAATTTCATATTTTCAAATACCGCCTAGTGGTTTAACTGAAATTATGAATATAATTTTGAAGTATTTTTTGGGATCACTTCTGTAATTTTATTTTCTCTGGAGCTGTAATACAATTCATTCCTGAGATATAGCCGACGGCCGTTCTTAGTTACTTACCCAGTACAGGAAAAACCAGATTCAATCACCAAGTTTTCTCCCACATATTAGTATTTTATTGAAACAGTTTCATCCAACATGACATAATTAACTATATATATTGGTTTTGTCAAAAATTACACTTACAGCATCTGATGTTTCAAAACAGACCACACATGTTTTGCAATGTGGACACTGCCAGGTATTATCTGGATACATCTTCAACATCATATCATCGCCATTTAAACAACTGTAGTGAGCTAAAATTATATTACTGATTGAAAAAAAAGGGGAAATCAATTCAAAATATGTACATATGAAAAATGTACATATTTCAAGATGCCTTACAAATAAAAATATTTAAAATCAAGTACTTGAAGCTGAACTTCAAATATCATTTTTATTACTTGGTCATCAGTAATTTACTGGAAGTGAAAACTTTATTTTCACCACTGCATCCACATAAGAAATTTGATAAATCCCTATTAAATTTAGAAATTATCTCTTATGTAAACCAATAACAATAGATTACTTCTTTTGTTTAACTGAAACCATTTTCAAATAGAACTAAAAGCAAAAAATTTCCAGTAGTATCTGATTGAAAATTAATTATTTAAACAAGTTTGAATATACCAGTTTAAGGTGTAGTTCTTTAGGCATGTGAAGGTGTTTATGTGATAATTTAGATGTAAAAAGACAGGTGCGTTTTTTCTGTATTTAACCTATATTACCTTGTCCAGATATGTAATCAATTTATAATGTGGGATCAAATAATGTCAATATTTTTTATTATAGATGCCTCTCTTTTATAAAGGTTGAGGGTGCGAAGATAAAAAAAAATAGATCCTGAAAAAAGACAGTAAAATACTAACAATGGCGAAAAAATATAATGTGGATAGATTGACCCTAAATCGTTATATGACGAAATATGAAAATAATCCTAACAATTGAAAATTGATATCTACTGCAGAATGTGGAGCTGTACTTACAGAATATCTGAAAATAGCAGGGTTGCCTGGATTAACTGGCTTATAGGATTCATGAAAAGGGATCCATCACTTTCACTTGGAACTTCGGAAATTACAAGCATGAATCAAGCTACAAACTTTGTTGCAAATTTACAATCAATTTTAATGAGAATTACGTTTAACCGTAATCTAGAATCGCGATTGAACACACAGGTAACACAACTGTTCAGAAACCTAAGATTATTGCTCCCAAAGGTTAAAAACAGATTGGCCAACTAACATCTGGAGAACAGGGTAGTGACAATTTGTCGTGTGATTAGTGCTGGGGGAAGAACTATTCCACTATTTATGGTTTCTCTCAGGGTGAATTTAAACCTTATTGTGCTGATAGAAGCTCCACCTAACTCAGCTGGTACAGCAAATCCACGCGGTGGATGACTGTTGATTTATTCCATCTGTCTTTGAAATATTTCCTGGTGTTCTTTAAGCAATAAATTTCTTATATTAGATAATCTCGAAGTTATATCTCAATCAAATCATTAACTTTGCTAAATCAAATGGAATTATTATGTTAACGTTATCTATCTATTATAGCCACTATAGGCTACAACCCCTTGATGTCATTGTTTTTTATTCATTGAAGGATGCTTGTGATAAAGGTTCAAATTAATGAATAGCAGAGCATCCAGGAATGGTGATCAGAATTCATGACCTTACTTCCATCATTGGAAAAGCTTTTCCAATAACTAAGAAGTCCACAAATATCATAAGCAGATTTAAGAAGACCCAATATTCCCATTCAATCGCTACATTTTTAAGGATGATGATTTTTCGCATTCTGCTTTTTCACCGCCCAGAACTCTTATCAGAGCCTCTTGTTGAAAGTGAAGAAAATGTGATGCACCCATTGGGATCAGTTTTAGATGCTTCCAACATAGCCAGAAATGAGGTCCAAAATCTTCCCAAAAGTATCTGTAAAGCCTTCAGAAACACTAATCTGAGGGACCAGTAGCCTTGTTAGTTGCTGAAACAATTGGAGAATTATGGCACCAGTTGCTAGCTAAGTGGAACAATGTCCTCATCGTCCAATTTTGTTGTTATTCCTGAGCAGTTATTATCTTTCTCAATTGGAGGGAAAAAAAAAGAAAAGGCAGAAGAAATTAAAGGGTGCTATTTTAATTGACACACCAGTTGAAACTGAATTCAATATCTATTGACTTATGAGAAGAAAGAAACCTTGAGAAATGTGAAAATTCTGAAATAAAGACTTTGGCAAAGCTAAAGTAAGGAAAAAAATGTGGAAAAATCAAAGTATTCACAATGTCCTCATCTGAATCTAACGATGAAGTGGTGCTTGGTGCTGAATCGGGTAATCGGCTTGAACCAGTTAATGTGGGCAAATTTACTGTTGTTGAATTCAAAAGACTGTCATTTTTCTATAGATATCTGTGTCTTAATAACAATGTGGATGATGAAAATGAGGAATGTAAAATCATCTGTGTCGATAAAAAGAAGAAAATACTTTCATTGGTGAATTTTGATATTAGTTATGTAATTCTCAAGCAAATACTTGGTATAACACCAGACCTAAACATTTCCCTACTTTAGTACATTGTAAAGAGCAAGTATCCCTATCCTTCTGATCAAGTATTCCCTTTTGTGGGGTATATTTGTGAAATTTTATTTTCAAAAATTGTAAATGTCATTTTCACTTATGAAATAGCTGAAAATGTGTTTAAAATACTGAAAGACATATTATCTAACTAAAAAAATATAGATAAAATAAGAATTCATTATGATTATTTAAAAAACTAAAACTATGGTCAACTATCCTCCTTTTCACCTATGTATATTTATTGTAGGTTAGAAGTAAACAAGATACAAATAATGCATAGACAAAATTAAATTTCGAATGATAGGTTATGGGAAAAATCTAAAAACAGATAGGGATTTATTTTACCAAAATTTATATGTATGTTGATCTTCATATTTTATACCCATAGTTAATTTTAATTTTAAATTTTAATAAATTTAACCTATAAGAATATTTGAGGATATTTACCTTTATTGCTACATTCCCTACATGCAATCATTCTATCATTTGGCCCCCTTCTATTTTGTATATGACAAACGGAACAAACACCATGTTGATCTCTCCCATTACTGGATGTTCTTGATTCTGGGCGATTTTCTCGACCATCTTCATTAATTCGTCTGGCCAGTTGCTTTTCTATAGTTGATCGGTTTAATGATCCAACAGGACGGCCTCTTTTTTTAGGGACATGATTATCCGAGGGATCAAATACTT
The DNA here is from genome assembly GCF_026250575.1 of Diorhabda carinulata. Taxonomy (NCBI): domain Eukaryota; kingdom Metazoa; phylum Arthropoda; class Insecta; order Coleoptera; family Chrysomelidae; genus Diorhabda; species Diorhabda carinulata. The sequence goes on along the minus strand of NC_079460.1, from coordinate 32,171,944 downwards.
TCTTTGCTCTCTATTAAAAAAACGAATTGATAGATACATACTTCACAAATTGAGAAATCGAAATAGCTCTTTGTCATTTTTAAAAAGCTTTAACTATTCATTGGTCGATTTTTTTCGGTTCACATATTATTTGTATCAAAAATAAACTAAAATACTGTAAACTTAATTAAACATGTGAACAATACATATTACTGTTGAGTAACTAAATAATTATTTCTAATAAACTAGGTCAATTTCGTACAAATAATTATAATCTAATAAATTTGATGAAAATTAAAAGAATGATATCAGTAAATAATTAAAATGAATAAAAAAATACTTTACTTTATATTTGGACATTGTTTTTTACATAGTTTTAGTAGATCAACCAACAATGTTTGACAGATGACAGAAAAATGACGAATAGAAAAGTGCACTGACCTTGCGTCTACCCCCGGTTCTTAATATGCCATCAGATTTCTTCTCATCTGCGGAATTCGTCGAAGAATCCATATTTTCATAATGATCATTCTTACAATGCTTCTTAGATTCCTTCTCAGTAAATTTTTTATTTTTTGTTTGAATAAATAAGTGGTTGTCATCACGATTATTTGATTGAGAATGTTCCCTAGTCACTTCGTTCGCTCGGATCACATTTATGCTATCCCGTTTCCAATATTTCGCCTTATCTTTCACACTTTCTTCGTCCTTAGAGGGCCCCATGAGATAATCACCATTTTCTGTCTTTATCAAACCACCTCTCTCAACTTCTTTTTCTAATAATATACTAATATACTTTTTGGTATATCTAACGCTATCCTTAGCTAATATATTGTTTATTATTTCAGTACCTGGTATACCCATTTCCAAATAGTCAGGTTCTTCCACTATCAATTCTCCAAAAGCATTTGTTAATAATTCATTAAACTGGCGATTTGTTTTGTAAGCGATATCATGAATATTACTTTGAACAGATGGTTTTTTCTGATCCACACTTCTATGTCGTTGTTGCGCATTTTTTTTCGCCGCATTACGGTAACTTATGCTTCCTTTGTATTCAACTTTAAGTACATAATTATTAGCAACACACCAATCTAGATCATTTCTTGCTTCTACGGAATTAACGGAAAACCGGCGAAATAAATAATTACAAATTCTTTGAATATCTGGACGTGCTTTTCGTCGACGCAACTGGTCAATCGCTTCCAAAATCCTATCTCTACTCTTAATTGATGACATCCTAATAATAATAAACATAACTTGAGAATACAAGGGAAATTTCAATTATTTTGAATAAAAACTATTGAGACCCGCTCCTACACACATTCAAAGACAAAACACAAAGAATGTAAATGAGCATACACATACGTTGCGCTACAATAAAACACGGAAATAATCTTATCAATGTAAAGTAAAAAGTTTTCGAAATAGTGGTCAAAAGATATCTAAAAACAAATCTAACGGATGACAAATTAGCTAAATAAATAGCATATCAATAGTTTCAAATAAGGAAACAAAATTATTCATGGGACAAACGTTCTTTTTCGCGCACAGCGGAGGCATGCAAAAACTAAAACTACCTATAACCATGTTATATTTCTACCTTTTATTGCAGTTATTTACGTTGAGACTTGATAAGTAGTTACCACACACATGCACAGATATTCAAATTAATATATGAACTAGTTTTTAACAATGTCCGTCACACAATTTTATCGAAAAACAAAAAGATAACCGGACCGCATCAGCACACGCAACTTACAAGAACAATATCGCAGCGGCCAATACAACAATGTTGCCAAATAGATGCCGACAAAATCGAAGTAGCAGCAAAGCATTGTCTCGGGCTGTTGTCGATAAACTAATTTCTAATGTAAATCGATGTAGATTTGATAAAAAGTCTCTAGAGCTGGCAACTGTGCGACACGGGATACAGGTTCAAGTTGCGACAGGGTTGTTGAGGCATTCAGCTATACTGCGCGCGCACTTTTCTACCTAAACTCTAAAGATTGAAAAGATTTATTCACGTGTATTTTAATTGATTGTTGATAAAAGTAATGTAACCTAAAAATGCCTTTTCAAAAACTATACATAATTCACTTTCAAAAACAAAACAAAATTTATAAACACTACTAGTAAAATATATGATTAGTTTTTCACTTTCCCAGTCTTTATCAGCCTTTTATTATGACGCACCCAAGTAGGTAACACCTGTCGCATTTAGAGAGTATTAAATGGTTGGGTATGCAAAATGTTTGTTAAATGTTTCGCAGATTGTACATTATAAAGTTTTTGTTTTAAGAATGAAGAAAGAATTTTTTTAATATACATAAATATAAATTTAAAAAATATGATCAATTAAAAATGCGATAAAAGTTTAACATGTACACAGTGTGGTATGCTATGAGTTAAAAGACGGTAATAATTGTATAATTGATCAAGTGTTTTTTACATAGGATAAAATTCGAAGTTTCGGTAGACAGAGACAGAAATGCTTTATTGTGAAAAATTTGGTTACAATTTGTAGACAATGACTTGTGAAAAACTAAGAAACAAACACATCCTAACTTTCAAAATTAAAATCAAGTACTTTATACCATATATTTAATACATTCCTTATGTAGTAACGTAAGCTATCCTAACCGATATTGCAGAAGGTCATGCAACTTTATTACCTCGATATAACATTTTTTTAAAATAAATCTTTATTTTCTCTGGAGAATTATAATCTGAAACCCTCACAATTGCATGGTGGCTAGGATCAAATGTGTGTTATGTGATGAATTACAATACCTATAAAGTAAATTTGTCATTGGGAAATTATTTTTTTTTATTCTTTTGTCATTTGTGATGTGTATCCTAACCCCTTGTTTTGGATAGGCATCTTTTATAAAAGAATGTATAGATTGTCTCTCAATATTGATATCCGTCTTTACGAATATTAAAAACCAGGCGATTACAACATATTGAATAAAATTTTTGCGTTTTGTACTTGGATAACGTGTTATTTAGTCTTAACAAAAAATGACTTACGGTGGGCTTTGAACTTTATTATTAATTCTGTCAACATTAATAAATAAGATAATTTTATATGGTAATTCTTTTTAAAGATTGAACTTTAATATTTTAATGGAGATTTGTTAAAAGTATTATGTTTATGCTGCAGCTAGAACAAAAATTGTAGGTACAACGCGACGGGTTGAACAGAGGTAATTAATTCCTATATGGGAGAAAGAAGCAATCTTACGTTCAACGTATTCCAACAATTGCACATTTTATAGAAAATATTTGTATTAATGAGTGTACAGATAATCGGATAGGGATCGTAAATATACAAAACTTGCATAGAAGATGTCACCAATGACACTGGATAAATATTTGCATTAAATTATTGAGTCATTACTTTTAGTCTTTCAAAAAACTGTGAAGCTATTGCACACATTCAAAATAACTATATAGATTTGTATGCAGCAAAAATTAAAAAAATATGTACCTATTACTTGATTAGTACTTATAGTGTTCTCATCCTTACTTTCCTCTAATGTGATTTATCTTAATTTGTCCCATTTGCAATATATCTTATACCAGCAATTGGGCCCATATCCACAAGAAATTGAAGTAATGGGGGGTGCAAAAATATTTACGATTACTTTTACGTTTTTATTGATGTAGATTTTCCAATAATTCCATTAAATTATTTATAAAGTTTCTATAGGTTCTATAGTACAATTTCAACAGCAGTAACTCATCCCATCTTTATCTATCTCGATGTTGAATCTAGTTTAATGAAAAATAAACAATATAAGTATCAAAGAATTTGGGTTTCTTGTTATAGGAGTGGTATTATAAATATTAATAATTATTGTCAAAAATTTGGTTACAATTTATAGACAATGGCTTGTAAAAAACTAAGAAAGGAACACACCCTATACCAAAGCAATAATGACAAATGTACCTAAACTCATAATTTTGTAAGCTTTCATTACTTCTCTTATCAAATTGATATGTTTAATTTCCATTACATCAAAATCTCTTTTCAAGAGATTGTAAACTTTATTTGATGGAAACAAAAATTACTTATACTCAGCAGTGTACAATGAAGTTAATATTTGAGATGTTTTATGTAGAAAGTTGATACAGGAGTAAAATTTATTGCCAATGAAAAATTACCTCAGGATTCTTGATAAAACTGTGGGGTTGTTCAATGTATCAATCAACGGAATAAAAAATCATCCTACAATACAACATTAAAATCGTGTATTTAAAGTATTTGAGTTTTTTGATAGTACACTCAGCAATAACGCATTTTTGAAATCAACATATTACAGTAATGACCGAATAATATGTAGGAATGAAGGTGGCGGGAAACTTACTGAATAGTAGTAATAATAATACGATAATACTGATTCCAATATTTTACTAACCTTTTTCTAAATACAATACTTCAATCAACAATTAATATGTTTTTAAAGCTTTAACACTGTACACATGTAAATACAAAGAATATACAAATTATATACAAGAAGTAGGTTATATATGGGCATATTGAAGGAAAAGTGTTTAGTCAAGTGAAATTACTATGAAATTTACTACTTATTGAAGTATTATAAGCTTTACAAGAACAATTGTGACACAATACAGAAAAAGTATATGCCACTAACAATAAATTTAGAATTACGAACATTTTGTGCTACCTACTTTAATAAATCTTTAGATTTGTTCTGGCTGACAACGTATTGCAAAAAAATAAAAATATATAAATAAATCCAGTTTATTAATTATAAAAAAATTTATATAGAACAAAGTATTGTTAAAATATATAGATAAAATTTCATTTGTTTTATTTTCATAGAGGCGACTATAGTGTTAGCATAACCAATAACTTTTTTTAAAGCTAAGAAAGACATTTATATCTTAAATATAACATTCATTCAAACCACTGACAAGACACCCCTAAAAAGATCAGAATTGTTGACCAAATTAATATGAATTATGTATATAACATTTTCTCCCTTAATTTTCAAAACTAATTCATTTTAAGTAAAGAAATTTGTTTCTAAAATAATCATTTTTTATTCAGGTTTGGGGAAAAGTGTTAAATATAAAAATTAACATACTTAATGCTGTGACACATTGTACTATACAACTTTATAACAATATTAAAATCTATCCCATAATTATTTTGGAGCGGCTTGTCCTCTCCGAATGTGCTTAATATGTATGTATACATTCAATTTTTAATAGTGATCCGATAAATTTAACTGTAAAATAATTATTATTCAAATTATGGTATTTACACACATAGCAAGACTATCAACTAATGATATTAAAATGCTTATAATTTGACCATATGAATAACTACACTACACGAAGATTCACAATTGTAATCTTTAACGCGTGTTTTTATCAGTAGATATTTAGAAATTTCATATATTGGCGCATGGGAACTAAACAATTTGCTCAAAATTATTAATCATGTATTACACCCCCTCACAAACTGTCTGATAAGCATTTTTAGATATAAATACCATAATTTAAAAAATTGTTTAAAAATAGTTTACTACATTTGTCTTGACACATCTAAGTGTGCAATTAATTAATGCTTTCCTTAATACTGTTAATCTAAAGATGATTGCACTGGTACTGTTGAGTAGTTGTTAAGTTTTTTCTCATTAATTTAAAGCAGATCGTTTTTGATGAAATGATTTCTTATCCACGGATACATTACACCATTGCTTATTGGGCAACTATTGAAATGGAAATTATAGACTGCTTAATTATGATATTGCAAAATGTAGATATCACGTAGTGTGTATTGATTGGAATGTTCTTGACTTTTTATTAAGCCATTCCGGGATCTTCCAAAGCTCCATCTTCTTCCAGTTTGCTTATGAATTTAATAACACGGATTCGATCATCAGTTTGTCTGGCCATGTCTATCAGGGCCAATAATTTCTTTATACCAATGAATATTCTGAAACATATATAATACTTTCTGGAAAATACACTTTTATTTATGTTCATTCACCTTTTTCCATGAATCTGATGAGTTATTTGTTTCAATTCTTGACCAGAAAATACATCAGAGGCTTCTAAAACGTTTAGTAAATGCTCGGCTTTTGACAAATTAGGCACATGTAGTACAGAGGTAAACGCAGAAAGCATTTCCATTTCTTCTAATACTTGCCTAAAAAAATACAGTAAGGTTCATCTGTAATGATTGAGCTTAGAAAAACAAAACTGAATTTGAACTTAAGTATAGCTAATTTTACAGAAGCACGAAAACTAATTCAAACTAAAAAATTGAAAGAAATATCAGCAAAACAATATATAAATGTAAATGAAAATGGAGATTAGTTCTAACAGAATAGAGGTGTTATTATTATCTGTGCAAATACCATTCGGTGCCACTAATTACTGCAAAAATAGAATTAAACTGTTACCTTCTGCTTGTTGTGCATAATATTAACAATTTCTTTCCTGGTGGTGGTTGTTTCTTTAGCAGAACCAACAAAGCTTGTAATGTCAAATTGGAATATCTAGGACCAATAGGACCATAATCTAACAGTCTTTCAATATTATCAACTAAAATACAACTTAATGTTGATCTGTATGCATCATCAAATATCTGGAAAAAAATTCAATAACATAAATTAAATAATACAGAATATGATAAAAAGATAATACCTTACGTATCATAAGACATTTTGCAGTCTCTGTGAATCCAACCATTTCTTCTGGTGAACAAACTTTAATGAAAGGAAAATCAGAATTCTTTGCTAACTGAGCTGCCAGTGCTGTTTTTCCCGCATTTGGTGGACCCTCAATGAGCACGGAAACAAGACCTGTAAAATGCGAATCATTATTAATTAAACTATGTTCATTACACAGATTATTACAAATTACAAATTTTGAACCATTTTGAAAATAGTTGTTTTTAAAAAAACTTAAATTGTGCCTTGGCAGATATTGTTGATCATCCAAAATTATAATTATCAGTGGATAAAATATTCCTTTTTAAAAATTCTCTAGTGGAGCACCATTAGTAATTTAAACATATACATTTTTTAGTATCAACTAGAATGCAGACTAATTTGAATTCATTTAAACATATTACATGACATATGTTAATAATCTTATTCATATGTCTTTTTTTAGAATTAAAAATACTTATTATTTCTTCAAAATATTAAATTTGAAATGTCTGACATATCAAATCAATTCTTATCTAGTAAAATGTGTCTCAAGCCTATTTTTCTTTTTCTTAATAGATCCAATTAGTTCATATTGGGGTGATATGTGATCTACCATGTTAAATATTTTCTACAGAAATAGATAATTAAGTCTTTTATTATCTATAAATATTATAAATTTTGTGCTACTGGACACCGAAACAGGAGCAAATGTGAAAGAATATATTTTGGTTGTGAAAATATACTTGCAAAAATGTTGACGTCACTAACCTGATGTGTCTGTAGCCCTTGCTTGTTGGGTGAATAGCATACCATCTTCCATAATACCAGTAACAGGAGGTCCCCAATTGATAATTCCACGTATTAAAAATTGATTTATTATTTCTTGTGCTGTACCAAAAGCCTAAAATATGTTTAATAAACCTATATGCAGCAAATAGAAAACACAATTTATATCTTACTGGTTTTATATCATTTTCTAGAGCATGAAAAAAGTCTCCTCTGCTAACCATCAGTTTTTCCATAGCTTCAGGATCAACTTCCACTCTATTGGAAGCTTTAATCAATCGATTCATTGCAGTTGATTGAGCAGCTCGCACTAATCCTTCTAGTTCAGCACCAGAAAAATTTTTTGTTAATCCTGCTAATTCCTAAAAATATGATTAAAAAAAAATTGTATTATTGAAAGTTTCAGTTTCATAGAAAAAAATCTTATTTAAACCATGTAAGTGCTCTGAAAGATGTGTAAATCACAATATCCCAACACTACATATATTTATTGGTAAAAATAAATGTGTTTAACCTGTAGATCTACATCAGAACTAATTTTCTTATATTGTTTCATTCTAGATGTATGAATTTCGAGAATCTGTACTCTGCCCTCTTCATTTGGTAAACTAATTTCAACTTGTACTTCCAATCTCCCAGGTCTAAGTAAAGCTTCATCTATCATATCCCGTCTGTTTGTCATACCTCAAACAAAATATATTGCAAACACAGGACACACATTACTTTAGTTTTATAACAATATGAAATTCTTACCAATTACTAGAATATTATTCAACTGCTCCACACCATCAATTTTTGACAATAATTGATTGACAACAGTATCGTGAACACCAGTATTTCCAGCTACAGATCCTCTTTGTTTACAGATAGCATCAATTTCATCAAATATAATTATGTGAAGACCACTATTTGGACCAGCCTAGATCATACAAAATGTAACAAAGAAACTGCATTAAAATTAAGATGTCATTAATAAATACCCTTTTCTCTTCCTCTTCAGCCTCAGCAAACAATCTTCTTACGTTGGCCTCAGATTCTCCTACATACTTATCTAATATCTGAGGTCCATTTACAATTTTTGGTTCTCGAGCATTCAGCATTTTACCAATCTGTCTTGCCATGAGCGTTTTACCTGTTCCTGGAGGGCCATACAGCAAAATACCTAGAGATATGATATTGAAATGAATATTTTATATATTTATTATTGAGTTTTAATTCGTTGAAATATTTCTATCAATTACTAGAAGTATTGGAACAAATAAAAATTGAAAAATATTACCTTTTACGTGTTTACACCCAAGTTGTTCAACTAACTCCGGAGGAAACACTCTTGAAGCAAAAGCACGTCTGAAGATGGCGTTAAATTCATTACTTAAACCACCAATACCCATTTTTTGAAAATCCCAGTCAGGATTAATAATAGACTCACGAACAACTTTTCTAAAAACCAATGTTATTTTCAAGTTCTCTGATGAAAATATCTTACTAAATACAATTATGTATATAATAACAAAAAACAGTTCAGAAAATACAGTAATGAGCATAAAAATAAAATATTCCAAAATTTTATCGGTCCAAATTGGATGAAGTATTTAATTTTTCATGAACTATTTCTTTAATTGTAATATATTTTTAGACTCAACTCACCCTCTAGATTTCCCTGTGAGATTCAAAGACGAATTTTCTGCTTTTTCAAACTGAATTACTGTATTTGGTATTAACTGGCCCATTTTAGATTTTCTGGGTTTAACATCTCCTCCAGCTTTTATTTTCGAAATATCAACCACTGTAAGAGAAGAATTAGAAACAGAAAAGGCTAGGGAGAGGCTGTATAACATAATAATTGTATATGGTTAACCCTTTTCTACTGTCAATTTGTATCTAATTTAGTTCTTCAGTTGTAATAAATGTAACATTTTGGAAAAGGAATTATCTGTTTAGATTGGAAATTCACATTTGATGCAATAAAAAATTATTTATATAACATTCCAAAAACTACTAATAATTAGTATATAATTCATTTTATTTGTGGGATTATTAAAACATGAAAATTGGATTGTAACAAATACAAGATTTCAAGTTTTTGCTGATGCATTTTCTGGATATTCAATTTGAATGAATTAAATGTTTTATTGAAAATTATAACAAGCGATAGATGTAGTCTATATACAAATTTATGTACAAATTATTATAATTAAAATGTACCTTCGATGTCTTTGATCATTAAAAGTAACAGCTTTTTATCTTTGAATGCAAATACCAGTTGTTGACCAATTGTAAACATTTGATTTGGAAAAGAATATAAAAATTCTTTTGCCATTTCATCTGTATCATATTGCTCCATTGATGTCCTAGAAATTTAATTAAAAAATTACTCTTCATAAATAGACATGTTTCAATGTCTATAATAATACATTTGCATATTAAGGGATTAAATGGTTCTAAATAATTTCTTAAAGATGTACAAATTAAATCAAATTTCAATTCTAGTTCGGTTTATCTAGAAGTAGGAATTAAAAGCTCTTTCAGATTAAATAGGATTAAAAAAAATTAAAAAAAAACTCAATATTTTTATCTGCAACTTAATAACTATGGTAGTTCCACATTAAATAATCATCTTCAAAAGATATTTGGAAGTAGTTAGATACTGGAAAGTAAGCCACAATATATCTTTGGTTTTTGATATCAGACTATTTTTCTTTGCAGAAAAATTTTACAAAGAATTCTACACATTGTAATAGTTGTTTTTTTCTTTTTATTTAGGCATAAAATGAGAAGCTTTACTGATATTTAGGAAATCATTAAAGAAACTGGTAGAAGAATTGAAATTTGTCAAAATAAAACAAAATCAGGAGATAATTATGTATATTTTAATAGCATATTATATTTGGCTTTTACAATAAATTTTGTCATAGTTTTGACTCAAATTTGATCAAATTTACAAAAAAGTTGGACATAATAGTGACTTTGAAGGAGTCAATTTTTACTTACGTTTTTTTCTGCATGAAATCTGCTTCCAAAACAATTGAAGAAATATATTCATCAGGAGTGTAAGGTTCAACATTAATTTCTTGATTTAAAGACAAAACCGCCCACTTCCTTTGTGGTAAACTAAAGCCGATATGATATCTTGGAATACTAGCATGTCCTTTAATGGAGAATACAAAATTTTGGCCTCCTCCTGTATTAACTTTGATATGCCTAAAACGAATTAAGAATTTATATAATTCAGTATTCAGTAGAAATGCAAGTATGTATATATGTATTTGAAAGATAAAATATTACAAAAATGTTTAGTTAATTAAATAACTTGATTCACAACTTTGGAAAAACTGTTTATTAACATAAAATATAAATAAATTAAGTGGTTTCAAATAATTTGACTACTGTTCTCGTTACATGTTACTATTAGATCTGGCCCTGTATACCAGTTTATTCTCTCTTAAGTACTGATTCTATTGTATAGAAAGGTTATAATTAATTATATTTATGGTTGTCATGTCACATTAAGAAAATAAGTAATTTGGTAAGTTAATGGAACTTCAAGTGTCTAAGGCACATATGGAACAGCTTATTAAGGCATTGAGAATGGTTAGTCTACAATAAATCTTACAATACAAAATGAATACAATAGTAAGTAGGTAGATTTAAGATTCTTCACAGTAATATTAGACAGAAATTAGATAAATGGAGCATAAAATAAGAGACATATTGTATAACTTAATTTATGGTTAACAGATCTTAAATGGTTCCCATCAGGAGTAATGGGAAAATTAGCTTTAAAAGTATCAGTATATCAATTATGAATTGATTAAATGGAAGTCTGGCCAGACAATTTAAAAATATTCAAAAACTCTTAAATTACTTATGTTTTGATTATTAACAAGCTACTTACTTTGCACCAGTAAAATCAGCATCGTTTACTACAGCACAGTTTGATAAAGACAACTCGTCTGTTGGACACTTAGCTACTTTGAATACAACCTGAAAATTAAAAAAAAATCGTTTAAAATCAATGAACTTGAGAATAAATTTGAAATTAAGTCAATGAAATATATTTAAATTTATACCATATCTGAATTAGAGAATATTTGGTGCAATGCAGAGTGGATAACAATTTGGAAAATCAATACTTAAATATTTTGTTAGCTTTATCTGCAGAATGACAGCTCTGACTTGAACAACATAACCATCATTATTCTCTACTGTCATTTTACTGTAGATCAAATGAACTATTTAAAAGTGCTACTGCACAACCTGATTTACAATCAGCATTTTCAATACATTACGTTTCCCAAGTATATTAGTTACTAAACAGAAAGTGAGTATCATCATTCTTTACTGTCATTTTACTGTAGGTCAAATGAACTATTTAAAAGTGCTACAGCACAATCTGATTTAAAATCAGCATTTTCAAAAGCCAAGTATCAGTACATAAGATTATATACTCGATAGATCTGCCACTCTGTATAATTTGATGACAAAATTCGATCCTAGCGACATCTTTTGAACTGGCTCCGTACCAAGAAAAAAGATTTCTATAACAAATGTACTATGAAAAATACTTTCATTTTGCCAACATTTCAAATTCAAATGTTGTTTACAAGAATAATAGTAAAATACCTGAAATTAGTGCTGTTAAAATGAAAAATTTGGAAAATATTTTGATTTCTTTTACAATTTATGTAACAACCAGATTCGACCATCTAAATTTCACAATTAAATGGTTTATATAAGATATAGGTAGATGGAATATTGAAACACAGGATGATTATTATAGTTTTTATTTTGTTTTTGACATTTTATAACTATATTCCCAAACAAAAAATTTTCTTTCACACTTTAGCAGGCTTAGGACTGTCAACAGTGAGATGTTGGCGTGTTTAAAAAATGTTTCTGTTTGTACATGGTATAAAAAGACTGATTTTATAACCATGGTTAATTAATGATTACCGTTGTCTTTCTTGCAGCTTTCCCTATATTTAACATATGCCATATTCATCACAACATCATAGTCTTTATATTGTTGATCTTTGCCCTTAAAAATTTTTTTAATAATACCTATGTAATGAAAGATGCATATGTTAAAACTAATATTTAAAGGCATATTTACATAATCCTTATGATCTGAACAAAATATTGAGGAAATGTCTGTCAAATCCTCCAAACAAAATATTTGTTTTTTTATGTGTAAAGAATTGATTCCCTTTCCTTCAAGTTTATCTGTTGCCATATTAGTCAATATTGATGGTTCATACAGGATACTCAAGGAGCTACCTACAAATTATATAAATTCATGACTTCAGGTTCAATTTGAATTTATTATATGGACAGTGTCAATAGTTGTGACTTACAACTATTTCTATTATATATAAAAATATTGCCATTTTGAATTTATACTTACAAGGTTCTTCAACAAGGGCTTGAAATAATCGCTTCCTAGTGTACACCTTAACAGGTTTTTTTGTTCCCTCTATTGGGCTGTTACCAGTAAAGGTGCTGATAGAGGAACTAGTCCTTGCAATAGATTCTAAAAAATGACTCAATTAATCTCAATAGAAAAATGAAATCAGTAAGCAAAAATAAACAATTGGACAACTACATTATAGAAAATATACAATGACATTTATCTTTCACCTAAATTATGATTGAATATTACTGAATAATTCTTTTGGTTCTTAATATGAAATAAAAACACGCCTGTTCTCCAGATGTTAAACACATCAATCCATTTCTCTTTGGTTTTATAGAACTACCTGCTTATAACTGCCATAAGTGGTTGAGTCATGCCTATACCCAAAATGTACAATGATTCAAACAATTTAGCATCTTACATGACATTACATGACTAAAAGAATTAACAGGCAGATTTTTGTGGAAATAATATACTATAATTCAGTAGGTACTTACTAGGTAAATATAGAGTTGGCAGTAAAAGTTTTTTTAACCTGCCATTGGGGTTTCTACAAATTGATTCAAAAAGAATATCACGTATTCTATGTGTTGTTAATACTGTATCTGCTATTATTCACTTGGGGTTATTTATTCTTTGCAACCAAATTCTGCAATCGTCTTCATTCGTAGGAATGGAATATCTATAAAAAGTAAAATATGGATAAGATCATTCAACATATTTAACCATTCAACAAAATGATTTCCTAAATACAAATTAATGAAGTTATGAAGAAAAGAGTTATTCTCGTATAGATATAAACTTGATTTCAATTAAATATTTTTATGTTGATAAATAGGTAGTAAATATTACTCTCACCTTATCGCTTGCTTATTCGTGCATCCTGGTACACAGCAGACCTTTACTCGTTTACTCATATTGATTAAGTAAACACGACAGCACAATTCGCAACAAATAATAACTTTCAAATGCACAAAAATGCAAATAGCTAATAAACAAACAATATCAAACACCTTTGGAAAGATTTTATACACGTTTGCAAGATGGACGTTATTCATTCAATAATCTTGGTTGTTTCTCGATGCATAATTGCAAGTTAGTTTCAGAATCCGGATTGACAAACATTCAAAAATAAAACACCAAAAAAGTAAGCTTTTAGATGTGAGCCGGTAACATAGATGGCATTGAAAATTGTCCTGAACTTCTATTCCAGTGCACAGGCCCTGATAAGTACTATTCAATACTACAATTTTCTTTTTTGTAAAAATATTTTGTGCCAATTTTAACGTTATCTGTGTACGATTGACAGATGTCATCAGTATTTTGATTTTGTCAAAAATTCCCTTAACATTTGTGTATATAATCTTTGACATTTGTAGGTTGAAGTGGGAAATGTACGAAGTATGTTATTGAGGAGTAGTAATTGATTACTTTTACAAAACGTCAGTGTTGTTTTTTGCGTTGTCATTCAATAATTTATAGATGATCATGTATTAGTGATGGCTCCTAATTATAGCAAGGTGTTGAATAAAAATAAGGCTCTTGCTGGAGCAGGAGCCTTAGGCGCAATTGTACTCCTAGCCTTAAAATATAAATACAAAAATGGAAAATTAAACAGGTCTGTAATGATTGATGGTAGAATGGTTGTATTACATAATATTTAAATATATTTTATATATATATGCATGTATGTGTGTTACCTTCTATCTTCTATTCATTAATTATATTTGCTATAAACATTTTTAGCTGACGTAATTAAAAATATGTTTCTATTATTTTAAGTCTAAAAATCTTTATTTTTGTAAAATTTATGGTACAAAAGTAAAAAAGCGTTGAGTTCATTGCCATATTCAAAATCCTGATTTTATAAACTTGTTATGCTTCTAATTCATTCCACTACCAGATATATAGATAAAACTGGAATATATCATTTACTGTGATAAAAGGTCAAGGAAAAGAATGATGAACATCTTACAATTAGTGAGATGTTTAAACAATTAGCTTACATATATACAAATTTTATTTACAATTATTATTTCTTATTCATATAGACACTATCTTTAATTTAAATTTATAAAAGGTTTTGGTTGTTAAAAATCAAAATTTAAGTTTGTTTATTTACAATAAATTTTGCATTTTTATAATATGTTTATCATTGTATTATGGTTCTATGGCTATTTAGTTACACTAAAAGTTATAAAATAGAACTACAAATTTCACTCAAATTTTTTAATCCTTCTTTTGTCATTGATAGCATTGGGAAAATTCCAAGTAATATATAATTTTTATTAAACTTTAATTGCATAGGAAAACTACAGATTTTAATCATCTATGATATTTTAATAGTAAAATACTTTTCCTATGCCACATTTCAAATACTCTCATGTTTATACAAGCAAGCTATCTTTGTTAGAATGTGACATATTCCAAACTTAAACCATTGAAAGTATTAGACAAAGCAATGTTCTTGATTCAGCATTCTGTATTTCTTATACATCTGAAATTCTTTGATGGAAAATCATAATTGCATAGGCTGGGAACACAATAGAATGCAACTAACCTTATATAGAATACTAGTCCATAAAAGAAAACTGTGTCATTATCACAGATATTTGTAGTTTTAATCATGGCATTTTCATTTATTGCATATTAGCTAATCAGGCTCTAAATTTTTTATTGTTTTTTGATTCCTAAATACAGTACAATACATCTACATAGAACTCTGATATTATGGTATAAAAATTTAACATTAAATTGAATAAAATAATGTTGTCTAAATGTGAAAGTAATTGTTTTTAAATGTGAATCGTCATTGTTTTCAAATGTGAATCGTCATTGTTCAGTTTTGTTTATAATAATGAGCTATACTTCATATAACAGAAATTTAATATGTTAATGAGTATGTGAATGAATAAATTAATAATTGATATTAACCTGGAATCTATAAATCTTTAATGTTCATTCAGTGAGCATAACAATACAGAAACTCTTTAAACAATACTTACACTAAAATTATAAATATATTATAATTGAAACCAGATTAATGGTTTGCTTTAATTCCTTACTTACAAGAACAACTTTTATATTCCATAGTATCTTGCCTACTATATTATTATCCAATCCTACTTCTGCTGTATTCAACAGCTTTCAATTACATATACTTACCATCCCTGTTCATTTCTCTACTAAAATGATAAATAACCTTTCCTCCTTTGACCAATAGTCATAAGCCTATTTAACTGTATTTCTTCAACACCACATAAACTTTCAAATCTACTCCCTATTCTATTAATATGTGTTTGTAGTATATTTGTTTATAGTCTTGAATACCTTGTACTTGTATATTTAAAATATGTTCATTATATTATATTGTACATATGGTTAAAAATATTTTTATTGATTTCAGGAAAAAAGTGAAGCAGATTCCAGAAGAAGAAGTAAAATATCTAATTTCAGATAAATTAGAAACAAAAATAAAAGCACAAATTGATAAAAAATTTTTTGTACAGTTAGGGCAATTATTTAAAATTGCAGTTCCAGGATGGACGAGTCATGAAAGTGGACTATTCTTTTTAATTGCCGCAAGTTTAATTTCCAGATCTATCTGTGATTTATGGTTAATTAGTCATGGAACAAAAATTGAGAGGTGTGAAAGTCATTAATGTGACTTATTTGCTTTTTATAGTCCAATCTGATATATGTGGTTCGATGAATATTGTTTCTGTATATTATCACCTGATATTAACCTCATGTAATTTCTGATATTGTTTTGTAGCAGGTTTTTCAATAGAACTCTATTTTCTGAAACATGAATTGTAACGAATTCTCTGCCAGCTATAGTATGAGCGTTTTCTTATTAGAAACGTGGGAATGAAACACCAAAGTAGACTTAATTTAATATATTTTCTGAACTTTTGAATACTTATGTAATCATAGTCTGGGAAATAATTAAGATTTCCTGTGGCTTCAAATTGTATTAATTCTTCTTAAAACTTCAAAATTCAATATCCAAAATGACGTGTGATAGAAATATTTATTCTGAAACATATATATCATTACTTAAAAATGAAATTTTTATGATTTGTTCATTTAAATGAACATATTCTGCAGTAGTTTGTTTTCAATTACTGTTTTCACCATTTCTTCAGTTCAACCTTGTACATTTTTTTCATATTCATTAGATACATTGATCTAAATTTCAATATAAAAAATATTGTATAAGTTCTTCTATTACAAGTTATGTTCATCCACTTTTCGTCATTTATGTTGCCTATAAAAAAATTTTGTATAAATTTTAAGTGGTTAGTGCTGAATTTTTGTTGAAATGCAACTAAAGATTTGTAGTGTGCAGATTGTTTGACGTTTGAATTACACTGTATACTAAATCTGAATATTTTCAAATATATTTCTAATGGTCCCGTATATACATATGTATAGATCTGGGGTCTCGTATAGACTTTAAAAAGTCTAGAATGTGGGATGGCTTTAATGCCAGAGATCTTCGTCTTCTATTTCACTTCCCAGGTGAAGTGCTCTAGAGTAATGGTGTTGTGGCACTCACTGCTGTCAGAAAAAAAATTCATTGAAAAAAAATGTAATACTATGTTTTTAAGAAATGATCTTTTTATACAGTAAGGTCATGTACTTTTAATAATATATTCATAATTATGTAATTTGTATCAGATAATTTTATGCATGGTTTTTATTAAAATGGGCCAGGAAGTTTTTTATATCACATCAAGTAATATATCTTGATGCATTTAGAATTTGCATTTCATTAACTGAAATAATCGGTCTTATCACATAAAACTAATACATAAAAGTATTTTCTCAGTGGCGACTTCCTGAAAATCTATTGTCCAAAACTTAAAAAAATATTGAATCAAGTTTTTTTACCTACTGTGCCACTTTTACAAATTTTGCAAAGGCTTGTTAGTGAAAAATGTTATGAATATTCCAACAATAATTAGGTATCATAATTAGAACATTGCAGAAGTTTCTGTTAGTTCATTTTCCAAATTTCTAAATTTTATTTTGTTCATACCTGAGGGAAGTATAATCAGATGTATATCATCTAATAACTTCTTCTCTCTAATAGCTCAGAAACTGAAAAAAATAATAGATCAAATAAAAAAGTTGCAGTTTTCAGATATCCAGTTTTGGTGAATAACTGATGTAACTGAAAGAGAACAATAGACTTTTCTTCTATGGAAAACCCCACTTTTATCTAGTTCTTAATAATATTTATATGTATTAGTATAGAAAAGACTTATGTTCATAGTTAAATATACTACTTGTTTTATTTATCACTTTGGATGTGTTCTTTATTTTAAAAATGTCATTGATTTTATTTATTTTAGTGCAATTATTGCAATGGATCCAGAACTGTTCCGAAAGCGTCTTTTGTATTATTTTACTGCTATACCAATAATTTCAGTAGTTAACAATGTATTGAAGTATTCCATAGGAGCACTTAAAATACAACTCAGAACTAATATGACTCGACACTTGTATGAAGAATATTTGAAGAATTATACTTATTATAGAATAACGAATCTCGATAACAGAATATCGAATGCTGATCAATTGTTAACAACTGATATCGATAAATTTTGCGAAGGAATTACTGATTTATATTGTAATACAGCTAAACCTTTGCTGGACATTGGTATATATGTTTACAAATTATCAACAACACTTGGTGGAAGCACTCCTAGTATCATGTTAGGATACTTGTTGGTGTCTGGAGTTCTACTGACGAACTTGAGAAAGCCAACAGCAAGGTATTTTTTTTAGATTTAATATAACTTTTGTTTTCCCTCATTCTTCTTCTGATTTCTTTTTCCATTCATTCCTTAACAGTTTTTTCTAACAAAATACAATGTCTATACTGAGCCCTTACTTTTATGTTATCATTTAACCTATCTTCATATACATTTTTTTTCTTATGATTTTTAACAATCCGTTTTCAGGTGAACCAAATTTTTCATTAAGTAGCTTTTAAACCTCCTTCTTAGTGATTAGTTTCGATAACACCCACTGAACTAACTGAATTTCTATATTAAAAAACAAGTGAAAATGAGATACTGATAAAACTTGAAAACAACTATTATCAGCAAATAAAAACTAACGAAAATACATAGAACCACTTGAAAACAATCTAATTAAATAAAACAGATTGAAATCTACAAAAACGACTTGAAACAATTGTTAAAATATTTTAAGTAAGTGCTATCAATTGAAAAGAAACAATTGCTTGAATGTTATTGTGGATTTGCAATCATTTAAATTTTTTACTATGTAAACCAGCATCTTGAACACACTTCTCATTACCACTACACCAACACAATTACACTGTTTGATACATGTTTTGATAACCAAGTTAACATCTTGACAGAACGAAGGTAAAGTCTTGGTTATTGAAATGCATGTCAGGCAGTATAATTGTTGATATAAGGGTGTTAGATAGTAATGTGAATATGAATATCACCAACAGTTCCAGGGTAAATATGAATATCTCGCAACAGTTTCATGAATTTAATTTAAGTCACAAAGAAGTGCCCAAAGATTACAGTTAATAATTAATTAATTTAGATTTTATTGTTACAGTAATATGTTCTTTCCAATAATTCAATATTTATTTTACTTCACATTAATTATATTCATTTTTAGGTTAACTGCAGGTGAACAAAAGTTAGAAGGAGAATTCAGACATATTAATTCCAGACTGATAACTCATTCTGAAGAAGTGGCTTTTTATAATGGTAACTCCAGAGAAAAAGCTACCTTAATGGCTAGTTATAATAAGCTATTGAACCATTTGAGAAAATTTTTGAAATTCAGGGTATTTATGGGTATTATAGATAATATTGTAGCAAAATATTTTGCTGGTGTAATTGGATTCTTTGCTGTGTCTTTACCATTCCTGACTAAAGGGCACGAGTTTACTACATTTGATACAAATGAAAGGTAATTTGTTAATAATAATCATTACTATAAAATAGTTACTTATTTGATTTACTAGGTATTTTACTAAATCATCTAAAAGTAATGGACAAGGTAAATTCATTTCTAATGAAAATATTTTCAATTTGACACAGGTCTAGGGTTTACTACACTTATGGTAGAATGTTAGTAAAACTAGCAGAAGCCATTGGTCGTTTAGTACTTGCAGGAAGAGATTTAACACGTCTAGCTGGCTTTACTGCACGTGTAACTCAATTACGAGCAGTACTCCAAGAATTGAACCAAGGCAAATATCAACGAACAATGGTAGGGGGTGCAGAGAACTTGACACCCAATGCTGGAAAATTAATATTCCGAAATAATATAATCAAATTTCAAAAAGTTCCTTTGGTAACTCCAAACGGAGACGTACTTATAAATGAAATTACATTTGAAATAAATTCTGGCATGAATGTTTTAGTGTGTGGCCCCAATGGTGCCGGTAAGTCATCCTTGTTTAGAATCTTAGGAGAATTATGGCCGATTTTTGGTGGTGAACTTACCAAACCGCCTAGAGGAAAATTATTCTATATCCCCCAAAGGCCTTATATGACTTTAGGATGTCTCAGGGATCAATTAACTTATCCTCATTCTGGTGCTGAAGCGAATCGAAGAGGAACAACTGACGCTAAACTTGAAGAATATTTGCAACGAGTACAACTAGGTTACATTTTAGAAAGAGAAGGTGGCTTAGACGCTGTTGCCGATTGGTTGGATGTTTTAAGTGGTGGAGAGAAACAAAGGATAGCTATGGCTAGGTAAGATATTCAATGATTAACTTCATATTTACTATCTTTCCAAATAATTTTTAAAAAGCAGTATTCTATTCTTTTTTTGGTTTGTTACAACTTATTAACCAAAACATATGGTCACTTTAAGATTTTATAATCACAAAATTGAAATATTCGCAAAAACTATTAATAAGTACAATACACACACGAACTGAAATATTTATGTATAAATAAAATTCGAAGCTTACTTATAATTTCACTTTGAATAGAAGCAGCTTAAAATAAAAAATTGTCTCTAACATATTGATATAAGTTGGTAATATTCATAATATTGTCAGATATATCAAAATATGCTTTCATATTATTGTATTTGATGGTAATTTATTTTTATTGGGGATATGAATTTACATGAAATTACTATAATTAATTTGACTAACTTACCTACTTAATTGAAGTAATCTGTATATATGACTTATTTTCGTTTTCGGATTAAATAAATAAAGCCTCAATTAATAACTCATGTTAGAACATAACAAACAAAATTATGTTAGAGAACATCAAATATATTTACTGTATAAGTTCTAATTATTGCTTTTTTCTTGCTCTATGTTTATTCTCTAAATATTGTTTTCAGATTATTCTATCATCAACCGCAATTTGCTATTTTGGATGAATGTACCAGTGCTGTTTCTGTAGATGTAGAAGGAAGTATGTACAGATATTGTAGAGAAGTGGGTATCACTCTACTTACGGTATCTCATAGGAAATCACTTTGGCAACATCATGAGTATGTTCTACATTTAGATGGCCGTGGAGGTTATAGTTTTAAACCAATTGACAATTGTGATGAACAATTTGGATCATAATCTGAATTATATGCTTATGAAATCTACAGTGAGAAATATATTGATTTGAACAATATGAAATCACAATTACTTGATATTGCACATATTAGAAATATCCTATTGTCATTATTCAATTTTTTTGTCAATGCTTCAGAATCCATATTCAAAAATTTCCTTTTCAAGGTTAATAGAAGTTATTAACACTTTTCTGAAAAAGTTGAAGGTCCTTGTTTCTAGAAAACAGATTCTAAGATTATGTTTCATATGTTTAACAATTGTGATCTAATATTGTTCCAAAGATCTGCATTGTCATCATTTTTGTCGTTTATCAATTAATTTTATCATATTAAAAGCTCCCTAAATACACACAATTGTAATAGGTATTTGACCAATATGTTATCTAATAAATAAGAAGCCACAGGTGTTCCTAGCACCTGCGATGAAAATATTTTATTCAAGTTCCAAACTTGTTTGTTGCTTATGAGTAATGATTTGGGATTTCACTTTACACTTTAAGTTAACATAATTATAATCTTCTATTTATTGAATCTCACCTTACCTTATTGATATTATAAAAAAAATAGAGCAGCTTCACTAAAAAATAAATAACAATGTGAGATTAACACTAGGTAGTAATACTACCAAACTGTCAAAATTGGTAACTTCACTTCTATACGTCGAATACCAAGGTGTAAAATCTGTAAAGAATCGAATTTTGGACGATTCAAATATATTCAGAACATCGGTGACAAACAAGCAAAATTCCGGTTCTTGTTGGAGTTTCACACAAGTGTTACATAAAAGTACCTGGGTAGTGTAACTAGGAAGTATTTAATCTTTGATTTTATGAAATAACAAAAAATTAATTCAGTGATAGTTAGAAAATTTATTTTTATAAGCATCACATTTGCGAAGGTTGCTAGAATATATCCGAATATTGCATTTTTAGTTTACATTGTAAGTCGTAAAAAAACGTTTATTCTAAAAACTGTATGTTTTACTATACAGAATTTGAATATACATATTAGATTCTCAAGTACACTATTGGAATTATTTAGTGGTCTAGTTAAGGTTGTAATCTATGTTCTCCAGGTTATATTTTGCATTCATTGATATATATCAGATTATCTTTTATATTCTTTACGAATTGTAGCAGTCACGATATCTTATTGTATGCTTACTGAAGATTTGGAGCATAGTTTAGTATTGACAGAAAACATTCTTATATCACTTATATGGCTTTGTGTGTATTATCAAATATCATTGTGCACACCATTGAATATTTTCAAGTGACTCTTCTTTATTTGAATAAAAACTAATTGAATATTTTACAATGATTCCAAAATATTCCTTAGCAATTTGCTATTGCAATAGCAAAAGCATGTCATATTCATGATTCTATGCTTACACTACGACTTCTGGAATGTAATGTGGTTTTCCTGCATCTTAAAATCGTTTTTTATCAAGTAAAACAATTCCATGTACTGCTGAATAAAATAGTATTTATTTAAAAATGATACTTAGAGCTAAAGAATATTTGACGTCAACAAAACTATTTCATGGCTTACACTATATTAAATTTTTGAAAACTAGCTAAAACTTTTATAGATTATGTTAAGTATTTTTTTTATCATTCAGTGTTTTTTGGATTATTTCACAATTGTTGAAACAGTACAGTAAATTGATTTTGTGAATCTTTCAATGTTAAATGTTGAAGGGCAATTCCAAAAATATCATTTATCTGTAATAAAATAAAGTTTGTCAGGAATATATTGATAAGATTTAGATTTTGTATCTACCTCTCAAAATTGTTCTGTAATGTAATGTGTAGTTGGACAACGTAGGCTTTTGTTATTTTGTTTCAAGAAATTTTTGAGTACTTACACATATACTAAAACAGTAACTTAGGACGTTTTGAACTAGCTTCTTCAATGTCTTCTCTATATAATAATCAATACAAATGATCTTAAAACCCATCCAACATAGTTGAGGAAATTTAAAAGAAAATATTCCTTGTATTCAAAACAAGAGGTATTTTACAAAAGATTGCATTTATATATTTTTAAGGGAGAAAAGATATAAAATAATTATTGTGTTTAATTGGAAAAAGAACACTTGAGCTTTATAAATATTAGATTAGTAGATTTTAAACAACAAATAAGTGAGCATATTCTTTTATATGTGATAAAATTGATTTAAAAGCAGCAGGGATAGGTCTTCCAAGATTTTGACATAAAATTATCTATTTATTTTTTGTTATTCAATGATACATTATACAATATAACCTCTATTATATTTTTGATAAATGTATATTGGTTTTTTTAATCATATGAATATTTTTAAGTTATCATTTGTTTATGCAAATGGTTACGGTGTTAGATTGATTCTTGCCTAGTGAAAATTAAAATATGTTTTAAATACTTTGTTTTAATTTGAACTCTGCCATAATAATTTATATCTACAAATACGAAAGAAATATCCTCGATCCTATCTTTAGATGTCTTGGGCAAAATTTTCATATAGGTAGGACCAGAAGAGTTTAAAGGAAAGACTGAAGGAAAATATTTACTTGGCATCAATAGAGTTAAAAATAGTTTGACACTATAACAAACAAAACAAAACTAGTTGTTATATCATATACATGTACATAATATATTAGAAGTTCATAACTGACTACAGAATTAATGGATGGAAAAATAGATTAAACTAGTAAAATAGTTTTATGTGTCTGGGAGTTATGAAAAGAAAAGATGGAAAATATGTAGGCATTATCATAGACTGTCGACTCCTCAGCTACATCCTACATCCTCTAACGACTAATAAAGTCTCTTGTACTGAATTGCCTGGTTGTCATGTATGCTATCGAGACCTGGGTGTTAAACAGCGGAGCGGCTGCTCAACACGTGGGAGCGACAGAATATATGGACCAGCGTGTGAACAGAGCGATTGGAGCAGCCGTACAAACAACGAGCTCTACCGGCTCTATGAAGACCCCAGCCTGGTGACAGTGCCAGACTGGTTGGGTATAGCTAGGTTATTTGGAGCGTATGTCTGAGATACAGGGCGCAGAGCGTACCGGCAGGAGCTCGAGGGCCGGCGACCACACAAACAATGGCTGAATGATATTGAAAAGAATCTCGGGAGCTAGGTGTGAGGAGGTGGAGATGCCGAGCGTTGGACCATGGTGATTGGAGGAATGTGGTGGGTCGTAGTTCTACTGGTAATGAAGAAATCCAAAAATATCTCTAGCACCCGCGATGCTAAGTTTTTATTTGAGTTTCAAACTAGTTTGTTGTTTATTTTTAGTGTTTTGCGGTCTCTAGATCGGTTTCACGCGTTGTGTTGCATATCTATTTATATATCATATTTTTTTATTTGTACATAAATCAGCAATGAATAAAAAATATTCTATAAGCTCATTGGCTGGCTCAGTATCTCCAACTTCATCAATGACACGATAAGGGCTCTTCCAGTGTGGGACCTTAATGTTTCATTTAAGATATATAGGGAATCGTATTTCTATTTGAGGTTTTGGTAATGGTTATATTAAAGAACTCTCATGTTCCTCTAGTTATTGATGATATTTTCTGGAATTCTTCTGTGATGTACGATATGCCAAGATCTTTGTAGAGAGTATTATTCAATACATATCAAGGTATATTCACCATTGCACCAAGTATTTTAGTTTGTGACCTCTGGAGGATATATTTCATTCACTGCACAGCATGGCACAACCATGCCATAATTCTTTATGTGTTTATCACAGTCTTATAAATTAAAATCTTGTTGTTGTCTTGTTATTTGTGCAGATTTATTTTTATTTTCATTTCCTTGTCAAAAATCTAAGAGGTTTAAGTAGTTTTGTAACTCCGTCGAAGGAGATCTAATGTATTTAGTAAATAAAATAATGGCCCCAAAACGATGCCCTTTAGTACCTCTGATTCTGGTCCTGAATGATCTGGTTGTTAAGTAAGACTTGAATATTTTACAGAATTGCAATAAATAAAAACTAAACGGACAAAGGAAGATTAAAACTCTTTATATTTAGTATGTTAAGTAGGTAATAAATATTTTAAAGATGTTACTTGTTTATAGTATTCCCGTAGACGTTCAGTTTGAATAGGTTATTTTACTATGAGCGTTCAATCTACACCGACAATTTAAGAAATTAACATTTCTACATAAATCAAAAACTATTTCTTTTAGCCACAGTAATGCAACCATTCCGCCTCCGTTAGACCTTTAAAATGGAGATGACCGTTTTGCTAAAATTTCTGATTTCAAGCATTAAATAAAAATAAATGCACTGTATGTATCTTATAGTCGCGAACTGCCAATTAAATTCAAACTCCACCGTGTCCTATTTGAAAACGCGTTTCTCAATATGCGGATCACAACGCAGCAAGTGTGGCTAATATTATATACTCGATAGATCTGCCACTTTGTATAAAAATTTGATGACATCTCTCAAATTGGCTTAGTACCAAGAAAAAAGATTTCTATAGTCAAAGATTTGATCTAAGGTTCATATTCATGTTAATTCCACAGGAAATTTAAAAATAATTCGAGTAATTTTAAATGCTCGAAGCGAGTTGTCGCATCAAATTGAGAATGAAACAAAAGTATTTCAACATTTCAAATTTTGTTGTTTACAAGAATAATAATAAAATACCTGAAATTAAAATGCTGTTTAAATGAAATATTTTGATTTCATTTACAATTTATGTGACAACCAGATTCGACCATCTAAATTTCACAATTAAATGGTTTAAATAAGATATAGGTAGATGGAAGATTGAAACACAGGATGATTATTATAATTTTTATTTTGATTTTGATATATTGATTATACACGTTTGCAAGATGAACGTTGTTCATTCAATAATCTTGATTGTTTCTCGATGCATAATTGCAAGTTAGTTTCAGAATCCAGATTGACAAACATTCAAAAATAAAAGACCAAAAAGTAAGAGTTAGATGTAAACCGCTAACATAGATAGCGTTGAAAATCGTCCTGAACTTCTCCTATTCCAGTGCACAGGCCTTGACGTGTGGCATGTACGAATCGTGTAACTCGTTTACGCTATGTACATTACACCTGCTATACGTGTCCCAATTTGTGTCTTGCCTAAAGGTAGTTGAGACATTTAGAATGAGCAGTAATTTACACAAGTAAACAAGCTTTTACAAAGTCGCCTTAAAAACAAAATATGAAAATATATATTTAAAAAAAGGTTTTCATTAAATTAAATAAAAAAAACATACACTAAATTAGATACTCGGTCATATTTAAAAATACTAAATTACCGTGAAATATCTTATTTCAATTCTATTTTGTTATGGTATATGCAAATTTAGATGAATTCTTATATGACATAATCGACTTCAATTAATCCACTCCGTTGAATTTGTAGGGCAAATAGATTATTTGAATATTTACGTAGTATTTATTATACCTATAGAGTTTTATAAAAAGTATTTTTTCACTCTTTAACTTATTTCGGAATACATATTTTTACTAAAAATCGACATGAGTTCCTTTGTCTTCTCTAGTGAAGTGAATTAAAAGTTCTTAACAAATTTCATTTAATTCTTTATCAAATATATGTGTGGTCTGGCGTTGTCGAGGTTAAACACAACGTTTATTTTTCTGACTAAATTCGCCTCTTTTTAATTCCCCTTCTGTAATTTGTTTAATTTTAAATAGTCGATATGAAGCTAGAAGGGATTGTGATTATTAGGTACATATGAGACAACGATCCATTATTTTTGAAAATGTCCAACCATATTTCTATAGATTTTCCCGCACAAATCATAATTTTCAAAATCAATGAACTTGACTATAGGCAAAATTTCAGTATTAAGAATGTTGATGGAGGGAATGCAATAAAAGCTTAATTCTCTTGACCACCCGTTTCTATCAGTTTAGATCACATTTTTTAGTCATCTTTAATATGATTTTTACCGTTTTATACTCCGAGTATCAATATTTATTCGTGAAAGAAGTTATTCTTCTTACTAATAAGTAGGAATAGCTGTATCTCAATTGAGATGTGAAGAAAAAAATTTAGTTCTTCCCCTTTATATGGTTCATTCTTCTTGGTAACGTTTAATTTTCTTTTATTAATTCATAAATTTATGTCAATTATAAATATTTTTACTTCATTTGCTAATGGTTTGTAATTAGTTTCTTTTTTAATTCTGTTAAGTAACTGCGCACAGAGAAAAATTCATGCGTAAGTTGTTGAAATTTGTAATAATGAAGTATGATATTAAATATTTTAACTCTGCATACTCCAATTAATCTACAATTGCTACATTCATACCATACTTTTCAGGGCCGGATTAAGCTAGGGGCTTGGGGGGGCTATAGCCCCGGGCCCCAGGTCCAAGAGGGCCCCATCATTTGGAAATCATTCTGTATTTTTTGATGTGTTGATACCACAAATCTAACGTATTGATATTATTTTGTGAATTTTTCCGGGTTTTCGAATTCCTTAAGGGGGCCTCGTCATTATTTTAACCCCGGGCCTTATAAATCTTAATCCGGCCCTGATACTTTTTGTCTACACCAGAGCCATTCCGGAAGGTTTTTTAACTGTTACAGCTGAACAGTTTTCAACTTTTCAAACATAAACTCATCATGAATGAATAATAAAATATTTTTGAAACCCTAAAATCGTGTTTTTATTATCTAACCACAAAACTTGCTGAACAACCAGGCAAAGAAATTAATACTGTAAAATAGAAAAAACTTTATTTTGAACTATACTGCTACTTTTGAAATGTAAAGTTTCATAGACTATCCTATTGATATTATCAATAAAAGACTTTATGTATACATTTCAATCTATATACAAAGCAAATTTTTCATTTTTGTTGATAACAAAAAATAAATAAGCAGGTTTTTCACATACGATTTACAAAAATTAACATTCCATAAAAGTGCAGTAACTGGTTTCTAACATTATAAATTATCTACATATACTTATAAATAGACAATCCACAATTACTAGTATAAAAATAATAAATATTCTAGTATGTAAATCGCTTTATATAAAATACAATTAAATGAGTTGGCAAGAATATATATCTATAGAGAAATGTTTTAAAGCATACAGAAATATATATCGAAACTTCTACGAACTACTATAGGAACAGCGAAGTCTTTGAAGCTAATTTCGGAAGCTTAAAATATATCACCAATTTAATACCACTGATATATGCATCTAATATAATTTTATTTGCCTTTTTTCACTCAAAAACTGATGTTTCAATACGCGAAGAGAAATTTCATTTTTACGTAAATAAATAAATGAATCTTACCAGTATAGATTAAATGAAAAGTGCAATAGTACATTTTTATTGAAATTAAATGGAATTACAGACATTCTCACAACTCTGTAACACATCAAATATTAAATATGCTAAGGTATATAGCTTTTCTATACAAAATTCCTATATAATACTGTTAATAAATATAAAAAAATATTCGAAAAACGAAAACTTTATAATTTTATTGTTGCAAATATTCAAATTTTTGGATTCAACAAATTGAACAAATGGACGCATTAAGATTAAGACTTCTTTTGCCTATACCTAACTTCTAGTTTCTACTACTTCAACAATTTAGAATAGTGGTTCTTCTACAGAACACAATATAAAGGAGAATTATTTAATTCGTGCAAAGGTAAATGCCGAAATTGTAAATATTTTTGAGAATAGCGCATAAAAATGTGCTATTATATGTGTACTTTATAAACTGGGTAGCGAAAGGGCGGTATATTTGTATTGGATCCTGAGACTTAGGAAACTCGGGGTAATGAAACCATAATTGGAGTCACTCAGCCGCTGACAGTACCCCAACCTGTAGTGGGCACCTCTTACTACGGATTAAGGGCAACTTTAGTTGTAATGAAAATTAAAGAGGCGTAACTTCAAGCAAACCAAAACCTACATAGACGAGACACAACCCTCAGGCTAGGTGGCGAAAATACTACAGCTAAGTAGAGGGAAGGTGAAGACTGGTAGGCCAAATCACATATAATACTGACAGTGCCGCCGATCTGGATTGCCGGTTTTATCGAATAGAGAAGGAAACTAACACATTTTTATGCAATTTTAAGCTTGATTTGACCTAGCGGAAGAATGTTGTGCTAAAGCCAGCGACGCCTGGAAGATTATCCAATTCTAGAGAGCTAGATAAGGGCTACAAAGAGAATTGCAAAAGGATTACCCAGGAAATTATAACCGACAAGACCTATCTATTTTTACTAATAGTAATAATAACTACTCGAAAATAAGTAAATATGTGTACAATATTATTAATGTAACGAATATCTGTTTCTTACATACGTTTTTCAACATGTTTTTTGAAACAGCCTCTAGATGCAATACTGATTTATTGTTCAAAGTTATGAGTATTGTGCCGTTTGAAATCATAATAATTAATTATTAAAAGTGAATGCACAGAAATAAAGTTATATTTGCAACAATAAAATATTCGATTTCAAAGACAAAAACTAGTTGTTGAATGTTAAAAAATGCGATATATATATATATATATATATATATATATATATATATATATATATATATATATATTTCAAAATGAAACTTTTGATATGACTCCAACGTTTGCGGAGGCACTCCCAAATGGTATCAATCCCAAATGGTGGTATCAATCAGTCCTCCGGTTTTACATAATATCAACTCAGAATCTTTTCAATATCATCTTATTTAGTACAAATAAACTCGACCTGGAGATAAATCAAGACAAATACAAGATATATGTTAGGAAGAAATAACCCCAAACGCACCTGATAAACAAGAATATGTCTTCTGAAGGACAAATTAGACGTAGGCACTAAACAGGAGAAGATAATAAAACATAAAAAAGGGAAAGATTGAGAAAGTTAAATTCGTACTCGTATTTAATAATGTGATCAAATAAGGTTCTGGTTACTTGATATCATATTCTGTTTGTTTTGATAGAAAAAGGGAATTATAAATATTGTTTATACATCACTCAATGAACATGGTGAAGACATTATAAGAGAATCGTTGAAGGAACCTCGAAAACGAAATCATTTGTATTAGTAAAGAGACGTTATGAAACAATATTAACAGTAACTTTATAGTAGCTGTTATACCCAGAAATCGTGACTGGGAGTTGGTTGAACCACACAATGATAAAAAAGTAACATTTCAACATTGATAAATTGCATTAATAATGCTGCCGTAAATAGCCTGATCGCTGAATTAATAGTAAAACTTTGATCCAATTAAAGATGTGTCAACAACTATATAAAATAATTGATATTGTAGTGTGAATTTTATCAATTGATAAATAGAAATCACTGATATTTGTGTCGATAGTATTAATGACCTAATGAACATACAATTTGCCAGTTATCTTAAAATACAAGAATCAAATAGACCTCTTCACAATTTTGTTTATTTATTTAGTTCAGACTTTTTTACATCCACACATTTGAAAACAAAGTTGATGCAGATAAATTACTGGTTTAAAATGTTTTCATAGACAATTATTATTTCATAAATACGAATTTAAAAAACTCAGTGATGTAAATTTTTTTCAAAATCAATAAAACAGTCATCTTTTTCTTCTTAACATATTTAATACATCTAAATCCTAATGCCCCCATCCTTTGGTCAGTCTTTTCCATAAACTGGGTTTATCTACATTAGCAGGAGGGGGTTGATCATTTCTAATTTGTTCTAAAAATCCAGTCTCGCTTTGAGTATTATCTTCAGCTTGAGCATCGCCTATTTCTCTGAGATCTCGCATCATTTTTCTTCTTATTGTTTTTTTCATACTCAAATGTCTTTCTAGTGTTTTGTATTTATGTTTTGTTCTATTGTCTATGTTGCTTTCGATTGGTATTTTTGGATTTTCTTTGTCGGAATCTCCTAGACTGGCGTTCCATATGTCCCGAACGTCTTTTATTTTTCTTTCGTTTAATGAAGACATTTTTCATTATAGTATCTGCAAACGATAAAGAAAACTTAATCCAACACGAAATATATTTATAGAACGAAAAACCGTTAAAACAAGCACTAAAATAGATATAGGAGTATGTTAAGCAACGATTATGAATTGTTAAAAACAGCAATTGAAAAATATATCAAAGATGTTCTGAGTAAGTACTCTTCCAATAATAATCGATCAATTAAATATAAAAATTAATAATAATCCCATTGTAGAGCTTTCAAAGTTGACTACTTTTTCATAAAAATATTTTTAGGAACAGACAGCACGCAAATAGAAGAATATCTAATTCTACCTACAAATACAAATACGTGCAATTCTATTCATCAAAATTTTAGTTAGATGGACGGTACTATATAGTTATTTTAGTAAGCAAAGATCCTTATTCAGCAGCAACAAAATCTTCTACGTGTAAGCAGCTATGTGTACTGGGAAAGCAAAAATATGAAGACTGCTTAACAATGGAGCCAGAACATGCAATGAAATGCAAGAAAAGTTTTTGATGACAAAAATGCGGAGATGAAACTCAGCTGATTCAGGTAAAAACTCACCATTGCAACTTATAGATTTTTGATATTAATGATTTTTGTTACTGGCAATTAATAAGTTTTTTGGTTTGTTTACTTTTACTACAGTCCTGGATGAATATAATAGCTTGAAGAAAGTAAGTCACGGAAACACAAATGTTGTAATTAGTGTCTTAATGCAAAAGTAACCGCCTTCTATAAGGTCAAATAATGTGCAAGATTCGTCATATAGCATGTTATACCAATCCATATCAAACAGCCTTAAATAGTACTTCAATAAGAGTACGTTGTATTATTGAGCTAATTTTTTTTGGGATGAATGAGGATTGTCCTAACCTTCCCGCTTCATATGCACTATCCATCAACACAAACCACTAAAATCCAGTCTACTCTAGCATAATGCACAATAGCTACAAGCTCTAAATTCGACAAAAACCAAAACAGATCCAGCATTTTGTGCAAAAGCATTTAAAAATTTCAAAGAACTCCTAATCAAACGACCCAACTCCATTCCGACAAAATTAAAACTGTCTCTGCATGGTCGATCAATATTCCTCATACGATACCCCACCTTGCAAATTTAACAAATTAGAATCCCTCAGTACCCTAATTGTAAAATGTTTTTCTAGACTTGACAAGTTTCCACAATTTCACATCGTATATACATATTAATCCAAAAGCAGCAATCTATTTAATTAATTTACTTTATCCCACACCCTCAATGAAACTTCAAATTAAAGTGGAATTATCATTGTTTCTACTGTGGGGTTCTTATACGAGTCTCAAAAGAAACGAAGAAACTGAGCAGTAATTAATGAAACCGCTAGTAAAGTGAAGACAGTAGTGTTAAAATAATTCAAAACAATTACTCAAACGAAAAGTGGAAAAGTTCACATCAAAACGAGTGGAAAAATTCACGTCAAAACGAGTTGGCAAAATTTGCAATACCCAAAATCTTTTTAAATTTATAAATGACATTAACCTAGAAAACTAACCCATTATTAATCTTGTCGCTAATTGTCCGAGTTAGATGCAACCTGTTGGCAAATAAAACAGGATTGACGTATACACAGTGTTTTGCATCCTGTTTTATATCGATTGTTACAGAGCCGTATGTAAAAAACTGATTGAAATACTTGTTAACAGATGGGAGATTTAATTTTGGTAGCAATACATTTAAAATAATACTTTCATAATCCAAATATTCGTTTATAAATAATATTTGTGAATAAAATAAATTATAACAATTTGTAGTTCAAAAATTTCCTAAGCTAACAATTATAGTGATAAGTAAATAATAAGACCTGATATTTCCATGTTAATCTTAGTTGATATGGAAATTATGTTACTGGACAGTTATGATTCACTTAAGTGATATTAGTTTTCGTTGGAAATTTTTGACTTAAGTGCGTGAATTATAATATATATATATATATATATATATATATATATATATATATATATATATATATATATAATTTTTCTGTGTTTATATACCTATGCTGTAAATTTTATTCTTGGAATCGCCTATGATCCATCCCTCTATATCAGGGGTGAAATTCCAAGTAGTAGGCCATTCAGACTACGGAATTGGATCACTTCTTGCCAATGAATCAATAACCACTCTTCCCTCATCCCTCTTTTGATAATGACTTCAAAAAGGGAGTTGGAATGTCAACTATTTTCAAAATTCGGTTGAATATTATATTCGAATGATATTTACAATTCACAGAGTACGATATGTACAAAAAACAATGTACAATTCCCAAAACTGGGACAATTCGTCTTCTGGGTAGAAAAACATCAATTCTCTTGTTATATTTTTACTGCTTCGCTTCCAAACCACGGGATCAGCGAATGGAAATCGGGATTGTCCCGGTAAATCGGGGAACCGTGCTCCATTCCTGCTCCATCCCAACTAATTTTAATGTCAGGAACATCGTTCCTTGGTCGTAGTCGTAGTATATCATTGAATGTTCGCGAATGAAGTTGTGTTATAATTTATACCTTCGTAAAGCAAAGAAAACTATTTCTATGTACTTTTCAATCTTGACATACATTTGGGAAATCAAGATAAATAATGGCTCCCACATGTCGTGTGTAAAACATATGGTGTAACTATGGTTTCGAGAGAAATGTAAAACTATCATGACCACTGCTATTTTTATCTCAGTAATATTAAAAGCACAATTAAAAACAATAGACATAAATTGGAATACTCTTCTGCAAGAAGACCTGCCGTGCATTTAGGGAAAATGCTCGTTCCATTCTCTAATAACACAAATTGGATCTCATGTAATAACACTGTGATTAAAAGTAACTGCACTATCTCATAAGCGACCTAAGCCTCTCAAAGGAGTCTACAGGAAAATTTTCATCCGGCTTAGGACAAAAAACTACTCAATGC
This sequence comes from Diorhabda carinulata, assembly GCF_026250575.1. Classification (NCBI taxonomy): domain Eukaryota; kingdom Metazoa; phylum Arthropoda; class Insecta; order Coleoptera; family Chrysomelidae; genus Diorhabda; species Diorhabda carinulata. The sequence goes on along the minus strand of NC_079460.1, from coordinate 32,137,544 downwards.
CGATAAATTAAACTATATCTTAGGAGAGATAAGGATCTATTGTCTTGATTCGGAAAATAGCTGGTATTTGATAACAATATTAAAGAACTTGAAATTGAAATTTGAAACCTAGTTTAAAATTTGTTCTTTTACGTAACTGTAACAAACTTTCAATATTTCATTATTCAAGGAAAACAAAATCTAATTAACAAAATATTCGTCAGGGAAAAAAAAATAGTGTTTTCTTCCTTATAGATTATAGATTGGAGAACAATCCACCACGTCAATGAACAAAACGTTTCGTGTTCATTTTATTACAAAATACTCTTAGAAATCATAGAACAGAGAATCATTTCTTGTTAGAAAGTCATTTAGTTTTCAAGTAATAACTGACTTATATACAAATTTGTAATAAATGTCTATCTAATAAAGTCTGATCTCTAAATACCTACAAGGTTGATGACTTGAACCACATTCAAGCTCAAAAATCTCTTTCCAATTACGTTAGTTCAGTTTAATTGAGTTAGTTATATACAGTGTGTTCATATAATAAGGCAACTTGCTAATATTTCGATTTCTTGACAAAAAAAATCGAATTAAATTTTTTAATTCAGGCCTATTAACATATTTTTAATAGTATATATTTTCAGACCGAAGTAAGCTTGATTAATTACTTTTAGTTTCTAGTTTTTGCATTTGCTTCAGTCCACGTAATATTTCATTTTTTTATAATTTCTGCAGCTGCATGAAATGAAAATTTCATCTAACAAGTGGAGATCTGATAGGAAGGCGATTTTCCAATTTGTACCACTTTGCAGACTCTCGCGCAGATAATCCACGAAGTTAAAGTTGCTTTAAATCCTCCTACGTCGATGCTTGGAAGTGTTCAGGAGTGTATTCAACTACGGGGTCACCAAACGTATTATAAATTTTTTTCTAAGAATATGTTAATAAATTTGTTTGAAAATGTTATAATTTTATTCTTGATTTAATGCCATCAAATAATCAAAAATTAAATCTATAAATTATTTATGCCAGGTGTAATACTTTTAATTTCACAGAATGAATATAAAACACTTTCCTTTTAGAAATGAGCCTGACTGTACATTTGAGATATCCTTTAAAATGGCTGGAAGGCAATACGTTATTTGTGTTAGTGCTATGCTTCTACATTTTTATACAAATATTTCTGTTATCAAAAATAAGTTTGTGAAAAGTCTTGAAATAAATTTGGATAATTTCATAGAAAAATAATGTCTTTTAAATGGTGGTAAGGTACCGTGAAAGTTGAATACAATAAAAAATTCAATAACAAAAGAAAACAAAACCGAGTAGCCTATAAGCAACATGTTCTTTTGTTCACGACTAAAGGAAATTCAAATTACCAAATGATATTTGCTTCCTTTTCACTAAATTATTCAGCATGATTTAGAAAGTTACCAAACGATTCTATTACACTTTTTGTGTTACCAAATAAAGGTCAACGTTTGATTACACTGCTTTCAATAAAGAAGTAAAAAAGTAAAGTTAATTATCACTGACTGCAACTAAGTAATAATTTTTTATTCGGTACCAAAGTAAGAAAATATTTATAAATAATTTTGTATCTCGATTTGCCAATAAGAATATTTGGAAACATTTGACAATGAAAAAATAGAAATGCATTTGACGAGACGTACAATAATGTCATATTGTACTGTCCATTTAGATAATAAAAACCAGGTGTAAATATATTTGGAGTAACCTTATGTAGGTTTTGGATAATGCAGATCGACCATAGACCACATATTTACAATAAAACATTTACTCAACAAATGAAAGATGATGCTAACATGAATTTGTGAAGATTCAACTGGCATGCGTTTTTTGTCTATAGAAAATGTATTGTATATAATTGATATGGAATCACAGTTGGTAAATCAATTGTGAAAAGAGTTCAGAAGTACAAATACGTATACAGGCCAATTAGAAATAAACTCGTTTGATCTAAATATATGTTTTATTTAAACGAATATTAGTGATCGTTCTCAGAAAAATGACTAAAGTAACATTAAAGCTGCTCGTAAGCAACGCAATTGACAAATTACCAATGAACCTTATGCTGGCTCGCAGCAAAAAAAATAATTCATTGTTATTTCAAAAATCTTCTTAGTAGAAAGGAAGTAAAACAAAAACATTGTAATGCTTATGTTGAACTAAGTAAATAACTATAATAATTTGAAACATTTTATGAAAATTGACTTTGTTGATACATGTAGTAAATGATTATAGTTTTAGACAAATATTTTTTAGATCTCATAACTTGCACTTCAAGATAAAATCATTAATGTGGTTGTTTAAAATAAGAGTTCTTAAAATCCCAGTGGTATACATTGAGATAGAGCACTGTTCATACGTTCTTTCAACTTGATATTTTTTAGACAAATATATGAAAGATGTTCCTAATTGAAATGAAATATTTTCGTACACTTCATATACGAGATAAGTAAATGCTTGTGCGCTACCCAGGAATAGAGCTGAGCAAACCTGTTTTTCTTATGTTTATGTTTACATCTTTTATGCGCTGTACTTGTTCGATTGTGAAATCTCTGAATCCAAATTAGTAATTCGGGATTCATTTATTTCTTTGTATAAATGGTGTGATTCTTTTTAGTTGTAGTTTTGAAATTTTTGGCAGCAGAGAAATTGCCCTGGACGACTAGACCTTACTTGAGTTTTTCCTGGATTTAGTAGCATAACCATATCATCTGGATGATCATAATTCAACCTTAAGGCTACACTAATTGAGTGTATCAGCATAACTATCCATTTTCTAAGAAATTTTTTGGAATTTCTCCCGTGATTATATCAAACCCAGTAACTTGAGATTTATATTTATTATTAATTCCTCCGCAATTTTTTATGTGCGAGAAGTAGGATATCTTCTAATGCTTTATTTTTATTATTTCTAATATATTCTTTTATAAGAAGTGTGGAGTGAACATTTCAGTAAAATTTTCTGCGAACATATCTGATTTTTGCTAATACGCATCTATTTATGCTGTTGAATTTTCTGAGTAGAATTTTAATAAATCGTCCTTTAGTTTTTGATTTACTCTTTTAAGTGTTTGTGCTTTTTTGTTCAGTAGGTTTGTCTGACGTTTTTTACTAATTTTCTAATTTCCGCTGAGTGTGTATATATATATATATATATATATATATCCTTTCATATTGTGTGTTATTTCCTTGTTGTTTTCAAATGCTGTTGTTTTTTTTTGTTCACACATCTGATAATCAAAATCTAGGGTTAGTAAAAATCTTCTAATTATATTTTTGAAAAGAGCATATGTAGTCAGCAACAGCTAAATTTTTTCGCAAACGATATATTGTAAACTAGTGTAATCTGACTGCAATTTCATTTTTGCTTCTTTCCATAATTCTATTATTTTCATTTTCCTTTTCGTAAACTTTATGATTGTATTTCTCCCATTGTTAATATAGTAAAATAAAATTTAAAAAAGCAATCACAATATTTAAACTAAACGAGAAAAGCAACAATTGAAAAGAGGATTCACATCGCTTACCGACCGAGTTATGAGCTCACATATAGACAGAATGTAGAAGAAAACCTGCTAATACCCGCTTAATACCTTGCCCGAAAAGTAAACATAAATATAATTATTTGAAATCTTTTAGTGACAAAATATTAGCCTGGTACATATTTGGAATACCTGATACAGATCTGGAACAAATTTCATATGGATATAAACGACTCATAATGCAAACACAAATTTGTGACGGGTAGTTATCACTAAAGAGTTATTTATCGGAATCGCTGAAAATACTTAAATTCGTTGAGATCTTAGGATAATTAGTACCATTGAACAAATGCACTATACACATTTTTTGTTACAAAAGTTATTAAAAATGTACCGTATTCCCCCGTATATGGTTCTCATCGTTCCCAAAACTGAATTTATTAGGTATTATATATTTTTACGTCTTTTGGATAATATTAGATATTTGAGAATGCATAGTAAATATTTTAGATTATTTATTTATAAAAAAATGAGCTATTGCCAATTACAAACTGAAATTACATAACATACTTTGAAAATCTCACTTTAAGAAATAATACAAACAGGTTTGCAAAGGTCTAAAAATATAACCGAATCATATTCCATCACAAAATTTTTTAGTCATCAACAGTAACAATACGTTTATATACATATGTATATTATATATATATATATATATATATATATATATATATATATATATTTATATATATATGAATTATAAAGGCAATACATTTAACTTAATTTAACATTTAAACTAAAAACGTATTATTCAATATGATACGATGAAGCTGCTTATAATAAAATATGTTCGATAATTATAATTGTTTTATTTTTTGATAATGGACTTCAAATTAACTTTACGGAAGTGATTGTAATAATATTTTTATGAGATAAACCCCGTTAATACGTGATTCTCAGTTGCATTGCTTTTATTGAAAAATAAAAGAAAACAACTTACATGATACATTTTTTATTGTACTGTGTACCGTGCTTACCTCATATTATTTATTACTTCTAGAATAAAACCAGTTGCACAGTCAAAAACACAATAACACAAAGATACCTGTGTAACAGTACACTTATGTGTCTATGTAAATATAAGTCATCTTTGTGTATGGTCTTTGCCAACCGAGCGCTCAAGGTAAACTAGTTCTTCGGGTCTTGTAAGCCTCTACTTTACTTTCCGCAATTACGTAATATTCTTTGAAATAGTGTTAATTGAAACTCACCCTTATTTTTACTGAATTTTTAATTGCATTATGAATTTATATATATATATATATATATATATATATATATATATATATATATATATATATATATATATATATATATATATATATAAATGCAAGTTTTAACTGTGTATCTTTTTCTGGTTACTGAAACAACAATGACTTTTACTTTTTTTTATTTTTTTTTTCAATTCTACCTTTACGGAACGGTTTATTTTGCACTATCTATTGATTGAGCGCTCAGTTTAAATTCCAAGCAATTTGAATCTAATATAAAGCAAAGGTAGACTAAAAACTTTTATTAAATACCAATAGGATCCGAAATATTAAATTTATGTTGTAATATATTTAAATACGATCCTTTTTTAAACTTAATAATCTGAAATTGTTTTTATTTATACATGATATTTTTAGTCAATCCATTAAATACACGTTGAACATAATATGTTATATATAATTTCATGGTTTTCGTTACCAGCTTATCACTTAAGCATAAAATTTAAATACTTGTAAATACGCGCCACTTGTAAAATTCACTTTACATTCAACCAATAGGAGCTATACAGCTGTATAGCATATCAAAATAAAATTACTTCACGTCAGCTCTGATAGAGTGCCGTGTCGTGTTGCCAAATATCCGTTACTGTCAGTAACTTTTGTTTTTTCCAAATTGAATTCTCGAGCTTACTGTAATTACGGTAAAAATTATTAGAAAATAAAAACAAAATTTGATGAAGATTACCATTAGGAAATTTAGATAATAAAATAATAATCACGACAGAAGATACATAAATATAGAAACGTACCTATTACACATATAAAATTATCCTTTGGTGTAATCAAATTGGAAAATATGAAATAATGTTTAAAAAAACCATAAAATTTTAAAATAATATCATTTGAATATTAGCTCCATCTATTTCAGTATAAGAAGCTAACTCTTTAAACCCATTATAGTTATATGTATCTAGCTAAATATGTAGAATAGAGATCCTGGTATCCTATAGAGATGTCGAAAATGTATAGAATAAATTAAAATAGCTCGATCCAACAACGAGTAGGCTGAATATAAGTATATAGAAGTTAGGTATAACTGACTGAAGATGTATAAGTATTGTTTTCTTCCATACACTAATTTCAATTGCTATGAATTATATTCTCACCTTTATATTAGTCAATATAGCTTCTATGAATTGGCAGCGGTGTAAAATTGTACGGGGTAAAAACGAGACAACGTAAGCCACGTTTTTGATTCTCCAAGCATTTCGACCAATCCCAGTATTCCATCTGTCGGCTAGATTGTTTTATAAAGACCAACTCTAGAGGACATTGGATAAATGCCATGTGTATAAAAGAGAGATACAATTAGAAACATTTGTCTGTGATATTAGTCTACAACGTAAGTTATACACACCTCTCGTTGTTTTTTGGCATTTCTAGAACAAAGTTGTCAAAGGTTAGACGTGTCGGGGTACGTCCTATTAAAAAATAATGAAGTATTTTACAGTTCTTGTGATTATTGCATATCTATATGCAGTCCACGCTAGTGTGTATTTAGAAGAAAAATTCAACGATGGTAGGTATAACCTTTTTTCTGTTTACTTCAACTTTTGAGAGGGTTCTTTGACCGGTGTTTTTCATTATAGCCAACAGGACATTAGAAATGCGAGTTTAAAATTCAGATGGTTCGCAATAATGTCCATGTTAGAGATTTGCTTTAAAGAGTATGAAAATTTAATAATTACTTACATGAGATAACTACCTATTTTATATCTGTTACTATTTTATAAGTAGATTCACTATGGATTTTATTTATAAACTAATAACTGTTTCTTTGCTTTCAATACGTTTATAATTTTGTCCACTGAGAACAAAACATTTTCAATCTGCACTGATCTATCGTCACACAGTTTTATATAATATTTGTACTTCTCAATTAAACGATTTGTGGAACTCAAATTTCAGTAGTATTCAGGTACCATTGTATAATTTAGATTATTAGAGATCGACTTAATTGTATGTTCTTAACGTCTCATAATTAAATCTTCACATAAGATAATTTTATATTTTTTATGTAGATTCATGGGAAAAGAACTGGATTTATAGCAAACACCCTGGAAAAGAATTTGGAAAGTTCGTTAGGACAGCTGGAAAATTCTTTAATAATGAGGAGGCAGACAAAGGTAACTTGAAATAAATTTGTGATTATTTGTAATATGAAATTAATAATAATACACCAAGACATGTGCTCAGTTGAGAAACTTTTTATTAAATCACTCCATAAAAATTCATTAATAGTGTTAATTTGAAAATAAAGTCGAGTTTACGAATTAAATGAACCAAGAAATAAAATTGAATTTTTATTAAGGTATTCAAACATCTGAAGATGCCCGATTCTATGCATTGAGTAGAAAATTCAAGCCATTTTCCACTGAAGGCAAAGATCTTGTCATCCAGTTTACTGTGAAACATGAACAAAATATTGATTGTGGAGGTGGTTATGTAAAAGTATTCGATTGCTCTTTGAATCCAGAGGAAATGCACGGTGACTCTCCATACAGAATTATGTTTGGCCCCGATATATGTGGACCAGGTACTAAGAAAGTTCATGTCATTCTAAACTACAAGGATAAAAACGTCCTTATTAACAAGGACATCAGATGTAAGGTGAGAAAACAGATAATAAGTTTCAGTCTATTATCAATGTGCTAAAGTATATAGGTGCACTTTTAAAATTTATTTTACTGTGATGATTTTAGGATGATGTTTACACCCATGCCTACACCCTCATTATTCGCCCTGACAATACTTATGAAGTACAAATTGATGGTGAAAAAGTAGAATCAGGAGAATTAGAGGCTGATTGGGACCTTCTTCCTCCCAAGAAAATCAAAGATCCTGAAGCTAAGAAACCAGAAGACTGGGATGATAGGTATGCTAAAATTTAAAACCAAAGTTATAGGTTTTTAATCCTTTTAGAACATTAATAAGTAACGTTCTAAAAAATTCATGAATCACTTTGATTCTTCTAGTAGTAATGTCAATATAAAAATACAATAGTTGTGAGAATAGATTATTAAATTAGAACAAGCTTCAGGAAATTGACATAACTTGGTACAAAAATGAGTAATTACCAAAAACAAAATGAAAATATTTCAAACAGATGTTATGAATTTTTTATAAACAAGGCTCATATTTCTGTAATACTCTCTTGCAGAGCTACCATCCCTGATCCTGATGACACAAAACCCGAAGATTGGGATAAGCCAGAACATATTCCAGATCCAGATGCCACCAAACCTGATGATTGGGATGATGAAATGGATGGAGAATGGGAACCACCAATGATTGATAACCCAGAATTCAAAGGAGAATGGAAACCAAAACAAATTGATAACCCTGCTTATAAAGGTATGTTTCACTGTCTACTTAATAAAATGGAATTTACGTTTCAATTAACCCAATTATTTGATATTTAGGTGCTTGGGTACATCCTGAAATTGATAATCCTGAATACAGCCCTGAGCCTGAACTCTACAAACAGAAAGAAATTTGTGGATTAGGTTTTGATTTATGGCAAGTAAAATCTGGTACCATCTTTGATAACGTCCTCATCACAGATGATGTAGAATATGCTAAGAACGCTTTGGCTGGACTCAAAGAAACACAAGAGGGTGAAAAGAAAGCAAAAGAAGAACAAGACAAAGCAGAAATAGAAGCTGCCAATGAAGATGATAAAAAAGATGATGAAGATGATGATGATGAGGATGATGATGATGCAAATGAAGAAAAAGTACCACAAGTTGATGTATGTATTCCTACTTTGATTTCTTTTTTTGACATTAAATAGCACAGGACAAAATGCCAATTGTCAGTTTTTTTTCTGCTGATATTTTGTATCTGCATTAGTATCTATTTATTGAAAATATCTAAATAATAAGGTGCCAGTTGAGCATTAATTGTTTCTATTTTTTGTTTCAGGAAAGTGAGCATGATGAATTATAAAAAGAGTGGAAAGTGAGCTGAAAGACTTTTTTTATATATTCAGGTGTGCAGTGTTTTGTTCGATAGTGTGTACCGTTTCTTGACTGATTTTTGTTAATTTTTGATCATATTACTTCTAATAAAACACAAAATCCAACTAGTTGTTTTCATGTTTTCACATTTTATTTGTACAAAATTACAATAAATTATATTTTGTAAATTATTTATTTAATTTTCCTGTTTTATTTTCCTATGCAGTTAACAATGTTTGGATAGTCACTAATGACCAGTTTGGTTAAAAGTTAATTTCAGGTTATTGGCATTCACAGATGGGCTTATTTTTTCACAAAGACCTTTAACCACCCATTTGCATTTAAAGACTATTATTCAGGGAATTAGTAAAAAAATGTTTGGTGGGATATGCGCAAAGCCATAATTCATGACATTTCTAAATGCCATATACTAGAATGCAATGGCTGTACTAAAAAAGTGGTTAAGCAAACTTGGATATATGTAGAGGGTATCAAAATTATTTGATTTTAGTGTATTTAAAGAAGTCAGTTTACAGAATATTTGTTAACTAGATTTAGAGGGATAGAAAGATCTCCATATCAGAGGTGATAAAACGTTGGGAAATGGTGTTTGAAAGAGATAGTAATACAATTAAGACGATATTTATATAGAGAAAAAAAAGAAATTTTGGTTGGTGTATTTTGCTGTCATTAACTTTTATATATATAGTTCATGCTAAGTATTTTATCAACCTTCTTTTTATACATAAGATGGTTGAAACGTCATTAAGTTGCATAGAGGACAAAACGAAATCACTTTTTTCTACTACCGTGCGTAAAGTACATACTTTAGGCACATTATTTTTATGTGGCATTTATGCATGCTGAAGAGAAGAGTTGACAAATTTAATAACTGCACAAAGTGCACCTTTAATATTAGTATTGTTACTAATTGAATTCATCTGTTGTTTTGTTCTAATCGTGATAAAAATGTTTTAAAAATTACACTTACTTTACGTAACGTATGTATATATGTACGTACGTATGTATGTAAAGACCTTTTATTGACTCATGTAATTGTCGCATTTGCTGCGGCTTATGCGACAATATTCACATTTGTCTAAAAAAAAAGACTACTTTACACAATTGTTACATACATAACTATTAAATATCGCCAAAAATTTAGGTTTATAGCATGTTGTGATTATCCAATCACTTATCCCCCCTTGGCAAGGGTTTATACATTACAATTTCTGTAATATTGCACCATATCATTTTGTAGAACATTACCATTCTAACTCAGATTTATTTTATTCATATTTCCTTTTGCATCTTTAACAGATCGTCGGTTTGGAAGAAGACTATAATATCTCAAAAAATGGCATTTTTCAGGAGAGCCATTTAAAGTTTTCATATTGATTTTTGTTAAAATGCTCAGTAGGTAATTTCATATTTCTATGATTCAATAATCAGGAGGAACAATGTGAAATGTCTGCCGTGTTTGGATTCTTGCATGTCTAAAAACCTCCCCCTTATCTGCCTCTTTCATCCTCTCTTCTTAAATGTGATAGTATTCCCCAAAAAGAAATTCAAATACTTTTGAAGATAATATTTTGTTACAACAGGAGTTTGATAAAAAAAAACTAATGAATTAAAAAATTTTTATTATCTAAATCACAGAAAAACATTGTGTTTCATAATAACATGATTGTTTACAATTTTTTTTTTTTAACCAAATTGAATTACAAAATCATTCTTTGTTCTCTCCCTGTAGATAAGATTACAATTTATTTTTGCAACTTTAAAATGTTAATGATAACGTTATTATAGACTAGTGTAAGAACCTTGGTAAGATGATGTTAAAGCTCAAAGTTAGTCTTAGAAATAGTTAAATTCAAATTCGTAACACAAAATTCTTGTATAATTTTTTGAATTATTGATTAGTAAGTTGTTGACAATCTTCTAAACAAATTAAAAAATAATGAAAACAGACATTTAGAAAAAAATGAATAGTACAACTACAATAACATAACCTCACTTAAAAAAATAAAAAATATAAGCAATTATAAGTTATCAAAAAACGTTTTATAATACTGAGGCATGACAGCGACAGATTTTTTAGTCTTAGCAAAAAGAGCCAACAAACCTTTTTTTTCTCTCACTTATTCTCACCTTCTTCTTGTAAGCCCTTTTCAAAGGTCCAAATGTACCCTGTTCAGGAATTGAAGAAACACGCTTGCCACCACGCTTTTTCTGCTGCAAAACATCCACGCACATGAATTCCGATTGCGCATACGACGTCTTAACTAGAAGATGTCCAGGGTTTGCCTTGGTTACCTTAACAACGCTCACATCAGCAATGCGAATTGTTTCATTATTCTCGTTTTTAAAAATTTCCTTTATTCCCATGTCCTTTGACAATTCTTTGAAATCGAAAAAATCTTCAAAACCCATTTCATGGACAATGTACGGCTTACCATTCTTTTTAGCTTGCCTGACCAAGCTTAAATACTGCTCTGGTACGTAGATGGGAGCTCTTTTTTTAAACTGCCTGATTGACCGTTCAATTACAGAATGAATGTGATCCCCTTTATTTTGCGGGTGCCCGGTTACAAGAAATTTGTGCGTGATGGAATTTATATTTTCCAAAACTGAAACAGCATTGATATACAAAGCAAAAATATACCGATCTTTGTTTTGCCCCACACAATTATCTGAGTAGAAAATAATATCTATTTTTCCAGTCGCTTTTTCGTGACAAGTTTGCAAATAGGACCAAACGCAGGAACCTATTTCAATGGCCCCCCCTGTTTGCAAGACCTTGGTGCCACATGTAGCAGAAAGCGTCAGTCGTTTTCAATTCATAAATTGATAGATTGTAAACGTTCAATTTTGATACATAATAAAATGAAGAGGAATCACCTTGTAGGCATGGACAGCATTGGGTGATTCCTTGTCAGTTGACTTCTCAATTCTTGCTAGATCTTTATCTTATATGTGTTTGTTATAGTCTTCCAGCAGGTTTTGTTTCTCTTCTTCTGTGCAATTTCGAAAACCTTCACAATAGTCACAAGCGTCTTTTTTGGGAACGAAAAAGGAGATATTAAACTCCTCCTTGAAAATCTTATAATACATCAGGTAATTGACAGGTGGCTTCTTCACTTCTTCACATAACTCCACATAATCTCGATGAAGGTCTCTCACAGTTTTCCCTCCTTCTATATATTCCATCTTTGATTCAGACCGGCAGTAATGACTTTCCATTCGGGGGATAGAGCGAATGTGATTTCTAACTTCATCTTTAATGGTGTCAGAAAGAGCCTGATGGTTATTATGTTTTCCTCGCTTTTCAGGTTGAATTACACCAGCCACTGATGAACTCTTTTTCTTTAAAGCAGTCTGAATCACTTGCGAATTAATTCCCAATATTGCCATGAAAAAATATTTGCAAACACGAATTTTTTCTCCTGATGAAAACGTAAAATAAAAGGCATTGTTTAGACCACGACTTTTTTGTTGTTGTGTAGGGTATCTATATTTTGGATTTATCCTATCTATGCAACATACTATGAACATCCTTTGTTGTTGCAATTCTGCCATTGCCCAGTACTCTCTGAAGAGTGTCTGTCGTTGTTCATCTGATATCTTATTCGCACATATTAAACGGCATTTTTCAACATCACAAGGTGGGCGCATGGTTTTGGCCTTTCTGGTTACCAATGTTCGATCTTTTGTACCATCTGCAAGAGTTGTGGTTTTTATTGAGGAATAAGATTGACCACTATTCCTCATTGTTTTTGCAATGTTTTTCATCCATTGACCGGGATTACGTTTTACTCTTCGAACATTTTCTCGTAGATGATGAAAGTTTTTGACAAAACGATGTTTCTTCTTGTTACCTGCGTTGTTCTGTTTCACACCTTCATCTAGAGAGCCAGAGCTAGAGGATGAAGAACTACTATTTGAAGAATAATTTGGGTCTTCGCTAGTATCATCTACAGAACTTAGGGAAGAATTACTTGAGCTACTACAAGATGAACATGTCGAGCACGAAGAAGACGAGGAGCTTGATAAGCTTCTGTTTTTGATCTGCTTCGCTTCGTCAAGGGGAATTGTTTTTTTGTTGAACTTTCTGAAGCGACTTCACAATGCTAACTGAAATGTAATGGTCTTTCTCAATACTTGTCAAAAGGGAGGGGAGATGTCATAGTTTCAAGCAGAGCGCCCTGGCGGTTTGAATAAAAGTACAAGTTAGAACAGTGTTCCACATAATTTCTCACACGATTTTGAGTTATTCTATCGATAAAACATAAAAGTCACATTTTTGAGATGTAATAGTCTTCTTCCAAACCGACGAGATTCATCAATTACTTGGACAACCAATAACTGACTTAAAATGCTCCATTCTTTATTTTGCATTGTTTTTTCTCTCATCATAGAGATGCTTCCTCAGATACTTATTGGTCTTATTTAATAACGAAATAAATTAAAAATTAAATTATAGTATGATGTATGTTATCAGATGTGGGTTCAAATGAAGCTCCAACTAATTGAAAAATGTATTTCTATACAAATCAATATACAATTTAATAACTGATACAACTGTATAAACAACGAAAATATCTCAAAATTCTTCAGTTAAACAAACATAAATTTAATGAAGCGAGATGCAAAAAATACCATAACATGAAATTCACTCCTCAAAAATCAATGAGAAATGCACTAATTATGTCATAAATTTCTCTTTATTTTCAGACAAAACTTTTGCTGAAGCTTTAGCGTCCAAGAACAATGAACCAACTTCTTCTATATCACTTTGAATTATGTTATTGCGCCCATTAATTTTAGCTGTAAGATGTGCGGGAGTTAACAACTGAACTGCATATCTTAAGGTCGTCTTTGTACCAATTTCTCCCAAACTAGTAATAGCTTCCGGTTCAATTTCCAAACCTAGAGTGAAAAAATAAATTTTACTCTACATTAATTGGTTCAATTCCACCCAAAACTTTATGAAAAATAATAAAAAGTACCTTCTGTAGTAGCCCTCAATTTAATAATTTGTTCCATATCACTTCGATTATATGGAATTGTTCGAATAATTAACAGTCTGTCTAAAAGATCCAAAGGTATACCATGTGGTGAGTAAATATCATCAGTTCCTCTAATTAAACAACGACCTGAAATCCAAATTATTGCAATATATAGAAGAACTACACTCCCCAGTAAAATCAACAAATAATTTATTTTTATATTGATTGAAACTTGATAAATATGAATTTATATTACGCTGAAATCTCATTTTTTTTATTAAGATAATTCCATACTCTAATGAATCTAAGAGACAGAAAATATTTGAGAGATAGATTTTTTTATGAAGCTTGTAAGCGTTCATCATTTACATCCCAAAGAGGCTCTATGGGATTGAGGTCGGGGACTGTTTGCTGGAATTTTATGCACGGAGAGAAAATTTTCTCCAACTCTGAGAGATATGACTTGTGGTTTTCATATGTAAATAATGTACCAGTGAGCATTAAGACGACTTCCTTCAATGATCACCATGCCAATACGACTCTTCATATTAATGCCACCCCATACTACTTCTGATCCGCTATCATAGTCATAGTTCAGTTGTTTACAGAATTATACAAACCTTTTATTCCCTTTTATGCTTAGTGGTATATATCAATCATTGGATAAATTGGTACCACTGGTGGTTTTGGCACCAAACACTCTCTAGCTAACAGTTGTGCTCTTTGATGTACTGAGGTTAACAGAGCTCAAGATACAAGCAGTAGAGGCCTCAATTCAAGTTCTCTATGCCATTTTCTCATCGTTTAAGTATTTATTTCTTGTTGATAGTGCCACATAAAATCTTGATAATGTGGAGTAGATTTATCAAACTTTTGTTTCAAGACCTGATCGTTTTTTCTATTTCTTGGAACCTTCTCAAAACTCTAGAATGACTATACGTGCTACTTGTAAATGTGAGAAGCCTTCTACAATCAAAGCATTAGCTACACCATATCCTTCTGAGGTGAAATTATTATTTTGAAGATCATTAGAGTATGGTATATCAAGGAACAAAAAAAATCTAATATTCTTAAAACAAGTTTTAGCCAAATAACAAATTATGTGTTCATTTTGCTGGGGACTATATTCTCTTAATTTTTTTGGTATGAGTTAATGGAATGGTTTCACAGCATATAATCCCTTGTAAGCTTAATGAAGTATTCTCTAATGACAAGTTGCTTTAGCCAATTCATACATAAATTAACAATGTCTTATTCTATCTCGATAATAAAAAAATTATATGGTAATGTAGTGTTTCCTACTTATTTGACCTATGGCAACTTTTTAGAATAAACTATCTTTTGGATCCTCAAGTAGTCAGTTTCTAATTATTATTACCTACATTATTAGGTAATGGCCATAATTGATTCACTTTTACTACACCATAAATGGATGTCAAACATTCAGATAGGCTCTAGAGTTTATACACTTTACTTTAATTTCTTTTTTGTTATCTGATGTTTCCATTTGAATTGTCATTTTTTATCTTTGTGATTTCATGATTTTACAAAGATTTTTTCGTAATAACTAATTCATCCCTATTAAATCATAAGAGTTCTTCAACACTGGTAATGGAAGGACTTTTTGCGTGTATTGATTATTATTGCTTTATCTTTTTTGTTATAATCCAAGTTTGTGACAATTACATCTGCATTCTGAAGAACTCAAAAGACTATTCAGTAAAGTAGAAATTAATTTTAGACAAATTACCTCTATTTGTTGCAAATATTACGATAGGTGCTATGGCACTCTCTAATGCTCTGTGAAGATAAGTGAATGTTTCAATATCCAACATGTGAACTTCATCTATGAAGAGAACTCCAGGTACTAATTCAGCTATACCTTGATCTATATATTTGTCAACTATTTTGTTGATTTCCTTTCTTAATTTGTCCGTGATTTCTGTTTTCTTTGGTTTTAAGAGTTGTCCCATCATTGATAAAACATCTTGACCTCCTTGTGGTTTTGCATTTGCTGCATCCAAATCATGTAAAGTTACATCCTACAAAAAAAATCACTGATTAGTTTCAATTTAAAATGGAAAAATACCCTGTCATAACTTGTGTTACATTTAAACATTTTTTATATAGATGAAGAAATGGAAGATGAAATATATTGACACAACTTTAATAGAATAAAAAATATATATAAAAACTTTTAATAAGTGGATATCAAAGTGGGAAGCAAAGTGATACAAGGATATTAACAGAAACTTATTAGTTTAAGACCAAATAATATGTATAAATTAGTGGAAGAAATCAAAAATACATTTAATAAAAAGGTATTAAGAGAGAAATTTTTATAAGTGGGAATCAAAAATGACAACAAAAATGTGGGGTAATGAAAACTATTAAAACTAATGAGAACACAACTAAAGACATATACAGAACTTTTAGAATTAAATGAAATTGTTGAAAGGAGATGAAAAGGGGCTTAGAGATAATTTGAAATCTTTAAATAGGCCTAAAAAATGAGAAAACGACAAGAAAGTAGCAAAGCTAAAATGTAATTTCACAGTTTATAATACCAATCAGAAAGACGAACATAGAATACAACAATGAATATTATAGACATGATGAAAATTTCAGAAAACCAGGGAGGACAAAAATACAAAGGAGAGACACTGAACAGATCAGAATACACAAGTATGTCAGCAAATTTTTAAATCCTGTACCAAGGACAACTTAAAATGTGGTTAAGAAGCATTGAATTTTGATTTTAATTAATGTTAAATCTATAATTCAATAGTTAAAAAAGCCATACCTGTACAACTTCTTTCTTTTTGTGTACCTCCCCTTTTGGCAGTGGTACATATTCTTCAGCTTCTAAATCAAATTCTGTTGCAAAAGCATCAGATCTACCTTGCCTTTTAACTGCTCCACTTGTAGCTTCAATATAGATAACATCTCCAACTTCAACTTTTTCTTTTTGAAGGGCTTCATATATACTAGGATCAAGTTTCAGTTGTTTACTACCCTTAGCAGTTCTCAATCCGATAATAACTTGGCTAACAGTTTTACCGTAACCTATAAATATTAAATTTTTGTTAACTTACACCTGACATGTAAACTTGCAACACCTTCATAATATAATTATCTAATTTATATTTTAAATTCAATTGGAAAGAGTTCTTACCTCCAGAAGTGTTTTCTGTTTCAACTGGAGTCAATTCGCTAACTTCACCTTCATATACCTCTTTTGTTTCTCGGATTCTAAGACCAATAGCTCTTCTAAAATTTTCCATAAGTACCTCTGTTTTCTTTATTTCAGAGCTGTACACTTCAGAACCAACCATTGGACAAAAGGGTACTTTATTTCCCAGTTCTTGAGCAATAGCTAGTGCAATAGCCGTTTTTCCAGTACCTGGAGGTCCAGCTAAGAGAACTGCTCTGCCTGCCATCTTTTTGCTTCTAATCATATCGACTACAACACCAGCAGCCTTGAAATATAGTTTTTAAATAATCAGGAGATTACAACAATAGAATTATGTGATTAATAATAAATAATAAAGTATTTATACCTCAGTAAGGCCGATTTATCAATTAATATGAAAACAAATGAGCAATAAAAGAGCAAATAAAAACTATGTGTCATTTTACAAATATAACCGTTTGTTAAGCAATTTAGTCCTTTTTCTCAATATCTGAAGTATAATAGTAGTGCTCATGAATCAATTAGCAAATATTTTTAAAAGTTACCTCTCTAGCTTGTTCTTGTCCTACCAAGCCGGCCGCTGCTTGAATTGCGATGCCTGCTTCATCTAACCCCAAACCTTTAATATGACTATGGGCACTGATTCTTTGAGTTTTTACTGTACTCTTCACTTCTTCCACCTTCATCTTTATGTCGATTTAATAAAATTATTATAATATTCACAATTGTTTAATCGTTACCGCGTTTGTTACGTTCATATGGAAACAGAAATATGTCAAATATGTCAATTGTTATTTGAACATAAGTTTAAGCCAATTTCTAGCGAACAAATATTGTTAAATCGACGAACCATGACGTCAAATATTAACGTTATTAAAATAGTTTAACACTAATCAAATGAAGTAATAATTAACTATCATTCGTTCTGATTATTTTTATGGTAATTTCTTATTAAGGTGTCTTTTAATATTATTTTGTTATATTCTAAACTTAAGTTGATATTAAGATTTTGTTATTATCTGTAACAATAGAATTTAAATTATATTTATTTCAAAGTAAAAATAATATGTGATGCTATGAAATGTAATATAAGTGAAAAACTATTTTCATTTTTATCATTTCCTTTATTTTATTATTCCATTTTCAAATTTTCCACCACATTTCTAAGTATTATTAACCAATAATAAGGAGCCAAATGGATGTGGAATTATTTGTACGCATTTTATTGGTTGATCTATACGACATTTAGCGTGGTAGTTTTTTATTGGTTGATTGTTTTCTATAACTACAATAATTTGACTATTATTATTCTGGACTTGTTTAGTTTTGAGCAACGTCATATTGAGATTAACTTAGAATACCGGTGTCCAAATCTATGATTTGAATGTACTATTATTAGAGGAAAAACTGCAAAATGAAGCAGTATATATTTTTAATTGTTAGTTTAATTATTTTGATTGGTAAGTAATTTATCATTTATTTTAAATAGTTTAATGTTTTTTCTTAAAAATTGCAGGTGTCTCAAGAGGCGATGAAATTGAAGAACCATCTGTACAAACAGTGGATGCAGATTTAGGTGCTAGTAGAGAAGGATCCAGAACAGGTGCGAATTTCATTTTTCAATAATTAATCCCTAATCCTAGCGTAATTCATAAGATGTTCATGAATAAAAATGTTGGTATTCTTGTGAAAATTCAACTCACAGTTTCCTTCCGTAAATTTGATATTATTGTACCATCCATACCTAAAATATTGTTAAAATACATTATATTCAGAAGAGACTGGGAAGTATGGAGAAACATTGATTTTAATCAAATATCACAAATGTAGAGCAGTTTATTATAAAAAAAATTAGATGTCTTGGATGAATCAAACTACCTACTTACTTTTGGTTTTCAGTCATAGGCTTATAATATTTTTCTCTAGGTCCCAGTGCAATTAACTTATCAAAGTATTTTTTTATAGTGTCTTGATTTTCCTCATCTTGTTTAGTAGTGTTTGTATAAAATTTTTCAGTAATAATTGGTGCTAAAGAAATTGAAATGAACAGTAGTAACAACTATAAATATTTTCAACACATTTGATTGAAGTTTTAATTCCAGAAATTTTATTAACAGTGTTTTAAATATTATATGTGACTTACCTAAACCTATAAGCTTCCCAATTTTAATATTAGATCTTCCCAGAAGGTGTTTTTCTTTAAAACATACATTAAAAGGTATCAATTTGTTTGTATCCGATTCAATATCTTCATTCATTTTGTTTGGTTTGTTTAATCAATAAAACCTTTTTTACACAATATAGTTACAGTATTGAAAAAATAACAATGAAACTGGACAAGATCTTTCAAGTTTAAAGTTGAAATTTGTAATTTTTCATTTCAGATGATGAAGCTCTTAAACGAGAAGAAGAAGCTATTAAATTAGATGGTCTCAATGTTGCCCAGCTCAAGGAATTAAGAGAGAAGTCAGAAAAGTTCACTTTCCAGACTGAGGTTAATAGAATGATGAAACTTATTATCAATTCACTTTATAGAAACAAAGAGGTATGTTGAATTTGGATATTATATCACAAGTTAAAAAAATGATATATGCCTAATAATTAACACTAGTATATATACTTAATTAATCTTCCAAATAGATAGAATCATTGATGCTGAATAATATTTGTGAAGCAAGTTGGTTAATGTTCCTGTAAGAATCAAGCTCTTCTCACCACAGTTGTTAAAGAACTTTATATTTGAGGAGTTAAAAATTAGTTTAATCATTATACTAGTCATAAATTCAAGAATCTCGTAAATATTATTATACACTGTTAACTGGAATTTGGCCAATACCAAATATCACATTTGGGAAAATTCAAAGATGCCTCTTGCATGGATGTTTATTCAGTTTTGGTATCAGTTTATTGTTAATCTGTACTGTTTGCGATCTCCTTTCCAGCTTTACTTCACAGCATTAACTATATATTTTTATTTCATTTATTAGTCAGGAATGTAATCATTAACATTTTATTACATTCACTGTTATAAAAATATTCAAATTAAAAGAAAATAACACAAAATCACTTTAAAAAGTAAACTGAACATGCAATATTATATTATATAGTAATTTTAAATAGATAATTTTACCAGAAGCAACCAAGAATTGATGTCTCAGACCTACCTATATTTAAAAAACTTTACAAATATATCAATATGGGGCTAACAATTTCTAGTGGCATAATTTAATATTGAAAATGCTAAGACCATTTTTATTGCCTGTCAGTAAACTGATTTTTAGAAACTTGACTTTTAGCAACTTCACTTCTGTTTGCCAAATAACAAAAGAAATCAGTGACAGCATAGAATTCACAAAGGATTGAAGATGTTTAGAACATTGCAAGCAGATGGCCAAATTCCATATGCCAAACATAAAAATATATGGGAGTATTAGTAAACATATAGACTTATAAAATAAACAGTTTAATGGCATTGTCCAATGATATGAAAACAAGTTTTATATAGAATACCTAATTGTCAGCATTAGAATTTAGAGGATTCTTTCAATGTGTTTTTTAACTTAAATATGTTAAATGCTGCCAGGTAGAACTTCAATAAAAATAAAAATCCCTCATTTGTATTCCTTGTTTCTTCCAATGAATTTATTTGAAATATATATTACCTATTTCTCAATCATAAAAATAATTATTTGATCTTGTAGATTTTCTTAAGAGAATTAATTTCAAATGCATCAGATGCTATAGATAAAATAAGATTACTCTCACTAACTGACAAAGGGGTTCTTGATACACAACCAGAATTGAATATTAGAATAAAAGCAGATAAAGATTCTGGTATGCTTCATATAACTGATACTGGTATAGGAATGAGCAAACAAGATTTAGTAAATAATCTGGGAACTATAGCAAAATCTGGTACAGCTGAGTTTTTGAGCAAAATGCAAAGTGCAGATTCAGCACAAGATATGAATGATATGATAGGCCAGTTTGGTGTTGGATTCTACTCCGCCTTTTTGGTAGCTGATAGAGTTATTGTTACAACCAAAAATAATGATGATAAGCAGTACATTTGGGAATCTGATTCTTCTTCTTTCAGCATTGTTGAAGATCCTAGAGGAAACTCTTTGAAGAGAGGTGGGTATTGAATAATAATCGTATAGACTATTTTGTTAGATTCTCTATTTGATTACTATTTAGAATTTAATGATGGATTCATGTATTGGTTACTGTTTAGGAACAACTGTCAGTTTGGAATTAAAACCTGAGGCAAAAGACTTCTTGGAACATGACACAATTCGTACTTTGGTTAAGAAATATTCACAATTTATTAATTTTCCAATTTATCTTTGGACAAGTCATACTGAAACAGTTGAAGAACCTCTAGATCATGAGGCTCCTGGTGACAAATCAGACAGCACAGATGAAGATGATGCAGCTGTAGAAGACGAAAAAGAAGAAGACAAAGCAAAAACTAAAAAAGTTGAGAAAACTGTTTGGGATTGGGAATTGTTGAATGATAGTAAACCTATTTGGACAAGGAAACCTACAGAGGTATTTTTTATCAATGTAGACAAATAAATAATCAATTATGCATTGAACTTATTTTTTATTAGGTTGAAGATTCTGAGTATACTGATTTCTACAAAACATTAACCAAAGATAGCCACGATCCACTTACCAAGATTCATTTTGTTGCTGAAGGAGAAGTTACCTTTAAAGCCTTGTTATATGTTCCCACAGTTCAGCCCTCAGAAAGCTTTAACAGGTAGATAATTTTATAAAAAAATAGCTCAATTTAGTCAATCTAATCATGATAATATTGTTCTTGAAGTAAACACATTCCCTTTCAGGTATGGAACTAAAACTGATAATATAAAATTATATGTCCGCCGTGTTTTCATCACTGATGAATTCAATGATATGATGCCTTCCTATCTAAGCTTTATAAGGGGAATTGTTGATTCAGATGACTTGCCATTGAATGTGTCTCGTGAAACTTTGCAACAACACAAACTGATTAAGGTATAGGTTATTTATAAAGCATTCAGTTTTATAATACTCGTCTCAAATTGTTTCAAATCTGACACTATTTATTTTTCAAGGTTATCAAAAAGAAGTTGGTACGTAAAGTTTTGGATATGCTTAAAAAACTTCCCGAAGAAGATTATGACAAATTCTGGAAAGAATTCTCTACTAATATTAAATTGGGAACAATTGAGGACCCAGCTAATCGTACAAGGTTGGCAAAATTATTGAGATTTTTGTCATCTAATGGCAAAGGAATGACAAACTTGTCAGATTATGTTAGTAGAATGAGACCAAAACAAGACAAAATCTTCTATATAGCTGGATCATCTAGAGATGAAGTATCCAAATCACCATTTGTTGAACGATTATTGCGTAAAGGTAAAATTTATACTATTATCTTTGTATATACAGTTCAAATGAAAATATAATAGACATCATCATAACCAAGTTAATATTAGGGAAGTACTTTTCATTTGCAAGATTTTAAAATGAATCATCATCAAACTTGAAACCAAAAGGAATAATTGTTATTGTCAATCAGTAAATTTCAGTGAACATTAAGAAATCAAATTGGGAAAAACAGTATATAATAACATTTATAATCACAGTTTCGATGTGAACTCAAAAGAAAGGTAACATAGAATTGGTTAACTGAGTAATACCGTAGATAAAACACAGATAGTACTTCGAAAAAAAAAACATCAATTTAGAAATGAACAACCAACTCAAAATGATGGAGAGGTGAAGAAAAAATCTTGAAATTACTGATATACTAGTAAAGATAATGATACAGTAGAATGAACAAATAATAAACTAAAGTTAAAAATATTTGAAAAACCAAGTAATTGCAAATAATATGAGCAAACAGAATTTACAAATCGTAATAATATTAGAAAAAATATTGAATTGACACATCATACTATTACAAATGTGGCGAGAGGACAAAAAATACAATAGATTTCAATTATGGGGTGGAGTATCTTCTGTTTCTTTTATAACAGTGTAATTCTAAAAATTCGTCATTTCTATATTCATTGTAAATATTTTAGGCTATGAAGTTTTATATCTGGTAGAAGCTGTTGATGAATATGCAATTTCTGCTATCCCTGAATTTGAAGGAAAGAAATTTCAAAATGTAGCCAAAGAAGGTTTCAGTTTGATTGAAACCGAAGGAGGCAAAGAACAACTAGAACAACTGAAGTCAACATTTGAGCCTCTAACCAAATGGTTAAGTGATGATGCTTTAAAAGATGATATTGCTAAGGCTACAATTTCTGAAAGGCAAGTGTCTTCATTATTTATTATAAGTAATATTTCTCTAAAATTGAATAGAGTGTAAACAGATGATTCAATAATAATTACTGTATGGTTGATATATTTCAAATAGTTTTTAATATTTGTCCATTTTAGGCTAACAGATTCTCCTTGCGCTCTAGTAGCTAGCCTGTTTGGTTGGACTGGAAACATGGAAAGGCTAGCAGTATCCAACGCTCACCAAAAATCTGATGATCCACAACGTTCCTATTATCTTAGCCAAAAGAAAACTTTAGAAATTAATCCTAGACATCCATTAATGAAAGAACTTCTTAAACGAGTAATTGATGATCCTAGTGATCCTACAGCAAGGGATATGGCTAAAATGATGTTTAGGACAGCTACATTGAGGTAAACTAATAGATATTTCTTCAATAGCATATTTTTTGTTAGTATTATCTTTCGGTAATTATATCAGACCCAAAATAGCTAAAAAAGTTTATTCCAGTTTTAATAACGTTTAAGTTAGTTTAAAACAATTGAAAATATCTGTCCTGGAACTTGAATAAGTCGGTGATCTACAAAAATATACTGGACATTTATTAATAACTTCACAGTGCCTTCAAATTAGGAGGTTGAAGAAGTAGGAAGAAGGGGTTTGGTAGATGACAGATATTTTTATCATAAAAATGGAAGTGTCCATCTACCATATATCAAGGTGTACTGTTTGGTGCGACACACTCTGTATATGTATATAAATATGGGAAGGTATAATTCTCATATTTATTTTCTAACCAAAATTTGACAGTAAATCTTGTACTCGTACCCATCTATTTGCAGTGGATGAAATAAGTTTTAATCTAATTTATAAGTTATAGGATTTTTTTTATTTTAAAAATATTTTTTATAAATAAAGAGATCTTATATTTAACTAGAAAATAATATTTTTTGTAGGTCTGGGTATATGTTACGAGAAACAGCAGATTTTGCAGAATCTATTGAAGCAATGATGCGAAAAACTCTAGGCATTCCTTTAGATGAAGTAGTAGAAGAGGAAGAAGATGCACCTGATGATAGCGCTTCAGATGAAGACAATATAGATGCTGATTCCGAATCTCGCGATGAAGAACATGATGAACTTTAAATAGACATTCCATTGTGAGAGTTTCTGTGCTTAGTGTGGTGTACAATTTTTGTTTGTACAATGTACAAGACTGTCTATATCACTTTTGTATCTTTTTTTGTTTTTGATTAGATAATGTTATTTATTTAATTGTTGTTTTCTTTTTAAACACAATAGTTAATCGATAAAGTTAAGGAAGTATAACGAATTAATCACACCTATTTGATTTTTAATGCTGGGGCTAGAGATTGAACCAGCCAAAATATTTCTTCAGCTTATGCAATTCTGCTTTCCACTGGAGGACTAAATGAGAAATTGTGAACCAATAATGGATTCGATCATTGTTATGTTTTTTTCAAAACATATATTGTTTAATTGTAATTTTAAGAAAGGAATATTATGGAACATTTGGCTAGTAAAGTTTCTTTTAAAAAATTTTTGCTAAAAAGAGAGTTAATTTTCAAAAAGTCAAGAGAAAATATTTTGATATTCAAAAAGGTTCTATAAATATATACATAATACAACAAAAAATAGTTGCTTCTCTTTGGATAATGGTCAAAATCTGGTTTGGATAGTTATTTCCAAACTTGTAAGTAGAGTTCCCATCTCTACCTATATGAATAATAATGCTTGCAATGAAAAAAATGCAATTAAATTATTTTGCTATATATTATTATGTAATCTCATACTTAATTACAAAAGGATATGAAACTATTGTCTTTGTTATTTGATTGCTTTGCACAATTAATGATGTATTGTTTGAACATATGCTGACCGATAATATTCGTTCATTTGTCTTTAGTCATAGGAATGTATTCATAAATGGTAGATGGTGAGTTCAATAATTACATTTTCCAACTATGGCCGACTCTAAAAATTCAAAGTATGAATTCAGGGATAATATGTTCTTACTTGTGTCAGTTTTATCAGGTAAGTGTTTGAAATATGTATTACTTGTTTTTGTTGAAGAAAACACCCAAGTGGGGTATTTTTCTGTATTTCAATCTGATCATGAAAAGCAATAAGCAATTTTTTCTAACCTAACTTAACTAACATATCAAATCCTAAGGCCATACTCATTAGCATAGCTTAGTGTCTAATAATTTTAGCAACACTACCGTTATTTAAACTAACTCAAATGGCTTGATCCTATTAAGCCTTCTCATTAAATTGGCATTGTGGAGAATTTGGATAACCTCAATGTTTCCATTGATGGTTATTACCGAAATTGGATATAGTCTAATTAACAGTTTCTACATTGAGGTCCCTATGGAGATCAATGTTATGGCAGTACCAAGGTGCATTAACGATGTTCGTCAATATTTTATTTTGGAAACGTAGTATCACTTGAATGTTACTTTTACTGGCACAGCCCCAACAGATGTATGCCATACATCCAGACGGGTTTCAATATCTGTTTGTAGAGTAGCAGTTTATTGTGAGCTACTTCCAAGAAGCCAGTACATATTTTTATATTCTGTACTTAGCTCTTCAAGTTTCTTTTTAATGTGTACTCTCTAGCGAAGAAATATGTATTAATGAAAACGATGTGAAATAGTTGTTCATAAGAATTTGGCTATTGTAAGTACGTTGAGTGACATCGTTTTTATTATATTTTTAATGAAACTATACAGATTACGAATTTACCTCAAAAATTATCTCCACAATTTACTTGAGATATTATAAATGCCTAATGTTGCAAGTTGTAATGCACACTATCGAAGAGCCTGCTGTAGAGTTTTAGACATGGACATCCTCATATCTTAGAGTTTTTTCTGAGAATTTTGAATTATTTTTAAAATGAAGCCATTTATTCTGGATATATCATCCACAGGCTCAGTGAATGGACAAAAGCACAATTTCATGCTTTGTAATGTCATGTAATATATGTATATACTGATGTGTAGATTGTGTTTAGCAATAATTTTTTTTGCATCTGCAGTTTCCCAATGAAAAACTTTTTTTATTATGACACTATTTTATAGAGGAAGTTGAGGCCAACATTGATCTATTTGAAAAGGTTAATAATTTATTTTCTGGACTTTTTTCCTGAGCATACTATTCCTTCTCAGCAGTCAAGAAAGGTTCGACATTATGGGCCCACTTACTACTTTCTCGCTTATATAATCACTCACAAGTGCAGTTTAAATATATTGTATTTTCAACAATACAGCCAAACATAATTATCATGTAAATTCAATTCCTATTGTACTGTGGGATGTGAAATTTCTGCGATCTAAGTGAACTGATGACTTGAACAATACATCATTTAATTTGTTTATATTGATTTTTTCATGAAAACCAAATAATTTTAAACAGACACTTGCGCAGAGTTTATGTTGATTACATTCTATACTACCTGTATATATAATTTTTCACTTCTTGTTTTAGGAATAATTGGTGCAATATCAGATGGGATGCATGTGGGTTACACAAGTCCTCTATTCTATTCATTAAGTAGAGAAGTATCTCAAAAAGATTTAGCTCTTGACGAAAATCTAACAAAACTTTATCAGAACCGATCATATCCAAAAAGTATCGGAGAGGAAATGTTGGTTAAAAGTTTTTATCACTTGGGTGCCTTATTAGGAGTTCCAGTTGTTATTTTATGTGAGAAAATTAGTTCAAAAAGAGTTTCCACTATAAAATCTACTATTTCTCTGATATCGTGGTTAATAATAGTGTCCACTACTTCTTGGACTTGTTTATACATAGCAAGAACGGTAGCAGGAATAAGCGTATCATTGACTTTAATAGTTATGCCGAAATATTTATCTGAAATTACATCACCAAAGATGAGTAAATCATTGAATAGTCTTGTGTATGATCCAATACTTATAGGAGTATTAGTAGCTTACTTGGTGGGTCCAACAATAAAAAGATCGGCTATGCCATTGTTAGGTGTTACAATAACTATTATAGAATTAATACTGTCCTTTTTTATGTCTGAATCGCCATATTTTCTCATATCCAAGGATCGAAATTTGGAGGCTAAAACAGTATTACAAAAATTGAGAAAAAGCAAGTTCAAAATAGGAGAAATTAGTATTATGGGAACAAATTTATTTAGAAATAAAAGAGAACGAAAAGATATGGGACTATTTCATCCAATGGATAATAGAAAAGCTACTATAGCGGTAATTGTGATAATTTCTGCACAGCAATTTACTGGAATAACCGCATTTTTGATGAGTTTTCATGAGATATTGTACCACTGTAATATTACACAGACTTACAGTGTGGTGATCTCTAATATTTTTATTTTACTTATTGCCATAACAAAGTATTCACATAAACTTAAGTTTATAAAATATACTCGTTCAGAAATAGGTGCTACTATAATATCTACAATAGCGCTATTAGTTTTGGCTACTTATTTAGCTTTGAAAAACCACGGATTTAGTCTTCAAGAAATGACATGGATTCCTGTGATATCATTTATTGCTTTTGGAGCTGCGTTCACATTTGATAAAGGGTATTTACCCATTGACATAGTTGATACGTACTATCCCAATGCATTTAAAAGCAGTGGATTAATATTCGCCACATTTATTCAGATTTTTGGAGCTTGGATCTCAGTAGAATTATTTCAAAGACTAGACTTTAGCTTAGTTATATATATTTTCGCATTTAATAATGTGGTCAGCTCATTAATTATTAAATTTTGCATATCTCCTATAAGTAAAAGAGAGATGAGACAGTTCGGAGGTAACGATGAAACGATTGCAAATCAGAACGAGGATCGTAGTCTTGACGACGGAGGCATAGAATTGTAAGTATTTTATTCAGTTGAAAGCGTTCAATTGTAAAATATTTTTGTTTATTGGTTCCTCTGAGTAAGTCTGTTATATTTTGTTAGCAGAAAAAGAGTTTTTTAACAAGTACAGCTCTCTTTAATTTGAAGTAGCTCTGCAAGTCAGTAATTTTATGAATTATAGAGCAAAGGTAATCAATACGATAAAAAAAATAAAAATGCATTAATGAACCAGGGAATATAAAAAAACATGAATTAAATTATAAAGAAATAAACATTCTTGAAATGGAATCAAATACACGAAAACGAGAATTTTTAGAAATGGTTTACATTCATAAGAATGCGAAAGCTATCAATGATGAGACCTAAATAATCTAAGAAAGATTTACAGCTCTATTTTGTAAATTTTAATACCCCTACGAATAATTTGACTGATAGCTACTATATATTTTTAAGATGTAGAAACCAATCAAGAATTAATTTTTTTTAGATTTCAATTTTGATTTTATTTTGATTTTGATATTCATAATGCAGGTTATCTATATATTGATTAATATAAATACTCCAATTGTCAGTGTGAAGTCATAAAGACCTCAGTAACGTCAAATCTTTAATCTAAAAAATGATAAAAAAACTAATTTTAAATCAGACCTAAAATCAAGACGATTTATATATATATATATATATATATATATATATATATATATATATATATATAATAAAAATATCTTTGGATTACATGATTAAAATTGTTACTGTTACTGATTGCGGTGTTATTCGAGAACCCTTTTTATCAAGGTGTGCGCAATAGCTTTGAAAAAAGTAGCGTTGCGCGATAACTCTATTCCATTTTATTTTCAATAGCATCATTTTAAACCCTTATTTATAAATATTTTTTCATAGACAACGCTATAACATCATGTGTATAAAAGATTTAGCTTTAATTTGGTTGAATATTTTCCTCATATAATAAAGGAGGAGGACAAATTCCACAAAATGCAGTGGCAAATGCACTGTAGATGTCAACAATATTAGAGTCTTTTTATTTTTGCCAAAAATAAAAAAAGTTTCCTACTCAGTATCTGTTACAATTTTAATGCCCTTAACTGTCAAGAATTATTAATTACTATCTATTTGCATTGGGATAACCCTTGGCAACATAGACACTTTTCTTTTTTTTTTAACAACGCTGTTAAACATTTCCGTACACGCAATCTTACAAAATAGCCGGTTTTGGCGAAGAAACCTATCCTTTGTTTCAAAACTTGCAGATATCTTGAAAGACTGGACATTCAATATGAAAAATTGAAATGGTGAGTACTATGAAGACTCGAAGAGTCGAAAAAAAAATAGCTTTTTTTCAAAGTACGACTAATTCTTCAAAATAGTATAGGCGTGGGATGGGGAAGCAGCTTTTGTGCTAAAAACAAACTCTTTCAATTATATAAACAAAAACATTTTATTCCAAAATTATCGCCAAATAGGCAACATCACCCCAATTTCTCATATTATTTGAAAACATGGTTGCAGAAGTGAAACTTTTACCGGGAGATTAATTAATCTAATTAGAATAAAAATGTATGAATGTATGTGAAAATGATGAACGTACTAATCCTACATCCCGATCCCCACAGTTCACCTATGTAAATAGATAGATCGTGCCGATCCCGTACTATTACTGAGATTGATGCAATTGTCACTATTGTATCTCGATGTATAAATCCATTATAAAAATAGTAGAGATAGAAGTAACACGTGTTCAATGTGAACGAAACCTCTATTCTTTTTTAAATGTCGTAGATATTAGATTATTAATAGTTTCTCAAATATTGGCTCAATTGATCTAAGTTTAGAAGCACTTGATTGTTTGCAACAGAAAGTATTACATGGCAGTTTATTTCATTGACAAGATTATTAACATCATGTTTATTGATGCAACAGTTTTATGAGTGGCCATTAAAATTACAGATTATATATACATCTAAAAGCGCGCGAAAAAGAACAATGCTTTTTAAACGGAAGTTTCATTATAATACCCAAAAAAGTGCAAAATGTACAAAAAAGTACAATTATTTTTAAATGGGATAATTATTATAACACTCTTTTTTATTTGTATATTTATTAATTTACCCTAGATAATTTTGTGCTGTGTGTTCTGTCAAAGGTTCTGTAATTGTAATAATTTTGTCATTAAGTAGTATGAAACGTCATAGTCATTTTGCAAAATATTTTTATTGATAAGATACTGATTGTTAAGCTAAATAAACAAACAAAGAAGAATCTGATTGCACTCCTCCTGAAATTGCAAAAATTGATTGCAATTAAATCAACATCTGCTTCTGGATAAATCAAGATAAAAATATACTTGAAGTCATATGCCGATTTTTTGGATTGGTGTAACACTAAAAAAATACACGGAAAATGTTCTTATTGCATATTTCTCGGTAAAGTCAAGCCAATGTCAATGGAAATCATCAACGTTATGTTCCCATTATTCAATGTTGAAAACTATCATAAATTTAAATTATAATTCGGTTTTCAACGAAAGTATTTTTTAATGTGGTCGAAGATAAAATATTGAATGATACTCGTGCGTGAAGTACTTTCGCGACTCGTGCGCAAAAGTATCACGTCATGCACATGTATCATAAATAATTATTTTTCGTACCAATGACAAACAATATTAGAGAATAAATAATAGACATCCTTGAAAAAGTTGAAACATTATAAAAAAGATCTTAACTACAAAAAGAAAATAACGATTACGTGAAAAAGGCGAAAAACTTTCATCGGTTTATATCAGAACTACGGTCTTACACAAATTCATGTAGCAATATACGAAATAAATGATTTGATTTTAATTTTTTTGGATGTAAATCTTCTGTTACCTTACTTCCTTAAATAACATACAAACACACATCCCTGTTTACGAGATTTTTTATCTTTACTGATTATTGCTCATGTTACTAGATTTCTTGTAATTATTAGTTAAATCAAAATTCAAATAATTATGATACAAAACAATTATTTTCGTTGAAATAAATTCTATTAGTGATTAAGCTACGAAACAAATAATTTTGGCAACGTTTTGCGATAAAAATACATTCAGTTGATCCCAAGTATAGTTTGAAAAATTTCATTAGTCTTAAAATTTTTATTTATGACTTCTAGGGTATACCGAAATATCTATTAATCAGTTAGTGGATTGTGAAATTACAGTTTAGATTCAAATTTTATGAATCTTCTATGTTGTTATACAGACACTACGGTATGTATATATTGCATATTTATGCAAATCATTTTGAAGTGAAATCATGGCTTTGATAGTTTAATCAACATATTTAGTGATAGCTTTGATTTCTATTATATTGTTTGGAGGGTACTAGTTTCATCCATTTATTCGTAATTTCTTAAAATATAGTACTTAGATGTACTCTAATGTGTTTAGAGTTTATTAATTCACGTTACCTTAATTTATTGAGTTCATGAATACAATTTTGGCATGAGTTCCGAATTGTTATAATTATCACGTTTCCTTATGGAGAAATGGACAATAGACAATAGAGATGAGATCCACATCTTGTATAAATTTTGTTATTTTTTAGATTAATTATAGTTAACAATACTTAGTTTGAAAATTCTGAAATTAACTTCCAGTTTAGTTGGAGTAAGGCAATGGAATAATTATAAAATTTGAACTGAACTATACATTTGCAGTATAGACAAAATAAATAAATGTAACAATGAATGAAACGTGAATAAATCGATATGATGTATACAAAAAAATTGCAGAGTAAGAAGTGGAAACATCACTGTCGAATAAATTCAAGATATAATTTTTAGCAGGGTGCGTCATGCTAACGATATTTTTGGATGCTGAGGGCGTAATTTTGGTAAATTACGTGCAAAACGAAGCTACAATTACAGGTGCTTTTATTTTAATTTCCTTCCAAAATTACGCCATGAGATAAATGAAAAACGCAGGGGGGATTACGTAAAGGTGTTGTTTAGCATCAGCGAAACGTATCCAGTAACAGACCGTCATTACAATAGCTGCAATAGCTCGGATAGGATTCGAATTAGAATTGCTTTGCCATGTTCTCCAGATTTGATCATCAGCAATTACCGGCAATCCAACAATATTTCTTTAGAAATTCAATGAAAATGCTAAAACGTCAATGGGATAATTGTGTTAATCTTAATTGAGTATATATTAAACAATTCTTTTTCCAAAATACTCATTGCCGCCTTTGTTGAGATTTCATTTAAATGGTGATTTTCTTATCTTGTCATTTTTCGCATTCTTTTTTTTCAAAAAAAATGTATTCATCGTATTGGTTCGATATTATTCAATATCTAGACTAAGCAAAATTGAAAAAGAATATTTATTTCTGGTACGACAGTTGATGTTAATGAATAGACCTCTGTTTCGTTCTAACTGTGTGTGCTGACCTTTTTATAGATATTATCACCTGTGCAGATTAGGAATGATGGCAAATCCACGGTCATTTTCAAATTTTTCCAATTATAAAGCAAATGATATTTTATTTAAAAAGAGTTACGGGACTTAATGCGAAAAATTCTGCAGTGAGTAGGTGACGTGAAAATAATTCTGTGACAAAAAAAACTTTCTCATACGACCCCTCATTTCTGAGTTATTAAAGTTGTGGAAATAGAACTTCTACTTAAGTATATTTTCTAAATTATACATTCGTACATCATGAATTTTCAATGGATGATTACGTATGTCTATATAGAGTGTTTGACTGAATAAATAATTCTACAGCAATATCCGAAGGCCAGGGGCGGCCCATGTCCAATGGTTAACAATCCGTAACTTTTATTTGAACAACCTGTACAATCTAAGATAGCAAAAATGAATTTTTCAATCTATTTTCTAACAAAAAGGTACTCTTTGTTTAACTTGAAAAAATTTATGGTTCAGGAGATATGTAGATTTTTAGATCGTTGTAATTGCCAAGGAAACCGTTCGTCTTAAAGAGACATTCTGAAGAAAATTATCATAAATTGCAATTATTTATTGAAAATACTTACAGGAGGTATTAAAACAAAATCAAGCATTTCTAGGATAACTAATGAATCAATAAATAAACATTTGTACTACTTACTATCGAAGAACATATTACTGGCATAAGGAAAAACTTAAAAGAGATTAATAATTAAAATATAAAAAATAACATTTTTCCTAGTAGGTGGATTGGTCAGGGAGGTCCATTTGCATGTCCATAACGTTCCCCTGAATTAAATATAATGGATTCATTTTTTCGGAGACATCTTAGAAGCTTGGTATATGCAACACTGGTAAACACAAGGAACGAAATGATCGATAGAATAAACTTCCATTGTGACGCTATCAGGCAGAATCTCGGAATATTCTTTAGTTAAAAGAAATATCCTCCGTAGACTCTGGAAGTGTATTGAAGTGCAAGGTACCCACTTTGAACATTTATTATAGTTTTTTTGTCTTTATTTATAAGTTGTGGGCTAATCAACTAATTTTTCTACATTTCATATTTTTCTCTACGTAAGTAACACGATGTTCGACAGTATTCAGCTCAGTTAGAAATGTTTGAACTTGTTTTAATATTTCCTGTGTTTGTAATGAATAATTACAATTCATGATAATTTTTTTCAGAATGTCTCTTTATGGCTAACGGTTTCCTTGGCATGTACAACGATATAAAAACCTACATATTTCGTAAACAATAAATTTTATCGAGTTAAACAAAGAGTAATTTTTTGTTAAGAAATCGTCCCTGTAATAGTTACCGTTTGTTAACCATTGGGCATGAGCCGCCCCTGGCCTTCAGATGGTGGTGTAGATGCATAATGTTCGAATGTATAATCTAGAAAATATACTTAAATAGAAGTTCTGATTTCGCAACTTTCAAGGCTTATAACTTATAAATGAGGGGTCGTATGAGAAAATTTTTCCTTGTCACAGCATTATTTTTACGTCATCTACTGACTTCCGTATTATTTGCATCAAGTCTCGGAGCACCCTGTATAATAAGCATTAATGAAATCAGGTATAATTGATATGAAATATTTTAAATGAAATATATTGAGAGATAAAATGGACCTATTTATACTTTTAAGAAAGTCAATAGCTATAAATAAACATTTCCCACAGACATACAAACAATTGAATGTTTGATTGTTGTTAATAATCACAAATTGAGAACAAGGTGGGGTTAAAAATGTTTTATAATTTCGATACTTATATTGTGTGCCAAAATTGGAGTTTGAAGTGCTGTATAACTTAGTATCTCTTGAGTGATTATAAAATGTTATACTAGCTAAAATTTTTGGTAAGTTGAGAATGAATGTCGATATTACGGAGTTCCAGTATTGTTCTACTGCACTTTTAACAATGATTGAAAGAAAAAACTTTTTTGGAAATTGAACGTCAATTGAATTATTTTCTTGTATTCGAGCAGAATATTTTCTAATGAGCTATTTTTGTGTTAAATGTTTTTTACGTCAAATTTTTCGTTTTTTCTTTTATTTATTTACACAGTTCTTTATTATCATTGACTATTAATACAAAGTACAAATATTTGAGGAGCTAGGAAAAAAATTATAAAAGAAGAGACTGAAAGTATTTGTGTTATTCAAATTATGTATTATTAATCTTTCTGCTTAGAGATCTAATTATTGAAGTTATGGTTATGGAATTTTGAATATTTGTTTTGAGATGAATATGCGTAAAAAAATTACAAGGCTAAAATTATGGCAACACATTAAAAAACATACTTTTGTTAAAAAAAAAGATTTTTCTTCAAATTATGATAATTTATTCACTCAAATTATAATTGGAATTGTAAAATAAGTTAAAAAATATATTAGACAATTTGAATAGCCATGTTAAGAGGATCACCGAAATTCTTTTTTTTGCTAGATTGATACAACGAACAGTTTCAGCATCATTTGTGTGTTTAGAATGCTTGTTTTTGTCAATTCATTTCAAGTGTATTACTCAGCAATTTTTACAACGTGATAAAAAGCGGAAATATATTTTGTATTTAGAATTTGATTTTCTGTGAAGAAATTATGCATATGTTATATAGGTCTTATGGCAAGTTGACTGTTCACTAAAGGCAGTTGAGAAGCTGTTAAAAATGTGTCTCGCTTGTGATTCAATTTCTGGCTATAAGTACAATAATCCACATTGAATAGCCATCTTATTACCCTAGTACTTTCAACTGACTTTTCCTAGAACTCGAATTAGTGACGTAGCTATTTTCAGTTGATATGAAACTGCATTTAAACGTTCTTATTAGATGATTTGTTTAATGGCGTGAGCCTATCATTTTGGAATTTATCGACAATGAAGAATAGTATATTTCTTTGAATTATACGTATTTTGTATTTCAATTCTAGGTGTAGTTTTTGACAGTATAATACACCGTTAGAATTACATTTTTATTTGTACAGGTTTGGGCAACCTCAAGCCAACACCGCTGAGAAGATGACTGTAGCTGTAACTTCTGAAAATATATTTAAAGGAACTTTTCCCCAATTGGTTGCTGTTTTAGCAGGTAAATGAACAGATTGTGCAGTCATTTGACTGTAATCACTGAATTAAAAAATAATTTTTTGCAATATAAACATTGACTTAGAGACCTTCCGCACTACAAATACAGTCTTTAGGAACTTAATTTGAATACTTTTTGTTTTCTAGTATAGTTCATCGTTGATGTATTTTAATTCATTAGGTCGATTGAAATGAAACTATACGATAATTATAAAAGTTACAGATATTTTTGTAGACGAAAACGTTTGTTTTTCCTTTATATGAGAAGCAAGGATTTTAAGGGTTGTTTGTATTTAATGATAATCAAATAATTCTTCTCGGACCTAAATACACTAGCTTCAATGATTTTTTGGTGATCAAATTGATTGGAATTTGAATTAAGCTTAAAGTGAAATTAGCCGTTCAATGAATTCTGAGTGTCACTGGGAAAAAATATGAAATATTTAATTTCAAACTATGGAAAAAAGACAATAAAAGAAAATACTGTTTCAGTATCTGATTTACTATGTTACCAATATTATTTTTCACAATTTCGCAAGTACACAGATGTTATCTGTTGTTTACATATTGTTTTTATAAATATTTTATTCAATAACTTAATTGTATGCTTAGCAAGCAATGTGTTGAATTTGCTTTCGTAACTTATAATTAATGTTAAAATATTTTCCTAAGATTATGAGTGTGAGTAGTACATAGAGAAGTAGTATATTCTGTTATCTACTATTTGGATCGAATAGATGAACTGTGAATCGGGACAATTCATATAGATTTGAATATGTCATTCAATTTGAAACAAATGTACTCGTAATTGAAATTGAACATTTATACTAATATAAATTTTCGATCAAATCTGGGTCCACATTATAAACGATACATAATTTTATTTTTTGATTATTGTACAACTCTTAAGAGATTAAGATTAAGGAGCAAGATAACGTGCAATACCATGCAAGGCACGATATGTATTGATCATTGCATGAGTAACGTTATCAGATTAGATATCATTTCTGTTGCCAACAAGATCCAATTCTAGAGAGAAAAAATCCAGTTGATTTAGCAACCAACTAATAATGTGGCAGATCAGCTAATCAATTAAAGCACATTTGTAAGAATTTCTTGTTATCGTTGTTTGGCGGCCACACAGAAGAGATTGTTAGTTAGTGACAGTTATGATGCATAATGTTAAACAGCTTGCAAGATTTGTCGTATGCAATATTGTGCCATTGGAAGAGATTGCATTTGATTTCTTGCACTCTAATCTTCGTGTCAAGCGGCCTTAGGTGACGAATGTAATTGCCACTATGCTACAAAATAGAATTGATATTACACATGCTTAAAATTGCAGATGAAGTGTACAGTTGATATAACAAAACCTATTTCCCTATATATATTTAACTTTGATAATAATTGAATATTAAATAAGTTAAAAAACTATGATCATTATAAAAACTAGTATTTGAATGAAAACTTATCCAATATTGTTTTGTTTGTACAGGTACTTTAACTGCAGTCAGTGATGGAATGCAATATGGTTGGACATCTCCAGTATTGCCATTATTAATGGAACCAAATTCTCCAGTTACAGTCACCAAACACCAAGGTGAATGGTTAGAAACATTATTAATGCTGGGATCTTTTTCGGGGCTCTCCATCACAATGTACTTGGTCGATAAAATTGGAAGAAAACGATCAATCCTTCTAGCTACATTTGTGACAATAATGATATGGGTCGTAACAGCGATAGCGCCTAGAGTAGAATATATTTTTGTAGCTAGAGCTTTCGCAGGATCAGCAGGAAATATGGCATTCGTAGCAACACCAATGTACATTGCAGAAATAGCTGAACAGAAAATAAGAGGTTTTCTAAGTAGTCTCATTTATCTAATGATGCTTGTTGGTATACTCATTATATATGCAGTAGCACCTTACATTCCGTTTTATGCTCATTGTGTACTAGGTGCTATTTTGGCCTTTATACAACTTATTATATTTCCTTTCATGCCAGAAAGTCCTTATTACTTACTTTATAAAGATAAACATGAAGATGCTAGGCGATCCTTAAGAAGATTAAGATCGGCAGAAGTAAATATAGATAAAGAGTTGGAAGATATCAAAGCAGCTGTCACACGTCAAAGAACTGAAAGAGGAAAAATTCAAGATCTGTTTTTAGTACCAAGTAATCGGAGAGGAATGTTGATAATGGCTATTTTAAATGCCGCACAACATTTTAGCAGTATAAGTGTTCTGCTTATGAACGTACATGTTGTTTTAGAAGCTGCTGGTTCTATTTACGTTGAATCTCGTATAGCAGCAATTATGTTTTCTGTGATAATGTTATTAGCTGCGACAATTGCTTCTTTTTCTATCGATAAGTTTGGAAGAAAGACTTTATTAATATTTTCTAGTATTACCTCATCGTTATGTTTATTAGCTCTTGCTATATATTTCAGTTTAAAAAATTCGGGTTTTGATACGGCATCTGTTAGTTGGATTCCCATAGTGTCTGTTATGCTGTATGCATTATGCTTTAAGCTAGGTTTGGGTATGGTTCCTATAGTACTCACGGCTGAATTGTTTCCAACTAAAATGAAAGCATACGGTATGACTATCGCCGATGGTTTTTATGTTATTTCTTCCCTATTATCTCTACAAGTTTATCAGAGGCTCA
Organism: Diorhabda carinulata; assembly: GCF_026250575.1. Taxonomy (NCBI): domain Eukaryota; kingdom Metazoa; phylum Arthropoda; class Insecta; order Coleoptera; family Chrysomelidae; genus Diorhabda; species Diorhabda carinulata. The sequence continues at coordinate 32,099,170 of NC_079460.1, read as the reverse complement.
AAGACTCATTTGGAATGCAGTATCCTTTTTACGTGTTTTCTTTTTCTTGTGTAGTGGCTGCCGTTTTCACTTATTTTTTTATACCTGAAACTAAAGGAAAAACTTTAGAGGAAATTCAGTTGATATTAAAAGGTGAGTTTCAAAATGATGATATTCCATGTACTGATGAGAAAGCTGAAGAAGCCTCATTATTTTCTTGACTAAATTGATATTGTATCTAATAAAAAGAATAATTTTTAAATAGGAAGAATATAAGATGTAACAAATAAAATGTGGTCTTTATTAATCGAACTAATATTTTCAGACAGTGGTAGGAAAAAAAAAGAAAAAATTAGTGACAAAAAAAGCGAATAAAAAAAATACTATAAAAATATTTTTTGTAGGTATCACTTTTTATATATACACGGTGTTCCACGAGGCTTTTCCCAGTATATATCTCAAATACTATTGGAGTCACGTTATTGAAATTTGGCATTTATAAATCATTGGTAGTATTACGTATTTTAAGTAAGCAGCTACTTTGTTACAAAATCACATTTCTAATCAAGTTTTACATTTCCACAAATTTAGTAATTTATTTCGGCCATTTTCCGTAGAAATAAAAAACTTACATAAAGATAAAAAAATATTCATATAAATTCGATTTTTTTGAGAGTAAAATGGGTTTTCGACGACCAAAACTCACATTCCACAATTCATTTTAATTTTAAGATTCATTAATTATAGCTACATCTTAAAGATTATCTATCTGCATGCAGAATTTTGATATCACCAAATAAATATATAACCGATTACAAGGAAATTGTACATCTTAATACATTTTATAGACTTTTTCCTCCTAATAATTTCAAATAATAAAATATATACATTTAATTAATGACTTTAAACTTAGTTAAAATGATTCTAGAATCTTATTATAGGATATGTTGAATACGTTGAAGGTCAGTATGCAAACAATACTTACTTAGTTACAAGAAGTAGATATTATACACATAAGCAATGTTACTACCGGGTAGTGTCACGAATAAATTCCAGGGGACCTTCCCTCAAATTTTGGCAGCGGTTTCAGGTTTGTATTTCAGATTAAAATATTATTTGAGTTAGTGGTGTCTGACTTTCATTAGTGACTTTTCAAGAAGTGAATTAAAATGCTTCTGCATTGGGGAGTTTGAGGTGAGTCTTTTCAAAAAGGAAAAAGAGTATTGGTCAACAAAGATTTAAACAAAGAATAGTCTTGATTTCTCTCACTTTTCCTCCTGAAATGCGGCACATTTTTATTGATAAAAATTCATAAAATGGAATATATTCCTGATAGAGAATGAGAATGCGGAAAAAATTTGGCTCTTTTTTCAATAAATTGTAGAAATATGAACAAAACATAAAAATAGGAGTTAAGAAAACTCTCTGCAATAAATAATTTAATTTTTTTTCTGTTTTACTATGCTGTTTAATTAATATTTTTCTGGAGAAGAATTAAACAATGTAAGTTGCTGCAAGTTTTGTACTAATATGTTTAATAACAAATAATAAAATATAATTATGATGGAAAATACGCTCTCTTTTTTGAATGTTTCTTCCTAAAATCACAAAAATTGAAAGAACCTTCAATTCCTTGATGGGTTTAGAAAAGATTAAATTAAATAAAGCATTTTTCAAAATTTATTTTACATTATAGAGGGCATTTTATAGTTCTTCAAAAACACAACTGTTAATAATGATGCATTTGATGAGAAAAAGGTACGTAATTGATATATTTGATAATCCAAAAAATCTTTGGTTTTTTAATAAAACAGACTAAATAAGAAAACGGTACAACATTTTGGATTTCTGTAATTCATTATTTTTATAATTATTATATATTTTTTAGGATTAATTGAAAAAGTTCATTATTAATTATCTCGCACACCATTTATATTACAGCTTTAGAAAAAACTGAACACAAAAAACTATCTCTAATGTGAACAGTTTACTATTTTTGTCATTTAATTTTAAATCACCTTGCACTTTTATTCCATATAATTTTAATTACAAACGGTTTCATATACTACTGGAAGTTTATACAGTAGAGCGTTGTAAGTAATTTTATGTCTCGTATTTCTTAAATGACCTCAACAGTACAGATATGCAAGCTATTTTAATAATGTAGGCGTATTAACGGAACTGGTTTATACTGTGATTTCATTTATTAGAAAATGTTAATTTTTTCTGTAATGACAATAACAATATGAGATATGAATATATTATAATATCTAATTAGGAATTAATGGATAATTTAAATATAAAACTAACACACGTGTCCATTTAAAATTCCTCGCATAAAATCTTTTGATATAGCACATTTAATAAGTTTCACTGTATAACTTGAAAAGTATCTGTATTTAAAATACTGAATAAGTACAAATTGAAAATAGGTCATACGAAATTATTCAAACAAGAGTGATAACTGTGAGTACACTTTGGCAAATACAGAAATGAATGTGAAATAACCACGCTTGTCAATGCGCGTTACTAGATGATGGTAGTATGGATTAGTACGGTCAAGCAGGTATACTTTACTACTATTGTGAGCTCTATTGTGTCTGTTAGATAGTGAAGAGCATTTCGTGGGTACCTATTTTCATTGTTTTTACTGGATACTAAGGGAGAATATATATTTTATACTGGGGTACAGAATTTACCACTTTGACGATTTACCGTACTAATTCACCAAGGGCATATTACCCTCTTTGTCATCCGAATACTTTCTCATTTTAACTTGCCTTTCGTACGTTTCTCGACATTCACTGATATATTTGCCAAACTTTAATTATCTGAGGTACGTTGTACTCTTTCGAAAGATGGCAAATATTCTAGGATCTTTTGTTAATAATGTTGCATGTCTATTTGTATTTTTATTATGTTCATTCTTCTATTTATATCAATTTTTTCTTTTAACATTCTGTGATCACTACGGGTGTCAAATGAATGAAGCAATGTAGACTTTTATCACCTACAGCTGTAGCATTCCAAACCCCCTCTGGTAAGGTGGACTCGCATCCTACAGCATAGCCTAAAGTCGTCTTTTTCCAAAGTCGCTTGACTCTTTAACGGCTTATATACTCAAGTATTAAATATATGATTAATACAAGCAATAGAATTTTAAAGGAAGTTCATTTATCGTATGATTTTATAGAGGAAACGGAATAATAAAATGCGATCTTCTCTCTATGAAGATACGCAATATAGATATTATAAGAAATAGTATTAGAACAAGGTACATTCAAATAATAGGTTCCATCTTTCGCCATAAAGCACAATGCATTGCACATACTGATGACACAGTCGAAGAGAGAAATGAAGGGGCTTTTAGTAAATTTGTTGATGAAGCATAAAAATTGGCTTACAAATAAACGAAGACAAAACAAAATACATGCAGATGCGCTCTGAATTCACAGATAAAAGCAAAAGTACGAAATGGATAAAGACTGGAAAATAATATAACTTCGAAAAAGTTATTCAATTAGATTATATAGAAGTAATCATAATATCTGCAAACCTAGAAGATATATATCGATATATATTAGAAACATGGACGATGGCTTAAAAAGGTGATAATAAAATGGAAATATGGAAAAGAGATAAATCTCCAGGAAAATATATGGCGTCATTATTGGATGGCTCTAAAATACAAACATTGAATAATCAAATGAAATTATTTAAATACAGCAAAAAAGTGAACTGGTTTGCTGTTGGAATGTCAAAAAGTAGGGTATTTAGTATTGCCCAGTTGTTATTCTTACTATTCACAGTTATTTTGAATTCTTTCATAATTGCATAACGCAACGATATAAAATAATTATAGTAGTACATAGTTAATTCCACCAAAACTGAAGCGAAGTCCAGATTCATGAATATTATTTTTTAATTAAAGTAATCAATGTTTATCAAAATTTTAAAGCGTACCTCCACTTAATACAATTATCAGAAATATTCACATTGATATTGAAACAACATAATGTGATAGGAATGCCACCTTGAACTTTACCACCCTAGACGAACCTTTTGATATTAAGAAGTGATGTACACTCTTGTAATGTCAATGCTGCTTAGTTATGGTGAAATAATGGATATATTTATATCATAAAACCGAAGAACCAATTGTTATTGAAGGTGTTCTTTACACGAAGAAAACCATCCAAGAAATTTTCGTTCCAGAAGCCGTACCCATGAAACTCATACCAGATCATAAAATCAAGATAGGAAAATTAAAATTCCAGAAGCCCATGGTCAAATCCAACCAATAGAGCCGTTGGAAAATCTACCCCTGATTTCTACAGGGCTCAGTGCCGCATCTATTACTTTATTAATCTCGTTTTTAGTAATTTTATTGAATAAAAAAAGAAGAATTTCAAAATTCCTTTTTGGACCCAAGCTGCAACTAGCCCAGGTCTAAGTATTAGAAGAAATATTACAGGACATTTCGAAAACTTCGAGGACGAAGTCTGAGCCAAAGGAGGGAGGAGAAATGTAAGTATAAGGAAACAGAAGAAGATTGCCGGTCGACATGCTTAATCAGCAAATGAGATAATGTTGTTTCACGACTTTTGTATAGTAAGATCTTTATTGTAACCTTTGTTGTAGTAAAATCTATTTAAGTACTAATCAAATTCCAAAAAGTTTGTAATAAGTGTATTTTTGAAAATAAAATTATTTTTTAAAAAGTGTTGTAAACGACATTTCTATATTTTATCTTTGTTAAATTGGTATTTTTTCCTACTATAATAAGAAAACATGGATTATATTAAAAAAAAAGAAACTTAGAGTAAGTAGTCGTAGGGTGACATAATCGGAATTGGAAGCTTCCGAATAATTAAACAGCCAGCGGCGGGCCTGGTTTGCTCATAGGGAAGTTGAGGTTAAAAATTGATGTTTTCAAGTTTTTTGGCAACTTTGTAAGCAATGTAACATGTTATTCGCTAGAATCAAAGAATTTGATTCAATTACTTTCAAAACTATACCTATAACTGTGACTGAAAACAGGTATAAAACTCAATGAAAAATTTGGAAATAAGGTCAAAACACCTCTAAACAATTTAAAAACTATATTCCTGGCTAAGCCGAGACAATTTGACCAACAGCTGACGGAGCCTTCAAAGCCTAAACTTTCTTAAGATTTATACAATGATTTGATTTATTCTAAGACTATATATGAATATGTTTACCTACACCTCGATGTTAATATTATTTTCATAAAACTTGAATAGTTCTCACTGGGGAAACCCTAAAATTACCCTTTGTTTTCTGATTCTGATGAAATTTGTTTATTTGGAAATTAACCTAATTACTATGCATAAAATATTAAAGCATTAACGCTAATAAGTAAAACTTCAACTTCCAGGAACAATATCTGCCATCTCTGATGGAATGCAATACGGCTGGACATCTCCAACGGTTCCTCTTCTCCTTTCGGAAGATAGTCCTTTGGAAGTAACGGATTATCAAGCAGAATGGTTGGAGTCGATTCTTATGATTGGAGCTAGTTGTGGTCTACCTGGAACTATGTATTTAGTTGATAAAATAGGAAGAAAAAAATCCCTAATGACCTCGGCAATAGTAACTGCAATAGCTTGGATTGTCATGGCTACATTATCTAAAATATGGTTAATTTATTTAGCAAGGTTTTGTGCTGGTATGGCTGGCGATATGGCGTTTGTTGCAGCTCCTATGTATATTGCTGAGATTGCTGATCAAAAAATTAGAGGATTTTTGGCAAGCTTTGTATACGTTATGATGTTGACAGGTATTATTTTTAACAATATTATTAACTTGTTTTCCGTAGATACATTGCAGATTTTCTCTTGTTCTTTCATTAGAAACTTATAAGAATGTTTCTTCAGTGCTAGAGAATGAATATTCATTTCACGTAGTTCGCTTGTAACTTCTTAGTGATTGGAAAGTTTACGATATGTAATGGAACAGATATGATAAAATTGCTCATGACTGATAACATTTTTCAATGATGAAAATTGGATATTAATAGCATCTGGTCATCAATTGTGTGAAACTTTCAAAAGATAATAATAATAATAATAATAATTTCTATTTTGAATCCAATAGAAAACATTTGGTGGTTAATTTTTCGCAAAATATATGCAAATGTTATTCGATCGTGAGGGGTATTTTTTTCGAAATTTAGAATTTATAGAAGTTATTCCGATTCACATCTATGTGTCCTTAACACTGCCGAATCAGTTTATAATAATCCCAAGTTTAGTCTCAGTAGTTTATATATTCGATTAGTTTTGGATACTGGAATTGGTAATAATGTTTCTAATATTTTTAATTATTATTATTATATATTTATTATATTATATATATTTATTATAATAAATTATTGGACGTCATGTTAAAAGTTTGGCACGATCAGTATGTACACGTTAGTGTTAGTGTGATATCAAATATAATTAAATTATAATTTTTGTTTTAGGAATTCTCTTAGTTTACTGCGTAGGGCCTTTTGTACCAATGTGGACTCCGTGTTTCTTAGGATTTTTGATCAATTTAATAGGTTTGTCGATATTTTTTTTCCAACCAGAATCTCCCTACTATCTTTTGTATAGAAGTAAACCTGAAGAAGCCAGAGCGGCTTTAAAGAGACTCCGGAAGAGGGATGATATTGAAGAAGAGTTTAAAGATATATCGTTAGCGATAGAAAGGCAAAAAGGAGAGAGAGGAAGATTTAAGGATTTATTCATAGTTCCAAGTAATAGGAAAGCTTTAACAATAATGGTTGTTTTAAATAGTTCTCAACACATGAGTAGTATTAGTGTTATGTTGATGAATCTTCAATCGATTCTTGAAGAAGCTGGATCTTACTACATACCTGCATATACTGGAGCTATAATATTTTCAGCTACAATGTTCATAGCAGCTATGACAGCTTCATTGGCCATAGACAATTTTGGTCGTAAAGTATTACTCTGTATATCAGGCATTATGGCTGGATGCAGTCTTCTAGTTTTGGCTATATATTTTACTTTGAAAAAATCCAGTGTTGACGTCTCTTCAGCTAGTTTATTGCCACTAATAATGGTATTACTTTATGCGGCATCTTTCAAATTTGGAATCGGCTTGGTTCCAGTTGTTTTAACCGCTGAACTATTTCCAGCCACTGTAAAAGCTTTTGGTATGACGCTTTCTGATCTGAGTTACGTTGGATTCTCCGTTATTACTTTACAGATTTATCACTTTCTTCGACATAAATTTGGTATTCATGTACCTTTCTATATTTTTGCATGTTCTTGCTTTTGCACTGTTATTTTTACACTATTTTATATACCGGAAACGAAAGGAAAGACATTGGAAGAAATTCAAATGATTTTAAAAGGGAAGTCACAGCAGTCTTATACCAACAATCATACAAATACTGAAAAAATTACAGAAGAAAGTATAAACTGTGGATATAAAAATACAGCATTTGTACCATAATGACACAAAAATATTTTGGTTGATCATCGTTCTTCAATTTGTTCTCATTCTTTAAATATATTTATTTTATTTTGTAATGCTTTTGTCAACTTCTATCATTTGAAAAACCACCATGTTTTGTATAAGATCGAGAGAGCTGAGCTAGATTGAAGAACGTTTTTTTAAATACGTCAGTAAATGAGATATGTAGAATAAATCAATAAATCTCAGATAACCTGCTTAAAATTTTCTCGTAAAATTATTTTGTCAAATGAAATCGTGAAATATATTTTTCAATTTACATAATTGTATTGTATTTCATTCGTATTAGGTTCGATAATATTTTATATATCTTTATAAAAACTGCAATCATTTGGAAGAAAGAAACACTCAATGAACCAAACTGATTATTTTTGTGTTCTTTTTAGTGAAAAATTTAATGATTCCTCTGTAATGTGATTCTGAGAATTCTTCCATAGATTGATAGTTTATTGTTTAATAGATGGATAGTTGTCGGTTAGTTTCACATAAATTCAATAAGATATTACGAAGTGTGGTATTTTTGATGTGATGCAATGATAAGTTTATAAAAAACTCAATATGATCAAAATGGGGGTAATTCAGAGGATATTCTGATTCTGAATTTGATGGAAGTAGAACTGCAAATTTCATATTCAAAATAAGACGCTCGAAAGCGAGATATTTAGACAAAATATTAAAAAAAAATATTATTAAAACTGGGAAATAATATATAGTCATATATCTTTATAATAGCTTATCGTTTCACTAAACTTAACAAGTATACAAAAAATGTAAATTGTGTTCATTGCAGTCTACAAAACAGGAAAAATTACTTATTGGAGCTTAAATAAAATACGGCGATTAATTTATTTAATAATGTGGGAGTGCAACAACACAACAAATTAAAAAATAGAAAAGTTCTCTCTCGGTTATATAGAAAGCTTCCATCCATAATTACAAAAATTTACGTTTTTTTTACACCAAATTAACCTGGAGGACAGTAGATTCATCGGTGTCATTATTCAATTGTCAGACTTCATATATATTGAATAGATACTTCTATAACTGCATTTATTCTGAACATTGTGTATTATACCCTATTCTACAGTCTTCTGAATAAATCTAACGTACATTTCCATATTTCTATAAATAATAGGAAAAGTTGATTACTGGAAAACAAAATAAAAAATTTCCAGTCTAAATTCATATAGTTGGGTATTTCCAATTTACCAGAATGGTAAACAACAGATTAAGATTTGTATGGTATAGTTTAAGATTCGAAATTATCTTATTTCATAACAACAAAATCACCATTAATAACTCTACAGTTTCTTCAAAACATACAATCAAATAAGAAGTTAATAGTAGCAATACAAGCAAATATCCTATTTTTTATTTTGAAGGAAAATTCGAGGATAACGAAAAATATATAATCTGACGATTTCCACCAGCCAAAGTAAATAAATCCGATCAATACAATACGTTTATCTTCAGAGTTTGGGGTTTTTTCGTGGCTACACTAAATGTTTTCTATCGTTAACGCTCCTAGTGGATGCATATTTTTCACGTTGTAGTCCATGGTATGTTAAGTATTTTCAATTCGGCGAGAATGGTACGCTAACATTATTACCTCTCACAGGGCTAACTGGGACAACTATAATTATAAACATGGAAGAAATAATTCACACTTAAAGAATAATAAACATATCATTCGGTACTTGAAAGTTTTAAGTTGTCGCACTAACCGACAGAATATAAACATATAAAGTAAACAAATAACCGGACACTATTATTTTTGGTTTGTTCGACACCGTTTCCATCTTCGATTGACAATATGAAAGTGAATTTTGTTGAAGTGTATTATTTTGAAATTAAGTGAATGGCTTATGGGGTGAGCAAAAACTTTTGACTGGTAAGAAACTTTGGAGATATACATTTTACAAAATGTTTCCTCGAAATTTCACGTATGTATATCGGTTTATATTAGCTCGTAGACTTTTTGTACGCTTACGTACGGAAGATCTTGAATTGTGACTAAGTTTTATATAAATCTTGATTGGAATTACCGGATTATCAGATACGAAGCTAACACCTAAAGCTGTGGGATATTAAAGTGACATTCAATAAAATTTGATTCTTACGCGCACCGATAATTTTCTTCAGATTTCTATCCACACCGACACTGTAACTAGAGTTTAATAATATTAATACAATTCCCAAGTTGTCTGTCGTTTATTAGAAAGGGAACAGAATGCTAAGAGGATGTAAAGCCCATTTTCCAAATTGTGATTAGTAAATAACTGGAACAAATTATATTGATAATAAATAAATGTGATTGTACATTTTTTCTTCGCAGCACAAATGAAGAATTTTGGATAAGTATGAAAACAAAACGATATTTGCCTGTTGGTCACTAATTAATAAAAGAAACAACTTTTCTAATTTTAATATTCATTTCCTCTAACATATTCATAGTCTCTTTAACATTTTTTGGTAAATGTGGTTAAAGTTTTCATATCTCATTGTACATATCATATCATAGAATAAATAGGTTTTTTCCTATTTTTTCAAAATGTGGAGTGATTAATGAACAAAACTATTAACAATTCATAAAAGATTGGGATATATCAGCCAAAATTAAGTTATTGTTAACGACTCTGGTGCGCTTTACATTTATACATGGAGGATATATGACGGTTCCAAAGTAATAAGTCTCCAATTTCAACTATCTACAACTTGAGAATCCTATCTCATTGTTCTCGTATTTCCTACAAAGAGAAAACGGAGTAATCCTAACAAAACAGAAATTTAGAGAATGAAATCACTTCAAAATAAATTTTATGAATTGAGGGGCCTGAAGGAAAAGGGTAACAAGCCACACTGGAGCTTTTTACGACAAAAATAACATCAAATGGATAAAGAATCTTTTGATCATATTCTTGGAGGTATGGAGGAGGAGTTGAAATCTCCTTACGATACACATACACCGATATGCCTACATTCTACAAGTGAACCGACAATAACGTAGAATAATTATAATAATTGGAGAAAAATAAGAATTGTGTGTGTGTTATTTTGTGACATCCATTTACCATATTTTTAATTAATTTTATCTTCTCGATCACAGGGTCCTATCCACTGCTTCACCAAGTTTTCTTATGGAATCAATTTCGCATGTAGCGACGGCATTATGATATTATAATAGAAAGTACAATATTAAAAAAAATAATAACAGTTAGGTCAACTCTATCATAGATGCTAAATACAAAAAAAATATCAAAAACACACAAAAACTCAATAAATAGCTACAACTCCAACCTATCATAATGGCCAAGAAAACGTAAAGAGTTTTCGTAAATGAAGTTTAATCAATTACATTTCAATCAGTAGGTATTGAAATACTTATTGATGATATAACCGGTAAAATACGTCAAGCGGATTCACACAGCGTGTGGAAAATTTGGTTTAATAGTATCGCTGGTAATGAATAATACAAAAACAGCAAAATTGAGGAAATGAGAAGACAATTTATGTTCTGTCCAAATATCCTATTAGTCATTGAATATTGTATTTTTTTATTAAATGCAAACGCAATAAGTACAATGCCACCTTATATCCAGGGAATATTTGAATTGCACGTATACGAACTAATGAAATTCTTAACTAAATTAGATTTTGATTACTATATAAATATGATCATATTATACACAGGTCCTGTCTATATTGAAAAATGAAGGCATTAATTTTCAAAACCCCTATTAAACAGCTAAATTGGGGTCTATAAACACAGAAAAACTATAAAGTTGTGAATTACCAAAGTAATAAAAAATTGAGTTTTAAGTTTGCAGTTACGAAAACGTAGCCAGCCGTTATGGGATATGATCCGCAAATAACCTGATGGAAAATCTATCTGATCCCGGATCATAGTTTCCAAAAAGCCTTGAAATGTTACAATGTATTAAACTCAATCAAATTTAACGCATTTAAAACGTTAGAGACCTGACGGGAGATTTATTTTGCTATTCTGACCATCAGAGCCTTTAAATAAAGAATAGAATCACTTTGAATAGAAACATTCCATTCGTCCAGTGTCAAAATTTTTTCGCAAATTGACCTGCAAAAATTTGCTATTTTCCTCAAAAATATTTTGATAGATGGATTATTCGTCCATACAAGAGCGCAGCATAAAAAGAAAAAATTAATTAATTAATTAAGTTTTTGGGGTCCGCATAGCTGGTTGGCTATATTGCATACTGCAGATTTTCTTCTTGAGATGTCGCAATAGAAAAAATCTAACGACGTAACATTTGGCAATCCAGGTAGCCACTCCAATCTATTTGGCTGGAAAGTGAGTTCTCATCCTTAAATCATATTGAGGTGTCCACGTAGGAGAGATATAGGTTGGCCAACACACAAACATTCTTTTTTTTATCTACAATTAGGTAGGTATACCTGACCGTTAAATTTGGATGATTATTTATGAAAGAAAAACAAATTGTACCCATGCCTTTCCAACAATTTCGTTCATTTCATTCTAGAGTCTGAATCGTCTCCTGTTATCTCCTGCACAAAATTCTCTCTCTCTCTCTCTCTCTCTCTCTCTCTATATATATATATATATATATATATATATATATATATATATATATATATATATATATATATATATTAAGTTTCCAGGGCAGTTGTATGATTTACATTATTTTGACAGGCAATTGGACATAATCTTAGTATTGAATTCTCTTTGACACATTATATCGACATTTATATTATCTTCAACAAAGTGCGTCTCTTAAAATCCATATTTATTATTGGCTTAGTTTTTAGCTATTAATGAAAAAAAATTTCACAAAACCAAAATCGTATTAATTGTTATTCATCTCATAAATTTCCTTTATTATTCTGGGACTTAGTTTAGGAAGTTATTGATTGTATGATGCTAATAAAAGAATACTATTATTTAAAAGTTTGTACATAATTATATTCAAAATTTCACTTATTAACCACAATTAGACTGTTATAGTTCGTTTTAATGAGGTTTCTCAAAAGCTTTCAAAAACATGAAATTGTACAGGGTGCTTCATTAAATATAGAGGCGGATTATTTTCGACTTTCATGTATATTCAAATTCATGTTTAGAAAGTGCACTATCTTTAAGTAAAAATTGACTAACTTAATGTTAGTCAATCAAACAATAAATGGAAAAACTACTTAGATAATTCACTTGTACTATGTTAATAATTTTATCATCTCCCAAACTTATTCATACTGAGAAAAATTAAAAGAAAAAAAACCAATTAGTTATATGGACTTTTCAATCTCGGTATAAAAGAACTGTCAAAAGTTATTTCGCAATTAATCATAACTAAACTAATAACATCTATATTTCTGTGACACGTTTTATGTGTGATGACATAAAAAGTAACGAATTACATAATATCACGAACGGGACTATATAAATGGAAATATATTTTTTATGAACGAATGTATAATTTTACAGCTGATACAATTGTGCATACGAAAACAATGAACTGTTAAAAAACAATTCTCTTAATTAATTTGCGCCTAACAACTTTTTTGGTATATTTCGATGCCATTACCGTTTCTTGGATTTCCCAGTCGAACTCTGTAGATATATCAACTTGTTATGATGTAAATAACCAAAACCCCAGTGAAAAAATTTATACCCATTTTCAACAATAAGTCGAAGAGTGTTGGCTGCAGATTCACAGTGATCAGACGTGCTTTCAGTGTTTATTAAAAAAACCAGTTTGGTTAAAGCAGGAGTTAGATAGTCTGCGTGTTTTTTGTTTGTTTAATCTCCGTCTATTGAAGAGAATTAGACCTTTGAAGTCAATACCCTCAAGTTAAATGGGATTATAGAGAATAGATAATTAAATTTTTTTTCTTGAGTAAGTAATTGGAAATAAATTTTTTCGCAATTATTTGACATGTTATTGGATCCGATAATATTATATTAATAATATGAGGACGCCTCTTTTTCTATTTCCTTGCTTTGTTACCATTATTTATAGATTAATTGGTTTTATCTGAAGTCATGTAAATTCTATTAATGTTTCCATTAATTTAGCACATTATACTTTTTTTGTTAACAAAATTCTTCTCAGCGCCTACAGTGATGTTCAAATTCTGTTTTATTTTTAAATGTTTGGTATCAAAAAAGAGCGGTTTCTCTAAAATTGTTAATTATTCCCTCAATTTTGATATTTGTCAATTATTGCTCAACTTCATTATTCAGGTATCTCTCTTATTTCTATATTTGTCACACTAGGTTATATAGGCCTTCTCATTCTTCTCTCACTATTACATTTTCACTTGGCTTTTCGTTTTCTTGGCGTCAGGAGCTCCTATAATGTATTTTCTTGTTCAGTTTTGTAATTTTTTCTTCATTTTTCTATGGACATGTTCTTTTCTTTCCCTTTTAACTTTTTCTGGCTCTTCCTCTTGTTCATATCACTATTATCTATTTTTTTGTTTTTTCTGTAAACAAGATCTCATTTTGTCTACAGACTGATATAATGTGTAATCTGAGATTTAAGAAAAATAAGTGATGTGCTTTTCACACTATTCCATGCACTATGTTGTACTGTAGTATATACTTGTTCATTTCCCAACAATAAATAGTCCAAAATTGTTTAGACAATCCTCTAGCATTAATGTATTTTAACCTCAATTTGTTTCAAAGTTAATACGAACATGGAGAATATTGGGTAAAGTCAGATGAGATTTTCTATTTAGAAAATAAAACCATAAGTCCAACGAATGTTTACAGTAGAAACAGCAGAGGTTATTTACAATCATATAAAATTCAGAGGTTCTTAAAACGTAACACCAATTCACTCGGCATAACGACAGATGAATTATTGTTTTCTTATTATTTTCATCACATTACTCGTTGAATCATATAATTCATTAGTAACCAAAAGATAATCAAAATTCATTATTCGTATAAAAAATCGTTTATATTCACACATCATAACTGAAACAATTTAATTAATTTTGAAGTTTAATTGAATATTAAATTATACAATACACCATTAGTTAATTATTTAAATTATAGGATAAATATGTTCGAAGGCGTAAAAGAAATATACAAGCATAGTTTACTATAACTACCTTAACTTAGAATTACTGGCCATCTGGATAACTAATGTTGTGAATATATTTATATCCCACCTTGATCTGGCCTCAATCTATGTTCAAGTACAATTATTGATTTTGACAATAAAGGGAAGACATTTGGAAATCTTCAGTTTTAAATATGAAATTGTGTAGTATGTATATTTGTAGATTTATTCTCATTTTCCTATCAACAACTTGAGGAGGGAAATTGATTTTCTAAGAAAAGTGAATAAGTTTTGTACCATTATGTTGTTAAGATGTTTATTATTTCTTGAAGCAAATTTTAGTAGAGATCCCAGTTACATTTTGCTCAATGAATAATGAAGAGCTATTAATACAATTCTTAAGTATATTAGCATAAACATTCTCTTTATTTGGATACTATATTTGACATTTCTTAAAAAAAGGTAGTTTTCCAACGTTCCAGTGGCGACCAATTTGCTTGTTCACATGTCGATCAAAAATATTTTTGGTTTTGCCTTCGTTGTTCCATAGAATTCGATTCTTCTGTCAAAATCACCATTACAAAACTGCTACAAATTTTCATTTTATATAGGTGAACTTTATTTAACTGTACTTCTCTCCTTACTATCCCTACTTTGGAACCAATTTCACTGAACTTATATAAGATATATAAGAAATTACAAAAAAATTATGAAATTTACTATTCAGATATCTTTCATCGAAGATTGTTGATGCTCTTCTTGCGTATATTCCAAATTCCATTTATTTCAAATACCTTAAAATTTGAGCTTCACACAGCCTATAACATTTTAGTTCCATTCAATATATCTTTAAAATTTCTTTTGGTCTGGATTAAATGTGCTTATTGCACTTAATTTTATATTCTTAGAAGAAAAAAAAAACATCTGAAATTATTAGAATATGAAATAAATAGCAATTACTTGAATAACTACTTTGTCATTTAAAACCAATGATTTTAATCATGCACGATATGTATATATGTGGTTTTCTTATTGATTCTATGAAGTACGAATATATTTTGTTGGGTATTTCCTCTATTCACACCTTAATAAGCTGACTACTGAAGTGAGATTGTAGTGATACAAAGAATTTGATATAAAAATTTTTGGTTTGACGTAAGGTGTATATTCCAAGAAGATATTATAAGTGAAATTACCATTTGTTTTTAATTTGTGGGAATCAAACTGAAACCAAAATGTGACAAACCTTGTTAACTATGTTAACAAGGACCCTAATTAAAGTTTTTTACGCAAATAATGTCATTTTAGTATGACAGTTGAACAGTGTGTGATAAAATTGAAATTATTGAATTTTGACACCTTGAATTTTTAACCAATTAAATCCTAATACTATATTTTCAAATTATCTAAATTCAAAATAACAAATCAATTACTTGAAAAACATTGAAACAAGGAGCTTTCATTTTCTGGAATTTTTTATTCGATTTATTTATATAAAATAAAATTCCAAATTGAAACCTCTTTTTTGGATTATTATATAGTGGCGCATTAGTTCTTACGCATTGTTACATTATAATTCACGCACCTAATTGTTTTTAATTCCCATTTGTTGGGCATTGGGATTGCCTATGAAGTTTATTCAGTTGAATCATTGAAACTACTAGTGCAGAAATATATACACTTCTAAAGAAACAAAACAATAGTAAAGGATAATCTTATACAATTATGAATACATTTTTTTATGTAAAAAGTAAGCAAAAGAGGGTAAATCCTATTACACCCGAGTAGTTCGAATGGTGTCTGCCGTGCGGAGGTGCTTACGGGTATTGATCTTTAACTTCTGTAGACTGCAGTGTTCTGGAAAGACGTGACTTTGTAGCTGATTCCACAAGCTTATACTCCTCCAAACAAAGGAGTCCCGATAAATTGAAGTTCTGGGCATCTGTAGACGAACTCGATGCTCATGGGCCACGTCTGCCTGTCGAGTAGGTCTTGCTAATACTGCTCTAGGTGGTATTATGTTGGACAGCTCCGAAGAGCATTTGACATGGTAGTATCGGTGAAACAAAGTCAAGTCGTCTGCCTTTTTCTATGCTATATACTGTCCGAGCGAGCAATATTCCAAAGATGGACTAATCTGTACCTTGTAGAGGTTTAGAAGCTGTTTATAGCCTTGAACAAAGTCTTCACAGCATTAAACTCAATCAGATTGCTTCCACCTTACTCCAAAATGTTTTCAGGATCGGTATTGATGGTACAGATTTGTTGATGCTTATGGATTTGGATCTTTATTGAGGCGGTTGATTTGAACGAAGACACCAGTGTGCTTTTGTCGGCGGAGCAGTTGGCAGTTTTGTCGAGTAGATAGTTGATGTAAAGAGGAAAGAGAGCAGGTGACATGATGCACACCTGAGGAGATATATCAATCGATAGCGACCTGGATAGATGGGTCTTTGAGGAAGCTAACAAGTCATCGATAAGTGAGGCCGACAAACTGTACGATCCATTTAGTATTTATTCAGTAGGTCGGTATGCCCAACTCTGCCAAAAGCCTTCGATGTGTCTCGTGCGATTGCTCGGGGCTCCCCCTATTTCTCTATAGCTTGAATTCATACGTTAGTTACATATGTCAGGAAATCCCCGGTTGATTTATATTTATGAAAACCGTATTAAAGGTCGTTGATAATGTTAGCAGACTTAATATATCCCAAAATTTACTGGTTAACGACTTTCTCCATAACCTTGACAATGGCTGGGACTAAAGCAATCGAACGGTAGTTGTAGAAAATCGCCCTTTTCCTTTTTTTGTTATGGGTTGAACCCGAGCAAGTTTCTAATTTACAGGGAAGAGACCTTTATTATATGATAGGGAAAAGAGTTTGCATCGCGGACTTGTTAGTTCAGTTGCGCATTTCTCAAATATGATTGGTGGTATTACATCGGGCCCAGTAGCTTAATTGATGTCCAAGCCTTTGAGAAATTTTGCCACATTTTGGCGTCGAAATTCTAAGGGTTACAACTTGTCATATATCCAACAAAAATCACCCCAGGCTAGAAAACAAATTTATTGCGCGAAGAGGAGATATTTTATTTTGTTATGGGGTTTTGTTAAAATTCGAGTCTACGTGTAAAAAGCAAGAAAAATGGTCCAATTAAAATTCGTGAATAAATGGGAAAGATATCTGGGCTATATGCCAGCGACGCGATGGCAGCAACTTGGATGATATTATTTTTAAGAAATAATTTTCCATTTTATGTTCTTCAGTTTAAATAAACATTTGTTCAAATACATTACGGCTTCTTTTTTTCTATTAAAATTTCAAAAGAGCAAAACTTTATGGCCCACCTTCTATACACTATTTATGAATTCAATTATTGATTTAGATAGAAGTAAAAAATGAAACAATATGATTATATTAATCCTAATGATATTAGAAATAATAGTATATATATAGTATATATATATATATATATATATATATATATATATATATATATAAATATAGTATATAAGTGCATTAGTATGAACTACAATGATTATTTAATCTTTTAATGCTAAGTATGAAAAGAAACTGAAATTACGAAACCTGTAAGGATAAACATAATAATCATACTAAAACTAGCGTTGGTTTTGTTACTCTCAAATATAAAAATCATACAAGGATCTTAGAATCAAAAACAATAAATTGCGTATTTCAGAGACAGAAATCGATAGGGATATATAAATATGTATTATTAATGCATCTAAATGTTCTTGATTTTAGGTCTCTTCTGTTTTAAAATTATTTTTTTTTGATAGTTTTTAAAAGAAAGATAAATTTTGACGTTACGTTTCGACTTTTCTTTAAGTCTGTATCAAAATATTTTGTCTCTTGTTCCTGGCGTATGAGTATTTCTATTTAATTTTGAACAGCTAATTGACCATGAATTCTTCAGGTGGTTTGGAATTATCCCATATTTGTATATGAATTGGGACGAAGTCTTTGTCAGCTAGTTTATGAGCATTCTCCTAGTGGGATTGTGGAAAAGTTAAACACCAAAGTGTACTATTTCTAATATATTTCCTAGCGTTCGCATACCCAGGTATTCATTATCATGAACTGAAATTATGGCCAAAGTACAAAGTAAAAGTCTATAAAAGTATAACAATAATAAAAATTACTTCCATTAATTAGTTGAGAATTGCGGTGTCATAAATTTTGTTATTTCCTCAAAAAAAAAATTGAATTTGTTAAATTCAAAAATCAATATTCAAATTCACACTTGATAGAAATATTGAGCTTGTCAATTCTGGTCGTTGTAGAAATCGTTGCTAATTTTCATTGGTTGGATTATGAATGACATAAAATTTTTATAGGTTAGATTATGAATTACATTAAATTTCTATAGGCTAGTTCGTTATGAATGGGGCTGAATATTTATTGTCTCTTTAAAAAATATATATAAATTTCTTATTTATTAGTTCTTTTGTTATATTAATGCTTCTATATGTTCTTCATTTCAGGTCTCTTCTGTTTTAAAATTAGTTTTTTTAACAATTTTTGAAAGATTGATAAAAAAATTACGTTTCGACTTAACTTCAGTCTTTATCAATCTTTCAAAAATATATATTTTCATAAAGACTTAAAATTAGTCGAAACGTCAATTTTTATCTATCTTGTCTGTTATCTCTTTCGAATTTCTTACTGCTATTTTCCATAAGTCATTAGAATTTTTTCCGTAAATCGTTTTCTCTACCACACTTCGCTACCAAATGTTACAATTCTGTCAAGGATCCTGTAATATATTCGTGGTTTTTTTGCTTTTGATATTGTTTGGTCCCATAATATTCCATTCATCTGAGATATAGCGCAAATAATTTGCTTTATGTTTATTTCATTTGTTTCAGGTGCACAAATTAATCATAAGCACTCAATATGACTGTTATTGCCTATACAAATATTTTCCAAGGAACGTTACCTCAGTTAATTGCAGTTTTAGCAGGTATGTACGTGTGAATATTACGGTTTTCAACGATATTATAATTTGGTAATGTGCCTGTTAAATGAATAATCATATTCTTGTTAGTAACACGTGTTATAAAAGAAAACACACACACAATGGTATATTCATCAACATGAATTTTCTGAATATTTTTTTCGGATTGAGTTTGTAGATTATTCAAAATTTTTAGTCACTTATAAACTAAAGACATATTTCTCTCCAATGACTAATGAAAATTATTTGTAAATTGGGTAGGAATTATATACGATTTCCTTTTTTAACCTTTCTTTGAATCAAGCTCCACATGTTTTTGATCATTGAAAATAGGAATTGAGACCAGTCCCGAGAAAATTTTCATTTGTTTCTTATCTTAGCTTGTCTTACTTGTGATTTTTTATGTTCCTAAATCTATTTAATTTTCTGTTGAGTGCAATTTAGGTTTTTTTGATACTGTTTTATTAATCCAATTTGAAAGGTAGTGTTATTGGGCAAGTATTTCACTCCTTTTTAGCCAAGACTATTTAGATTCCAAATAAAATTTTACGTAAGAAGTCAAAAATAGATAATTGATAGATTCCTTTTATAACCAACTATTTGAATAAATTTTTATTTTTCAAACAACGTTGTCAAACAAATAATGTTGAAATTTTATTTTTCAGCTACCTTAAATGCAATAAGTGATGGTATGCAATATGGATGGACAGCACCAGTTATACCAATACTCATGGGGGAAGATTCTCCTCTACTTATAACGGAATTTCAAGGCGAATGGTTGGAAACTTTTGTATGGATTGGATCTTTATCATGTCTCCCGCTTACTATGTATCTCGCTGATAGGATTGGCCGAAAGAACTCTATTCTCCTTGCAGCATTCCTAACTTTGATTGTTTGGATAATAATTGCTTTTGCGCCTTCTATTGAGTTTCTCTACTTAGCTAGATTTCTAGCAGGAACCGCTAGCAACACAGCTTATGTTTCTACTCCTATGTACATAGCCGAAATTGCAGAACAGAAAATTAGAGGTTTCCTCAGTAGCTTAATTTATTTAATGATGCTTTTGGGTATATTCGTAATATACGCTGTCGTACCTTTTATTCCATACTGGGCTCATTGCACAATCGGAGCTATTTTAGCTATATTAGAATTGATTATTTTTCCATTTATGCCCGAAAGTCCTTACTATTTGGTATTCATAAATAAACCTGAAGAAGCTAAGAAATCGTTGAAAAGACTTAGATCCTCTAAATGTGATATAGATCAAGAGTTGAATGAAATTAAAGTAGCAATAGAAAGACAGAAGACTGACAAGGATAAAATTTGGGATTTATTTATAGTTCCCAGCTACCGTAAAGCTGTGATAATTATGTTTATTCTGAATGGAGCGCAGCATTTTAGTAGTATAAGTGTTCTTCTTATGAATCTACATATTATTTTGGGAGCAGCTGGTTCTATTTACATGGAGCCTTCATCTGCTGGCATTTTATTTGCCTTCCTATTACTCTTTGCTGCATGTATAGCTTCCGTTTCTGTGGACAAATTTGGTAGACGGAGTTTACTAATAATATCAAGTATTTTAACTGGTATAAGTTTGTTGGTACTTGCTATTTATTTCACTTTAAAACATTCTGGTTACGACACAGCTTCGGTCAGTTGGATACCTATTGCCAGTGTCATGATATATGCTTGTGTATTTAAACTAGGCTTAGGTCTAGTACCTATAGTACTTGGCCCTGAGCTATTTCCTGCAAATGTTAAAGGATACGGTATGACGTTAGTTGATGCTACATACGTGATAGCTTCTCTATTGTCACTTCAATTGTATCAAAGATTGGGTGACAATTATGGATTAGAGTATCCGTTTTATGTATTTTCCATTTGCTGCTTTTTCACAGCAATATTTAGTTATTTTGTTATTCCAGAAACTAAAGGGAAAACATTAGAAGAGATACAAATGGTTCTGAAAGGAGAGAGTATTGAAAAGAAAGTTGAGGGTTGTGCGTAAGATATAGTGATATTAATTAGGAAGTTATTAAATAATTTGTTGTACATAGTTTATATAATCTGTAATGAAAACTTATAGGCATTCAGTGAATACGTTAATTCATAATATTACATAATTTACTTGTAGTATTAATTTTAATGCATTAGTTTACACTAAATTGTAATAATTGTATTCCCATTTTCTCCTATTGCTGATATTGTATCTAACGAGTTGAATATTTAATTTTTATATGTCTTCCCATCTTATGCTTAGTCATAGTCTTGGTCTACCTTCCAATTTTTTTCTCTATAGAATCCGGCTGCCGTCTCTCTAAGGCTTTTATTTTCAAATTTTCTTCTAATTCCTCAACTCT
This sequence comes from Diorhabda carinulata, assembly GCF_026250575.1. Classification (NCBI taxonomy): domain Eukaryota; kingdom Metazoa; phylum Arthropoda; class Insecta; order Coleoptera; family Chrysomelidae; genus Diorhabda; species Diorhabda carinulata. The sequence goes on along the minus strand of NC_079460.1, from coordinate 32,077,278 downwards.
TATATTTCTTTATTCGTTCTGACCTATTTTTGTTGGCCTTATATTCGTCTTAGCATTATCCTGTCGAATAAGATAGGATAGGATAGATATTCAGGTTTTCTTTTTCTTCGCGAGACACATTGTTTATGTGGCATATGTGACAACAGATCTAATTGCTACTCCGAAAAATGTTAAACTTTATTTTGGTACTCAAGTATTTGTCTCTTATAAATCTGTTTATTTTCAGTATGCTTCATTTACAGATACTATATGATTCTTTATCTCTTCTAATCTGTTTTTTTTATCATTTATAATGATGCCTAAATATTTGAAAGTCTTCATTTGTTCAGAACTATACTTTCATATTTTTATGTTGGTCTCAATTCTTTCTCTTCTTGTGCTTATCATGATTATGTTCTTTCTTTCATTTATTTCCAATACTCTTTCTTTGCCTTTCTTTGTTTCTCCTATTATCCTGACTGTCACATCCTCTTGGGTTTCTTGATATTAGTGATATACGAGTATCATCTGCATATGTCAGATAGTTCTTCTGATTTCATTTTTATTGTTCTATAATTAGTGTCTGGGCTTCTAATATTTGTTTTTTTCATCTGCGATTAATTTGATCAGTATTGTTGGTACTCTCTTTTAACTATCGGAAGCTCGTTTGAAATCATTAAATGATGTATGTTCCCTTCATTATTTTACTGGAAAGATATATTAAAAATACTGTCATTTCATTAAAATTATGCCCAGATAAGTAGGAGATTTTTTTAAAACGAATATCGATTGTCTGCGTAAGTACGTTCCCAAAATTGTTTTTAAATAAATTGTTTTTGGCGAAGTAATGTATTTTTTTTTCATTATTACCTTCATCTTTTTCTTCACGGCAGTCTAGTGGCAAACGAAAGTTAATCGCGCGTCGAACAGCAATGCAAAAACCTAGATCAAGGTTGTTTTCGAAAAGAGCTGACAAGTGGTCATAACCAGTCACACTGCAGCACTTAGTCGACATCTGGGGTTTTCTTTGACAGTCCTACTTTTTGCCGGTGTTTTGTGTATTTTTCTAGATAAATTATTTCAGTATTTCAGTTTCAGTGTCGTGAAAATGACTCACATTACAAGCCACGTATTGTGATTTAATTTTTAGTGAAATCTGAGGGAAAACCCTCAGAAATCGTTCGCAAGCTGGTGTATGAAGACAGATGTATCTAGAAACACTTGCGACTATATTTATTTCCGAATATAATGTCATAGAAAAAGTAACCGCGGTTCTAAGCAAGTTGGGAAGGATGCTTTGCCGGAGCAACGTTGAAATCATTGTGTGGAGTTTAATGCAGACTATTGTGAGAATCAATAATAAATATTGGAGGAAAATTTATTTACTTATTTCCTATTATTTAATTCCCAGACCTTAAATGCGGCGTATTGTATTTTTAGGCTAGTACAAGAATATTCCCACATTTTTTCACTCTCTGATTCTGATTTCAACAGACGGTGCACATACTAATTCTATTAATCTCCTTGTTTTCAGTTGATGTTCTTTAAACATCCATTTTACTAGAAGCTTCAAATGAATTCTTACACAGGAACCTTTTTGACTTTTGCATAACTGCAGTAATACTACTCAGTCTTAAGGTATAAAAACAAGTAAAAAAGTCGTCGCACTCTCGGCGTGAGAGATAAAAGCGCATTTGTACCGTAAGCAATCAGTAAATATTAACAAAAATTTTGATTTACAAGAGATGAGAAACAAATTGTCTAGTAAAAATCACATTTTGGTTAATTTAATTTTTCCTAATAATGCCCAATTTTTTTTCGGCATATCTACAGCTATACAGAGCTCGCTACATGCTTCCTGTGAGGAGATATCGCCACTACAGATAGACGGACGAACAAAACGCTAGTTATAACTCAGTTTTTGTGTAAACTGTGCTAAAACTAATGAGTACCTCTTCTGTTCACTCATTATACATCATTCTTCCATTATGTTTGATTACTTCTTTGTAAGAATTCTTTTTTATGTTTATTAATAATTTAATATAAGAAATATTATTTTATTAAGCTCAGTTATCGCTGTTAATACAATAGACAGCTGATTTTTTGGACATAATTTATGACTTGCCAGTTATCAAGAATAAAAATTACATATCAGTTATTAATATGGAAGGTAAATAACTTATTGATTGTAGTGTTTTCCCATATATATATTTCCATATGAAATATGTATCATTTTTTCAAATTTATTTCATCATGGTAATATTTCTGTCATGTCAAAAATTGGAAGTAGCAGAGATCTGAAGTCAAAAAATAAGCAATGCAATGTTGAGAATAAGCAACTTATAACTTCTGACAGCACCCTGATCAATCCTCTATTCTGCACCGTTGTTGATTGGTAATTTGTTAATGATGAATTTAGACATTCAGTCAAGTTTGTTACACATTGGCCTGGCATAATATCACCGAGAGTCGAATTTACCATATTTCCAATTTCTAAAAATAATAAATTAGAGTTTAACAATTGTTAAGAATTCGCGAAAATGATTTAATCAATTTAACGTTTCAGCTTAATTGAACAGATCAATTTTTAAATATGTAGCAGAAATGACAAACTGTGTGGACCGCCAAAAGAAGCAGTTGATATGTATGTCATCTTCAGACTCGACAAGATACTTCCAACCAAATATTAAGATTTTTGACACGAATATCTTAAGAAGCTATAAATTTTTGAGGTATTTCATTTTATTGTTCTTTTTCTTCTGAATTCTGTGTATTACTTAAGGTAGAAATGGATATCAAATGTACCAATCCTGATATGGGTGTACAGAAAATAATTACATTGAAATGACTTACCCGACATCAAATCTCCTTGACACACGGCACAGATGCCTAGAATCAATAAAAAAAGTTTAAATAGTTCAGTTCTAAAAAAATTGACACCATACCATAATAACAATTTTATTGTGAATAATGTATGTAAATTTTTTAGATTCTTAATTATCAATTGGATATAATAAACTTGATATATTGTAAAACATAATTTTTAGTGAAGTTCTTGTACCTAGGGAAAAATCGAAATTTCTATTTTGAAAATTGGTTAAAGAAACATTTTGGTTAAAAGTAAGGGTCATCAAGATTCATTTTCTGTCTATTTAAAAAAAATAATATACAGTCCCCAAACACTAGCCATAACATTGTTGGCTGAAAAACTTTTTTTTTTAAAACATTTGTCAATATTTTTCTCTGCAATTTGTTCCTATTAAAAATAGATTAGCCCAAATGAATCAGAAGGTTGCTTCACCTTCCATTCTCAATAAAATTTCCACGATCACTTTTAAGGTAAAATTAATGACAAAAAGTAGATCTCTTATATAGTGACTAATTTTATCCAAAAATCAAAATAATTCATTACATATCGTCGGTTGAGATCTAATAGATCGTAACCCAAACATTTGCTAAAAAGGATTTGCACATCCTAAGACCGGGACATATATTGGATTTAAAAAGGATGACGGATGAAAATTATATAAAAATGGGCAAAAGCCAAAGATACCAGCCCCGTAACGGCGGTGCCTGCAAATTTCGGAAGATACAAGGAAAAAGTTGTTTGACATGACATCGAAAATTTATGTGGTCAACAATATTACATGGCCAAATGTTAAAAGAAGATATACATAAAACGTAAATTCAACGAAAAACTTTGTTCTATAGTTTAGAAATGGATGATCACGATTTTTACAAAAAATATTTGCCTTGCATAATTTCCTGGGTTAAAAATAGCATGAATTTATAAGTATAAAAATGCTCAAGTTACAATTCAAAAAAATATCGATAAGGATTTTCAGTTCAGTCCAGTTCAGTTCATCAATCATGTGCTCACATTATCTCAAAGCATCCAAATTTTCTGTCAGCGAATTTTTTGATTTATACATAGTAATAATAAATTAATATTCTTACCAACTACCAACAATACTAAGGGGACCTTCATTTTGAATTATGCTCATTTCACAACAAACTGCTACTTTTGTTAATTAAATGATAAGACAATATAATTAGCACGTATTAAAAATGAGGAATAATACACGTACCATTCAGTATAAGGTGAGTAGAATAAAATGATAAATGTTCAAAGCACTGAAGTTGAACGTCTTTAAATCTCATAAATAGTAATAGATTCAAAAATGGAACTTCTCTTGTATAAATGATGAAATAAGACTAATAAAAATTGTAAATATGTTGACAGATGAAAATGCCTTTGTGAGTTTTGTTAGTGTTATAGGCCCGATTTATCTGTTTATGTGAGAAATGTTTTGTTCAAAATTCATTTGACCTTTTTTATCTGTGAAATACCACAATTAGATCTCTTAGACACCAAATTACCTGCAGTGGGTGGGTCATTCTAAACATAAACCATTTTATTTTATCCCATCTAAAACTTTGCCAGGTCTACAACAATACTATGGATTAGCTGGTTTGGTAAATTCTATAGAAAAAATCAACGCATGGCCATCATGATATGAAGCCTTGTTGCTTGTTGGTAATTATTTTCGTGCTAGTTTCTTCAGTGTGGTGTCGTTTTAAGTATATCCCTGTAGTAATTCGATATTTTTTTTTCTTGAACAAAAGTCTTTTTCCATACAGTCAAAATTTTGAATTAATATTTTTCAATGAGTTCAGTTGAGTGTGCTGTGGTTTCGAATGCAGTACTTAAAACTGTAATCGAAGAAATAATTCAAGAGCTAGAAAAAATACATTGTAGTGAAGAAAAATTGACTCGAAACTATAATAGAAATAAATGAAATAAGTACAGATTATCTCAAATTTATTACTATAGAAGATTAATTGTATACACTAAATAAATAAATCAATATTTAGTATCAAGTGCTGAATTGTTCAAATCCTCAATATGTTGCAATTTTAGTAACATTGAATAACGCAGAGTTTTAATATTGTTGGAAAATTAGATATAGTATTTCCATGTATGACAGGTGGCCTATTATTTTGATGGATAACTATTCACATATTGAAAAGCATCAATTCCCACTTAGCCTTCATAGATTCGTTTTGATAAATGGATATAATAATTTTCTTCATTTGAAATTCGTATATCCACAAATAAATTCTTTAAAATTGTTCCAACGATCTTCAATAAGCAAGTCTCATAACCACTTATTGGAATTGATATTTTTTTCCCTTCATCCTCATGTATCATCAAATAATTTTGATTTAAAAAGAGGAATACTTCAATACGACAACACTACTTACAAAAAGGCTCTCTGCGAGGTCAAAATATTGCGGAGATGAATATTGCACGTTGCTTGACATTATATAAGTCTCTTGCCATTGCATCATGGCCGCCACTAAACAAAAATTCAATAAGTGAATTAAACAAACACCTTACCTAAAATTTGATTCAATATGTTGTGACCGGTTTGAAAATGATGAAAGTAACTAGATTTCTCCCTAGAATTGCAGCTTGCACTCAATAAAAATGGCACCAAACCGATGATGTTGCAAGTGCGAAATCTTGCATGAAACAATCAGCTGAACTCCATCTACGCAAACTTTCTATCAATAAATATTGCGCCTTGCATTGCATTGCACGTCATATTGCAACATGTCAAGCGGCCTTGAATTATATATTAAATGAATAACATACCTCTTGACTTATATGCAGAACCTATTTTGATAAACTATCCATTAGTGATATGATCGCCATCAATAAAAAATGTCCAGTGACCATTCTCGGCGTCACCTTTTTATATGGATCTCATAATCTGCTTAAGTACATAGAAGAAAAAAAGGAGTTGAACAGATTTGTAAGCTATACGACCTAAGTCGTATACTTCACTGAAAAAATTTATTGAGTCGATTTATATTTTTTTGTTTATAAAGCAACGTTGAAGTGATATATTTCTGTGAGAAAAGTTTCTTAGGCAGGGTTCTAAAAAATACCTCTAGATTTCTAATAGTATTAGAGATTGATTGGAATTATTTTATTAAACTATTAAACTTGTATGTTTTCCCTCCAGTAATTTTTACTTTATATTGTACGTGTTTAATATATTTTTTCATCTATTCATGGGTGACTGTGAATTTAGCTCAATTCAAGATGATATTCCCTGCGGTACTGTTGTTAGCTGGTAAGAATATATGAAATTATCACATAAATCAATAATAAATTGATAAATATTGTGTAGATCCTACTTTGGATTGCTTTTGTTAGAAAACTAAATTAAAAAACGTTATTTAGTCAATTTATGTTATAAGCGTCTGAAATAATACAAATTATAGGTTCGGTAATATCTAAAATCTCATTAAACACGTATCATTTTATAAATAATAATATATAAGAACTATTTATCAGTGAATATTTATAATGGGCGAAGTAAAAATAATACCAATATCGATGTTATTTGAAAATTTAATTGAATACCGTACTTGATTTAAACAATTTTGTGTTTGAGCAAACTAACTTTCTTGTCACTACTATTTAGATGAGTGAATCAGTAAAAGTAACTAAATAATAATATAAAAGGAACATTTGCAATATAGCGAAAATTAAGGAGAAGATTCTTTGAGATAATTGCAAACTAGAACCTATTATCAAGCTCTGGAACCGTTGGAGATGTCTTATTGCGAACACATTTCGTACCACTACCATATCAACACTCTAGCAATAACTGACGTGCGTTTCAATCACAAACATAAATCTTCAAGATTTAAGGTCATTTTTAGAGACTATAATATGGTTATTGAAACACGTGTTAGCGTGAAATAATTAGTTTTGGTATAGTGGTATAGTCTTTACTGAAACTTCTCATATCGATACCTTAGAGCACAAATGAGATGTGTCCGTTTCGGACTACTTTTGCAAAACTCGAAGTAAATTTTTGATACGTGCATAAGTAAAGAAAGCTCAATGTCTTTTGATATTTATGGGTCTTGTAGTCTGTAATCTCTGTAATATATTACAAAAAACTTTGTTTCCGATTTCATTATTAAATGGACATAGCAGGTTTGTGCTCTAAGATATCGATATTTAATATTAAGAAATAATACATGGTAAATTTAAGGTTATGAAACATTAATTTACAGCTACACTTGTGTTGTCACCATCATCACTTGACTGCCAGAAAAGTGAAGAGTTTCCAGGTATGCTAATTATAAACACAATATTATTTTTATTGTCTGAAGTTACTAATGTACCATGGATTTATTGGATTTAAAAATGGGGATCAGAAACGACTGCCTATATAATCATGAAACATTGATGTTGCCTTCTACTGTTACACAACCAACGTCTGTTAATTAGGTTGTAGGGAATCGCTATCTATTAGTCGAATTGGAGTTTTCTCATATTATTCCCTAAAGGTATAGCTCGTTAAAGGCTACCCCTTCAAAATAGTAAGGTTGCAAATTTCTAGATTAGTTACACGTTCGAATTTAAGAATGTTGTTAGGATAATGGAATTCTCATGTTATATCACCACCACACATATCTCGTAGTATTCAACTACTAGATAGGACTTTTACTAATACAAAGGTTTTGACAAAATATATGAATAAATCTTGATGACTTTGAATGTTAACGGTATATTTACCAAAGTCTTCATTGCAGTATCTAATTCAGAAATGATTGCTGAAGGATTCTTCTAATTCTAGTGTATTCCTTGAGAAGGATTATCTCGTTCTCTCGATTCAACCTAAACCAATCACAAGAGAACCTAAAGTGACGGCTGCGGATTCTTATGAAAATTATCTATCGGTAACGGTTTTTGGAGATGTTGAACCGATGCCAAGTTGAAATTGGCATTAGAAGAGAAACTGAAAAATAAAGATTATACGAGAATAAAGATAAAAAAGGGTGTTTGAAAAACATATATCCAAATTGATGATGATTACGAGTAGGGAGATAGGTATATAGGAAATATGGAAACAAAGCAATATGAAGAAGAAGAATACCTCGTGTGCACAGATATGGGTCGAAACGGAATTTAGTACCGTTGTGTTAACTGTGTGTGTCAAACACCAAGCAATAATATTTGCAATTTATGTTCATATTAATAACTAATTTTGTTTTTTTTTCTTTTTTTGGCATTACTTGAGATCTGTACCGTATTACTCGTAATTTTTGGGTAATGCCAAATCTATATTAAATGTTTGATAAGTTATTTTGATTTATTTTTGTGAATCTATCATAAACATTTTTTTCCTCCTACTCACAAAAGTAAATATTCGCTTATGAAAACAATAATTATTGTAATATTTTAGGCTTGGCTGGGAAGCTATCAACTTCACTAAAATATCTAGTTGCAAATTTGCCGCAGAAATATATTTATGAACAAATAAAGAAAATTAAAGATGTCTGTAACCAAGAAATTGATTGCCAGGATGTTGCAGCACTGACCGAACCTATTTCGTTATCGTTATCCAAATTGGTAGTTTTGCGTCCAATAACTTTTAAAGAAATTTTGAGTTTAGCAATAGAATTTGACGTAGTTATTCTCCAGTTTGTACTATGTCCTCTTTCAGAGAGTATGGAACCAAGTCATTATAAAGAAATATTATATGCTCTTATGCCCAATCATGGAACTAACTTAACTACGTACACTATCGATTTTCATGAGGAGAAATGCATTTTAAAGGATATCCAAGATAACGAAATTGATTGTAACCCTATTTATGACGAGGATCAATCACCTTTTAGTATTATAAAGAAAATTTTATCCCAAGACAATTTAGCTGCGATAGATATCACTTATTTACTTATAAATTTTTGCTTACACCTAGTTAAAACTGTAATTTGTTCTTTATAATTTACATAGTAGATACTTGATGCTAATAAATTCAATTAAAAACTCCAAGAAGCAAATAGATTTGTTTTTATATTACAATTCACAGAGCTGGAGTGAAAATGTAGCAGAGGATTGTTTATGGCGATAACGGAGTACTGAAGTATTTCTAGGATAATATTTACATGAACTTCCCACAGTTTATTTTATTGCATAATTAACCAACACGAAAGCAGATTTCTTAAGATGATAATTAAAAGTAATCTATTTATCAAATTTCTGTAAAATTTTGACAGATACCAAATATGGCAGTAGCTAACAATCTGAATGCACTCGTACTTTTATTTTTTTATTTCATTACATACACTATATGGATATCACTATACGGGAATCTTAGTCCTGTTATTGTTGGATGTTTAACTAAAAGTTTCAATAACAAGTGTTAAAGATTTATAACGCTCTAAAACAAGTTCCCCCTGCAAGAAATTGCTATATAAACCTGAAGATTTTAATGCTATTCGTCGATTTTCCTTCTCGCGTGAAAATAATATGAATGTAGGTTTTTCAAATTCGTTATCTGCATAGACATTCTATACATTTTTGATAAGTAATACCTCCAGTACCTCCAAATAAAAAAAACTAAGAAGATGGAATATTAAAATATGTTTAGTTTACAACTACAATTTTCAGTTTCATACATTTTATCTGAATTTAGTTCATGATATGAACTGAATTTGTTACAGAGAAAAATTAAAATCTAAGGTTCAATTACTCGGTTTAAAAGCCGTTTTTAAAAGCCGCTCAAAAACTCAAAAGTTGACTGTTTTTTATGTGGCTGGGTCACATTCGCGCAAGATATCAAGAACAAAAAATGCTTTATCTTTAGTTACAAGCAGCAAATTTTTCTACCATTACTTCACATTAAGTTGAGATTCCTAAAAAACTGCCAAAGATATAATCAAAGATGGTAATGGTTTTCAATATCTTAAAGCAAAATGTAAGGTATTTTTGTAGGTCCAAGTACAAGATTATGGATGAATGGAGCTTTTTATTCGTTAAACAAAGCAGAAAAAATTTTGAAGGCTTCTATAGAGATGTGTAATAATTTCCTAGACAAAAGAAACCGACGTTTCTAGTTTCTTCTATTGAAAAGAGATATAGATCTTGACCAACTTAACAAAACCCTCGGTACTGATGTGAAATAATGCTTCGCGGTGTAAATATATTTTCATCTTTGTTCGTCAAGTCTATTTTTATTTCATACAACATGCAGTAACCAGAGATTTCTATAGCAGAATTTGACAGAAGTGGCTTTGCAATTATAATTAGCTTCACAAAAAGTTTTCGAAATGAAATTCATTTCTATCAGAGTAAAAACTAATCTTCATTGAAAAGTAGTCATTTAATATCGTGATGAAATATGGATAAGACTAATTCGGCAACAAAAAAATTAATGGATTTTCTCGGATATATATTTCTCTTTATAACCTTTCTAGCTAATTGCAAAGGAAGAAGAAAATACTTACTAAAAAAATACGATTAGTAAAAAGCGTGCACATTTAAGTTATTGATGCATCGATGGATTACAAATCATGGTTCATGGATCATTTAATAGCTCATATAAACTATAGCGATCCATTAGATTCCATGTTCGTTGGAGGTCAGAGCCTTTACGTCCGCGATCATTTCATTTAACAAAATTTTTCTCCTGCGAGTGTAGCTTTAAGGTTAGGAGAAAGGAAAAAGCGCTGGGGTTTGGATCTGGTGAATACTGTGATTGTGAGAAGGTGCGTTATCCTCATGATCGCTTTTTTGAACTTTCTCCTTTCACCTTGTGAAGCAATGATGAGTGGTACTTTCATGTTATTGTTTCGCCTTTTTGAAGATAGCCGATGAACATACTATGACTATTCCAGTGCCATCAATTTTCGGGCCGATGAAACCGTCTTTGTCTTTTCCAGGGCAGGTGCACCCTTTGAGTGTAATGAGTGTAGTGGTGAATTCAGGTGTCATCTACAATTATGAATCGATGCAAAAAATCTGACTCACGTTGATTAAACCACGTTGATAAGGCCTGGATGATAATATCGCTGGTTGTCGCTTGTCGTCAAACATGCTGATATGGCAACGTTTGATAAGTTGCCTAAAATGTTACGGTCGTAAATGATGGTGCAGTCTCCGTATACAGTGTCAACTCCTCATTCATTTGCGTAAGCGTATTGCCTTTTAAAAAGAAATATTTGATGACAGCTCGATAATCAGTTTTCTCCATTTTCAACAAAATCTTTACAACGATTCACTCATCCGATTGTCAAACAGAAAATGTTATAAGCGTCCAAAACGGCTGAAATTTTAGTGGAAATATATTTCCACGTTATTGTTATGAGATAGCCCATTGATGTAGGTCGTGAAGGCGGCCCTGTTCTATTATCTTAATAGAATCTAAAATTTGACGGATGCGCCGCGTACATTTTCTGGAAGGTCTTTTTACGGCGGTAATCTCTTTCTATTGTTTTTATAATGTGATTACATTATGTTGTGTTTGTTTTTGTAGAGACAATTTTTTAGGCCTTTTTATTTGTTTACGGCATTCTAGATATCTAAGAATCCTCATTATCTAGTAAACACATCGGAATAGTAAAAAGTAAACGGCGTATTGGAATAAATGAGTGTGTTGAGAATTAGTAAGTGTTAGTAGATAGTTGGTAATTACTAAATAGTTCAATGTATTTAACGTTAGTGTATAAATTAATTCCGTAAAATTGTTATAAAATAGATAAGAACATCATATTATATTGCTTACATCTTAAGTTTGAGAACGAACACTTTTCATACAACCCTAGTATTCTTATAAGTTAAAATGGCCATATGTTTTTTTTATTTTTTTAAATTGAGTTTTCATTTTTTTACCGATTTATACTTTATTGAGCCCATAATTTTTTGAAAGATTTACTAACATGAAAACAGTATTTTATTTGAAAAAATTTAGTTCCACGATATTTTTTGTAACAACAAACTGCTATATATCTGTTGAAAAAATTACTTTATAACATATACCTAATTTCCAATAAAATTTTGTGAAATTGGTTTGAAAATATGAAAAAGCCAAATAACTAATATGACTCCTAGCTAATATAGAAATTATCGAAGAATTCGACATAAAATCTCACTTCCTAGTATGATTAATAATTACCTACCGATTTTTAATGATGATTTAAAAAAAACTGTCGGAATTTGGAATAGTTTCTTTATCTGCGTACCTTGCTTGAAAAACAATTTACAAATAGATATACTGATTTCTTGATTTCATTCGTAGGAGTATGAACCTTTTCGACTAATAATTTAAACATTGAGTTATCAGAAATACACGAACAATTAAAAATTGTAAACTGCAAGACATTAGTTACATAGATTCTTCAAGAGATATTAAATTATCTTTTCGATGACCATTAACACAAACAAAGTGTATTTAGAACTTATTAAATACATATATTTATCAACTATATTCATTGTATTCAGTAAGTAGTTCATTGTTACTTCAAGATTAACGTTATGGACGTTATCTTCCAGTTTTAATTACGTTAAGATTTCAGCGTGTGTTTTATTAGTTCGATAGAATTGTTTGAATATGGATGACACAGAAAATGGATTATTTATAGGAACTAAAACGCAACTATTGGCAGCAATTTCCGGTAAGTTGATTACAAGTTTATGTGCTATAAAGTGAAAAACTATCTATACCAAAATATGATGACGGTTAGAACACAATGTGTTTGATTTGACGAATAAGTAGAGAGATCATATTATAATTTAACCATACAATTGTTGAAGCTGATCTATATTTAGACTATTGATAGGAATTAAACATAAATTTAAATCATATAATTTCCAAATAAGCAACGAATTCGAAAATTCCTGTTTGTTTGTTCACTGTTTGGGTTTGATTGACAATTATGTTCCTTGTGACGTGATAACATTGGCTTTTTCAAATGTGTTACTTTGAATAACAAATTAGTTCAAAATAATAGATTATGTAGAAGTATTTTCACAATAAATAATATGAGCAGGGGTTATTTTTTGTATAGTTTTGTTAGTCAGTTTTTCTGTTATAGTTATAAACGTTTGTACTTGAGTGAAATTTCAGAAGAAATATGCTACTTGAAACTTTTTCACTATAGAAGGATATAAGTAGTGTAGATGTTGTAGAGAAATATGTGTTATTTACGAGGATGATGCTACAACTGATAGTATTGTGCGTTGTTTTGAACATTTCTGTGGTAGAAATTTGGTTTAGTATGATACCACAGAACATACCCTATAGATATGTTTTGTTTCATAGAAGATGAAGATGGGTGTAAGATTGAAATAAAGTAAAATGATAGAATAGTTATGTAAGATAAATATGAAAACTAACAAACAATTAAAAAAATAATAGTGAAGATATAAATAGGAACAACAATAAAACCTTAAATAAGTAGGGAAAAGAAAAAAGTAATAAAAATGAACATAAAATATGTACGTGGAATATTATGACAATGCTATACCAGGAAAAATGATAAATCAATGACCAGTCCAATGATAGAAAGAATATAGGATAATAGAAAAGGAAATGTCAGCAAGAATGAATATATAATATATAAATAGCACGAAATTTTCACGTCCGAGAGTTCATAACTTGGACTTTGTAAGATCAAAAAAATATTCCTCAAATCGAGCAAATACTGATAAACAAGTGAAAAAAATAGCGATAAGAAATATACGAACGTATAAAGAAGCTAACGTTGATTCACTATGTTGATGGTCACGATTAAACAGTAAATAAAAAGAATCAATGTAAAAACAAAAAAATAAAAAATGGGAAAGTTGATCGACGAAAACAGAAGAGAAGAATACTTAGAGGATTTTTTAAATCAAAACGTTGAAGTAGAACCGAAAAATACTGAAAAATTTCTGGGAATTTCTAGGAATAATGATTAATAGTAATGGCGAAAAAAGATTAAAAAAAAAACAAAATCTTAGCATGATAAGACCGATACTAATGTGCGGCGCAGAAACTATAACAATAACAATAAGAAAAAACGGAGTTAAGAATAGGAACAAGAGAGATAATAGGAACAATATTAGGACCAATCAAGATTGATTAAAATGGATCAGGGCAACATTTGAATTATGAAATAAAGAAAAATATAGTTAAAATAATAAAAAGAAGCAAAGGCCTAAATCAGTGGTTAAGAAATAGAAGAAGAAAGTAATAGAAATATTGGTTCAATATTTAAAGTAACAGAAATATTAGCAGTATTCTCAGCTCTATAAATAAATACTAAATATTTCTGAGGTGAGTGGCCGTTGTTGAAATGCATAAATAACGATAGAAGATAAGTGATTTATGGCTTGCCAAGAATTCAATAATTGATAACATATATTTACATCCCAAAATATTTAAAAATAAATTGTCACAATCTTATATTTTTATTATAAATAACACTAGTTGATTATTTCTGGCAATATTTATTATTTTACATTGTTTGAGAAAAAACTTCAACATAAATATTATTGTGCAATTTTGATGAAGATAGTTAAACAGAAAAAGGTTTATTATCTACTGCATTGTGATTAACATTATTGTTCAGATATCAGAATTACGATTCCACTGGAACAAAAAAACATATAGTTAACAAGTTTAAAATATTGACAATGTCAGTATGCCATAAATGTGAGTCAGAAATAGGTAATTTCGGGAATGTATATTTTTTATGAGCCTTTCCTTGGCTTGATTTTTATTCAAGTTTTCCCAATGAAACGCTGACAATTGTTGACTTTTTCATTTCATACCATTGTTTAATAAACTGATTAATCCAATCAGTGTTTTATTGCGCACTTTACCACTGCTTTTATATAAGCGACACCTTAAATACACATTTCTATCGAATGCCAGTTTTATATCAAAGGGATATTATCAATTTATTAGACCATTCATTGAAGTAGAAAATTATTGCACCAAAATATTTTAAGCTTTTCTTCTCTACAGTTTGATATAGCTATAACATCATGCATATCTGAATCTGAAACTACCGATTTATTTTAATATTTTGAGAACAAATTTAAATAGTAAAATTTATTGGTCTTTTTTTATTGAATCATACGTAGTTTTTGAATGTTTTATGTTTTTATGTCAAATGGAAACAATAATATTGTACTGTAAAATAAAATCCATTTTACTGGTAATTAACTGTTGAAATATCTACAATGGCGATAAAAAATACTCAAAAAAGTATTTGATAGTTTCAACAATCCGTAGTATTCTTGTATCGTTGAAGGAATTTTCATTTCAATTGAAAATATGGTTTGCCGTTTAGTAAGTTAACCATTTTTCATGAAATAGAATTCTCCAATTTTAAGCAATTAAAAATTAAATTGAGAAGTAGCATTCAATTATCTTTATTATTCTTTTTTTTTCAGGAACACTTTTTGCCATATCTGACGGAATGTCATATGGATGGACAGCACCCATGATTCCCTATCTTATCAGTGAGAAAAGCCACATAAGAACTACAAAATATGAAGCCGAATGGTTGGAAACCTGCTTAATGGCAGGCTCATTTTTCGGACTACCTTTGACCATATACCTAGTTGACAAGATAGGGAGAAAAAAGTCATTACTGCTAGCTGCTTTTCTGTCATTATTATCATGGATAGCTGTGGCATTTGCTACCAATATGCCAGTGTTATTTATAGCCAGATTTGTTTTTGGGATAACAGCTAATACATCCTTCGTGGCAGCTCCGATGTATGTAGCTGAGATGGCAGATCACAAAATAAGAGGATTTTTATCTAGTGTTATTTATTTAAATATGCTCTCAGGTCTAATTTTAGTATATAGTGTAGGTCCGTATCTTCCATTTTATGTGTCACCTGTCATAGGCATAGTAGTTTTATCGTTAGAACTTTCAATATTTCCTTTCATGCCAGAAACTCCTTACTATTTAATTCACAAAGGAAAAAGGCTAGAAGGAAAGAAATCGTTGGGGTTTTTCAGACCTGGTAAAAATATTGATCGAGAATTAACTCAAATTGTGAAAGCTGTAACACGACAAAAATCCGAAAAAGGAAATTTCGTAGATTTATTTGTTGCAAAAGGAAACAGAAAAGCTATAACTATAATGGCTATTCTAGACGCCGGACAACATCTTTGTGCTATAAGCGTCATACTAATGAATCTTCATGTTATTTTGGAAGCTGCTGGATCAATATACATAGATTCATCAATAGCGGCAATTATTTTTGCTGTCATCATGTTCTTCTCTGCATATATATCTTCATTGCAAGTCGACAAGTATGGTAGAAGATGTATGCTCATGATTTCGTTGATAACAACAGCTATGTGTTTAAGTGCTCTAGCTATCTATTTCCATCTAAAATTATCAGGTTATGATGTCCGAGCAGCCAGTTGGCTACCAATCGTAGCTGTAATGTTTTATGCTGCTTCCTTTAAGATGGGAATTGGGATTGTTCCAATAGTACTTACAGCAGAGCTTTTTCCTGCGAACATCAAAGCAATTGGTATGGCGATTTCCGATCTAATGTACGTAATAGGATCAATAGTCAGTCTTCAGTTGTATCAGTGGTTAAATAACTCATACGGGTTATATGTACCTTTTTATTTATTCGCAGTCTCTAGTATTGTAATATGTATGTATACTTATTTTTATATTCCTGAAACTAAAGGAAAAACTTTAGAAGAGATTCAGTATTTATTAAAAGATGAACCTATCCCAATTACGAACTCTTTAGTGAGTTTGGTATCAAATAGTTCAAAATCTTATAATACGTTTTAACTTTGCAATGATTTCAAGGAAAATAATGCATAGTTTTTTTTATATTTTGGGTATGTAATACTAATAATATATTTAACTTTTGTTTAATAGGAAAATAATGATTTGAAAAGTACTAAGCTGATGAGAAATCATTTTCTATTACCAGCTGATTCTCACTTATTGAACTAATGCGTTGTTTGACGAATTATATAGTCTTCTTCGTGGGTTTTCTAATTATCTATTATACAGTGCAAACATTCAAACATTTTTGTTTGTCCCTTTATTTCTGTTATTATAGGTGTTAAAATCGCGTTAAGGATTTGATTTTTATCTATTCTTATAAGTATTCATATTTTTATGTCTAGTACAGCAGTTAGTTATTTGGAGAATTTATTTGGTACTGAGTACTAATGTTTTGAAACTTTATTATCACCTTTTTCACTTTTCTATAACAATTACAAGGGTATAGATTTTGGTCAACAGTGTTATATTATTTCAGATTTACCTTATATGTTAATCATATTCATAACTCTATTTGTATCACAATGTCAATATCACCTTTAGTTTTTTACGTGAATTTCTTCAATTTTATACGAATTAGATTGTAATCAACCTTACTCTATGTTCACAATTTCAAATAGTTATTTTCGAAATTTCAATATTCACCTGATTCTTTCTTAAAAAAGAGGCATAGTACTAACAGTTTCACTCTATTTATTATTCATCTCCTCCCATTTATTCTATTTCTACTTATTTGTTCACCATGCTACATTTCATTATTCATTTTTTTGTTCTAGTTCTTTTAGAAGTACAAGTTTTTTCCAGTAATATATTTTCGTTCGTATAATAGTTGTAAAGAGTAATTTTAATCATATATTTTCTTCTCTATTTTATAACTACAGAACAAAAAATCTCTGAGTGTGTATAGTCTTGATTAAACCATAATCCTTTTTGTTCTATCGTTCTTATGTAGAATTGATAACATAGTTCCTTAATCACTTGAATAAGAACCTAAGAATTCACTTTTATAAATTTACACTCAATGGCAATAAGTCCGTAGGTACTTTGAATTTTCAAAACTCTACTTCTTTCCCCTTCTTAGTACTCAAAGTGATAACATTACTAAAGAAATAAACATCATAACTAACACACACTAACACATTCTCAATAACCTGAACAGACCATACATAAATCAAATAAATGGAGTGTTTTTAAAGTTTTCCTTAATGGATAATTTCAAAGAATTTTGATATTTGTATTAGAATTTTCTCAAAGGGCATGCTGAATAAATTTGGTATTGCTAGAGTAGTTTATTAATAAATAGAATTTCAATGCATATAATTTGAAGCTTGATGAATCCCAATAGAAAAAACATGTTATATTGGTATTGTCATATTTGGTCCATGGTTTTCTAATTAGACTGACTTATCTACAAAGGGCTCCATGATTTTTACACGATCTAGTATAATTCGTCACTGTAGGCTAGGCAACCAATTTTACAATTAAAAAAAATATTTTCGCAATCTGTATGTCAACATAATTTGAAAAATGTATAAATTAAAATAAAAGTTAACGATTGATGATGCTTTTCATTCCTTAAAATTTCATGCACATCGTCACAAGATACTATAGAGTTATGCATGTAATGTAACTGTTGTTATTGCAGTTCTGTATACATTGTAATGAATCTGTCCTGTTACTGCATTAGGAATTAGGATTATGGAAGATAGGCACAGTAACCGATAATATATAGTGGTCGCAGAGCAGCTGCACGAAGATATATTTAAAAAATCTGGTTAAGTATGTGATAGGCCTAAAAAATCTATACTACAGATAATAGCTTCTGAAAAAGGAAACACTTTTCTTAAAGATAGACTAAATAATTTATAAATTAACCAAAGAAAATCACTCAATACTAGGCTTCGATATGATTTTCATTTACTATTTGGACTGAATTATATTATAGATATATATGAATGCAAATTACATGCATTAATTGGAAAGGTAAACTTAAGTCACTAGTCTTCGAAAATTGGGTATCAAATTCTTCATTATTATTTAGTAATTGTGCTATTGGATATAATTTCGCGAGAAAAGTATTCCAAAACCACTCAGTCACACAAAACGAGTTATCAATGTATCTTTAGGAACATAATTTAAAATCATGCCGAAATGGACTTATATCAAAGATAACGCTTCAGTCATAGCTAATTGGAGTAATCCAATTAACCATAATATATTTTCTGTGCAATTTAAAATAACATATGAAACATCGAAACGTCCTTACCACTTTAACATAAATCCAGCTACGACATGAGTTTTCTAAATAGAGGAGATATATCTTCAATTCAACTTTTCCATTTATTGAGCATGGGGATTATGAATTACTAACATCAATACAATCAAAGTAAGTTAATCACTTCATCGAAAGCTGTTTTACTACAATACCTCTACCAAATACCAAAAACTTATATAAAAACCCTTGCCGACAATTTTGTTTGATATACCTTAGGCGTAGATACCTCGTTGTATAAATTTATTATTTTCATAAATACTTTTAAAAATATGTATATCTTATGCGAAAAAGTATACGATAAAAGGCAATCGTATCATTGTAAATTGGACGGCATTTACGCCGTTATTTAGAAAGATGTATTTAATTGTAGTCCAACTTGGAACTTCATGATAATCAGCTGTAAAGTTTTTTATTTTTTTAGCAGATATTAATAAAGATTTAGGCCCGAACCGTCTTTGCTTCCAGTGTGTACTATTATATTGCGTTTCCCTTTGGAACATGGCCCATTCAAACAGCAATTTTTACTATTGTCAACGCAACCGAAATTTACTACATCGTGACTATCAAACCATGTTTCATCTAGATAAATTACTTGTCTATTAGAGCTTCGCTAGGTACTTTGCAAATACGGTCGAATTTATCAAATATTGGCAAATTGCTCAAAATTGGAAGATATATTGATGCAGCTATATATTATAGAAAGATTTAATCAAATATTCAACAAATTGTATGTGAATCACCTATAACGTGAAAATTACAAGAAATGGTACATATTCCAGCTAAACATGCTTAATCGAATCTATCCTCAGAAATAATTGATACACCACTATTTACAAAATATAATTGGCAAATTAAATAATAAAAGATATTTTTATAAGTTATAATTACGTAATGAAACGATATGGTTGTTGACAACGAATAGTTATAGGCAGGTACAAAAAGAAGTAGAAATACACATCCGCCATCGAACAAACATGTTGACATTCTTGTCAATCAATTGAATTGTATAACTGAGTTATATATGTTATTTATACTCTCATTACCTGCTTTTTTGGCAGACCAAATTATTGTAACTGACGTTGAACGAGCCAAAAAATTTGAAGAACTTCCGCAATCCAGTCATGGACGAAGATAGTAATTGGACTACCATTGTGAGATGTAATATGTGCGGCAAAATACCCGAAAAGGTCCCATTATATCAGTGTCCTTTAGAACATCAATATTGCATGGATTGTTATTTCAAATTACGAGATAGGTGCAATAAACCTATTCATAATGAGGCCACCTGTATTGTTTGTAAAGCTACGGGAATCTTCACCCAAAGTAAAATTAATGCGGATTATTTGCATAGAATCAAAGCTAGACCAGGCATCGGGAGACCTTACAGATATAACATCAATGAAATTGCCAATAAAGATTCTGAAAACTCAAGGTAACTATATTTTTTCATTAATATTCATAAATATGAAATTTGTAATCTATAGGTTTCCTGAAATGTTGGAAAACAAATAGTCTACATCTAAGATTCTGTTAATTTCTTCATATTTTAGACCATCCACTTCAAAGCTACCCAAAGAACAAACTGAGAGAAACATAACCCTTGAAAGTTTATTTGGTCTTCCATCAAAAGAGCTAAAACAATTGTTGAATAGGAAGACCAGAACCCCTGAAACATTACAATCAAATGAACCACTTAAATCCACATGTTGTTCACCTAGACCAAACCCTGAACATATAATTTTACAGCAGTCTAAAATACCAATAAAATGTCCACATGGGCCTTGCAAAAAAGTGATAACCACCTCATCTTTGATCTCACATTTCAAGTATGATCATGCAGGCATTCCCTCTCACAATATAAGAAGAGATAGAGAATTGTGCCTGAAGTTAAATGTTACAGACATAAAACATAACAATCATCATTGTTTGGGTATAATAACTGTGTATGAACCCAATACTACTGCCATTGATACTTGCAAACAGTATGTCCCCGTGGATTCATTTTGGCTATTGGTGACTGGTTTCATTGGACCTCATATTGATGATGCTTTGGTTATCATTTGGTTATTTTGTCCTTGCAAGGATTCTTATCATACTACAATTGAACTAAGTTCAAAATCAGGCACCATGGCATTTTCTACTTACTGCGAAGTACACACTTCCGCTCAAAATTTGGAATTTGAAGATATTGCTAGTAAGCTGCACTGCTTGTTGTTAAGTAGGACTTCAATAATTGCTTTACTAGAAGATGGACCTGAACTGGATTTAATGATAATCATACATTGAGGAATGGACTAAAATTTGAAGTATTGTATTTGATGTGAAATCAATAAATTTGATTTTAATATAAATTTGATTATGTGTGTAATTTTTGGTTGAAATTTACTGAAAACTATTTCTGATTGACAATTTTCCATTCTGATTAATTTTTTAGACTACCAATATAAAGGCATTTTTCAAATTGACAGAAATTTCTTTTAAGATAATATGTAAAGAATAATTTTTGATTTGTGACTCTTGCTTCATCCCTATCTCATTTTTAGTATTTGTAGATGATTTTCTTAATATCAGCAATTTTTTTATCCATAACTCTCTGTTTTCTGGCTTTTTTGTGCTCTTTTTGTTAGTGACCTTTTATTCATCATATGGAAGTAGAAAATAATATTTACTCATTGGTTGAATAAATAGTTAGAAAAAAGTTGTAAGAAAAAATACATTTTGCTTACTAGTTAATCACTTTTATGTCCAAGTTCTATATTTTGTTGCTTAATTATAGTAAAACCGGAATCTATGTAAGTATTCTATCATTTACAATCTAAGTAGAAATATGAATCCTCTCACATTTATCTGTATTTATACCGATATTTCACAAAATTCTATTGATATTACTTTTATATATATTTTTTCGATTACTTATAGTTGGAAAAAGTACAGAAATTTGTACTTGATAGGAAGTTACAATAAAAAAGATGAACTTTTTGAACTAGTTCCACAAAATGCAAATTAGGAAAAAATATTTATGTATGGTACACAATAGAATTGAAGAACTACAAAAGGTATTTGAAGTAGATAACACAAGTGGGTTGTTATAATTTAAATTTAGTATAATTATAGGTTACTAAGCACTTACTTAATTATTACAATACTTTGTAATATTGTATATGATTTCTATATTTATATTATATTTGATATTTGATTTCCCAATAATAATAATAAGTTGCAGGGTTTGCCATCTCATGGGTTTCAGAATTTTTTACTTGAGTACGATTTATGCGAATGCAATAAACTATCAATCTATCAATCTTTTTTTCAAATTGTCTCATACTGCATTAAATCTTCCTAGTTCAAAGTTTCCAATTAAATTTTTTAATTGGCAATTTGAACAATTATACCAAAATTCGTTACTATTTTCACTAGTTTCTTTCATGTTTAATAAATATAAGTGATTTTCATGGATATTAATGTGAATGGGTTATGGCATCATAATATTAAATCCTTTCAATTTGGTTTTATGTGTTATAAAATAAGGTAATTACGGGTAGGTCTATGTTTATATGTTTCTTGAAGAAGTTCGCTATTACTACACACTCTGGAAGATTTGCCTCCACCATGTTCTGGAACATCTAATAAGTATAATAGATAAGAGCTTACAGTATTAGACATGGGTGGAATGAAGACACGTGGTGCGCGATAGAAAACAATCCGGGCACAATAAAGTGATAGTCACCCAATTGTTAATAGCGTTATAATTAATGTGATATTTATGGTTTTATAAAGTTTTAAGTTTTAATTAATAAACGTGTACAATTTTATTGATGAACCTTACCAGCGATAAGTTGAAATTCATGTGTGTGTACTCATAACAAGAGCATAGGATTTATCAACAGGGATTTTTATCAAGTAGAATTCGAAAAGTTAGTTCGTTGTGAATTGTTTGTTGGAAACTTAATGTAAGATACACATCAAATTAAGTTGATGTGAACTACTTCTAATGTAAAATTTCGGGAAAAGGTAGATGTTCCATCTAAAAATGCCTGACAATTGATAAACCATAAAAGCTGATTTTTCTTAAATATTTAAACCAATCATATATATAATATGAAATTCTCAAAAAGATTATATGAAGTGGTTGTTTATTGTGAACAGAGAGAGGCAGATTAAAAAAGAAGTAAAAATATATATCATCATCATAACATCAAAGTAACATGTTGACATCCTTGTCAATCAATTAGATTTTTAAAACCACGCTATACATGTTATTATATTATTATTATTATTTCCTCAATTTGGCAGGCAAAATTATCGTATTTGAGTTGAATCAATTGAAAAAATATAGAAAACTCCCGCAATTCAGTAATGGAAGAAGATAATAACTGGACTACCATAGTGAAATGTAATATGTGCTCCAAAATACCCGAAATTATCCCATTATACCAGTGTCCTATAGAACATCAATATTGCATGGATTGTCATTTGAAATTGCGAGCAAGTTGCAATGAGTCCTTTCAAAACGGGGCCACTTGTGTTGTTTGTAAAGCTATGGGAATATTCACTCAAAGTAAGATTAATGCGGATTGTTTGGATAAAATAAAATCTAGACCAGGCATTGGAAGACCTTATGGATATAACGTTAAAAAAATCGCCAATAAAGATTCTGAACATTCAAGGTAAATATATTTTTTCATACATTGATATGATTCAGCTAATTGGGATCCGTGGGCTACCTGAGAGATAAAAAACAGATAGTAAACATCAGAAATTTGTTAATTTTGTAGGCCATCGACTTCAAAGCTGCATATACAAGAAATTGAGCCAAGTATAACTCTTGAGAGTTTATTTGGTCGTCCATCAGAAAAGTTGGAATTATTGTTGAACAGGAAGACCAGAAACCCCGAAGCAGTGCAATCAAATGAACCACATTGCTCATCACTTGAAGCTACAACTCTTTTGCCAAGACCAAACTCTGCACACAGCATTTCACAACAATCCAAAATACCAATAAAATGTCCACATGGGTCTTGCAAAAAAATGATAACCACTTCTGCGTTGATTTCACACTTCAAACATGATCATACAAACATTCCCTCTCGTGATATAAGAAGAGCGAGAGAATTGTGCCTTACATTAAATGTTACAGATATAAAACATAACAAGCATCATTGTTTAGGAATGATAACTGTATATGAACCCAATAAAACTGTCATAAATACTTGCAAACAGTATACCCCTGTGGATTCATTTTGGCTAATGGTGACAGGTTGTCTTGGACCTAATAATGATGCTTTAGTTATCATTTGGTTATTTTGTCCTTGCAAGGATTCTTATCATACTACAATTGAACTAAGTTCAAAATCAGGTACGATGGCATTTTCTGCGTACTGCGAAGTACACACTTCTGCTCAAAATTTGGAATTTGAAGATATTGCCAGTAAGCTGCACTGCTTGTTGTTAAGTAGGACTTCAATAATTGCTTTACTAGAAGATGGACCTGAACTGGATTTAATGATAATCATACATTGAGTAATGGAATAAAATTGGAAGTATTATATTTGATGTGAAATCAATAAAATAAATTTAAAAATTTTAATAATTAGTATTTAATGTGTAATTTTAGGTGGAAATTTTCTGAAAAATTCTATTTGCAAATCTTTCTGTTTAGCTAATTTAGACTACTGCCTTTTAACTACACAGAATTTTTTTACAATTGATGCTTTTAATAAATGAAATATTATAATTTTTCATTTTTGACTCTTGCTCTTTTATTTCACAATTATACTTGATAGTTTTTATAACAGTATTTTTCTATTAATGACCTTCCGACATTTTCCTTTATTTTTTATTAGTGCTTTTGTTCATTCGCCATATATGTAGAAGGATTTATACAGATCAAGTTCAGATGTAATTTTTAAAACAAGGCTTCAAAGAAAATAATAATCACTGAATTTTTAGATAGTCATATAAAAAATTAATTCAGGAATATATATGTATCTTTAAAAGTAATATAATATTATTCCTAAGAATTATGTTGTCTGGCTTTATTATTTCAACATAATTCAAGCCAATTATGAGTATATTATAATATCAATTGACATTTTAATTTTGTATTTGTACCATAATTTACAAACTATCACATTAATTTCATAATTTTTTCTGTTACTTTTACTATAGCTGGAAAACTACAGAAACATATACTAGATAGAAAATGATATGGAAAATAAGAAAAACTTACCAAACTTCGAGCATAATAAAAACGACCTTTATCTATGGCACACAATGAAATTAACTGGAAAAGTTACTTTGAGAAGTCAGTATTAAGTTTGTATAATTTTTTTGTAAATTTAGATTTGGTATACTTGGTGACTGGGCAGCTATGTAACATGTTCAAATGGCTTTACCTTTGTTGATTACTTAATCTGTTTCTATCATAATTATTTAGAGATAGGGTATTTAGTGGATCGGTGCAAACTTTTTGAAAACTGATGAAAGACATTATTTTGATCTTCTCAGTTGCTGTCCCCTTTGTACGAAAAATGAATTATGAGATTTTGGATATTTTGTCATTACTAACAAAACTGTGACACAAGCTGCATTATTTGGGATTTTCATTGAAACAGAACATGGTGACTACAAACATTGGACTATTTGTGTGATTCTAGTATGTCATTAATTATGTCTAAAACTTATATTGCACATCATCAACCAGCTTTATCTTCGAAAATACTTCAGAAAACTATTCCATTGTTGGATCTTTTCTACAACATATGAGTTATTAGTTCTTGAAACTATAACAGGTACAATAAAATCATTACGATGGAAATAGCCAACCATCATATTATCAAATTTAGTACTTTCTTATTAAGAATTATCACTAATTTTCAACATTTTTCATTAGAATTGATTATACTGTTTAATCATTATTGTTAAAACACTAATAATTTTTCTTAATTCTAGTGGTATTATGTGGTTAGCAAAGGGACTATATGTTAACGATTTTTCAGTTATTTTCGAATCATATAATATATTTTGGTATTCCAAAACCCTGATGTTAGTAACGAGCTATTGTGTTTAGAGACGGAAGCTAAATTTACTTAATTTGTCGTACATGTATGTTGAAAGTTCCTCACCATTGCACCTTCTCTCGGGAAAACTTATTTCTGTGAAAAAAAATTTCCCACTTAATTTATGTCTATTAAACTAGAAAGTGGACTGTCAGGAAAAGTGAGTCCTTTTTTTTGATATTGTTCCTAAAAATTTCAATACCTTCGAATATATCTTACAATTTATATAGCAAAAGTATAATCCACATACCTGTACGTATACCGAATCTCTTGGATAAATACTACTTGAAATGACTCATGAAAAAATTACAATTTAGCTGAAAGTAGATTACTTGTTATATAAGCACCAAATTATTAGAATTCAGTAAGTTCTGACATATCAAAGGGCATTGAACTTTCTCCCTATTTCATTTTTACATGATGTTCTTTATTAATCAATTCTAAAGAATTTTAAATTGAAATACTACCTGGTTTTTCAAGTTCCTTTGATACATATTTCAAAATAAAGCTAGATGTGTAAATTACCGAAAAAATAAGTCTCATTGGCTTTCTGGACTTGTGAATCTTATGGAGACGATAAAACTTTGATATTGTTAAGTTACAACATATAATTTATGTTCAAGTAGACTGGTGATGAAGTTGTTACAATTCCTAGCTAGGTTTTTTACACTTGTAATCTTTTTATTTGAATGATTTTTTGTAATGTTTGTATAAGGTCTCATTTTAATTCAGTTTTCTTTTCGAATGTTATCCAATCTTATTTCATTCATTTAAATATAATAATATAAACAATCCTTTTTCCTCAAACACTAGATAAAAAACACAGCCTTAAACAATTTTATTAGACTTCATCAATGTTGTTGAAAACCTTTCTATTAAACTTGATATTAAATCTATTAAATAAATGTAGTGTCTTCTGATGGCAATTTTTGTGAATTTGTTAAATATATTGATTGTTCTATTCCGAGTTTTGCCTGGAAGGGAAAAATCAACTGAGGTATTCGCCTCGACTCCAGTCCACACTGCTTCGCTTTCCAAGGCTACTGTACACTAATGTGTATGTTTTCTTATGGAAATTCTAATATCTTACAATTACTACTTTCAATATAAACTCTATTTCAAAGTATGGCAGATTCTTTATTCACCCTTTCAAAAATTATATCTTTGTTGTTTTTGAACGTACTAGCAGCTCTAGAAATTAATATATAGGATTCCGAACCAACTTGAAATAAAATTTTAATAGAAACATATAATAGAAACTTGAAACCTTCTGTACGTTATAAAATTATTTGTGCATTCAATTTATTATACATAGATGTTCCTAAATTGGTTGTTACTGGCTACTACTATAGTCTATATTAATTCATTTTAGGTTAGGCAAAGTTTTATTTCCATACCGTACAACTTAACATAATTTGAAAAATGTATGAACTAAATTTTTTTATTTATTAATATTTCATTTACATACTAAATTTTCGGATTTTTAAATTAAAACATACGCATTTTCAAGAGATCAGAGCTCATGCATGTTACATTACTGACGACAAATTGGCGATACTTCGTTATTTAAAGTTTCAATACAGTTTCGACACCAAAAAACCTTTTCACGAAAATTCTCAAACCATTATCAGCTGTAGTCTTATCTGTTCATTAGAAGTCTATATTGTTATTATTAAATGTATTGCAATTAATATAATACAATTGTTGCTTTTTGAATTGTAGCGATTAGGGAACAGAGTGGTCAGTGTAAAACTAGAAGAAACTATCATGTCTCTAACCTGAACAATGAGTATCAAGCAGGGGGACGAAGGTAATACTCTGCTCCCTCAAAAATCTGGTTCAGGATGAGGTAGGCCTACAACAGAGAAACCACAGTCGTGGCATTAACTACTATTCACAAAACATATTTTGAAAATGATAGGAGGGAAACTTGATTAGGTATATTTGTGATTAGTATTGTATATAAATATACTGGAATGCTGAGAAAAAATATACAAGCTGGTTGTGGAATACGAATAATAAGAGGCAGATTGAAAAAAGAAGTAGAAATGTATTTGTAGGGGATGGAATGAACAAGTTGACATTATTGTCAATCAATTAAATTGTACAACTTCGCTATAAATGTTATTATACACTTATTATCTGCTATTTTCGGCAGGCAAAATTATCGTAACTGACGTTAAATCGAGTGAAAAAATATAAAAACTTGCAATCCAGTCATGGAAGAAGATAGTCATTGGACTACCATGGTGAGATGTAGTATGTGCGGTAAAATACCCGAAACGGTCCCGTTATATCAGTGCCCTATTGAACATCAATATTGCATGGATTGTTATTTAAAACTGCGAGCGAGTTGCAATGGGTCTGCTCAAAACGAGACCACTTGTCTAGTTTGTAAAGCTACGGGAATCTTCACTCATAGTAAAATTAACATGGATTATTTGGGTAAAATAAAATCTAGACCAGGCATTGGAAGACCTTACAGATATAATATCAATGAAATCGCCAATAAAGAGTGTGCAAATTCAAGGTAAATTTTTTCTCTAATATCCATAGATATATTGAGATGAACATTTTTAGTTAACTGTGACCCGTAGTTCAATGATACAGTAAACACTGAATATTTTGTTAATTTCAGACCGTCGACTTCAAAGCTACCTAAACACCAATTCGAGCCGAAGATAACCCTTGAAAGATTATTTGGTCTTCCATCAAAAGAGCTGGAACTATTGTTAAGTAGGAAGACCAAAACCTCTGAGGCAGTACCACCAAATGAAGCCCATTGTTTATTACATGAACTATCATCAAGACCAAATTCTGCACAGAGCATTTCACAACAATCCAAAACACCAATAAAATGTCCACATGGGTCTTGCAAAAAAATGATAACCACTTCCACGTTGATCTCACACTTCAAACATGATCATGCAGATATTCCCTCTCATGATATAAGAAGAGATAGAGAATTGTGCTTAACATTAAATGTTACCGACATAAAACATAACAATCATCATTGTTTGGGGATTATAACTGTGTATGAACCCAATACTACTGCCATTGATACTTGCAAACAGTATATCCCTGTGAATTCATTTTGGCTATTGGTGACTGGTTTCATTGGACCTTATGATGATGAAGATGATGCTTTGATTATCATTTGGTTATTTTGTCCTTGCCAGGATTCGTACCATACTACCATTGAACTAAGTTCAAAATCAGGTACCATGGCATTTTCTACTTACTGTGAAGTACACACTTCTGCTCAAAATTTGGAGTTTGAAGACATTGCCAGTAAATTGCATTGCTTGTTGTTAGGTAAGACTTCCGTAGCTGCGTTATTAGAAGATGGACCTGAACTGGACCTCTCGATTACCATTCATTGAGTAATGGAGAAAATACCATTCATTGAGTAATGGAGAAAAATTCAAGTATTGTATTTGATGTGGAATCAATAGAATAAATTTTGGTACATATTCTTTTTTGTCTATAATTTTTGGTTCAATTTCATTAAAAAATATTATTTAGTTTTTAGACCACTTGGTATACATAAATTTTTAAACTTAGACAAATTTGAGGAAATTGCTGTTTTCAAATAAATATAATGTGTATACCTCAATAATTTTTCCCCTATCTAATAGTCTTAATCCCAACATTATATTTTATATAGTGTTGTATTGAATTTAATTTGAGTAAAATAATGACTATTTATTCACATATTCAATTTTTTTCCATACTAAAATTTCAGAAACCAAATTTTTTATGATTTCTTGTGTTATTTGTATTATAACTGGAAGAAGTACACAGATTATGAAATGCTATTTATCTATGGCATATAATAAAATTGAAGAAACTGGAAAACTAATATAAGTAGGTTTTTATAGCATTATTTTTTAAATTTTATATGATTTGTGTATTAAGCTGTAATTTCAATAGATTCGATGTTACTTAAACTTTTTCTTTGATAACTTTGTAATGGTTTTTTTGTTTTAGCAAAAACACTGTTGACTATGAGATTAAGAAACAAGTTTCAATTTTACTAAACTTTTGAAGTTCAAAAAAATATACTCAGTATACATAAGTACATGTATTACTATCAATATGCCAAGTTTTTATTGTTATCTATTATTATCATTAACACTAAATGATTATTTTTACAATTTGTTCAAGGTAATGATTGTCTGTTAATTTTTTCTTTATAAGTATAATTTATTCAATTGAAATCAAAATATTAAAAACAACAAGATTAATTGAACCATCCCTTATTCTAGAAAGCACTTATTGTAGAATCATCATCGATTTTAAGATTTTTCATACATATTGCTTTTGGATAAATATTATTTTCAAAATATTCTTTAAAAAATATTGATACACCGTCAAATGAACTTTAAATTTACATTTGAAGAACAATTTCTGCTATTTTGTTGAATAGATGCAGGATAGGTAATTCAATGTTCATTTGAAAATCATACAGTCCCGCTTCAATGCTGCTGTTTAATATTGAACAAATCAATTGGTTTTTATGTATCAAAAGTAACTATTATTTTTCTACTTTTACAGAATTTGTGAAATATCTAAGAATAAAAAAATTTCAATATTAGTTCAATTGTTATGTATTTGATGAGGATAGTGAAAACATAAAGATAATTCTTTGTGGTAACTTTATCAGATTGATTGGCTGAAGAGTATTATTCTCACTTCTATCCAAAATTCTTGAAAAAATCGAGAGAATATGTGTAAATGTAAAAGTAATCTTTTTATGTAGAAAAATTTAGCTTTTGAATATTTTTTGTAACAAAATGAAATGATAATAATGAATAAGTCTTTAGTTAAAATCAATGTTTACTATAGATAATTTCAAGTGATTTATTTCAATCAAAAACAGTTAATCATAATAATGTAGGCAAGAACTTAAAACTCATAAATGTATGAAAACATTAAACTATTCAAAAATACTTTTGCGTTACACATTGCTTATACATTTACTCTACGATTTTTCTATAATACACTCATCATGTAATGAAATTTTATTATAGAAACCTAACTAACTACAGTCAATTGCAGAAAAACATTAACATTCATTGATTGCTGCATCAATCGAATTTTTGTAGGAAATTCAAATCAAATATTTGCTTGTGCTGCGATTTTTGGTTAAACATAAGACGCTCACTTATTGTTATTTTGAACTAAAAATAGAAAATATCCACCATACTGTTGAAAAAGCAGGTTAATAGTCAGAAATAAACATCTTCCCATTGAGTATAGGAATAGAAAAAAGGTGTTTAGGTGGATATCTTGCAAAAATTGAATAGTACTCTGAGATTGATATAGTTTAAATCAGAATCTAGCCCTTAATAATGTAGAAAAAGGTGCAGTGAGGTTTGAAAAATGAAAAGTATGATAGAGAAACATTTATATGAGAAGGGCAATAGGATTGATGGAGAATGGATGAAAAGAATCAACTAACTGAATTTTTTGGGCTACGATTATAGAAATAAGTGTAATTAGATAAATCACAAAGAATAATATGGTTATGACTTGATTCTGTAATATGGCTATCAGATAACAAAATACAAGTATTTTTGCTTGGAATTATCTCTGTGAAAATAGAAAGACTATTATGAATATGGATTAAAGCGTTTTTTTAATGATGTTTTCGCACTGTTATGGCTTTTTAAAAATGTAGTGTAGAATGACAACGTTTATACATAGGTATTACTCTCATATGCTTACGCTTTTTGCTTCAATTGTTGAAATTCTTGATAAATTTTCTAATTTGAAATGACAGAAACATCAATTCGAATTACTATTATTATAGATATATACAAGGAATATGGAAAGTAGATGAGTTAATACTGTTTTTCTTTATCATGTGAGACTCCTTTTTTATATGTCCAGAACACCTATAAAAATGTTCTTATTTTCCAATCCATTTTCCAAATATTGTGTTTTACATAACATATACCAACCGAGTTTTTTATTTTGTTTTATGTTAGAAAAGAGACATATCCTGTCGTTATAACAGTGACCTGTTTTAATTTTATAGTTATTTGACTAATGTAATAATTAGTGGAACAGTCCTTCTATACTCAGTACTACAATTAATTCTATATTTTAGGCAGTAAACATGTAATGTTTTGTAGTTATTTTTGCTAATTCTTTATTATACACTTTTAATGAAATATTTTCTCATTATGCTTCCACTAATTTCACATCATATATTCATTTGTGAGGAACGAGACAGAAAATATTTAGAGTTAACTAAATATACTGCTCCAATTTTGATTTTTTTTTATTCAATCTCAATGAAAATAGAACAAGGTGAGTTTCAATATTATTTTAATAAATAATGTGTTTTACAAATAATAAACGTACTTTTATGAAATTACATATAAATAAACTTAAATTTTCACTAAACGCTTATATATCGGCCGTAAGTAAAGGATCACTTTTATGAGAAGGAACATATTTTTCTCCTTTTAGAAGAAGTTGTATTTCCTCTAAAGTTTTACCTTTAGTTTCAGGCACATAATATACGATAAATATAGCTATTGAAAAACTTCCTATACTAAAAACGTAAAATGGTACGTGCATCCCATATGCCGATTCCAACCAAATGTATAATTGAACGCTAATTATAGCTCCTATTACGTACATAGCGTCAGCAATAGTCATTCCCATAGCCTTCATTTTGGCAGGAAAAATTTCCGCAGTTATCACAATGGGCACTATTCCTAATCCCAGCTTAAAAGTACAAGCATAGATCATTACTGAAACAATAGGAATCCAACTTACGCTCCTAACATCATAATATGTCAACTTTAAATTGAAGTAGATAGCAATAGAAAGCAGACAAAAACCTGTTAGTACTGTTGAAACCAACAACAGAGCTTTTCTTCCATATTTGTCAACTTGGAAAGATGCCACTTTAGCAGATATAAGCATTATAACAGAAAATACAATGCCAGCATGCGCCGAATCCATGTATATAGATCCAGCTGAATTGAGTATTACATGTAGATTCATCAATATTACACTGATAGCAACAATGTGCTGCCCTCCGTTCAAAACAGTCATTATTAAAATAGCTTTTCTGTTACTTTTTACTAAAATGATATCCTGAATTCTTCCTTTTTCTGATTTTTGTCTTTCTATCGCTCTCGTAATTTCTTTCAATTCTATTTCAACATCTTTTCCCGGTCGGAAATATTGTAAAGATGTTCTTGCTTCATCAGGTTTGTTTTTAAATAACAAATAATAAGGACTCTCCGGCACCCACCAAAATATCAATAATTCAAAAATAAGTACCACTGCTCCTACTACTGGAGTTGTGTAGAATGGCAAATAAGGTCCAACACTATATACTATGACAAATCCTACTAACATCTGCAGGTAAACTATCGAAGCAAGGAAACCCCTAATTTTACTTTCTGCTATTTCAGCAATATACATCGGCATGCTGACGAAAGACATATTTCCAATCATACCGAACATGAATCTGACGACATATAAATATATCATATTATTTGCTATTCCTATTATTATCCAACCGACCAAAGAAGCCAAAGCAGCAAGGAGTAATGATTTTCTTCTTCCTATTTTATCCACCAAGTATATAGTTGTTGGCAGTCCACAAAAAGATCCGACCATAAGGATAGTTTCCAGCCATTCTACTTCCTCTTTCGTTGTTTTGATATGACTTTCCTCACTGACTAGATATGGTAGCATAGGAGCAGTCCACCCATAAGTCATACCATCTGATATCGCAAACAAAGAACCTAAAAATAAAAGAAAAATAGTGAATAGGAAATAATATTAAGTAAATATCAAATGTAAATTTATGTTTCAACAATATATTTCAAGAAGTGTATTGTTTCTAATACAATATATTGGAAAAAAATTCCGTAACAGAAAAATCAATGTAAAGTTTTCAATTAACTTCAGACAATTTACCAGTGTACATTTAAACATAACTTCGCGATAAATTATAAGATAACTTGTTCCACTTGATTCCTACTCTATTTTTTCTATTTTACCACAGTGGGAATGAAGCAGTGAAATATGTCTCTGACTCCCTTTTCTTGTTCATTAGTATTTCTAGGGTCGCTCATATCAAAAAATGAATGAAATTGCAAAATGAAGAAATAATTGTATGTGCTGCTGGTGATCATTGTTCAAGTAAGCAAACTGCCGGACAAGTTAACTTAATTCAGTGAGAGAACTAACCGGAATATTTGTGTGTGAACAGGGTTATACTATACCCTCTTAAAGTTGGGTGGTTAGTAATTAATATTTACCTTGTATAGAAATGAAAACTTGATGTTTTGATAACACTACTTTATTTTATTTTTTTAATATACAAACGTTGACTTTAGATTGGTCGTCGTATCAGAACAACGAAAAATAAAACAAAAATCGTTCAACGTCGAGGCTGAAGCGAGGGTTAAAAATTCAAAAACAATTCTAAACCAAATAATTCACGTTTCCTTATGTAGAACCCAGATAATTTTTACCGATTAGAATATGAAAAGGAGGGAATTTCGTTAAATTATGATATGATGCAAGAACTTAATATACCTAGATGAATTAACATTTGAACGGGTTAGGAGTCACTTCTAACAAATTTTTTAGAGATTGGTTTCAGCAAGACATACTTTAAGTACCATTGTTCCATGTAACTACTATGAATCTTAGTAATAATATTTGAAGTTCTTTTATCCCCCGCATTTTCAGTTTGTTTGCAGCCTTTTCCGACATTATCCATAGTTTGGAGCAGTAGAACACTGTTAGGCGATTAACTGATGAACTCTAGTTTTCGCTGGATAATATTTTGGAAATTAGCACAGTTTTTATGGCTCCTTGCTTTCTTTGTTCCACCTCTTACAATTTGCACAGTTATAATACATATAAAAATGTCAATTTAGCGTCTGTTGCATCACTATTGTTTCTAAAAAACCATTCAAGCAGTGGCGTAAAGTACTCCTCCGCGGTGCCACGGGGACGCGGAAGTGGAGGGCGTCGACGAAAGACTAGAAATTAAAATAATGTAGAATGCTCTATAATACTAAGTAAGAAAGCTTCCTTGGTGTACTAAGAATTGAGCACAAAAGAGCTAGAGCTTTATATCTAAACAAACTGGCGGAAATATTATCTCCTCAAAAAAACTAGACAAAAAGTGGTTTGAGTATGTAGCTATAGGCTACTTTAATTTAATTATTTATTATAAAAATACTAGTGTTATTTCTATTAAAGATCGTGCCATAAGTTATTAAGTTTATACGATCTAATCTCGAAGACAAAAAATGGTTATGTTTTAAATTTTCATTCATGAATTGGATACTTTCATATCCTTAATTCATCTGAATATTCTACCCACATATGTTATTTGCAATTAAATATTTTATCATCTATTATATAAATGACCAAATATGCACATTGTCGTAAGACATTAAAAAGCTATATTAGAATTAAGTGGAAACAGTATATCCAGTTTTGTGTTGAATTCGTCAATTATTTTATATTATAGTAGCTTGATATAGACAGTACGGTCACATGAGAGTGGCCGCCGTGTTAATCCCATATACGTTACAAAACAAAATATTTTCGTATTTTTTTTTAGTTAAAAAATATTATTGAGCACTTGAAAAGTTTTTAATTAAGTATCCTATAATATAGATTACGATTTCATAAGCGTTGTTATAAGAAGAACAAATACTAAATTAGCCGAGTTTGGATTAAACATGGCGGCAACTCTTATGTAGCAACGCTATCTCTATCAAGCCACTGTAATATACTTATGCTGCCAGATCCATTTAAGGCTCTAAACTTTAATCACAAATCTGATTTAACCTTCGACCATCTTTGTGAAACGTCCATAAAATAGGTGGTTTATGGCTTATGATTCTGGTTTCCTAAATAATCAAAGTATGGTTAAATTGAGTGATTTTGTTTCAACAGAACACGGAATAAAACTGCAGTCTGATATTTATTTTATAACTCTTTTATTAAAAATAGTTTCTGGGAATTATATGAGAGTAATAACATTCCACCATACTAGTGAGCGTTAACATAACATTCTGAATAGAGTTTGTATTATTTAGAAGGTATAGAATTTCACAACATTTGTGGAAAAATATGAAAGATATTTTCAGACAGGCATTGTTTAAAGATATATATTTAATATGTGGACAAAAATCTAGTCTATAATAATTAAAACACTACATTAAGAAACTGCAATCACTTACGTGGTTGGTAATAGTAAAATATATGTTGCTTTCCAATTTATTTCCTATTATTTGTGCTCGAAACCCATGGGCTCTACGCTCATGAGATTATTACACAAGAATTAATTGGAATAAATTTCGATAAGTTTTGCTTCAACTGTCTATTTGAAAACATTGCCTTGTCCGAAATACAAAATACTTGAATAACTAAATATAAAATACGAATACTATGGAAGCATTCCTTTGAAACTACAATTTTTACTATATATATCCTTCTTAAGCACTTTCATAATGTTCTTTATTAAGTAATAATGCAAATTCCCAATTTGTCTCCGAATTCGTAACGTATACAATATAACATTTTTCATGCAAAACAAAAACATAGTTTTTCAAGTAGATAATGTAATTACATTAAATTCGGAAAATATAATTCGTAACGTAATTTAGCTCTAACTCGAGAAAAGCAACTGGTAGTTAGTTTAATCGCAGAAATTATATTGTCAAAGATGTTATTAAAAGCAAAAATAAAATTACTGTAGGTAATACTTATGTATAATAACAGGTAAAATAGGAATACGTAATTTAACATGTTCACTCAAGCTTTCCGAATTTAATGAATTACTTTGTTTTTTTTTCTTGGATGTGACTATATCGATTAAACTCCTTAACAATAAAACACTAAACAGATGTTCGTAAAATCTTGGAATTTGTTTCTATTAGTAATAGAGACTTAGTCTCTTGAAAAAAATATCAATAAATTTTGTTATTAAATGTTTATGATAATAGATATTTTTAAATCTTTGTACGTGTTTTTTTTACCATTGACAGAAAACACTATATTCATACAGTAAAAGTACCAAAGTTTGATCAATGGAAAACAAAATGTGAATTATGGATTCAAATATATCGTATCGTTTTGGAAATGACTGTAAAGGTTTCCGAGGATACTGGCCGCCAACAAATAAACCGCGAATCAGAATATTTCCGTCAACATCAGACTTGTGAATGTGCTTAGTTTGAACTTTGAGCATTTCATTCGGTTTGTCCTTGCAAAACATGCTAGTTATGTGTTAACCACTCTATTACTCAGTTGTGCAAAATGCATGTTTCTATCACCACTTTTTAGATTTTTTGGTTCAGAATTCAAATAATAACAGTAATAATTCTGAAAAAAATCATACAAAACATACTGATGAATACATACAGACGATAATATAGATGATAATACTGCTAAAAATATAAATTCAGTGCAGCAATGAAGCTACACCAGAAGGAAAAGAGATCGACCAAAACGTGAAAGGAGAGCAACCTAATAACAAAAATGGTGTCAAAGACCGTTTTAAGAAACCTCTTATACTCGGTTATCTAGACGATTTCATATGTTAGATTCGTTTATTCATTTATAACTAATTCAACAATGTCTTTTTTCTAAAATGGAAAGTAATTAATACTATAGGTAATTAATCCATATGATTCAAAGTATTAGGCATAACATTATCGATTCTATTATCTCCCGTTTAACCACTTCATAACAAAATAATGGATAATAATTCTTTTTAGTGAAAATATATTACTGATAATGTATACTACAAGATTTACTCACTAACAGGCATATTATTAAATATATATAAAAGTGCTCCAATATTTTTACTCGCGATTTTACTCATGACAACATTGATTTCATCAATATCTTTGGGGTCAGTAGAAAAAATAATAGATCACAATAGTAAGATAGAGATACACCACTCATTGGGACTGCTTACGTAGGTCAGCTTAACATTCTGTAGCGTATCTTTATGGCTATAAAAGGAATGTAAACATAAACATATTGCTGATAAAAACAAACTGAAATTCAAACAAATTATATGAAATATTGAAGAAATCAAAGTAGATAATATCTTTAGGATCATTTGAAAAGTTCCCGGAGTGTATATTTTAACGGCTTCTAAAAGATTTATTTTTTTGTGATTTTATTTTCTACATGTGAAATTTCGAATTCTAAATTGAAATGTTTGTGATAACAAATGATTTGAGTAATAAGAATTTCCAATTCATTTATCAAATTTTTGAGAGAGAACTGCGTTTTTTTTATTGGTCATGAGAATTGAGTGAAAATTGGAAAGATTAATAGGTAATACTTCAACTCTTATTGTCCCTGTTCTAATAAACTAAGTTAAGCCTGTCACGTAAGTAGAATTTGTGGTTAGCCTCAAAACGGATAGGAGAAATTACATACTGCTGCCGTTTATATCAGAAGTGTCACAGGAAATTTGGTAATTGTGTAGTACGCAGTGCAATCTATGTGTTCTTAGCTTAACATAGAAAGAAAAAATGTGATTATTTCTCCTTTTATTTCCCAACACTTTTCAAATCATCTGACTAAATGTTGCTGTCAAATTTTTCACCCCTAAACTCAACCTTCAGCTGCCAATCAAGTGTTGAATTTGAAGTAAATATGCGACCCAACAAATCCACCTTCACTTTTGCGGTCACTGCCATTGACTCATCTTTTCCAGTCAACGGTGGAATTTTTGACTTCATTATGTCGTTCCTTACAATCATCTATGGACTGCTTGCAGGTATTCGCCATTTGCGATAAGCAGAATTTACGTTGTTATCTGCTCTAGTGCAGTTTTTATGAAACCATGGATTGTTGTCTGCAAAGCCCTGGAAGGCATACCTGCCAAGATCATTTCCGAAATCTTTTTTTCACACACTGAAGGATTATTGGAATTGAAGCAAACATCATTCCAAGGAAATTCTTTAGGTGCTTCCATTTGGCCGATCTGTAATGCCAAACTTCACGTAGTCTCGGTGGATCCTGAGTTTGGATTTCTATTTTACACGTTGCTGTAATTAGTTTTTGATATAATGTTCCGAGTGGTGCATGTACGGTTGCGTTCTACAGATTAGGGTCTGTTGTTAGAAACAACTCTCTAAGAGGATAGCAAAGTTACCATCTCGATCGGGGACTCTAGTTGGTTCAATGATAAGTTGGAACAGCACACGACTGTTGGCAAAATCCTCAGCTTCCCGCCCCGCATCATCAGTTTTGTTCAATTCAACTAGCCTGACGTAACGAACATTAGTCAATAAAACAAAATCTGTGTTTGGATGGTTTAATTCCAGGTAATCGATTTTATCGGCAAGGTTTAAGAATTTTGTTGTTCTTTGAGTAGTTATTTTAAACTACATAACATCGAATTCTGAAGGCTCAAGATTCTCTTCCCGCTGGCAAGATATGTCGTCCCTAACGAAGTTATACCTGAATCGAGTATGTAAGGATATACAAGGTGAGAATTGTCACTGACTCATAAAGGGCATAAATATTTTTGCAAACGCACTCTATTTACTATGTGACGCCAAGAGCTCATGGACCGCAATACGCATTAATCGTATTCAAGAACAATTGTATATTCTCCAAGAATATTAACTATTGAAAGAATAGCTGACTTTGTATATTGTGTTAATTAACAATATTTTAGACATTTAATTTATGATGAAGCTAAATATTTTGAGCTGTCTTATTTATAATAAACTATAACAAAGAAAGTAGTTTCTCTGTTTTCTGCTATGCTGATCGGTTTTACCCGCAATTTAATGTATCTGTAATGTAGAAAAAATATTTAATTTCCAAATTTCCAAACAAACGAACGTATAACATATACTAATAGATATTTGTTAGATAAGCACATACGAATAATATTCAAGCGATGTTTCTCTATACAACAATTATTTGAATAATGGTCTAGAAATATTTTAATGACTTATTTTGCTAGCATGAAATGTATCACAATATAGCAAACAATATTTTATAGATAATAACAACAATGATATCTCGATTATTCAAGGCTTTCTATAGCAATTTATGATATAGGATTTTCGGCTTAGAATAGGTATACTTGATGGTTTTCTAAAAAAGAAACCAATAATAGCCCGACTCTCAAACTATATCACTCCATCAATGAAAGTTTATATTAGACTACTGGTATTATCTTACAATAAGAAATTGAACACCTAGTCAAATAACAAAAATTTTTACGCTCAAGGGGGTTGAAGGTTAAGCTTTTTGAAAATTTAAAATAAGAAAAGGTATCAAAATAAAGAATTTATTTTGTAACCTTATAATATCTATAGAATAGACTTAGAAAGGTCTACATATAACAAAAGGTACAGTTGGAATATGAACCAATTATTTTGCAAATTTTATTGCTCGAAATATACCAACATGAGCCAATCCTGACAAGGGATAATGAAAAAATAAACCAAACTAATACCCACTTACCTTCCAAGTGAAATGCAGATTGAAATGAAAAGTGTTTTTAAGATGTTTAGTTATGAATTGATTTTGTTTCCATAATTCAATTGTATGAGAAAGTATACATGTTTCCAATAATATTTTTAATTATATAGAGTGATCAACAATTGCTAAGGATTATAAGTATTCTTAAAACTAAATATCTTTCTTTTTTTCTATTCTATTATCTATTTTTACAGAAAATGTACAATCATACACTGCCAATCGTAATTTAAATAAACCAAATACCAATAAATTAATGAAACAAAATTTTTAAATAGAATAAATAATCGTTAATAATCGAGAAAGCATAATAATGATTTAATAAACAAAATTCGTCGTCGTCGTCGATTCACCCCTAGCACGAATGAGGCTTCTAACTGTTACACATATTCTGAATCAAATAATTAACAAACATTTTGATGTAAATTTGTTCAATCTTTGTATGACATCTTCTGTTAACTCATCAATCGTATCTTATAAGGTGCTCCAATCACAATTACACTTTCACGGTAAACAGTTACAATTACACTATATTTACGTTCTGTCTCTGAAGACGATAACTTGGTTATCGAAACACGCGTCAGACAGTGTAATTATGAGTATTGGTGTAGTAAGTATAAACAGTGTGTTGAGTAAGGTGTTCGTCTGTATAGACATTGCGGCCCAGACATTTTTTTGCAGTTCATTTCTGGGGCCGGGCAGACCAACTGTGGATGTAGTGCCCTTAAACCAGTCATATCTGACTTTTTTTCAGTTTCGTTTGAAATTATTGTGTCATTGGCGTTACGCAATGCCCTATTGATGCGAGAAGCACAGTAGGTCGACATTTTGCAGTAACACGCTGGCAACGGTCATCAACTTGAGTTTGGTAGCTTGTTGCCGCCGAATGTGACCAAACGAAGTTGCATAATTCGCATTCCATGTGCGACTTGTACAATTTCTATAAAAATTAAGCGTTGGGAAACTTGACGTTACGGGAAACATCTGAGTTTTGTTTTAAAACTTTTTCCTAAAGGTGATACAAACAAACGAAAAAGGATAAGGACAAAATCAAATTAGTTTTATGTCTGGAACAAGTGAGATATAAAATTACGTTTATCAATAATTGTTAAGCAAAGTATTGTAAATGGACATCTGCATCCAATATTCACCTATTCCACAGATTTGGAATAAATTGAATATGAGACTTCCTTAGAAGTATTGAAAGGATCTCCGAAACTCAATTGAATTATTACCAGCGATTTTGACGGAAAATTACTATAAAATTCATATTCAATCGACGAACAGATATTCTAAAACTTTTATTTCGATGAATTATCATGATAAGTGGAATTCACAAGGTTACAGAAATATTATTTAATTTTAAATTTTATCAAAGTAAAATTATTCAGTACTTGAAGAAACATGCACCAATGGCAAGAGAATCGAAAAATTTTCCAAGAATCTAAAATATCTTTGAGGGAATCTATCGTTTAAGCTACAAAAACATATTTGTACATAAGGCAAAATAATTTGACGAGAATATTGAGCTGACGCAATAGATAATAATTATAAGCGAGTATTTTTTCTTTAATATAGTTAACTGCAAAGCTTTTATCTTAATTTCTCGTACTTTTATTATTGTCATTGTCAGAGATATTTTATGGAAGTTAGCGGTTACATGTTGAATTTAATGTAAACTCAAATCGTCAGTACATCCCAGGATTTCAATAATCCCATAAAAACGATTAAAAATTCGTATACACAGCAATTGATAGAAATATATAGAACAGGCAGTATTTACTGCTGCATAGATATAATATTGATTCCAGAAAAAGTGTATTTCATGCGTGAAAGCTGTAGTGAGAAATTTAGCGTATTTTCTGCCCTATTTTCAAGAATTGAATTTAGAACACTCGAGGGTACAGAACTAGAAGGAAAATAAGAAATGTATGTAGAAAGGAACGGTGGAGTTGAACGTATCCTAAAAATTTGACAGGAATTTGAGTTATTTATTCATATCTTCTGTCTTCTTTAATGAATTTTAACAACTACTATCTGCTATTATTGTTTTATAATTGTGCCAGCAGACAAATTTTGTTTACATTTGAAAAAAATCATGCTAATATCTTCTTGCTCGTTTTCTGAATTCCAACTCCCTTTGGGATGCACAAAATCCTTATTAACTTTTGAAACTCTACAAATGTTTTTAAGTGAGTAGCAGTGCGTTGTTGTTTCCAGTACTAGCGGATGTTCCATTCAATTTGCACACATCGTTCTGTATCCCAAAATATTGCTCATATTGCCTCTTGAGAACACTAGGATTTCTACTAAATCTCTCTTAGTTACTCCACGCTCTTATATAATAATATTCTTCATTTTTGATGTTTTTTGGTGTCTTTAAAACTTTTATGATAACTTGTATATGCATCTTTTCTCTGCCGGAATTGAAGGAAAATAATGGAACGTGCCAACTGTGAACGGATGAAAATGAATGAAGTACGAATGTGTTGATTGATTTGAATGAAGACGTAGTACCACATTTAGAAAATTGAAACGAGGAATTTTATTGAAATACAGAGCTTATTAATAGACTTTTGGAACAAAATATACAAAAAATTAATTGTGGACAGAAAGAAACCTCTAAAGCAATTTTCACTACAAGAGTGAATTGAAGACCATCCAAATTTTTCTTACATTTACCAATTCTTACGTGGTGTATATCTATCTATCTATCTATCTATCTATCTATCTATCTATCTATCTATCTATCTATCTATCTATCTATCTATCTATCTATCTATCTATTT
This sequence comes from Diorhabda carinulata, assembly GCF_026250575.1. Classification (NCBI taxonomy): domain Eukaryota; kingdom Metazoa; phylum Arthropoda; class Insecta; order Coleoptera; family Chrysomelidae; genus Diorhabda; species Diorhabda carinulata. The sequence goes on along the minus strand of NC_079460.1, from coordinate 32,034,028 downwards.
ATCTATCTATCTATCTATCTATCTATCTATCTATCTATCTATCTAATCTATCTATCTATCTATCTATCTAATCTATCTATCTATGATTCATTTCTAAAAATTCCCTTTTTCGTGTACTAGATTCTGTAATTGAATTTATGTTTATTTGATACTTCATTCAGTATTTAGAAAATAGTCTAAAAGGTCATCATACATTAAAAAAATAGAACTGCATTAACCAACTATGCAATATTAAAAAACATAAATTCGTTTATAAAGATTCAAAAATTCTTGAAACGGAATCTGATACACGGGAATTTTTAGAAATGGTTTACATTCATAAGAACGAAAAAGCTATAAATGATAGAAAAGATCTAAATAATTTAAGTAAACTTTATAGTTCTATTTTGTAAATTCTAATAAAACTACAAATAATTTAATTGATAACTGCTATATATTTGAGATATAGGGACCAATGAAAAATTAATTTTTCTTATTAGAACGAAGTTCTAAGTTGATTTTATCCTTATTTTGATATTCATAATGAAGGTGATTTATAGATCAATATAAATAAGCAAATTGTCAGTGTCAATATCATATTTTGATAAAGACTTAAAGAAAAGTCGAAACGTCAAAATTTATCTTTTAAAAATTATCAAAAAAAAACAGAAGAGACTTAAAATCAAGAACATTTAGATATATATATATATATATATATATATATAATTCACGATATATGAAAAGTAAAGACACCTGATATTCACATAATTGATGTTATCTAAATTATCTGAGATAAAAAAAAATTATATGCACGGAAAGAAAAAAGGTACTTAAAAACTACTACTACGTATCTGATTGTATTTTTGACTTGTACATTTATTTATGAGAAAATTATAATTAAATGTAAAAAGTCTTTTAATAAGTGGAAAAGTGAAAACACTGTATATAGAAACTGATCGGCAGACTTATTGTTATGAATGGGAAATGCAATGAATTATTCAACTATTATCATTTATGTTTAAAAAAAACTATGAAAAATAGTTAAATAATAAATCCGAATGGAAGCCCCCTTCTATTGTACATTTAAAAATAAATATTAGGATAAATTACTGAATGGATATTGTTCTTCAAATTACATATACCTCTAGAACACCAATCAATTTCAAAACAAACTTGAAAAACACAACCACGATTTAAACAAAACTAAGTAAATATTTACCACTAACTGAAGCTAGAAGTTGGGTAAAAGTTCCGGAAAAAATGCTTTTGCCACACTGTTTTTCCATGATTAAGAGTGTGGTTTTGCTACGATATTAATAAAAGTTTGATTAAAACTGTACTTAATTCACAATTACCGACGCACGCATATATGTTATGTATATAATATTGAAAGCAATTAGAAGATATCGATCCGATCCTTCGTTCGACTTAAAAAATATTGTGCACTATTTCAAACAATTATCGATAACCATATGCAACATAAATGTCTGATTGGCTGTTTAAGTATACATCCTCTTGTTTAATTCTATTGTTAAACTTGCAAGGAAAACGTTTTACTGACGACGCGAAAGTGTAGATAACTCATTTTTTGCTTCTTACATATTGGTAGTCTAAAAATAATACAATGTCATTTTAAGGAACGGACTACCGGGTGCTCCAATAAATGATTAATTTAAGTCCAATTTATCATGAATAAAACATAATATACATGACAAGCTTTCTAAATAAATCGATTTATTGTTTTCTCCAAACATATTGTTGCATCAATGTATTTATTGGGAAAGGCCTCTGTCAAGATAGTATTAAACATTATACTGCATATAATTTGAGAGAAAAAATTTAAAAAGAGATAGTGGTGAATACTTCCTAAATAATGTATATAAACGGTTATCTCTAGGCCAAGTGCAAGCAAAATTATCAACGTATAAATCGAAAATTAGCTTCCAACTTTTCCAAAATTTTATAATTCTTCAAATAGAAATATTACAAATTGTTATAATAATGGTCCTAACATTTTTGAATCCAATTTCTAAATCCAACTTTCAAATTTATTAAATGATGTATACAGGGTGATTCATTAAGAATGTCCAATCTCTGAACTGTAGATTCTAGACCTCAAAAGTCCACGGAAAATAGAAGAAGCCGCGGATGTAATTAAAAATAATAGACAAGAATTATTTGATATTAAGAGATCTTTACGCATATCGGATCATAAGGTGTATTGAAGTAAATGGTGGGCATTTTGAGCATTTGCTTTGAAGTTTTTATTTTTGTTTACAAATTTGTTATTGTTACATATTTAAGGAATAATAAAATTTTTTTAAAAAAAAATTAAAATTTATTGAACTTTTTAGAAGCAAATAACTCGATAACCGATTGAGTTACACGAATCAAAGAAGAGTAACTTTTTTTGTCGAATTTAACGCTTTTGTAAGTTTTAAGTTTAGCCCAAAAAAGTTTACTTTGATTTAATTAACACAAAAAAGTGTAACTAGCGCCCTCTATTAGCAATATTAAATTAGAGTGCAAATTATGATTCCTCATGCCAAAAAACGTAAAATTGCTTTAAAGAGAAATTGTGAAAACAAAAAATTATTGCGAAAAGCAAAATTTAAATTTAAACTTTGAACACCCCGTATCTCGGAAAATAACAATATTTGCATAAGGCATGTTGAGCAGAATCATCATATTTTGAGGTCTAGAATCTACAGTTCAGAGATTGGACATTCTTAATGAATCACCCTGTATATAAAAAGAGCGTTAATACCTCAAAATCGATGATAAAAGATTTGTCAGTATTCATAATCACATTCGCATTGAAATAAACAATTTTGATGAGTGATAAGGGACAGTGAAGTGTCCCAGCCTCGTTGAGGTGAAATATTTTGTGGAAAGTTTACAATATCATATTTATTGGAATGATTCGCAAGTTGCTGGAAAATATAGGGTCAGAAAAACAGTTTTATTGACGATTAGCTTTTATTTTATTCCTTAATTGATCATAGTATCTGTGTACCTCTTCTTGAATATGTAGTTTACCATTTTTCAGTTTTGTTAAATTGCCAGTTATCTAAACATAGAACGATATCAATTGATGTTTATATATCTTGTGGAACTAGTTGATTTCATATATCATTCTGTTTTTATGTAATTGTTAATTTTAAACTATGATATAAATAGTTGAGGAACAGGACTGAAGTTAATCATCAAAACTTGAAACATTTTTCCTTATCATATATACAAGGACTTTCCCAACAACTCTTATTCTAAATAAATATGATATTGAAGTCATCATTGAAAACAAAAATCTATAATGCCCAAAAACAAAAGTAATATTATAACATATTAAGTACATTTTAATAATTGTGTGTGTATTAGGAATATAGATTAAAAGGTCGTCAGTACAATTGAAAAATCAGACTGCATTAACAAACCTTGAAATATCAACATACTTTCAATCATAGAAATTGGAAATCTAGAGTCGGAGTTGAATACACAAATTTTTAGAAATGGTTCGAATACGTAGGAACGAGAAAGCTGTCAATGATAAAGTAAATGTAAATTAAAATGTAATTACGAATAATATAAATAAAGGCTACATATTTTTGAAATGTAACAACTAAGAAATTTTTTTTAGCTGAAACAGATTTTTATTTTGTTATCCATGTTATTGTCATCTATTGATTAATATAATTATACAAATTGTCAATGCCAAGCCATATTCTGAAAAAAAACCAGAATAGGGCAAAACAATTTTACCTGTTTCTAAAAACAAAATTTATAAACATAAGCAAATGTGTAGGTGGAAAGGGCAAAAGCAGAGCAGCATTTTTAAATCAGTGAAAGTGAAAGTACAAGTATGCTTATACTTCATTGTATTTTTTTTCAAAAATATTAAATGTCTCAATTCATATTTAATACTTCTTTCTAATTCAGAACGTATTTATATCAGATTTTTAATCAGCTAACATGATTATTGAGATGTTTTATTTGCTGAAAATCAACAGTCAAATAATTCTGGCATTCACAAACTCAAGTAATCGTCAGTGTAATGCTAAATCAAAACACTAATCATTTCATATCTATAAAACTCTAATTTTGATCTGAATGAAAATCAAAATAGTTGTGAAATTATAAGGTCATTTTCTCCAATCGTATCTTTGTTAGAATATTTGGAAGTGAACATATTTGAGATCCTTTAAGCAATGTAAAACAAGTTGAATGTCTATTAAGTATTGTTTTTTAATATGAACAATACCGTTGAGGCAAAGGCTTGGCTTGTAAATTATTATAGTGGCTCTTCTCCAAGTAAAACATAAATCTTTGATGCCAAGTTTAAACGTGGCCCTACAAGTATCGATGATGTTTAGCAAACAGGAATGCAAAAAATTTGATTACATCAGAATATAAAATAAAACACTTCTGAAAATAGTGGCGAAAAACCGCAAAGTAAACAAAAGCTGGTAGCACTAAGGTGACATATAAGCTTATAAGATAATAAAACAGTCTTAATTGAGCTGAATACCATGTCACTGTAGAAATTGTAGACAAAATGAATTAAAAGCTTACAGAATGAATTTAATCTTCTTAATTGAAAAGGAAAATAATTCAAGGATACACAATTAGTTTTAGCTGCACACATACAAGCACATTTTTGGTTGAATGTGGCTTTTTGTTCAACGTATTTCTCTCTATATCAGAAGAATATTATCAACGTTTGATGTCACTTGTTCAACAAGTAAAAGCTATGCAACACTGTACACTCGTCTAAAAAATTTTAAAAAGTGACTGAAGTAAGCGATTGTAATAATGTTTTGGTGATATTAATGATTGGATGTTCAACTGTCGACACAATAGTCAATCTACTGGTGCATTCCTTTAAGCACTCACGACAATCATAACCTAACCTAACCAGAATTTGCTACCTACTTAACAATCATATTTTTCCCAGTCCATAGTACTTTTACACCAATGAAGCTCAAATCCATTATATTAAATTAAATTAATGATTTCTATTGTAACTGTAGTATACTATAGTATATTTATTACACCACCATTTCTGTGTTTGTCTTATGTAGATAGTGAAATAATTTATTTCAGTTTTATTTTAGTTCATGTACATTTCTTCATATGATGAATATATGATAAGTAAATTTGTTTTATTCATTTATATAGAATAAATTCTATGAATATAAGAATCATGCAATATTCATTTCACAACATTAATTAGATGCTAAAAGACTATATCTTATACAAACAGTCTCATTTTAAAATTATTTATTACTCCTTAACGTACCAATTTTTATTTATTATATTTAATTTATTTTCTCAACTATGAAAATTAAAAGTTAGTATTTTATTTGTGCTGGTCCCTTATTCAAGATGTAGTGTTGTATGATCATTGAATTTTACTGAAATATAAAATTATATATTATAATATACATTTCATATTGAGAAATCAGATAGATTTCAATAGATAAGAATAATTTTCTACATCTTCCCAGTTTTGGAAGTGTAAACTTTTATCCTGTATATCTCTCATCCAAATTAACTTAACCTCGATTTGAATGATTATTCATATCTTATAAGTTCAGACAGCAACGTTAATACAATGCGCTGAATTTGTCAACCAAATTATCATAAGCAATGAGTTGTGATTTTAAAAATGTTGTAATTTCATCTAATGACGGAATAAACTTGGAATGTAAAGGTTAATTGAGCTGTAAAGCGCTATTATAAGTGATAGTACATCCCTAAGACGCAAATTTTATGACCCTTTTATCTTATGAAGAACCACGCATATATATATATATATATATATATATATATATATATATATATATATATATATAAACCCCCATTTTTGGATTAAACTTTAAATTAAGGGGACTTCGTTAGTGATTTCATATATCTCAAATTAATAGGTTTTGTAGAAACTTGAAAAAACCGAAATCCTTTTTATTGTCGATTGTCTGGAGCGACCAAAAAAAAACAAAAGCTAGCATATCAACAAACAAACAAGCAATGAAAACAGCTAGACGGTTAAGCGTTTGCATAATAAACTTTCAAAATAATATAAATCACTCAAAAACACCTGTATTTCATCAATCTATGCAATCCAGACAAAATTTTATTTCGGAAGCATTATATAACACAGAAATAAAAGAATACTATATGATAGAAAATGATAAATTGCAAGAGCACGTACTCGTTGGTAAAAATGTTACTGGTACAAACAGAAATTTTAAAGAAACGCCTCGCAACATAAAACGACCTTTGTGTCAGTATCAATATTCCATTCAATACAGCAGATGCAAATGAATTACCATACGTTATTTTACATGAATATAATATAAAAATTTTACTTAATTCTGGTTCGACAAAGTCGTTTATTGACCCTGAAATAGCTAATAAATTTTTCCCTAAATTGATCAGGCATGACCCATTTGTTGTGTCCACAGGGTTACCAAAATTAGCACATAAATATAGCGCTTACACATTCCAGTTTAAAAATTATTTAAATTGACAGAAAATGAAACGTTAAAGTTCTATTCTTTTAAATTTCTCGTTTTCAGAGGATTGATTGAACCAGATAGTTTGAAATCCTTACATGTCACTATTGATTTTCATAAAGGATATTTTAACTACAACATTTACAAAAATTAAACTGCTTTTTCATAAAACACAAACTGATTAAACCTCATAAATGTTAACGGCAGATCCGAACAAGTTATTTTAGGTAAAAACGTGTATACAAAAAGGCGAAATAATTATTCCGTACCATAAATTTCATAATTGTGAAATACCGAAATCTTACAATAGCAAAAAATGGACAAGCCCTATGAGGAGAAAGAACCACCACCAGCAGCAGTCAGAGACATGGTCCGAAGGGCTGGAGCTCAGAGAAAGCACATGGTGATAGGATGTAATGCCAATGGACACTTTGGCCACTAACTCTGAGGTTTTAACGATTGAGAATTGGAGGGTAACTTCCGAATACCCGTTCTTGGATCATGGGAGAATATCGTTCGAAATCAACCGCGTACCAGTGGCGGAGAAACCCCTCAGAAATCCGACTGGATGGGATTCGTAGAGATCGTGGGGAAGAAACTCGGGAAGACGAGAACCAAACGGGACTCGAGACCCGTACAGCCCTCGATTGAGAAGCTCGAAAAAACGGTCGGCACACTGAGTGACATATTATTAAAAGCCTTCAGGAAATTTTGTCCGATAAGCCGAACGCGCAAAGAAACCAAACCATGGTGGAATGCGGAGTTGAAGCAAAAAAGGGCAGAGACTAGAAGGCTGTACAATATGGCAGTGTGAAACAAAGAAGATAATAGCCATTGTCAAGTTTATGAAGCTAGCTTCAATGGCTATAAAACAGAGATAATGAGAAATAAGATGAAGTCACGGCAGGAATTCATGGAATCCATAATCCAGACCAGCGAAATCGCAAGAAAAATGCTCCTAAAGGACCCTGTGGTCTTAGGGAGCATAGAGAGGTCAAACGGTACGTGGACTGAGTCCTGCAGTGAAACACTGGAGCTACTCATGGAAACTCACCCGGGATGCCAGGATATCGAAAACCAAATGCCAAAGAGGCAAAGGGAAACGATTCCAGAGCACAATGAGGAGTTGATTGGAAGAACAATCACCAAGGAGAGGGTAACGTGGGCGGTGGGCTGGTTCGGCCCATATAAGTCTGGAGGATCGGATGAGTTCCTGCCAATAATGTTGCAAAAGGCTTTGGGGGAGATATTGGAAGTGCTAATTGAGATCTTCTCAGATTGCCTACGGCTCGGACATGTTCCGAGAAGGTGGAAGGAAGTAAGGGTTGTCTTCATACCCAAATCGGGTAAGCCAAGCAACACCAAACCGAAGGACTACAGACTCATAAGCCTATCATCGTTTCTACAAAAGACACTAGAAAGGCTACTGGATCAAGTTGTCAAAGAAGATACAAAAAAAGAAAAGCAGTGCATAGCTCAACACGCATACCTGAAAGGGAAATCCGTATAGAGTGCTCTGCATGAAGTAGTGAGAGCAGTTGAAAAATCCCTTGAAAGAAAAGAATACACTATGGGTGCATTCCTGGACATAGAGGGAGCATTAAACAAAGTCAAAACGGAGAGCAGGCAGATCAGTTCGGAAATGGAAGAAATCAGAACCAAAAAGAGGACTACCAGAGGCACACCACAGGATGGTGTAATATCCCCATTATTGGGGTTAATAGTAATTGAAAAATTCTGAGTAAAGGAGTAAAGATAATAGCACATGCCGATGATGTCGTGATACTCGTCACGGTCAAGCACCCACAGACGCTAAGCGATTTGATGGAGGCATCTCTCAAGGAAATCATGGATTGGGCAGAATACAATGGACTTGGTCTGCAATGGTCTACAATGGTCAACCCCGAAAAGACCGTAGTACTGATTTTTTCCACTAGGAGACACAAAATACCTCATTTTCGGCTACCAAAATTGAAGGGGCAAATTCTAGGACTACATACTATCACTGAGCAAATCAAAAACTATTCCAGCTGTATGCTCCAATCGACTTATATTCAGAAAACATGACAATAAACTGAAACTAGGGTTAACATCTTTTTTCTGCAATTAAATTACATTAGTTGTTATGGGTACGAAAAAAAAATACATAGTAGCAAAATAAAGTACAATTTATTTTTATTTATTATTATGTTTAAAAACATATAACACAGAATCTTTACATTCTTTATTTAAATTGAAGTAAATCAGTAATTCATTTTTTTTTCTTGTCTTACCATTTGCTACTCATCACAGAAAAACTCTTTTTGTGAATGGTGAATGAACCTAACCTACTTGTCAATCGAATTTACAGGCGATATAAGTGAAGGTAAATCAACCGAACGTACTGCATCAGAGCCGAACTAGCATGTTTGTATGGTATAACAAAAATAATAACATTACGACAGGAGGATCATAATGCATTTATACTAAAACTCAATTGTATTTGAATATCTTTTACACATCTGTATTAATTTTTAATTTCCAAAACTCTGTTTATGTATGATTTTTTTTCAATTCGCGTATCTTATTTCCTGTTTTATTGATTTTTAACTGGCTAGTAATACTTTACGAAAAAAATATATTTGAAATAGATGATAAACATATATTTAGAGCTTTAACGATTGAAAATTTCAATTTGTTGGTTCAATAATATGAAAAAAAAATATTCGCTCAAATTTACCGTATATCAATTTAACAGCTGACGTTACGCGATACAATTGAATCACTTGAAATATGTTTCAATTTATATCAATCAATTGTTTATTACATAGTGCTAAACAAATTTGTTTGTGTTGTCAGTCAATTTAATAATCACGTCATTGGGTATTGGTGGCTGAAGCGAGTTAAAAATTTTTAATGATCGTTGACACTAAAAATAGTTCAGTTGCTTACTATATTTGCTAAGTGCTGTAAGAGGCAAATAATTGGAATTTTATAGATATTAATGAAACTTCAAAATCGCCTTGAACTTGATTTATTGATGAGGTAATGAAACTTAACGAAATGTTTCAATTATAGATATATTACATGAATATGTACAATTAGAATAAACATGCAGTAGGAATGGCCAATTAACTATTACATCAGCGTCGAAAAGATATTCTGTGAAAAGTATGGTATACTGCTACAATTTAATATTATTCATAGATATCTATCAAATAAAATAAGGAATGAAATAAAATTGGGTCTTCTTTTCTTCTATGGGTCACTACAGAACATCATTTTTTCAATGAAATTATACAGCTTACATAAATGTTTTTCATTCAAACAAGACCAATTTCCATTTCTCTGTTATATCTTTGTAGTAGTATTATAGAATTCATTAAATACAATTTATGCCGGTTTGAGTAAAATTAGAAGTAAGTGATAAATATCTAGGCGGCTGAAGGGTCGTTAGTTACATATCTTTATGATTGATACCTCTGTTGACTATGAAAACTATTATTGTTACCAAACCTTTGCTGTGATTCTTACACAATTGAACACTTTTCGTCACGTCAATGTATGTATTTTAATATCTCTTTACTTCTACATTTCTCATAAGTTTAGAAGTCCATATATATGGTGAATTTTTGTTTTCGTTTCATAATACATTTCTGAAATTAAGACAATGCAACTACATAAACTGACTTCTGATTAAACGAAAACATTGTTTTGTGTTCTCTTTTTCTTCTATTTCATATATTTATCCATAGCAGAACAAACTTATGAATCATTTCTTAGAGTGTATACTATTTTTTCATGATGTTATTAACTGATACAAAATATAGTATTTACAACTTCCAAATTATGGACTATGATGCTTTGGTAATAAATTAAGTTTCTCATGTGAACTTTTATCTCTCAAACATACGTATTGTTATTCATTGGATAATCCCTAAACAACTGACTGATTTTATTAGATATTTATAAAACAACATTTTATAGAGTATGAGATTTAGTGCAACTAGAAAATACTTATTGAATGTAACCTTGGGATATCAACATTTTAAAAAGCCTTATCGGTATTTTTACACTGCTATCACCGCATCGATAACGTCAATGAGTGCGGACCTGCGGCTATTCCAATAATAATAAGCTACCTATAAGTCGCGATACAACTTAGTTTGTTCACTTCGTGTTCATCCTTATGTAATAAGTAAAGCGTGTGTGTTCGTAGAAAATATTTTAAATTCTCTTGTCAAAAAAATTTTAGTGATGAGTAAAAGAAATGGCCGTATTTCACAACTACGAGCTGCGCTATCAGGTAACGTGTATTTATAGCCCGAAATTTATTAATACTGGACAAAAACCAAGACAACCAATAATTTCAATTATATCATCAGTTTGTAATGTATATGTATTATCTTATTATCTTTTTTAGATAAACTACTTCCGTACGTTTTGCTATTTATTGTGAAAAAAGTAGGTTATACTTTTGGAACCATTTTTTTAATAATTAGTTCTAGAAATCTCATTGTCAAAAAATGTAAATTTGTATAATTCAAACATCATTATACGTGTCTGCCAGGTTGGCTTGTTTAGATCCAGTGTATTAACCATTAATTCGATAGCTAAATTTTTCCTATAGATTTAGACTGTTATTAGTAAAAAATATTAGATTGACAAATTCATTTGAAACAATAATGACATTTAGCGGAGCTTAGGAAAAATATTGAATCATAAATTCCGTAATATAGCATATTGTGAAGTAATTTCTTTGAATTTTAAATTATCCATTACAATTACATCTATGGAATATCATATTGATACTTGTCAGAGGGATAATTTAACGACAAATAATTTTATTACATATTTTCAAAATGCTATTTTAAACAATCCTTTCTACATAGTATTGGGATTATAATTACGTAATTGTATCAACTCGGTAAGTAACTGTTACTTAATTTACAAATATCATTAATATCAACAAGTCTAAATCATTCGAATGTGGCACTACTTATTTCAATAGATTGCAAAGATAAATAATACTACATGTGATGCTCAACAAAAAATAATACATACACATAAACCATACACATTTCACTGATCTTTGTATCTGAACAAATTATGTGTTGAACAAACTCTGTATGATGCACACATGTAACTCCAAACAATTTATTTTAATGTAAAACTGGAATTGGAAATTTGATATATTCTTAATTCCAAGAAGTAGCAAACACTTTCACTTAAAAACTTTGTTGCCAGTGCTCAAAGAGTAAGACAATTAATACTTCACTCTAGGTACATTGTTGTTTTAGTACGTTTATTATTTAAGAGGTTAAGAGAATTATACATCGATAATGCTACTAGGCGTTTTCCGTTAATGTTTTCCCTTGTGAAAGCGTTCAGAAATATACAGGCTAATTTATTCTTTAACACAGTACATGGATATTAACAATACGAGAAGTTATCTTCTAATATATAAATATGTCTCTGAAACTATTCAATTCAACTATTGTTAAGTTATATGGTTGTTTGAGGGACTTGGTTTGAAACCTCCCTTATATATCGTACATAATTTTATTATATACACCGGCTCCATATTTCCTATAACCGCTAATCCGCTACTTAAGTTTTGAGAGATGGCAACTGTGAAAATGTCAAATCTGCCACAATGAAGTTTGTCATTTTTAATGGTAAACGTACTCAAAACGTGTTGTCGTACGAGTGCTATTTGAGTTTTTTACAGATACTTGAAATATTCATCCCTCTTAAAAAATGGAATCAAATCGCGAACATTTTCGTTCGATGATTTTCGACGTGGATTACATCTACAGCAATGTGTCGATCAACTTGTTTCGACTTTTGGTGATGAAGCACCACCATCTCGAGCTACAGTATTTTACTGGTGTTCCGAATTCAATCGTGGTCGCACTTCGCTATAGGAGGAATTTCGTGAGGTTCGTCATAAATCGGCTGTTGTGCCAGAAAACATCGATGCGGTGGGTGAATTTATATTACAAGATTGAGGTTGAGCCTTTGGGCATTAGTTCCACTCGCATACATTCAATATTGCATGAACATTTGGCTGTCAAGAAGATTGGTTCGCGTTGGATACCGTATAATTTGACACCAGCTCAAAAAAGCTCATATCTATTGGTGCAAAGAAATGGTGAAAAAATTTAGTAGTGGTACTTCAAAAGACTTCTAGATCGTGATAGGTGACGAATCATGGATCTATGCATATGAACCTGAAACTAAACAGCAATCGACTGTCTTCCAAGACCAGTCAAATCCAACAAAAATTGTTCACGCACGAAGCACGTCTATCTCAAAACTTAAGCATCAACCCTTGTATTATCTTTTTCTCTTATTACTAACCGTCGTCTAGTATTAATAGTAAATAGTTTCTAGTATTAATAACTTTGAATCTATACTGTTTTATCGTTCCTCTAAAGTCATCTTTTTTGATACTGCATTATACGCTATAATTTAATATATAACTGGCATTCTTTTCCCCCAATTCAGATTTTTTTTTAGGCTGTGCCATATTTTTTCCATTTCCATTTCCAAGTGAAAATGGGATCCATTATAAATTATAATAATAATTATAAATAAAACCACATCGTACTTAAATTTTCTATTACTCTGATTTGTGAGATAATTTCTCTAGACTTTCCTTATAATCTGATATTACATTTTTTGCTATTGTATCTAGCAGTTTCGTTTATTTTGCGATTGTATTATTTTGATGATACCCAGCAATTACGTTATTATTTCATAGTTCCGCTGTTCTGTCTTGAGCTGTTAACTACTATTTTTAAATATTTCATTGTGAAAGGAAATATTCGAGGTTTTCCTACCTTCCATTCAGCTTTTGTTCTTGTTATTGATTAGCTTGTTCTGTAGTTAGTAATGTATCGAAGTATTATCTTCATATTTGCACAAGATTGTTCAACTCCTCTTTCCATGTTTACTTTCTCGGAATTTCTTCCTAGTTTCTCTCTCGCTTACATTTCTGTTTCCATACTTCTATACCACCGAAATGTATCAAAATTTTTATCCTATTCTTTTCTATTCTTTCTAATAAATTTGTGGCTCTTCTTGTTGAAGTATCCCGATTTTTAGCAGAACTTCATAATTCTGCTACTATTGTGCAGTTATTAAGGATTTACCTACTCACACAGATTTTGCACAAGTTTAATATCAACAAAACATTTTTATGCTGAAATACTTAAAAGTATAAAAACTGCAATCCTCTGTAACCCTTTAAATACCCTGCTCATAAGAATTAATACTAAACAACCATAGAAGGGGAATAAATAAATTTTACAATTAAAAAAACCATGGACAAATGAAACAACCCGTCAGCTGGTCGCATTTACCCATTGGTCAACCAATCGCAAAGACCTTGGCAGAATATTGAGAAAATTTATATAAAAAATCGTACGTGTTTGGCTTCGTTTTTATTTGTATTAGCAAATTAAATTGAGTTAAATAATTTGGACCCTTCAAAAAAGCGACGAAAATACCCTGCTCTCGGAAAACGTATACGTCTGGAAAAATGGAACCTTTTGATTAAGAAGTGAATAGCTTCATTATAATTTGTACTATCTAAATATGTAAAATTTTCTATTTGCATCCCTTTGAAAAACCTCAATTCATAATCCTCATTAAAATTAAGGATTTTCTTCCGCACATGCGTAGAAGGTAAAATCATTGGAGCAATTGAATTTTTAAAGTGGTGTAAATAGAAAATTAATATATTTAGATGGTGCAAGTTGAAATAGAGCTATATACTCCATTTTTGCTAAAACTATATGTTTTCTGAGAGCACGACTTATTTTTTCCATTTTTGGAGAGAGCAAATTATTTAATAGTATTTTTCTGGTAGTAAAAATAGAAGCTAACCATGAGCGAATTTTCTATAAAATCAATCATTCTGCCAGGGTTTTTCGGTGTCTACCAGTGTAGAAACTATCATATGAACACGAAGCGATTATATTTTTCGAAAACTCCTAATGAGATCCTTTAAATCAGTCTTGACTTGATCACACTTATGGATTTTCCGATGATATTCTGATTAGTGAAAGTTGCAGATTCTTCAGAACAAAAATATAACGCTACAGATCAAAGTGAAAGATTATATGGGTAACGTTAGGTGTTTATAAATATAGCCTTCATTGCCGTTCATCTATACAAAAAATCCATACCTACTAGCCAGTTTGAATTGAGTAAATGCAGCTGATTTGGGCCTAAATAAAATTCAAATTAGTACTGGTAAGGTGCTACAACAAATTCATTATTATCTAAGCTTTTGTTTGCAGTTGTTTTTATGTTTGACGTACCAAAGGTCATTTAACATGAACAAACACAATAAATGTTTGGTAATTAAATTTACTATGTGTTATAACTTAATAACAACAATAGTTATCTTTAAATTATACCATAAATCGCCCACAACATTTGAGATTACTTTGAATGCCTAAAAAATATATTTTTTAATTAAATAATACATAATTATCGGTCGCCCACATAATTTGATAATACTTTGGTTACAGAACTATATTAACGAAATAATATACAATTTTACAATAATTAACGATTAAAATGTCGATGCTATATGATCCATACAGAAACTTCTATGTTATTCATTTGGTTTCGATGTAAAAATAATCACACGGTATAATGTAAAAACTGGTATATTCCTCGCTTTGGCTTGTTATGATTAATTGGACATTTAAACAAAAATCATAAATCACTTCGCATTTTGTTTACCTCTGTGCTGTAAGTATTATTTTATTTATAAACTCTTCACATTTTGTAAGACAAAAAATTTCTACATAACACTAATACATAGGCAATACTCCATACACTGCAATAAAGTGGATTGCCTGGCCTGGCAGCATTATTTACAAATCAATCAAACAAATTTTGGTGATATTGGTTTCACTCATACTCTATATTAATCCTAGAATACTAACCTTATTTTACAATACCGTGAATACTAAACCATTCGAAATTTTTACGATCTCGTATTTAAAAATTAAAAACAAATTATGAGAAAACGAGTAAAGGCATGCTGTGTACCTACCATGATGCACGAATAAGTCAGCGATAAGGTGAGAGTAATATCTACTATGTATCAACATAAAAATATTTAATTTGAAATCAAGTTCATATCTAAACGAGAATAACTCTATTCTTCCTAACTTCATTAATTTGTATTTAGGAAATCATTTTGTTGAATGGTTAAATATGTTGAGTGATTTTATCCTTATTTTACTTTTTTATAGCCATTCCATTACTACAAATGAAGATATTTGCAGAATTTGGTTGTAAAGAATAAATAACCCCAAGTTAATGCTTGCAGATACAGTATTATCATCACATAGAATATGTGATATTGATTTTGAACCAATTTATAGAAACCCCAATGGCAGGTTAAAAAAGTTTCACTACTAACTCTATATTTACCTGGTAAGTACTTACATTTACTGTGACAATAAACCTCTTATGAATCATAGTGAAAAGTCTTGTCACTCCTTATGTGGCAGATTTAGTAGTGAAGAAATTATTTAAAAGTCTTAAATGCCACTTGTGTAAAAATATAATATTATCAAATGATATGATTAAAGCAAATTCATTAATATATTCTAGGGAACATAAAAAATTTTTTATATGCGCCTTCAGAAAAATTCTGTGATATTTTTAAAATTTTTTCTGATAAAATTTTCGAAAGATTGTCCCAGTTAATCAATCCGTTAGGCATAAAGAAACAAATATTTCTTTTGGAGGATTTGACAGACATTTCCTCAATATTTTGTTCAGATTATAAGGATTATGTAAATATGTTTATAAATATTAGTTTTAACATATGCATCTTCCATTACATAGGTTTAATTAATAAAATTTTGAAGGGTAAAGATCAATGATATACAGACTATGATGTGATGAATATGGTATATGTTAAATATAAGGAAAGCTGCAAAAAAGACAACGGTAAGCATTAATTATCCATGGTTATAAAATCAGTTTTTTATATACCATTGTATGTACCATGTACAAACAGAAACATTTTTTGAACATGCCAACATCTCACTGTTGACAGTTCTAAGTCTGCTAAACTGTGAAGGAAAATTTTTTGTTTGTGGATATAGTAATAAAATGTCAAAAACAAAATAAAAATTATAATAATCATCCTGTGTTTCAATATTTCATCTACCTATATCTTATATAAACCATTTAATTGTGAAATTTAGATGGTCGGACCTGGTTGTCACATAAATTGTGAATGGGACCAAAATACGAGGCATATTTTTTAAGTAAGTACTGTTTTGGAATTAAAAATAGAAGTGCCCAGATATCGCAAGAATTTTATTTTTACATGAAAGCCTGTACTTTAATCTACTTTTCTACATAATTTCCGTGAATATTGAGGCACTTGACATAACGTGGCACCAGTTTTTGAATACCCTCCTCATAAAATTCTGCCGCCTGACTTGTATCACAACTGTTTTGACTTTGTTATTGTCTTCAAGGCGCTGATCGCCCAGGTGTTTCTTCAAGTGCAGGAACAAATGGTAGTCGCTGGGCGCCAGATCAGGGCTGTAGGGAGGATGATCTAGAGTTTCCCATTGAAAAGATTTGATGAGATCTTTGGTCCGATTAGCCACATGTGGATGGGCATTGTCAGGTAACGATACCCTTACTCAACTTGCCACGTCTTTTGTTCTGGATTGCACGACACATGTCTCAAACTCCACCAGCAATACTCCTTTTCTATCCCAAAAAACTGTGCACATGATTTTCCGTGCAGAAATTGTTTGCTTAAACTTCACATTTTTGGGTGATGATCACTCATAATGTTTTGTCCGTAAACTTCACAGATCTCACGATGAATATCGATCGGTTTTACGCCTTTAGCACCAAGAAATCGTATAACAGCCCGTATTTCACAATCGGCTGGACTCACGATTGTCAGAGGAATCTTAAACACTCAGTAAACAACGTAATGGCGTCAGTGCGTAGACAAGAGATGTAGGTAACCAGCGCGCATGTGCGGAACGCCGACCTTGGGGTTGCCACGGCGGAATCGCAAAACGGTACTTACTTAAATGAAGTATTTTGCATAATACTTTTGTTTCATTCACAATTTGATGCGACAACTAGCTTTGAGCATTTAAAAGTTATTCTCGAGTTATTTTTAAATTTTCCGCGAAATTAGCATGGATATGAACCTTAGATCAAATCTTTGAATATAGAAATCTTTTTTCTTGGTACGGAGCCAGTTCGAGAAATGTCACTAGGATCGAACTTTATCATCAAATTTTTATACAGAGTGGCAGATCTATCGAGTATATAATCTTAGGCAAGAACTGCTTGTTGTACCGACTAATGAAGCTAGACGAAACGTCAGAATACTGTGACTTTTACACAGTTGCCATATCCTAAAACGCACTGCAGCATTCGTATATTCTATGAATGGTTAGTATTCTAGGGCTAATTAATTGGGAAGAAAAAATTTTGTATTCATTAATTTGTATTCGAACTAATATAAGTATGGTCAATTTAACAGAATTGTTGACTAAAAATTTTAATGAAGATCAAAATAAAATCATATTTGCTTGAGTACGTTAGTTAATTAAATTGAATAAATGAAGTGAAATTGATTCTCAAGATGTGATATTTATTAGGTTTCGAATGTAAAATATCAAGCCACAAAAGTATATAGTTGTGCATTTTATCCAGAAAATTATAATCAAAATAGTAAATTAGGAACAAATACTACAAACATTTTAAGTAAGAGACTTAAGTTTGAAAAGGATTTATAATTTATTATCCATTTCATATAAATATAAATTTTAATAGTGGATAAAAGGATGTGAAAAAATAGGTAATCATCGCTCATAAACAATATAACCTAATCTCTACATACCTAAATAAAACTACTAGTTATCATCATAATCTCTGAATAAGTTATTTCTTCTTGGCAGCTGTTAGCTGCAGCTACAGCTAAATAGTTTCGATATCATTATTTGCAGGATTGTTTGGGGCGGATCACACTTTTGGCCCATAATTTATAGTATTGATACCATATTGAGTTCTATTTATTCGACTAGGTACATGAGATTATTATTGAAACAAAAAAATAGTTAATAAGAAAATTTCATTTTGTTTCTGATTCCAATTAATTGTACATTGTGTACTAGTAATATATTTAAAGTCTATTTTTTCATGAAATTTGTAAGAAATAGACTCGAAAAATATTTTTAGTTTTGAGGATTTCCTTATAATATGTAACTCATGAGTTATTATTATTTTCACCTTATATAATTATTATTTTAGTAGACCAACGAATTATTACAAAAACATATTGCAGCTTATTTGTTATGACCAAAAATTTCGTAAACCATTGATTTAGCATAGTGAAAGTCGATAACTTTTTGTCATTTAGATTATACTTAATAAAATTGATCTAGTCAGTCAAATTACTATGGTAGTAAGTCGATGGTAGCTCTTCCACTTATGCCATTGAAAAATGTACCTATTCAACTTTGCTTCTTTAATGAGACAGGTACAACATTTAAGAGAACAGCTTACAAAAAAATAGAGAATATTGGTTTATTTTTCCAAACTTAACAAGATACTCATTAATTGAGCATTTGAAGTCTGTTTCCGTGTGTACAAATTATTTAATTATTATAATACATTTGATGGTCCTTGATGGTGATATACCAGACATCAAATTTATCTCTCATGATAAGTTTTGTATTTTCACACTTTTGATAAGGATGATGTTGTAACGCCTGATGTATAAATAACCCCACGAGGTCAAGCTTGAATTATCCTTTTTGCGTTAAGTATTACATATTGTGATGTAAACAACTGATATAATTGTTTCTAAATGCAGTATGCAATTTTAAAAAAAATAAGTATTAAGAATAGTACGGTGAAAAAATATATATCGTACGTCGTTAATATTAACACATCATAAACATTTAATTTCTCAATTTTGCTTACTTAAACATGTCTTCATTCAAAAAAATACAGTTTCTATATCACATATAAAACTTTACAATGAATTAAGTAAATCCTTGCGTGTGAAGTCTCCCCTGAAAAACAGATCTCATATATTGATAATAAAGCGGGTACTACACGATGCGTCCAACGTTTGCGCCAACATTCGCATTTTAACCTACGGCTGAACATTGCTGCAGCGTCCAATATTAGGTGAACATTGGACGAAGTTCATTTAGTTCACGTGTAAGAGGACAAGAAGTGTGTGCCGTTGTACAACAAGTCTTGGTTTCAACTTTATTCCAATGTTGGATACTCCTTTGACGCCGGTAAAAAACCGAATTTCCATGGCCAACGATCTAATGCCAACGTTGGAAGCAAAACATTGTCGAATACCATGCACACTACGACCACTTGATGCGTCCATTCATTCCAGCCTCCAACGTTGGAAGCATTGGTAGCATGCTTAACGTTTTGATCTGACTACCCTCCATTATCTAATTTTACACTACGCTTGTTTTTTTTAGAGTGACATTACGTTGGCTAATAGAGATGACTGTATATTTTGAGGTAATATGTAATGTTTTGAGTCTTAAATCTCAGAATTGTGTATGCCCACGTGTGTGCGAGCGAGTATGTGTTTAGAAACTAAAATGTATCGCTTGTCTGAGACCCCGTCGGGACCCGGAATTTCACCAATGTGTCCATCTATTTCAAACTGTTTACTCGGTATTTTGCGTATTGAAGCAATGTTACCAAACGTGACTTTTTGTCGAGTTTCTAATATCTTTGGAGTATATTGACTAAAAATAAAAAGGCATTAGGAATTCTATAGCAAATAATATCATGTTAAGATATTCATTTTCATTTTTTAACAAATAATGTGCTGACCAAATTTCCGCTAGCAGTATCTAAGTTTTTAATACAAATATATGGAACAGATGAAGTAATTTCTCCTCTCAATGGTATTATGTTTTATATTCACAAAATAATAGGTCTATTAAAACATATAGATCTCTATAACCTAAAAGGGAGTTCAAGAACGAAATGAGGTACTTAGGACTTTGAAGAAGGTAAAACATTTTGTACCTTTTTTTACCATCATGCTTTGAGTATTCCTCTCATCTAAATATGTCTTTTTTAATAGATGACCAAATCATCATTATTGGTGTCTAGGGAATATTCAATCTATGGCCATACTATCAGAATGAGAGCTACCACGTTTGACTTTACTACTGGAGACTCTCAACTAGAGTTGGGTTTTGGAAATGTGATATCAAATGTCTGTTTGCTGGTTTTAATGTGTAGAAGCCTGGGTTGGGATTAATCCAGCCTCGAATGCCAATAAATTGAACTTTTATACAAGTTGAACTAAATATATTCATTTTTTTAACATCAGTAAGATGCAGAACAGGATTTTGTCGCTTTCAAATGTACAATTTCAACTGAGTTGAAAAATCTCATTATAACAAAGACAAGATTAATATAATTTCATTTCTTAGAATAGAAACTGGTTTGGAATATTAAAATTCTCTGCTCTCAAAATGTAAAGCATAATGAAATATTTTCAGAAGTCTCTCAATAGTATATATGTGAGTCATTTGTAAATAACAAAATTTGTTTTACGTCTAAAAGTGAATTGTTTTTTTTCAAATTCCCTAAATAAATAAAATCCAACTTAATATAATTTTGTTTTTACTCAAACACGAACTAAGTAAGAATTACTGAAATGAGCATGTACTAATAAAAGTGAGACAATCGAATATGGTCTAAAATATTAATTCAGAGATAAATAATTCGGCGAACTTGTAAAATTAAATCTCGGGTATAAAATTACAATATAGCTTTAATTGTAATGACGCATCTATATAATAATAACATGTTATGCAAATTGGAATTTATTTTTCCTTCAATCCTGTCTATTTTGTGTTGATACACACTTGTTTATAAAATTATACGTTGATATCAAGCATTAAGGGATATTTATTATAAGATAGCACTCTTAGTTAAGAAAATGACTTCCACACAAAGTGAAGTGAAAAAGCCAGTTATATTTTATGCAAGACAAATCATTGCGGCAATTACAGGTAAGGGACACTCTGGTAGATTGATTTAAATAAAAAATAACATACATTTCAAATTATCCACAATATGGAAATTGGTATATATCTTAAATGAACAATAGTTAAATAACTGAAAATGATTCAACTTTAGCAAAAATTTGATTCAAGGCCAAATTTTGAAATACTTGTTCTCGCATTTTTCTCATGAACACAAGAATATTAATTCTTCTTCTTGTTTTGATATGAATCACCAATCCCGGTGTATCAAGGCTGTTACCACTACACAACAATGCAAATATTTAATTCTCTGTAAAATTATTTGACTATGTATGAGGATAATACGATATAATTAATTATAGCGTCATTTAGTTCCAGACATATTCTATATCAAAGAAGAAAATGCATCAAAAACTTTCGATTAAGCTCAAAGGCCCTGAAATCAGATGTTATATGCTTGATATTATTTTGTAGAAAAGTGGGAAGAATGTTCTCTTTTCGAAATTGTTATAGGAAGCATTTTATTCTCTTATGAAGTCTTTGACTGCAAAAAATTCGTGATTTAGGATTTGAATTATTAGAACACCCCCCTTATTCACCAGGTTTGGCTACGTCCGACTATCATCTCTTTCCTCAACTGAAAAAAAGTAGATCGTAAATTTTCTTCCAACGAAGAGGTAATAAAAGCTGTGGAGGTCTGTTTTGCAGAGCAAGAAGAAACATTTTTTTTTGAGGTTCACGGTAATAAATGTATCCAATTAAGAGGAGAATATGTTCAGTAATAAAATATTTTGACATTGAAATTTTGTTTGGTTCTATAGTATGCTAAGAATTTTTCAGTATATCCTCGTATATGTCCTGAATTTTCACGAATATTCCCATATTTTAAAATTTTTATTTTGGGTGAGTTTGCGTCTCAGTTTTTTAGCAAACAAGTTGCATCTTTTGAATATTTTATTCTATCCCGTATTATTCCAGGGACAAAATGTTCCTTACCAACAAATGAAATCGTGAGCCTTGAAAATTATATATTGTTTGACAGAACGATTTCATTAAAGTCACTTAATAAGTCGCATATAAATATTGTTATATAAAAACCAATGTTTTATTACCCGCAATTAGTTAAAATAACAGAAACACGTACCTAAACATGGTGATAAGATTCTGTTAATTTTAATACGAAGCTCTAGCAATATCTTGCAAAGATAAATCAACGACAAGCTGGATTAGTTTTAAAAAATAATAAGGGATTTGAGAATTTAACTTTAATATTATTATGGAAACAATTTAAAATATTTCCACCCAACTTAGTATTGAAAAACGTATAATTTCATATATAATTACAAGTTATAATAAACTAACATAATCTATTTCAAATATATCAACTGAGTTATGTTTACGTACGAGTGAATAAAAAGATCTGCTCGCATTTCGTGTCTTGTATTGTTTTTAGTTTTATCGCAATTATTGTCACATCATATGTTTGGATCGAGAGATACCTGGTTTAATTCTCACCCTACAGCAGAGATATTTGTTATTGTTTAATTTGAAATTATTTTCTAAAAACCTAGGAGTTTAATTTCCTTTGAACTATTGGGTTCTAATAGCTACATACCTATGTAACAAAGAACCTTGTGACTGGAGGGGAAACTTATTGTGATAAACATATTAGAAATTTGAGAAATTGGAAGTATTAATGTGTTATTTTTTGATTGGAAAAGCTGTAACGTTATCTGAAAATATTCTTGTCCTCCTGAATTGATACGATGGGTAGGTGTGATTTGGAATAGACATAATATTAACAAATACAGGATAATATCAATTTTCTTGCAATGCATCTTTTCTTCAAAAAGAGATCTTTTTGACTCATTGGTTGTTCTTTTAATAATATTGCTTGATCTACAATTAGCATTAATAATTTAACAAAATAATTATTCATGTAGATAACAATATTTCTTCCACCATATAGCTTCTGATCTTGGAATTTCAGCATATTGTAAATTGATTTGGAACTATGTAGTTTCTCTCCGACGTTCTATCAAAGTAACATTTCGTTCAGTTCATCACTACATTTACGTGTAAGAACTTATGGTTCACAGAAGTATGTTCTTTCTTCTTTTTATACATACAGTATTCTAAATTACCTTTAACGTTGATACTTAAGCTGCATACAGAATAAAAATTGGTACACATCATAAAGTGTGTAGAAGTACGGACATATAGGGAGTGTAAAATTATAACTTTATGTTGCTTATTTATTCCAAATATGTTTTTCAATTATTTTCAGTCAATGGATAGAATTTATATTCTAAATTGAGTCTTTCGTTAAAATATTTTTATGGATGATAATCATATTTAGATTGTAACAAGTTGCAAACAAAACCATCCAAATTACTCCATAAATGCTTCACTTCATTCGAATTTGAATATATATTGAAATGACAAAAAATAATAGGTACTGATTATAATGTAACTTAAAAAATTATAAAAGATTAAATTGTGTTCAATAAAGTAACTGACATATCTGTTTTCATAAATATCCATAATCATACGAGTAATGTTCCATCTTTCTAATATGTGTTCTCTGTTATAGCATTTGTGAATTTTTTCTGTATGTAAATTGATTTTTTAATATGCGAAGTTTGAATTTCAATGGATAATTCTTGTCTTAACAGGTACACTATTTGCCATCTCCGATGGGATGACATATGGATGGACTTCTCCTATGATTCCTTACTTGATTAGCCCAGATAGTCATATAAAAACAACGAAACACGAAGCGGAATGGTTAGAAACGGCTTTGCTATGCGGATCGTTAGGAGGTTTACCATTAACAATATATTTAGTGGATAAATTTGGTCGCAAAAAATCGTTATTATTCGCTTCAATTACTATTCTAATAGGCTGGCTACTTATAGCGCTCGGAGACAAAATGATTTATCTTTTTATTGGAAGGTGAGTTGACAGTTCAATCAGTAAATTTCTTCTCAACTTTCATCTTTTATTTATAAAATCAGTTCTTATAGCACACATTTCTACATCAAAAAATCAATAATGCTTAAAATGAATGCATCTATTTTTATTACCGGAACAACTATGTAATATTTTTTAATGAAAACATTTGAAAACCATATTTTGTTCGGAAGTAAATATTCTGAACAAAAAGTGATTATTGGCAAAAAAATCGCATTATACGAGGATGGTCCCAGAAGTACCTGGCCCAACATAGAAAACAAAAAAATTTTGGAAATAATATATTTATTTTTCAACGTAATCTCCTTTTAGCTTCATACACTTTTCCCAGTAGTGTTCAATAAGTTCGATACCCCTTTTTATAATAAGAATCTTTAACCTCGTCAAAATAGCCATTAACTGCCAAAATCATCTCTTCATTGTTGGAAAATCTTTAACTACCGAGCCATTGTTTCAAGTCTGAGAACAGAAAATAATCCGAGGGGGCTAAATCTGATGAATAAGGTTCATTCAAACTTTAATTCATTAGTTTTGGCTATTGCAGTGTGAGCTGATGCAACACTTTCTTTTTAACCAAATGCGGCAGTTTTGCTTGATTTTTTCGCTCAAACGTCACATAATACTCGCCGTTGATGCTATTTCAAGATAGTCAATAAAAATTATACTACGCGCATCCCAAAAACCTGACGCCATGCAGATAGAATCGTCTTTGTCTTCTTTGGAGCCGGTTCTCCCTTTTCAGTCCATTGTTTTGATAGTTATTTTATAATGATAAGTGTGAAGTGATGGATTCACGTTATATCCATGGTCATGAAACGGTGAAAAAATTTGGCTTTATTTCTGTGAGACATTGCCAAACACCCAACGGAAACATATTCACGATACTAATTTTGATCCATTCGTTCAATCTTGCTTACAGATTTCTCATATCCAAATTTTCAGTTAATATACGATGTACCGCACTTTTTGAAATGCCTACTATGTCTGCTAGCTCGGTCACTTTGAGTTGACGATCATCCAGTACCGCTTTGTGGATTTACTTCAAAAATTCTGTAGTCGTCACCTCATTTGGTCCACCACTGTGATGCTGGTCGTACGGCTTTTATATAGGTTGGGAAAAGGTTTTTCAAATAAAAGTATTGTATCACATAACGATGACCAAATTTTTCCGTGTTTACAAATTCACTGAAAACTTTCATTATTGATGGCTGCCAAACAAATAATAAAGAAAAGAACGTGGCGTCTCTAAACGTCAAACATTTGTTGTATAGATTTTGTACTATCTTATAGAGTGGCATTTTTCAAGCAACTATCGCTATCTCTAGGTCAGGCCAGGTATTTCTGACCTAACCAAGACCTGGCCTCCTACAATAAGTAAAGCACTAAACATTCCGAACTGTTATACACAGGTTAATTCTTACTCTCTTTTATTACATTCATATTTTAAATAGCGGTTAGCTTTAAAGATATGTTTGATTGATTTTTCGTGGTTTCAGGTTTCTATGTGGGATGGCAGGTGATATGGCGTTCGTAGCATGTCCTATGTACATGGCAGAAATTTCTGATCAAAAAATACGAGGTTTTTTATCCGGAATGGTTTATATTATGGTTCATATTGGAACACTTTTGGTTTATTGTCTAGGTCCGTACACGCCGTATTACATGACACCATTATTAGGATCTTTCTTTGTCATAACAGAGGTCTTAGTTTTCTACTTTATGCCAGAATCACCGTATTATTTATTATACAAAAATAAAGAGAAAAAAGCTAGAAAAGCTTTGGAATTTTTCAAACCTTACAGTAATGTTGACGAAGAAGTTATAGAAATTACTAAAATGCTGGAAAGGGAAAGCTCTCAAAAAGGACGATTTCAAGACTTGATATTTGTAAAAAGTAATAGAAAAGCAATAACAATAATGGCCGTATTGAACAGTGGCCAACATTTATGTGGATACACAGTTATTTTAATGAATTTACATTTAATTTTAGAATCAGCAGGTTCCAAATATATGGATTCCTCTCATGCAGCTATAATATTCGCGAGTATAATGTTGGTAGCAACTGGATTCTCATCCTTACAAGTAGATAAATATGGAAGAAGAGTATTACTTATGATATCTTCCATATTATCAGGATTATGTGTATTAACATTAGCTGTATATTTCCACCTCAAGTATCTTAATTTCAATCTGGGCTCAGTTAGTTGGATACCAATAGTATCAGTTATGGTTTATGCCTGTGTATTTAAATTAGGGGTAGGAATAGTACCTATCATAGTTACAGCTGAAATATTTCCCACTAATATGAAGGCGATTGGAATGACGATGGCAGACGCTATGTTCATTTTAGGAGGTATTTTAGCTATTCAAATTTATCAGATTTTTTCTCGAACGTTCCATATATTTTTACCGTTTTATTTTTTTGGGGCATTTGGCTTCTTTGTAGCCATTTTCACATTCTTTTTCATACCCGAAACTAAAGGAAGATCTTTAGATGAAATTCAAAGTATTCTGAAAGGAGAACCGTTGCAAGCGATCAAAGGTACCAAACAACAGGAAGCGGTGCTCTAATATTATCAATTTTTCAAATGTACTGATACTCTGAGTGATATTTCAATTTTCTATAGTCGACGTAATTATAAGTGTTCAAAAGTGATTGTTGTATTGAGTTTTTTTCCTTGCGATATATATTTTAAAATTGCAATGATGGCGAAGATAGATGAATTTAGCTATATTATTAATCCTCAGGCACTGCCACATCAATCTTATTCATCACAATTTTCAATGGTTCTATGAAGCTTCGATCAAAATTCATGTTGAATACTTTATGAATTCGATGTCCCATTTTCTACATCCTAATTGTTTATTCAAACATAAAATTTTACTACTTTTTCCCCAAATCTTAAATTCTTATTATATACTTTTCATATGAATTTCTAACTAAATTTTGGATAAAACAATGCTGTCATTAGAAATAATGTACCTGAAATAACTTATGTTGATTATGAGATACTTGTGTGATTATATTGTATTTAATATTTTTATATCTCTGACTTATAGAATGTAACAACTAGAAACGAAAGATGAACTACAAATCTATGAAATAAAAACATCAATTGAGTAATTTGCATTTTTATTTAAATTTATCATTTAATCTTAAGCTGTATGTTTCGATGTAATAAAAAAATAGAATAATGACATTTTTCAGACGTATTTTTAAGTGTTCGCATCAGGCAACATTCGATTACAAGGTAGAGTTCCTCAAGGTATTGTCTTGGATCTCATATCTTCCATTACCTATATGAACAGTTATTCTCTATTAGAAATGTTGGCAAAATAATAAGCTAGGTGCATAATACAGTGATTTTTATACAGAAATCGGTAAAAAATCATCTGTCTTACAGTTTTAAAAAGCTATCAATAAATTTTAATGAAACGGTTTTCTTTTCTTTAGCTTCTAAAATCTCTGAACTTACTTAAAGGCAACTTCCAACGGCCACATGTTAACATATCATCTACAGATAAGGTGAAATAACGGGTCTTTATTGATTGACATTAGAGATGGGAACATCATAGAAACGAAATAGTAAAAATATTGACAATTTCCATATTCCAATGTATTGCCTGAATCAACAACTTCTTAGGGTTTTTTTGAGGGGGGCATCTTAATCGTAATCTGAGGAATTTAGAAACATTACAAACTATGTTATCAAATTTATATATAGATAGCCCAAGTTATAGGTACTTCAGTAAACTACTGTTTGACGAATGTAATATTATGGATCCTAGAAAATTATACATCAGAAACTATCCTTATATTTTCACAAAAACGGAAGTCAAATAATGACAATTTTATATATATATAAACAAGAATTAAAAACAACGGCAGATTACTAGCACCAAATTAACGTTTGACTATTGATCAACTCCACATCTCTTCTTTAGCAAGATATAATCACAAATAATTGTAATTGGAATAATATATTCATTCGCCTAATAAAGACACTGTACTAAATATCAAAAACAATTAAGATAAATTTGATGATAAGAACAGAAAAACCTTTAACAAGACAGAAAGTTTACTTTCCACGTACACGTACAGGCTTACTTTTGTAGTCATTTTCTATTAGTAGTACTTGTAGTTAAAGTCAAATCAGAAATTCTCAAACTTTCAATAGATTTTCTATCACCATTTTCACGTGAATAAACGTTTTTATTAATATTAATAATATATGCAACCAGATATTATAGTGCCTATGCTTTTTGAAATTAATATTTGTGTGCAGAATACCAAAAAGGCTTTTAGATTTCGTCGAATTTATTTTTGAGGTATGCAGAATCCTTCATAACAATATTCTATAATTTTAAAATCCTGATGAATTCTTCTTGTACTTCAATGTTTAAACGAATGAATACGAAAGGTTAGATTCAGTTCTGATACAAATATGCCGGCTTCTAGTTTTGGAAAAATATCTACTTCTCTAGACCCAACTTAATATGCAAATACGAAAGTCATTGATGTATTTCTCTCGTAGTTTCGTTAATTAAGTTTTTTTTCCCAAATCATGGCATCTCTTTAATACCAATTTCTGTTTATGTTCGGTTCATTTTAAGCTCTGTTTTATTATCATTCATTTTGCTGTCCAAGGAAATTAACCATTGTAAAAGTAACACAAATTGCTTATTGATGTTCTTCGTAATTGATTTATTTTAAACTAGTGCAACTGTTTTCTATTTCTGATTTCTGTGCAATAATTTCATTGATCACGTAGAACCATCAATTCAGATATAACAGAAGTACTAAGAAGGAAAGAGAAACTGGGAAAGAAACAAGAAATTATGGTAACAGAAATAAAATATTGAAAAAACCTAGAAATATTGAAAATGTGGAAAAAGACCGAAGAAGAGAATTATAAGAATATAAAAATACTAAACCCAAGTTTTGGAGGCAGCTATATTAAGGTGGACTATAGTAATGTCAGAAATACGGATGAAAGACTCGGTGGAATGGATCTAAATAGAAATAATGAGAGAATGAAAAACTCACATTTGGCCCTGTATAAACCAATATAATAATTCACACTGTAATCATATTAAGAATAATTTTAGATCTTTTTGATATCCTGAAGTAAAGCAGTGTATTCTTGTTAATAGCTAAAAGCTCCATTAAATACAAATTTTAGACACTCCACTACAATGTCTATGTTTTGTGTTTTCATCAATCATGTTTCTGGAAATGTGGAAATAGCAGTGTGCATATTATATACTGCAATGCTAGTTCAAGAATAATGAGTAACCAGTCTAGATCTTTATTGGGGATATACCATGCGGTTAACCAAATCCCTAGTATTCGGTTTTGGACAGCTAGCATAATTATTTTCTCTAGTATAGCTCCATAGTTATAAACTCGAAATACATTCTTGTTTTAGTATTGGTTTGTCCAATAGCTCCTTTTTTTAATAGTAAATTGTGAGGTTTTTCCTAGTAATCAATATATTTTTTTATCAGAGCTTTAGTTCATCTGTTTTCTTTTTGGTATGTTCCTGCCACTTTAGTTTGCTCTCTATCCTGGTGTAGTCATAGATATTTGACCATGTTTTTATATGAGATAATTATATTGTTTAATACTGGAAGATTATTTATCTTCATATAGGTAAAGTTGATATGAGCAGACATCTATTTTGCTTATTGAATTCTGAAGATTCTTTACCTCCTCTCCAATTGATTTTCCACAAATAGTATTGTAGTAGATATCATCTACAGTTTAAAATTTCCCGTCACAAGTATAAAAAAGGTACCCCTGCTTTAATCATAACATAATGAGTAAATATATATATTCTATGTTTAAGTAATCACAATTTACGAAATACTTTTGCAATGTTTTAAAAAACAGCTGAACATAATTTTTGTTTTCCACGTTATTTGCACGTATTGCAGCCTGAATACCGCATTTATGAGGCTTCTGTTTTTCATAATGGCATTTTTTGGTAACCGTTGCATTATTTTTCTTATTATCAGAGCGCTCTTGAAATTAATGCTATTTTCAATAATTCTTATTAACTATTTAGGTATAGTAGGTAAGGTAATACCCCCATCATCGTCACTATCGATTACATCATTATTTCCCATGTTAGTATAAGATTAATGTAAATATATCCGAATGTGTAGAGGAATAACTTCTGATAAAGAACTAATTTAATTTATTAAATTCACTATTTCAATATCTTTCCTAAAAACTGTATGTAATAGCTCTTTAATTTCTAGTGATAATTATAGTTTTTTTCAAACATGGTTTATTTGTAATCAGCAAGCTTCATTTACGATTGCTTGATTTCCCATCTTGTTAGATTCACCAGAAGGTCATCAAGTTGGGCTTATGTTACAACTTTTTCATCTATTTATTTGAAAAAAGATTAACTTTAAAATATAATGACGTTACCCTGGCAACTGGATCTGAGAACATCAGTTTCTAAGGAAAATTTATTGCGAGACGGTTTCTCGCAATAAAACTCATTAAAATAAAATATAAAAATAATAGAATTTTGATAACATTTCAACATAATCGAGTTTATCTAATTATCCCCCATGTTGATCATAGAAGTGTTAACTATATTTGCTTAATCTATATGATGTGGAAAAAGTAAATATTATTTTCCTGAATATTTTGAAAGTTGAACAAATTATGATATTCAGATTAGAAAATAATTTTAAATTTGTAAGTACAAAACATGATAACGATTATAGTCTGAGAGGATTTTCAATTCGATGATTTTTTTTTGTGGTTCTTGTAATACGTTTAAGTACATTAAATAAAAAGATGAGAATATTTTGCAGGAAGCACTACAATTTGTTGTTGACTGTTGATTTGATATTCAAATTGTAGGTATGGTCAGAATAAGAAAATTTATTTGCTCACGATACCAAAAAATGGAAAAGTGAAATAATATTAGGAAAATTGGGGCTAAAACTCTCTTGTATTTTAGAAATGATTTGGGTATTTTTTATTTAACCTATATATGATTTGAGAAATCCACTAAAAATTTATTTTACATCTATTATTTGTGCTGTTATGTAGAATTAATAATCAGTGATGCAGACAAAGAAGAAATATTGGAATATTGATTTGGAAGATTGGCGTAAGAGTGACTTTGTAAAGAAAAAGTCACTTCTGACTCTACACGCTCAGTCGAACAATTTTCTAATCTTCAAAAACTAATCTTTCGAGAATTCCGTAAAACACTCGTTCGTCTTGGCCACCACCTTTTCATTTATCTTAAATTGTTTTACACCAAGACATTTTCGTAAGCTTAGGAGCCGAAAGTGTTCTTAGAGAACAAGATCAGTTAAATGTGGCTACGAGTAAATAAAGTTGAACGGATTATAACTAATATCTATTTAACAATAGCGGACAAATGGACAGACATATTTTCTTGATGGAAGAATAATCAATTCAACAAATGCAGTTGATTTTTCTTGAGTTGGGCATCAATATATATCAGAATAATATTGGCTATTTATCGTTATTATGTTGTCATTATCATAATCGATGAAGAAAATACAATTCTAAGATACTTATTAGCCGAAATAGTTATTTTTGACATTCTTGAGAGCATGTTCTTTGGATAAACCCCATTGTTTCGTCTGATTTGTCGTTTTTGCGATATAATTGTATACCTAAATTTTCTTTACTTTGGCACAACGGAAAAATTCACTCGGGTTAAGTTTGAAGATACTCCAACATTCTTTTGAATTTCTAATGCGAGCGAGCTCATTATTATTACATATTAGGTAATCGCCCACCTTGTAGATAGATTTTTCATATGTAACATTTCATATAAAATCTTGTATACCCGATCAGCTCATTGACTGATATCAGAAAAATTTCGAGAACTAACGATATAACAATCATAGTGAAGTTGTTATCAACGTCTAGAAAGTTAAAAAATTATATTATATCATATCATTAGGATCAAATTATCTTTTCTTTAACAAAAAAAAGATTCATAGTACAACTTAACTTATTCTCTAAATCGGTTTATACCTATGTAAATATTGGATGTATCATGGTTGTTTCCAAAAATTTGGACTATGTTCGCGGTATAATATTATACAACTTCACTTTTATATTCATCGGTAAGTTTCGATTTAATGATGTTTTTCTTAGATTGTTGCTGACAATCTTACCATTTACATACTATGAATTGTTCTGGAGTTGTTCTTGTTTTTTTCTTCTATTTAAAATATTATTTTGTTGCTACACATTGTTATAGGACGTTTTTTTGTCGACATTGGTCAAAAATTTCTATCTGTTCAATGTTCAAAATATGATTCTTTTATATTTGATGCACTGATGTATGCTGTATCAAGGATTCATTGAAGAATAAATAACTATTTATAAATATTTGATTTAAGTCCTACTGGGTGATAAAAATAAATAGGTGACGTAGCAAATAGTTACACTCTCAAAATAAGGAGGAAATAAAAATGGTTTCATTTTTCTATCTGTTGTTAACAGATCATTCACTGGAGTGTACATATAGTCAGTTAACTATTTTGAAAATCTAATTGGAGAATTCTATTTTGTCTACTCACACTCGGAATTGAGTTATTAGACATGAAATTTCTAAACATCATCGATTTATTTCAAGTATTTTTCCTAATTTTCTCCATTTTCGAACATGCGACCTAAATTCTATATTAGAAATAGAATTTCGTGTATAGAAGCTCGGGAATATTATATTATGCTTACAATTAATCGACTACTTTTGTATATATATAATATATTGGAAATAAGTTTATATTTACTCATTCACAAACCTACAAATCGAACTTAAGGAATACGACCTTGTTATGTTTTGTATTTTTTCATGATATCAGTTTGTTCATAATACCGGTTAAGTTCCTAGTCTATAACAAAACCAACCCATTCTTTTTAAAAATGGATTCTGCTGAACAGAAACAGTCGATGTCGAACTCTAGTAGATCATTTTTAATCTTAAACTGCTAAAGTGGTTTCACGTTAATTACCGTATATTATTAAAACATAAACTAATCATGTCAAACGAAGATAGTTTTCTACATTTAGTAAAATGTACTTATCCTCAAATGATTGCTGCAATTACAGGTATTTCTTGGCATTTTTAATATCATGAATTTATAGGTTTTTTTATAGTATCTCAAATGAACCAGATGAGATTTATTTGAGATAATTGTCAATCAATTGTGAGATTTTTTGCATGAACTAATATTGGAAACAGTTTGAAAAACTTATTGTACACTTTTCTAACTAAATGGTATAATAATTGACAAATCTGTAAATAAGTATTAACCCCAATCAAAACTGTATAGAAATTCTTTAGACAACTTATGTGGAACTTTTTTCATAAATATTGATAATAATAATTATACCTAACCAATGTGATAATGAGTTATTTTCTAACAAATGAGTAGTAAAGAGAATAACTCCTGGATTTGTAAAGTGAATAGAAAGTTCATTGGAAATATGTAGATAATTTATTGGTTATTATTCTTCCCTCATATTACTGGATAGGAATTAATTTTTTTGTGAAATACACAATATATTGCTGTTTTGGTTGGAAGTAACAGTCAAAGTTACGTATAAATTTTTTTTCACACTACTTCATCTTAGCATGAACTGTAACGTATCTATTTGAGATTGCTCATGGAGCTCATGTTGGGATTGTGGATTGTATTCAATAAAGTACCGCGAATTTCCAGATCAATTCCATTCCTACATCTAGCCCAGAGTTTTGGAGTTAATATAAAGTATTATGTAAATAATTGTAGTATGGTTATACATGCGTTTGTTGGAAATGGTCTGAATCAGAGTTTCTAGCTAACAATTTCTCTTCTCAATAACTACCTCTGTAGGGATGTAGATTCTCTATTATTGGAACAAGATCATTTCTATTAATTGAATTGAAAATCATATGTTCTGAAATCACTGAATAACGTGGAATTTTGAATTAATATTTTTTCGGACAGTAACTAAGTACATAGACGTATACCAACTACGATATAAATGATTCGTTTATGTATGAATATGCAAAACTCATGTTTAAAAGATGAAATTGGATAAATGTATGCAAAAAAGTCAACAACACAGTTTATCAATTACATTGGTTTGATATTTGGCAATTATGAATCAATATTACATATATAACCAGATCTTGACTAACTTTTTGACAACTACGTAAAAATAATATTCAATGTTGTAATAAACATTGTGTAGCAACCGTGACCTTTAAGATATTATAAGTTAATGGCCGTGACTTAAACCGGTTGAGAATGAATCACATTTTATTGTTTTATCATTTTGATCACTTCCAAATATCTTCAGGCGATTAATTTGAACAACAAATATTTACAAACAAATTTGGGAAAACATTCCAATTAATTTTTTTCAAACTTATGTTGCTCAACAGCATACACGAAGTAAACACTATAATGATTCCTATTGATTAAATATGATATAATTGTTAGCAGATATTTACTTTAGATTGTTGTTGTACTCATAACATTTCTTTCTGTTACTCACATAGGGTCTGCAGAATATTATAATAGCATTTTAATTACCTATTCTTACCTGTTAATACTAATTCCAATACATCGTCCAATCCAATACCTTGTATATATTTTTATTGTTTTATTCTGGTTCCATTTAGAATTCGACCTTAAGGTTTCTCCGTAGAATCCTGTTTAGCAGAAGTAGCATTTTTTGTATGATAATTCTAGACTAATATTCTCTTCTGAACTGAGAATGAAGTTGAGATTCCGGTATTTTCTTAGCTTTGTTTATACAAATCTTTCACACATTTACCAAACATACTTAAGATCTTCCGAAGGTTGATGAGTTGAACGATATTTTGTGAACATGATTTCATTAATATCTAGTTAAATAATGCGAAAGATACCAATTAGAAACACTTGTATCGCAACATAAATTCATGACGGCTTACTAAATTTAATTATTCGGTGAGAAATATATATCATTACACAAGCCATTCCCATATAAAGCCGTCGATTTCAGATTTTTTTTTGCGAAAAAGCTACAAATAGTTAGTTGATTAGAATGACAGTTCCTTATGCTCTTCTCCAGGTGGGAACTTTTATTTTAACTATATTACGTAGTCTGTGCTTTTTTTTGGAAATTGGTAATTCAGCTAGCACATAAATGAATGCCACAGTTCTTTCACTATTATAGTTAGACTGTGCTGTCGCTAAAGAGATACTACATCGACAAACCAATAATCCAGACAAACGCTGATAGTGTTATCCCAAGAGGCTGCTCCCACTGAGAATCTCATCGGAAATTCCACCAAATGCAGCATTTTGATATACCATTCGACACACACTGATCCTTTCCTGTATCCTTTCCAGCTTGAAGCATTTGTGTAGTCGATCCATTTTTTCAACTAATGGGGCAGTCAATTTTGATATTACTCGTTGTAAGTAGTATATTATCATACTAGACAAAGTCGCTGTTGCCGTGTTGATCCAGTCACGGCTAGTCTGGAAAGAACGACAATTCATATCAACAAATATCCTACCATTCAAAATAGTTCAATAACAAGAAAGAACACTGGAAACGAAATCCATCATACTTCAGTTTTGACTACTACAGGAATATTTCCAATACGGAATCATTAATAATCCAGTAGTAGTGGTACATTCATTGTATCAATAGTTAACACAAAGTGTTTATTTATAATTGCTTAGTATATACTTTAAAATACAACAGTTATCCAAATAGAGAGAGCAATTGTACGAGTCTAAAGATGAAAAGAATTTTAAATGACATTTAAAAATCTTCTGTAGATAAGTACAGGAACAACTTCATATATTTCGCAATATATTTAGAAAACATTATTTAAGGGAAAAAATATACTTTCTCTATGCCGCGAATAATATTTGATAATATTTTCATCAACGATATTTGGCCTCCTGATGATTCACATAATCTTCTTTGAATTGCCCCTCAACCATGTAATAATTCAAAACACAGACTGCAGAACTATCTAGTTTTATTTATGTGATGATGATATTAGGTTGTTTTGATAGTATATTGTGTGTGTACTTATTTATTACATATCTACGTACCTTCTATAATTGGAGGTACAGTTTGCTTAGTAGAATTACTGGTTTTTTCTCGAGTACCTGATAGTGCTATGTACCTATTATCTAGAAACGGACCCGAAGAACTGGACAGCAGTACGAAAAAGTTAAAAGTTATTAGTAATAGAATTAGTATATGTTTCGATCCCATTATATCATCAACTCCTTAGCGTAGGCTATGAAAGTTCTAATATCCCTATCATGTCCTCTGATTAAAAAAATCAATACACTTGGAGCAAATAGTTGGTCGCGAAGTATGTAGATGTATGTATATATTACAAGTCGTATATTTTCTTATGCCTAATAGTTTATTAGGATGTCAACTTGATATTTATTAAATAAGTAAATTCATAGTCACAGATTTTAAAAAATGATTTTTGATAAAAAGTTCGACTTTCATACCAACTTGTATGCACTACCAATTAACTTGATCGGAACTAGTATTTGGCGTCATTGAAAAAGAATGTTGCATGATTTTCTAGACGATTGTTTTATTTTTTTCAGGCACGCTATTTGCGATCTCAGACGGTATGACGTATGGATGGAGCGCTCCCTATATTCCATACCTTATTAGTGACGTAAGTCACATCAAAACTTCTAAACATGAGGCTGAACTGCTGGAAACATTTTTTCTATTAGGATCATTTTGTGGTTTACCGCTCACCATTTACTTGGTTGATAAAATAGGAAGAAAAAAATCATTACTACTAGCTTCATTAGTTGTGTTGTTAGCATGGATAGCTATAGCACTAGGAAACAATATGATTTACATTTTCGTAGCTAGATTTTTTTGTGGAATGTGTGGAAACATGGCTTTTGTCGCGGCACCTTGCTACATAGCTGAAATAGCAGACTCCAGAATTAGAGGGTTTCTATCTAGTATTATTTATGTGATGATGCTATTAGGTTGTTTGATAGTTTATTGCGTGGGTCCTTATCTACCTTTCTATGTACCTTCTATAATTGGAGGTACAGTTTGCTTAATTGAATTACTGGTTTTCTCTAGAGTACCTGAAAGTGCTATGTACCTATTATCTAAAAATAGACCCGAGGAGGCCTTAGAATCTATAAAGTATTTTAAATCCTACTGCGAGACTACGAAAGAACTGGATGATATTAAGGCAGTTTTGGAAAAACAGCAAAATGAAAAAGGAAACTTTTTGGATTTGTTCAAAGTTACTAGTAATAGAAAAGGTATCGTGATTATGACTGTCTTGAATGCCGGTCAACATTTATGTGCCTATTCAGTAATTCTCATGAATTTACATTCAATTTTGGAAGCAGCTGGTAGCATATATATGGATCATAATCATGCTGCTATATTATTTGCTGCTTTGATGTTACTAGCCGTAATATTTGCTTCACTTCAAATAGATAATTATGGGAGGAAAGCGTTACTGATTTTCTCCAGTATATTAACTGGAATTTGTTTATTGAGTATTGCGATCTATTTCAATTTGAAAGAGTATGATTATGATGTGTTAAGTGCTAGCTGGATACCAATAGTTTCAATAATGGTATATGCTTTAGTCTTCAAAGTGGGTGTAGGCATAGTACCAATAGTAGTGACAGCTGAGATTTTTCCAACAAATCTTAAAGCTATTGGAATGACTTTGTCTGATGCTATGTTTATAGTTGGAGGGTTGATTGCTATCAATTTGTATCAAAGCATAGCAAATAACTTTGGTATTTTCATCCCTTTTTATATTTTTGGAGCATTTGCAATATTTATCACATTCTTCACTATATTTTTTGTTCCCGAAACGAAAGGAAAGAGTTTAGATGAAATTCAATCAATTCTCAAAGGAGAGAAACCAAACAGTAAAACTTATACTCTGGAAAATACTGCCTCGGTAAATTTCTAAAATATTTTGTATGTTAGAATACAATTAGAACATACAAATGACATTAGCTCTACTACCAGTATACTTCAATTCATATATATATATAGAGAAATTAAATTTTTAGCCATTTCCAAAAAAATTTACCAAAGAATTATTGATGAGAGGATATGAACATTCTGCTAACCTTCCTATCTTTTCTGGATTAGACAGTAAAATTTGCATTGTGTGAGTTCTGAAGAATATTAATCTATTTTTTGAAACTTGATATGTGATCAATTAACCTAAATGCAGTTGGGCCATGAAATGTATTTTGAAAGAGGTGGATATTGAATGGGATGTTCAAATAACTTCACATGATATAACTAGATAATACTGAAGTGTCTACATTCACAATATCCAGTTAAATAACAATATACAAGGTTTATTGTTTTCTGGAATTGATAGTTTTGTCTAATATAATAATATAAGACAATGAATGTATATCCAGTGACTAATAAAATTCATGGTCAAATAAAACATCATGAAGATCTGAAGGGAGAATTTGCGTTGATATTTTGTAAAGAGAACGTTGCTTAGTAGAAAGGGTTCAGTTAAAATGACACGAAAACATCTTTATTTAACCTTCTCTGGCTGTGGTATTTTATGTATAATGTTCAAGATATACGTTACTGATACGTGATGAAAACAGGTTAATATATTCACAAAATCACAAAATAAGAAATTGATTGATAAGAGTTGAATAAAGAGCAGAAATGATTGCATGTGTTTGGGTCCCTAGATATATTATTTAAAGAAATTAATGTCAACGATGGTAAATTGCAATGAGATGCCATAGAAAAAATTTGATGGAGGTGATAGAAGCGGATAAGTTTACTTCGATATATTCAATACTCAAAGGGTAGTATGTGTATAAGTATTCTCAAATTTATGAACATGTGACATAAGTAAAAGCTTTTAATTTCTCTTAATCTCTCTTAAACCTAAGTGTTCCACTGATCATTTATATTTGGGCTTATTTCTATGTCAATAATGATCCAATTGATTTCATCATATCAAAGATACTATCTTCATTATTCTAAATATTTTTTTCTACAAGTTTCTATTTAACTCTACTATACCTTCTTCTTAAATAAGGTGTGAAATATCTGACAAATTACTATTCTCTTATCTACTATCTAGTACTAGACCAACAGTCATAATTAGTAAAGGTACATTGTGTACTGGTCTTTCGATACCGCGGTCATAGAAACATTTTGAAAAAAATTTAACTGTGAGTGTTATTTTAGTGTTAGGAGTAAATAGTGTGTTCAGGATTAATTATAGATTCCAGATTTTCTAGTGTATCAATCTTCTATATCTATTTCAATTGAGTTATAATATAATAACTGAAATTGAATACCTAACCATTTTTACAATTAACTAAATGGAAAGAAGAGTTTATCAGACAAGCTGTTATTACCAATTAACTATATTAACTATAATTAAAGAAGACAGTGGTATGAGATTTTTATTTTGTATCCATTTCAACTGTATTTTACATTCATTTATTGTCACCAATAAAAAATATCTTGTATATGAGTAGTTCAAATTCTAAAATAAAAACTGTCAACTGAAATGAAATTTAATTGAATAATTATGTTTATGTTTTTGATTTCATTGATCATTGCTAAGAAATTCCAGAAAACCGATGACCTTGTTATTTTACGTTAATTGTTAATTGGTTACACCGTTTAAATTTTGAAAAGGGTCGACTAGTATGTTTTTAAATTATTATGAACTCATGTTTTCTATTATGTTACTATTTCTCAACTTTTTCACAATGTCACTATTAGATTTATTATGTATCTGTTCACAATAAATCTCATATATTTTGTGTTATTATTTATATCGTTAGAATCAATCCTAATACCAAATTCTGATACTAAATTATGATAAATACAGAATTAATATAATCGTTTTGGACAGGTAGCTCTTCCGCAGAGTGATTTAAAAGACTATGAGAGACTTTTCTCGGGAGTTGTGCAAATGAAATCCCATCATCAAATTGAATTTCCATTTTTCTTTTACAAATTTTTGTGATGCCGGTTGCACTTGATATTCATAATACATATTATCATATATTCAAATGATTTCTGAAATAAATATGAAATAGCTACGTGTCTCGTGGAAACTCATTGAGATAAGTTGACACTTCTGTGGTCTGTTACTTGAGCATAATCACGTTAGATGGAGATGAGATAACAATCTAAAAGAAAGAATTTCTAAAGGATTATCACACATTTACTAAACTGTAATCAGTAAATAGTGGGAATATGTAGGCCAAAGACATTAACACGTAGTATGTGAGAGCCTAAATATTTTTATGTAAAATGAAAAATATTCCTCTATAATAATATAACCAATAGACGATACAATAAGCTTTCTATAATTTTATTAACGGAAAGAAAGTCTAAAAAATGTTTCGTTTTTATATTAATCCCATAATTCCAGTTTAATAGCCTTGTATGAAGTTTGATGTGAAGAGAAATTCTAAGAAGTGCCAAGCTAATATAAATACATAATTTCCATTATCTCATTACATCTAGCTATAAATATATTCAAAGCAAATTGGTACTGTTATTAATCTTGTTTCAAGAAAACTCTTGTTTCTATTATCTGCTTCGTTCAAAACCATATGTCTGAAATTCTCTAAAATATTATCAATATCCGAATCGCTCTTGAATTTTTGTTTTTTTCTAAAAATAGGTGAAAGAAAGCACTCACGCTCCTAAAAAAGTGTCATTTGTGCAATTCTCTTCTATTGAAATACTATAGATACACATGATACATATAAATAAAAGAAATATGAAATTGGATATTAAGAAATAGGTCACTAAGAACATTAATATCGGACTCAAAAGCATTTTTCACTTTTATTGATATGCATATAGAATTAAAATTATGTATCATAATTACTGTTACAGAATTTTCAAGACATAGAACATTTGGTGAATATTACGGTTATACTGAAAAATTAAGAAATTTTGTTCTCGGCAGTATAAATAATAATAACTCGCTATGATTTAACAAGATGATACAATAGAAGATTGTGGAAGAATATTCGCTGTCATTTTCATTACTTTTTGAAACTACAAATATTTACATTGAAAATAAGATTAAGGCAATTAAAATGATATTGACTCTAGTAATTGTTATTCACTTATGCATAAGAAAATGTTCGTAGTATCATTGGCGTGGTAGTTCTCTTATCAAGCACATAACATTTCAAACTATAACAGACAGAATGAAGTTTCAATGATTTTCAGAATGCTTAAATAACCTGGAAAGTATAATATTTATTCAATAACTCACCCAATTTTTCAACCACCCTTGACTCTATATATATTTAACATTCTCATTGTCAATATTTCCTCATAAAAGCAAATTTAAATTGAGAAACAGATTCAGTTATTAGATAGGTTATTTTCGTTTTTAAAAGATGTATTTGAAAATGTTGTTTTATCCAGATTGTATTTATTTATTACAATTCTATTTAATCGCGTTTCAGCACTATCTATCTATAATTATCGTTTATTCGATGCCAATAGCGATTTTTTTTTAAATAGCAAATCACAGATCTCGATAAAAATCGAAAAAGCATCAAGTTAGGTGATTTTTTCATGATAAACAAAGTAAGCATTTGATTTCTACAACACACAGTACAACACAAACCCTGATATGTAAGTGCACTTCATCAGGAGAATTAAATAAGTACAAAGATATTTTATACAAGCTGCTTTCTGAGGAAATTATGTAGATACTATTTTTCTTATTATTATGATTCTAGGAGTATTTATAGAAAAAATGCATAGTCATAAGTTAATTGAACGAGGATACAAAGAAAAGTGAACGTGAAGTTCAGTCCTATTTAGGTGTCTGAATATTGTTCATAACAAATATATACGTTTATCCTCATGAAAAAATATTTTTTAATTTTTTCACTAATATTGAATCTTTTGTCAAATGATTGCAGTTTAATATATGTGTTTCACCAGAAGTATTAGCTAGTTAAATTCCCTATTTTATTTCTTTAGCATTTATTACACTATTTAATTAGCGAAATATATTTGTAGGCCATTCACTTTTGTTTCTGGTTCATCATTTGAGATTTGTTTAAACCAATTCACAATGCTTTGCTCGTCTGTAAACGATAAGTGGCCTAAAATTACAGAGCTCGTTTTTTTTGGGGGTGGGGGTCGGCGGAGCGAATGGTGTCTACTAGTACTTGGAATATTATCTGAGTCCAGTTCCAAATTTGTCATGACAATAACGGTTTTTATATTTTAATAGAAGAATAACAAGAATGAAAAAAATGGACAATATTTGTTTAAAATTTTTACATTTGTTAATCATAATATGTCAAAAGTGCTATGTAAAACAGGCTGCCATTTGACCAATTAGGAATCTAGAGAATAGCCAACTTAAATTCAAATCAGTCCTCCTAGGTTTAAAATAGGGTATAGCAACTGTGTTATTTTTGTTTTTAGTGTCCCTGTGATGTTTATTCCAGTTTTTAATACTATCCATTCCAGTATTAATTTGAATGGGTAATAGATAGAGTATCTGATTGTTTTAGCCCTGTATTTTGTCACAGTAATCAAACAGTTGTTATCAGAAGTATACCGATGGTAAGTTGAAGGATATTTCTTACAAACGATCAAATTCTTAACAATACAAATATAACAATAACGTAATCTGTAATTAATGATAAACAACAGGATATAGGTACACATTGCAACATCTAGTAGAATTGAAACAACTTTTATGATTAAACATACATTGTTGACTATGAAAACTTAAATCATAATAACTTATTCACTCCCAGAGCACTTTTAATATAGATCTTTTACCGGATTTGAAATCCTCAGAGCAATAATATTTATGGGAATCTTCCACG
The DNA here is from genome assembly GCF_026250575.1 of Diorhabda carinulata. Lineage (NCBI taxonomy): Eukaryota > Metazoa > Arthropoda > Insecta > Coleoptera > Chrysomelidae > Diorhabda > Diorhabda carinulata. The sequence continues at coordinate 31,990,608 of NC_079460.1, read as the reverse complement.
TCTTGCACACTTTTCACACTCCCACTATACTTCGCATACCTCGTTCAGCACACATTGCGGATGAAATTATTAGTTAATTCTAGTTTATGTATGTGTATTTTCTATGTTTCTAATTGAATTTGAACGAATTTCTATACGGTTCGCAAAAAGCCAATAACAATATGTATAAATAGCTTATAAAACGGATCTTGTACCCAAAATATACTAACCATGTTCATTAAATCAAATTAATAATAATTATCCTAAAAAATACTTAAATAAAATATCCAAAACAAATGAACAGATATAACCAATGAAAATTATTGATTGTAAAATTTTTAGCTTCTATCGCATAATTTAAATAGTTTTTTATAGATCACATTTCTAGTTTTCAATGAATAATACTTTTTATACTAGATATGTATGTAATAATGTGGTTTTTCGATTTATCTACTGCTTAAGAGTTGAATGATAGAGATTTACAAGGGTCGCTGTTTGAGTTTAAAATTCAATAAACTTTTGCATGCATTTGAACCAATTGTTGTCGAAGCATTTTTTCTATTCCGTTCAAGGTACCTTCAAAACATGTGATTTTAACGCATCAACCGTTTCTTCAGGTGTAAGAGAACGTTGACAATTTCAAATCTGTTATCTGTGGAAAATGCTAGTGTTAATATTCAGAACTGAGCGTTGTACGTTGGTCTTATGGAACAGTCGCGACATATCCAGTTATTTCGAAAAAACAGGCGACCATTTGCTTCGAAGTACTTTGTGCGCGAACAACTTATGTTGAATTTGACTCGTCTTGAAAGACTCACATAACCGATTGCAGATTTTTTCACAAAGATGAATGTTTCAAGTATGTGTAAAAAACTCAAATAGCACTCTATGACAACACATTCTGAGTACATTCACCATTAAATATGTCCAACTTTATACGGTATTCTATTCTAATCGTTTTCAGTAAAATATGTCATATAGACAAACATAATGTATTGTAAGTTAATATTGGATCAGATGTAGAACTTTCCACACAATGATGTTGACATCTGTGGAAAGGTGCATGTGGCATCGATGTCTTGATGTAATATATATTTGTAATAATTGTACCTTCAATAATGAAAATAATGATTTTTAAATATGGAATGTATTATCGGTAAGTTTTGCCTGCGACTCGATTTGAGTGAATCTTGTCAAGATTTCGATGTGCATAACTGGAAAACCTACATTATAATCTCTGTAATAATAAAATCAACCAATCGAGTGATTCGTCAAGATACAGTGAGAGAAATTGATAGAATAGCAATCACTCTTCATTATACAGTAATAGCTATATGTTTGATAGGAAGAACTAAATCAACTTCTTATGTAAAACTCCTGTTAATTTTTTGCATACAATTACTGAATCAACATAATTCGTAATTTGTGCAATTGTAGCTATCGAAATAATGAATTGTTTTATCAGAACGAAGCCGTCATGTTAATCTAATACCAATCATTTTTAACCATGGTTCTGTCTTAGTGATAATAGAAACACTACACTGACGGAGTTATCCAACATTTATATTATAATATATAATTATATATTATGGAAATTAGACCCTGTTAGCGACATTGAACATAGTTTACAAATGTGCAATTTATTAGCGTTCTGCTTTTGCAAGCTTCGAGAAAATAGCTTGGAGTTGGTACAAATGGACCATTTGAAAATGTCTCCTCTGAATCATTCATCTCACAAATTGATCAATTTCAATATACGTCACAAGTTTTAAATCCTGTTGATTAGAAATGAAATTTGATTCCTATAGAAACCTATGATTCTGTTAACATTTTGTTATTGATCTAATTCTTAAGTATTCCATAAACGGTAGTTTGATAATGATTTCAATTAATCAATCGAATTAAGTATTAATTCAGTTTGTTAAACTGAAATTAATATCATTTTCACGACTCGTAGTTACATAAATATAAGACAAATTGGTAATACAAAACTTAGCCAATATTTTTTTCTACCTTCGTTAAACATGACATCCCTCTAAACTGGTACAAGTTGCGTACGGACAGATCCACGAGAGACGCCTGCGTCGGTTCAACGTCGTGACGCTTCTACACAATCAACGAACTTGTAGATGCACACCGGGCGTTTGATAAACCGGCAACGTTTCTGGTATCACTAAATTACAGCGGTTATCGAATATTGTACGGAATTTGTTCTAATTTGTTTATGGATAGGATGTTTTTTGTTTACGTTTTTTTGGGTGGTCTAAAGTCATGTGTGAAAGTTTGAAGCGTATTTATTAGTTGGTATGTAAGTTATTTTCTATTAATCTAATTTTTTTAAAATAAGAAAATGAAATGACTTGAATTTAGTAATACCGAAATGACATATACTATTAAAAACGATTTGAAATTCTGTATCTGATTTTGTGATACTAGTGAGAAAAAATTGTTGATGAAGAGTTTTAAGCTGAATTTAAGCTCCATCTCGATATTCCCTAATATTTCCCAATTAGGTCAAATGGCAATCTCATCTTTTTAACCTATTTAAAGAAAAGTATTATCTTCGTTAATTTAAACTGAGGTATCATACACTAGTAATTTTCTAGGAATCACTAATTAGTGAGCAGTATCACAACTGTTTTGTAGTTCATATTTTTTTGGCGGGAATAGAGATGATTATTCGATCACCAGCAGAATATTGTATTTGGTCAGTTTAACAACTAGTATTTATTTGCAGACGCCTTGATATGTTCGAATCTTTTATTATGAAATTTTAGCCCATAAAGTCGACTATTCATACAAAGAAATATTACGGAGTTTTTCTCACATTCAAATTTGGTTGACGAATATGAGTATAAAAATTCATACCGCATATTTACGTCAATAAAATATTTTTTCTCTAATACGTAATAATAAGATAAGATAATAAGAAGATTTTGACTCTCAAAACTTTTAGGACAAAAAGAATGAACACAATATTCTATATAATTCCCGTGACATATAGCTTCATGTAGACATAAAAACATCCAAATAAGTTTTCCAGCTATTTCTCAATACCTATGAAATATAAGTAGTATTCGGAAACATATAAAAAAATGTATGAAGGGATAAAAAACGTAGTTTAACTTTAAATTAGATTTTACTACAATCAAAAAACTTAATGAAATTCAGTTATTTCTGTCTAATAGTCTCGTTTGTGAATGCGATTGTTCCATGCGTCAACAAAATTGTACTTCTTTACATAACATTCATTGCATTCTCGCGTAGAGTCATGCAAAACTGGTTTTTGAGTTAACACTAATATTCTACGCTACAAAGTAATCTTGAGTAATTTTAATGTATCTGCGGAACATACCAAACTATCAGTATTCTTAGTTACGATTTTAGTTTCTCGAGTCAAAAATCAAAACATATGTTTATCGATAAGAGTTCTAACATTGTTTCCTGTGAATATCATATTATATCGTATCATACTGTTTGGTTCAGAAAAATAGCTCTGTGTCTGCTGAACAGTGTTTAAGAGATATATATATATATATATATATATATATATATATATTAGGTCTCTTCTGATTCAAAATTAGATTTTTTTTAAACAGTTAAAAATTTGACGTTTCGAATACTTTCAGATTCTATCAAAATATGATTTGTCAATGACAATTTGTGTATATTTATCAATAGATCACCTACGTATTGAATAACAAAATAAAAATAGAAATCTGTTTTAACAAGAAAAAATAATTTTTCCTTAGTTTCTGCATCTCAAAAATATGTTGCAGCCGTCTATCAAATTATTCGTGGTTATATAAAAATTTATAAAATAGAACTATAAATTTCACTTAAATTATTTAGGTTTTTTTTTATAATTGATAGCTCGTTCCTTTCCATGTGATCTATTTCTAAACATTCTTTTTTCTATTTATTTGATTCCGTTTCAAGAATATGTGAATCTTTATAATTGAATGATATTTTGTGGTTCATTAATGCAGTTTTTTTATCGTATTGATGACCTTTTAGTCTATTTTCTAGATAATTAGATATCTGCCCTATGTAGACAACGTCATAATCATTACAAGGTACTTGATATATAATATTAATTTTTTGTTATTAAGTATTTTACATTTTACTTTAGTGAAATATTATGAAATATGTCATTTTCTAGGGAAAATTATTTTCTTGCGATGAGGATTTTGCTTTTCGAATAACTAAGCATCTACATTCAGGATTTGATACATAGTTGTATTGATATACTCGTATCTGCCAAACTTATTATCACTGATCTTTTTTGTGACAAAGGATGACATGAATTGAAATTCAATTTATCTTCAGGATCAAGTTGGTTTTATTTCGGTTCTTATGTTATTGTCAATTTGAATAATGTGATATGAAGAAAATCAATTTTATTGTTTTGCTCGAGTTCGATTATGAATTGAAGTTATTTATGATAAGAATTGAATTTTTTATTTATATTTTCCATTTCATATTTTTGTACAGCAGTTTATCAAGATCTCATTACTAATTGTGTTATAACACTTGATGTGGAAGCTCCTATAGCGCAACCATCAATATGTTTATATATTTCATTTTCATATCTGAAGTATGTTGTAAGTGTTAGATCTTTAGCTTGGATGAATTAGTTTTGAGGTATTTCTGTATATTCTTTAATTTTGTCCCATTTTCTCATTAATATATACTAAATAAATATATATTCATCAGGAATTTTTATATCTTTGATTTTTTCTTTGAAATCTCATGTGTTTTTGATATAATATTTGTTTTGGTATAAAATTCGTTAAAGAGGTATGTCAGGTTTGTGCACTTTTTATTTTTGATGTAAAATTTATAGTTCTGATTTAAAAATTTTAATACAATTATGTACGTATAATTGGAGAGATGGCTACTACATATTTTTAAGATGAGAAAACTAAGTAAAAATTAAATTTTCTTGTTACAAAAGACTTTGATTGTATTTTAATTTTGATATCCATGATCTATTGATTAATATATATGCAAATTGTGTCAAACCGTACATAGTTTGACACGAAATGTTAATTAATATAGACCTAAGAGCAAAATGATTCAACAACAAAACCATACAAAGGGGTCTAAAAGGTAAGAAACGTTATTACATATCATCAAAGCAGTTTAACACCCCTCGTTCGACCTTAAGATTCAACTGAGAACAATGTAAAAAAGTGTTGCATTTGTTAGATGTAGTTAAACATTTCCCAGCTAACGCTAAGTGGCGCCATCCTCACATCCTACTGCGAACCATTGGTCAACTAGACATCAATATTATCGGCGACTAGGCCATATAGGTTTACTCAATTCACAAAAATTTATTAAACTCCTGGATCAATATTCATAGGATTTTGCATGTATTTTATATTATAATTTCAGTGAGGGTGAGAGGTTACCTATCTTGTATCTGACAAAACATTTTTTCAAAATATTCTCAATCCAAGTTGCTGCAAAATTTTTAGTATAATTATGTGAATTTGCCTAATAATTCCCATTCTTGAATTATGATATTTATCATAAAATTAACCATAATTAATTTGACTGCTATAATTCGGTTAAAAGTATTTAGTCTCAATAGGAAACTTGATTAGAACTCAGAATAGGGAAAATTGTGCAACATGCAAATCCATGGAGACGGTGGAATTAAAAAAGAGAAGGATAATTGGAAAAGGTTATGTAAGATGAGCTTTCATAAACCATAGTTTCCACTATCTAACAATTATCAATTAAGATTCTCTCCATGAGCTGGCATGAAGATACATTTATGTTTTTTGATTTCCAAGAATCTTTTCTTAGACAGTTCTCAATTTGTTTCACGGGTTTAAAAGAAAATCGTGAATTCAACCAATTATTACACTTTAAAAAATGAAAATAAAAAATCTTCTACAATTTATGCCGCTCAAATAATTCACCTAGGTCACATGTCAAATGGAATATATTTTTTTTGTTATGAAAAAACAATTTGTGAGAAATTTTGAGGAATCATTAATTTTAATAAATGCTTTTAAAATGATTATGTGGGAACAAATAGATTCTAGCAATTAATATTTCTTCTAACACGTCAAACAGAAGAACTTAAATAGTAGGAAAATGAAGATCGAAAATATACTGGTATAATTAGCAATTAAAACTCAATTTGAATGAAAAGCACCAAGAAAAGAACACCTAACAAATTATTAGGAAACAATAGGAACGAATTAGAAAGAAGATCAATTAATTTCATGAAGAAGGCGTTAAAAAATATTCAAAGGTTCTTAATATGATTTTACAAATAATCGAAATCTGTGGTCACTATTATATCATCACATCAGGATTTTCAAATGTTTGATGTTATGTATTTGACATAATATTTTTCAATGAATTTTTATTGAGGACTTGTTCGATAGAGCTGTTGATATGAAGAATAAAAAAAATGATAATCAAATTATTTTTGACTCGAAAGATACAGTATTTTTGCGAACGGCGTCTCCACCCTGGAGCTTTTGACATACTTTTTATAAATCGCGTTTGATGTTTGTTTATATAAGTTATTTTAGCAGGTGGATTATTTACATTGTTTCTCTTGAATAAACTCTACGAAGGTCTTTTCATTTAATTGTGTTGTTCCTTTATTTTCTAGAAGTTTTGAGAATTATTTTGGTATAATACCTTCAGATTACAGTTTTTATATAATAAATAATATATATATATATATATATATATATATATATATATATATATATATATATATATATAGGGTGATTCATTAAGATTTTCCAATCTCTGAACTGTGGATTCTAGACCTCAAAATATGATGATTCTGCTCAACATGCAAATATTGCTAGTTTCCGAGATACGGGGTGTTCAGAGTTTAAATTTAAATTTTGATTTTCGTATTAATTTTTCATGTTTCCACAATTTCTCTTTGAAAATTGGCAATTTTACGTTTTTTGGCATGAGGAATCATAATCAGCCCTAATCATTCCTTAAATATGTAACAATAACAAATTTGTAAGCAAAAATAAAAAACTTCAAAGCAAATGCTCAAAATGCCCACCATTTACTTCAATACACTTTATGATCCGTGGTTTAATTTTTCGTTTCATTTTCAAGTAGGCTTGTGTCGCTATTAGACAGTTTGTGTAGAAGCAAAAATTGGATAATAATAAGAATAAGTAATACATTAACATACCATTTATTAACAATTTAGTAATTAACAAGTATAATAGTTATTTATCAAGTAATGCATAGGCATAACGATTTTTCCAATAATGAGATGCGCTATATAATTTGTGTGTTTGCTCAGTCAAATTATAGTGGTCCAGCTGCGGCTCGAAGATATTCACAATTATACTCAAATCGAATCCAATTACAAACTGTACTGAAATCTTTACAATCGCTTTTTACAACCCAGGGTCTTTATGCTCTAAAATTGAGCACGGTGCTACAAAAAAAAATCACTGCCGATGAAGAAGATGAAATTTTAATTTGTGTTATGGAGAATCCAGATATAAGCCAATCATCTATTTTTAGAATACTGAAGAGGGAAAAATTGCATCCATATCATTACACTCCTGTTCAGAATTTAATATCTCAAGATTTATCTAAGCGTCTACAATTTGTCCATTTTTTGCAAGATAAACAAAATGTTAACCCAGATTTTCTGGATACAATTCTTTTTACTGATGAGGCAACATTTACCAGACGAGGAATATTTAATTATAAAAATAATCATTTGTGAGATTCTGAAAATCCACATGCTATGAGGGAAACACATTTTCAGCACGAGTTTAAGGTTAACATTTGGTGTGATGTATTTGAACTGCCAACCAATTTAAATGGACCTCTTTATTTAGATTTTCTTCAAGAACATTTACACGAATTACTAGAGGATATACTTCTCGCTTTAAGACAAATTATGTAGTTTTTGCACGACGGAGCACCACCACCTTATTCTTTACAAGTTCGTCAATACTAAAACGAACAGTTTTCGCATTGATGGATTGGTCGTGGAAGTGAGTTTGCTTGGCCACCAAGAGGCCTTGATTTAAATCCTTTGGATTTTTCAATTTTATCGCAAATGAAGGCATTAGTTTACAAAGAAAAAATTACTTCTCTTCCACAACTGCGACGGAAAATAGAAGAAGCCGCAGATGTAATTAAAAATAATAGACAAGGATTATTTGATATTAAGAGATCTTTACGAAAGCGGATCATAAATTGTATTGAAGTAAATGGTGGGTATTTTGAACATTTGCTTTGAAGTTTTTTTATTTACATATTTAGGGAATAAAAAAAAATTTTTATGAAAAAATAAAGATTTATTCAACTTTTTAGAAGCAAATAACTCGATAACCGATTGAGTTACACGAATCAAAGAAGGGTAACTTTTTTAGTAGAATTTAACGCTTTTTAATATTTTTTTATTATTTTAGTTGTAAGCTGAGCCTAAAAAAAGTTTACTTTGATTTAATTAACACAAACAAGTGTAACTAGCGCTCTCTATTAGAAATATTAAATTAGAGTGCAAATTATGATTCCTCATACCAAAAAACGTAAAATTTCCAATTTTCAAAGAGAAATTGTGAAAACGTAAAAAATTATTGCGAAAATCAAAATTTAAATTAAACTTTGAACAGCCCATATCTCGGAAACTAGCAATATTTGCTACATATATATATATATATATATATATATATATATATATATATATATTTAAATGTAAACATGTCTTTGCCAGCTATATTATGAGCGGTTCCTTATTGGGAACGTGGAACGTAGCAAGGAAACACCAAAGTGGACTCACTTTAATATATTTTCCGAGCTTTCGAATACTTCTGTATACATTGTCTTGGAAATAATTACTTAAAATTTTCGGTGATTTTTGATATTATTATACTAATAGTATAAATTTTTAAAATCATAGAATTCAAAACTCAATATTCAAATTGATGTTGATAGACATATTGATCCAATATTCAATAACCACTCATTGTATATATATATATATATATATATATATATATTTATATATATATATATATTTATATATATATATATTTATATATATATATATATATATATATATATATATTTATATTATATAAGAACTTTGTGTAGCGCAGTTGACTAAGTTTACAATAAATAGTCGTAGTTATTTATGTTAGTTTAGTGAGACAGTGTTCATTGATTCACCCCACGAATAGAAATAGTATAAATAAATAATAAAGACAATACAGTATATTCTGAATCAAATATGATTTCAGACAAATAAATAAGACAATTTATAGATGTATGATAACTAGATATTTTTAGATCAGGCCAGGAGCCATCATTGTCAATAAAGTTGAAGAAGTGGAAAGGAAAAATGCAGACATGTAGAAAATAAAATTCACACCAATACCTAGATATCCAGCATAACAGAATAATCATGGAGCAATGACTAAATAACATTAGTGGAATCTCTAGATGTAGAAAAACTTGTGATACTCCAGTTCGAAATGAATGACACAGAATACTGGTAATAGTGAATCAATTTAAAACATTATAAGAATATGTACTAATGACAACTTATTATTTTCTGATTTTCACAATTATTACCATTCTAAAATCAATCCAAATTATAATCTCAATATAAATAATAGTTACACCTACAAATTTTTTGTATTTTCGTTAACTACAACAAATATTATTTTAAGTTTATTCAGGTCATAACTGAATAATACATTTGGGACACTTTGTGTGGGTGTGGGATTTTCACTCTTACGGTATTTAAAAAAATGATAGATAAAAATTTTCTTTCATGTTAGCGGCTTTGGTAATATCTTCTATTTTATCAATTTGGTAGGATAAGCAATTTGTTCTGGATTTTGTCAAAAAATAACCTATAAAAAAGATTTTTTCACATTATCGCTATCTGTTATTTTTTATAAATGAGTTTGTCGTACAACCCTCATATTCGCTTAGTAGTGGAGAAGTAAAGTATTATCAAGTAATGTAAAAAAGTAACGAAATTGATTCGTCTAATATTTTACATCAGAAAAATGAATTCAACATTATTATATTTCAAATGTATAAATCAGAATATATTCATGACTAGCTGTGCTAAAATTTTTTTATTATTGTCACGATCTCGTCCTAGACATGAGCCGGCCCCGTCCGGGTATAATGGAATTCTAAGTCGTGGCCCGTTTAATGTTTTTTTTTAATATAAGTTTTTAAAATAGCAGGCGATTTGTTCACATTGTGTGTTTTGAGATCATTTCTAGAAAGGTCTATTTATTTATTTGTTTATTTTGTAGAATTTTTGAGTAATTTTTTTTGGGTATATAAACGAGCTATTTTTTAGCGGAGTTAGTTAGTTTATAATGAATAGTCATAGTGAACAGAACGAAATAGGAAAGTAACCGAAAAAATTAAGTAATTATTAGTGATAACTTAATTATTTTAAGTTAGTTGAGCTTAGTATAAAGTATTTAAATAAATTAAGAACGTGCGAGACAGCGCTAACATCCCTCGAATAGAAAGAGTAAATAAATAAGAAAAACATTACCCTATATTATGTCAGTATATACAATGTAATATGAAGTGATTGAAAAAATTATATTGATCACCGTAGTTTTTACTCAATATTTATTAATTTATTGTGAAGCTAGAAATTTCAAATTCTGTAATTTTCGTCCACTTACAAAGGACTAACTACGGGTATTTTTTAATATTCCTATTACATTATACAGGGAATTAGCAATCCTCACTTTATTTCAAATCAAAACTTTTAGCAAAAACCAATGGCTGCAAAGAAAAAAATAAAAACTGTAATTTATAACTTTTGAATAATTTTAAATGCACACGTACGTTTCAGTATTATTGTTACTGATTTTTTGACCAAACACGGACTGAGATTCATCGCTAAGCCACTGTATTCACCAAATTTGGCTCCCTGTGACTTTTTTGTTGGAACTCAAAAATTCGCCATAAATCCATCAAGAGTTCTACATCAATTGTTACAGTCGCTTTGTACGCGCTGCAGAGTTTTATAGAAAATTTTTGTACTTATATCAATTCATATAAAACATATGATCAGTGTAGGATCCGTCTGTGACATTATTGAGAAGAAAAAGTTTCATCCGTATAAAGAGAGGTTATAAGATGATTATGGCAGCAGAGTAGGATTTTGGGAATAAAATCACTTTACATTGGTGATTTGATGGATTACAGAAAACGTGTTAATAGGTTATTTTGGTGTACCCTGTATACTTCTAATCAAGTCAAGCATATTGTGTAAATTAATTGAAATAACTTTCATTCAACTTTTTTTTGTAAAACTAATAGAAAACAAAAAATCAGCAGGTTAAGCCACTTTATGAACACACTATATATTCAATTTCTTTGGACACCTTGTCAACTTTGACCTTTTAATTGTAGATTCAACAACTATCGTGTAAATACTGAGGTGATCAATATATTTTTTGAACCCCTCGTGAAACCTGAAGATAAGTGATAGTTTTTTCACGCATGAAACGAAGTTTTAAATGGAAACTGAAAACTGTATTTATCCAATAATCTGATTTAATTCTTATCACTTAATGATTCTATTCAGTACATCTTGAAATTGATACAATTCAAAATTGCAGGAGTAATTTGATATTAACAATATTTTCGTTGTTCACATATTTTCTTTTCTCATTTTATTCATTCTTCTACACATTCATTTGCTGTTTGACTTACATATTTGAAATGCTTTTAGTGATTCCATTATACATTGTGGAATTTTCAATTATCAAGAGCTTATTCAGCCCAAAATTCTCAAGGTTTGATCACTATTGTCAGCAAGCAATATATTATAAGATTTTTTTTCATAATACTTTCCTGAAATATACCGTTAGGGAATTCTAATCTCCAGCTATCGTCTTTTTTAGTGTCAAGACAATATTACATTCTGTCAAGGCAACGGTGAACAAACGGATGCAATTTCATAACTCTTGCTTTAAATGTACATAAACAAGTATTGACGAGTTGTGGACAATTTTGCATTAGACTTTATTCTGTGAAATGTTACAGTAAATATAATTATTCAAATTTTATAGAAATATTAAGTCTCATATTTAAATTATTTTCTCATTGATTAGGTCAAGCTTCATAGTATGTGAGACTAATACGATCAATGATATAACTTTCTCGCAGTCTGACTTTACTTTTGAAAATAAATCTCTTATCTTATCAGAAATTCTTCTTTTTTTTGGATTATTTCTTGAGATTATGGAAAAATGAGAAAAGAATAGCACACAATACCAGAAAATATAAAGGAGACTGCGCAGATTAGGGGTTATTCTCCTTAATGATACATTAAAAAAGAGACTTATTTCGGATATTAAGACCACCACTTTATATTTTGTGTATGAGAGAATATTTTGTTTCGCAGTAGTTTTCAGATATATAACACAAATTATAAAATACATGTATCATAAACCTACTAACAAGAGGACGAAATAAATTTAAAAACTAGGTATTGAGGGGTTTTAGAATCACTTAGCAATCTTTGAATTTGTATGGTTTGCTGTACTGTGTGTTATAAAACATAAGAAATAAAGATTGAAGTTTGAGAAGTCAAACTATGATAACGTTTTAATTTTTCTCTAATTATTGTTGTTAGGTAATATGTAACGGAAACTCACTAGGAATGCAACTTGGAAATATTTTACGAATCACTACAGTTTCAACATATTGAAATTTTCTGAGAAAAAATACTGTCTTCAGTTTTTTATCAGCAGATAAATAGCGGAAGGTTTTGTCTTCAATTTATGTTGTATGTGAAATAAACTAAATTCACTGTTGGGAATTTGAAGTTGACTAGCAATTTCACATTTCTAGTTACACAATTTTAGAGGAGCCATGATTTGCTTGAGACTGACGTTTATTTAAAACTATATTAAAGAACATATTTTTTAGCGTAGTAATATTTTTTTAATCCTTTGAATGAATTTGAGAAACAGAACGATTAACGATTTATTTGGTTAATGATTGTTATATTCATACGGGAGCATGGGTAGAAGTAGATGAAATCTCAACTGCCTTTAGATAAAGTAATAAATAAATATAAGTATAGAAAAGAGACTAAACACCAAAGGAATATTAAAAACATAAAATTGGGATATTTGAGATACATCTTAAAAATGAATAACAATAAACAAGAAATAGAACATGGAGTTTACCAACTGACTAAAGATAAAAAACTGTAGGAAGTTTTGCATCAACTGAATGTTAATTTAATATTTATAATAATTTATTGGATTCAACTATATATTGTTCGTTTCCCACTAGGTATAATATTGATATCAGTTATATTCGTGGTAGCCACAAAATTAAGATTCCCAATGGCATTTCAAATTACAAGAGTTTTAAAATACCAGGGTATATACAAAGTAATTTAACCAAAATTTTATTGGCAGTTTCATGCAGGAGGGTATTAGAACTAAAAGAGATTTATGATCGGTTTTAAGCTCGGAGAAACTTCAAATGGTGTCATTAATTCTATTTGCTAGGTGAAAAACTCACTTTTCAGGGAATATATTCGTCTATCATACATTTTAAGTAACAAAAACTTCCTACATAATACATCGAGTAACAAATTTATTTTTTAATTAGGTATCATATTCATAGTGAATTCATAGTAAATATTGATTTTGTTGCTGGAACATCCATTTTTCCCCCTCCCAATTTTAATATGATTTCTTATCTATTGCAGATCTTCTTACATACTTATTTGTACTATTTCTACTTGTGCTATATGGCTAGCTCAATAATTATGAATAACAAAATGTCGATAAATTGATTTATCAAGACCTTGTGGAACTTATTGGTATAATTCCAATACCATATTTCCTTTTATTACTTCCGAGCTTCCAAGGATTTTCTGGTAGTTTTTATTTCTATTTGTTCGAGTATATTGTTTACAGTACAATATTTATTCAGCGTAATGTATTCGCTTGGTGACATCACATTACCAAACTGTTATCATATTGCCTAATTGTTAACAGTTCACTACAATTATCCAATTCGTTTATTGAAAGAGACTACCTTTTTTCACAGAGTGGAGCAAATATTTTGTCTCGAAAAGTTAGAATAAATTTTCACTTTGATTGTTTGACTTTTTTGCCAATAATTGTCTGACAGATCAATAAGTTCTCGTATAAATCTTTCAACGCTATAATTATCCTTCTTCCATTGTTAGCAGGCTTTTAAAAAATACTTTCTCATCAACATTCCTAAATTTAGCATTTCTCTGTTCAATTGGAAATTTCACATCATTAATAAATAAACGGCTTCAGTCGCATTATTTATACTTTGATACAGTTTGTTTAATTATTATGCCAATTATTCCAAATTTATGTATACCAGATATTTTGAATTGTTTCAATGAACGAATTTAAATCATAAAAACAAATAAATCCTTCTAGTAATCGATCCATTTCCATTATTTTTTTTTGTATCAGATTAAATAAACGTAACAGAATTGAAATTGAAATTCTGTAGTGTTATGGACAAAGGAATTAGAAATGCCCCGAAGTATTGATCGATAAATTGTTTGTTAAATGTATGGGATACACTAGATTAATTTTAAAATTCTCGCATATACAGGGTCCAATAGATGTATGGAGCAGAGATGTATTCCTCTCATTGAAATTTCGACTTAATCATATTGTAACTGTTGAGGATAAATAAAACTCGTTTTGAATGTGAAATTTTCTCTGCTGTGAATGGTTTTCATTGGATACTTTTTTATATAATTTTTTCTGTGCATTACTCAGTTATTTGATTCTTCAGAGAATATTACACATTTCAAGTACTCCATCCGTTGTTCTGGATATATCAAGTGCTTAGAATTTAGTTCATAAAAAGAAAAATGAACTCATTCGATTCCGAAATTCTATACAACATACTTATAACCACCTTCTCCTTTGATTAGATAAATAAAAGACGTGTTCATACAAAACAATAAAGGTTTTTATTATATGTGCATGGCTGTTGTTTCAAAAATATTCTTTGACTTAGGAGCGCTTTTCAGCTCTTTTTCAGTTTTAGAAAAATGTGAAAGTCACTAGGTGCGCATCTGGCGGATGAACGAAACTGACACATGTGTGTACTAGCGTTGTCATGGACTAGCACTTTTCCAAAAATAATAATTTCTCTTCATTTGTTTTGAATGGCTTCTCGCGAACGATGTCAAGTTTCATAATATTTGTTTTCCTAATGTTTGTGCAGCGTCTATACTGAACGATCGAAAGTTCAAAAACATGGACTGTTTACAACGACATTTATTTTTCATTATCTATTTCTGTAGTAGTGGCAGCAATTGACGGTCCCAGACGTTCAGCATCATCTGTGTTCTGGTTTAAATCTGGTTTAATCAATACTTGAAAGTCTTCTTTCTTCATATTTGATCTATGACATCAGATTAGTCACTCTATCAAACGACCATCGTAATTGGAACTATTTATTTGACCATGCACTACTTTGTGGTAATAACTACAGTATGTATGATAATAATGAGGTTTAGAAGGGTTTCTAATTTACCCTTATCGAACTTACTAAATTTTCATAACCAACAAACAAATAATTGTATTTCGTACGAACCAATATACTGTAAATAAATGATTTTGTTAGTTGGAAACATTTCGTTCAAACACAATCAAACGGAATAGGTGCAAATAATATTCATCTCAGAAGGAGATGGATGACTTCTATGAAACAAGTGGTTGAGTTCCATTATACTTTAAGATCATGTTAATTATGGAACTTCTCACATTTGATCTAGGGACACACTATCCTCACTAGTTTTCTCGAGTATGCTTCAAATTATTCATCATCCAATTCATCATATCTTTCTGATAAACACTGAGTAATTTTTTCCGACTTTTTGTCGCTTTCCTGGATCTTTATTTCTACCGAGTTGAAGATATGGATTCTTGATTGATCATAATTTTTTCTAATGACCTAGTTAGGTCATATTTCTCCATATATCTCTTGTCATTCAAGGATCCTAAAGTTTTGGTGTACTTTGAATTGAATTAATTAATATTTTGAGTATTATACTTCTTCACTTATCCATACTAGTGCTGAAATTGTCACAGTTATTGATAACTCTTGGTATGACTTTCCACTACACAGGAAAAAATATCATACCTAGTGAATTATTGTGATTTTCGGCTTAACTATCATTGGAAAAGCTTTATATAGTATCATATCCTCAAATGGAAACTATCTCCAATATTTCTCTTTTCAATAACTTCTACAATAGTTGTTTGCTTCTGTTGTTCCTTCACTTCATTTTCCGCTTTTGAGTTTTATTCCAAATCGATTCTGTTCTTCTTAATTCTTTATTCTTAGCACTTTAGAGGTCTTTGAAGGATTCGAAATTCTGTTTTTTCTTATAAAATATTTACATAGAAAATTCTCTTACCTCCTTGAAAACTATATATTAAAATAATGTAAGAGAGAATTTTTAATGTCTTCTCATATCACTTTTACGCGTTGACTAACTAAACATTCATTAGGCAAAAAAAATATCGACTGTTCTATGTCAGAAACAAATTCCCATAAATCATTAACTGATTGTCTTTTTAGAGCATCTTTATAATCACTTCATTCTGTTAACACTAATTCCAAATATTCAAATAAACAAATAATATGCTAGATTTATTATAACGTTGATTCCAAGAAAACTTCTGCCATATGTTTTTCTCGCTCGTTTTATTATCCTATCAACATTTCAAACAGTCAAGCTGTTAAAATTCAACATTCATTTTAGTAAATAAACGACGGAGTATAATGGAAAAATTAATTTTCTTTGAAAAAAATAGATTAAAATGAGTTGGTGATGACTCAAATATGCTCTTTTAATATATTTCGAGGGTTTAATAATTTTTTTTTGTTTATTTGTACAACAATGACTTTCGACAAAGTTGATTAATCATTGTAAACTGAAACTTGAGACGTGAAATTTTCATGGGCTACTTCAAAAGAAGAGAAGTTTCCATTTGCATTTCTGAAACCTATCCAAATCACAACATTTCTAAATCGGTCTTTCGTAACTCATAAAAAAGGTTGAAGTATAAAAAAAGCACAGCCATACTTCAAAACAGACAGAATATCACAAATGATGACAGAATAAAAATCAATTCTGGATGATTTATACCTTGCAATAAGTGTTGAGACCTCAACCAGCTATGATGCATCTTTCTAAATAGACATCAGCATCTATCCATGTCTTAGGTACTTATGCTATGAAACTTCATTTTAATTATTCCAGATTCAAAGTAAATTCTATATTAACAATATATAAATTGATCACACTAATCAATCACCCTGTAGAGTAAACAACTGGAAAGTTTAAAATCGTAATATATCATAAATAAAGTCGGTTTTCAGTCACTTTGTAAAATAGTCATAAAGATAGAAAAACTTAATATTTGAAGTATTCTATGGTTTTAACAGAACGTTCATCAAGCTCTTTGAGTCACTTAATTTTCATCTTAGTTTGGCATTGTGTTGTCGTAAGAAAACCTGCTTTCTATTACCTAAACCTGGATATTTCTTCGATAAAACTTCATACATTCACATCAGCTGTCCACTATATACCTCGACATCTGGGAATGTCTTTCACTTGAATCTCGGTTAATTCGTGTGGCAGTATTCGACAACTTGGATAGATTATACCAATGATTTTGAATGGCGATGTATGCTATCTTTACAAGGTCCAAGTTAGTCCGATATTAGGTGAGTGCTGGTACTAAGTTGGTTTTCTAGTAAAATCTCCACTATTAATTAAACCAACTCTGTGCCGTTCACTCCGTTCACCGTTTATAGTAGGATTTTTTAACGTTTCAGGTCATTTTCAGACTAATTAGAGCAAATATGATTACATAGTATTTTGAATAAGGAGTTTTTTGGTGGTTAGGCAATAAGAGGAGAACAAAACCAAAATAATATGCAAAACCGTTTTTATTATCAAGATAAAATAAATTGATAGCTATTTGGATGTATTGTAGCACCGAATCTTTTATAGCAAAGCGAACAACAAAATCCATAAAAGTCCCTTTTTCATTAAAACTCTTGAGAAAAATAATTGAAAAATCTTATATCAATTTGAAATTTTGATAATATGGTGAACTAGCACTTTTTGATATGGTACACTCGATTATTTGTCAAATTATTGAGGTCTACTTGCATCTGAAACAGAGACGAAATATATGATGCATTTTATAACCGTTGTTTTGACTAGTTAGATTATTTGAATTATAATTACATCATACAAATATCGTGAACTCAATATATTTTTTCATTCACAATATTCATGACGTAGAAATAAAAACAATACATATATGGTTCAGAATATAAATCTTCTTCTTCTTCTTACGTTAGAATTAGGTCCTGTATTTTAACAAGGGTTTGTCAGGAGTAGTTGGGATGCTGAGGACCAGCTTTCATACCACCTTATAGGTGGTCGTCCAGGAGGTCAAGTTGTGTCTGGTTTCTTTTCCTTTGCAATTTTTGCTAACCTTTCATTTGGCATTCTGTCAACATGGTCTCTCCATTCTTTTCTGCGGCTCCTTGCCCATCTTACTACATCCTGAATATCGCACATGTCCCTTATTTCTTCATTTCTCTTCCGATCGAGTAACGTATGTCCTGTTATTGTTCTCAGAGTTCGCATTTCTGTTGTTTTTAGGAGCCGTTTAGTGGTTGTGTTCTCCGCTCTAGTTTCTATTGTATATGTCATGACCGGCCTTACGCAAGTTTTATATATTCTAATTTTACATTTTGTGCTCAAGTATTTATTTCGGCAAATTAAATCTCTAAAGTATCCTGATATTAATGCTGCCATCGTTGTTTGTGCTTCTACTTTTTTCTTTAGATTTCTATCGCTTGTTATGTTTGTCCCTAGATATTTGAAGGATATCACTTGTTCTACCCTCTGATCGTAGATCGCTAGTTTTCATCTTCTCGGTTCTTTAGGTATTGTGAGAGATTTTGTTTTTTTGTGGATAATTGCATATTGTACGTGTTCGCTATTTGTTGGAATTTATATAGCTTCTGTAGGTTATCTTCCTCTTCTGAGATGATTACTGCGTCATCAGCATAGCATATTATTTTTATATCTTTGTCTCCCATTCGGTATCCTCTCCCGGCTTGCTATACTTCATTGATGATTTCGTCCATTATAATATTGAGCAGGGTTGGGCTTAGGCTATCCCCTTGTCTGATACCAGTTGCCACAGGTATTTTATTGCCTAATTTGTTTGCCGTTCTCACAAAGGGATAATTATCGGTGTTAAGTTTTTCGATAACTCTTATTATATTGGGGTAAATGTTCCTTTTTTTAGTAGAGTTATAACATCAGTTAAGCGTATCCTATCAAACGCTTGGGGGAGATCAATGAAGCACATAAGGGCTGCCTTATTAAACTCTATGGCTTTTTCAGTTATTTGGCGCATTATAAATATAGCATCTACAGCAGATCTGTTGTTTCTGAAACCTTGCTGTTCTTCACATATCCCGGTAGACATTACTTCCTCTGTTAAGATTTTAGTGAATAGTTTCAGAACCGCACTCATCAGGCTAATGCCTCGATAATTTTGGGGATCGGTTTTTTCTCCCTTTTTGAAAATCGGTATCAGAATACTTTCTTTCCATTCAGATGGTACATTTTTGACCTCTAGTATTTTATCATTTCGTTTATTTCGTCGATGCCTGGGGCTTTTCTGTTCTTTATCTTGGCTATCATTTGTTGTTTTTTATGCAGGAAGAAAATCCTATTTTGTATTCCATTGATGTTTTCATCTTCGTAGGGTAATTCCTGTGCTGATACGTTAGCTTGTGTTGAACTATAAAGTTTTTCAAAATGTCTTTCCCATTCGTATGCCGTGATTTTTGTGTTTTGTATGTATTCGTTTATTGGTTTTCTCCTATCCCCCAGATGATTCCATATTTTTTTCGGTCCCCCATATAAGTCATGCTCCATATCATTCGAAAACTTTTCCTAGTGATCTCTTTTAATTTTTCGAATATTTTCGTTGACTCTATTTCTTACAGTCTTATAGTCATTATACGTTGTTGCATTGGATCTGTATTGCGGGTACGATTTTCTTTTCTCTTCGGCTAGGATCTTGACTTCTTGTCTAAACTACTATATTCAATTTGCTTACTTCTTCGATAGGTTTGTTACAAGAACGTTGAATGGTTGTTCGCATTTTTGCCATTACAAGCTGGTGGTTTGTTCCTGCATTTGCAGAAGTTAGAGATCTAGTGTCTTGTATTCTTGTCGGATGGATATTTTTATTTGTAATTACGTAATCTATAGTTGATTTATGTCCTCGTGTATTTTCGAATGTATATTTATGTTGTGGTTTATGTGGGTAGAAGGTGTTATTAATTCTTCGTTCATTGTGTATGCATAGCTGTATCATTTTTTCACCATTCTCATTAATTTTTTCTTCGTTGAATCGATTTTCTCAACTGGGAATAAGTTCATCGCCAATTCTTGCATTGAAATCCCCTAAGATTATTATTTCGTCATGATTGGGTATACCGTCTAAGACTGTTTGATAGAATATGTCTATATCCGCTTGTGTTTTGCTGCTGTCGGGTGCGTAGATACTTATTATATGCGTTGGTCTCGAGTTTTGTAGGTTGATCGTCGCCTGAAGTATTCTGTCGTCAACGTATATTATATTGCTGATTTGGTTCTCGTAGCTTTCGTGTAGCAGTAAGGCAACTCCTGATGTTGCTCTTTCATTTTTATCCTTGCCGCTGTATATTAGAATGTAGTTTCCATATTTGCTGTTGCCTTTGCCCTTCTTTTTAGTCTCCGAAAGGGCGCATATATCTAATTTGGGTCTTTTTATTTTGAGTAAAATTTCTTGGTCTTTATTATTAAATGATGTTACATTCCAGCATTCAATTCTAAGTAAAGTCGTTTTCCTTTTGCGCTTAATCCTTTTTCTCGCCAGGTTGTCATTATTTAATCCAGTCACATCCGAGGCTAAACCGTTGGATCTCTGAGCACTTTGTTTTTTTTTACCCAAGCAGCTCGTTAGACTCACTTGGAACCCTCCTCTTTTACCCGGGCTTGGAAACGGCTATGAAACCACGGAGCTACTCAGTCCACCCAGCGATATCACAGGCAGAGTTAGAATATAAATGATGGAAAAAAAAATCTAATAATAGCTATAGAATTTCTTCACTTGCAAACTAATTAAGATATTAATCATATATCTGCATGGAAGTTTTGGTGAAACAATAACAGTTTGTTTTTAGGAGAAAATCTATGGTCCATTAATATAGTGAGTGATATGCATATCTCTTCAATATCCGCTTTATTCACAAATCATTGATTTATTAATACATTACATTGTAAACATTCTATTCCATCAAATTTAGCTGCTTTCAACCGAACAACGGGAAGTCATAAATCGTTGTGGCAGATATTAACTGAGAATAGGGAGCGTGTAATAATTTATCAATTTTACACAGAAAATTTCCCCATATTTTTAGATGTCGCTAAGCAAATACTTACACCAATGAACATTGCAATGTTTGAAATTGTATATAACAAAAACAAATCTCCGCCTATAGTTTTAGTTTTCCCATAAATTATGTATATAGATTTTTAAATTCCATGTCTCATATTTTAACCTGAAAAATAATAAACTATATATATATATATATATATATATATATATATATATATATATATATATATATATATATATATATATATATATATAATAGTGTTAATCTAACAATTCTTTATCTTGAGATTTCTTAAGAATTCTTGATATCTTGAGAAAAAAATTCCGTTTCCATTACACACTTTTAGAGATTCAACCATTAGATATTGTGCGACTTAAATGTATATCGTGTATACAACGAAATGGATAAATAGCACGTGAACTTGATATTTTAAACTGAGCAAGATTAGTGCTAGTAGGGTGATGAACCTAACAAATAAAATACCTAAGAACGTAAACTCGCAACTGGAGAGTTTCATTGAGAATTCACAGACATAAATGAATATTATCCACAAGCAGATTCATAACTATACCACACACAAGCATGTCTATGAATTGAATTTGATAATTCAAATACCTCAATTTGTATCAACATTGATATGTAACCTTAGGAATTTCAGAACGTGTTCCAATTCAAGCGATACGGTGAAGTGAATGCTTAAAAATAGTGCTTAATTCATTGGTTTGGATTTCTAAGCGCTTAATACATATATTTGGATTAAGTTGGGAACCCTTTTTGTGTAATTATATAGGTGATACGTAAATATCAATTACAATTAATTTCAAGGGTGTATTGAATTCTACAAAAAAATGATAATAGCACATATCATATGATAATGAAAGTTGACACATTACTTGCTTTCACTTGCTGAATTAATTAAAATTGATTACTTAACGTTACATTTCTGGTGGACTAGAATAATATAGTTCGAAATACGTTAAACAGATTTGCAATGTGCTTAGTATACTGCCAAATCGATCTCTTGTTTTGAGATCTTACTGTACCATCAACAAATAACCATCGTACTTGTAAATTAGAACATAGCAATGAAAGAATTGGGGATGAGCTCTATATAGAAGGTAGCCTCTTCAATAATAAACTGAAATGAGGTGCTATATTACTTAGCCATTAGAGATGAATTTTGTTATAGGCTATACCGATTTGCTTTCTGGCTAGCCTAATCAATGTGCACTTAAAAACACTTTCTAAAAAATCTCACCATTTCTTATTGAAGTATACCTAATAGTGCTGTTACTGAGCAAAAACAATAATAAATGCTATGTAGCGAAATAGTATAAATGCCCAAGGTATTATGCACAAAAAAATAAAATCTAAACTTTATTGGTGATTTATATTGATGAATCAACCACATTGTGATAATGAAAATAAGTTTACTGAAAATATTACCAAATTTGATTATTTCTCTGTTTCTTTATCACATCATGTATCATTTCCACTAACATTTCTTAGAGTTAATTATTTATATGTAGTAGAATACGGCACTAATTGTGTTTTTATTGACCGTTGCCATTTGTATTACCACGATACGCAGGAACATGATGAATGTGAAATTCTATCTTGACACTACATCATTTTACAAATTGAATCGCAATCAACTTTTTCACTCAATGAGTCATTTGTTTTGTCCGCTATAGCCAAGGGCAAAAAGTCAAGTTGAAAGTTCTTATTGACTAATTTCTACTCGATTCTAAATTGGTTTTAATCAAGTGATATTCATTTATGTCGAATGGAATCACAAGTTTTAGCTAATATTTCACAAGGATTTTTTTGTAGAATCCTTAGGTTATCTCTATAAAGTTTGTTCCACTCAATACGCATATGAAAATTTGATTTTTCTTCCATTAATATCGTTTCATTAACATTGAGCATAATTTTGAAACTCTTTTAGGTTTTTAGTTGAGTGAGACATTCCATTATCTATTTTTTCGTTTTCATCTGTTACCTAATCAACTAGAGTTGCAATTGAGACTGTCGCGTTCATCCAATTCATCTACTTATAAATTTTTGAATAATAATAGTATAGCAGTTTACTCGCCGATACAAATATGCAGCAAAGTGATAAAAATTTGGTACTCTAGCCGCCTTTTATAGAAATCACATAATCTGAATACATTCAGATTATTCACTCACACAAATATAAGTGATGATAATAATAATACAAAAATGGAAGACTGTCCGTGAAGAGCATAGGTTTAAATAATAATTTTTGTTTTTCAATATGTCAGTTAAATGAATTAAATTCTCTTTTTATTGTTACAAACTGTATTAATGATCCTCATTTAATAATCTACACCGGTATTTACCTCTACTCATTGATAAGACTATAAACTGAATGTTTATGTACATCACTTTCCGTTTAAAAATGAGCAATGCAACTTTTGGGAAAATATCCAGACCGTTTCGATTGTTGTTCACTAAAAACTGAATTTATATCTAATGAAGACCCGAGGATATTTGAATTGACAACAAAAAATACAGCATTTTTGAAAGCAGGCATAAAAAAGCTTCATTGTATGATATTATTATTTGTTGTGAAATGTTTTGTCATATTCACACGATAATCTTTCTAATTCAGCAAGAAAGAAAGGTTCTTAAGTAAAACAAATCCTAAACATATAATGTAACAAGTAAAAGATTCAATATCAAGGCACAAAAGTAAGTATTTGTGCTAATAATATTCATTTTCACATGCAAGTTATAGTGCTTAAACACAGTCTTTATGAATGAGTGTTTTCAGTTTAAAAAGAATATGAATCATTTGAATACCTCAAAAGTTAATTCAGATTGTCGTCAGATTGCTAACAACGGAGCATAGTAAAGAAAAGAATGTAATCAGAAGAAGATTCAAATTATATGAAGGGGGTTTGAT
The DNA here is from genome assembly GCF_026250575.1 of Diorhabda carinulata. Taxonomy (NCBI): domain Eukaryota; kingdom Metazoa; phylum Arthropoda; class Insecta; order Coleoptera; family Chrysomelidae; genus Diorhabda; species Diorhabda carinulata. The sequence goes on along the minus strand of NC_079460.1, from coordinate 31,966,169 downwards.
AGAAATTTAACTTTTCATAGTTTAATAACTGAGTTGGAATTTCTGGAACCGCGGGTGATATTTACGCTACCACTAGACCAAAATTCACAATTACATTGTCTGACGAGCTTTGTGAGAACCAAGTTATCGTCTTCAGAGACTGAAGTTGGATAAACCACTTCGACGAGAAATTCCACATTCATTCACATTTCTATAAACTATAGAGTGGATAATAAGGAATATCCCGATTGTTATATTAAGCAAAATTATCATTTTCAAATGCATCCAACAATTTATTATTGAAAAAATTATATACCAACTTTAAATTATTTATATTTATTCCCTGATTATGATAGACAGCGTACTTAGCAATATCTAATGTTTCTGTTTATCCATATGAGCTATTTTTATCGCACATTAACATAATATATTATCCAAAAATTGTTTTAATATATTGTAGGATTTATGGATTAATTTATAACTTTCTCTTTTTAAGATGCTTTCTAATTATGTGTATAAATAGGATTGAAAGGTACCAGAGCAAAGTTTTCTGCTTTGATGGTAGAAAAAAGTGGTTTTACAAAGATATTTCTTGTAAGTCTATGACGGTTAGTCAACCGTTAAGTTCAACCACACTCTAAATAAAATCCCCCCCGAATTAAGGAAATGAAAAGTGGTAAAATTTTATAGGTGGACATTTTGTATTGAGCTTTTAGATGACATGCTTTTTTCGTATCAAATATAGTAAAAATATCGTTCACATATCTGTACCATAACTTGGGTAAATACTAAAACTCTTGGCTAATCTGCTTTTCAAAGTGACTCAAGAATAGTTTAGGTATAAACGGTGATAGGAAATCGCCCACAACTGTTATTTTAGGTTGTTTTTTTTGTTTTGTGTAATTTTTGTGAGAAATACCTCACTATTTACTGATTCAAGGAAAATTTCCTCTTTTCATTTTTTATCTAGTTACTTATTGCGTATTGGTGGATGTATGGTGATGTTAAACTTCTTTTTATCCATGTAGAGGTAATTAAAAGCATGTAGATGGCAAAACAAAGTAACAGAAATTTTTCCGGCTCGATAATCAATATTTTTTAATTGATTTAAAATGCATATATTGAATAAAAATTTAGGAAAATTTTGATTTATTATTTATTATCAACATATTTAGAAATTTTGAGCCTATTGAGTGAATTACTAATTCGAACGAACTTTTTACTTACTGTTCAAATTTAGTTCCAAATGTTTATTAAAGCATATGTTTGTATGCAAATATTCTGAGTGTTATTCACAAATTGTGATCAAATTTAATTTTAGAATATCCATCAAATGTTCTATTTCGAAACAGAATTGAAATCGATAATTTTTAACTGTCTTTCAAATTATGTTGATTGTAATAGACATAAAATGTAAATTTTATTTGCAACGAGATATTTTTATCACCAAATTATATCTGTAAGTGCTTATATTTTCAAAATTCAATTGTTAGGTATGAATTAAAATGTAGTTTTAGAGTCTCCACAAATTATACAGCGATGTTGAAAAGAATGGAATGTTGAATAAAAATTAATGATACACATGATAATAGCTTTAAAAGCTTCTAGACAATTTTTTTCTTACTGAAATTCTGGACAGTTCAGAAAACTATGTCAAACTGTTAGTCTTCCACTACACTTGCTACATTCTTTGGATAACCATGAGTAATTCAATTTGTTTCAATCGAATTGGTCTAGTCAGTATTTTGATCGTCATCGTTCTGTTTAAATCTTTCCCCTAATTAACTTCTCCATTATGTATTTGTAATTAAACGCATTAGCAAATTGAATATAAGTATATAATTTAGAAATTCTTTGAAGTAATTTCATTAATTCTACATAATGTTGATACCATTTACGTTGTTTGAGTAACGCTATGTTGAAATAAACATTTATTTGGACTTAACATGTTTTGAATCAGTCAAATCAAGTTTTTTTCACATAATACGTTTCACATATTTCAAAAAGGAGGCAAATTATTTACTGCGATGAAGAGGTTACTAAGATTACCTGCTCTTTGACTGCTTAAGTTCTCAAAATGAAAAATATATGTATTAGACAGATATATGGTGATTGTTAATAAATGATAAATACCGACCATAATTCTACTTTTAGCATACACAATTCAATATTATGTCACCCGTTGAATCCTGTTTTCAACCTGAGTAGCTAATTTTCCAGCCAATAACTCCTTTTGCTCAACTATTAAACTATTCATTGAAACAGGAAACTTCAACTTTCCTATTGCCACTAGCAACCTTTTTTTATAATAGGTACCTTATACATTATTATAAAAAACTATAAACTTCCTAAGCGGATTAACAGTTATACAACTCTTTATTAAAGTCTTGAGCACATAAAATCGTGTCATTATAGGATTAGCAAATAGAGACATAAAATCAAGTTTACCCGAATATCATTCAGAAATTATTGAAAAACTCAAAACTAACAAAAGGAAAAGCTAACTAGATATCAATACATCCTCGTATCTTATCGGTGTCGTGTTTATGTTTGGCGTTTAGCCTAACCCAATAACTCATTCCTTGTTGGAATGATTTTATTCGATTTTCTGTTATTATGACTTAAACGTAATGGCTGCCTGTGCAGCGGTAGTAGTTGGATATACAATAATGTTCCAAACTGGATTCAAAGGAGAACAAGTAGTTCGACTTCAAACGATGACGTGTTAAATTTGTTAAATAATAAGCTTCTGCAGGAAGATCCAATAGTATAGTATAAAAACTCTTTAAGGATGTTTCAGACGCAAGTACCTTATAATTATTGAGACGCTGTTTATCTAGGACAGTCATCAATGTGATAAAAAATTAAAAACTCCATCAACAAATCATGGAATATCAGAAAAATATATATTTTAATTATAAAAATTCTGGAAACAGAGTCAAACATAAGAAAAGAGAATTTTTAGAAATGGTTCGCATACATGAAAACAAAACTGTAAAAACGACATTGAAAATTTAAGTAATATTTATATTTTATGAATGTCAATGTTACTATGAACCATCAAATATTGCTACTTAGTTTTAAATATAACAAATTGGAATAAAAAAAATATTCAATGTGATTGAAAATAGATTTTTATTTTGATATTCATGTGTCAGGTGATCTATTGATTTATATAATTATGAAAATTGTCAATGATAAATTATATTAAGAGTGCAATAGGTTGAAACGTCAATATTTCATGCTTTCAAAAGAAATTTTAATTAAAAGAGATCTAAAATCAAAATTGACGCTAAATTGAAGTCGTCTACTTTGGTGTTTCATTTCTACGTTCCCAATAAGAAAACGCTCATAAGAGGCTATATTTATCATGGAAAATCCTATAATTCAAATAAATTTGTTATTTAACAAGTGTTTAACCTCAATTGTATATCACCTACTCCAATTAATGGAATTGAATTGTTTCCTTATTTGTTTCAGATCTAAATGAAAGAGAAAATACCCGCTGCATCTGCCGCAACAGGACCAAATCAATAGTAAACCTAATTTTCGATTTCGATAATCATCATACTCCAACGAATATAACCGCAATAATTATAATGTTAAACAAATGGGCAGTGATTATTATAATATTCAATTTTAGATGAGAAATACTGTAAAAAATATAACCAATGATTTTCAGTTAGATCAATGAAATTAATTTGAAAAAATGCAAATCAAATATCAAACAGCCCCTATTTCTACGGTTCCTATTTCTTTTGCGATCACGGAATCACCTTTATCGGTAAACACTACTTCGACATTCTCAGGACCCATAGAACTGGCTCTCACGACAATCTTAAAACCTATTTCAACAATAGATTCAGATGAATTATGGCATCCGATAGTTTTTAACGAAAATTCTAGTCTGTATTTTGAGAATATTGATAACCTTATGTCGTTCGAAATCGGAAACGGAAGTTTTAACAGTTCAAGTAAACAAAATAGGACAATAGAAATGAATGATGCTACAGTGAAGTTGGTTTCTATGGTTGTTACGGCCTTTTTTCTGGGATTTATCATTTTATCAACAATAATAGGTAAGTGGAAAATATGCACTGAATAAAAATTATCGTTGATAACTAGTATCATAATTCACATGAATAAGCAGGAGGAGGATTGACGAATCTAAATCTAAAACACACTAAATCAGGAGTCACTGGTGTACAAATAAGTTGAATGTTTCAATGTGTTTGCTACTGAGCAGTTCTGCTATTTAATTCTGGTTTGGATAAAACTCTCTTCGGAAATCGCTGGATCTCAAGTATATACCTTTATGATTTATGGCAACTATGTCGAGCACATTTTACAATTTGCTAGATATATTTTTAAAGAGCTGACCAAAAATGAATAGAGGTTATCAGCTCTTTCCCAGTTGAAGAAATCTTAATTATCCCAAATTTATAACAGCAATACTTTTTATCAATAGCATTAGTGTTCACGAATAACAAATAGTCTCAAATTTATGAATGAATGAATTTAAAACAGTTTGGTTTATTACTTTAGCACTAATAGAATCTGACATTCTAATTCGAAAATGGATATTTATTTCAAAGGTATAAGATTGATGTTCAACAATATATTTCTAATTGAAACTTAGTGTAACTTATTATTTCTTTTCACATTTGATTTTATATGAGAAACTTCAGGTCTAGTTCAAACGTTTATAGCCTGAATTTTATTATTTTGCTAAACTGCATTCACTGCATTCTTGTCCCAAATTTCAATAAATTAACAGATCTTTTGTACTCAACCAAATAAGGTGCAAAGCAAGCAACAAGATCTAAACTAAATAGGTGTCAGTCTATCAGCATAAATAAATGTTGTAAGATTGGAAATATTTCGGACAGAGAAAATATAACGGAAACCTAAGATTTTCCTTGAGATATTTGTAAGAAGTCCTGTTGGTATATATAACCTTAGGCACATTTTTTCAACTTCCGAAATTTTGTTCGTAAAATGTTACTTTTGTAACAAGTTTAACAAATTTAAGGATTTATTAAGTAAGTGAATATAATAATCATAGTATGGATAAGCAACAAAATAACACGTTTCTGTTGCCCACATCAATTGAGTTCGTTTTTTGTCTTATCCTTTTCATTCTTCTGTATGACAAAACATATGAGGGCGTTTTCCAATGAAAAAGTTATTTTACCATGAAAATATATTCTATTTTTCATAATCTTCTTTCAGCTCCACACGATCAGTCCAGAGTTTACAATGCTCTCAAGACACCAAAAAAAATTTATTTGAAAGGTTCCGCAAAATACTCCTCCACAGACAACTTTTCATAATTATGAAATCGCTTTTCTCCAAGCCATTTTTTAAAGTACGGAAAGTAATCGGGAGATCAGATGAAATTAATCTGGTGGAAGAAGCATATATATATATATATATATATATATATATATATATATATATATATATATTTTCCGAGCTTTCGAATAGTTATGTATTCATCGTCTGGGAAATATTTCTATCAACGTCAATTTGAATCTGAAGTCTGAAAATTTATACAAGCATTAATACTATCAATAACCAAAAATCTAAATTAATTATTTCCCATACGATGAATATGGAAAATGAAAGCTCGGAAAATATATTGAAGTTAGTCCACTTTGGTGTTTCGTTGCCACGTTCCCAATAAGAAACCGCTTACGATCTTTGATCGGTCAATTTTAGGGCGATTTTCAGTTGAAACTATTTTTTTGAGAAATTTCACAATTCACCATTCTATAATTTTCTAATTCAACTATGATTTGGATACATATCATTGAATAAGTGAGATACCTCTTTGAAATTTCTTCTACAATAACCGTAATCTCTAATCATAAGAATAGCTATTGTTATAATATCGAAGAATTATACGATTTTGATGGTTGTATTTTCAATTTAAGATATTATAAAAAACTGAAGATATATGCAGGGCATACTGTTCAAATAAAAATACTTTTGTAGATAGTTTGAATAATTGAGAGAATTTTAATCAAGAATTTTCTGTACCAGAAATCGAATTATCTGCAAATAACATGACTTTATGAATACAGTAGAAATATATTTTATTAATGAAGTATCTTCCAAAGTAATTGTAGACCGTTTATTTGATCCTAGCGTGGAATTTCGACCAGAAGACATAAAAAGACCGCATCAGTCTACTTTAAGAGTTTGAAACGAGTTTTCAATGAGACATTTTCGCCTGAATGAACACCTGAAGAAACTTAAATTAGTGGAAGACGATTGTACATTCTGGGAGTTAGAATAGAAATCATCTATTCACATGTATCCTGAATAGCAGCTGGTACAGAATTTTAGAACTCATTTCCTAAGAACATACTGGACAGAACAGGAGAATAGTCTAAACTGGAGCTAGTGAATGCCCTTTAATTTATCAGGAATAAAAAACCAACGCATAATAGATCCTTCTGAACTAAGTGAATTGTTCCCCATCAAGCATATATACTTGACTCAAATAAAAATAGTAGTAATAAATATATATTATTAAATAACAACCATTTATTATGCAAAATGTATTGCTTCTCTTATTATCAAAAAAGATTTATCAAAGTTATTTTCTCAAAAAAGTTTCACTCGTAAAACTTATAACTTTCAGGTTATTTCTATTTAACTAAAAAAGTGACCATAACTATATTAATGTTATTTAAAATGTCCTACCAATTTTCTGTTATATTTGTGATTTCCTTGCATATGATTGTTCTCAAACGATCAAAATTATACGCGTTTTATTGAATACACATTCGATATCGCTATATTTCTAGTTAGAACTAAATTTCTAATATATCAGACTCAGACAAAATTAATTTCCAGCAACGATTAATTTGTACTTCAGTTTTTATTTTCTTCATAGTTTTTACCAATTACACGTTTTCCCATGAGTTTCAAAAAAAGAAGTTAATAGATCGTTGTAATAAGAAATCACACATTTTACATAATTAAGGGTATAAACTGTGAAATAAGATATTTATGTTCTATGAGATCTATGAATGATAATGTTGACTACATTTGATTCGGCTTTGAGAAATTTACTATGTGAATAGTTGTAGTTATTTCTGAGAATGCATCAAATTATTCAGTTATAATCTCGTAACTGAAATTTATTTAGTCATTTAAAATATCTTCATAAACCGTTTAACGCTGTTAGTATTGCAAATGCGTTCTATTAAATTGTCCTCTTTGAAAATTCCCTTGTTAAATCAGCGAGCCACGTTGAGCGGATCTGATCTATATACATCTAATTCATAATAGATGGAGGCTTGCATTAGAAATCCGACTTAGCTCGTTCGACTTATATAAACTAAGTAGATTATTAATTTCTATGAAGTATATCAGATTTTGAGCACCATAGTTTTAATGATACATATAGATTAGGCGTATCAATTTTTATTTTTCACTAAATCGTTATTTCGTTACCTAAGAAATTCTTCAAATGTAAGCTGGTTTTGAGATTATAAGTGAGTTAAATGTAGGAATATTTGTCAAATAATACGATGGAAGAGTCCTATTTTTATTTACTACTACCATACTTAAAATCTTTTAAAATTAGATAAGTTGAATACGATATATTTTTTATTGTTTAAAGGCTGTTAATTACGAATTGATGCCAGTGGAATTGTGTGGGAGTAATTTGTGAATTATATTCAGTTGAAGGTTAATATATATCGATTTTAACTCTGAAACATATCTCTCTCATCAACGTAATACTTTCAATGTTAATACTATAAACTTACGAATTCATGCTAAAGACAATTGTTCAATACATTAATAATGAGTATTGTTGGAAAGAATTCCATTCTCCTGAAAAACAAAGTTTATTAATCAGCTTTAAAGATGTAATTACTTGGAAATATTTAATTTTGCTAAATATTTTCATTTCGCTTTCTAATTGAGTACGTAAAATAAAACTTCTTGAATATAAATGTACATTACTTGTTTTTATAGTATGGAGTCTCCGTACTAGGTTTCAATAGGTATTGAAAACTGAACATGCGACTATTATTCTTGATCCAGGTCTATTAAATTTTTAATGGATTAAAACAAGCATTAAAATCAAAAAGATCACGAAGTAGGTTTTTTTAGATCCGGCTTGTTGAAGTAATAGGATATAAGTATTGCAAAACTTCTCTTTATTTTTCAGTATTAAAAAATAACGAGAAAATGCTATAATTTTCATAGTATGCATTAAAAAAACTTTATACTGCCGCAACGCGACAGTAGAGAGGCAAATGAAGTTTGGAAATGAAATAAATGTGTGAATAGTGTATCGTTGCGTTGTATCCTGAAGAATCTTTGAAGTGCTATTCAGTCTTTGTCTTGTATTGAATTGCCTTATATTGAAATAAAAAGCACAATTCTTTCTCTGGTTGTAGAAATGGGATAACTTTGATTGAAGAAATTTTCTTATAGTTCTGTTATTGCAATATAACTGCAATTTTAAAAAATTCATTCTAGCTGCAACTCTTCTCTCTATAATGATAAATGTCTTTATAAAGATTCAGATTTTAACAGATTTAGCTTGCAACGATGAGAAAATGAGAAAGTAATCATTGCAAAAAATCCTTAGAACGCTTTTAAAGGAAGAGATCAGAAAACAAAAATTAGCTCCTAAACAAGAAATCACCTTTTCATTATTTTCTCCTAACTCTTGAAATCAAAAGCATCAGTTCAACATGTTTTAATAATAATACTAACTTCAAATACTTTTCTTTGCTATCCATGTTGTTGATTTCAGTTCTATAGAATTCTTCTCTATAATTATCTGCATGATTGGTAAAGTATATATCTAGTTGATATTTTTTATGTTCTTACGGCTTTAACGGCTCATCATGACTTATTTCATGATTGTTTGATTAAAATTTTGTGTTGATACAGAATGACATGAATATATACAATACTTCAGTTTTGAAATAGATAAATAAAAACAAATATTTATAATTGGATATGTCTTTTTATTTTTCAAAATATTCTCCACTAACATCAATAAACTTTGGCATGCGTTTGAATCAATTGTCGAAGAATTTTTCCATTCCGATTAGGTACCTCTAGAATATATATTTGGAGCACATCAACCAATTCTTCAGGTATATAAGAACGTTGACCTTACAATTCATTTTCGATCCGCGGCAATAAGAAGAAATCATTGGGTGCCAAACAAGGACAGTACGGTCGATGGCCTATCAACGATGTTTTGAGTGTTCAAAAAGGTATTTGTTTTAACTGATGTGTGAGCTCGCATTGCCGTGGTAGAGAATGATTCGTCTTCTGCGATTTCCTGATTTTTTCGAACACTTCTGTGCAAGCAACTTTTGTTGGATTGGGCTTGTCTTGAAGGATCCGTACAGTCGATTGTTGTTTAGAGTCGGGTTTATATGCATAGATCCATGATTCGTTGTCTGTCGAATGAATATCGAATTGAATGTATGCGTGTGGAACTAATGCCCAAGTATGCCTCATTCTCACGATAAGTCGGATGGCGATGTTGTAATATCAGTTTACGCACAGCATCAATGTTTTCTAGCACAACAAGCCGATTTTGGAATTCGAAAAACCATCAAAACGAGGTGTATATATACATATGAATATAAATAGTACTGTTCCATTATACTGAAATCATTCTTATGTTGCTGTAGCAAAATTCAAGTCTCATGGAATATGTTTCCATTACTTTTATTGTTTATCTTTCTATACAAAAATCTTCTCGAATTTGAGACATAATTTTCCAATATAATGGCCACAATGCTTTGAATGAAGCTATGCTATGTAACCGTTAAAACGTCTCATTGTTTACCCGATAATTTATAATTATGCGTTGTCATCATTTTTCCTAGTTATGTAATGAATACTAGATATTTTGTGCGATACAAAAATATATTGAACTCCTAAATCAATTTCAATTCACTGGTATCATGAAATTTCTTTTTGAGCGAAGTGTAGATAATAATTACATTCCAAAGTTACTTATGCAATGAATCGTTTTGTTGGCAGTTTTGTTTTGAAAACTGTTTGATGATACTATTTTTATTCATCATTTAATTTTAGCATGGTAGGACACTTGAATAGTTCAAAGAATTAATAGCTAAACAAAATATTTATCTGCCTGAGTTTCACCACCAAATCAATAGAATATAGGGACATTCCTCAATAATTTTGGAACAGGAGCGGTTACTTTTTTACTCCCATATGTATAAATGCGAAGCTTGTACTTAAAATGGCTATATAAGCGAAATAAATAAGATTTTTTGTATCGATATATGAGAAGCGATAAATACTGAAGAATTATCATACGCCATTTTTGAAACGGCTGTTTCACAAACGCCCTAAGTGCACCATACCTTTATTCGATGGAAAGTAAATTGATGCATTTCTAGCGCCTAGATACAATTGGTTGGTGATACATCTCGACAAATATAAATGAAACAATTAGATATTGTAGAATTTTCCTCAAATATTCCTGTTTCTTTATTGATTCCTAGAATTTCTGATGAAATTATATGAATATTATTTGGAACATCAAGTACAATTGGATTAAGAAAAATAATTGATTGAATGATAGACAAGTTAACAAAGGTAAATAGGTAGTTTACAATAATCCAAAAATTAGAAGATCATATTAATTTTTGATTATCTCCTTGCTTGTATATAATTAAGATGTACTATTTCTAGATACAAACTACTTTAGATCAGCTTTGTATGCAAGTGTATCCAGCTTTTGTATAAAAGCTTCTGTTTTGGATACTTCTTTGGTTGTGGTGGAATATTTATATTTGAAACTGATCAAACTCTTGAAAATTCAACAAACTGTCTTGGATAAAGAACATATTTACCAAAAACTTGATTTTGAACATTCATTTTTATTTATGCTTCAAGTTTTCATTTACATACTTGTTTAAATTATCACACACAATACAATAAAAAGTCATGATACTATCATTTATGTATGAAGATAGTTGTTCAAATCAAGAACTGACGACAATAAGTGCAGGATATTTCTCTTAAATCGTGCATAGCTTCACGAGATAAAATTCAATGAATCAAATACTCTAAGCACAAAATTAGAAATAACTTCTTTGCTTATATCTTATATTTAAAACTAATTACAAATCCACATATTTTCTCCAGAAACTTTATTTTCGTTTCATTGTTTAAAGGTAATTCCAAATTTTACTAATATAATAAATTGTTTTAACGAATTATTAAAATCGGTATTATAATTATATTAACCGTAGTGGCCCCCATCAAATTTAGTATGTGAGATTCCTTCAATACATGAAAAACACACAATAATTTATATACAGAGTAGTAACTTACGTCTAAAATTGCATATATCAAATAATATAAACTAGAAGTATAAACTCAACAATTGAAGGTGAAAAAAAAAAGATTATAGTTCTGAATCACGAACGAATTTGCTTTTTATTTGTTAATATTCAAATACCACACGTTAAAAATTGTAGTATATTTATATTACTAAGTGAACAACTTCCATCCAGTGTATAAGTATGTCTCTATCAATTGTTACTTTTGTAGAAAACAGATTATTAAAAATACAAATTCCGATTTATACACAAAGGACCGTGCTAATTACATTTCAATTGTTAGAGGAACTTGGGATTCTGCAATATAACAAATTACTGGATAATTTTAATGTTAACCTTAAATCAATTCTCTGCTCCTTTTATTTGTATACAAAATTATGTGATAACGAAGAAACGAATTATTTTTAAATCCAATTAATTGGAAACATCTTCATTTTTATTGCAACCGCGAAAAGCATCGTTGCATTACATTTGTGTATTAGTTTGTATTGTAGAGATTTGTATGGTCTACATACTAATTGTTTCAATCATCTTCATCTTTTTCAAAGAAAGTGTTCTTATACATTGCATAGGTCTTCTCAATCCACTTTATTGAAGTGATTTTGAATTTTTTTGTATCACACAGCCAAAGGACTTGCTTAACCCGTAAAGTCATGTGCTGGCTAAGATATGCGAAAAATATGCATTTCTATATATGTTATTTTCACCCTACTATTGTTATTGCCGCCTTATAAACTTCCATATTTTGTTAGTAGTGGAAGTATGGAAGAATTGGAAATGGTAATGGAAATATATTCCAATTTATATTTTTCTGCCATTTCCTTTTCAATTTGAAAGCCCATTCTACGTGTATGATATTCGGAACCATTAGATTGTTGATAATATAATAAAATTACATATATTTTCAGATACTGTTCCAATTTTTCTGGGCTCAATAAATTTCAGCTCAAGTACGTAGAGTTTTTATCTGATTTTTTTATTTATTACCAAATGATAATGATATATGCTATAGACCAATAGAAAGATTAATATCTCATGTCTTCTACTAAACCATCCATCATTTGAATAGCATTCTATTAATTTTAGGTGACTAATGAATAACGCAATTCATAACGTTTGGATTAGTGTTATCAAGAATTATATTAGGCCAGAATCTCAAACGGAATTCCGATCATTCACGTTCAAATTATTTCCCGCTTGATCTAGATTGTACCCAATTGTAATTCCAGTGAAATTCTATTGTAAACATTCGAATCTATAACCAGAATATAATTATTTTCAATTATTAGTGATAATTGAATAATAGCTTATATGTGATTTCTTATGACATAACATATTTTAAATGTTTGAAAAAAATATTATCCCATAGTGTATATGAAACAATCATCAACACACCGATTTGAAAATTAAAATTGGAAGACTATATGCAGTGAAGATACTCCAGAAATAGCACAGCAATAAATGTTATATCGCCTTTGTAGTAAAAAAATGAAACAATCAAAAAAAAAATTATAACAAAAGTGAATTAAATTGTTAATGGTGAATATAGCGAATTTCAGAATGTTAAGGAATTTATTGCAATACTCTTTTTTCTTCAGTTTGGAGTACATCAAATAATTCCTGGTTGTGATGAAATTTACAAATTACTTTAGGTGAATTCAAATAGATTAATAGTTTGAAAAATAATAGTATAATAGTCCTACTGGATTTGATGATATAACAGTCCAGCATTTGTAATTATTACACCTTCATCTATTGAAATCCTTGATTAATATTATAGACTCAACTTTTCAAGAAGATGTATTATAACCTCTATTTATAAGACAGGTGATTCTAATCTAATAACTTATTGCAGACCTATTAGTTTAATTAGTAACCCCAAGAAAATCTTTGAGGAGTGTAAAAATAAAGATTGACAAATTTCTGAAAAGCTTATAATTTACTCCTTGTATACTAGTATGATTCCACTCTCCAAGTTGCTAAAGAGATGAATAATAATAAACTCGTAGCTGTATTTCTCGACCTTTCAAAAGCTATTGGCAAAGTACCCTCTCAAATCCTCCTAAATATCTTAGGACCGAGGTGTCGCATTGAATTTTCAACAAATCGATGTATAAATTTCGCAATCTACTAAGTAAATATCAGCTGGAATGGCACGGCCTTGACAATATAGTAAGAGGCGAGATCGATAATAGTGATCAGAAGATGACTTAATTCATCAACAGTACAAATCTATAATTAGACAACTTCTACCTATTCACATACATCAAAAATTACATCGGAGATATAAGTGGCTCCATTATAAATAGCTCTATGAAAAAGTTATAAACATGCTGAAAATGTGCTCTTAAATGAGTCCACGATTAAATAGATGTCATTCATGTCATAATATTATTGGTATAACGAAAACTGGGTATCAAATGGCATCAGAAATCTTCTAACTAGCGGTAAAAATAATTAATTTGTTTTATTCTCAATAATTAAAGTTGGACACAAATACAGGTACTCGCATTCTACTAGAGGCTTTCATAATATGGAGTTCTCATGAAAATTTCAAATCATTAAACAATAAATTCTCAGTGAATGGAGAGAAAATTTTTTTTGACCTATACAGATTGAGTTTTCTATTGTGTACAAAGGTGCATCATCTTAAATATCAGAACACAAATCAATATTTAATATTATACACCGTGACTTATTGTAAGTGAAAACCACTTCACCGTTGAACGAAGAATAATGGATCAAAAGTCTACCATTGTTTCGTCAACTAAAGCGTATACGAATACAAACAATTTCTTGAGCAGTATTTGAAATTGCATGGAATGTTTTCAGTTCATATTTTCTAATCATTATTTGTATAAGATTGTGTTTCATGTTTTTACTTTCTGGTATCTTTTATACTGCTAGGTAAATTGGTTTCCTGGAATTTCAACAATATATCTATTATGGTCGGTTTTATAATGAAATTAAAATTGAATTAAAATGAAATTAAAGTAACTAAATTTTAAAGCCTTTTAAAACCGACCGTTACTACTATTGATATGATTATCATTTCATATTATGAGATCATATCAAACTTTCAAAATTTTCTATCGGCTATTATGTTTTCCAAATGTTTCTTTAAAATGTTGTGAGTAGTGATTATTATAATATCAATTACTAATTCCAATATAATGTTTAATTTTGTGATATGATGTATTATTAATTTCTGTTTAAATAGTATACATTTTCATTTTTAAAATCCAAACTGCTCGTCTGTAAGAAGTATTAATGGCAGATTAATATATCGAAGACTTTCCATTTTCATCAATAAACCACCATCATGTTGTATCAAAGATTAAAATCGACGGGATTGAGTCCCTTGACATTTCAGAAAAAATTGAAGTGGTATGAAAAGATTATCTTCTTTTAGCACAGATTCGAACTTTCTAAGCTGAACATCCGAGAATCAAAGAATCAATCGTGTATACTTTTCGTACATAAAAAATAAAAAGTTTGTCTAGAAGTATTGTACAGCATTAAACATTTCAATTACAAAGAAAAACTCTCCATCTCTTTTTAAATTTTTTTTAATATCAATTTTTTGTTTATTCAATTTCTCAAATCAATTTCAAATATTCATGCTGAATTAATAAAAATTTGAATAAACTCAACAGTAAAACTTACTACAAGGAAAATCATAACATGTATATTCTTGTTATTTTTTGTATTATGTGTTGATGGTATTCTCTATTGTTTTAATAATGAATCAAGGAACTTCTTGGAGGTACAATAAATCAAAAGATCAAATATTCTATAAATACTTCATAAAAAGTATGAAAAACAATAACAAATCGTAACATATGAGGTACAGGGAAAAAGGGGCTAAGTCACAAAAAAATTAAAATTAAGTTAAGCGCGCCATGTTGTAGCTTGATATGAATACTTACTTTCATGAAAACATGACAGGGAACAAACGAGGCTAGTCCCTTCAAATAAGCAAAAGAAAAAGTAGTGTGCAGGGATAGAAAGGGTTAAGTCCCAGCTCTACACGGAAAGAAGGGGACAAGTCCACTATGAGTCATGTGATGAGTCGCCACTACCGCCATTTCGTGTTCAGTTTGAGGTTAGGTGTGTGTTTATCATTGTTAAGTTTAGTTCGTGTATTAAAAATGATGGACAGTGACAGTGATGATTATGTGGAAGAGCCAGAAGAGCCAATTAGTGTGAGGAATACGGAGACAAAAAATAGGGAGAAGTTTGGTAGAATATCTGAGGTTAGTAAAAAACTGAATTTACAAAGTCATGTATCAGGACCAGATTGTAGATGCAGTAAGCTTCATTGCTTTGAAAATGTCACGGAACGTAGTAAGGCTGAAATAGTTAGTTGGGCTCAGTTGATGAACAAAATGCTCACCTTTGCGGTCAGATAAGTGTTCAAGAAATTAAAATACGCCGCCCACGCAAATATGGGGGTGATGCTTGTTTCCATAACGCAAGTTACTCATACAAATGACCAAAACCTTTTAAAAGAGGTAACTATTTGCCGAAAAGCGTTTATGTCAATTTACGGAATAGGAAAAGAAAAATTGGAATTCCTTCAAAAAGGATATATATATATATATATATATATATATATATATATATATATATATATATATATATATATATATATATATATATATATATATATATATATCCGAAAAAATACATGTAGTATATGTGATGAATTAGTCATAAAAATGAAAAACGTAGAAGTAGAACTGTCTCATCTCTCACCTACAGACGCAGACGCAGGTTTGTTCGCTGATCTACAAAAGAAATTCAAATCACTGAAAACAGAACACTTGTTGCATAAAAGAGGAGGGCTAAAATCCGAAACAGAGTGAGAGAATCTGAGGAAGCAATATATTTTGAGTATCAAAAAAATCTACCTGTGCCAAACATTTCGACAAACGATGTTTACTATCGTCGTCAACTATCCGTGTACGCATTTAACGTTCACGTATTGTCTAATGGGAAAAGTGTATTTTACACATATCTCTAAACTATTGGCCACAAAGGTAGTGACGATGTATGTTCTATGATTCATAACTCCACAATTTCCTGAGCATTAATGTTCGATGTCTAACTGTGTTTTGTTACTCTTTTGCGGGCCAGAACAAGAACTATACAATTTAAATATACAATATAAAATTCAAATAGAAGACTGAGAAGTAGTTTTTCGTATTTATAAATAAATAGTGGGTAATGGTTAGCTTCATTGAAGAATGTAGAGGAAGATTAAGGATAACAAGTATTTGTAGAAATATAATAGATATGAATTATTGTTTGTTTTGTAGTATGAAATATTCCATTTCTGGTTAAAGTATCTAGTTTCGATACACAGAAACTAAAAACACTCCTCAATGTCTAAAAGTTGAGTAAAATCACTTGTTGTGTTGGTATTGTCAGATTTAATATCAGAAAATGTCAAAAATCTCACTCTAATCCCATTTTCCTAAATAATTAAATGTAAATTGCTGATCTTAATTTCCTGTAGAAAGTTGTCTATTTCGACGGCCCGTAATGACCCTAAGGACAATGATTGATGGGGTTGTGACTACTTGTACTGGTTGAAAGTTTTATAAGTTAACAACACAATTTGAGAAAGTATTGGATCTCAACTTTCTATCGAAATATCTTATACAACAGTTAGCCAATATTGATTTGATTATTGTTTTGATATTTTTGGAATGAAGGGAGCTCATTTTATTAGAGCAGAGTGTATACGATAATTTTTCCTTCATTTCATTTGTCTTACTATGTCCTGATATTACCATGCTGTTGGTCTCCGAATATTCTACTTATCGCATACACTTTTCGATCGCATTAGATACCAATTTTTTTTCATATTCCACACATCCTTAGTATCCTGATTTATGACGTCCTCTTTCATTCTCTTGAGCTCCATATTTATGTCGCTGCTTTTTCTACCGATTCATTTGATTTTTCTGTAATATATTCCAGTATATATACGATGATTTGTTGATATCTAGTTAGCCTGGACCAGTTCCATGCATAAACAAAATATTGCGTTACCATAGCAACGAACAATAACTTATTAGAAGTACCATTGTAAAGTTTGACGTCAAAAAAGTAAACCAGAGTTAGGCAATAAATGAAAAGAAAATAGATGTCCACCAAAATTGTGAAAATCGAAAATTTCGAGTATCGAGCCATCATCAAGTACCTGTACTTAAAAGGGTTAAGAGGTAAGCATATTTATGAGGATATGTCCTTCGTATGTGACCGTGAAAAATTAAACTGCAAGCTTCCACTGAAGATGATGACCAGTTTCTGTGTCAGTCCTCGAAAATATCGATGCAGTTCATGACTTGATTTGATCAGACAGAAAATTGCTGCAAAATGGATCCTCAAATGTTTGAATGTTGACCAAAAGCGTGCAAGCATCGCGTTCGATCTGTGCTCGATTTGAAAACGATGTAGACTTCTTAAACCGAATTGTTACTATGGATGAGACTTGGGTACATTTCTACGATCCATTAACAAAGCACTAATCAATGAAATGGCCATACTATAGTTCTCCAAGACCTAAGAAGGTTCGTGTCCAAAAATCTGCTGGCAAAGTTCTTGCTTCAGTTTTTTGAGATTACCATGAAGTAATCGTAAATGATTTTTTGGATAAGGGTAGAACAATAACTGGAGATAACTATTCGACATAACTGACCACTCTACGGGAAAAATTAAAGAGAAAAGACGCGGAAAGCTATCCTAAGGTGTTTTTTTTGCAGGTCAACGCCTCTGCACACAAATCTCATTTAGCCATGCAAAAAATTCGTGATTTAAGGTTTGAATTACTATCATCTCTTTCCTGAACTGAAAAAAGTCTAATAGGTTGTAAATTTTTTTTCAACGAGGAGGTAATAAAAACTGTGGAGGTCTGGTTTGCAGAGCAAGAAGAAACATTTTTTTTAAAGGTCTAGAGACGTTGCAGGTTCTCTGTAATAAATGTATCCAATTAAGAAGAGAATATGTTCAGTAATAGAATATTTTGACTTTGCAATTTTGTTTGGTTTTATAGTAGGCTAATAATTTTTCAATATATCCTCGTATCATAATCTGTTTTTTCTGTTTTCTCCTTCTTAGTATATTTATGAATATCTTAATATTTGAAATCTTGCTGTTTCAAGAAATTCAAGTTGAATGGAAAATGCAGAAAATTATGTTAACAAATTTCTTCAAAAAGCTTGATCAGCTAAATTATTAAATCTAACTCTAGACTTTGTCTGGAATGTTTAAATCGACGATTATCACTCCTAAGTTGTTTGATATTTGCTTTGAGACAGTTACAGCAGTGCTTATGGGTAATGGGATTGCACAAAACTACTTGTTTTCACAAGTTTGTGTGTATGTTATTTATTTATTTATTTATTTATTTATACATACAGCAAAAAAATGTTCAACACGTCGAACGTAAAGTAACTTCAAACCTTTGTAAACAGATGTAGCTCAATACACGCCTAATTCATGTTGAAAATATATATTGGCCATTTCTGCATCAGTATCCAACGCAAAGCTCGTTCATTTATTTGATTGTTGATTTTGTTGTTGTTGATTTTCTAAGTTTGAGGGAGTAATAGTCTGTATTTCAAAGGTCACTCAGAATCAAGTGTTCTTCATCATCATAGTTGAAGAAAGTAACGTCACTAAGAAAAAAATAAGTGTAATTTACTTCGCTTATAGCCAAAGCTCAATGCTTAAAGGATATCAACCTACTGTATATATTGACGAATACATGAATAAATTCTCATGTATTCATCAAATATTAACCTAAAATAATATTTTTGGTCACTCAAAGAAGAAACAGATTAGAAATATACTCATCATCTAATTAAAATTCGAAAGAAGAAAAGAATTAAAATTCTTTTTATAGCAATGACTGACATTAAAATATTAAGTCTTTTAAAAGAAGAAGTATCTACTTTTATTGTTAATGTTTTGCCTTTTTTGAATATATAGTTTACCTAACTGCTTTTAAGTCTGAAAAAATTCACTTCATCTGGTTTATATAAATACTGTTCATTAGTTTTAAGAGAGTTTCCTCTTGAACACGAATTTCCTTAACAAACACCCTGAAAAGGTGAAATTGACTTTTCATGTGTTCGAACGGTATTCCGTATCTTTCGCATTTTTGAGTAGAAACCTTAATGGATTCACTATATTGAATTTAGGACAGAATATGCAGACTCATCTAATTTTATGTATATGAAAATGTGGAGACAGACATGAACGTTTTGTACTTCGGAGGTTAAATTGCAGGATACAAGAATAAAAGAAAAAATACATTAAATATTTTTTAATTTATGTAATGGTTTCAATGAACTTGAGGGTTCAATACATATAATTATTCTTGTTTGGTATCAGTTTCTTCTCTCCATAAAGCATTGAGTTTTTTTGGTCTCAATAAATACAGAAAATATAAGGACTAATGACTCAACTAATTACAACATTAAATGGTACCTACTTCCCAAAAAATCTTAAAATATATCGAAACTGTTTACTCATTTTTTTTTAGAAGGTATCACAATGAATGAATTTTGAGTAAATTTTGATTATCAATCAATAATGTAATCGCTTTTCTTATCATTTTGCCATCCAGTGTAAGAATTTTCAATGTCGGACAAATACAACTCAATTGGTTATATATATATATATATATATATATATATATATATATATATATATATATATATATATATATAACACCAAAGTGGACTAACTTCAATATATTTTCCGAGCTTTCGAATACTCATGTATTCATCGTCTGGGACTGAAATTATGATCAAATGCAATTACAATTGACTGATAGAAATAATGATTAATTGAAATATTTATTCTGGTTATTATAGGACTTTTTATTAATTTTTGATTGGTTTGGTTTTGAATGACGTTGAATTTTTATAGGTTAGATAAAGATGAGTTTTAGTGAATGATGTTTAATATTGATTGGTAAATTTATGGATAACATTAAATTTCAATAGGTTAGGTCGTTATGAATGTAGTTGAATATTCATTGGCTAGAATATAAATGACAATAAATTTTATAGGCTAGGTCGTTATAGGTGAAGTTGAAATTTATAGGTTAGGTGAGGTTAGTTGGTTTTTAATGGCTTTGATATATTAAGGCATCTAAATATTCTTGATTTTAGGTCTCTTCTGTTTTAAAATTAGTTTTAGAAAGATAAATTTTGACTTTTCCACTTTTCTTAAAGTCTTTATCAAAATTTTCTGCTACACAGTGGTGATTCATTCGATGAGAGTCACTATTTTTTGCATTTCAGATTATCATTTAGAATAACAGTGATCAAGGAACCAAAAAAAAAAAACAGTTTTGTGTAGAAGCAAATGCACGTGATGGATCGGTTGGCTTTGTATTTGATACAGATTATGGGGGACACCTGCTCTGCTTATTTATCCACTATGCTGCAAATGTTAAATGATCTCCAGTGATCGATAAAGGTTGGTAAAGAGTGGTTGAGAGTTGTTATATTGTCTAATATGAATTTGCGTTCACTGGTTCTGAACATAGAGAACGTCTAATGCATTTGGATGAACAATGGAAATGTTTTTGGTCGCAATTATTACGTTTCATCTTTGGGAAGCTAAAAATGTTTGAACTGCCTGATACGCTCTTCTGGAATTTGACTGGACATTCCACCCCAAATCGCAAAAAAATATAATATTCAATTCCCCCTAATAAATGGAAAACATTTGAAGTACTCCACAAAATATGTATTGAATATAGAATTAATTTTTACATGTTGAAAATATGAAACTATCATAGTCTAGTTAAAAGTTTTAAATTGGAAACATTCTTTGTCAAATTTGATATTCACTAAAGCCAGGAAGTCGACTTCTTCGACCTTTTGACTCGTTTACGAGGAACAAGCTGTAGCCAGGTTATTTTTTATTCAAATTTGAAACTAATTTGTAAATTTCCCATATAATATGAAATAATGTGAGCGGTGTAAGTATGCACATAAATATATTATTAATATTAATTCCCCGGATAATGTAATGTGTATAGATTCATTTAATTGATCTTGTTATATTTCCACTTTTATGCACTCTTTTTGACAGAAAAATCTGCCTTTAATATATATCAGTCATCAAACCACTCATATCACTGATCTCAATGCAAAACATCATCCACATTGTAATATTTGTCATGGTTATGACTCAGCTATATTTAACGTAGTGTTAATAAAAAAGGGAGTCAAAATAAATTGTTATACGTTGTATTTGATATATTTCATTATTTGTTAGAATATCAATCAATCAATTCTTATCTTTCCAACTAAAAAAAGAAGGTTCTAGATGATAATTGATGTCGGGTCAAAATAACAATATATTTTGTAAAGGTAGGTGATTCATGATAAAAATGGTGTAGGTTTATTATACAAAGTAGAAAACAACACAAATTTATTTGGAAAACTCATAAATATCATCAGGATCTATCAACAACAACATTTATCTAATTAGAAAAATATTTATATTCCCACTTTAGTGTTTTCACTTAGAAAGTAGGAAGATTAGCTATTTGAGTACGAAGTATTGTAAGGAAATATTAACATTTGGATTGGGCAATATTATTACGTATTATTAATTTTATCTCTTTTTGGATTGTGTAAAAATGTATGAATTTTATGATATCAGAATATCAACAACAAAATAAAATATGAGAAATGAGAGTGAAAAATACGAATTTGTCGTTAGTTAGGGAGTTTGTGGAATAGAAAAACCTGCTATTTGTTTAAGTGTTTTAACAATTTAAGACACCGTCTATGAATAAAGAGATACATGTATTATTAAGTTTGAAATAGTGTAAAGGAGTATGTTACATTCTCTGTATAAATTTGAGAATTTATTATTTAACTGGTGCAACCAACTTTCCACAATTAGCGAAATTGTGGAACAAATAGAAAGGATATTCTGAACTGATACTATTGATCTTTTCTTTTCACCTAAAATTCATACTTGACTATTATTTGAGAAATAAATGCAACTATATAATTAGTTCGGGGCTGTTACTGCTTATGCATCTTAAATACTCCCATTTTCCCGTTGTTATCCGTAACTGTTATAGGTATGAGAATAAGATATTTGTCGCTTATTTATTTCCATAATAACAGTTTTTTTCTGGTTTTTCTCTTGATATGTTCCAACAATAAACATATAACATCCTTACATAACATCCTTTTTTATAAACTTTCAATCAATTTGAATATGCCTAAAAAACGTAGATATCAATTTTTTACTTATCAACTTGAAAGAATACTTTAATTTATAAGCTTGTTGATTAATACGAATTACGAATATTTAATAAAAACAAGGATGCGAAATGCTTGAAAGACAAATTAATAAGTGCTTCTTAGATGAGTTTGTGAGAAATTTATTAACAACTGAAATTTTCCAAATTTTTTTCGCTAACTTCTTCTATAGAAATTCTATATCCACATTACAACTTTTTTATATATAGTTTGATAGCTTTGATTGTGAACTTTGAAGCCGTGCTATAATTTCTTGGTTTTTATACAGTTAAGAAAAATATTTTTTATGAAAAATGTACATTGGAAATAATTTGATATTCAATGAATAGGAATTACAATGAAACTGATATATGATCCCATATTCTTTGAATTAATATCTAATTCATCCGATTCACCTAAGGAAAACTGTTTTCATATACATAATTCCATGTTTTCCAGTGATTTTGTATCCATAAATATATTCTTTATCCAATCAAACGAAATATACACTTCGAAAAAGGCTCAAGTTAAGCCAAAAATATTTTCTATTAAAACTAAATTACTTGGTAAGAAGTTGTTTCGCAATGTTATATATAAATGGTAGATTATACTTAAACCTATTTAATACAAAATAAAATAAATCAAATTGACCGTATATCTGAAAATTTAGAAAAATTTGAGTCCATCAAGCAATATCTATTCACTGGAAAGATGAAGAAATGTAATTTTGCAATAACTTATTCTGTAGTCAACTCCTTTACTATCGTGTCTTTTTGAAGCTGAGATTGATTGATTCTTTAATTCTTGGAAGAAGCACATACAAAAAGTGTTTGAGCAATAAATAAAGGTTGGTTTTTAGGTTGTGAATTCAGATGTGAAGTCGTTGTTCCTTAGTACTTAATAACGAATTTGGCCATAATTCAAATTTTATCTGTATTATTAAAATAAGCATTGTAACAAGACAGATAAATGGTATATAGCATGTTTTTACTGTGAGAAATTTTTACCAAATATTTAACATTTCAAACTTTATCACAACACAATTATCATATCAATCATAACACTACTAACAATTTACTATCACTCCACTTCATAGCGGATTGTTTTCTATAGTTTGCTAAGTATCCCCAATATTCAACTCTACTTCAAAATTATGAGGTCCTGCCTCATATTCACATTTGCGATATTCTAAAACATCATCCAAAGTGTCCAAAGCAATACCTGACTTCTTCCAGAAACATACGGAACAATACATGGTACAATAGATGGTGCAACTCAGTATTTCTTCTATAGTTTCCACTATATTAACTGATGACCGGCGCCGTCAAATATCTTTTTGTCAAAATATTCTGTTATCTATCGATTAACTGACAAAAAATAAGAACATATCTTATACGGCAGCTAAATCGTTTAGTGGTACCAATCTCTTTAATAAAACCTACCTGTGTCCAGTATTTCCCTTCTTATATCATTTTATAAATCTGGTCCAGTAGAATTAAATTTATTTATTTGGAAAGATGTTATAGAAATGCAATGGCGAACTAAATCCAATTCTTAAAATTAGATAGAATATTTTTCAGATGTTTCATATCCCTCTTTTTAAAAGTATTTTGGATATAAGAAATTCTATATTCTATAATTTTATTTTCTGAAGTGAGTTATCCAATTCCAAATCAACTGTTTAATAATATTCGATCGATCAAAGATGGAATATATTTCGTTGCTTCACATCAGTGAATAAAAGAACTGAAATCAATTTTAAAAGATTAGGGAATATTTGTTAGAACATTCACATAATACCGTTAAATCCATCTGTCAATCTCTATTGAAATAAACAGACGAATAAAATATATTTGTATATATAAAATCGAGGAAAGAGAACTAAATTCATTATTTACGTATGATTTTGCGTGAAGGTATCAATTTCTTATCCATTTCAGTTTTCATAATATAATTGTCTTTATATCCATATAATACACTCATATTTATATCAGATATATTTTAATAAAGACCAAAATTGAGATGTGCCATAAATATATATACTTCAATGTCATCCATAAATTAACCAATCAATATAAAACATCATTCACTATAACTTATCATTATCTAACCTATAAAAATTCAACGTCATACATAATCCAACCAATTAAAAATTAACAAAAATTCCTATAGTAACCAAAATCAATTTTTCAATTAGTCAATATTTCTATCACACGTCATTTTGATATTGAATTTTGAATCCCATGAATTTCAAGTTTTTATTGGAATTAACACAATTTAAATTTAGTAATTGTAAGTGAATTTTATTATTGTGAAACATTTATACATATTTCTTATATTGTACTTGACCATAATTTCAGTCCCAAACGATGAATACATAAACATACGAAAGCTCAGAAAATATATTAGTTAGTTCACTTTGGTGTTTCAGTGTTTCATTCCACGTTACCAATCAGAAACCTCTCTCTCATATATATATATATATATATATATATATATATATATATATATATATATATATATATATATATTTATATTATGAGCTGTTTCTTATTGGGAACGTGGCAAGGAAACACCAAAGTGGGACCAACTTCAATTTTCCGAGCTTTGGAATACATATTTATTCATCGTCAAGGACTGAAATTATGATCAAATATAATATAAGAAATATGTATAAATGTATAACAATAATAAAATTTGACTTAGAATAATTGATTAAGATTTCCAGTGATTTTTCATTGGATCAATGCTTGTATAAATTTTCAAACTCATAGAATTCAAAATTCAACATTCAAATTGACTTTGATAGAAATATTGATTAATTGAAATATTGATTCTGGTTACTGGAATTTTCATTAATTTTTAATTGGTTAGATTATGAATGACATTGAATTTTTATAGAATGATAAGGATAAGTTGTAGTGAATGATGTTCAATATTGATTGGTAAATTTATAGATAACATTAAATTTCAATAAGTTAGGTCGTTATGAATGTAGTTGAATTGGTTTCGTATACCAATAAATTCTGGAAGATATATCAATTATCATTCATATCACCCACGTAACGCTAAAATTAATTTAATCAAACAAATGAAAAATAGTGATCGCAATATTACAATCCTGTGATATGCTGACGAGGTTGTGCTGGTTGCAGAAAACGAAGACGGCTGCTATATCGCTTTAATTGCACAGCAAAACCAAATGTGATGGTTTCTGCCTCCAAAACAAAAAGCCTGATAACATCAAAAATACCTCTTAGATGCAAGCTGGTCGTAGACGACAAAATAATCCAGCAAGAAATTAAATTCAAATATCTGGTTATAGAACTATCCGGATATGGTGATAATGAAACAGAGATAAGATAGCAAACAATAAAAGCAGCAAGAGCAGCCGGATGTCTGAACGACACTATATGGAAAAACAAATACATAAGTATTAAGACCAAGTCAAGCTTACAAAACTGACAGGGAACGTAGCGCGAAAGGGACGAACACATAAGTAGAATGAGCGAGGAAAGAGTAGTAAGGATAGAACGAGACAACTCACCACTGGGAAGAAGAAGTGTGGGAAAGCCACAGAAAAGATGGAGTGATAATCTTACCATCAGTTCAATCAAAGAAGAAGATGAAAAATAGTGTCCTCAAACTTTCTGATCCAATTTTTCATGAAAAAAACATTAAAATACTTCACAAACTTTTTTATGAAAACTCATTTCTTCCATATCTTTTGAAAAGAATTCCGTATAATTCATTCATATGAACATTGAATCATCATTTTCAAACGTCATTTCTATCATTTCCATTCCATAAATTTATATACCTTTACCATATATAAAATCAGTTACTCCTAAACTTCCTGGAATCTTTAAACAACACAATATTAAAGTAGCATACAGTCAAACACTTAATATTCAATCTATTTTTAATAGTGAAAGACGGAACACCAATCAATAAATTTCCTAGCATAGTATATGAAATAACTTGTTTACATTGTGACAAAAAGTACATTGGTCCGCCGAAAAGGTAACTAATCATTGATATTTCTATCAACGTTAATTTGAATATTGAATTTTGGATTCTATGAGTTTAAACATTTTTACAAGCATCAATAATATCAAAAACAAATCACCAGAAATCTCAATTAATTATCTCCCAGACGATGAATACATAAGTATTCGAAAGCTCGGAAAATATATTAAAGTTAGTCCACTGGAGTTTCCTTGTCACATTCCTAATAAAAAACCACTCTATATTATCAATTATAGTATGTGTTTATACTTTTTTTGAATATATTGTTTATAGTTAAATTTCAAAATGTTTTTGGAATATGACGAACATATTATGAATGAATATGCTAGAGTATGCTAGATGATTCATAGTTTCAACAGATTCAAGTAACAATTATCATCAAATACACTAAATATTCAGATTAAATAAACAAAACCAAAAAATAGAGAACACTCACTGTCCGTTCTATTTTCACGAGGATACTTCAGCATATTGTATTATTTTCCTGCTAATTTATGTTGACTATTGATTAACTGTGAACTTTTTTGCTCTCCTTTTTTTTTCGTTCTTCACATTCTGTGCTTAGAAAATTAACTGAAATACTGTTTTTTGTGTATGTGCACTTTATATAAACTTTTTATTACTTTTTATTACATAATTTTTTATTACCGGTTTCTGAATTGATTGATTAATGTGGTGTATACTGCATCGTGTTTTAACTACTTTCTATGGAAATAGGAACTTAGCTATACAAAAATTAGAAAGTCGATTAAGTATACGAGGGGGGTTTGACGAAAGATTGATTTTTTGAGAGGTTGATAACACTTCTCTCTCTCTAAATGTAGCAATAAGAACACGTATGATGCTGAACGTCTTTAATGTACTATAACAACTTCAGGGATAGCTTTCCTCTGTATTGAGAGGTCATCGAATAAAAGTACGTAATGAAGTAAATATTTAAACCCTAACGGTTATTCTCTATTTTCCATGGAAGGTTAAATATTACAAAGCTCTGCAAGGCTAGTAACGCGAAGTTGATCAAAACAAATTAAATATACAGTAGAAGCAGTGAACTTCATCTTAACACCGTGCTCAAAAGAAAGCAGAAACCATTTTTTTGGCCAATATGGTAATGACAGGGGTATAGGATTCTTACTGATTATTTAGAAGAATGAGCAATAATAACTTTGTGTATGTATGCTAATTTGCTAACACTTTTTGATGCCAATTTAACAAATAAATGACTTTTTTTGTTAAAGAAAAGTGTTTTGTTCCATCTTGACAATGTCCTCATCTAGTCGCTAAACTTCGTTACAATTTATTGTCTTTATTCACCTGATCTAGCTCACGTCGATTAGTTTCTGTCTAAATTTAAAAAAAAATGGTTAGGTTTTATGCGATATCAGATAGGTGAAGAATATAGCAGATACAAATTTTTATCTACGGAATTTCCGAAAAATTATTATTTGGATAGTTTGGGGGAATTGGAACTCTCTGGAATAAGAAAGAGGTTATATTCCAAAATATTTATTAACAATTAAGTAACTTTCACTGAAAAGACACCAAACCGCTCCCGTGGAAATTTTGCTTTGTTTCATATACCCGTACATTAGATAAATATATTATTTAAATTTTTAAATTGCCGTTCTGGATTTTAAAATTTACTACGTATATTATTATTCTCCTTTAGTTGAATTTGAATATTCACTTACGATAAGAATAGCAGTAAAATCAGTTGGTTTATTATCAAAACTAAGAGTAAATTACAAGGCGTGTCTCTACATATAGTAATGAAGTCACGTAGTTACATAGGCCATAAAATTTCACAAAAATAGTCACATGCCAATGAAATATATTTTTGACCTTGACAAGGGGCTCTGTATCCTAACATGAAAATATTACTGGACTAAACTGCCAATAAAACATATTTATTATTCTGGGACGTGAAATTCCGTTGTAGGTTGTATGAGTATTCAGTGGTTGTCAAACTTCCACCGGTTCTCTCTGAAACTTAATCCTTCCATATTAGAAATGTCACGCTACTATTCTAAATATATAAATCCCATTTAGGTCTATACTCAGTCAAAACAATTGAAATATGGTGGGTATGTAATACGAGGTATGGTACAAAATTTAGTAACAATAGTGCTTTGTCCTATACAAAGTTATGGTTCATAAAATACAGATGATTCGTAAAATCATTTCTAAGAGAAATAAGTTAACTGCTGACAAAGTTTACTAAGAACAAGAAACACAGAGCAACATAATAACTAGACAGAATTGTAGACAACAGCAAACAGCGAAGTCTGGACTGGAATCTGTAAATGTTTAGTTCCAATGAAAACCAACAGTAATAACAGCTGTGACCCATTTTGAATAGCATAAATGAGAGAATAAGGTACTTATTCTATTATATTTGTATTAAGTATCATTGAACCTATCAGGTACAAAATTGAGGTGTCCTGAAGTAGTGGATTTTGTTACTAATCATTTATTTATAAGCAATAATTACAAGAAAAATGGCAAAAACATAACGCTAAGGTTGTACAATATCCATTATGCACTTATTATTGAAAACTTATCTGGAAGCATATATTTTTCATCAAATTGGAACCGTCTATTTGAGTCAGACTTAAAAATTATTAATTAATCATATATTGGATTATTTCTAGAACCTACATTGCGAAGTACCGTTTTTGAAAAAGAATTGATTTTTGTTCGAATGGTGGATTCATAAATAACTAGAGATTTGAGAAATATGCTGAAAATTAATATGTCTACATCACAAGCACATTTTTCAATTGATTCCTCGATGCAAGGAAAGCTATGAAAGGATGTGGTATTAATCATTATTATTTCTAAAACAAAGCTATCTGTAATGAATCGTGAATGGAAAACCACGATTATTATAAACCTAATTGCCTAATCAGAATTTTCATCAAGTAAGATGGTTGAAAATGAATATGTCGAATTGTTTAAACCTTATTTCATTTTATCGTTGATATTCACGGTGATAAAACAAAGAGACAAAATATATACATAATATTTACTAGTAAGTTTCTGTCCACCTGTATTGAATTGAACTGATATTTTTTTGATGATCATTTAATTTAATGTTTCTGATTTCAGGGGAGCTCCTTTGTTGAAAACAAAAGGTTAATCTAAATTTCAACTCCAATTATTCACAAATGTATATTTCTGTAACATCTTCATTAAATCTCATTGGAATACGTATGTCTACTGCACTTAATCTTGTGTTCTATTCCATCACTTATCTTCAATTTTTCTTTCCATTGGAATCCTTTTTGTTCATATTTCTATTATTTTTCCATAATATATGAAAACAATAATATAAAAACACTTCTTGAGTGCTATTGACTTTATATGAAGAGGTTCATCATTGAATCTTAAATCTAGCACTGTATAATTTCGCGAATATAAGAGGTAAAAATTGGATAGCTGGTATTTCATTATTTTGAGTATAAATTTGCTAGATATTTGTCACTATCAGTTAAATATGAAGCTTCCATTGAATTGGAACCTAGAATTTTTATAAAAACAAAATTTGTCGTAGATTTGACTTTTTATTTAAATTATAAAGTTTAATTGTTTTATCAATAAAAAACTACATGGTTGCAAAAGTTTTAATCTGAATTATAAACATTGCTCGTTGAATAAAAGTTGGCGCGATTTAAATCTTCTGGTTGTTGAATTTAGCATTGTAACTGTAGAAACTTTCTCGAGTGAACCGTAATAATTTTTCGCAATCTGAAGAAATTATGTTTGCTTGTGACACTCTAAACTGAAATTGGGATAGGGTATCTCTCATTTTCTAGGAATATTAACAACACTTCATTAAACTTTCGAGTAAATTAGCAAAAAGAACATATAAAAATATTAATAGATTTTTAAACGTATATCTATGTATATATTCAACAAATTGAAAATTGGTCGACTACCGCATCATTATCAAATAAAAGTCTCTACAAGAAGAGAAATTATGATAATAAACATCATAATTCCAAAATGTATGATTTTTATCTTGAAAATAGAAAGATCATCATTGTATGTAACTGCGCAGATTTATACGTTAAACATGATGTTGATGTTAAACAAAGATAAAAGCAATTTCAAGTGGAACTGAATACCTCACAAAATTCTCTCTATGTGACCTTTATATTCCATTAGACCGAAAACCGACTTCAGAAGAACTATTTAACTTGATATATCAAATTTCTACTTTACGATCAATACTTGGCGACTTCCATACCCAAATTCCATTCCGGGCTTCTATAAATTAGCATCGCTTGACCGAAAAATAGACATATTAATTTTTTGAAACTAATTTGACATAAAAACTGGAGAAATTTTGTTACTAATTTCCCTATATGCAAAGCATGGCAACGTACTTACTAATTCAGGATGTATGTATTTAGAACTTAGAACACTTCTAAGGAAGAGCCATTTTCAGCTTAAGACTTCTATAGATTGTACTCAAATAATGAATCCTGTACTTTCTGAGACATGATAATTTGTCATTCATGCGATTCATTTGACCACAGTGAAAAAAAGGAGCTATGCCTAAATAGCAAATATTTACACTCCGCAGCCCATTTTTTCTACCTGTATATCTCTATAGTATCGGAAAGAGTCCCAGGAATCGTTAGTTATCATTGACTTCAAAATTCTTATAGAAATTCAATGGATTAACAACATATACATTGTCTGTATCTTCCGTAACCTGATAGATCTGGTAGACACCACATTTTCTTTTATAGTCAGGATTGCCTTATAATGAATATGGACAGCCTTGTCTTCTTTTGCTCCATTTAAATGACTAAAAATCCACGCACTAATTATTGTTTTTACCATAAAATGAATGAAAACTACATATTTTAATCACTTGAAGCTTTTTAAGGAAGTTCAAAGTCAAAAATTCTTTGGTTCGGGAAACGGTACCAATTCTTAAACTTCTCAGATGGTTCCACGAGGTAATACATAATTAGAAGGTCACCGGTTTGTATATTTTTATACCATAAGCTAGAGATTGAATGCAAATGATGCGTTTCATTATTCTGCAGCATAAATTATCATGAAATAGAATTCAAATGAATGTAGTTTTTAGATACATTTGATAATTATTTGAAATAGTTGGGATTGAAAAAATACAACTTATTAGGAGAAATTCTATCACATCTGAAAAACATTGTTCAACACATCAATATAAAAAATATGCGAAGGATAGATAGAAATTTTTTTCTACTGCAACCGTAATCGTTCAGCACACAATTTTTCTACGTTCTAAATTATTGATAATGCGACAAATAAATTCCAATATCTTCCAACTTCCAACGTATACCTCATACCAATTTTTTGTGAACTACAATTTTGTTGCAATTTATGACCTCAAACTTCGCTACACTTTATGAATAATGATGACACGTTAGGGAATATGTGTTGGAGTGGATAAAAAATAATTTGTAGCATATTAACAGCCGCTCAACTATTGTACAAGAAATTTACATTTCAAATAAATAAAATATATGTTTGTGGAAACCAAGAGGGAATTTTCTTAAATAAATATTAAAATATTTTTTAAACCTTAAATTTATTGAAAGATAAAAGACGTTTGTGAGATGTCATTTTTCATTCTCCTCTGACGAAGTCGTAACAATTATACTTGTGTATCTAGATTTGGAAAGTATCATTAGTCATTTGTAAATATTCAACAGAAAGACTCTCATGATGTCTTCTCATTACTCACTCAATGGGCGGATTAGAATTATACCCATTGATATATCATCATCTCCGTTCCTCAAATATATTATTCAAAGTTCTAATAAAGCGAGAGTTGTGTTCTATTCCTAAGATATGATGTGAGTTGAGCCAATAAACTTGATTATCAAGTAAAATAAATTGTAGTAGCATTAATAAGAAAGTTATTTAAGAATTCACCTACCAAATTGAAATTTATAGAGTAAATCATAACTATAAATTTTGGAATATATGTCAAAACTCAGAATGAAAGATTTTTCACCAATCAATGAAAAAATACTTTCTATTTTTTTCTAGTTCAAGGCGTGTTTTGTCATTTATTAATCTATAGAATTGTGACATTAGAATAGTACTTACCAGGAAATCATGCCCATGTTATACTAAGAAAGAGCTTTGACGAGCTCAAGACTGAAGTTGTCTTAAATTCAACAGTAGAAGTAATTTTGTTTTCTTTTTTTTTCTTTGAAAATGAGATCCTAGAACTCATTTATACCTGAAAACTTTAATTTCTATACATCTAGTATATTTAGTAAACTAAGATTTCTGAGGGGGTAATACCAATAAATAATATGATCTGAGGACATCTTATTGGATCAGAACTGATGGATTCACTCAATTGCAATTGTTTCTTTTTTCTATTTCAAAATGTCAAAGTGAATATCTTTGTACCTCCACTATAAGTATGTGAATTTAATCTCTATTTAGTTTCATTTTCGTAATAGTTCCTATACAAATTTATTCAGAATTCAAATTAAAGCAGTAAGTATATTTAATACTCTTGCAGAAAATTATGATGTAGTTACCTAACAACATATTCATAACCATCCAGAAACACAAAAATCATTTCACGAAAATAATCGATGAAAAGCTATAGAAGAATATAGGAGCAAATGTTTCCATTTTAAAATTTTTCTCTTGACAGCACGGTTCAAAGGCGCGAAATTTAGATATGCCGTGATGTTTTTACCCTCTTCTATAGAATAGAATTATAATTGGATTGGAGGGAATTTGATAGCAATTGATGTTTGAGCCCGATATACTCTCATGTAAAACTTACCTAACAAGACCCCGTCGGGATCAATAATTGATAAGTTGTATATATATATATATATATATATATATATATATATATAGAAAAAAATTTGCGTGGATCTGAAAATATGACAATGGGATACTATTTCTTCAGTTCCTATGGAATCATAGGATACGGTGAAGAGAGGTCAATGCATATTGCTATTTTTACTTTTCTATTGGGAAAACTATTTAGCGAAGATGTTATGTATATTGTATGAAAAGAGTCATAATAGAAAACGTAGCAGTATTTCTAAATAAGTAATGATTGGCGGAATATTGAGATTATTGAAGTACAATCCAATTTAGGATTGTAAATGCTACGAATTATCTTCAAGTGAGATTTTAAAAAGAATAATGAGACTAGCTTCTACATTTATATAATTTTTGTTATTCTTCGTATGCCGTTTTGAACTCTTGAATATGCCTCGTATGTTACTATATGCCTCATATGCTACTATGTGCCTGTACTCAATATCTTCTTATCCATAATAATTTTTGAAATTTTCTCCTCCATACATTCTTAGAAATTCCAGTATTGTTTGAATATGTTTGACTCAGCTGCCTTATCGTTAGCTTCTCTATTGGTTTTATTCGAGTAAGCTCTATCGGTTCTTTTCATTCTATCATGGATCTATGTTTTCTCCTCAATCTATCTATTGTATTCCTGAACATGACTGAACATGACGTACACTAAGTTATTGAAAAATTTCTTATATATATCTTTGAAACTGAAATATCAGAAGAAAGAAAAAAGAAGAAAGAAAGAAGAAAATTATAGTTTCAAAAACACATTTGGATCATTTATAAATTTCTCATATAAGACAGATGAAAATTTGACGTTTCGACTTGTATATATATATACAAATATATAAATGCTATAAATGTTTAATAATTTTTGAATCAAAGATAAAAAATTGACGTTTCGACTTATTTCAGTCAATATCATATTTTTCAATTTGTTAGTTCTTACATCTCAAATATGTAGCAGTAATCAAATAAATTATTTGTAGTTTTATTTGAATTTACAAAATAGTGCTATAAATTTAACTTAAACTATTTAGGTCTTTTTTATCATTCACAGCTCTTTAGTTCTTGTGAATGTGAACCATTTCTATTCACTTCTCACTTCTATTAGGTTCCGTTCCAAGAATTTTTGAATCTTTATAATTGAATTTATGTTTTTTTGGTATTTCATGGTTCTTTAATGCAGTTCTATTATTTTCATCGTATTGATGGTCTCTTAGTCTATTTTCTAAATACTGAGATGTCTGCCCTATGTAGACAGCATCACAATTAGTTCAAGGCACTTGATATATAATATTACTTCTTTTGTATATACTGTTTTTTTGGTGTCTTAGATTCTAATTTTGTGAAATATTAATTGGATGATTTATTATATCCTTTATGAATTATACTATAAAATATTTATTGTAATAACTTGAAAGTTGTTGGGAAAGTTCTTGTACATATGGTAAGGAAAAATGTTTTATGTTCTGATGTTTCGTTTCTGTTTTGCTTTTTAATTGATTATAGTATCTGTTTATCCTTTTTTCGAATATGTTGTTTATCATTTTATCAGTTTTTTCATTGACGGATTGATCCTTTTGAACAATATATGTTGTTTCTAAAAATAGATGTTTTTTGTAGCTTTTTTCAGTTGTGAAAACTTTGGCTTCATAATTCATATTGTGTCCTTCATGATAGCCGTGAGTCGCTAATAAATATCTATCAGGATATACATAATCTAATTTAACTCTTGTGGGAGGTTATCGGATTGATGAATAACCTCTTCGACTGACGAATGTACTTTTTGTTACAATTTAAACAAGTTATTTAATATACTGTCGTAGGGAATTTTTTGATTTTATTTTAGTAAAATTAGATTGATTATTGATTGATTTGTCTGTACGCTACCTTAATATTGTGTTGCTTAAATCTTGCAGAAAGTTTAGGAGTAACTGATTTTATATATGCCAAAGGTGTATAAATAGGTGGGATAGAAATGTCAGAAATGACGTTTAATGATATTGATTCAATATTAAAGTCAGTGTCAGATGTGCTATATAGAATTCTTTTCAAAAGATATGAAGGATATAAGTTTTCATCAAAAAGTTTGTAAAGTATTTTAAGGTTATTGCATTGCATCAGAAATTTTGTGTACTCTATTTTTCATTTGTTTGATTAAATTAATCTCAGTGTTATGTGGGTGATATGAATGTTAAATGATTTATCTTCCAAAACTTATTGGTTTCCCATACAAGTTAACTAAAATTCTATTATCCTCGTTTCTTATAAATTTAGTATCAACAATAGGTAACGATTTTCAGTATTTTCTTTTTCCATGCCGTATTTTATATGAGGACGAAACTATTGAAGTGGAATAGTAAATTATCAATTTTATTATGAGAGAGATAAACTTATATCATCTACATACTACTTTATGAAGACAACTTTGAAGGGTGAAACAGATATTACAAAATATAATCCATTCCATAATCTGCTGATATATGTGTTTAAAAATTTTTACAAGCTTCAATAATATCAAAATCACCGGAAATCTTATTAGTTATTTTATTTATTTCCTATTTAAGTTCTATAGCTTTTATAAATGAAAAACAGAGAAAAATATTTCATTTAATGGCATCGAGAAATTATGGAGTTAATTAGAAATTCAATCCTATTATTTACATTATTTGTAAGTAAAGTATCTGCTTGAATAGACATTAATCAGAGCCCACAGTTGGATGGAGTTAGAATGGGATAATAAAAAAATTCTCATTCCATAGAAACCTAGAGCTCTGGCTGATTGCGTTTTTAGTACTCACATCCTTCCCAGAAGTTTCTTTGGAATTTTTCTATACAAATCAGTACACTGAACTTGTATTTTGGGATTATAATATTAAAATAGAGTCAGTTCGACTGGCGTAAATATCTTTAAAACATTTTCTTAATAATAGAAATTCACATTAAATTTACTGATATGGTATGACGAGGAAAATAAATATGAAATGTGATCTTCTTTACCAACTATTTCCAATTTTTCTGGAACCACAGAGAGATAATGCGAAATACATATAATCAAGGAATATTTGTAGATGGATTATTCTTTTTATGCCTTATAGGTGACAAACCATCAATGTCTTGCAGCATCTTGAAACAGAGTGGTAGTGATGACTACCGATAAAAAACTTTCAAAGAAGTTTGATTTGCTCTACCCTACTTCTGGATTTCTTTGATTACAAGCCATGGATAATGATAAAAAATTGAGCTCTCATATGCCGGAGTTCATGATTGTTTTCTGGAAGAAACTTTGTGGAAATTCGTATATCTGGATATTTTAGTGTCTACCAAACTTTTAATTTAGTATATATGCATCTACCACACTAATGCATTTACTCGTCAAATATTTATAATGATATATGCATCGAGTAAATGGAACGACACATATGAACTCTGAGTATCTCCTCATGAAATATGTAATCCCTACTTTGTTCAAGACGGAAATCCGAAATAACTTGAAATGAATTATTAAACTTTGCCAAAAAGATATAAATCATTCCTCTGCTTCATGAAATTTGCAAGGCAAATAATTTTGGGGCTGGAGTGAGAAAAACTATTGGTATTGCTATCATGAATACTAATATTCTTTTGTATACAAACAAATGCTCTATACATTTCTACGAAAATTGAGTGCACATTTGGTATCAATGATTGAAAAATTAAGGAATATTATAAAACATGGGAATGGACAGAATTACTAATCGCACATTCATAAGAAATTAATTCAGTTATTTCGACACTCTTCTATTTGATACTACTCAAATGTCAACGAGTGCCGTTTATTATCAATTTGAATAATATAGATCTTTTCTAGATGTAGATGTTTCTAGGTTATGACATCCAGAAGATTCTAAAGAAAGTGTTTTGGAAGAGAATGGCAAAAGGAAAATCCATTTCTATAAACGCAACGGATTTAATGCAGCAAAGGATATATTTATACTACTGCTATGTTTTAATGGATCTGAAGATTGTTTCATTGAACCACAAATGTTTCACAGATCGTTATAACCTCGTACTTTGAGATATAGAAACAACGACAACTTGTCAGTGTTTTGGCTTGTGAGAGCTAGAAGCTCTATTTTTTGTAACTCATTATGGAATTGCTCTGTTTTTGGAGCTGAGACTCAGCTAAAAAATAATTTAGACTTTGGAGCTGCTTCAGTTTTGGACAATGCACCAGGTTATCCTGGCGAACTAGAAACTGATCATATAAAACTGACATTTTTATCTCTAAACACGACGGCCTTTCGTGGATGATATGGAATGAGATCTTGAAATAATATTAGGCAAAGCTGGAAGAAACTTGACATTGCAAAATTTACCGTGAATATAAAAGAATAATTGGTTGAACTAAAGCCATACATATTAAAATCTGTCTAAAAAATATGTTCTCTGTTCCGATTATACAATTACGAGAGGGGTTCTACTAGACAAAATCACTTTCTTGAATCACTAGATGAAAATTTTCCTGGAAATTCAGGTTGTTGTTGCGGTAAAGTGAATAAGAGGCTCTTTCAATACTATGGTTTATTATAATAAACGAATACAGTTTATCGTAAATCAAATTCTATTGATCGAATACTTCCATTGTATCTGCTCTCTGTACATGTGACACTTTTTAATAATTGTACACCTAACAATGTCTAATTAGAGAAATGGGGAGAGAGATTCTATATAATTTCTGAAAATCAGCTAGCCGTAATCTCATCAATCATGTCTTGAGTATTTTATCAAGCCAGTCACCTGATTCAACTTCCAATTACGTACCCAAATTAACGAAGCAAAAAATAATTTGTCTGACAATTTCATGATTTATTAAATTGGAGTCGCCTAAATTCGATATCAGGCTCAAAGTAAGCGATATTTCCACTGTATTCATTTAAATTTCTACAAATAAGTTCTGCTTAACAAATTCTGGCTATCTCCATACATTTCGAATATCTTATTATGAATGATATGAAACATTACATGAAAAGAATCTCATGCAACTTTGGGAAACCTGGTAATTAGGTTATGAAATTGTGAAATACTATTAATTTATTTCAAAAATACTATTCAAGCTAAAAACGTTGAAAATTTACCAAAAACATATACCAATTCATTGTGATAAATTGTCATACAAAATTATATCGTCTGAAATACTAGAATTACTATGAGAAGGAAAGATTCCGTATTGAAAACGCATCAGATTTAAGTAGTTGATTCACAATTCTGAGGAGTTTTTGTTTGGATGTTTAGACTTGTTTGGCTAATATCAAGAATATTTTGCAATTAATTATATTATTTATCAATTTTTTCTCAATAAATGCATATTGATATAAGAGCTAAGTCATCACAATCGATCAATTTTCAACATAATCTAAAAAATCTAACATTTCATATTAAGATGCTTCATAATATTTTCTAGGTTTCATATAATTCGATTTTTTTTTTCACTTTCATATTTGACCTATGTTGTGATTGTTAGTTCTATAGCTTTGAAAAATTCGGTTGAGATATGTCTGTGTATTCTTTAATATCGTCCCGTTTAGTAATTAATTTATCTTTTACTATTGTAATAGGAATTTTGAAATATATTATTTATTTATAAAGGTAGTTTTACACTTAAGTTTTTTAATTACTTCAGAGTGCTATTCGGTTGAACCTAGTTCTATAGCTCTATCTGCTAATCCTATAATGACACTATGTTTTTGTATTTTTTGATGATGTGCATTATAATTGTATCGTCCAGAGCAATATTTTTGTATATAATTTAGTTCTAGTTTTATTATCTTTGGTTTCAATAATTGTCATATCTAGAAAATTTATATAGTTATTGTTTTCTAGTTCTATGGTAACATGGATTTTCGTGTTTAATATGTACACACACACAAACATTTATATATATATATATATATATATATATATATATATATATATATATATATATATATGTATATAATATATAAGAGCGGTTTCTGATTGGGAACGTGGCTATGAAACAGCAAAGTGAACTGAATAATATATTTTCCGAGCTTTCGAATACTTATGTATTCATCGTCTTGGACTGAAATTATGGTCAAATACAATATAAGAGATATGTATAAATGTATAAAAATAACAAAATTTTTACTTAAAATAATCAATTAAGATATTCGATGGTTTTGAATTGTATTAATTATTGTAAAAATTTTAAATTCATATGTTTCAAAACTATGTTTGACTCTGGTTACTATAGGAATTTTTATCAATTTTTAATTGGCTAGATTATGATTGATGTTGATTTTTTATAGGTTAGATAAGGATAAGTTGTGGTGAATGATGTTCAATATTGATTGGTTAACATTAACATGGATAACATTAAATTTCAATAAGATAGGTCGCTATGAATGTTGAATGTAGCTGAATATTTATTGGTTAGAATATAAATATATTAATGCATCTAAATGTTTTTGATTTTATTTCTCTTCTGTCCTTCTGTTCTGATCTAAAATCAAGAACATTTAGATGCATATATATATATATATATATATATATATATATATATATACATATATATCAATTTTTCACTGAGTACTTAAAAATAAATTTCTGGTAATCAATAAAATTTTCATTAAACTGGAAAGCGGAGTGTAGCTCAGATTTAATAATACTATTAGATTTTCTCTTAAGATGTTGATAAATTTACACTGACCAACAATTAACCTAAATATATCAAAAGCAGAGAGGGAAAATTCAATGAACGTTATAGGAGCATCATAGGACTGTGATTTCCTATTACGTATTATAATGGATTTCATTATTTGGTATATTAAAATAATATAAAAAGTCTATTCGAATTATAATTTTCGGTTTTCGAAAATTATTTTTAAAAATTGATTTTACACAAAATTACAATAAGTTGAATGAATACAATTAATCTCACAAGCGAACTAACTAATATTCATTGAATGAACTATATATTCAAGAACGATACATATATTCATTACCAATTTGTTTACAATCATTTGTATTTATAATAAAATAATTGCTGATAAAGTGTTTATGATATTTAATACAATTGCGTTTTATATAAATGTCCCCTAGAATTTTCTCCATATAATTTTCGCTCATACACTATTTATGAAGAATATCCAAATAGGAACTATTTTAACAAAAATAACAGTGCATTATTTATTATTCGACTATCCATCATGACTAGCCTCATACGTATTTGAGCAAATTTGTTTTATTCAAAAGTGACATAGACAGTAATGAAATCAATCATATATTACCTGTTCTAAACTACTAATTGCTAGAAACAACACTGTATTATCTTTCTTATTCCTATATTCCTACTATATGTGGGGGTTATTCTCTTTGATTTCTGTTAGTGCCTTCTTGATATATTGGTCTGATCTTCATTAAATATTCCTTGGAAAATTGGATATACCAACAGTTTCATACAAGTGGAAGCTTGGTATGATAGTTCTCAATCGGAAATAATGCCAACAATAAGCAATAGAGGGGAATCTGAGACAAATATTTTCCAAAAACAAGAGAAGCTTTCTACATAAAAGATAGTTCTTTTAGCTCTGATCCTTTAAGAAATTTAAGGATATATGTCTTGGTATGTCTTCTTGTATGGTTATGCTTCTATGTGTCGAGTCTTGAGATACTGTAATGTCCTTTTAGATCCTCTGTTAAAACTCTCTGTTTTCGCCTGAAGCATTCTTCCGATGTCTTCTAGTCATACTTTTCCAGTATTGTCTTTCCTTCTGATAGTCCTTTTTTTCCCAGTTATTCAATTATTTTTGATTAATTTCTCTAAATATTATAACGGTACTCAATTTTTAGGAGAATTCTGGTTTCCAGATAGGTGTTCAGGCCTTTTTTGCAAGCCCTCAGAGGTTTTTGTTTGAGGCCTATACATTCTTAACCCAGTTCCTTTCTTGGTTCTCAAATCGGCTGGTCTCATTGTTTTTCCTACTTTACAATGAATTTCTTTGAAAAGCTATATTATTCTCTTATTCCCTCCTGTCACCTGCTTCAGGATTTCCAGAATCTTTCCTCCAAAATTTCGTCGCTACGCAATATCATTCTTACTGATATACTTTGCACTACCATATATCGTTACGTGAGGTTCAAAATTACTCTCATAGTTGCTACAGAATATGTTTTCATTGCTCTTATTATATAAGTATTTTAATCAACTTCTATGGCGGTGTACAACCATCTTAGAAGTAAAAGAGGTTAACTTTAATTTATATCTTTTGGCACAAGCTGGACGTAAATGAAATTATTTTTTCAAAAAACATGAAATAAATGTAATTATTCAATGAATACTGTGCCGTTTTCAGTAATTTTCTCCATTTTTAAAGATGTATACAGAAATTTTTCTTCCTGAGCTCCGGATTTCACTGGAGAAATATTGAAAACGTCTATTAACGTCCACCCTTTTGTAAGCAGTTATAAAAAGTTATTTCATCTGGAAACGTATTCTGCGTTTCCCTTCGTAACGCGTGTCTGCAATGTTACGATAACAGATTTGCCACAGCTATGAAGAATACATTTTTCGTCTAACTTATTTGACTCTATACAAGTTTGTCAGTGTACATACCAAGAAATATTCTACTATAATTTCCTCTAACAATATTGTGACGTTATATAAAATATAATTACTTAATGATATCGTATTTTTCGATAAATTGGTAAAATTATTGAATTTGTTAAAGGTAAATAGTGCACAATGCCCATAATTACAGCGCCTAGACTTCAGACATCACCAATGAATACTCATTTGTAAAGATCAAGCTATATTTATGAAATATAGAGAATTATTCTTATTATTACTTAAAAAATGGATAAAGAAAAAAAATCAAAACAAAATCTGCTCTTGAAACAATCATAGAAAAGAACAAACAAAACTATCTCATCCATTAACTCAACATTTGGTTTCATATTTTTGTTCTCAATTCAATTCAATGAATATTAATTATTGTTGATCATTGAGCAAATGAATACTCAATTATGAAATCCGTGTAACTAATATGATGTACTGATTATAAATATTCATACAAACCACATATCAAAAATTTTTACAATTAGCATTCCGTAGAATTATATTGATGCGACCCAGCAGTGTAGCTTGAATAATTATCTCTTCTCACGTGATTAACTATTGATTACAAATTCAGGAATTATAGCTGCAAATGTCTGTCATGCGATAACTACATAAAATAAATTATGCAATATCTACATCTTATCATCTTAGATCTAACAGATCAATTAAGATGTAAATCTTTGTTTGTATTCATCTAGCTTTAAATGTCTGTATTTAGTAAATACAATATCCATGTCTAGCTACGAATGCCTATGTGTATTAATAACATATAATATGTACTTCGTGATATCTTAGACTGGATACTCTTGGATTATGCAAATTTCAACTTGTTTAGGTTATATGCAGGAAGGCGCAAAGTGACTTAATAAAAATTGGTGAAAATATTGATGAAGCGGAAGAAGCTTCCATAGAATAAATATTTTCTTAGTTGAACAATACATACAAATTATAAAATAATTATATTTATAAAGAACATTCTGCAGAGAAATGTATTCTGCACTTCAGTGTTATTGTAACAAAGAAATATAGTTTGAATAGATTGTTTGTATCCGACTATTCGTTTGATAAAGAAATATTTGTGAACGACTTTCTGGTCGAAATGAAAGTATTATCAGGTTTTTTTTGGCTCTTGACAATATCTAAGAACACTCTAATACTTTTGATAAATTTTTAAGGAAACGCCAACTTGTATTTTCACTAAGATCTAGATAAATGAAATGTAAATACAATTAATGCCTTAAGAATATTATTTACTTCATTAGATTTATCCTATATATGTGACTAAAATAGAGCATGGACTACAAGATTAATAACATAAGAATTTTTTGTGTAACTCAAATTCTCAAGAACAAATGGATAAATATTTAGCAATTGGACATATATAACTGGTATGACAGATCTCATGACTTTGACTGCAGTATTCACATAAATTATGGATATGTGGAGTTTTTCTTGTTAACGTAATTCAAAAAACATTGTGAGTATGTGAACTTTGTTATTAATTTGAATTATTGAGTCCTAATCGCTTTAACTATAGTACTTAATGCTTCACTTCTATTTCTATTAACGCTTGATCTGTCCAGTGAAGGTCAGACCTGCGAAAAAAGGTTTAGTAATAAAAAGGCAAGATGTTAAATTGTATGCGCACTCCAATAAGAATTGCTCTTTATAAAAAGGAAAACTAGTTATGTGTGATATTCAACAGTATTATCGTGTATCGAAATGAATTTCTTTTGATTCCTTGAGGAATGTTTTATAATCAGAATCTTATAGAGTATAAATCTTCCTTTGTACTCGAGCTCTGGTATAAAAAGATATTCTTATTGTAAAGGACAAATGGAGATGTGAGTAATAATATCTCTAGTGATAAATTAAATATTGATGATAAAGAAAATATTAGAAATTTTAGTACAGACGAGAATTGAGGTAATTATACTGAACCAATGGAAAATTATAAAAAAAAAATAATAAAAACAGAGAAGAAAGATAATGTGTCGAAAATTTAGATGAAGAAAAGAAAGAAGAAAGTGGATAGACTAGATGAAGAAAATAAATGATACAAAAGAAGAGCAAAAGAAATCGGAATTATCCCTCAAAATCTGAAAAGTAACCAGGAG
The DNA here is from genome assembly GCF_026250575.1 of Diorhabda carinulata. Classification (NCBI taxonomy): domain Eukaryota; kingdom Metazoa; phylum Arthropoda; class Insecta; order Coleoptera; family Chrysomelidae; genus Diorhabda; species Diorhabda carinulata. The sequence continues at coordinate 31,921,915 of NC_079460.1, read as the reverse complement.
AAAAGAAGAAAAGTAATAACATCTAACCAGAAATATTCGTGTTAATCCTCGAAATCATTTCTTCATTTAAGAGTTCGTAATCTTTGATGTTTATTTTTTGCAACTCGAAGAACAAATATGTATTTAGTATATTCAGTATTCATATACATAAATATGATTCTAACTTGATTGGCTTATACACTGCGGATAGTTCTAAATAATTAAAAGTGAGATTTGAATGAGTTGAAAATTATAATTTTTTCAATAGTAAAATTTAGTAAATTTTTTCGTAGTAAGAGGTGAAAAGCGAATTGAACCTAAGATCTTTTCTTGTATTATACCAGATAAGTTTTATTTTTTTTTATTTCATTGAATAAGAAAATTTTTTACTTAGGATTTAATAATTTGATATAAACAATGATATTTAGTGCATCCCTTTGAGACAAACTTTGCAAAAAAGGACGGACATGTACGAATATATGTTTAATATTACCCAAAAACCCTTGGTAATATTGGACTTACTATCTCATTTCGTTTCCAATTTTTTCAGAACTGAAAAATGTCAGTAAAGTTGATCAGATTATGGTAATTCAATTCGAAATAGGAAATCAATGGATGGTTGAAAGTACTTCTCCTATCTGTATTCCTTAGTCTTAGAAACTGCTGTTACATTATTACATTATTATTATTTTTTTTTACCTAGTTTATTAGCTTTTAATTTGCCTATCAAATTTTTGTTGGCGTTTCTTTGTAAATATTTTGTAGCTTTTAGGTGGTTCCGTAATTATTTGCTCTGATACTTCTTCAAATCAAATACTGATTTATTGACCGATTTTCCCTGTTATTTTCTGTCTTGGGTTGGTATTTACATTATTAATATTTATGTATTGTTGGATTTATAAACCAATTCAAAACCCACTCTGTTAAAAATTCTTTCCAATTCATTTGTATAAGGTACCAGAGCAAATTTTGCTTGTTTTTCATTTTAATTTTGGAAAATGGTGGTTTCGCATAGAGATACCTCTTAAACTTATGACTGTTGATTGAACTAATTACAATTCTCTTATCATAACCGTTGAGAACAGCTTCATCCTCAATAAAGGTCTTTTCCTTACTGTATCTCTTGATGTTAAGGGCAAAGTGAATTAAACGATGTACCAGGAAATGGAGACTGGCCATCCTATGTTGGATGTAATTTAAAGAATTAGCCGGGATATACCTGCATGTAGTGGTGTTTTCTTTTAAATTCATCAACTTTCAGCCTATTACTATTCTTAATTACTGAAAGTTCTGAAAATAGTACCTGTCCATTATTTTCCATTTTATAAGCGAACTTTACAAATGGCTATTTTGAATTCAGTTCTACGTTTGCCTTTTTTGTATTGAATTTAGCGAAAATATTATCTACATTCTTGTACCATGGAACCATGTACAGCTCAACTATAAACATTGATAGGCAATTGCCCATTGCTGTTCCTTCATTTTGTTTGTAGAATCCGTTGTTGTACTGGAAATAGTTTTGCTCTATACATATTTTTGTTGATTATAAATATTCTTTTAATATCAGGCCCCAAATTATTAGACCTAGTAAGTCCTCAAGGTACGCCTAGGTCTGTGGGGTCGGCACGCTGAGAAATAATGAGCTTACATCAAAGAAGATTAAAATTTCTCCTTATTAAATTTTTGTACTTTTCACTTTGTGGATAAATTCTAACGAATTATTCACTCCATCAAACCGAGGAGTTTCTGAATACGATAACTTGGTTATCGAAACACGCGTCAGACAGGGTACTTATGAGTATTGGTGTTGTGGTACTGTAAAGACTGTGTTCAGTATTTTCAGTCTTGTAAGTGGTTTTCTCGCTCATACAATGTCGTTATAGCCCACACAATGCTTCCAAGTGAAATGTATCCAATTTTATCTCTTTGATTTTGTTGTTTAATAGTGCCTTTCTTTATCGCCTTGTTTCTATTTCATTTAATTTGATATTCTCTGTGTGTTTTGTTATTGTCCACGTTATCCTCAACGTTCTGCGTCTGTTTCGTCTGTGTCTAATTCCCTAATACGTATAGTAAATATTGAGCTTGTGACTAATTTTTTTTTGCTTCTCCAGGAGAATATAATACATATTCAAATTCAAATAAGAGTTGAAAGTTCATCTAATATGATATCATCACAAATGTGTTATCTAGCAAATACTGAGTGATATATACTTTCGACACCAATTATTTCAGAGCTTTATCATTTCAAAGTTTAAACATTTATTTCTGAATCATGCTACAGCGTTCTCATTGTGAAAGTTTTGCATAGTTGGAGTTGCAAATTTCTTATTACGAACTTTCATTAGAGGTGGAACAACAAATTAAGCCTGTAGTATGGATCATTGATATATTTAATAAGAATTTCTCAACTTAATAATTGTACATGGTAGTGGAATATAAATACTATGAATGTTCATAATAGTTTTCGAAAAGATTGGATGACTGGGTATGATATATACATTGAATGTTGTATGATAATCGATATTTGTTACTATCACAGATTATGGTGAATTTCATAGTTTCTTCGATATTAACTCTTTTTAATTCTCAGTAAATAATGAGGTATTACTAATGAAAGTCATACGAACCTATAGTGCGAAGCGTCCATAACCAAAAGTAAACTACTAGAACTAAAATGCATGCAACAAATTATGATTATGGATACAAATGAAAACAATGGAGCCAGTAAAAAATATCACAGTCAACAGCTACAGTCAAACTACATAGACGACAAAAATAAGTGCTATGTTCAGATTGATTATTTTGAATGAATTGGAGAAAAATAAAACTTTTGGTGTGGCACCCACCAAGCAGGGTTATTAGCGACTAATTTTTTACAGTTAACTCAGTATTGCACATCCCGCAATATTTATCTTGTTCTTTCTGTGAGTGAGTAGCTCCTTCTTGAAATTAATGGCAATAGGTTAGTTGGAATATTGTTGGCAGATTGCTGTTAGGGAACTTTGGGAATCTTTTACTATAAGGATATTCCTAGATCCAATTTTCTGAAATTTTTTAAGTGCTTCTAGAATGGCAGACAACGATAATACAGAGACCGCGTACGAGATGCTCGAATATTGTGTACGGTAAGAAAGTTATATCTCTCCACTTTCTTTAAATAAGCTTTGGATGGGACTTGTACAATGAACATCCAAACAGATGCGTAGTGATGTGTTCTGAATGACTTCCAGTGACTAGAATAGTTTTTCTAGCAGAATTTAGATCTTCTCAATGATTTGTGTATGTGCAGTTTACTTGAATAGTCTGCACCCCAGTTTTTCAATGTTAGTGACCTCAGTACATGTAAGTGATATTGGTCTATGTTTCTTGGACTGTGTGGTGTTTGTGACATGTTCGTTTGCTGCGTGTGTTCGGTAAAAAGTGTACTTGATCGATGTCTGCTGAATTAATTTTCCAATTTGTAGTTGGATGCCGTATAATTTTTTCTTCATTAGTGATTATTATGGGATAGTGGTCACTACCAAATAAATACTTTGATACATGCCAATTCATTTCTTGTGAGAAAGATGGATGACATATCGTTAGATCGATATTAGAGTCGTCGCCTGTTCTTATGTCATATCTAGTTTTTTGTCCGTCATTCAGGAGGTTGAGATTGTACGTTTCCAACAGTTTTTCAAGTTTTTACCCAAAAGATGTTTACTTAGATGAGCCCCAGATATGATTGTGGGCATCTCCTGTTATAAACTGTGCAGCTGGAATTTGCTCTGATAGCTCAGAAACCTCTCCTGTCGTAGGTTCGTTATTTGGGGGAATGTATATGTTACACATAGAAAAGATAATCGTATCTTTCACTTTTACGGCAACTGCTTCAATTCCTGTTGAAAAGTGGATTGGTGTGACATCTATTGTATTTTTGATATAGGTCGTTACTCCTTCACTAAACAATTGTAATTTTTCAGATTATGATTTTACTTTTAAAGTTCGGTTATTGCATAGCTTTGGGCAAAACATTATATTGTTTGGTTAGGTTAGGTATTGTTTGGCTTAGAGCCTTAAGGTAATCTTCTAGCTTAGTGTTTTCGATGACATTAAATAGGATAGCTTGATTTCTAGATGGGAAGTTATTTGTTTTAGTTGGTTGGTTTGCTACTGAAGAGTATGTTTTCAGTTGTTGAGTTATATTTTTAGTAGACGTATACTCATTTTGAGGTATATTGTTATCCATATTTGGATGTCATTCATTTTTTCAGTACGGATCTGGCAGAATACTTTCTACCAGGTATCAAATCAGGATTTTAGTTGAATTCGTAATTGTCTATCAATTGCTATTTGATAAAAAGTTAAACTGGAATTCTCCCTGTTTGTTTTGATTCACTTTGGAATTTACACTTATTGGTTTAACTACTTATTTTATTTATCGTATCGGAAAACACGATCTACACTACAACGGTTCCATACGAAATCCTTCAGTACAATTGGTTTTGTTAATAACTTAAATAATAGATACTGATAATGAAAAAGTATATTGTGAACATATAGCTATTGAAATGTAAAAAAAGCTATCATATTTGAACATTTATTTTCGAATAATTAGTTGAAAGATCCGCTATCCACTAAATGTACAATGTAAGTTCAAAGTTGAAATTATTAAAAAATTGTTAAGATATTGGAAAACATAATTAAACAGTAAATGTACTTAATAATATCATAAAGTGTGAGGGTTTTTAATTTGATCTCACTGATCACGAATTAAAAGTTCACTTCAGACGCCCACATTTTATAATATTACTTTATCAATTTGTACTTCACTGTATGCTATTTTGGATGGCGTATCATTCTAATAAAATATGTTCATTAGAAATAACTACAATGTTCCATTTCCAACCATAAAAGATGGCAGTAATAGAGTTGCGACTGAAAAATCTGGAGTTATGTTTTCCAATCAACTTGGAACATGGAAACAAGAAAACTGTCAGTGAAAAATGAAAAAAGAAACTGGCGTAAACTGGGTGATATAAATGAAAATCAGCGATGAATTTCATTCCTTAAGGATTGTATGCTTATCCAGAATAATATGACACTATCACTATTGGAAATTTAAGTTATAAGCCACAAGCTTCAACTTATATTGTACATATCGGGACAAAATATACTTATAAATTTTCGTTTAGGTTCAAGCATATGTTTTAACTTTAAACCTGAAAAAGATAATTAGTAAAAGTGAAGATTTATATTCATATATCTCATATTTTTATAGGGACAATAAGTTATTGAGTGAATATAAATTTCAGGATTCTCGGCGCTCGATTAAAGCTCCAAATGCACATTTTATGAATAAGACTAGAAGTAGAGCTGAAATTGTTTATTTTTTATCCACTATTAATAACGTAAATCGGTGTAAATGATCAAATTAAAAATTATCCAGATAGGTAATTTCCTAAGAGATTCATGGAAAACTATTTATAGTTACATTTAAATTTTTAAAACAGAGTTATGATTGATACCTAAGATCAAAATAATAAATTCACGAGCATATATTGACATATTGAGTGTCTTCGATTTTGTTTACTTTCCTGCGCTTAACGCTTGACCCTTCTTCTAATCCAGAATGCGTTAATCCATTTTGTACCACGAGATCGTACTTGATGCATAAAATTCTGATCATTTTGGTATTCATTCTTCTAATTTGTTTCAATATCTCTGTTAATGAAAACTATTATATCAAAAACTTATAATTGAGTTTTTAAATATTTAAAGAAAAAGAAAGTTCGACTTCATATAGTTAATAATTTGAATGTCGTTTGGTGAAACCAGTAGTCAAATTTAAAGGAGACGTGAAGACTAAATTGCTTGAACATGATCGTTTCTAGAATTCAAAACTAAGCCTTTAAAATGAATCTTCTTATGAATAAAGATATGGAACACACACGTACGTGTGTGTGAAAATTTCCTTCCTTCTCAGCATCCACCCCCTAATAAATCAGCGGATGGATGCGATGAAGAACACTCCACCACTCCCTGTCATTTTAACAGATCGTCATCCTCATTCGCGTCACAATTTCGCGCTTAGACTCCTTCCATAAGTTCTATGGAATAAAATATCTAATCTGAGTGATCCTTCGCTTTCTTTACACCTGTCTCCGATGAATAACGCAGCACTTGCTAAAAAAGTGCGAAGTAGCCGTGCACGTGCTTATCCCATAGTGAAAACCTTGGCATCTGTAACATTGTACAGGTCCGTTGTGCTTTTTCTGGTCAACCACACTTATTTTTGTGTAGCATAGGTATCTCAGTTTTTGTAGGACTGCCCCTCTGCGGGGTTTATTTCTACCATAAGTATTGGTAATAATTTTAGGCTGTTTTTCATCGTTTTTCCTTATATGGCTCGTCAGTTGCCATACTTTTTTTGATTTTAGTCCATTTTCCCTCATTTCTATTTCGACTTCCGACACGGTGGTGTTTACTGCCAGCCCTTTTACGATTAGCTTCCTCTCTTTCTCTTAATTGAGTAGGTACGTATACTACTCAATCTCTTTGTACTCGTTCAGGAGCATCTTTATTTTGTTAAAATCTCTTCTATTGCAGTAGTTAATTTCCCTGTATTGATATCCATTTTGTACTGTGCATCGATTTTCGTCTGCACTAGCTGCTTCAGTATTGCTGTCCACTTGAGTGAGACTTTAATATTATTGGAGGTGGCCTTTTCTCCGGATTTGCCTGTTTCTTCACTACATCTCTCCATATTTTTTCTAATTCTTCTTGGATATGTTTATACGCGTATCTCGTTCTTTAGAGGTTTTCCTCTCCGCTTTACTCTCTTTTTCTTTTTGTTTACTTCGGTGTAGTTTCCTTCAATCTTCCTTCAGTCTTTTATTTGCATTTGTTTATATATATATATATATATATATATATATATATATATATATATATAGCGATAGAGCGATAAATAAGTTTTTTTGATGGGAAATTACAAAAATAATATTGTTTGGATTTTTCTATAGGTACATGGTTATCTTTTATGCTTAACTTAATTCCATTCAACCGTGTTGAGGTTTCCTATGAAAATCATCGTTCACCTCAATTTAATTGTTATTGAGTTTTATCCACTTCAAAGCATTCCGCTTTATCAAATTTGAAGAAAGATGAACTTCGAAGAAGATAAATGTGGAAAATTGCGAAGCGGTGGTAAAATTTTATGATGAAAACGAATAAATATTTTTGACCTTTTATCTCATGAAATTTTCTTTTCGAATATATAAATAATTATGGACAAAACTACACTTTGATTGTTTTCTTCATTTACATTGCTATTACGAATATAATGTTATATAGTATGTCATTCAATTTGAATTAAATACACTATTAATTCGACTCGCTAATCAATTTTATTTGATTCTTAGATTCATGGACATTACCTTGAATAAACTACCTATTCAAGTTCGTATCTTGATAATGATTGAAAAAAGTGAATATGAATTAATAGAGAAAACTTCATTCAATGATTTTAAGTTTTATTCAAACATGTTTGTTTGTTCTAACACTAATGCGTTGAATTGTATAGCTATTTATATAATGAGATCATGGAGAACATTTTTAGAAACCTTCCTTTCAACCTTCAACATTTTCTGAGTCTATTCAATTGGTTTTCAGAAATTTGAAATGAAGTAAGTTTTGTAGAAAGATCCTAATGATCTGAGATAATTACTGGTGGAAATTAATTAGTCTCTAATTTGAATGGCTTCAGCTTCTTTACAATTGATAGAAAAAAACTTTGTGACATTTACAGATGAAACTTCTTTACACTGAGAATAATTTCCAAGTAATAGCTATTTTCTTTACCGATAGCTGCTATTTCAGTTTCGCAAATCACAACCCTATGCTCTTAACTTTTTCTCATTTAGTTCCGAATTTTAAGCTTAAAATAATTTTATCAATGTGTCAAATATATGAAGTAGAATATTTTGGAATATTCAATGGTGCTTTAAGTTAAAAAATTCCAACAATATATTATATTCTATGTGTATTTAACCATGTACTACAATATAATTCTATAGACCTACAAGAAGATCAACTCAAGCAATCGTGTCCGTTTGAGGGGAAAATGTACTTTCCTAATTTGAACAAAACCGCATTGTGGTTTTTACTCTGGAAGGGTCTTCGCCTTCTTTGGAGACGGTTCTCCGTTTTCAGTTTTGATTATTATTATGCTTAGGGAATGAGGTGATGGACCCACGTTGCATCAATGGTTATGAAAATACCCAAAAATTCGAATTTATTTCTGTGAAACAGTGCTAAACACTCGATGGAAACATTTTCACGATGCTATAGTTTTCTAATATCCAAATTTCTTGATATGTTGATATATGATGTACCGTACTTTCTGAAATACCTACTATGTCTGCTAGCTCGCGCACTTTCAGTTGATGATCATCAAGTACCGCTTTTTGGATTTTATTGAACATTTCTGGAGTCTCACTTGGTCGACTAATGCGATGCTGGTCTTCGCATATTGTACGCTCTCGCTTAAACTCTGCTACCCAATATTTTTCTGTTGATAATGAACGAGCAGTCTTGCCCAGCAAAGAATCTAGTTCAGCTTTTGTATTGGTTAGGCAAAGGCCTTTCAAATAAAAGTATTGTATCACATAACGATGATCAATTTTTTCCATTCTTACAAATTCACAGAATATTGATGATGGTTGCCACACAAATACTAAACAGCATGGCATATTCAAACTTGAAATATATGCTGTAAAGATTGTGTACTTTCTAATACAGGGGTATTTTTCAGGCAACTACCGCCATCTCTAGGTAGGGCCGAGTACTTCTGGGATCATACTCTTAAACAAGATTGCCAATTTAATATACATTTGGTAATGATGGTTTCTCGACAGAAGTTCAAAATCAGCAAAAAGTTCAAATGATTTTAATTATAAATGTAATTCTTTGTCAAAAATCACAAGAATTACAATTTTTGAAAATTCGTGGGTTATGTAGTCTCTGCAAATATATACCAAGAAAAGTGGAAGAGATTTCTACAATTTACGGTGTAATACAAATCCCGAATAATAATAGAATGAGAATAAACGCACAACTGATTCTAAATAAAATGGTAACCGAGAAATCAGAACGGCTCTTGAAATTATATTTCCAGTGACTAATTCAAGGGAACAAATATATTAAATGTATAGGTTGGCTTGCCTTTTGCAGTAATTGAAAATGTACTTTTAGAAATATTCAAAAAGAATGAAAAATCAAATAACAGAAATATACGAAGACTATTTTATATAAGTATTCAAATGTATATAAATCCTCTAGAATATATAATATTTTTACTAATGAAATATACATAGAGTAACTCGTACAAATTTGACTTCTTTGTTCTGATTGAGAACATCTAATCAACTCTGTTTCGGTAGACAAAAACAGATGTAATAGAAATTGCTTGCTTATGTAGATGCGAGGATGAGCCACAGTGGTTAGACGTGGTTTCTTTATATACAAATATTCCTATTACCATTATGAAGAATATATTGATAAAAAAATGTTACAAAAATAAAGAATATACAGAAATACCTCGAAACGAATTTATAAAAGCTATACTACTCACAATATACAACAATATATTTCAAATATGAAAATGAAAACTAATTTCGAAACAGAATATATATATATATATATATATATATATATATATATATATATATATATATATATATATATATATATATATATATATATATAGCATCTTAGTAGTGGAGTTGTGGCAAAATTAAATACCCAAGTATACTATATCTAATATATTTCCAAGCTTTAGAATATCTATGTATTCGTCACTAGGAAATCAATTTTAAAAATAGTTAAGTCATCGAACTCAAAAATCAATATTCAAATTGACGCTTTAAAGAAATATTAAGCTCAATATGTCTGAATAAATTGAGAGTCAATCACTTCGTTAAAGCTGGAATTCATAAATTGAAGTATTTTCAAATATAATCTGAATATGGCTTCATCTAAACTTCAGTTGAATATATTAGATATTGAATGACGATATAAATGAAGTTGCTTCTATCTATAAATTGTGCTATTCCTAAGTAGCATCATTTCCCGGAGGTAGACTTTCCTTACTATACGTGGATGGATCTTGCCTTGAAACATTGGGCCTCTCAGAATTTCTAAATTTAGCATACGTGAGTTTGAGGTTTATGGACTGCTTTCTGTGAATAACTAATTGAATAATTCAGACCCTCCATACTTCACATACATGAAATTAATTTCTTATACCATTTCCTTCACATTCCATCTCTATTTTTCTCTCAAAAACCGGTCAAAACATAAAAATATCACTTAGTAGATATTTGATAAATTGATTTAATTAAAATTAAGGATGAGTACTGCTAACAAACTCATCATTTAACAATGAATTTTATGGTGTTTACTATTATTGCCTCCTATTTTAATTAGAAAGTCATCAATTTTTATTATTTTTTTATAACCCACATGGCTTTTTTTCATTAGATTTTCATTGTTATGACCTATCTATTGAATTGATGGCTACATTGAATACAGAGAGAACAAAGACCAAGTGAACTAACAAATTTGATACCCTTGTAATGAATTGAAATTAACTTATTTCAACATTAGATATGGAAAATATTGAGCTGCATTGGTTCGTGAATAAATAAATTACGAGTAAACTAGATATTGGAAGTGGGATGATAGCAAGATAGAAGTATAATTTAATTCATGCTCGTACCTTGAAGAAGACATTTTTTCCATTTAAATGACAGAAATATCAACATTGCGTTCTTATACAGATCCAGTTTCATAAGATTCTACGAAGAAAACATACTTCACTTCAATATGTAATATTTGGGATTGACTATATGGAAAGGAGTTTATTGTTGTAGAGGGATATGGTTCATGGTTCCCTACTTCCTTACATGATTATTATACAGCATTCCATTAGAATTTGTTGTTAGTAAATCGAAACCTGGTATCTTACAAATCAATATACAAATTATTGGTAGTTATGTAGTTTCCAATCAAAAATTGATATTCATGTGGTAGCTACCCACCAAATAACACGTTAAGTCTCTGAAAACAAATTATTTAGAAAATAACCATTTTATTCAATTTTATGATATTGTATTCTGAATGTATATCTGCATGTAGGTAGATATTGGAATTTTCAAAACAAAGTCTATCTATTCACAAGAAAGAGAAGTATGGACAATATCAAGAAATTAATCATATCGAATTACATGAATCGGCGGCATCAGTTTCACCTAAGCTCTTTGAAAATTTCATTCATCATTCACATATTAACCATTATATAGTAATCACTATCACTATTTCATTATATTCATAGTCTCTTTGAAGGCGATAGGTCTCAAGAATCTAATACATCTGGTTATTCTGGAAATGCTGATGATACCACTACAGCTCAATACTATTAAGTCTTAAGATAGCTTAGTACAATAAGACACGGTCATATAGTAATTACTTTCATACATGTCCTACAAACCAGTACGTTTGACTAAAATCAAAACCAGCTTGTACCAAACGCATTTCAAAATATTTAGCATCATTTACTTGGAAAATCGTTAGTCGTTAATACGTACACAAGGACATATTTTTCTGTGCAATATTAACATCGTCGGAAAATTTTATTGTATTCATTTTAAGTCGCCTTAATTTTTACCAAGGTAGAATTTTTGTAGAATTTTACTGAATAATATTTTATGCCGATGTTAAATGTGTACGTTAGGTTGATGGAACAATATTAACCAAGTTACAATTGAATTGTTTAGGTTCAGGTATAGTTATATGAGTTATGTCCTCTTTATTCTAAAGTCGAGTGAAGTCATGTATCAGAAAATCTAGCTATATCTGAAATAACAAGTCTTCACTTTTTTCGACTGGCAATATATCGAGTAGGTACAGAGTAACAGGCGGTATCTGTTATACATAAATATATTATTTATCCTAGGATCTGAAACTATCAAATTACTTTATTATTCTTACGAGTATAAGTAATCGCGCAATTTATAAGATGTTCTCCTGAGCTCAATTTTGAAGCGTAGTTTCAAATTTTCAGTAGTTATAATGAATGATCTAGTCTAATTTGCTCGACTCGTGTTTCTTCTCTCGTGTAGATTCTGAAAATTTATAACCATCATAGACATTTTTATTTATTTGAGCATAATAATGGAACGTTATTTCAAAATACACATATTTATCACAAAATTTTTGGTATCTAAATAGTTTTTTTGTTTGTCTAATAGATTTCATTTCATTCATATTGATATGCTGAATATTAACAGGGAAAGTGAGAAAATTAGGGATATCGTATGATGACACTTTGTCATATTTTAAACAATGTATCCTACCTCTTAAAAAAGGTTATTCACATAATATTAATCACCATTCTAGCTTTCTATAGTATTTCTATACTTCTTTCAGAATACCATCACTGGAGATACATTATAATGTTAACAGTGCTCAAAGTCACTCATATGTTACTATTGTCGACAATATTACGATTCATTGGAAATCAATAGTTACTGTCTGGATTAGTCTGATTGCTATCCAGCATCTAGTAATGTGTTTGCGAATGATATTTCCAAACTTTCTCCGTCTAGGTAATAATACCACCAGAGGCAACAGGCTTCAGAATGTACTCAATGAGATAGTTTTATAAATCAAATCAAATCAAAAAATAATTATTCAACGTCTTAAAAAGTTTACTTATTTTTAGTTAAGAAATTCATGTTCTGCATATGAAAGAAAATGTACTCCATTGTGAGAAAAGTAATAATTTCTTTTAGCGGTCGGAACGTTGTGAAATTTTAATTATAAAATATAAGAGAAAAATTCCGTACATTTCAATATTCTATCACTTTTGCATTCAACAAGAAAGAAGTTCTTCCAAAACTGAAAAATTTTAAATGGATATTGTTAGGACATATAGTAGGTCTTCTTTCTATCAGATACATAGTTGACCTAATATAATTCAAATTGTGGCAGTTGATAAAGTTGCTGAAATGTTTAGAAGAGATGTTGAACCCTAATATAGGATTATTTATTTAATGTGAAATCTAAAATTCTCTATTATTCTGCTTGTATGGACTAAGACATAATCGTAATTTAATTGTAATCAACCATGAGCTTAATGCGGTGTGGGTACATATCAAATTACTATTACTATGTCTTATATGAATTCCTGCGTGCGTTTATTTAGTAACATGACTCCATAGTACAGCGAATTGGTCGTTAGAAAATATCGTTGTTGAGCAAGCTTTCAAAGCATATTAGCATTACAAGCTACTATTGTTGTGAGAATGCTCAAAATTACATTGTTGCAATTCTAACAAAGAAAGTATTAATGTAGTAGTTTATCGAAGTAAGTCATAGTTTCCATACCACACACTTCATTCAATATTCAATATTTAAACTGACTGTCGAATGAACGTGATGATGCTAGTACATCACATCTACCATTTACAAGGATGCTTCATTTATAAGAAATAATTAAGAAATTAAGGATATGTATAATAAATTTTTTCACCCGCTTTTGATCTGAAATATATCCGCTCAAATTGTGATATAAGGTTGTTTTACTCATTACATAAACGCATAAAAAATTTATCAGCAAAAAATTGTTTGTTTGAAATAGTCTTGCAAAGTGCACGATTTAATTGATAGAAATTCTGCAGTTTTCTTTTGTATAAAATTACTAAATCTGGAACTAGAATGCAGGTTCTCATACTAGGATAAAATCTTCTCGAATTTTATACTCAAATGTGTGTAAGTACAAAACTGCTTACTTTTTCAAATTTGACTGATTTCCAATTATTCATAATATATACTGTGTATGATTGAATATATTGCTGTAGTAATAATTCTGTAAAGATTCAGCAGACTTTATTTTTAAAATAAAACATATTTCAGATATTCTGTGAATAATCTCAATTTAATAAAAGTTACTATTATTTAATTTGACTTATACGGTTACGGATCACAACGAAAATATGAACGACTCAGTATTTATTTTAGTGACACTTTAACAGACAAGAAACACATTTCGTAAAAATTCAAATTTTTCAAATTCAATTGTAAATGTTGTGTATATATGCTTTAGTTGAGAGACGTTTGAATTAAATGTTAGTGTAAATTGCATTCTTAACAACAATTCTTTCAGAACAGAGTACGCAAGTGTTCTTATAAACATTATAACACTAAGACTACTTTTATCAATATTGTATTGTAAGACCGATAGATACATTATTTTCCAACCTTCTTATTATAATGAAACTAAACTACTAAATCGTAGAAGATCTTGGCCACGATTTACCAATTCCAAGTCTCTACATTTTATTGATTATACAACATCAAGTACCCACTTGATAACTTCATTTGAATTCGTGATTCTTCTCTTCACATGTATGTTTCGTTTGGTCTTTGGACAGTGCACGCTATTATCAGTTCAACTCAAGTACGTTTTATAATTTTCGTAATAGATCAAACAAAGAACATTTCACACAAACTTTGTATCATAAATAGAATCGTGACAGGAGTACTCAACGGTGCTCTAATAAACATATCATAACGCATCATCAGACACAACTTTGCTCAGAAGCTTAAAAGAGTTTCCAGATATAGATCAGGCTGCTTTTGTAATAAAAAAAACATGAAATTTTCTGTTGATAAATAAATTTCAATTATAATTATAAACTTAGTTTGGGAAAGGCGAAATTGTTACAAAAACAACAAAAAATTGTTGGGTGTATTGAAATTCCGTGCGGATAGCATACAAATGTGAAATTTTTTCGTTTTCGTTGAAATGAGTTTTCCCGCAGGAATTCTTTCCGTCGAGAGGTGTTACGTTGGCGTGGAAAATTTAGTATATATATATAGGACAAACTAGGTTTTTTTAAGTTTATCTTCGGTCTCCGAAGACAATAAGTAGGTTATCGAAACGCGCTTCAGGCAGTGTAATTGTAAATTTTGGGTGTTGTGGTAGAAAGCACTTTGTTGAGTATGAATATCAATAACGGATCTAGAAATTACAACTCTTGTGTTGATATCTTCTACAATTCGTCCTAATTAGCTAAAGAATCAACTCACAGTCTGAGGTCTGGGAAAAACACGTATCCCAATTTTTAAATAAAGTATATATAACACATAAATTCTCTTAGAAGTTCACCAACCTCTAAAAACAATATATTTATCATTGGAATATATCATTAATGCAAACATCAGAAATTTTGTAATAATTGAAAACAGTAAGTACGAAATTTGTAGAATATATGTGACAAATACTTATAAGCATAACTAGAAAATGTTTTGGATTGTTATTATAAATAATGCATATATAAATCTTTTTTCTTTCAACCAGGCATAGTAAAGATAAATCAGCTTCAACAACAACGCGTTTTTTATAATTTATGCTCTGGTAAGGGAACATCATTCATTTTCAAACATGAAAATTGTCTCATGCTTATCCGTCATATTATACGTATAATATTGATATTTACATCTTTTTGAAAAGCTTTGAAGACTTTTATATGGGCGTAAATTCCACGCTTTTTTATTATATGTGGGAGATTTGATAATACTATTATAATCGTATTTCCATAAAATGTTTTTAGTCTTGTTTGGAGATGAAGTTACAATAGTTTTGGGTTTGAACATGTTATTTTCTTGGGAAATAAATCATTTGAATTTTATGAAATTTCTACTATTTTGGAACTTTTCGCAAGTATTCAATCAACGGTTTATCAACAAAAACCTAAAAAGGTGTAAGAAGTTAGAAATTAAAGAAGTATATAAGGGTTGAAACAATTTCAATTAGGATCATTACGCCATCTGCAAAAGCACGTATTCGCTGTTATTTTTATTATGTTCAGATCTTTTTATCCAACTTTTCAATTTTTTATGTTGAATTCTATCATCTCATTTATAGAAATGTTTAATGTAGGTAGACTCAGTCCTTCTCTTTGTTTTCAAACTCAACTTTTTATTTTTATAGTTTTCAATATTTTTAGTATGGTTTTACTTATTTCCACTAATAATTACCTTTTTTTTTCAGGTAATGAATTATTGAATATATTTGTGCAATTTTGTGAGTAAGGTAAGGTAAGATATATTTTTCAATATAATTTTTTCAAAATTAGCTATAGATAAAGTCTA
The DNA here is from genome assembly GCF_026250575.1 of Diorhabda carinulata. Taxonomy (NCBI): domain Eukaryota; kingdom Metazoa; phylum Arthropoda; class Insecta; order Coleoptera; family Chrysomelidae; genus Diorhabda; species Diorhabda carinulata. Next base: position 31,905,736 of record NC_079460.1, on the reverse strand, counting down.
GAAAAAATATGTTGTTTCAAGAGGAGCAATAAATTATTAAATACAGTTTTAACGGTTTAGTTTTGTTAATTAGCTGTTAAAGTTGAGAAGAAAAATGGAATTGATTCAATTTAAGTCTAAACTTGCATTTTGCCCTCTTTCAAAATATTTTGTTTGTTCATATTGCGTCAGGTTTTCCAACAAAACTAGTAGCAATATATTATGAAGACTACCAGTGTTTTCCAATAAAATATTAGTTGATGATGAATATTAAATATGAGCGTATCTTTGGATGTCTTCCCTCAAAACTAATTGAAATAGTCTACCATTATTCAGTTTATAATATCACTTAATCTTTGTACAGTACCTTAAGAAAATGTTCTTGATCCGGTGCTTCTTATATACATCATAATATTCTTACCTATTTATCGTCAGATGGTCATAATTACATTTTTATTATATTTATTATCAAAAATAGTTCAATACATTACTTATGTATGCCCTGCTTATCCAGAAATATTGCGCATTGCATTGCATTGCATTGCACGTTGTCATGCATCATGCCAAGCGGCGTTTACGTTCTACTGCATAGTGAAAAAAAATAGCAATATATTTAACCGGAAAACAGAACAATAATGAAAAATGTTTGTCAATCTATATAAATTTGTAGTGCGAAATTCTCAATTAATTAAGAATCAATAAATGATGTACTTTATTATAAAAGCAGAAATACATTATTTTTTTCACATGTTATGTGATACGTTCTTTCTGATTGCCATTAGTTGCCGTGACATATGTAGCCTATAGAAACTGGATGGACAACCAACCTATATTTATTATGGTGCAATATTAATAAATGTGAGAATGTATCTCTCAGTTTCAGTTTGTACAGAAATATTTTTTCGGATAGTAAACTAAGTGACCAGTTAAGCCAAAATGAATTTTTGAAATAGAAAAAGAAGACAAATTATCATTTGAGGTTTCGGGACAGGATGATGGCATGTAAGTTATTAGGATCGGAAATGGTAAAGTAAAGAGAAAGTTAACTGGAAAGGAGAATAAGAGGATTTAATGAATTTCTATCTATAAAAATCGATATGATTAAAGGCAAGGACTTTCTGAAAGCTATTGGTATTGAAAAATTGAGTGGAGATCCTTTTCCACGGAATTAGAATATACTGTGAGGCTAGAGTTAATATTATTCCTTTATTCCTACTATGTTACAAAGTTTATCCTTATTTACAATTTCACCAATTTTTGATGGCTCCTTGTTTTTTTTTGTTTTGAATTTGTGATTTTCATCGAGATATATAGTTAACTATGTGTTTGATCATTAATTCACTTGTTTCCATTTGTCCCAAAGAGTTACATACCTATAAAGATTTGTGTTTATTTTGTTTTATTGTAGGCATCAGATGTAATAAACGATTTTCTCGAAATATTTTCCTCTCCAATATAAGCTGGTGAGGAGAATTTGAAATTTTCTTTGAAGTGTTGAATATTCGTCAAATGTCTGAACTTATCTTCGGTATAATAGATCTTCAGTATTCTAGCATATTCAACTAAATCCATACCTAGGTAAAATATGGAACTCTTTGTGTATGAAAGCTTTTGTCAAATTGTTCACAAAATCTTGAAAACAACAACTTTTTCAAAAGATTGGGGTGAATTGAATTTAGTGGAGCTGTCTATGTATAGTGTAGTTATTGACGTAATTTTGATACACAATATGTTACACAAGTGTGTAGTATCAAATTTCTTAATAATTTATACAATTTCTTAATGTGTCTGTGATCACGATAACCTTGTTGGATCATCTCATATCATAATAAAAACATTCATATTAGCTGATCGATATGTAATTAAGGATTTGATATATTAGCAAAACAATTTATACCATTCTATTTAATGAACCAAAATAGCTCCGCAAGTCAATTGAGCGTATCAACACTAAAAAAAATTGAAGAATTAGCTAGTTACAGAAGAAAATAATTTATGGCGATAATGGATATTCACATAATATTAAATTCTACGCAATAATGAAAACAAAGGCACAAAAAGTGTATATTTTTTATACCCACTGTTTCCGGTTTAGGATGAAGTAGAACGTGCTTAAATTAACGAATATTTCAAATTATGTGAAATATGCGTGTTACTAAGCTTAGAAATTTTTCGAATAAAAAAGACTCATTTATATTCCAAAGCAATTCTATGGAGTGCCTTCCATTTCTCTCTTATAGAACAAATAGAACTTTTTATTCAAAGCATTCATATAAGTAGTTTCTAGTCAAAATTGTAAATTCACATGGAAGTTATAGGATTTGAATTATTCTTGCATTCAAATTTATGGGGAAATAGGACATTTGAAAAAGTATTTTAATCGATGTTTTATTAGAAAATATGATTAATTCAACCATTATTAAAATTTGACTTGACCCTAATTCCTCCAATAATCAGAAGAGTGAAAAATTTGTTTCGGTTATTCATGTCCTAACTAGAAATGGAATACGATCAAATTTGATTCAATCTAGTTCTCATATTATTGCTAAACTAGACAGATAGAAATATCTGTAATTGATGTCGCGAACTAAATTTTATTTTATACAATTATAATCGTAAGAATAATAATATGTTTGAACTGAAACTAAAACAAACTAACACGCCATTAGTTGGATTTAGAGAACGGAATACATTTCATCACGTTTTGCAATTCAGTGAGTAGTAAAAACATCCCAGAAGTGCTTTCTAAAATGGAAATAAATCTGTGTCAGGAAATTGGAAAAACAGAAGAATTTCGTTTTTCAGATTATTTTATGGGACTTTGATATCAACAAAGGGGCGACTTCAGGAAATTTTTTATATATCAGAGGAATACAACGACTCAATTTGAAGCTAGAGATTTGACACATAAATTCTCATATAGGAATTGTTGAATTAAGTCTATTTTGACAATCTATACTGTTATTTAGATTAAAGGAAAATGTGACGAGTATAAAATTTTTTTTGTCCTAGTGTAACTAGTATAATGAAGATTACTTTATTTTCAGTTTTAATATAATCGCTTGAAGTCGACTTTCTACAATCCACATTAGCCACAAAAGAGTATCCTGAACAACCTTTGGCACTTGAGTTGAAATTTGGAGGTAGTTTTGTGGAATGTTGAACTTTATGTTGGGTTACAGGCAAATTATATCTAATCTCAACCTCGTTGACAGACAGCAGCGTGACTATGCAAGAAAGTAGAAGGTAGAAGGATGTTAATGTTAATGAAAAACTCATTAAAGTAACAGCAATTGAAGTAGAAATGAACGACACTAGATAGGATGAATAAGAATGTAATGGCTAATTTCAAGTATCAATATCAATATACTTCGCTTTGTTTGTATTTTTAAATGTGAATATATATGAACATATATTATTATGTATTGTACATGAAATACTGTTGTATGAAGAACTGTTAACCCATCACAGCGTATCCAGCGGAAATACACTATATACATTTAAATTTTATTCTTTAGTACGCGAACATTACACATTACATCTATATGTTTTTCTCATTTTACAGCTTCCCTTTCTAATGAGAAAGAAGCTGAAGTACACTGTTTTGGATGGAATGGAATTTAAGCTTGACAATTTCAGACAACTGTGAACAGAAGTTAATAAATAATTCATTTTCAAACTTCTGATGTCTATCTTATTTATTGAGAAATAACTATGAAGTCCTCATAAATAATAGCCCATATACCATTCAAATGCAATAATAAAAAAGTGGTATAAATCAATTTTCCACAGAATACATATTATCCATTCATAACTATATGGTAAATTTTACAAACAATACACATACGCAAGATTCTGATTTAGTGGGTGAAACTAAATGTTTGCGGGTTGGGTAACTCCGTTTACTTATGGAAGACATGAGACAAGAATGGAGAGAATTTCTCATACGATTTAAAGACGGATTTGTTTCAATTGTACTAAAAAAACTTCAAATTCAGTGAATATAAAAAATTTAATTCAAATTGACAAATGATGGAATATCTTTTGCTAAACTTTTCACTATACTTTTTATAGATGCCTATAATAGGCCTATTATAGGCATCTATAATGTTGATATGTAATAATATATGATATTATGTTGACAAAAGTACTTTTCCAAACTAGTAGATTATTTAGATTTGGATGACAGTACTTGAGAAACCAGGAAAATGTGAGTCAAGTAGTGTGCTTAAGAAAATTTTTAGAATTTGACCATCATTCAAATAGTCTATATACTCATGCTTTTAGTATATTGTTGTTCCTATTTTGACCGTCTCGCTCTTAGTACTGTTTTAAGTGGTTCCATATCTGTTGATAACTAATAAAAAAGTCTAGTTCTATTTGTAGTATACTAATAATACAAATTCTGCTTTTTTGTTTGTTTTTTTCTCGTCGTGATATCAATTTGTTTGCAGTTACTGCATATTTGAATAATTTCTTGATAATTTCAATGAAAAACTTTCAACATAAGCTCTGGTTTCACCTATTCAACACTTCCTTTAATTTAATTCTACGCATAAAGTTCAGTTACTCCTATTTATATTGTATCGATTTTGCATTATTTGGCGGCATTCTTAATGGAAATGGAACTAATTACGACCAATCACTAAACAGTCCATCAGTCTTAGTTACGCATCTGCTGCCTCATTTGAAACTCAAATTTAACTGTTGGGAACTTACGTACTTTTTACGCATATTTTAACTTTAATTGAATAATGTTTAGCGAATTTGCAAACTGTGGATTTAATTTTGATCGAATTTATGGAAATTGTGGAGATCAGATGTTCTAGAACGAGCAAACTATATACCTACACAAATTTGAATCGCATGTCATATCATCGAACTCTAAAAATAACTAACTTGCTCAGTTGATTGCTTGTTGCATATAGAAATAAAACTTTGTGCTGCTACTAAAAGTTATCCAGTGTAGTTATAATTTATTGTTCTATTGTCTTACACTGGAAGTAAATTAGTCGAAGATTTTACATTGATATTTTCATATTTTGTATATTTTTCTGCAATACCGTATTTTCATTAGATTGGAATGATATTTTCAATAAGTGATATTCGTCGTACTCTGATGAATCGTTACGTTTAATTACAACTTCCTACATTCCAGACAAAGTATTTGCAGTTATACTCGTAATTGTTCTGGACTGCCATTTTGTGTATAAGCCCTTAAAACTCCAACAAGTTTTCATTTGTTGAGTTGCGCTTAGAAGAAAGGATAAACGAAATATGTGGTATCAGATAACAGCAATAAGAATATTACACAACAAGGGTTCTATGAAATGAGTAAGAAGCTCAATGGGCAAGGAAATGGACAATCAGAATGTGAAATGGAAAGGAGTGACTTCTGAAAAATAGTAGAAAATGAGTCTTAGAAACTATTTTCTATTATTCTACCCGCGCAGTTTTATATTTCTCGCAACTTTTGTATTGTCGTGATTGGTGATTGGTGGGTATCTCAAACATCCATCTTGCTTTACAAATTTGATGATAACTATCGTGTGAAAACAATATTTTATTGGCTTTTCTTTTGTGATATGAAGACTCTATGAATGATCGTAGGTAAAAGAAAATATCGATTTTGTATAATGCAAGCTTAACCGGAAAATATATAGGAAAGGATATATCTAAAATATTTTTTAATACTAGTGCTCTGTTTCATTTTATTAATATGGTAGTTTTGTTTATTTCCAGAATCAGTGATTACAATTTTCAGTGCACTTTCTCAGAGCTCTCAGTTTTTGAGGATACATTTAGATATTCAATATAGCTTTTGTATGAGATTTTCGAATTTCTTATGATTAACTGTGTCTTGGGCTCTTAGATCATCTTTACTTAATTTCCGTTGTTCATACACAACCTTTTAATTATTGTGATCATATTTAGCTTCTCTCTCTCTCTCTATAAGGGCCAAACACAGAGTCAACTTAACTGATATTTAATCAAGAGAATATTTCAAATCATTTGCATAACATAGAAATTCGAGTCATATTGGCATAGGCGAAAAATTAGTTGAAAATTTTCAACTTGCATTGTTTGCTTCAAATTGATTCGTTATAGTTTTTTTTACAGCGTAACTCATTTTATGATGTTTTCAGTTTTGAACAATTTGATTTTTCTGTTTATTTTTGTGATACGTTTAAATATATATTTGTAACCTGTAAAAATTGTGAAACTACATATTTCTGCCTTCTCACGAACTCAGGTTAAACAGATTATATATACCACGAGGATTGAAGAAAAATTCATTCATTAGTAGATAACAAAATTGTCTCAATTGAACTTGAATTGAACATCAAGTCATATATAAAAATGATAAATTCAATATATTATAGTTAGTACAGCCATCAAAACGGATGGAGAATTGGTAAGGGATCTTGGAAAGATTGCGCTCAGAATGTAGGGAAACAAAAACAGAATATAAGGTCAGAACTAATTATTCCTCCATTTAGATCGGAAACTTTGGTAAATGTGTAATTTTGATTCATTACCAGTATTTACGCTTATATGAAAGTGCTTTGATATAGTTCTTTGAACAAGATATCGGTAGGATCGAAAAGTTGTAAGTTCTAGTCCCGTTAAAAATATCCATTCCAAAATTCTTTGCTTTATCTTTACAATAGTTTGAATAATTCAGTAACAATTATTCTACTGAAGCAGTTACTATACACTGAGAATATATACTGAAATATATATATATATATATATATATATATATATATATATATATATATATATTTGAATTGTTGAAAATTTACATAACGATCTCGTAAAACAATTCGGTGTCTAATCAAAAATTCAGTAAATATTCAAGCAATTAAGGGCCGTGAATCAATATGCCTAACGGTTTGATCTCATTCGTAACTAAAATGTATTTACCGAAGAAAAATAGTCAACTAAAACATATTCTCGCAAAGTGCACGTGATCAGGTTTGAAAACACCAAAGCTGAGCATGTAACAGGACGGCACTTAACAAATTATCTGCGGTTTCATACAGCAGATTAATAATATAAATTATGAATAATTATGCACAATTATTATTACAAACATATACAATGTTAATGTGACGTTTGGAATAGATATAAAGTGAACGGCCAAAATATGCTAATACCGAATACCGAAATCTAAAAATAATATGTATAATGAAACTTTAAAATAAAATCTCAATTTTCTACTAAACACATTTTCTTATTCCCCATCAGATGGTTTTGATCTTCCACTATCGTCAATATTTATAATAAGGGGCTCAACTTGCACATCAATGACAATGTCCATATTGCACATTTTGGTTTCAACCTTGAATACTTGAAGAAGGTACTCCAGAAATATTTGCCATTTTGAAAATAACGTCATCAACAGTCTTCTCATCTTTTTCTTGCATTTCCTTTTGAATAAATATTCCCAATCATTTGTTTTTCGCTAGTTAAGATAATATCAACAACTTTATTATCTGTCACCGTGTTAGACATATGTAAAAATATTACAAAACAGATAAATATAAATAATCTTACTGTAGTACGATAATATAATGCCGTCCCTGTAATACACCTAATCTAAAAACTTCTTCAGTGATGCAGCGCTCGCTCCGACTACGCAATTTTTTATTTGTGGTATATTATGAAGCCCGGGGTATTCACATGCTCATCACGCCCTGATCATTGTTTTGGTTTACTATTTTTCTTCGATAAATATAATTTAATAATGATCGTTACTATATGGTTCTACAGGATATATCTAAGACACAAATGCGCAATTAACAACCTGCATTCACAAACCATTCTTAATAATGGAGAAAAACTAGACAAGACTGATTCTATGTGTCGCCTTATGATCATTACACTTCTATCCGCCTCAAAATAATATAACTTCGGTTCATATGAAAAAGAATTTACAATTACCTAAAAGTATTTTTCTACAAAATTCCACCTAATAATCCGTTAATCGAGAGAAGCTATGGTTGAGTGAAAAATAGTCAGTCAGTATAAATTTGCCTCTTGCTATTCACTACTATCATTTTCTGTTAGTCTTCTTCGATGAAAAAAAGTTATAGAATCATACTTCCGAATATATTTTAAGTTCAAACGTTACATCTAACGAAGCACCGCACGGAATTCCAGCCAATCTTGTGCATATTAAGTAATTTGGATGAAGTTGGAGACTTATACCACGAAATCATTCCAGGCCATCCTCTTTATGTTCAATTTGCTCTACTTTCCACAACTATTTGCCACTGTTTTTTTCCGTTGTCTTCTAAGCTGTTTGTAGCTGCTGCATGGTTTTTTAAAATCCAGTTGCGTTAACATTTAAGGTAGACAACTACGAATATTGTTGAGATTATTTGAAAGTCGATCAACTTCTACAGAAAGGTTTCATATAAATGCAGCTCTCTCCTTTTAACACTATTTAATACTGTGTTGTTGTTGCACAACATTAAAACCATAGCATTTTTATCAAAACATTTATTCCCGTTTACTAAACAACCTTCACACTGTAAAGAATCTGATTCATTTTAATTTTGTGTAATATTGAGTCGTCTTTCATATGGTACTTTTAAGTCGGTTAATAGCACAAAAAATAGTTTGGTTAACTAAATAGAGTATAACAAAATAAAACCAGTGTGTTGCGTGGTCAAATATACAACATATCTTTCTACTCGCTATTAAAATTGAAACATGTTATTTTCCTTCTTTGTCGCATCCAACACTCAAAACTTCGATATCATAGCAATCAGAACTGAGTAGAGAGAGATAGTGAGTTTTAGATCAAAGTTCTTTACTACACTTTCAGCAGTTCGGGACTACTTAAACAAGTTCTCATGCATCGCTGTATCTATCTTAATTATTTACTTTATAAATATTCCTCAATAGATTCTCCAGAAAATAGTTCCCATATGTTTTGCGTTTTGATTCCGACCATCTAAAAACATCACATTCTTTCAAATGACTGAGAACTAACCATTGCTCGGCGATTTTGTGCAGCGATAGATATATTACTATAACTCCTATCGCTATTGATAAATATTCTACCAATTAGAAAATGTTTGATTGAAATTTCCATCTAATTCTCATATAGTCTATAGAATCTAAAAGCAAAGTTGGAATCTCTTTTTTAGAGAAAAAGTGTCTAACTTTTCCCTCTTTCTCACCGTTACTATTGTCAATAAAATTTAAATACAAAAATTACTCTGTGACACTTCGTTAAAAAGTTTTTATAACGAATTTGACAATGTAACTTTTGGTTTTGCCATGGTCTTACGGAAATAACAAGCGTTCCGCTTGTCAATTATAATATTTCATTTTAAAGGTCCTTAACAAATCACTCCAATGCAAAATGAGAATAATGAATTTGGAAAGTTTTGTACCGTGCAAGTTCATAAAAGTTGAATCAACTTAAAATGATTAAAAACTAAATTAATTCAATGTAGACGTGTTTTTCACATTCTATTCAAATTCTAGAAAATGGGAATAGATTGAAAAAAAAAAGTTTTTAGAGAAGGAACAAAAACAAGTCAATATCTATTTGTAAACAACTCTCGACCATATCCTTAACTACACCTTCTCACTGTTACCAATATATTTTGAAGGAAGTACTTGGAGCGATACATCATTAAGAAGATAATTTTATAAGTAATTTCATTATGTAGCAGCTCAAATAATGAGAATTCATTTGAAAATCATATTCAACAATTTCTTGCATTGTTTTGGACTAGAAATAATGTTTTCATAGAATAAGAAAATAAATTTCAGTAACTACTAGGTCTTTTAGGAAGAATGTTGAAATTCTATGTCTTTTTTTCTATTTCATGCCTTTCTTATTTTAGATTTGTTCCTGCCATCTTAATTTCTGACTACACTGTTCACACTATATCACTACACTAACGCTCACAAGTGCACTACCTAACGCGCGTTTCGATAACCAAGTTATCGTCTTCTTAGAGTGAAGGTAAACAGTTTACTCATCTCTGAACACGATAACTTGGTTGTCGATACGCGTCAGACAGTGTAATTGAGAGTGTTGGTGTAGTGGTAGTGAAAATAGTGTGTTCAGTATAAATATCACCAAGGGTTCCGAAAATTCCAACTTAATCTTAATTTGTTCTGGATTAATTCTAAGCGCAAATTTTCTATTAAAGAGTTTCACCTTATAATGTATGTTGATTCATTGTCTATTTTTCTTAGAACTATCTCTATACAAAATATAAAACTGTTTCACAAGTTGTTGCGGATACACAGGAATTTTCAAAGCCAACAAAATTCCATTCCTGTGGAATTTCACTCGCTGATTACAATTTGGTGCAATCAGTCAATGTGCTGTCGATGATCAATTATACTTCCACAAGACAAAGTTTCTGTACATTTTGCTGTAGCAGCTCGTCAATGCTTGAATGGAAGATTCGTTAAATGACTCCACGATCTTCTAACATATACCTTTAAACTCTTTTTATGGAGATATCTGGAAAGTAAAATAAAGTAGCCAAGTAGCCAGGCTCATAGCGTAGTTACGGGAACATATTATTACCAAATGTCACCCATAACTCAATAAATAGTCCACAACGTTAAGTGATCTTTTGTAGATAATGTTTGGATCTCGTTTCTTCAGAAGTTATTAATTCTGTGTATATGGTTTGCCCGTCGCTTGTATAAGTGAATCGTCGATAGTTGCTGAATGATAATTATCAAATATCTGAAATATATCATCAACTGAAAAAGTTTTATAGACGCTGAAAAAACAGAAAGATGTAAATACCAAAAATCATAAAAATATTAATTAATCCTTTTACTTGCGCCCATTTAAGTTCTATAGGATTTAGTTCGCAATAATATGGCGGTGTGCGCAGCACAGTTACACTATGTTTTTCTGCTATATCTTCCACTGCGTATTTCATAAAACGATGTTTGTGTAAATTTGCTATATCTAATAATTCTTTTTTTATCCAATTATCTTCAAATTCAATACTTTTGGTGGTTAACTAGTCAATAATTTCTTGTTTTCTCCAAGATGAAGTTGAAGTCTTCTCGAGAATGATAACTTTCGTTATCCATAACTACTACTGAATCAGCCGGAAGATATTTTATCATTTCACCAACATAGTCTTAAAAATCCATGTCTTCGTGGTAATCTCCCGTATGGCACGACTGAAAAGTGAGCGAACATTCTTTTAAAAATCTCTCTTCGTTTCCAATATGGACGATTATTAGTCTTTTCCCTTTACCTGAAGGCACCTTAATACCCGTTGACTGGCCTTCCATGAAAGCTTGGCGAGCACAGGTTATATTTTTGTCTTGCCACATTTTTGGTACTGTATAACCTTCATTAATCCACGTCTCATCAAGATAAAATATATTCTTCTGCTTTGTTCTGTACTGCTTTATACTTCTTAAGTATTTTCATCGCCAGCAAACAATTTCAATGACTGATAGTAGAGAGTTGTAGATTAATATTTTAGGGGTGGAGGAGTACGATCTTCTGCTAAATTTCATAACATTAGATTTAGTGTGGGAGAGTAAGAGACCAAGAGAGGTGACTTTGTTTTGAAGGATATTAGTTGCTCGTTAAAGGATATTACAGGTGGTGATAGTGGGTTTGCCATGACAGAACATTATAAGATCATCTGCATATACTCGTACCGCATATTTTATTGGAGAGGGTATATTGGAACATAATTTGTTTATAGCAAGGATAAAAGGGGTAGTACTTAAAACAGATCCCTGGGGAACACCATCACATTGAGTACGAATAGAAGAGAATTAGTTGTTAGCACGGACCTTGAATGTCCCAGTTGTTAAAAAATTCTTTATAAATGCCATAAGATTACATTTAGTCAGACTGTTAAGAATTGCCGTCTGGAGATTTGTCGAATGCGCCTTCGATATCGAATATGACAGCTATTACATCTTGTTCGTTGTTCATAGCGTTGGATATGTGGGTTTGCAGTAGTACGAGATTGTCAATAATTGAGCGCTTTCGACGGAAGCCAGACTGTTCCTTTGAAAGTTTGTTGAGTTTTTCAATGAACCATAGTCTTTTGCTTTTCTAATAATTTACACATAGTACAAGTAACTGAAATAGACCTAAAAGATTCCGGTAATGTAGAGGGTAAGTTAGGCTTGAGTACGGGTATTACTAGAGACTCACGCCATTGTGAAGGAAAAGTTTATGAGGTCCAGATGTGGTTGTATATGCTTAAGAGTTTATCGAGGCTGAAATTGGATAAGAGTTTTAAAAAAGCAAAGGAGATTTCGTCAGGGCCAGCAGCGGTGTTTTTGCAATTGGCTAAAGTAGATATTAGTTCGTGTATTGTAAAGGACGAGTTGATATATTTGCTGTCTTCTGTTAATTGTAGGTTGAAATCAGAGTTTGGGGAATTTATATGAGTTGGAATATAGATATTAGCATTACCCTTGAACTTCTGTTCAAAGTAGCTTGTAAGAGTGTTGCATGTGAGTTTTGGTCAGTGATATTCTGTATCGTTAGAGATTAGGCGAGTTATGTCGGAATTAATTTTTCGGCCTTGGATTTGTCGAATTTTTCTCCAAAGCTGAGAATGATTGGAGTTATCATTAATATTTGCTACATAATGTTGCCAAGAAGCTTTTTTGATTTGTTTCACTACGTATTGAGCTATTGCCCTGAGCCGTTTGTAATTGATTGAGTTTTCAGGATTTTTGTTTTTTTTATATGTTCTTAATGCTATTTTGGATTGTTATATTGCAGGAGGAGCTCCACCAGAGTACTGCTCAATGGTTTAGGGGGAATGGCATCTTACCAATGTGGGTATTTGCTGCTGAGAAAATAGAATCTGTTATTATTTTTAAGGAATTATTAATATTGTTAGGAGGAAGTAAATCAGTTAGTCAATAGTCAATAGTTTTTTACTGAAGCTGGGTAATTTTTGTGGTTACTTATTATTGGATAGTGGTTGTAGTTGTAGTTGTGGGGATCATCGGAGGTCTGCCAAGAGAGGGACGGTGCAGATTTAAGATCGCATATGCTTAGATCGACAGCAGAGAATGTACCAGAAGAAAGACTGAAGTGTGTGTCAGAACCATTATTAAGAAGGTAAGAGTTATTGCAGTTTAGTATAGTTTCGACAATTTTGCCCTTCTCGAATGTGATTGTGAACCACTCATTGTGTTAAGAGCATTGAAACCACCGGTTAAGATAAATGGCTGGGGTAGTTGGTATATAAAATCATGGAGCAATATTGAAGCACCACAACTAGCTCTTGAACAATTAGTCCTGATATAATGATAACCTTCAAAGCATTTGGGTTGCGGTAGATTAGCTGTTGTGAAGTTAGTCTCCTGTAGACATAAAAAATTTGGGCTGTAAGTTGTAGTTAGAGGCTGAATTTGTTCTAAGCCCGGAAAGGATCTGTCGCAATTCCATTGTAGAATAATGGATTTGATAATGTCCAAAAAAGCTACCATATCCAAACTTTATATTGAAAACTTTTCTGGCGCAGGAGTGATTAATTTTACAATATTGAGTCGGAAAGTGGGACTGATTCCGCAAAGGTTTTTGGCATCAGTTTTGGATTTATTTTTTGGGGTAGTTTTGGGTTTTATGAAAGAAGCAGTTGTGGAGGGAAGTGTATTTTCAATTTGTTGAGTAATATGACAAACACTATTTGGAATAGAAGAGTGTCGGGTGAGCGCGTTCTTTTGATACCAGAAGGAGTGGGGGAGTGGGGATGCTGTTTTTATAAGGATATCTTTGGTGTGAAAAACGTTGACGATATTCTTTAGTAGCATTTCCATTATAGAAACCATAAACAAACACCATATTTGCATATTCTTAATTTGAATAAGTATCTGGTATTTTGCAGCATTAACAATCACATAAATTCGAAATTAAACGTTCAGTTTCTGTTCACTCCTCACTGACAGTTCATTAAAACGTCAGAATTATCAAATGTCTTTGAGCCTCAAACATGGCATACTTTGATAATGTTAAAATTCCGATATAAGTGGAAAGCTAGATGAATATTTTTAATTACTCCATAATTTGAAAATAAATTAAAATCGGATAAGAATATGTGAGTTATTTTACATTATTTCACGTGTATAATACACTCCTAGAGTTTAGTGCGCTCCTCCCGACTCACCCTGTATATACAATAATATACAATAACCTTTGGATTTCTTGTGCTACCCAATGAACGATGTTTTATTTTTCGTGTTTTCTTTGTTACTTTGTATATAAATTCTTATTTCTGTCAACATTTCTTGGTTATTATTCCATTTTGAATAATAATTATCGTAATTTACAGGAATAATGGAAGTAACTTTGCAAACAAATTGTATGAATCAAAACTTATGACGTAAGATAAAATACTTTTTTTATTGAGTGTCTAAAAATTTATGTCCCAAGGAGAGAATTTCGCTTATCCTACTTTTATAACAGTTTTAGAGGAATTCTAGCCAGCCCATTTCACTAAAATATTAAATATAATTCTTATCTTATCGGCTTCTCATACGATATTGGTTGAAGTTGAAATTAAATCACTGAATATTAAAGAAAACAATTTAAAAATGACAATATTTGTCATTTTCACAATTTTCTAATATATTTCTGAAATAATTTACAATACTATGATAGATGAAATGTAATTATCAAAACAAATTAGAGATGTTCATTAGTAATAATTGATTACAATAGTGAGAATGGTCAGCTCAATTCAAATGCTCAATGCAATAATTCAATTTACACAAAAAAATGATGTTTTCGTCGATGTTAAACATATTCTAAATACTACTTAAGAGATATACCATTCAAATGAATGAGCTTTTTAGTAGGAAACATCATTCACAATGAAACTTACGCCAACTTTATATGAGTTATCATGAAAAACTTCTTAAAAATTCAAATCTATTCCATAGCTGCTTCACTGGAATTATCCTGTACGTCGCAAAATGCTTCGTTATGCTCGCTCAATTGATTTGTTTTTTTTTTGAACAATTTACACCAGTTTATTATGTAACTGTCTGAGCAATTTCTTAATAACTCAAAGTTCACAATTTTGTCCAGTTTTAATCATCTTTCCCAATTTTATATTAATTTTCTAATGTATTGCTTGAATGTGTGCCACAAATGAAAATTTTATATGCATTATGATCTTTCCAGTCTCTAATGTTGTACGTATGTTCCTATAGATTGAATTTCAATGAAGCATTTCTAACAGAGGGCGATAGTGATACCTTATTGCTTCGATAGATGATTAAATCTTACTTATAAAAGGCTTTTGGATTGAAATGTTTAAGACAAGTCATTTGTATTAGTACTGTTTGAGGATATAACAGGATATAAATAATAAATGCTGTACCTGTTTGAACTTGTTAGTTAGGTGATGATATAGAATCCACTAAGCAGTTTGAAGTAACTTTCCAATAATTTCGAAGAGCCCTCGTTAAAAGTTTTAATTGGACCTCACACTGTTCATCAGTTACATAAGGCAATAATATCCAACTCAACAAAATAATCTCTGACCGTCATCAGAAAAGTATCATGTTTACAACTATAAAAAGATAAGGCAAAACTTTATCTTTACCTACGTTTGAAATATACATGCGAAAGACTATAAGCAAATTTCATTTCGCTGAGAGTGGGGGGTTTTTACCTCCCAACTAATATACTAATATTCAGGTCATTGGTATGTTTATGTTTGTACCAAGAATGATGAAATTGATACAATAATAATAGAAATAGTATTACGAGACAATTATTAGAAAAGTTATCGATGTGAAAACAATTAATTTGATATATTATGAGAGATAAGCTTCTTATTTCGTTGACTGAAATAAAATTTTCTCTCGAATTCCTTTTTTTTTGTCTCTGCAAGGTTGCCTTTATACTAGGTGTGGAAATCAAGTAATTACTGGAAAACTGGCAATTTCGACATTTCAAGATCCTTTCAAGATCAAGATCCTTTCAATTGCAGGTGGAATATCAAAATAATTATTAAAGTTGAGTGTATTACAAAAACTAGCGTATTTGGATAAACAAAAGTGTGTATCAGTAGACGACAATCTATATGAGAAAGCTCTCGTTACCACTAACTGGAGATTAACTATTTGTGCATTGTCTAAGTTTAATATTAACTAAGAAACCTTTCTCAAAATGTTACACAGGTAGTTAAACATACGGAATATGTCCACGGCATTGTTAATATATTCCTGTCGACCAGTCCAGAGACTGGACAGTTCTATTCTAGCGTCTCGGTTGAGCCACGGCAAGCGTTTACCGTGTGCTAACGAGGTCAAAGAAGCTTCAGACGTTTATCGTCACTTGAATTTTACTCGCACTCGCTCGAAAATATTTATGCAAATAAATTTTATGCAGTTATTTGTTCAAAAATCGTATTATCGGATTTGACAGCGTCTGGATTATTTTTGTTTGTGTTATTCGAAATAAACTATTGATCTCCCATAAATGTGGGAGTAACTCAGACTCCTTAATTCACAATCTGTTGAGTGACGTTTTATAATATATGTTCCCTTATAACTAATTCCCTATATTAAGGGAATTTCTGATCCAATGTCTTCGATAAGTAATAAATTGCTTTAAATCCTTAACAACAAAAAGATCAGTTGATACAAACTTAATTAAATGTACTGAACACATTTGGAAAATATAATTAACCAAACCCAAGTTGACACAGTGTACGATGACTTTTCGTAAGGCATTTATGTAACTAAACTGATCATAATATAATGTTAAGAAAGCTAGGAGTACATGATAATCTTTCATGGTTTAACCAACCGTACTCAATGATACTAGCTGACAATTTTGTTCAAAATTCACCAGATTGAAGCTACTTAACAAAATGGGATTAATTTGAACGATAATAACACATCCAATCAATGCAATATACTCATAAGACTGATTATTTTGATGATATTGATTCCATTCAATGCAAAGATCAATTATCTTACTAAAAAATTATGGATGAAATTCAACTTCGATTTGTTTCTTTCGAGATATATTATTAAAAAATATGACAAACTTCTTCCTTTACTAGAGATTTCATTGATTCCCTCGATAGACATTCTCACTTCATCCTTTTATGTTAAGAATAATAAAAAATCAATAGAGAGCTGTATATATATATATATATATATATATATATATATATATATATATATATATATATATATATATATGTAAGTATGGGGCTACTACGTTACAGGTTTAATACAATAACCTACTTTAGAAATAGGTTTGTCTTCACCTGATTAGCTAAAATCTTCCATTATTAATTGTTTCTAAATAACAATGCTCTTCTGAAACGAGATAAAACATTAAGTTCACATTTCATGGAATATGATAGCCAACATCAAACAGTCGCACCAGATGTTCTTGGATTCGAATAATTCATAAATTAAAATTTACTAGTCATATGCAGAAGGCAATTATAATCGAAAAAATCATTCTACCTAACCGCTACCGTTGCCTTAATAACTGAAGAAATATTAAAGATAATGATTTCAATGTTCAAATATTTTCAGGTTTCAGCCTCTCAGATATTATTACTCCAGGAGATTTCGTTGTTATTGTGTTCAAGAGCATACCCGTGATTTTTAATTAGAGCTGTTACTTTTATGTAGTGTTTCCTAGTGTTTCCATTTAAGAGTCATATTTGAGATATTTTCAAGGCATAAATTGTACAGAAACTTAGCATTTTCTACATTTTCATCTATCAATTGAAAACGTTAAGGACATAATTATTATACGTTACTTTCATTTGAAACTTCACACAACAGAAATTGGTGTTCAGGCTTTGTGTAATTACTTAAGTAATCTGGATACAATCAGATAAAATACAAGACTTAAATGTGTGATTGGATGAGAAAGGGATACATATTTTCAAAATTTCTACATTCGACTGATTAAGCCATATCACGATTCACAATAAAATGTAGTATTTATCTCGTGCACCGTTCACTACTCCTGCTGTAACGTAGTACTACAAGCATTGTCAAATTGAACATAAGACATTTATTTCCATAACTGAAGATTTTTAAAAATTCATTTTAGAATCCATCTGTTTCATATATGTTTGGGATCGTAATAATAATAATAATAATTTGTCAGCAAAGACTACCCGTTTTGGTAGTAACATATATTCCGAGCTTTCGAATACTCATGAACTCATCGTCAGAGACTGAAATATGGTCAAGTACAATATAAAAATATGTATAAAAGTATAAAAATAATAATTCAAATTACTACATCAATTAGTTAAGAATTGCGGTGTGACAAATTTTGTAATATCTTTTAAAAAACATTAGTTTAATCAAGTTCAAAATTCAATATCCAAATTGACGGTTGATAGAAATGTTAAATGTATTAATTCTGGTTACTATAGAAATCGTTATTTATTAATTTTCATTGATTGGATTATGGATGACGTTGAATTCTTTTTAGGTTAGATAAGGTTAGATTATTATGAATGATATTGAATATTGATTGATTAATTTATGAATGACAATAAATTTTTATAGGTTAGGTTGTTATGAATGGAGCTAAATATTTATTGGCTCGATTATGAATGACATTGAATTTTATAGGATAGGTCGTTATGAGTGAAGTTGAATTTAATACGTTAGGTGAGGTTAGTTGGTTGTCGATGGCATTGAATTTGTTTTTTTTTATTTATTTAAATCAGTTTTCTTATTAATACATTGATCATTTTGAGCAATATATGTTATTTCTAAAAGTAGATGTTTTTGAAGTTTTTCTCAGTTTTCAAAACTTTGGCAGATTCCTAATTCGTCTAATGTCCTTCATAGTAGACATATGTTATTTTGAATTCGTTTCAAAAAATATGAAGATTAATAACGATTCCTATGATAACCAGAATCAATACTCTTAATATTTCTATCAACCTCAATTTGAATATTGAATTTTCAAATTAATAATAAAGCTATTACAAAATTTACCACACCGCAACTCTCAACCAATTGATGGTAGTAATTTTTATTATTGTTACCAATCATTACTAACAACATGATCATCAAGAGAAAAATTTATTTCCAACTACAAATAATTTTCGATTCTAAGTTGTTATATCTTGAAATAAGTAGCAACATCAAATTAAATTATTCATAGTAATATTGAAATATATAAAATATAATTATAACTTTCACTAGAATCGTTTAGGTCTTTTTTATCGTTGATAACTGTATCTTTTACATTTATTATAGGAATACTTGTATATACAGAAACTACATAATATAACGAAATAAATACATATTCATCAGGAATTTTAATTTTCATTTTTTTTTCTTTGAAATCCCATGTGTTTTTATACAATATTTGTTTTGGTATTATATTGGATCGAGGATGACAATATGATTTTTCAGTTGCTTTGCATCTGATAACGCAAGTTTTTTACCAACAAAGAATGAGATTATTATTTTCTTCTTGAAATGAATTCGTAGGGTCTCAAAATAGTTATTTATGCAACAAGTGAGTAAAGTGAAACTTTTTTCCACAAGTAGGACGGTTTGACGGCAATTCCTACGAGTGAAAAAAAAGTTACTCCACTCACGAGTTTCATACAATATTTTTTACGTTACAAAACGTTAACAAAACTTGACAACATTTTGAATTTAGTTTCAAAGTAAGCTAGTAACACTTTTCATGTGAAGCTGTTTATGCCTTTTTTAGTACGCAACTTTATAAAAGAATTATATTCCTTTAAATATTATTCCCTCAGGGAGAAGCTTCATACTAGCTGCAGTTGCATATTCAACATGTTCTGGTGTGCAGTTTAAACTTTCTTCACTATTACTCTCCATCACTAATAATAATACTAAACACCTTTTAATCAGACACAAATGGATTTACTTGAAAGAATATCAAGAAATAAAAGTGTGACAGTTTATCGGAGAAACGAAGTGACATGAGAGAGAAAGCGTTCACAGCCCACTTTTTTGATAAAACAATTTCATAATTGCGTTAAAAAATGACACGTTACGGCACTTCTTTTTACGCAAAAGCGTGAAAAATGAACCGCTACGGTACTTTTTCTCACGCTTTTTGACGGATTCAGAAATTACATTCTTTATGAATGCAAATGAATGGAAAAAAACGTGAATATTATAACGGACGTAGAAGAAAACTATAAAATTGCTTTAAAAGCATTAATGTAAAAGTGGTTTTTCAATGACAATAATTTGTACTCGTATCATATCGTATTCTCTCTTTACAAATTTCTCCAATCACAGCTGAAGGTATATGTATACTTCGTAGATTTTTAACACTAAGAATAGATTTCTAGATCTAGTCCGGTTCTGGCATGATGACTAATGAGCATGGGTCAGCGAAATATTTCGAGTTGGAGTTTCATCACATGGAATCGGCTCTAGAAACGCGATTTGTAATGGGAATTGGGAGTAGTAGCGAAGATGGATTTTAACTAATAATTTTCTTATAGCTCAGTCAATGAGGTACTGCTCCTGACAATTTTTATAAACGAATTATTTAATTAATAAAACTCCAGGAATGTTAGAATTAATTACTTTATTCAGAAAACTATTTATACTTTTAAAACATATATTTTGGAAACTTCCAATTCAAACAATTATATCTATATCACATGTACCATTTTCGGAAAATAATTTTGGAATTTCGCTATATCAGTCAAATATAGCGGTGGTAAAATGGAATGCACATGATAGTACTCTGTCAATAATTTCTAAAATGGTTACAACTTTCTCGTTTATAGTTCTCTGAGAAATAGCAACGTCACGTCAGTTTCTTTTATACCCTAATTTTACTATATGTTGGAAGAGTTATCTATTCCATAGGAAGTCCATTCTCTATAATAAAACATGTTGTGACAATTTCCAAGCTTATCATTAACCGTTAAATGACCTTAAGTCTACTTTTTTGATGTGAAACACAATAAATTCTCAATGCCGTTCAATACCAAATTATTTGAAAGCAATGAAACATTGTTATAATGGGAGAAAAACTTTGACAGTTTGATTTTCGGGAAAATGGAGTTGTCCGTAGTATTAACTCACCTACAAATATTTCTATCCACTTGTTCACACTTAGAGCTGCTTAAATTTTCTGAGAGCTAATTTAAGCTTCCCCTTATATTCTGCCTACTGTGTGATAATCAACCTCAACTAGAAGCAAATATATTGAATAATTATTATATATCACTACGTCTTTCTGCATGGTTTCTGGATACATTTATCAATTGAAGCTGATTTCTTTGGATTATTAGTTTCAAATTTCTGGTCCTTTCAAAATAGTTTTCCAATTTTTCTTTTTGCATAGCTCAACTTAGCTTAGTTCAATTTGAGAGAAAACTTCTTCTCTTTCCATTTTTAGTACATAGACAACATCAAACTATACCTCAAAATCATCATCGAAATTTTTCCAGCTTATTATTCAGTTGGTGTATAGTTCTTTTTGCTAGTATATTTCTATAGATTGAACACATCCATCACAAAACATTCATTCGCTTCTACTTATTAATCCCTCAACATATTTCACGGAATGAGGATTCGTATACACTCAAAATAAAAATCACTTGATGAATGGCAGTCCAATTAAATTTAATCCACCATCAGTACTAATAGTATAATAATTATAAATTACAGGAAATTCTCTATTTAATGAAATAATGCTAAGAAATTACTGTATTTGTTGTTTTTCTCATTTTTCGCGTATCACAACCAGGTTATTATGAGAAGGCGATTTTTGATTATACTTATTGTTATCGCGATTTTCCCATTTACCTACGTCACTAATTCACGTAGACCCTAGGGTCATGGAACGTTTTCAGTTCAGTTGTTTTCAGTTACAAGAAACTAATGAGGGAAAAAAATATTCCAAATTTCCAGAACAAAATATACAAAAAAGCGTGTTATTGTGAGCAAAATATTCAACAAACTTCGATAAGATAAGAGGAAGACATTTAATTGAGTGATCGAAAGAACTGCAGACAAAACAATAATTTTGGCGTTTTATTGTATTACCTAATAATAATGCCATAAATAAAATTTAGTGGACACGAGGTTTTAGGTAATAATTATTCCTAAATATAGAAATGATTCGTCTTCATTTTGAAGTATTAATATTAATATCCGGATTCCGTTTCTTATAACAAATTACATAAATTTTGACGTTTAAGATTCCAAAATTGAATAGTAACTAGTCTAGACTTTGGCAACTGATGTGTAAACAGCATTTGTGTCAACCCAATTTAACATTGTCTCTTGATAAAAAAAATCGGTATAGAAAATATTCATCACTTTCTTGACTCACACCATATAAACTAGTTCCAATATTCCTGAATACAGCCAAATCTATAGGTTTGAACGACAGGTATTTATAATCCCACCAACAAACGCACTACCAGAATCGATCTTATTAGCACACGTCAGCACATTCTATAGAATATTGCTCGCAGACGATCTTTATATGATACGCTTGTAAAGGGGCACTTAGCAGCTAATTGAAACTACGATCCAATCCATAACGCCAAATAGTTAAACCAAGACCACTCACTCAACTACTGCACAATCCGAAACACTCCTCAATTCGCAATCAACTATGGCGCTTGTCACGTTTTTTCGTGAAAATATGTTATACTTTTCACTTCTTTCAAACAATTATATGAAATTGGCTTTTATTTTCAAAATTTCGGTCAGAATAAGGTCAACGTTTAAAGTATTGTTACGAACTCGTCCACGACTTATCGACGGATCCTATAGCCGGCCGGTTATGATGGAAGAGTCTAAAGTTTGGTGAATGCACCAGGTCGGAGAATCCGTTTGATATTATTTTTCTACATTTTTTTATATATACAGCGGTGATTTGTTTATATTGTTTTTAAAACCAATTCCTAGGAAGTGCTTCTTATTTTTTCATTTATTTACTTTCTAGAATTATTTGAGAAATTCTTTTTGGTATAATTATGTGCTTGTTTACCTGCGAGAAGTTGGTATATAATTCAATCTTATAGTAAACTAACTGAAATAGTGAGAAGTAACCGGTGAATTTAAATAAATTACATTATGTATTGAATAGTTCCTTATAATAAATAGTGAGTAAGTGTAGTGTATGTGTGTAAATAAAATGAGTAAGTAAAAGACAGTGTACATTCACCCTACCGTTAGAAATAGTTTAAATAAATAAGAAATACGATATAAAATCTTCAACTGTCAATTTTTCTATGTTTATGGCTACAAGAAATGACAGTTAGATGACACTAGACAACAATGGGTTAGTATTGAATGGCCAATTAGTATCTTCTTACGATGGCTAAATCTGTTGTCAAGAGGCCTGTGAAGTTACTTGGTTGAGAATGACTAAAGAGTGTTGGTGTGGGGAACTACCAACATGATTCCAATTCTGGTTCCATTTTACTCTGGTTGCTCTTTTAAATAAAAAATGTACATCATATTTTTTTAGAGATTCTGTGATAAATTATTTTCTTAAGATATTTACAATGAATCCATAAAATATCATGCAGAATTATTTTAAGAAAACTACTGAAAACTGAATTAGATACAATTCACATTCCTTTACAAATACTGAACACCGCTATCTATTAACTCTATGGAATATCAGTTTTATTGATTTATATTGATTTATTGGATTTATAATTGATGGAATGATCACAGATAGTATGATTATTAACATAGTTATCAATTTCTTTCATCGATGCTACGGTTTTCTATAGAAAAATCCCAGAAAGGAGTTTGATGATTGATGTGTGATAGCTTCCAAAGTGTTTCAGTGGTAAATCCACGAGAAGTACTTATGGATCACATATCCTGTTATACAATATCGGTTCGAACGTCTCAAATATCTATGACATTGGATATACACAACTTGGTTCCGTATTTTAGAAATGAGTACGGTAAAATGTCGGTTTGAGTAAGATATATTGAATTTGAATATTTTTGTTTGAAATACTATTTTCTATAAGAATAAATCTTCAAAAATTATTGAGTTTGCTTGTGGACACAGTAAAATAGAGTCAAGATTATATATACAAAAGAATTGCACACCAATAACTAGGCAATAAAAGAGAAAAAAAGTTTTTATTGAAAAATGTGCATGAAAATAGAACAAGATTATAGGATTTAGTCTGAGAGTTATCAACTTTCACTGGTTCTATTTAAATTCTATTTAAACTGGAACGAAAAGGATTTATAGTTGTGTATATATTTTTGAAGATCAGATAAACTCCTTTTTAGGACTTTATATATTATTTGTACTGGTTAATGTAGTGTAGATCGTTAGTATTTTGAAATATTTTTTGAGTCACAATAAATTTTTTAATGATTGTTGATGATGAGCATGCAAATTTTAACATTTTCTTATACTTGCACTCTAACACTAAGGGAAAATATGTATCTACATCTTGAAATATGAAATTAGGTTATAACTTACAAATAATCCTGTATATGAAAAATCAATGAAGCATTATGTATTAAACATCAATTATTAGAGCTTGCATCTTAACAGCAAATTTCAAACATCCTTATCACTGTTATATCAGGTCAGAGTAATGCCCTGAAGGGTTGATCCTCCGCTTTATATCTACGTCACGTTTCACTTATACAAGGATAGTAGCAATGACGCGTTAATTGTGTTTCGTTTTATCTGGAAAAATAAATATTTTAACGCATAATAAAATAATGAGCAAATAAAACATCTTGGGACTTTTTTAGATTTTTTTATATTTTGGTGCAAGAAGAAGAATTCATATTTAATTCTTGATGGTACGGATCTAGCTTTCTAAAGAAATATTGAGTTATTAAATCCATTGCTAAGCTCAACAGGGTAGTGAGTAATTTTATATCCTTTTTATGAATTCGTCTGTAAATTTCATATGATATTTTAGAGCTTGAAATTCTGTAGCTTTATTGGTTTAGGTTGACTATCTAAAAACTATTAAAAAATGCTTTAGAACTAAATTGTAAGCTAAAAACGCTTCCTTAAATTAAACTCTAACGAATAAATTTGTGATAAGCTTTTAATTCCATCTTAATAATGTAAGCCTTCGTTATCAACAACATTTTGCCATCTAGTGTGAGAATTTTCAATGCCAAACTAATAAAAATTAATTGGTTTTTCTGTAACATATGTCGAGGGGGAAGATTGGACAATATACAAATTTTTTGATACTAAAAAAATGTTGTAGCAAACGAATCTATGGAAATCTGAGGTTGCAATATCAGGCGAGTATGGTGAGTGAGCCAGTACCTCCCATCCCATTCATAATTTTTTTCATATTACACAGTACGATGTGGCATTGTCGTGTGGCAGAATAATGCCTTTTCTGTTGAAAATTTCCGCAAACTTTTCGATTAAATATTCATAAACTTGATCCAAATGTTCACAATAAAAATCTGCATTGCAGTTTCTCCAAGTTTGAACATTCAAAATTGAACAATTCCGCTTATACTTTACCAAACAACCAGAAGCGCCTTTTCGGGATGTAAACTCGGCTTCTCAATACATTGTGGTGATCGGAGAAAGCTACTGCCTTTTTCGTTTTGAATTACATATGGGACCCATTTTTCGTCTCCAGTGATCAAACGACGAAAAAATGGTTCCGTTTAAGCAATACAATGCACGTGATGGATCGGTTGGCTTTGCTGTCCTCATAAATTTACATAGATTTGTTCACACTTCGTTTCTTATCGTGTCGTTATCTATTATTGTTGGTCTTCCTTATCGATAGGAGCCAGATAGATCAAAATTACCGGTACGTGATGATTTATCTCGATTTTAGGTCTTTTTTGTAGAAAATCAGTTCAAAATATCACGTAAAAATATGATATGTTGACCTATTTCGGTCTTTATCAAGTATAACTTGACATTGACAATTTGAGCATAACCCAGAGTTTGTATTGTGAATCGTTATCACTTCAACTATTTGGTATCGGTTCTAGTTGCTCCACCTGCATGTTCGTTTATGTATTTTCTACCACATTAATAGTCGCGCAAGTATTTAATCATCGCTTTTTGCTCCATTTAGACATTGAGATGTGATTCTCCGACTTTTACTTCTTCTACTTCTACTCACACTTCAATAATTTTAGTTGCTAGCGTGAATCTATACATAATTCATCACAATGTGACGTGTCAATAAATAATTTTGATATATAAACGGAGCGACGAAAAGGAATCAGTTCTTGTCTTCATCCAACATTCAAGAGAGTGAATTGTTCCGAAAACGCGGCTTTTCCCTCTTTCCTGATCTTAGAGCTGCACTTGCAGAAGAGAGATTTTCATTAGACGAGGACATTATCATATACTCTGAAGAAGAAGTCTATTTTTGGGTGGTTAAAAATGTTATAACATCGATGGACTAAGTGTATAAAGTTTACTAAGTTAAAAATAAAAATGACTATGGGAATAAACTGTGCCGTTTCTTTGTTGGGTCGAAAACTTTCCAGAAACACTCGAAGTTTTTCCGAAATACAATGGAAAGTAATATTTTTTGATAAATATTAATTTTATAGTATAATACGATTTCTTAGAAGTTCTTCCAAGATTATATTTTATTCTAATGTAGATGAATTTTAACATTTTCATAACTTAACAAAAGTATTCTTATAAATCAACTAAAACTTTATGGTTATACTTGAATACGATAATTTTGAGAGTTCTAAAATAAAATCGTCTTACTGGGTTTTCCAGCATATGCACTTTTATAACTTTTCTGCTTATATTTCTACAGCCATATTATTTGTGCAAACAAAAAGAACAATATCACAAAACTCTGTTAGATGGGAAATCTTAATTGAAATAAATAATGTTTTGAACACAATTTACGATTCATCAAAACTTTCATGTTGAGATATAATTTGTTAAATAAGCAGTTTGGATTATTTTCTAATGGGTAGTTTCACAAAATATAATTTTATGAACATCTAACAAATTTAGTTAGTATGAGCTATATCGAATTAGACAATGTTTCAAATTTAAGAATTCACATAACTAGAATATTAGAGGTAATATGCTGGAATTCATTTTAAACTTTCAATATAATTTCAGGAAAAAAATTTAAGAGGACAGTCTACCACAATAATCTACATCAATAATAGCAGTACCTGTTAAAAGCTTACAATGTCTAACAAAGTTACCAGCTCTATAATGGGATCGTAAATATCTGTGTCTTCTATATGCCTTCAAAATCTCTAGTAATAAAGGACACCTAACTCATACAAATAACTTCATAGCCCGTCGAAAAAATATATAGTACAACAAGATTGAACCCACCATTTTACTTAATAGTCAGAAGAAATGGTCTACAGCTTGAATTTCCCAGCATCTTCCTAATAAATATTCAACAAACCCCTTCACCGTGTTTGATTCACATACCCAAAATTAATACCATCCTTAATATATTAATAAACTGGGAACTTCTATTAACCCGATTGAACAGCCTTTTTTAAAAGAAATTGAGAACTTTAAACTATCCAACACCTATACACCAAAATTTTTATCGCCTTACTGATCAAAGCAGAAATAGCGTACTAAAAATGAAGATGCCGCTATCGAATTTCTGTTTGTATCAGTACATTCTGGTATAAGAGGATATGAGAGAGTAGATCATCTTGCCCGATTAACTACAAACAGTCAGGATTCTATCCAAATAGACAAATCTTATTTTCATGACATGAAATATAAAATCCAATCTAAGCTTTTGATGCGTGGCAAAACATATGGAGTGCAACAAAAAACAATCTAAAGGAAATAAAACAAGTAGTGAATCCATGACCCAAAGCACCATCGAATAGACTACACCAAGTGAAAGTATCGAGGTTACGACTGGGTCAAAGCAATTTATCCCATCAAAATCATCACGACCTGAGTTATTAAGATGCGAAGCCTGCGATGTAGATCTTAGTATGACATATATACCAACTTAGTGTAAACAATATGAAGCCAGAAGGAAGAAGGGCAATATTTCAGTTAACGTAGTGGAGGCTCTAGATGAGAACATAAAAATTGAAAATATAATTGGTTATTTAAAGGACACGGTCTTATATTTATATTATAGAATGTACTGCGCAGTAATGTATCTCTTCTGTCACTAATGATCGTAATATTTGAAGCGACCAAGGAAAAAAATTATAATACGCAAGATAATTTTAGACAAAATTAAAATGTTATTGAACTTCTGGTTATCTCAAGACTTATCGACAACTCGGCAGTTAATTATTTTGTTCAATCGTTTTGGTATATTTTCGGCATGATACTTTACCGCCAAATATCTGTTTCACAGATCTGAAGTGAAAAATTAAAAATTTGCGTGAACTGAACTGCTGTGTTATGAACTTATCCACGACAAGGACAGCGGAGCCGGTCGAGTTTGCTTATGAAGGGAAAGTCTAAATTTTGGCGGATGCGCGGTTTTCGGAAACCTCTGGTTTTGTTTTTTACATGTTTTTACCATAACCAGAGCCATTTCTAGGAAAGCCTTTTTGTTTGTTTGTTTATTCCAGATATTCTTTTTGATACGAATACTCGCCTCTTATCAAGGAGGGAGTCGATAAATAATCGTCATCTCGAACACATAGAGATAGACAAGTCAACGGTGTGTTTAAATAAATTGATATGCTGGCAATTAGATAGGTGTAAGTATTAGGTCTTAGCGTATAGTTCAGTGAATAGTGAATAGTTTAGTATACATAGTGTTAGTTTATGAATAAATTGAGTAAGTAAGCAAGAAACATTGTGTGTAAATTCACCCCACCGTTAAAAATAGGTTAAATAAATTAGAATAAGAAAAAAATCACAATATTTTATACTATCAAGTATTCCCCGAATATTTATTATTACTTCCTATATAATGATCTTGTGATGTCATTTTCTAGCCCTGAATAATTGGAAAAGTATCTATACTCAATATTAAGAACTGAGAGATATTAATTTGCCAACAGTAAGAACCGATTCAAAAATAACGAATTGTCCAGCACAAAATATCATTATTATTAAAATTATCTAAATTAAGTCAGTCTGGAATAACTGAAAATTATGTTATTCATACATACTCAATCGTACTCTGGATCTGAAACATAAGGATAAAAATTCAAAAACTACTTTTACTGTACCATAATGGACAAAATAATTACCCATGAAAATTTCGTAAAAAAACTCAGACGGTTATATATAAAGTTCCTCCTTCACATGTACGAGGAAGTAAATACGTCTTATACAAGTAAAGTTATCGGTAGTGGAGAAGATATTTCAAGTTATAAACTTCAGACCTCTCATGTGCTCTCTTGAAGCATCCAAATCTATAGAAAAAGGCTGACTGGAAAATATAATAAGCTTCGATACATATGTACGTTAATTTGAATATGTTTAAATAGGAATAAAAGTGTAACATTTCTTCCATTGATGATTTAATCATTTTCGTCGACAAAAAGCCAACTAAAATTTCACTAGATCAAACTATTCAAAAGATTCCGAATATGCCAACAAATGTGTATCATCTTGGCATTGATAATTTCGACTTATTTTCGTATTCGTATAATTCAATTACAGAGAAACTAAATAGATATATTCTAATTATTAGTAATGGTAAGACCCAATATTATATAATCAACAAAAACTAAGCCAGCAACGTTATAAACCCTTCTGGTTAGTGGATTCTCTGGACAAAAAAAATTATTCTATCTGCAACTATAAAGTAATCTTGTATTACTAAGAGAATATTGACAAGTAATAACAGCTCTTAACATTCAATTATAATACAACAGGCAAAAGAAAAGAGGCAGACCTGTACGAACATAGAGAAAAACTATCGAGAAAGAACAGATACATTTAACATGGAAAGAAGTCACAGCTGCTAAAACACCGACGGGTGTCCTTTGTTCCACTATAGTCATGTCAAAAGTTACGACAATTTATTTAGAGAAAGAGTGACAAAAAATAGTATGGTGAAAATCAACCTTAGTTGTCTTAGTTTGTATTAACAACAACATAAATAATATGTTAGAAAAAATTCCAACAACAAACAAATCATACAAAGTATTAACAATATCACAGAAATAACTACCATAGTATATAGAAATGTGAAAGGTCCCCGACACTGCCACACGACCAACGGATTCCAAAGTGCAATAAACAATATTCACATAGTCAGCGGATTCCAAAATACGTATCAAATGAATATAAGTTCATTGCATTAAATTCGAGTTCATTCATTGTTTTGTTACTTTTCATTGTTAAAATATTGATTTGTCCGTAAAGTTATTTTCTGTAGAAATTATAAGTCGTGTATTGTAAATTAAATACTTTTTAAAAAAGTTAAAAGTGTCTCAAAGAACATTTCTATATATAGAATAATATGACGATAAAAGAATATCAGCACATAATCTCTATTCACTGAAGAAATATTACTATCAATTATAATGATCAAGACAAACTTAAGATATAGTTATAGTCCGGATATAGTAATTCTACAAATGCTTTTCTTTCTTTCAATGTTCCTCTCTTTGCATATTGACGACGTAGAACGTTTTTATAATAAATAGTAAGGAGTGCGATTAATATGAAATTCATGAATCGTTGAAGAACTTATTGAAAACAGAAGCTGAGGAGCAGCTGTGGCAGCTAGGAAAATAATCGTCCACCTGTATTGTATATTCAGAAAATCGACCTAGAGCTAGCACTTTTCGACTATCGGACTTCCTTGGCCCTTCTTAAGATATTCTACATCGCCAGTTAAAATCATAAAGTGTGATCCATATAGTTGTCGAATAGTGCCACACGAATTAACAGAGATTCAAGCGAAACGTCAGTAGAGGTGTATAAACAGCTCCTTCCCCTTCCGAAATACGATCGATTTTTTAGACGCATTGTTAATTGAGATGGACAATGGACTTATCTAAACAACTTAGACATACGAGTGGAAAATCAGTGGTTAGACAAAGCCACAACCCGTAAAAAGAATTCGATCATAGCGGAATGTATCATTGTGTGTGTGGTGAAGTTATGAAGGTTCAGTGTCCTTGTAAATAATTCCAGTTGGTCGAGCTATCAATGCGGAGGTATATAGTGACAGCTAATGTGGATGTATGAGGTTTTATCGAATAATTATTCAGGTTTATTTAAGCGAAAACTGGCTCTATTACGACAAAACAATGCTAAGCCACATACTGTGAGGTTAAGAGGAATAAAATCGAAGAACTTGGTGGTATTGAACTCATACTACATCCAGCATTTAATCCGGATCTTGTACCATCATATTACTAGTTATTTGGATTTGAGAGCAAAAAGGAGAAATTGCAAATCTTAATGTTATCAACGGACATTATCACCTTAATCAATCATTGAGAAATAAAAATAATTGAATCTGAAAATGTATCTCTCTGTTGAATTAAACATTTTCATCTCAAAAATCTGTTAATCCAAGAATTCATCACTACAATATTTTCTAATGTTATCAGTGAAATTCAAGTTTTTAAGATTCCTGTTAAACCAAGTGGATATCCACCAAGGTTTCAAACAATGCTACAGTTGTCTGCGGTTTCTCTGCGATTAAATCACAGAAAGTTAGTTGAACCACGAAAATCCACAATCAAATTAAATCTCATTTCGTCACATCCAAGAATGCCGTACTACCGTTATAAGAATTTACTCTTATGAAAACTGTTCTACTTGAAATGTTTGGATATTATTCACCTGTTCACTATGCAATTATAGAACATATCAAAGGACAACTTGAACTATTCATTTTAATGTTATTTAATAAAAAGTATAATAAATCATGAATTTCAGATTTGAAGAATATTTCATTCTTAATTTCTTAGACCTTTTGATATATAAATGCTCCTAAATGTTATTGATTTTAGGTCTCTTCTGTTTTAAAAGTAGTTTTTAATAATTTTTGAGAGATTGATGAAAAATTGACGTTTCGACTCAACTTTAAAAATTATTAAAAGATAACAAAAAACTAATTTTGAAACAGAAGAGACTTAAAATCAAGAACATTTAGAACCATAAATATGTTCATTGCTCGAATGTAGGGTGTCAGCAAAAGACAGAAAAACAGTTTTATCGTGATTTATTGATAGCACTTTTTAATTAATTGATAAAATATTTGATAGAGATACTAATACTGATTTCCTCAACTTTTCACAAAGAGCCTCTTTAAAAAATAACTACATCATACGCATATCTAATTATTTTAACTTATAGAGAATAACCTATTCATATATATATATATATATATATATATATATATATATATATATATATATATATATATATATATATATATATATATAGACAACCTAGAGAAACTCCATACTCAATGTATTGTGGTTTACTTATGTAGTTTCCAATTTTAATATGTTGAAGTCTGTCGTTCAAATATAGCTATAGTTTTAGTGGAACACCTCTTAAGCTCAAATTGTTCAGAACAAAGCCACAGTGCCAAGCAAAGACCCATACAATAATTACGTTTTCGTTTAGAGAACGATATATCTCCAGCATCAGCATATAATGAAGTATATTCTCTATCTCTAAAACCAAATCAGTTACCGTTTATTAGATTTTTTGTTACAATTTAGTTTGCGATATCTCAATATTATTATTTTCCGTAGCACTATTGTATTTAAAACTGAAAGACATCGAATTGAATGGGTATTATTGACAGTATCTACCTACACTAACTACTACGGACACCACCTAATAAGCCGCAGTTGTTTTTGATTATTATAAACATACTAGTACAATAATAGATTATTGCACAAGTGAAATTATACAATATTTCTTTAGTCTGCATTGCCAAAAGTGATATAGTCATTATTATATGCCTAAAGAAAAATATATTTTCTCTCAAACTCATCATTAGAGTAAGTAAAGTTTTATTATAAAAACAATAACTAAAAATGCAAGTTGGAGTATTCACTTGAAACCTTGCAGCAGTATAATCGATTGAAAAATCTTATAACAGCTAAGAAAACGGTAATGTCTATAAATATCTGCTAATAAAATCTATACTATCGTTTTTTGTTTTCTTTTTTTTATAATAGAAGTAGTATAGTAGAAAATAGTGGATTTCCTGCTCTGCCTGATCTTTTCAGCTTGCCCTGTAACCTGCACAGTTATTGTTGTTAGAGTTTATCATATCAGTTTAGGAATTTTACTTTCCTCTACTTTGAAACAAGTTGCGGTTTCAATGGATTTGGAAATTGTCGATTTCTGTTTATGTTTCTGTTTCTTGCTTCAAATATTTATTTGCTGTAATTGCTTTTTGTTAGACTGCTGGTGAAGAAAGTATTAGCTCTTGAAGTTAGAATTCCCGGGCATTTTTTCGAAGAAATTTCTCTTAAATCTTTTGAATGTATTTTAATATCTCATAACTTACTAGAATGACGTAGAAGATTTCTAATTTCTATGAACGCTTATATGTGAAAAATAATTTTAATTTTAATATATTGAGAAAATCTGTTAAAACACTTACTGATGCTCATCAATATAACCACACTTAAAAATTAAACTAAATAGTACATATATCATAAGATTCTATCACAGTGATTAATTAACTCGAACTGAAACTCAGACGTGAATTGCGGAAACTAAGTCATATCACTTAATATATTGTGATCTATAGGGGATTACAATAACTCCCTAATTAGTCGATTGCACAATTACCCTATTTTATAGGGCTTTGACCCAAAGTGTCTTTAGGTTTCGAGAGAAATGGGATATCATGGCATGTACTGTAGGTTGCGAAGTTAATGATGCTTCAAAAAGAGGCCAATGTACTTGTTAAGAATAAGCGTTTACAGGGTGCATAATACATCTTCCGTTGAAACCTATTGTAAAAAATTACGTTTGAAATAAAGTTGCTCAAAAATCTAGTATAAAATATTATTGAACTAGTAATTAAAAAAAAACGCCGAAACACGTCAATTGATGTTGGTTATTTATCACCAATAGAATATTTTTATTTCTTCAACCTCTTTTTGAACACACCGCTTACGATTACCGAAACGCGTTATAACCAAGTTATGGTTTTCGAAGGTAAACTATAGGGTAATTGAAAAGTTGTTGAAAATATTATCCATCTAGAATACTTTTTTCAGAAAAAAATAAAACATGAAATTAGTTCAACCCCAAATATTTGTTGAACCGTTTATTTAAAAAAGGAATATATAGTATATGATAAATCTAAATGTTCTTGATTTTAGGTCTCTTCTGTTTTAAAATTAGATCACCTTCATCAAGAATATCATAAGGATAAAATCAACTTAGAACTTTGTTCCAATAAGAAAAATTAATTTTTTCTTTGGTTTCCACATCTCAAGTATATAGCGGTAATCAATTAAATTTATTAGAATTTACAAAATAGAGCTATAAATTTTACTTAAATTATTTAGATCTATTTTATCATTTATAGGTTTTTCATTCTTATGAATATGAAACATTTCTAAACATTCCTTTTTTCGTGAATTAGATTTTTGAATCTTTATAATTGAATTTAAGCTTTTTTAAAATTTCATGGTTCGTTAATGCAGTTCTATTTTTTTATCGTATTGATGATCTCTTAGTCTATTTTCTAAATACTGAGATGTATGTCCTATGTAGACAGCGTCACAATTAGTACAAGGCATCTGATATATAATATTACTTCTTTGGTTTTTTAGTGATTTAGATTTTAATTTAGTGAAATATTTGGATAATGTATTATGTCCTTCATGACTAATACTAATATCATATTTATTGAAATAATTCTATAGTTGTTGGGAAAGTCCTTGTAAGGTAAGGTAAGGAAAAATGTTTTATGCTTTGATGTTTCGTTTCTGTTTTGTTTTTAAATTTAATTTATAATTTATAATAATAATAATAGATAATTTATAATTATTTCCGGATAATTATTTTCTTTCAATGCAGTTTTTGCTTTTTGAATAGCTAAGCATCTAAATTCAAGATCTGATAGTTGGTGGATACATCTATCAGCCAAACTTATTATCACTGATCTTTTTTGTGACATAGAATGATACGAATTGAAGTTTAAATATCGTGAGGACCAAGTTGGTTTCGTATACCATTCTGTTCTTGTGTTATTGTTAATTTTATATAATGTGACATCAAGAAAATTGCTTTATTATTTTGAGGTATTACTGTATATTCTGTACTCTCTCAATAAGAACTCTTGCGGCAGCGAAGCGAATTATCCATGATTTACTTTTCTTGAACCAGATCAGCACGGCTGATGAGATTAAGGCCGATCTCTTTATAGGACTTCCTTTCTAATTTAAATCAGAAAACCCCATTCAAGTTATTTTAATTATTTTTATGTGGTATCTGAATTTTCCCCAAATATTATAGATATGCTTCCATTCAGTCCTCATACTGAAGTTAATAGATATTGCTCGGAGATACGGTACATAAATAAATGCGAAAAATATTCAGTGGTTGTCAATTGTACTTTCCTTCTCATCACCGAGTGGATTACATAACTTTTGCGTTTTCAAGTTATAATTCTCTCAAAAGTTTAATCATAATATGAAAATTTATATCATCAATCATATTTAGACGACGGTTTTCATATCCTAAATTTGATTTTCGTTACGCCGAGAAGCAATTCCGAGAGTAGAAATTCTCTTTTAAATATTATCAAAAGATTTTATGCCCACTGTATCAGATTATTCTGAGCTTAAGAGGAAATAAGATTCATCATCCATCATTTTTGAGTACACTAATGGCAATTTGACTAAAATATATCTCAAAATAAAACATAAATCAAGAAAATTGATCGTATATGTGATTGGCAATTTCTTGGCAAATTGATATGAACGATTCGGGTAAAGATTCTTTACTTCCTCGGAGTTAAAAAAATAAATTGAAAAAAATTGATTCGCACAAGCTGAATTACCAAAAAAAATGATTAACAAAGTGTAAATAGGATGTATTATCAATTATTTATTCATATGTTCAACAACATTAAGCAATTGAATAATTTTTATTAAAATGGAACTTGTGACCGGAAAATATACATGTATTGTATCTATCACCAGTAATATATTTTATGAATGAAATACAGATGAAGAGAGATTGTTTTAAATTATGTTCATACATACAGACTTATAATATGATATGAATATAAATGTCTATGCTTAATTTGTATTGTTTCTCTTTTTGGAATAGAGAGTCATCTCAATTTCTTCATAGAAAGACTGAAAGTACGAATAACATAGAAAGCACTATAATAATTTGAAATAATCAAATAATAGGTAATTTTTCTCCCTTCAGTGGTAATTAATCAAATATAAAAGTAGATTCATGGAAATAGCCGAACAGCAGATCACTTGCAAGAAAAAAGTCTTGAAATCTAGTTCTAGTTCTGAATCAAAGAATGCAGCCGATTAACAGCAGCAGTGCAATTGTTGATTCAGTGAAATGAATACTTTTAAGTATAAATAATTATCAAGACATTACATTGGATTGGATACTATAAATAATTAGGATAGATTGAATTAATATTAAATCAGACCATCCTTCACATAATTACGTAATTTATGTCATAATTTTTTTTGAAGAATTTCATAAAGTTCTGACACTGAAATCGCATCGACATGGCCTCAGGGGCACTAGCATGATAGAGTCTTCCCAGATTCATAGCAAGAGGAAAGTTTCATAACAATTTCGTTGATTCAAACACATAGAAAACATTTTATATCTGTTTATAATATAAAACAGTGCCTTATAATTTTCATAGGTATGTAATTTATGAAAATATCGTAACGATTCGAGCAATAATCTGTTGGCGTGAAGCATTCATATGTTTTATAAGTGATAAGTGGAAGTTTATTCCGTGTTTGGGCTAAAAATATTATAGGCCTTATATTATGATGTGAAACATGTGAATCATAAATTGAACCAGATAACCTAGTATCCAAATTGCAATTAGAAATTTCTCGTATCTTAAGAAAAAATAAAGGAATCTACACAACTCATAAACATTTTATGGCGCTTGTGGACTAAGATGTTCCCTGTTGCGTGCATTGAAGGTTGCAAAATACTTCCTATCACTAATTTTCCCAACCCATTCCATGAGCATATGAATACGCAGGATAATATTGTATAACCTCGAGTTTCAATATATGTTGTAATATATTAGTTGAACATGTGTTACGATGATTCTTACAAATTGTTTTATTTTGATAACTAGATAAAGGCTTCCGAGAAAGATATTTCTACAAATCAATATATTCTTAGTTTATTAAGTATGTGATCAAAATCGTTACAAAATTTTACACAATTATAGCATTTTCCGAAGTTGTATTTCACGACTCATATAATTTATCTTTCCTTCAGTGAATAGAAATATTGCCACGTCTGTTCAATTTTGAGGACAAACCATACATAATATCGAAGCGTTGTCATGCATATCTGATCAATTGTTAGATATATACATCTCACACAAAAATCATCTTTCAAGCAATCCTCTCAAATATTTGATTTCTGATATATGTAACCCAAACTCCTGGTCATATAGAACATTTTATGAATTATTACTATTTTCTTTAAATGATTGATTAGAAATATTTCTATCTTAGATCATGTGGACAGTGAATTTCATGAGATATAGGAGAAATGAAGTTCTTTTTCCAACATTTAACGATGAGAATTAATTCAATTAATATAATAAAGCCAGAAGAGCCTTATGAATTCAAATTCAAAAAATATAAAAATCGTAGTGGAGTTCTGTACAATTCAATTAAATTATCTAGTTATTAACTTGAAAACAGTAACTGATCTGTATACTAAATCTATGTACGGATCAACCACCAGTAAGTTTTTTCGAGAATACCGCTTTTTTGTATGGCTCGGAACACTGATTTTAAATGTACATACCATCTTATTAGAGATTTGAATCCACTCACTTTCCTATTATCTCATTGTAAAAAATATGGGAGCTTAGGATCAAAGAACAATAGACCTCAAAAATAATGGAAAATCGTTAAAATGCCATTATTCACAAGTCATTTCCTTGCTAACGTCAATTTGAACTCTACCAAGGATCATAGGATATTACAGCGAAAACAACATATATTAAAATATAATAAAAAAGTTAATCTATGGCTACTAGAAGAAAAAGTGGAATCGATATCAGTTTGGAAGTTTTGTTATTAATGCTTCTTTAGATATGAATTCCTTTCTAAATTTGGAGAGAAATCCTAATCGCTTGTAATCAATAAGAAAATGGAAGGTTAAGGCTCAATATAAAAAGAACAAAAATCTTTTAAGTATCCACACGTGCCGAGTATAAATGATTCATTGTTAGAATTATTGATCTCAAAACCAATGAGTCATTCTAATATTCAAAACAAAGTTTGATTCAAAACTGCAGCAATATAAAAAATTTATGATAGAAATTAGAGCGGCACATAACTATGGTGGACAATAATATATATGAATAATTCTGTGCAAAATAAAGAATCATGTTATAACGGAAATAGAGTACAACATTATTTATCAAATGCCATCTAAGTTATCAAATTATTTCCAAATGTCAAGCAAATATATGATAGTACTCAAAAATATATTCCTGTTTTGTATCAGTCTCAATTGAAGATTGGATAATTGTTGGGATTACTTTTTTCAGGTTCCATTTATGCTTATCATTTTTGTAGCTTAGATGTGATTATATTTATAACCTCTATTTATAATTAATTTATATGAAAGTCTGAAGAAGAGTAAGTGACAGTAGAATTAAGCTTGATAATCAATTTGTAGACAGCAGTAAGAACAAAAGGTTCTATTGATGTGTTAACAAATAAAACTTTTTGTTTTTGCTTTTCTATTAGAAATAAAGTGAGTTGTAATCAAACCATATTCCAAGGACTCATTATCCCCAAATTATATTTTGGTGTTATTGCAATAGTGAATGTCTTGAACGTCTTAACTATAATTCATTACAACCTACTACATGTCTTGAAACAAGCGAGTAGTTGAAATACACAATAGATGGAATTGATTGGTCATCCATTAGCTATTCGTTATCCTCACTAATTAAAGATAAACATGAGTAAACCGATAGCCCGTGAAAATGATAGTAATAATAGGCATTGTCAAATCGTGAATGATCTTATTGTATTTAGCTCCTATTATTACAGAACAAATAATTCTTCATGTTAAAATCACAAAACTAAAAAAAAAAGAAATTTAAATCTTATTTAAAATAACTTCTAACCTGCAAAGCACTTGTCGATTAGACCTCTTGATCATTTCTAAGAAAGTTGAGAGCTACTTGTAATAAAAAAGTAATATTGAGT
This sequence comes from Diorhabda carinulata, assembly GCF_026250575.1. Lineage (NCBI taxonomy): Eukaryota > Metazoa > Arthropoda > Insecta > Coleoptera > Chrysomelidae > Diorhabda > Diorhabda carinulata. The sequence goes on along the minus strand of NC_079460.1, from coordinate 31,866,421 downwards.
TGTAATTATTAGGGACACAAGAAAGTAATGTCTTTTCAGCGTATGTCGATATTTGATTCAATTTATCTCATAGTTTCTTGTCTACTTGATCTTCATGTCAGGTATTTCCAGATAATTGTGAGTTATTCACGTCTATATAATCAAATTTCATATTTCTTTGCAATTTGAGGTGAAATGACCCTAGCTAAATATTACAAAAACTTATCTAGAGTTGTATGCTTTTTTAGTTTCGAAAGGGTACTAATGCAACAGTTGCAACCATAAACATTTGTGAAGATTATTCAAGTGCATTAGACCTTGGTAAATGCCGTAGATGGTTCCTTAAATTTAGATCCAGCATTAGGCAACGAAAGTGTAAGAGGACATTCGTACAAGAACACTTATATGCAAATATAAAACCGTTGATCACGAGATCTTTGGAATCTAAAAGAAGTCCTACATGATAATCCATAACGCAAAAGGCAGTGGCATCCGCCAAATGAATCATCACGGAGTAGAGTGAAGCCGGATTTACATCCCAAAACAGTGCATTTGTGTGATGAAATGCTGAAACCTGGATAAACTGTTAATCAGATCGAGTGACCTATCTTTAATCTAAATGTTTCCATGTCATGCAGCATGACAATCTTTTAATCTGTTAATTTTACTTTTTAAGAAATTTCTTAAAAAATGTTTCTAGTCCTTTCTGTTTTGAGCCAAATTTCTCGCTTCGACACATGACCGTTTCTTTTTAACCTTTTGATTCTTCTACTATATATGAGTTTCTAAGTCTATCATTTGTAGTTACTCCTTTCATTTTCTAAGGTATTTTATCTCTGTTGCTTCAATTTTAGTCTTACATCCCTCTGTCAATACCCAAGATTCACAGTCATATGTTGGAATTGGCCTGTAAATTGCTTTGTACACTTTTTCTTTTCTTGAAGAATTCTTTTTTGTTTATGAGACCCTTGCTTAATACATAATACACCTTCTTCAGCATCTATATCCTATTAGTTCTAAATCCTATCTTTCTGCTTCTTCCAACATGTTGCCTAGGACTTGGAATTTACTTGTTCTATAAGTTTGTCCTCAATCTAGATTTCAATTTTTCTGTTACATACAAAATAATCATAACTTTGGGTTATTAATTTTAATTGTTCTAATTATTTCCTTACATTTGAGAAGAATTTTTTAATTGCTGCTTCGATGTTTGTTTCAATAAGAGAAAATAATTGCACTAGTAGATTGAAATTATCCATAGAAAATCTGATACCTAATATTCAAATTTTCATTATTAACCTAGACATGTCATCTCAAACAAAAACTGTAATTTTATTTCAAGAATGATCCATTTTTTGTTTTCATTCAGCTGTACTGAGGGAATTTATATATAAAAGAACATCAAACCCGTCAAACTTTAAGAACCGTCTTAATTTTTTGTACTTCATCACGTATAACCCCTTGTGAAACTTTTGTCTGTGACAGCAGATTAATTTGAACATTGTTTTCTTCTTTATCTGCCCCATTTTCTACCATTATTACACTATGCTACAGATTAAGGAACAAATCGATGTAATTTCAAACAAATAAACCAGCCATTAAGGTGATCATAGAATAGAATGTGCTCAATTATTATCAAAATTATGATTAGGATTTCATGGAATGTCACTTACACAATGGAATTGAATATATATTGAGACAAAATATAACATAACAAAAAATGTATCACTTGAAATACACAGTATTTTTATTTGTTATTCGGAAGCCCTCACGATTCATTTCAATATTTGAATTTGCAACAAGACAATGTTGTAACATGGATTTAAATCTAAGCTTTGAGGTTTTAATAGGGTCAATCCTTTACAGAGGTGAATACGTCAATAAGTTACTCCACAGAATATTCACAAAATTGGAAAATCCCTTATACAACGTATAGTATTCTTCGTAATTCGATTTTGGAAATGGAAAGTATCCGTAATGGATGTGAAACATGAACTAGACCTCAGAATTTATTGCCAATGTATAGAACATTCTATGATTTTATCACTATAATATATTCAAACCTAACGAAAAAACGTTTCCAAAATATTCTTATCATGTATACCGGGTCGAAATGTGGATGTAGAACAGGATAAAAATACTTATAAATAATGATTCATACCATTGGTTGGTTTCTAAACCATTTTTATAGCTGACAAGATTTTTTCTTTTATATGTCTAGCTACCAAACTTGTGTTGTGTTTCTTAAGTTCAATCGACAAAGTTTTATGATGATAATACATGTCAACAAATATTAGAACTGAATACTTGATAACAAATTATGAGTATGAGTGTAGATACCAGGATATTGTCAAATGCTCACTCACCCTGCAGTGAAAGTAACCACTGAGAATCCAGCAGATAGGAAATATAAAATTGTATTCAAAGTTTGCACGGCGCAACAGAAACCGTGGATATATTGAATTAAAAGTAATCAAACGAATGTATATACAATATATACAATATATTTTCTTTGAAATGGTTTAAATTAAAATTGGCCACACTCAACTGATCTACTTGGTTGTACACCTACATCTTATTGCAACCACAAGATTCTAATCAAATATAACTTTAGACATGAATAAATTCATTTCACTTCTTAGGATCAAGCCTAATCTAACATATATTTTGAGAACCAAAAGAATGTAAATAAAACACTGATCTACCTGGCAAAACATAACGTATCTAATCAATAATGAGATTTTAATCTCGTTGTAGCAGAATGTTATACCGAGGATTATATATGCTTTATAGTGGATTCCATCATTCTCTAAGATACAGTGATAAATTATACGATAAGTATGAATAAAACTCCAATTATGCGGTGATCGTGGATTCAATAGTTCACTATTTATTGAATAAATACGTTCGTTGGAAATTCACTTCAATCTCTACTATCTGTAACTCTGAAAACTTGAAAAGCACAATTCTGTACAAATGTGGAATTTGCGGATTAAGTCGATGTAATTTAACAGAAAATATATTTCAAGTTCCTAACGCCTGAGGTTCATCACAAATTTCCTGTAGCTATTCATAAAAATTTGCTCCGATCTTGTTCAATAAAATTTACTATTACTGTTGCCTGGGCTTTGTTCATACACTAGTTAACACTGTTATCCATATAGGCGTATTTGTATTTTAACGTTCATCCCTAAAAACATTATTACAAATGTATGTTTTTTTAATCAATTTGAGACCGCAGAATAAATTCAGAAAAAAATTTGCACACGAATTGTTTATAGAATGAATTAACTCGTACCACACATTATTTCTGATATCGTCCACACATCCTGTAGCGATATTCGATTATTTATATTGGAAAAAAAAGTTCATCCCTTATAGTGATATTGATGATTCCAATGCATTTCTCAAAATAGCGTTCATAGCTTTCATCCTACGCTTTGTATTTGTAAATAGTTTTGCTCTTTATTTAAACACCCGGTATAATAGAATAAAGACCACATTTATGGAAGCTAATCAAATGTAATCAGAAGAGTTATAGAACAGCATGCCAACTGTAATCGCTTACTTGATGTGGGTTATGGACGAATGACAGTGGATATTTATATAGAATATGTATTGATACGAGTTAATTATTATGTCTAGATTCATATGAACCGATACGTAAATAAATTGAAGCTTATAAATACCAATTTCCCAAGCATTCATTCAAAACGTATTGAATAGTACATCCAAAATTGTGATGAAAAGTATACAAATAATATTACTTTATAATTATGGTTTTAATCTTGATATCTTTTGTCCTTAGTTAAGTTTGAAGTGAAAATTTGGTATACATTGTTCAACATCAAAAAATTTCTTATTCATTGGTTTTGCTCAAATTTGAGAAACAGCTATTAAATAGGCTTATCGTTTAACCCAAATTTGTGTTGATTCCATCCAATCAAAGTGTTATGTACCTTGTAAAATTTCTTAGTAGAATGGATGCAATATATCTATATTTTACTATGAATAAACCAAACAAATTTTGTGACTAGCATTTATTGTGTGTTGCTGTTTCTGGATTTTTATTGCACATTCTTCGTTAAACAGCAAATTTTTACTAGGCTCAAATTTTATTGACTACTACTTAGCTTTAGCAAATCTTTAGTCTTTTTACGGAAAGCTCTTTTGAATATCATTAGACGCCTCCGACAAATCCTTTCTACTATTCATATGCAGCATGAATTTAGAGCATAATAGTCTGTCTAATAACGTATTAGTTAGCACTTTACCAGAAGGAATTCACCCTTACTTGGAAAACGGAAATATTTTATATAAAGTCTCAACTACTGTTTTTGATGCATATTTGATTATATCGTACTTTTTATCTGCGCAATCCGTCAGTGTTCCTGATATCTCTATGCAATCAAAAACGCTCTCTATCTTATCTATACAATATTGACAATAATATTAGGCTGTATAAATGGTAATATAGTAATATAGTAGTAATAATATAGTAATAGGATCAGTTTCTTTCTTCTTCTTTCAATACCACCTTAATTATAATGTGGGAAAAATATATTTATATGAGAAACATATTTAGATTGAAATTTTTTCTTAGAGTGCTCAGATTTGCCTAGGAAACAAGTAAGTGAGTATAATTATAATTACATTTTATCTATGGGAATTTCTGAAGATTATTTACTATTTAAATTTAACATTTAACCTTAGTCAACAAATTCAATGAAAATTTAATACGAAGGAATGAAATTGAGGATAAGTCAAGAATAAGTACACCACTGAGATTTCATTGCCATTTTGTCACTTCGTGTAAGACAAGGTAAAAGCTTCTTTTGTTCTCCTCGTCACAAAATGTCAAATGGATGATACATTGTTCCTTTCGACATATTCAGGAATGAAATGTTTTATCTCTACCTCAAATATCTTTGTAATCAAAGCTTTAGGATTTTGCCTTTGAAACAGAATTTCAACGGAGTTCAAATTTTGAGGATACAGCCCATTTACATATTAAACTGATTTAGCAAACGGAAATATATCTATAATTATCAAAGAAACAAAAAACGGAACGGAAGCCATCAACAGCTTTTCCAAAATCATGTTTGTTGATGCTGGTACATAACGTTACATTATGAAATACAGATATAGTAGCTAGTCTTAGGGTCGATGATAATGAAGAGTTACCACAGTAAACTGAGTTCTATAAATATTTAAATTTACTATATTTACATCAACAAAACAATATACACAAAATTATATACAAAACTAAAAATTAACTTAAGTTGTGCGTGAAATATCTCTAGGAGCAACGTTACTCCGCTAAGATGTAGCGTTAGAGATCTGCTCGCGTCGCTGTTCCAAGATAGAGTGAGCTTCCCCTCAAATCAAAACATTTCTCCTGGGTTCCAGTAAGTATGGTAAAGTATGGTAAAACCTCTACCAGGTGTATCAGAGATGATTAGTACAATTGCATGCAATTAGGACATAAAGGAGGTTATAAAAGAAAGGTGCCTTGGAATTCCCTAACGAAGATAATTTGGAAATCCCGGGGTCGATGGATTATTGTTTTATTGACGAAGTTGTTCGGATGAATATCGAACAAATTATATTATTTCACTCTAGACATTCCAATTTCAAGCTGGCATGCGATTAAACTCTAGAACATTATACCAATGGCGATAAAATACTTGACGACTCCCGCAGAGATAAATTCCATATTATGGTGGAGTTATTTCCTGTTTCGAATAATGTACTCTAATTGAAAAGAAAACTAGTTTTCGATTATCCTCGACGTTTTCGCTCGTAAACCGAAGACGTCCACAACAATTTAGGTCTGCAAGTCATCAATGTCAACAGCAGTATATCTTAGCACTAGTTTATGAAATTGGATTTAACGAACAAGATCATTTCAACAGACACCAAATTTTCGGAATTTCTTTATCAAATCTGTGATATATAATATATACGAGGTTGCTATTTAAGTTCTTAAATAGACAAATAAAAATAAATATCTATAATTGGATATGGCTTTATTTGATTCCAAAATATTTTGCATATGTTTTAACCAATTGTGGAAGCATTTATCCATTACCATTGAAGTACTTCCAAATCATGCGATTTGACCGCATTAACCGCTTCCTTGGGTAGAAAAACGTTAACATCGAAATTTATTTTTGATCTGCGGAAATGAGAAGAAATAATTTGATGCCAAAAAAATATTGCACGGTGGTTGACCTATCCATTCAATGTGACTATTGAAAAACGGTTCGTTTTGAACTGATGTGTGAGGAATTGGTTTACTTATTTTTTCGAAACTTTTGGCAAACAAATGCTGGTGTACAATTTAGAATTGACCGTTAAATGTTATTCTAATGGAACGGTGGAGACATGTCTAGTTGTTGAAAAAACAGGTTGACCATTTGCTTCAAAGTGCTTCGTGGGCGAACAAATTTTGTCGGATTTGGCTCGTCTTGAAAGACCCATACAGTCGATTGTTGTTTAATAATTTAGAAAAATATGGCTTGACAAGAATTATTTAAAACAAAATTTAATTGCATTTACCAGTAACGGAGCAAGTGTAATGTTAGGAAAAAGGTCAGGAGTGGCTACAAAATTATTGAATAAATTTCCAAAAATAATCACGTGGCACTGTTTAGATCATCGTCTGGAGCTCTCTGTTAACGATGTTGTCGCGGAAGTAAATGGTATTAACTATTTTTACATATTTATGGATAAATTATATACCATTTATCAACAATCTCCTAGAAATCATTATTTTGGAAAATTTGGGAGGAGAAATTAAAAAAATAGGACGTTTTTTAGGAATAAGGTGGATAGCTAGTTCATTCAGAACTGTTAATGCAGTTTGGCAAAATTTAAAATCTCTTGCTGAACATTTTCATCAAGCCGCAACTGATGAAACTCGTTCAAAAACTGATCAGAGTGTATACATTGGTCTAAAAAAATATATCATGTCTAACCAGTTTATAATTAACTTAGCATTAATGTATGACGTTTTATATGAACTTTCCATATTGTCTGAAACGTTACAGAACAGAAGTGTAACGATAATATATGCGGACAAACTAATCCGTCGAACTATTCGCTATTTGGAATCACTTAAAGACGTTAAAAAAGGAAACAAACCCATAGAAGTATCAGAGGCTGTTCAAGTGATGAAATTAGGAACATTAACTTAACAGATAATGAAAAAATTACTATTATTAAAAGAAATCAATTCCTTGTAAGTCTCATTAATAATATGACTAGAAGACTACATACAGAAAATGATTTGATAAGTGAATTTCGAGTACTAGATCCAACGGAGTGGCCAGCAGATATTGAAATTGGCTATGGAGAAAATGAAATCCAGTCATTATGCACCAGATTTAATTTAACATCACCGATGCAATGTATCAATGCGTTTAGAGATTATAATAATACTGGAGGCAAAGTAATTCCTGAAGATGTAAAAACCTTAATTCGATACATAAAGTTACAGTTCGGCAGAGTGTGAGCGCGGATTCAGTAATATGAATATTATATTAAATGAACAAAGAAATATAATATTAATTGAAATCTAGCAAATCTTTTATTTATAAAAATGAATGGTCCACCACAATAATTATTTAAACCAGATGATTATGTAAAAACTTGGTTAAGGTCTCATCGTTCAGCGGATGACAACAAAACAAGGAAAATTCAACCACAAGATACTGAAAATAATCCTATTTGGAATATTTTATAAAAACCATTGGTGTTTTCATGTATTGTTAAAAATATTTATGCAATATTGTTTGAGTATCTACTATGCGTATTTTATACCTTGTTAAGTAATTTTTTTTAAACGTTCCTATTATTGTAATAATAGGATATATATATATATATATATATATATATATATATATATATATATATATATATATATATATATGAAAAGCACAAATAAAGGTACTATTGTTACTTAATCATCTCAAGAAAGAAAATAACTCTTTTGATATGGAACTATGATCGTTTCAACTTGCTCTATCCTAGCTCAAATGGTTTTTGTTACTATGGTTTCACTCAAAAGTAACTCCTATTATCCAACAACCAATAGAATCTTATTTAATCTAAGGACTTTTTGAAATATCAGAGAATGATAATGATAATTCAATTTCGGTTTCTTCAATTTATTTAGAGGTATTTTTTTTATCGTCGTTAGACACCAGGCCACTCTAGTATATATTATTTGCATTGAAAAACGGACAAACTTCTAGAAATCAAACGATTGATTGATGCATTAAAGTTGAAAAATGAGTCTCTAGTTCAAATTGATTTGGAAGTATTGAAAGCTGATAAAATACAGTTAAGCGTAACAGGAGTTTCAGTGGATAAACGGGGTAAAATAATGATAGATTACATTGAAATTCCATTAATTAACTCTGATATATAGAGGATATATTGAGATTGTACTTTTTTTTGAAGTTAGATGCAGTAGTTAAAAAACTTCCACAAAAAATAACTGCAATAAGGAAATATAGAAGGGCTTAAATGTTTCTATTGTTAACTTTGTGGAAATCACCTTGTAATGTATCTTATATAGAATAATAAAAAAATGGAAACAATGAAATAGACAGGAATAAAAAATAACTATACAGCCGTCATATCCCCGCTATCGCTAATATACGAGTAAGAAAATGTGGATAAATAATGGTGTCCCGATCTAAATTTTCAACAAGACCTCAGTTTACAGCCTATACTGGAATGTGTGGAACGGATGCACTTTGTATAAATATTATTTGTTTTTATAAAATTCTATGTTTTATCTATTGTGTTTTTGATAAAATATACAAGAATAAATGGTTTAATCAAATATACGGGTATTTATTGGTACCACAGACTAAAAAGCCCCTTTTTGTTGGCAGAATAAGTCTAATATGAGCTCACCAATAGAATATTTACTTTTTAGAATAAGATGTCTTTACATCATATAATAAAATAAAATAAAGTTTTCGTGACATTTTCAGCATCAAAATTATTAAGCGTTTCAACGAAATCAATTTCAGGAAAACTAACTTCAATAATAAATTTGGTATATTGATGTTATCAACTGAAACAAGTAATGAGAAACTCAATCACCATCTGTATACTATCCATAAATCTATTTTCATCCTAAATAAGGCGAATTCATAATCTTGTCTGATAACCCTTGTGCGTTTTTCTATATAATAAGTAAACAACTTCAACAACCACGAATTTACTCAAGTGCGCAAATCACACAGAATTTATTTTCTTCGGGATTGTCAGTCGTATATATAAAATCTTATGGTGTAATTTTTCTGTATTATTCTGAAAACTTTTGTAATAGTGATATATATGTGAACATTCTAATATTCCTTACATCACAACAAAATAATTAATCTGTATATTAGTTGTTGGAGCGTATTGTCTCTTCTCTTAATTAAAACTATATCTAGCGGTGCGGTGTATTTATACACACTCTTTCTAACTTAATTTATTTAAATACTCACACTAGACTACACACTTTTCATAACAATTATCCACTAATAATTAACTATTCACCATTTACTTTTCACTATTCCGATCCGTTCACTACGATATTAAATTATTTACTGACTTCCTCGTTGATAAACTAGCGAGTATTTATACCAAGAAGAATTTCTCGCATAATTAGATTCTAAAAAGTAAGCATACAAATAAAAAAGCCTTTCTAGAAATTGGTTCTATAAAAACAATATAAGCAAATTGGCATTGTAAATCAAAACATGTTAAAAAAACAATTTCAAAAGCTTCCAAAAACTGCCGCCAAAATTGATATTCTTCCATCATAACTGAACATGCCCGGCTTCACGGTCGATGTCGTAGACGAGTTAGTAACCGTATTGCTATTGATTCTTTATGAATTCTTCTTTTTCTTCTCTCTTTAAAGAAATTAAAAATAAATCAGCAATACATGGTAATAATGATTGATTAACAAAATATCTGTGTCCAAAAGTGATAGAGTACAAATTATAGCCAGGTTTTATTGGAAGGTAACTACATTTTAGGAATAGTAAAGAATTACTGGGAAAATTGTAATGTATTTACCATCTTTCTATATACCAGGTATTCTAAGACAGTCCGTGAACATTTGAGTTAAACAAGTCTAGATGGAATATTGAAGTCAAAACCAAAGAGTATCTTTTTCCCTGAACATTTTAATGAAAATCATTGGTCATCACAGTACTATTAACAGAATTTATCCTCTGTATCCTATACGAGGAAGTTATAAAAATGGAACGTCTTCTTTTACAGTAGAAAGCATCGAATACCATTATAATAATTGTATAAACGTTCTGACCTAATACATTGCTGCACAAAAGAGTTAACATTACATGCATAACATGACATCATCACAAATGAAAGACTAAAAGTTACTGAAGACTATCACATAAATTTATTCATTCAATTTCCATAGTTCCTAGCTTCAACTTCAATTTCAATGAAAAGCATCAAAATTGCTCATATTCATATTATGTCAAGGAACAATATTGTATCAGAAACGTGACGATTTTGCAATTTTTGATACATCATCGTCTTCGAAATTCCAGTAGCGCTACGGTGGATATCTAAAAAACGTTATTTATTCATAATAATTGTACAGGCACAATATATCTGTATATACAACAAATAACTCATTTGATTAATAAGGGTTTCTCATTTTAATTATTAGTAAAAATCGGTCACCCTGTATATAAACACTTCAATCAAATGCTAAGTTAGTTATTTTCCAGAAACGATATGCTATTTATCTTGAGTCTTCGTATGAAATAGAATCCATTCAATTTAAGCAATTCATAAAAATGAGAAAAAGTTGACCCACCGTTTACAAAAACAACTTCACACTATATACAACTCATCAAGAAAGGATCAAACTAATTGAATTTCTTATATTTTGGGAATTCTACTGGAAATTCTTATTATATATTTGGTCAGAAATATGACACATTTGAAACATCATTCTGTGAATAGGGAGAATAGGAACTGCTCTTCAAAGCTGTTTTTGTTTTATTTAAATTACATAGACTATGATTCGAGTCCATGGTTTTATAAAATTAAGAAGATTCAGTTGAATGAAATTCTACTGAATATAATTTACTGAATTTACTGAATTTAATATAATGAGAAATCTTAAAATGACGATAATTGTTATTTTTCTCAATATATGTATTCACAGGAAATGAAAATATGTATATTTAATCTCATTGCATTCGATCGGTAGATTTTTACATAAAAATGTAATTGAATTCTTGAAAACTCATATTTATTAAACTTACTAGTTTCTTTCACAGATACTTTTATTTATAATAATGTTTCAAAAAGAATAAATTCTTAATCTCCTATATGAAAAAGTCGGCTGAACTTCCGACAAACGCCACTGAAATTTTACAGGTGACGTGTCGATATATTTAAAATACCCGCGACCTCGCAGGGTCGAAAATCGCGGTCATTTCGTGCGTAGGTAAGTAGGAGCAGAAATAAACAACCATCAAGAGTACTTTGTTGACCCAAAAATGGGACCCTACACCCAAAATATTGAATCCAGCTGGAGGTGAAAGAGAATAAGAATATCGAGGAGGGGAATGAGAAGTAACTTGGACCTGTATCTTCGTGAATTTCTGTGGAAACGGCGAGTCCGGCGAAAAAATGTGGATCCATTCGACGCAATCATTGAATATATAAAATTTTTGATCCTGGAAAAAATGATCGACATCCAATGGAAGGGGGTGAAGAAAGTAACTATATTTTTGTGGAATAAAATCGCTTTTCATTGTTTTTATTGCTCTTTCGGGATAGGGAAATACATCGATGCTATCAATTCGGTTAGGTTAGGTAAGGTTAGGTTGGGGTAGGTTAGGTTAGGTTATGTTAGGTCCGGTGCGTTTACTATCGTATTTCTATTCTCATTTTCTTTTTCGTGGCATGAATAGGCCTTTTTTGACAGAATTTTAATTCACTTTTCCGCGCCTGCGCACGATCCCAGGTATATTTCCTTAGTCCTTATTCAATTGTGACCATTCCCTATCATTTTTACCTTTTTCGGAAGTTTATTCGAAAACGTCTTAATCGACGTAATTTTACTGTTCATTTCACTACCTTTCAAAAATCTCAATTCACACACAGCTATTAAATAATTGAATGATTGTGTACTCTCTGGTATTTCCACTCTTCAATATACTACACCTACCTTGGAACAGTTTGTATAATCTTAGAATATTTTATCACAAATTTATTACACGACTCATTAGTTCCCGGAACAAGCGAAACCCACTAATAACATTCCTGTCCCAATAAACTGAACAGCGGGTTGTAATTTATCATCTCTAATAGCTAGTTTCTCATTGGACAAGGCAAAAAGTTGACCTTGATGTCTCTTTCAAATAAAACAGAAACCATTGGATTCATAATGTTTATCAGCATATTGCGGCAAAAATGGATAACTACATAGCGTGTCCCCCAACTAACTCTCGACAAATTTTTTAAAAACAACTTTCATATAACGTATAATCAATAAAAAGTGTTGCATAAAAATACTTGTATGTCGGGTTACATTAAACTATTTCAAAATTATTTATACTATCCATAAAATCACGAGTCTTCTATCAAAATTCAAATCCTCTTTTTTGGATGCACCATATATAAGATATAGCATTTGAACTTTGACACCATCGTCTTGGAACAGTCTTTGATCACTTTAATTTCTGTAACTCATACTCGCTTTCACACCTCCAATTACACATATCATTTTCGTAATAGTGCAAAGTTTATGTAAGAATTTACTTAGGTATGTTAACACTTTGTGAACTTAGCTGCGGGAAGTACTTTCCCACAGTGAACTTTCCACGATATGTAACTCACTAAAGAGTATCATCCTTTTCAGCTAATGACAGTGAAAGTTGAATGGTCGAATAGTTATCTTGGTTTATTGGTAATATTGTTCATAACCCTCTCGTACCCAAATTTGAGAGCTGCAAGTAGCTTACTTTCTACGTCAAAATAAAGATGTGTCTCATTATTTTTATGATTATTTGCAATGAGTATTTTACGTAGATATTTTCTTGCAGAAATTATTTCCTCAGGAATTTCAGTTCAAATGCTAGCATATTCTTGATGACTGATTACAGAATAATAAAAAAGTTTGTTAATGAATAAGTCAACTCTTACGTTATACATATTTTAACTTCCTATCGCATAGTACAGATGTTATACGAAAAGCTAGAAGCGGTCACGCACTGTTGAAACTGAGCACTCTATCAATACACGCTGACATTAAGACGTCAGTCTACCGAAACGCAAATATAGCTGCCGCCAGCTGCTTATGAAACCTTCATAGAGATATTACAGATAGAGTAGGCATGCTATAGGCGCCCAAGAGAGAGAGAATAATTTATTTGTAGCTATCTCTGTCTAATGGCGCATGCGCGTTGATTAGATTTCGTGTCAGAACAGAATAAAATCTTTCCTGCAATACTGTTGATAAACGAAATCTAGTGCAATGGAAACAATTGTATATTTCCTAAGTAATATTCAATAAAAATAGGTTAAGCTAATAATTGCGTATGATACATTCGATTATATTATATTTCAAATCGTAAGTCATGCTATTTTTTGTTACTCAATAAAATTTAATATATTGAAGTTTTCAAAAAGCTTGTGTACACTTAAAACTGTGAGTTCCTTCATAAAATATTTGTCAGCAATCATTAACAGACGACTAGCCATTTTTTACAATCATTATAAATTACTTCTACTTCTTGAATTACTTATACGCACTTAGTTATGAAAACTGTGACTTTTATCTCCAGGTATTGGCTCTTTATTGCAGAGAACACAGTAGTAGAGCATATGCGACAACAAATGTTTAATAATCTTTATCACATTATTTACAGACGTATAGATTACGTACGCACTTTACCATTGCCCGTTGTATCAGAGACACGCATGTACAGTACGCAACAAAAAAAAGAGATAGAAATACATAAATGACTCTCTTTCACTTTTCATTCACAAGACGCTCTCACTTGTAGCCTACTCTATTGGTAATATCTCTATGGAAACTTTACGATATTTTCGGAGAGCCATTCAAAATGAAGCGACAGGACTGCCAACTTCTGGAAGAGTGTTAACACATATATATTATATTATATATATATATATATATATATATATATATATATATATATATATATTATATATTATATTTTAGGTCTCTTCTGTTTTAAAATTAGTTTTTTTATAGTTTTTAAAAGAAAGATCAATTTTGACGTTTCGACTTTTCTTTAAGTCTTTATCAAAATTTATATATAGATATATATACTAGCAATGACTTATTTTTAGTATATTAGTATATTTAGAAACTGTTACAAGATAAATATATGAGAAAGACATCTAATCATCGATTTATAAAGAAACCCCATTTTATTTTCCTACTTTATCACTGATCTCTCAGTGACCAGACATATATATATATATATATATATATATACATTTATATTACATACTATAATTTTAAAGCAGTCGTTACCTTTTTGTTCTTTACCATTCTCGACCCTAAGACTAGTGCCCATACTTACTTGACACCTAGTAACCTTCATCATTTACCATAAGTGAAGACTTGGCTAGGAGGACAGTTTCCAATAAAGATTTTTAAATAACTTCAATGATCATTTAAATGTATTGGCGATAAATTTTATTGAATAGAGCATTGGAAAACTGGTCCACAGTGACGATCTCTCCAGGTTTTTTGGTGATTATGTTGAAATTGAACTTAAGTCAATAACATTTTTGGTAATGAATTTATTATTTAATATAAACTTGTCTTTAAGCTATACATCCTTATTCTTTGTAGAGATTCTAATAAGATATATAGTAGTTAATTAATGATCTTTTTAATTCTTATACAGGTTGAAATTTGACGTTTTGACCTACTTTATTCTATCAAAATACTAGGTTAATTAATAGAAATCGAAAATCGAAAAGCTAGAAAATACACAAGACAACATTAATTTGTTATTTTTGGTAAGGATTTGAAGCTTTTATTCACTATTCACTAGAAGCAAAAAATTACACTTTCAGTCATATTTTTTCAGAACAGTTGTCTATTTCGTTTATTCTATTTTAACAATTATTTTTGAGAAAACAATAATGAGAAACTTCATTTGCTATTCAAAACTCTTTACCAGGATCAATAAATTACAAACAACTGAAATGGAAATCCTGTTGAAAGTAAAGCTCTTTTCCGGGATATACTTGGATTCGCCGGTTTCCCTTTGATCCTTAATAAATAACGTATATGCTTTATGGAGGAATAAACAAACAGTCCTTTTTGTACTTATTGAAGAATATGATATTCACAATTGAAGTATCATAATTTATCAAAATTAATATATAAATAGATTGAGTTTTCGCCTGAAATATCTATTGGATTCGTACAGCAATGCGGGAGTACAAGAACAAAGAGTGAAATTACTTTAGTGTTGCTGACAAAACATATGTTGGTATTTACAAGTTATGTAAATAAACATAAAGTTTTTTAGCTTTCTCTACATCCTATGTCTTAACAAACATTTCTCTACATTCAAACTACTACATACACACATATAGTTTTGATTGTTTCAAGTTCGCGAAATACTTTTTCCTGTTTGTTAGCAAGTTCTATGGCACAAAAATCTACATTTTTATGAAATTTGTTTGCTTTTTTTGAACATCCGCTTCGCTTTCTTACCTACACAGGTGAACTTCCAACGGTAACCAACCACAACAATAGTGCACGTGTGTTTCAACATTCTCGTCTCCCATTTTTATTATTTTTATCGACATGCAACTAGTACTTTGTTGTATACCTCACCTAATTGAGCGTTGTTGTTCATATGTTTTATACATCATGAATTAAATTTGAAGAAATTATTTTGATAAAAGTCCTCTTCCACTATTATATTACAATGAATATTTCTCTGAAACATCAGTAATTTAATTGATTTTCAACTATAGTTTGATACTCAAGCATTAAGAGGAAAATACTATATTCAGAATTTATTTTCTCTAACAGCATATCATATCAAGTAAAGGAGGTTGTACAGTTTACATAATTAGTTAAAGTCGCAAAGCCATTTACTGATTCATTTACAGAAAACTATTTCTAAGTATAGCAACCAATCTCACCTTGAATTGAAATACCTTTTTTGTCCATTTAATTTCGCAATGTTTTTCCTGAGGGAAGTCCATGTGCATGATTAGAATTTGTCAGGAGTGAAGTGGTATGAGGAAAGGACAAAGCGAATCAATGAGGGAGAACGGTCACCTTGGCTGTTCCAGATTTTGAGTGAGTGCCGTCTCAAATTTGAGACATGGCAACATGAGATTTGTGTGCAGGGGCGTTGTCCTGCAAAAACAAAACACCTTTGGATAGCTTTCCTCTAAACATATAAATAGCAGAAATGATATTTCTAAAATTATAAAAAGTAAACAAACAGAAACGAATAAATAACAAGACCTTCCTTGAAATTAGTTCAATACAAACAATGTACGCAAATCGTCTGCTATGATAAAAACATATATCAAACGGGCCGCGATTTCACTAAATTTTAGAATTCTATTATAACCTTACAGAGCCGGCTTCATATCGGGGACAGATTCGTAACAATATTATCAGCACACAACTGAAATGAGATTTCATAATGATTCGATTTTGTTAATAAAATGCTTTATGATATACGAGTATTGTATGGAAATGATCCATTTAAATCAAAGAAGCGAATATGATGGAAGTAGATGAAATCAGTGTCTACTATTCACTACATTCAAGTATGAATCAATTGAAATATGATGAAATAATGGTAAATAATTTCTTGATGTTCATTTGACATCGAAATAAATTCGTCTTATTTTATCAGTTTCATAAACTAAGCAAGTATGTATATTCTGATTTAAATCAACCATCAACCAGCCAGACGATTGTTGCGGACTAATTTTTAATGCTAACATTAATGTTAAAAACATGAAAAATCTTTTTCGCAGAACAATTTTTCTACAAAAAATTATCCCGCCATTTCAAAATGTTTATTCTTCTACGAGTTGTGAAATTCAATCTGTTTTTCACTTAATTCACATAAACAATCATATGTAACTGTAATTTTTTTTAATTACATTGTATTTTGATCATTTATATCGTCACTAGGTGTATTCCAGATATTTTTCAATTGAAATTGTTGTAATATACGAATTGTTTTTATATATAAGAATTTTTCAAACAAATAATTCAAAAACTCCTTCGGCAATCAAAAAACATTTCATTGAAATTGCAACTTAATCATTCCACTTGTCTATTGGTCACACCTAACTGTACGTTATTACAGAAATGGCTCACAACTCTTTACCCATGGAATCTTCTAAGGAATCTCGCAATATTAAGAGCTTAATATTGTTGATTTTATAACTTGTGACAAATTTCACTGTAGCTTGTTCAAAGCTTTCCATAGTTAGACCATGATGGAGTTAAACGGATGTCTCTCAGAGATTTGTACCAAGATCTGTCGAAGAGTTTATCTCCGGTGTAGTGATAATAAACAATATCTTCAGTATAAACTTAATATAATGAATACAAATTCCATTAAAATTGCAGAGAAATTAAAGAAAACTTACTTTTCCTAGAGCCTGCTTATCGGCCATGTGAAAAAAATCTGAATGGTTTATCAATTTCGGTGTAGTATTATATATGTATATACTGATACTTTAATCTTTATGTGTCTACAAAAAACAAATTTTTCATGACTATACAAGTAAATAGTGGAGAAATCAATCTAACTCTCTGTAAATTTTTTGCAGAAAGATATATTCTTTTCAATATTTTCGGACCATATAAACTTACGAATTGCCATGTGCAGTATTCTGGAATCGATATAAGCCCTGAGCCATACATAACATTATTCACATGAAAGAACGTGGAAGAATTCAATTTATATGATATATACTACTGATAGATTATGACCATTTCATATGTTATGAATCCAAATTGGATGAACACCTAGAAACATAAACATACTTCTGTTCCAAAATTAGTTTTTTCTAATAATTTTGAAAAGATAGAGATAAATTGACGTTTCGACTTAACTTCAGTCTTTATCAAAATATGATATTAACAATGACAATTTGAGTATTTATATTAATCACCTTCATCATGAATATCAAAATAAGAATAAAATCAAAATAGAAATTTGTTCTATTAAAAAAAATATATTTTTCATTAGTCCCTTCATCTCAAATATGTAGCATTAATCAATTAAATTATTTGTAGTTTTATTAGAATTTACAAAATAGGATGTTAACCATTTTTAAAAATCCTCTTTTTCGTGTATTAAATTTCATTTCATGAATTTTTGAATCTTTATATTGGAATTCATGTTTTTTCGATATTTCACGGCTGTTCAATGCAGTTCTAATTTTTATTGTATTGATGACCTCTCAGTATATTTTCTAAATACTGAAATGTCTGCCCTATGTACACAGCGTCATAATCAGTACAGGGCACTTGACATATAATTTCACTTCTTTTGTTCTCTGGTGTTTTAGATTTTAATTTAGTGAAATATTTGGATAATGTATTATGTCCTTCATGACTTATACTAATATGATATTTATTGAAATAATTCGATAATTGTTGGGAAAGTCTTTGTACATATGATGTACAAAATTATCACTGATCTTTTTGTGATACAGAATCACATCAATTGAAGTTTAAATATCTTGAGGACCAAGTTGGTTTCGTGGACTATTCTGTTTTTATGTTATTGTTAATTTTATATAATATGACATCAAGAAAATCGATTCTATTATTTTGCTCAACCTCGATTGTGAATTGAAGTTTTTTATG
Organism: Diorhabda carinulata; assembly: GCF_026250575.1. Lineage (NCBI taxonomy): Eukaryota > Metazoa > Arthropoda > Insecta > Coleoptera > Chrysomelidae > Diorhabda > Diorhabda carinulata. The sequence goes on along the minus strand of NC_079460.1, from coordinate 31,847,532 downwards.
ATAAGAATTGAATTTTTTAGTCATGTTTTCAATTTGATTATATGGTACGGCAGTAATGCAATCATCTACATATTGGAAAAAGTTTGTTAAGGACAGTTTCCTAGAGATTTTCCATTGCTAATTGTGCTATAACACTTGAAATGGAAGCTCCCATAGCACAATCATCAATTTGTTTGTATATTTCATTTTCATATTTGAAATATGTTGTTGTAAGTGTGAGTTCTATAGCGTATTATTAAAAGTTTCTTTGATTTTAAAGGTGTCTTCTATATAATAATCATAAGATTTAGTCAAAATTTTAGTTAACCAAATTCGGTTCGATGGGAATGTTAATTGATGCTACAATAGCGGATAGAGTAGGTTTATGAATTTTTGGTAAACAGTAGAATTTAGCAGAATTACCGTTATAGTTTGTTAATTTCTTCTAGGTTCCTTTGTCAATTTGTTTTTTGCTAAAAACTTTTTTTATCAATTTGTTGAAGTTATTAGTTGTGTTTAGAGTTAGATCACTATTAAGTTATTTGTATGATTTATTATACAGATGATACACCATACAGATAATTGTTTTGATTCATGAATATGGTTAGTTAAAATATATGTCGCATTGGCTATAACGACATTGCTTTCTTGTTCATTTTGTATGAAAGAGGATTACAATCAATACTGTCTAACAAAATACGATAGAAACTGTAAAAATCCTTAGGTATCTCTGTATTTGAAATATTTTAATCCAATTATCTTGGATTTTAAGAGCTAAATTGATTTATTTTTTAATGAGATTATTAAGTTTATTCTTTTGTTTGTTTTTAATTTTATGAAATAATTTATTATAAATAACTTGTCTGCTCTGATTTAAAATTTTTCAAAAACAGATGGAGATTACACGTTTCGACTTCTTTTAGTCTTGATCATAGAATCATATTGGAACTGACAAGTTGCATATTCTAGATTATATTCAAAAATTCTTGGAAGGGAATCTAATACATGAAAAAGAGAAATTTAAAAAATGGTTCATATCCATAAGAGGGAAAAAGCTATGAATGATAAAAAAGACCTTAATAATTTAAGTAAAATTTATAATTTAAATTCTAATACAATAACAAATAATTTCATTGATGACTGCTACGTATTTGAGATGTGAAAACTAAGGAAAAATAGAGAACTCTTATCTACTTGAACAAACCACTTATGTCAAGTAGTTTGTTCAACTTTTCACTTATTTTTCTCAAATATCTAGATATTTGAGATCTTGATGCCATATTTCAAAATCGCATCCTTTTCTTTGTGAAAATAATAACAACGATCAGTCTCAAGAATTGTATACTGTAACTAAGCAAAAACCCTTCACTTTAAAATATACATGAAAAACTTTTTTCTTCCGGATCAACAGAAATACTTTATATAAAGTGTGAACAAACAAAAGATAGTTCCACACAAAAATATTTGATGAGGTTTGTTAATTAAAAAGTTTCATTTCAGAAAAAATACTGTTCATCACTTTTTTCCTTATGAAATTTTCACAGTTATTTTTTAAGAAGTTAGGCTCATCTCAAATTATTTACATTAACCCTAGCAAGTTCTATGTGAATTTGAATTTCCTTCATATGTATACTATACCGTAGCCTCCGGTTAAAAGCACAGAAATGCACTAATTGATAAAGCATTATTTCATTTTTATTAATGTGAATGAATGAATGAGCTCACTGTTATAATATATCCATGATGTATCTATATAATATTTTTCTTTAATTATCAGAAAGTGCACAGCATGGTTGATTTTACAAATAGAAACATAGTCTTTATTCTAGTCGGATCGGCGGAACGAACTTTCATTGAATAATGAAATATCTTAAAGAGGTAAAAAAGGATTAGTTATAATGAACATAAAATTTAATGCAGCTTCAATACATTCGCAGATATTCCTAAAAAATAGAGATGTATTCTTCAGAGAAGATTAGAAGTTCTAATAAAATTTATATCTTTAGTTAATAATAACAATTGGTACCAAACTCTTTGTAATATCCTATTATTTTATCTATAGTGTATAGTACCACCATAGACTATTAACCACCAAACGACTATCCTGAATTATAACCGATGACCTCCATACAATGATAAAATCTACTTGCTAATCGTTATCACCCACCAATGGATTGAGAATACAAAGTTATTCTGCTTTCACAAAAGACTCATAACATAAAATTGACAATATTGACAATTATTTCAATACTAAATATTTTAGTATGGGTAACTTAGTGGTAATTTAATTTCCTGATAAAAGTAGATTTCTATGTTTTGAAAAAATAATTTAATGATCAGGTATGTTGTGTTTCGATTCACTTATCTTTTTCTTAACATCATTGAAGGATCTACTAAAACTTTGTTGACGAAAAACTGCAAATAGTAGTATTGATCAGGATATTTTATCGGTTCTCTCAACTTTATATCACAGAATCAATCAACACAATTGATGAAGAAAACTATACCTATATATAACTATAGCAGCTCGAACATTTTATTTTTATTCAATTAGTTTCATTGATAGATAATAATAAAACCTATATTTTTATATTTCGAACTTTCGAACAAATAATTTCCAACGATTGGAATACTGAGATAAGTAGAAATACAACATAAATTCCCATTTTGTTTGCTATGTAGAAGCCCGCATATCGTTCTAGATTCTAGAATCACAAATTGTTCAAGGCTTGAAAATTGCGGGTTGTCCACAATGGGTATCTGTCAGCGATTTTTAAACGACATAACCAATTCTTATATCCAAAATTTTCACGGTTCATTTTCTGTCAGAAACTATTTAACTCTGCTTATCTTGTGACGTAATATAATCTGAGGCAATTCGTGTAACTTTGTTGTAAATGTTAACGAATTGTTGGGTCAGGTATACTATTAACAATAATGTTAATTCAAAATTCAACCCGCCATACTTAGTAATTACTGATTCTAACTAGATTCGCTAAATATGTAGCAGAATACAGCAAACGGTATTTGACCTTTAGCGCATATTAACAACTGAATCGTACATGTTCTCAAAGCTTAGATAGAATGATGGAACAATGGTACATGGCTTAGAATTTCAAAACTGAATCATTCAATTCAGTCTAGAGTTAATAATAAATCACATCCACTTTGAACAACACCTAATTCCGTGTTGCATTTCGTACGTTCTTTGATAACTAAAAATCTTTTGTTATTCTCGGTTTTATATTTTACTGAAAATTACGTCCATCACGCTCAAAGCTTTGAAATGATAATTCCATTTAATGATTCCTTTCATAGAAATTAAATATGTGAGAACCTTCAATTCTGTTTTGTCATGTGTTTACCACTTAGAAAATTGCTCTGCTTGGTTTTTGGATTTGTGCTCGACTATTCCGTGGAGATCTAAATAATTTGTAATTGTAATTGAAAATTTTTCAATGGAATAAGCAATAATCTAACCCAGCTAGCTATAACTGAAAACCGCTATCCAGAATACTTGCCGAATAGTAGCCACTAAAACAATTTTTATAGCTCTTCACTACCGTCTCGAGAGATGAAGTTTTAAATAATCATCTGCATTCTCTACTCTATTCATTTAGTCATATCATCATTATATTTTATGAAACTGAAAATAAATACTCAATAACGTATCACTTCATCTATGGCTAATATTATTATCACTTCAACATATAGAATAAAAATGATGTTTATCATATTTTCCCTATATTTCCTTTTTTCTTCATGAGTTCCCTAGTTTCGAACATAATTCAATTATCTACTCTCCCAGTAACCGAGTACATCTGCTACCCGAAAGCTCTTAAAATAAAAAAGATGCCCTACATAAGAATTTGGAGAAAATATTTTATGTATTTGATATTGAGAACACAGGTGCCTCAATGTCACATAGAAAAGTGAAAAGTGGAATGATTAATTGAATTATATGTAATAGAATATTCGGCTTTATCTAAATATAGTTAAAAGAATCTGATATGGAATGATATCCATATTAAATGGATATCATAAATGCAGTTACATCAAATAATACACTATACATACTCGAACAGCATTTTCAATGCTACATTCCATATATATATATCTCAACTTAATAAAAATATAAAAATCAAATATATTTGGTACATTTGAGATAACCATTTTATTATTTTAAATATCAAAAGATTACGTACAGAGGTGATTCATAGAAAAGCGATATCCATTTCGATAATGGAAATTTGAAATAATCTTCAATCTCCTAATATAGCTGATACTGTATTTTTAACAGACAAATCCAACGACAAAAACTGTACAGCTACAAGTATACCCAAAATTATAAGTACAAAAACTTTATCCATTTGCATGAGACATTTTTTTTGCTTGATAATCAATTCGATTTATTATTTGAGTCTTGTATGAACTAGAGAATTAACATGTAATTGACAGTAAGTATTTTTGAAAATCCATTGTTTTCTTCATGACTTCTAATTGATTTATTAGCATGCCTATTTTTACATGTACATGGACAACAGTAACCTTGAATTCTTCTCGAGTATTGAACTTCTAAGACTTTGAATATGTAGAAGATTCTAGCTTCTCCTAAAATTACCTGTGGGTACCTTAATTTCCCATGTATATTATCTGCATTTTACAAATCATCTTCCAGTTTCGAATGCATAAGGAAATTCTCATAATAATGTTTTGTCTTTAATCAGATGAGTGATTTCTTTACATGAATTTCAAAACATAATTGGACAATATCAGTTTAATCGGATCAAGATACGATAAGGTTATCACCTAAATCAACAAAACTGGATTGACGTACTGAACTAAAATAATAATGCAGTTACAAATATAACATAACTGTGAAAAAATAGTTATTAGAGAGTTACCCAGAACCAAACTTTTGAGCATTAAAACAGTGACTTCTGATTCTGATTAGGACAAACGACATTAAATTGAAGACTAAGACATCTTCGCAATCCCTTAATTTTCTTTCCTTGTTTCCAATGAAGCAGTCACATGAATTTCAACTATTTCCCTGCCACACTGATTATCTCGAAAAAAACTCAATACTCACAAATGAGTTGATGAAATTTGTACCTTCTACTTGCAAATTATAACGGAAACGGTTTCTAGTATTCATAGTACTCGTATGTTTTCTATGAATAACATCATGTAGCTCTGTATTATTATTACATGTTTATAGCTGCTTAAATAATTCTGATTATACTAAATATGATGTAATCTCTGACTTTCTGTATTATAAATTCAATGCATCTAACAATGAGTATTGAATTTTATGTAAATTCTACGTTAAATATCTGTCATATAATTCACAAGAAGGAAGTCAGTTGACAAAAGGGGAAATATACATTTGCGCAGTTCTAGAGAACTGTTAGTATAATTCACTCACTGAGTTGTTTACAGGCCTGTAACCAATGAAATCGTAGAGAGGTAGATTAAAGTCTAAGTTTAATATATACATTCACGTAGTTTTGAAAGACGGTCTATCTAAGTACGGGGCAGTGCTTACACTTCTAAGAATACATATTTCAACGTTATTGTACTTATTTCTAATATGACAGAATATAATTCCAATTTTTACCAGTAATTGAGGGTCTCTATGATCCTAAAATAATTTTAGCGCGCTTTTTATCTTCGTCAGGTGTTAATACCATAATTTGACGATGTTTTACTGATCAAATTATGTGAACTAGAGCAGATATTTACAATTTTAAGAACTTTTTCGTGTTTAAGATATATTAAAAACAACAAAAAACGATTTACGGAAATTCCAAAACTATACTTGTTCATTCTTTCTGCCCAACACAAAACAAGACATGTCAAATACTCTAGATTAACACCATGGAACTTGAAATGGTAGAGATAGAGGGATAGAGAGAGAGGGGGAGAGAGAGAGGGAGAGAGAGAGAGAGAGATGCGTTGGATATATTTTGGGTGGGATCAGGAATTTTTTTATGGTGAGGAGGGTTCATTGGAATTGGCCCTGATATAGGAGTTACTCCTTTGCAGAGCTGGGGCTGTGGTTATTTGTTTGAGACTGCACTGTTTGAAGGAAGAAGGGAAAACTCCAGCATAAAAAACAGAACGGTTATTTTCAGGTTTTGGGATGTATTTTGTGCTTTTTATTTTTATTTATTTTTTGTTGGTTGCTTTGATATTTTTTAAATTTTTTATCTTTTCTGTTTTTTTTATTCATTATTTGATAAAAAACGGGTAAATTGAGGAGGCAGGTAGAGCTATCGCTGCACTATTCCCTATTGTTGGCCATTTTGCTGGTGAAACGGTTTAGCAGGATAAGAAACCCTCAGAAAACCTGCAACATCGACGATCGAAGAAGTGTGACAGATACAGTTTCATCTAATGACCAATAATATAACGCCGAATGTCAAATTATGTCACTGTATTTGATGCCACGAAATGACAAAAGCTGTGAAAATTTAATGAAATTATTAGATAATTATTGTGTAATATGAAAATTTGTAGTATAAAAAATATGTAATATGAAGTTATGTTAAATTGTATAAACTTTCTAGAAATATTTTTGTAATATTGGATCAATGTACATTTTAATGGATTGTTCAAATATTTGTGAAATGTAATTTCCTATTTTTCGTTACTGAAATAATGGTTTCTGTGGCTTCTGAATATTATTATTAATGGGTTGGTCATATTTTATATTTGTATGTAGGTACAAAGTACATATTTCATTTGGTTCCATTTTGTTACATGGAAATTCTTGAATATTTCCAAAATTCTCTCTTCATAGCACTAGATTCGGATTAAGAACCATTGATGGTATTAAGGTGTAGACAAACACAACAGTGAAATTGGATGAACACTGATTTTATATTGACAGTAGTAGGCGCAGTATCATCTTATTACTGTTCTAATTTCACGATGATACTGCTTTCACCATTACAGTCACAACAGATGGTGAATTTGTAACGTTGAAGTAGGGTATAACTGTTCGTTTTAAGTACCTCTGAATTATTTAACAGTACTCCAGCATATATAGAACAAGCAGAATTGGAATGCATTCCAAATTTTTAGACCGTGACATATACCAAAGATTTTGAATATCGATGACCATTATAGACATCTTTCTCATGCTAATTTCAGTCAATCGAAATGGTTGGACTGAATATGAAACTGTTTAGCTTTAATTTCAATTCAGTTGACAAACGAACATATGAAAATATAAGAAATTTTCAAATCACAATTCAAACCCAGTCCAATATTCATTTGTTCAGAAATGCTTATCGTATATCAATTATTTTCATAATTATTCTTAAAAAAAATAATGAAATCGAAAGAATTTGTTTCAGTTGTCACCAATCACCACAAAATCTATCCATATTTCTTATCATTGTCGACTCAAATACCCAAACAGCATATCTAGTGACAAACTAAATCTAAAATAATTATATGAAGAAGTCGATTTTCCATCTAAACACAATTATCCTCAGCTCAATTATTGAAAGAAAGAACGGTGATAAATTTGCAATAAGGGAATCAAATAATTGAAGAAAGATTCATGAGCGTGACCCGTGAATACAATCTGTAAAAGTTGCTAATTTATTTGCTTTTCCATTTATTTTGGAATTATTATTGGGTTTTGTCTTATTCTCATTAAGTTAAACGTCCTTCCGTTATTCCATGTTAATATTTCAGTGATTAAGAAGATTTATTACTTGAAAAAATTATCTAACCTTCAGTAAGTGAAGACTGGTCAACAAAAAATGATGAGCTCATATATTTGTACAATCATCGAGATGTCTTAATTTTAATGATATTTTGGTCATTATGATTTATTATATATTTTCGTGAGGCAATTTCACATATATATTATATCAACGTAAAAATGGAAAAAATCTAGAATTGTGTCAATACACAGTCAGCTAAATCGAAAAAATATCAGTAAAAAGTTTAAGGAGAATATTTGTTTGAAATAAAAATTATATCACTAATAATAAATTATTGCTTGAAATAATCCATGAATAAACAGGATGGATTATAATAATTTCCGACAAGAGCAAATCGAATTGAATGAATTCGGTATTCATGACTTTTCAAGAAGAAGAATTGCACTCATGACATTATGAATATCCAATAAAGAATATTTCTTCTGGCAAAATATTGTCTTTCTTCAGCTATTGTTAATAACAGGTATGTTTAAAATCAACGTTTTTAAGACTTTTCTACTTTTTTTTCCATGAATTTTCTCCATAATCAGTTGACCAACACAAAAAAATAATATACCATTAGGTATTTATACTAAAATCTAACTGCAAGCCAAAGCATGAATTGGATGTTCTCAAATGAAATAATTGAAACGCTTTATGCAAATAAATGAACTATATATGTTCCTTCCTAAAAAAAAAAATTTGAAACATCTCTCTAGAAAATATAGAAACTAAAGTTATGAGTTTCCAAGTTGAGCGCTAATGATATTTGTCTGAAGAATAATTAAATAATGGATAGACTTCCGATACCCGAAATTCTGAACAGAAGATTTTTATGAGATCGATCGATCAACACAAATTGGTTAGGTTGAAATTGAAAAATAAAATATCGTGCTGCTAAAACTCTAGTGTGTGCGTTCCGACCTTTTGTTGTTTTGGTCAATTGGGGCCTACTCAATTTTCTCATGTAGAACTGTATTCCTTTGGGCCACGGCACCCTAGTTGTCTTTAACAAAGTGACTTTTGTTGTAAATACGAAATCACGCAAGTTGGTAGCAAACACAAGGGAATGACAAAGCACTAATTGTATGAAGTTTTATAATTTTTACCCTTCACAGTACACCTATCGAAAAAAAGGATTCTCAGCAAGTGAATTGGTCGGTATTTTTGTGATAAAAAATTAAATTTATTATATATTTATTATATATATATATATATATATATATATATATATATATATATATATTTGAAATAAGGAAACATCTAATTATCTCATAAACTGAGATAGTAACAAGATTTTATCAGGTAATGCATGGTTGCCATAGGAGCTATCCTAAAAAACGTAGTTGCTGCAATAATGTTTCGAATGAGACCCGATGTATATTTTATCAATTTGTTAATATATATTACCACTAGATCAGCTTTGTTTCATATTACTAATTTTATGATATTGCAGATATCGTCAAATTCTAAGATTTTTCTCCGTATATTGACGAGAGCTTGAGGTTTTCTCTAACTAGAGAGTGTAGGATTCTCACTACGTGTTCTTCAAGCTGGGCCAAGTTGTCGAAAATTTCATAACCCCTGAATCCCCTAGGTCCAGGGATTCAGAATAGCTCTTCCGTTCTTTCGCCAGCCAATTCCATGGTTACCCAGATCTAATGAGCAGCAAATATGAATAAATCATTCACACCTATTACAGAATTGTTACACAGAATAAAATACTCGGAATGATTATGACAAGGAAACCAAAACACAAAATTTTTTGATATATCAATATTTTTTATTTCTGAAACCTAATATAAATAACCATCATTTGGGAAGACGAAAAAAAAAAAGAAAACAAAACTAATATACTCATATGATATACTCGGTTATTCTATGTAAAAAATCGATCATTCAAGTCACTCCGATGTTGAGTATGATATTTTTCAATTGGTTAGTCAGTACAAATTCTCATGAAGTTTCCTGATTATCATCCTGTAAGGATGTATATGATCAACTATGAAGACTATTATCAGTAGGTTGTGTACGAAAACTTGATCCGATCGAACAACTTTGTTAGAATTTGTTGCTTTTCTCATGTCAATCAATGAAATCAATCTAAATTTTATTACAACTACATTATCACATTTTTCAAAGTATTTAAAATTATGTACATATATAATAAAGTCAATCCCTCTGTCATTGGGACAGCCTCTACCATTCAACATGTCGATAGACCAATAAAAGTTTTGTAATGTTTGTTATAAAAATATTTTTTAGTCCAAAACTACAATACTTTCTTGCATTGCTAAACATTTTATGTAATTTTCTATTATCTATTCCACTAATTTCACAACAAATTCCAAATTTTTGTAACAATATCATACCGGGGATTGAAATATTTTACCTAACTCATTTCCCTTTCTCGTTTCAATATGTTATACAAAGCAACACACCATCTGAAAATGTTCCCACTACATTCATTACAAATATACATAAATAATCCATTAGGGTTGAAGCAAACTTGATTCTCATTATTCTTCTCATGGAAAGCCACGTAAATAATCTGAATTTAGTTGATTTATATAGAATAGACTCATTATAATTTTATCAAAAGTCAGAATTTAAGAGCTACAACATTAGGAATGGCATAAATTCTACGAAGAAAATGAGAAATTATGCTCTACCTTTTCTTTTGTTATCTATTATTCCCCAAGTAAGAGCAAAATATGTTCCCTATGGAGTTAAAGATAAATTCTGAGATTGTCACAAGTCCACTCTAGTATTTTAACCCTACACTTTAAGCTTTCGAGTATTCCGATATTTCACGATAAACTCACATATTCTCTCGAAACTTCAAGATATCTCAAAAAATAGGGTGTACAGTGTGGCCCCGAAAATAAAGAAGCAATTATCAGGAAGTTACTATTCCAAACAGTAGATCAAATTATTAAATACTCTATGTATAGTACATTTAATCCACTCCTACTCTTCCAATATTTGTAGATTTGTGATAATCATAATTTTAGAGCTTTTCCAACATAAAAAGTAAAGTTAAACATATTTTCCACCTTTTATCTTTATGTATATTTGGGAAATATTGTTTTATTTGGGCTGGTTTCGTGAGCACTTTATATTTTTTATAATAAAAATCGAGGACTGTATTTTTCTGTATTTATTAACAACTACGTGCTACCACGTGCAGAGCTGATGGAAGACTGGCTTCCCTACTGCTACCGCTAGAACTATACAACAATGTTGCCACATATACAAAACTTTTAATTAATAATAAAGACATCGAACTTAACAAATATTCATGAAAAACATGTGTCAAACAAATGTTTTTAAATCACCTCACGTTAATATCTCTAGCGAAATATTTTGTTCTCAATAAATGAATATTTTCTGTTTTATTGGAGACTGCAACACAACGTTGTTTGGATATTTGGAATAATTTCTAATTCAAAAATTCTGAGTGAACAAAGTTTTCTGTGGAGTCCAATATAATGAGATGTGATATTCCTAAGTTTCCTTTTTCTGTCTTTTCAATGTAGAATAATGTAATATTCAGATTATACCAGCATTAATTAGTTTATTTGCTTCAAACATCGAATTTTATTGATCACTATTGTTCATATTGATAATACTAATCTTTCATAATTTTCCTCCACTGAAGAGTCTTTCTCTTTCCAATCAGGAAACAATAATCCTATGCTCAGAATCGACAACCCTATACTGGCTCGATATATCAGCAAACAAAGCAGTGATTAACAATAGGCTCTCTATGAATGAAGAAGCTTCCGTTACGATCAAGAAAGACTAGCAATAGAAAATATTGAATCTCTCTTTAAACTGATTAGTATTATCTCAATTATAAATAAGTTTAACTTAATTATTCTCATATTACAGTTGTGTATATGAAAAAATTCCATTTCAACTTCAATGTTTGCTCTATTTATTAACTTATCGACTAAAAAATAATTATGAACCATATTGTCTGTATCGTTCTTTGAATAGAAATTTATGTGTATTTGTATGTGTGTATAAGCACATTTCATGTCTCTATAACCCTGAAGTTTATAGTTTACACGATAATCTAGGGTGAACTGAAACTAATTTATCTTCTTGAAAGTTTCGGTGAATGGAATAGTTTTTACATATTTTAGTTTGATCATATTTTTCTCCCAAAGGTATTTATTCGTTTATCAATACAGTTAATTATTACTTAACATTGAAATTAATTCGTTTTAATAAAAAAATACATACACACAACTTCACATAAAGGTTAACTTTTCTTCAAACTGGTACGCAGATAGTTTTCATCAAATTTAGAACAGCCAGTCATATTGAATATCATGAATATCATTGACAGATATTCTTGAACCCATTGATTATGGGATCACAATATTCAACACTAAGTAATTAAACGGTACCCAAGTTCTTCAGTGTAGTCTCTATCGTTCAAATTTTTTCGAGATAAATTTACGCCGCAAAGTAGAATCCAGCCCAGATTCCAACTGTTAAATACGCGTAGAAATGACATACATACACAGAATATGTACAAATCGCAGAAACTGAAACTTATTGCAGAAAAACATTATGTAGACAACATGAATTTCTGTTTTAGAACATTTGTCAAATATAATCATACAAATCACATAAATGAGTGGCAAATGTTTCTCTACATTTCGGCTAATCTTCGACTTTCTTCTTCACTTCTTTTTGCCCTATTAGATTGTTTAGTTACATTCTATGAATATGGATTCAACTGTTATCTAGTCCTTGCATAAGAATCATTGTTATTCATCATCATTGAATGTTAGTGTAGTCTGCTCAATAGAAATATCCCCAACATTTCCAGAAATTTTAACAAATATTCGACTGGAATCCACTCATATAATTAATAGAATGTTGTAATGTGCTAATAGTCAAAGAATTAAAAATTAAAATCGTAATGGAATCAGCATGCCTCGATATATACGTCATCTTCGCAACTTGAAATCAGAGAATATTCATATAGTCTCACTTAATTTACACTCTGACGTCATATATCAAGTGGATCATGATTAGTTAATCCCAAGAGAAGCCAACAGGGGTTGTGTCAACGTTTTAGCGAGGCCAACTTGATTATCTGTTTACACATGTAAGATGAATTGGACGAAGGAACTAGGCTCAAACTAAATTAACTGAATTTATTAAATCTGGTGTGCAAGGCAACGCGGTTTCAGAATATAACTTTGGAATCTACACTGGAAATATAACACGATTATTTATTATAGTAGCACTTTATCAGACAACGCATAAAGTATAATGGCGAGAAATTAAATCTCCTGATAGGCAATCTTCTGAATCTAATGCTTTAATACGAAATGTCTGAAAAATTTGAATACTGTGGGATGATTTTCCAAATCGCATGAAGAACAAAATATTTCAGTTAAAGCTACTAATTTTTCCCTAACAGATAGTAGTTAGAAAGCAGAAAATATAATTGGTGACCCTCAGTTCAAATCTTTATTTTTCCTTAATCAGAAATCCAATTAAAAATTTACAGTTCCAATTCCATTCTCCGACAACTCGAAAATTTGATGCATGCAGTTCAGTATACACGCCATTTTTTCAAATTACAACCTGAAGCCGTAAACTGATTACATCCGTGCTTTACGTAGATATTCTATCGTAACTACCATTATAACAATTCCTCTCTATATTTTACTGCTCAAACTTGAATTCACATATGCACACAATTCTCCAAAGTACCAAAGATTGCTACAGATAAATTTCATTATTTGCCATTAAATATCTTGAAATCTGAATCTATCGAAAGAAGTGAATGAGTTAACAATATTCAGTTTTAACATACGCCACAAGTCCCATTGGTGGTGAAAAAGTGACGGCAAAGGAAAATACCTTCCATGCTGCTCTACTTTACAGTAGAGTCGCGAATATCGCAAGAAATATCAATGCATTATTAATTACATATTTTTTGTCATTTTTAGCAAGCGTTCATATCCTTGATAGTCGTTGAATTTTTCTGCTAAAGTAAAGTCCCATTTACATTTTGCTTTAAAGAACAGTTTTTATTATAATAGAAATGGGACGAATTGTTTTACAGAAGTAGCAGAAGTGTTATCACAAAAGTTACTGAATCATTGTTAATGTTTATTCAATATTCATTGTTCACTAAACAAAAACCCATCTGTAAGCAATCAACAGTAAATAAATTCATATAATTTATAAATGGAGTTTTGCCTCTGTTCCTTAGTGAATCATCTTTTCTTAACTCACAATCCATAAGGTATTTATTCAAATATTGAGCACAAAGAAGAAACTTACCTGTTTTGACATGATCGTGACAGCTTTTTTTGGTTTGGGGCTTACTTGGCGTGAAGTTACTAATGAATTCTGTGACTATTTAGATTAGAATGATATTTAAGACCGGTGGATCTGATGATCTGTTTAGAATTGATTTATTTTTGTTATACCAGGAATAAAACGATGCCTCCCTATTTTTATTAAAACGATTTTCAGTAGAATAATATATTGCAATGCAGATAAGCTGTTATTACTTCTATTTATGAAAATTAGGCACAATTGTAAAGACGTGAATCAAAATTATTAGTCAATTGACCGTTATTTCTATTTAAGCATACCATTCAACACACCCAGAGAACTTAACCACTAGGGCTACAAACATTTATTCAAAGTACACCTCGTGAAAATAGAATTGAGCTGACTTTCTGTTTGTACTAGATGGGGGAAAATTTTCTATTAATCAAGGCAGAGAATCAAACTCTAACTAAATCTGACACATATTTCATATTTAGATTATGAGAAATATTTTATGAAATCTTAATTTAGAGAAAAGAATTCGGAGAGTGTTGAAAGTAGTGAAAAAATAACTTAATATATCAAAACATAAATCTCAAGTTTTACGACTAATCAATGGCTTCAACACAAAATACGAGAAACTTATTCATTTTTGGGTATATAGATGAATGGGAATAGATAATAAAATAAAAAAATCAACCGTAAGATATGATTGGTTAAAGAAAAATCATGAACGCCGAAATAACGATATAATATTATTTGTATTGTCCACATTTGAATTATATCTGTGCTGATATTTTGAATTAAACATGTATATTTAGTTGTTTCTCTTTTTAAGTTTGAAATAAGATACCGCTCATATCTCCAATGCATAATTAATATTTTCATAAAGAACTACTTTACATTGAAACCTTTCAGTGAAAAATTAAATAAAGTGAAGCCATTAAAAACGTTTTAATCAAAAAGTCTAATGCTTCCAAATAAAATTCACCTTTCCATTTACGTTATGATAATGCCTCAGTAAAACCATTATAAAAATTGCTTTCCAAATATTTTTTTATAGATTGTAAATGTTATAATACAATTTTTATGAAATATAATGGTATATCTGTGAAGGGCGAGAAAAAGAAAGTACATTACATTTATTGCTGAATAGTATAAAATAAGCCGGATGATTAAGTGTGGTAACCTAACGGTTTCAGGTTGAAAGATTTATAGTCTTAAAATACTGACCCATTACTCGGTCCCGTGTACCTCGTTCTATACAGCCTGAAAGAAGTTTTAAGTATATTAATCCCCGTTAGATTTAAATTACAGGGATATTCATGACATAAGGCTGCCAATTCTTAGTTATTGAATTGGTAAAATTCTATAAAATATTACTTTAAGAAACATCATTTAGTTAGCCTGCCTGAAGTTTAAACTTCAAGTTACCATGCATGCCCTTATATTTTCTTTATTTTCCAAGGTGTGTTCTAACTCTTGTCCAATTTATATATATATATATATATATATATATATATATATATATATATATATATATATATTTGAACAAAAGAACTAGGTTCACGAGCTGAAGCGCGCTGGAATTTCAAAAATTTCTCGACGTTTCGGCTCCCAATTGGATCCATTATCAAGAGAAGGGTGGGGATAGGGTGGTTACTCGTTCATTGGTAAGAAGTGATCCGATTCTATGGTCTCAATCTGCCTACTCCACGCAACGAATCTCCCCTTTTTCTTGGTTGATTCCAAGTGCTCAATTTACCTACTCCTTGGAATATCACCAAGGAAATGAAAAGCTGAAAAAAAATAGAATGATTAAAATAGAAAATAAAATGAATATGCTTACCATTAAGAACACTATTGACACTAACACACTCACTTCTGGTCTTGAGTTAACTACTATAATTTATATATATGTACATATATACCTATTTGGATGAATCATAATATAAAATCCTCTATAACCCTAACAAATGATTGTGTAATATATCGATGTTTCATAATACCTGAAGCAGATGGCATTGAATTTATCTTGAACATTATACGTCTTTAGTATACGGTGTTAGAGATAGTTCCTATATTTCATTGTGATTATCCAATAGCCTTATTAATAAACCAAACTGTCACAAATAATAACGGTTTTACGCCAAATAAAACAGAATTAATTTATTGATTAAGTACATAATTGAAGAATGTAACGTAAATATTTGTTCTTTAGAATCATAGCTCTCAATAATGTGAAACTCTCATAGTACATGAAAGTATAAATCAATACTCAATTTTCTGGAAATTGAACACTAAAAGGGAGACATGTTATTGTGTTGAAAACATTGTGAATCAAGAAATTGTCATTATTTTTAGTAATATTCAAATATATATTTTGTATTTAGAAATGTGAAGATTTTTTCTTTTACAGCTTACGTTTACCACTGTCCAGCGTTAAACTCAAAATCACGTGATCTTTATCTTCTCAGACTATCAGAGTGTGATTGTATAAGTATACTCTTACTACTATTAGAATTTTAATTTATCTTAAATATGAAAACCGTTCTGATCAAGTTTCAATCATTGTGCAATATCTCAAAGACGTTGAAAATCGAACAATAAAACCATATTAAATAATATGGTGTGGAAATCGTAAATCTCGAAGCCAAACGTCAGTGTGTCTCAGGAAGAAATTGTGAATTGGACTTTAAGTACGTAGACTCCATGATTCGACATTAATCGTAGTTAGCAAACAGTTTATGAAGTAAAAGTACAGTATTATCAAAATTCGCTTTTGGAACTTTAAATCCTTTTTTTAGAGGTGTATTCTAATTTTTATTTTCTTCACAGTTTGTCGTTTGTTTTGGCTGCTTTTGTTATTATTTTCCATTCTTTTCAGTTCCGGCATTTTGCTCTCCAGTTTTCTATATTTAGTCCTTTATTTCGTTTCTCCAAGTTTTTCTCGGCCTGCCCCTTCTCTTTGGCAACAATGGCATAAATTGCGTTATTCTTTTGATCATTTCAATTGGTTTCCTTCTCATTATGTGCCCGGTTCACTTGAGCGTTTGTGCTTTCATGTATCTCACTATATTCTCCTTCCCCAGCTCTCTCTCTATTTCTTCGTTTTTCTTTGCTCTTCTCTCTCCTTCCTGTGTTACGTTTCGGACTGTTATTGTTCTTATTATTTTTCTTTAGGTTCTTTTAAATTCTTCTTCTTCTCTTTTGTTTATTACTGTTGTTTTCATCGCATATGTGATTACTGGTCGTATTAGGGTTTTGTACATTTTTATTTTGTGTTGTTTGGTTATGTTTTTGTTTTTTAGTAGGTTTTTGTTTCTTCCATAGGCTTGATAGCCCTTTTATATACCATTCTTTGTCCTCTCTCTGGTTGTTTACCCCAACGTTATTCCTAAATATTTAAAGGTCGATACTGAATCAAAGTTGTATTTGTTAGTTGTCAGTTGGTTTGCTCTATATTCTGGTTTTCCTCCTATTTTCATATATTTTGTTTTCTCTGCATTTATTTCCAGTCCATAATGTCTTACTTCTTCTTCTAATTTGTTGATCGGTTTTATTGATTCCCTCGTTACATCATCTGCTTAAGCTACTATCTGTATTGCATCTATTATAATGTTCTTATTTTGTTTCTCACAATGCCTTCCAGAATTGTAATGAATAGAGTTGGTGACATTGGGTACCTTGGAATATCACTTTAATGTCACTTTTATTTAGTATTATTTCTATGAGTTTTCTCAATTTTTTCAAATATCCTTGTCTTTCTAATTCCTCCTCTATAGTATGGATTGCGTTTATAGATCTTCCTGGTCTAAAGCTGTTATGATAATCCCCTAGTTCTCTCTCTGTTAATTCCTTCAACATTTTATTTATTAAATTTTCCAGTATTTTGTAGGAGATATTTAGCAGATTGATGGCTCTATAGTTCTCACATATATCTTTGTTACCTTTCTTAAATATTGGTGTGCTCCACTCGTCTGGGATTTTTTGTTTCCATATCTGCTCCATTAGTTTATGATTATGTTTACTTAGTTTTTCTTTACCATATTTAAGAAGTTCCATCATCTCCCGGGGCTTTGTCATTATAAATAAGAAATAAGAAAACTGCGGTTTCTTATTTCGTCTTGCACCTCATTTTCTGTGGGGCATTTTACCTCTTCATCTTCTTCCTCTGTTAACATTATTTTTGTATTTGCTTTGATTTTTTCTTTGTCGTTAAGTATTCTCTCTATAGTATTCTTTCCATATATTTCCTATCTCTTGTGGGAGGTGTTCTGTTTTACCGTCTCTCGCTTTTATCTCTTTTTATTATTGGTTTATATTTTTCGTTATTTTTTTCTTTTATAAATTGCATTTGCTCTATTCCTTTTCCTTTCGTATTCGTCCCTACTTTTTTCATCTTTTTTTCAGCCATTTTGTTCTCGCTTTGTTTTTTTGTTCTCTTGCTTCCTCACACTCTTGGTCGTACCATTCTTTATTTTAATTTTTTCCTTTTTCCCTGTTTAGTGTCTCTTCTGCCGTTTTTGCAATATTGGTTTTTATTTTCCTCCCTGTTTCGTTAACGTCTTTTTTGTCTATTGAGTGATTTTCTGTGATCCTCGAATATTCTTCTTGATATTTTATCCTAGTCTCTTCTTTTTTTTTTGTTTTTCTGCGTCCCATTTAAATTTCGTCAATTCAATATAATTAGAGAGGAGAATATCTATGTATTCTTAGTAATTTCAATAAGTTTCATAGAAACATGGAAGAACTAGAAAATCTATAAACATCCTGAGAATGCTAGCAAGCTTGTATTTCTCTTATTAGTATAACTCAGAAATTTGTGCCAATGCAAAACACTGTAAGACTTCCAAGTGCAATTAAGAAGTCTTGAAGAGGCTTTAATAAAATATATATAGCACGTAAATAACTTAGTAATTCTGATTAGTTCACCGAACCGTAACTTGGATAATAATTGTCTTCAATTTAAGGTTTTATGAAATATTAAATTTATTACAACTTTATTAATTTTTTTCATAATTTTTAATTAAATAGATGACCTTGACATCCAAATCTTGAGGGACTAAAATGAAATCAGATTATATTCTTTAAGGATCGTTTTAGCGTATAAAACGTGCTTGATATTAATTGAAAAGAAGTGGATAGAAATAGATGATATATACGCAGTAATAGCTCAACCAAAATAATAAATTATGCTCGTTGTGAATAATAAATATCGACGATTATTATTTGTAAAATTATCATACTTAGAGTGAAATAACTATCTGTGAGAGATGAGATTTTTTCCTATTTAGCCAGTACTATAGTAATGCATACATTAATTAATTAAATTATTTTCAGGAAACGTGTTCGTAATAGCTGCTATACTATTGGAAAGAAATCTACAAAACGTAGCAAATTACTTAATCCTATCTCTGGCCGTGGCTGATCTTCTAGTGGCGTGTCTTGTTATGCCGTTAGGAGCCGTCTACGAAGTGAGTCAGGAATGGACATTGGGACCAGAATTGTGTGACATGTGGACTTCCAGTGATGTTTTGTGTTGTACAGCGTCAATATTACATCTTGTAGCTATCGCCTTAGATAGGTAAGAAAACAAATTTCATCCAAGTATATTGAAAGTAGAAAAGAATTGAAATATTCCATCAAACCACTGTTAAACTCTTTTAAAAATTCGATATGATTTGATCTTCTTCTCCTTTTTTCTTCGAGAATAGGTCTAACGCCTGTTCCTTCTTCGATGTCTTTCTTGATTATAGCTAGATTATCACCTCATTGTAGGTAGACTATCAATCCACATCTTTCGTGGTGGAACTTTCATTTCTATGGTATGCATCAAGAACTGTTTCGTTTTTGGTGTTTTTGGTCTTATTTCTGATGTATACGTCATTATAGGTCTCATTGTAGCCTCTGTTTCTTATCTTAGGTACTTGTTCCGTCATACTACGTTCTGAAGGATCCCGCGACATTATTTGCTATACCTACTTGTCCTCTTACCTCGTCTTCTACATCTCCATAACTGGTTATGTCAATTCCAAGATACTTGTATCACATTCTCCGTAATATTATTTGACATTTGACCTTCTAGTTCTAATTTACATCTAATGGGCTGTTTTAATGTGTTCATGCATATGGTTTTTTCACTTGAGATAGTAATATTATACTATTTTCCTGTGAGATTAAAAATATTTATTAATCTTTGAAGATCATCATTTTTCGCACATATCATGGCGTCATCGACATAGCACAGAATTTTGATTTCTCTTTCACCCATTCTGTAACCTTTGACTAGCTGCACCTTTTTCATAAAATGACATAGGACTAACCAAGTCTTCTCGTCTAATACGGCTGTTGAATAGTATGGATTTTGTTTGTTTGTCATTAATGAGAGCCTGAACTTGATTGTTCAAGTATATGTTTTCGATATATAAGTATGCTTCTATTGTATAATAGATACATAATAGCTTCCACTTTAATACGATCAATGGCTTTTGCGATCAATGAAACATACTGGATCGCCCTCTGTCTAGTATTTTACAACGTCGCAGGATTTCTCGAGTGAGATTTGTAACGGTTTGAGATGTTGGCCTCCGTAGTTAAGTAGTTCGTTATGGACATCCTGTCTTCGATATTTTCTGTTTTGAAGGTCTTCAAGGCTTAGTCGTCTTCTTGAATTGTGACTTCCACATTATTCCTTAAGTGCGGAATGTTAGTTTCCTGATTTTACCTTGTCCTTTAAATAGCTCTGTTAGTTAGTCTATCCATTTGTCTTCTGATATTTGACTTGATTCGCAAAATTCAGTTATTTCTTCCCGTTGCTGTCTTATCACCCTACATATTTGCTTTTATGCGCTGCAGAAGTCTCCTTCCAATTTTTTTGGATAATTGTTCCCAATGTTCGCTTTTCATTTGCCTAACTAGTCAGTCTCGTTCCTCATCAATTTGTATCTGTTCCAAACTTCTGATGTTTAAAACTCTAAGAAAGCTTCTCGTTTTTGCTTACTTTTGTCTTTATCTTCTCGACGGAACCATGTCAATATTTTTGTTGTTGATAACGACTATGTGTGTTCCTATCGTCTCCCTTGCACTATCTTCTATATTCTTTCTGATTTCCTCCCACTTCTCGTTTATATTTTCCTTCCTCTGCGTTCATTGGTCTTTCTTTAATTTTTTTCGCTAGTTTTTTTATATAAATTCCTGGTTGATGTTCTTTTTTCTATCGTTATTTTTTCTGGTTCTTTCCTTTGTGACATTTGCATGCGTATTTTCGCCAATACTAGACTGTAATAATTTCCTGTATTAGCGGATATCAATTTTCTCACCACTAGTATTATTAGGGTAGGGTGTATTTTTCGATTAGTAACTATTTGGTCGCTCATTGATTTGTGCCCTCTCGTGCTTTTGAATATATATTTGTATATTTCTTTGTGGTGGAAAAATATATTATTTATTCTTAGTACGTTATAGGCACAGAAGTTGACTCTGCTTACATTGATTAATTTTTCGTTAATGCTTCGTTTAACTCCGGGTATTATGTGTTCACTGATAGGTGGAGAATCCAGGGTGTTTCATAGGTCTGTGTGAAAAGCCTCCGTATCGTGTTTGGGTTTGCAATTGTTTGGGCCAAAGACATATAGTATGCTCAGTTTTTTATGTCCGATTAGAATTTTTACATAAAGTAACCTTTCCTATGTATATTGACAACTGTAATATTGTTTTTATATTTTTTATGAATAAGTATGCCTATTCCTTCTTTTGCTCTTTTGTTTTTGCCCACTCCGCTGTATATAAGTATGTAGTTGCCATATTCTCTGTGATCTCTGCTTTTCCTTTTTGTTTCTTGGATGCCGCAAATTTCAATATTCCTCTCGTTCAATTCTTGGATCACCTCTTGATCTTTATTATTGAGAGATGTTACGTTCCATCTGGCTATTCTCATTATGTGCTTGTTTCTCCATGTATTTATCCTTTTCCTTGCGTAGCTCGTCATCGTTGAATCAGTCCGTATCCGGGGCCTTCTATCGATACTTTGAGCTAGTTATCTATTTTCTTGGGGGTAGGCTGCTAACATGGCCCCTCAACCCTCCTCTTTTGTTTGTGCTGAGACCTGAAACCTGAGTGCTACTAGGCTAGTCAGTCCGCCCGGAAGCATTGCAGGCAGATTAGTTTTTTTAATAATTTTTGGAAGAAAGATAAAATTTGACGTTTAGACTGAAGTTATTTAGTCAACATATTGACAACTAAGCTGCCGTATTGCCGAAGTTTCGGAAATGATATTGTCAATACAGCCACTCATAATTTTTTTTTGTTCTATATACGACTTCACTATTCCGTAAAAAATAAAAAATGTTGAAAAATTACTAGCCCAGTTTACAGCAACAACTGATGAATCAGACGTATGGGAAAAGCCTCATCACTTCGCGAGAACGTTTATCAATTGTAGGAATTGTGTGATAATAAAGACTTTCCGACATTCTAGCTATGAAGTGAACCTGTTTTGAGAATTTCTCTCTCTTTCTAAAAGCTAACATTCTTAGACGAGTGTCTTCATTGGAATCTAGTTGAAGATAATAATTATTTCAAAAATTTAGACCGACAGAGATTTCATAGGATAGAGTATGTGAATCTGTGAGAAATATAAATCTGAGAAATCATAGAATTTCTTGAAGTTCTTCAATCATATTTCTCGTATCAGAATTACTATATATTGGTTGGCAATATTATTTGATTTTCTCTAAATAATTTTTTTTTCTCGATTGGTACATAATTTTGAACATATTGGCTAAAGTTAATATTAATGAACGGGTATCCTATTAATAAAATTCCGTACTATTTTCTAAGAGTGTTATATTCAAAAGTTTTGCGCCAAATAATGATATTTTACTACCTATACTCTCCAATGGAGTATCTATTACTTTGATTAAAAAAATTGAACAGGAGAATTTTCGATTTTTGTAATACCGAAAAAAAGATGAAATTAACATGATACATTCTTTCGTATTCATTGAAGGTAAATACTATGGCTCGAAATTTGCTTAAATATCTGCTCCTTCAGTTAGTCAAGAAATAGCGTTACAAAAAATGAAACCCACTTATTTATCATTAAATTAATAAAATGCTATTTGAAGTAGTACTGGAAATGGGGAGGGAAATTCTCTAGTAAAATATAAAAAAAACCAGAAACATTTTGATACAAGATAAACTAAATTCATCTGATTTAGTTTTGATGAAAATGTCTGTATTTTGAATAGTGTTCGATATAAAAAGATACCATCCTCATTCAATTCTTTCAAAAATTGAATGACAGAGCTAATCCTAATCCTAATCAGGAAACAAAAATACGACAAGGAGGTGACCCGGTGCCTCCGCCATATATTACAATATAATTATGGTCGGAAAAGTATGATTATTTTGTAAATACTTCCAAGTCCTATAACCGTACTATGTGGGCTATATACATCGTGGAAGTTTAGAGCTATATGTAATGGAATTATAGCATTATCGATTTATGTCTAATGTATTAATATTCAATAAACAATCAAAATTGCCTTTTGGAAATAAAGCCCTACATTCACGAAAACTGGATATAAATTACTATTTGTGGTTTCATATGTAATTGAAACATATATAATAAGATAACAGCAGAAAACAAAATTTTCAAATGATTAAACTGTTAATCAAACTTTCGTTTCTGAGTAAAAATTACTTTGTATGTATGGAATCTATTTCTTGTCGGCTCAGAACTTATTACAGCAATTGAAAAGAGAAATGTTTAATGCTTCGAAATCGAGTGCCAATACACACACATTCTGTGAATACAAAATTTTGCTTATTTTTAGAAGGATCTCTTCTCAGATAATTTTTGCGTGTGCATAAATAGTATTTGGCAGAAAATATTCAATTCAAGATGCATCTACAGAAATTGCTCAAAAATAGACATAAATTGAAAAACTTTCATATACTCCTACAGAGAGTCTTATTTATAGAATTATACATATTATTAAATTATATAGGGCGACGCAAATATTTTTATATTATTATTCACAAATAAAATTGCTTTATACCATTCGGTTCATCTGCTTAGGTCGATTTGAAGAATGCAGGGTGGACGTTAGGTTAGAATAACTCTTTTAATTTGTTAATCTTTTAATTATACAATTATACAATTTTTATATATTTCTATAATCTATTAAATCAACAAAGAAACATTAGGTTACAGCCGTTTAAATTTGAATGAATAATAAATTGATTGGGTTAGAATGTCTTGAAATATTGTCAACATAAAATGTTGATATGTAATCAGTTGCATTCAAAATTTATCTATGCTCACCCAACAAAAAAAAACGATTCTAATGTTGAGAATTTACGCTAGAAGAACTTATGACCTTTGAAAAGTTGTGTCATTTATTTGATCATGCGTATTTAAATCGCAACTGAATTACGAAAAGTGCAGTTCAAATTCTCCCAAATTTTTCCATTCAAAGCAGATAATACGGTATAAGCATAATGATGATATCTCTCTGACTTCATTAGTATTCCTATGAGATTTATAAAGAATGCCTGACTATATACATCATGATAAATTTCAAAATATTGAGCTTTTCATTTTTTCCGACCAACTATGTATTTCAGAAACATTCTTCATGTCTAAACTGATTCCATTTTCCATTTCCTATATAAAATGAATCAAATATATTATAACAAATTCAATTAAACTTATGTGGTTTCCTGAATGAATTAAATATCGGAAAACAAATCTAGTATATTAACCGAAAAGAAAATTTTCATTACTCTTTCCCAATTGTACCGAAATTCTTGCCAGCTATTTTATTAATAATTAAATACATAATTACATCGACTCTAAGTGTAATGTGGTGTGTTATAATATCGTTCTAGCTTTCACTTTCTCAATTTAAATTTCAAATATGTTCCCACATTTCTAAAATTTTCTTTCAGCTTCCTATCCGAGAGAAAACTGTGGTAGATCCGAATAGAAAAAAGTTGAAAGTATGATCATAAGCGTATTTCTCATGACGTAAGTTGTTGAGGGCATTAAAAATACATAAAAAATTCAAAAGTTTCCTATGTTCTTGTTTTAATATAATCGAAGTTTTTAGTTTGGAACATTTCTTTCCAGAAATAAGTATTCTCAAGGATTTCCAAATATAACACTAACGTGATTTTGTATTCAATTGAACATTCGAGTACGGTCCTGCATCTAATGTAAGAAGTATACAGGTGAGAGTGACGAAATTAAATAGTGAATAAAATAATAATCTATAATTACCAGAAAATTCAGAAATATCTTGTGTAAGTGCAAGTTATCACATATTACTGGTGAGTAATTCTGCAATAATTAATGTAAGAGAAAAACTAGATATAAAACAAATCAGGATTATTAATACCGATCATCCAAATATTGACTAATATCAACAACAAAAAAAGCAATAAACAAATATCGTTTAAAAACCAATAAAAACTGATAAAAATACAAACACGGACTGAATCCAAATAGAATAGTATAATTAAACCAGAATAACGTAGCAAGTCGGGTTTTGCCAGCCCGGGTAAGTGTTGAGGGCTGAATTGAGAGGGTGCCTAGCGAAACTGAACGGGACACGGAACTCGTGCGTTATAGAAATAGAACAAAATGAATGATGAAAATGAAAGGGACGATACAATAAATACAGAAAAGAAATAGTGAAGCAATTACGACAGAGTAAAGAAAAAGATACTATTGATGTGCAACAGGAAAAGATTAAGAAAAGTATTATAAATACACCACTGGAAGTCATTGGTACAAAATATATTATATATAGATACATATTGAAGTGTTTAAAAGCATCACTGACTAGCCGTATCGGCATTTTTAGGCTGAAATACGAGTTTTTTGTAATCGATACATTTGTTGACCGTTTTTATATCTACTGGTTTAGTTTTTCGTTTATGTGTATGTTTTGCTAACGATAAGAATGACGCTCTGTTCTTGTTTAAAGAGGTCTAAAAAGTGTATCGTATTTGCTTTTCTTGTAAACGTTCGAGTTTTAATTAATAATAAAGTATTTAATTAATAATTAAAGTATTCAGTTTTCACGAGTTTATTATTTACTTCACCTGATCCACAAAAATTCTACAACAATACATACATGGTTTGAGATGGAATGTACAATAAAAATTGAAAAGAAAAAAGAAGCTAGGTTGAAATGGCTACGATCTATGAAACAAGAAACAATTTATATATATATATATATATATATATATATATATATATATATATATATATATATATATATATATATATATATATAAATTTCTTCAATTCCTTATTTCTTAGACCTTTTGATATGGAAAGGTCAACGAGAAGTTGGTATTTTGGAGTAGAGGTGCGAGCAATTGAGGTATTGAATTTACAGTTGTTCTTGAGTTTATAGGTACGGAAGTGGTGGTAAGTAGCGAATGGACAGGATTAGAAGGATTGGAGATACTTTAGCAGCATATGGCAGGAGAAGAGATTGTCGTCTTAAGGACAGTGGTAGCTCATTAGCTTCAACATTGACACTAGCGGCGGGGCTTGAGCGAAAGGCACCAAGGCAAAGGCGAAGAGCGGTGTTGTGCACAGAGTTCAATAAGTCAGTTTTTGAGAGCTCTCTTTGAGCGTATGAGAGCTCTGTAAACTCTTACAATAGTTTCGTTGGAACCCCATTGAAGGTGACTAAGGGCTTTAATTATGTTCAGCCTCTTTAGGCAAATGCCTTTTACATCATGAATAAAGTGATTCCAGTTGAGTCGAGAATCAAAAGTCATACCAAGGATTTTGCACTGATTCACAATAGGTAGAGGGGAGTTATCAAAGAAAATTTGAGGTGAATGAATAGATTTTCTTCGAAAGAATTTTATCAGAATGGATTTGTTTCGGGAAAATGATTTTGGAGCAGTTGGCATGTAAAGAGGACGTATTTACCATGGCAATAAATGATTAGGTCATCAGCGTATTGGACATATTTTACGGGAGATGGGAAGTTGTCTCATAGCTCATTTATTGTGAGGATAAATAAAGTAGAGCTTAATACTAAACCTTGAGGGATGCCAGTATTTTGTGGATGAGGAAGAGAGAGCTTACCGTTTGCGGAAACCCTGAAAATTCTGTCAGTTAGGAAATTGTTGCGCCATGCATCAGGGAACTGGAAAGTATTCCAAATAATGTTATAGATGTCAAGGTGCTTGGAGAGGAAAGAGTCAGATAGTTTTTTGAGAAATATATACAGGACATCATCAGGACCGGCAGCAGAATTTTTGTAGGACGATAGCGCGAATTTTAGTTCATTTAAATTAATAGGAGCATTGACAGACGCAATATCGAGAGGATTTAGCTCTAGTGTGGAGGAGGGTGAATATGTGAGTCATGAAAATCGGATGCCGTATTATGGATGCTGAAATTTTCTTCAAAGTGTTGTGCGAGTGTGTTAGAGATTTTTTGGCTGTCTGTGATAAGCAGATCTTTAGATAATAAAGAAGAGATTTTGATATTAGTTTTTTTTTGTCTTCGATTTGTGCAATTTTTTTCCAAACTTGACTGGGGTCTGTATTGTGGGTAAGGGATGAAGTATAACTTTGCCAAGCAGATTTATTACTTTGCTTGACAATAAATAACAATAATTTTAAAG
Source organism: Diorhabda carinulata (assembly GCF_026250575.1). Classification (NCBI taxonomy): domain Eukaryota; kingdom Metazoa; phylum Arthropoda; class Insecta; order Coleoptera; family Chrysomelidae; genus Diorhabda; species Diorhabda carinulata. The sequence continues at coordinate 31,819,856 of NC_079460.1, read as the reverse complement.
TATATTTACCAAATTTAATGATAAAAACGCTGCTTTAACAATTTGTGGTATCCCATTTTAATTATAAGAAGCGAAGAATTTATTATTGTTGGGATTTAACTTAACGATCTGAACCTGACGAGGTATACAGAAAGAATCTACATCTAGATTAAATGTAGTTGATTCGCTAAGAATATATAGATATATTTCGTGAAAATAAAAAAAACATTTATAAAACATCATTGCCTCTTTATGACAATAATTTCTAATGGCAGTGATGAAATGGGTCGATAAAAATCCTGTTTGATGTTTCACTGTAAAACTTTTACGAGTAGCATCCAAAGCCATGGCAAACTCTGCAGCTGATACATAATAAATTCTGACGTCCATTCTGCTACAAAGTAACCATTATAATTTGGACGGCCATGTGTGACGAGGGTAAATATTCATCAACATTTTAGTTATCACATACAAATATTGAGCAAAAAACTGTTATTGTCGTCAAGATTTATTAGAGGGTTTTGATCTACTTCGAAATTGTTCCGAATTGATATTACGGGTAAAATAAACCTTTGAAGTTTTTATGCAAATATTATTTTCATGAATTCCTACATATATATATTTTGGAATAATTATATTGAGCTATTGAGGGAAATTTATTCACATTCAGTGAATGATTAGTTTCATCAGCTTAAGATTTTAACCAATACAACTCGCAACACTTCTTTTTTATTTTCTTCCGCTAAGCTAGAAACTGTTGATGGAAATACTCAAAACGATTTCTTGAACAATAAAACATAAAGAGAGAGAACTGAATTGCTGAATTATTGATTTCTGAAGATATAACTTATATTTTTATGAAAACCTAAATAAAGATTTATAAGTGACGCATAGCATTTTTCTGTTGGAGATAGCATAATCGCCCCCATATCCCTCTACATTATTTGTGCCTTAGGAAACAGGCGCACAATGATTTCATGGACTTACACATTATTTAGAAAAAAATATGGTTAGAGGGATAAAAAGCTTAAAGATACTTTATGATGTGCACATATTGTGATCAAATGTATGTATGTATAGGAATCTTTGACCTCTATTTTAATTACAAAAGTTTTTCACACTTACAGGATCTACGACAATACAACTCTTTTATAGATTCCTATTATCATTTTTACCAGGATGGCCCGGATAAAATGATATACCACTATCCTCAACTTGTAAGCTCTGACTGCAGTTGAGTCGTCGCTATCACAATAAAGAGGGATATACACAATTTGTCGGCCAAATTGAATCATTCGAGAGAACATGTGCCTGCTATAGTACCATGATTTCAAAAACGATATAAGTGAACAATAAAATATTGAAATTGCATTTAGTGATGAAATTATTTCACGAGTAATTGTGCTTAGCTGGTATAGTGAATTTAGAGGGGCAGATTTCTATTGGAGATAAGGCACGTGCTGGTAGGACCTGTTCTTCAATTACTATTGAAAAGAGAATGAGACGTATGTTCGAAAAAAATTCATCCTGCATCAAGCGATGGAGGCAGCTCTTAGTGTTGGATCTATAACAGTAAATTCATTATTAACTGACCACCTTCATATTGGCTGTCACATACACTTAACGATTTCCAACAAGCAGAGAAAATAGTTATCACGTGGAAAACGTTAGAAATGTTAAACAGATGATGTCTAGTTGAAAAATATACAAACTATAGAAATTTAGAGAAAATATCTAGACATCTATTGGTTTTTAAAAGAATTGATAAGATGCAATTTAAACAATCCAAATATCTATAACTCAATATTAATATTTCACGTAAAACATATGTCATAAACATATATAATTATATAATCTCGAGAATTGTGAGTTTCTGTATAAAAAAACTAGCACCTGACTTATACCTATGTAAATACTAAAATGTTATTAAGAAAAATATTTCACCACATTATCCTTATGATAACATATTGTTAGTCCAGACTAAAACTCGTATATAGTAGACGATGAAACAAAAGTACGAATATAAGCCTTTATGGAACTAAGATCTAAAATGCATCCAAATAAATAGAAAAATTTGAATAAAACGAGTTAGGGCTACCCAAAAAATCGCAAGGACTTGAAATTACAAACAATAATAACAAAATAACCTCTGATTATTACTTAAAATGTTTGCAGGAAAGATACAATCGATTAATAATAACAGTTTATCAATTCCCACCTTCATAATATCTATATTAGATAATAATTATGTCTTTTTCCCTTCATGATATTTGTATTGCAAGAGTTAAAACAATTTAACGGTATCTTAAAGATATATAAAATCGAAAATCACCAAACCCGCTTCTTTATAAGGTTATATCAGCATATGGTGAACAATGATGGAATTTTTTTATTTGACAATGCTTAAAAACTGTAACGATCCGTTGTTTGGCACACAAAACAAATTATTCGCGTGATTTGGTAACTGATGAATCAATTATCTTAACGTTATAAATGCTAATTTAATGTTATGTCAACATTGTTTTACACAACACGAATACATTGCAGATAAAAATCACATAAATTTTGAACTACCTACGTGTTATATCGAATATTTTGGTGTTGTTCAAAATTTCTAGCGTGTCAAAATGAAATATTCGATGGTTATCCGTTATAAACACAGAGAAAATGGAATTTACTGGAAAATTGAGTTTATAGATTTGTGGATTTGTTAGTGTTATATTAACTATATCTTTTTTTAAAGATGGTGAGATACTGTTCATTACGCACTTAGTTATGTAAATTTTCAGTTAGTTTTAATCAATTACTAGAGTATAATTCTACTATATAAAATTAAACATATATTCTTCTATTGAGAGTTCTTTCATTTTAATCGAATGTGAAATACTTACTGATTTTACTGTACCTACTAAATCGTCAAAGCATACACTTTTATATTTTACGGAATATGCAATTATCTGTATGGTAAAACAAATGAATATATTTTATGTTGGAAAAATTATAAAGTCTTATAGCGCTTTTCTTAAGAGGAAATTCTACTTTTTTCCTCAATAAGTACACTTTGCACGAATTAAACCATTTCGTAAGTATAAAGACGCCTTAATTAATACACGTGGTGCTCCTTGGTCAAAACTTTCTGTAAAGGCATTGAGAGCTCATAAGCACATAAAATTTTTGGCATTAACAGAGTGGATTTTGTCGATCAGATAATGAAACTGCAGAGCACATTCTTTATCAATGCGTTCGCTGCTGTTCGCTGTACTAGACATGTAAAAGCCGCTGACAAAGAATTGCATGAATAATTTTGGCTCCAAATTGATTAACTTTATGAGTATAAAAGAGAATAATGATTCAGTTGACCACAATGGGTCTGAGAATGTTCCGCAGGAATAGGTTACAAGTGACCTTAGTGAAATCTATCTATCTACAGTACATTCACAATAATACATTATTAATAAAAATTATTGGATCGTATTTTTTCATAAAGATATGCACTTATATATCAAATTTAATAGATTGTGTAATATCATGTATCAAATAACAAAATTTATAATATTAACAGCATTATATATCATATAAATTCAGTTGAGTGAAGTTACCTTCTATATTATTGTTGTATTCTAATTTTAAACGATTCGTATATCCGTATAATAAAATGAGAAGCGAAAGATGTACCTCGTTGGCAATTTGGACATAAATATAAGCCTCACAGTATATTTCCAAGCAAGTTCTCAGATTCTATAACAATATTCGGTAAATCTAGAAGTACACGTATAACTTGAATGTTGAACTTCTTTAATGATATCATAAATTATTTTTCTCACAATTTGAATCCTTCAGTTTACTGCTTTATGGACTTTTCTGAATAAACGAATATGACGTTGGTTGCTCGACTTTAGTGATATATGAGACATAAAAATTTTATAAAGATGTTGCTCTCTATTTCTAAACGAGCCTCTCCCAGGCTCATCAATTTTGCATACAAACCAATTCATATAAATGTAACTACCTACAATATAAACATAGGAATTTCTTTAATTTCTTAGACCTTTTGATATGTTTATGCTCCTAAATGTTTTTGATAGAGTCTGAAAATTATGTATAAAAAGGTAAATGAAAATTCTTCCAAATTGGAATGGTGATAGCTCTGTGATAATAATCAAAACATCAGTTTCAATATCGTGAACTACATTTCTATCTTCAGACTTTTTTCAGAAAATAATATAATAGCAAAAGTGAAGTAAGCATAATATTTGTGAGATATCTTTGTGCAATCTCAATAATTGGAAGTTAAGTGAATAAAATTAAGCTGGATGATAGTGAATTCTGCGAGAGTGATGACAGTTTGAATACATCAATCAAGGAATGTTTTAATACAGAATCAAACTTTATACTTTAGAAGTCGTGGAAATAAAGTTGGAGAAAAGTGGATAATATGAAATGAGCTCGAATGAGAAATAAAAAAAATGTCCTTGAAACAGACCTTTAATTCGACTTTAGTCATTACAATTTTCCAATCGCTATATTATATAAAGCAGCCACTATGAGCTCAAAAAAATATTCAAGAAAATTCAATCGCTTGAAAACTTCATCGTGTGTATCTCCTATAGAAGCAATAGATAATATAACTATTATGATACTGTCATATCTTATAGCTGTCACTAGTTATGTCCATATCCTACCAAGTATAACTTTCACAAATATACTTGCGCCATGGATAATTCTCTCCCTTTTATGCGTGTACTCAACAAATCCAGTTTCCATAAATCGATTTCATACGCAACTGACGACGCTTTACGAAACATTCAACCGCGTAACAATTCCTTCTTGCAATAAACCTTCCCATTATAATTGCTATAAATTAGATAGCGTAGCAGCCAATATGAGCACTTCTCTTCGAGAGAAATACGAAACATTCACAGTAGTTCTTAAATGATGTTAACTAGATATAAATGTGATCTTTTGAGCTTTCTTCTTCAAATGTCTCATATTAATATACAATACAATTGGGATTCTAATCAGGCTATATTTCCTTTACAACGATAGCCCGTTTACATTACTTAACGTAATATTTGTGTCAAATCATAAATTGTCTACACTTTAAGTTTCTAGTAGAATCCTTCTATAAAAAATGCAAATGATATTTTATCTGTATGTAAGCATTCATCGAGACATGAACGAACCTATTAGCTAAAGTAAAAATTAGTGGGCGAAGTACAATTAAATATCATTGGCGTAATTGTTTCTTCATACATAGAATTAGATTCAAAAGTGTATCATCTTTGTGGAAGTCAACAACAAGATTACTTTGACAATATTTCCACTGCCAAGAAAGTAATTCTAGATTCTTTCAAATCAACCAAAGAGTGCATACGTAGCAAAATTTCATTCTCGACGGTAAGGTAACATCTCAATAAAATAGGTATAATATTAGAATTAGTACACAAACCACTTAATTTTAGAGTGGTAACATTTTCATCAAACGAAGGATCCTCTTGTTTATGTCGTTTATGTCGTTATATTTCCTTATAAAGTAGTGAAAAGTACGTGTGCAAATTTATATATATATATATATATATATATATATATATATATATATACATGTATACATATAAAATTGAACCAGATAATAAAATATGTAATAATTTGTATTAAAAATTAAAACCAACATTAAACCAATATGAATATGTAGTATGCTCCGAATTATATAGTATAATGTAAGCCGTTTATAGTATAGTATAGAAGGCACTTTCCGGTAAATACGCCTTCTAGGTCTTCTGTGTCTCAACGTTTCAAAAACTGAATTTTCATCATATAAAAATACATTGCAGCATTTTGTAGTAAATAACACCACCAGTACTAAAGTACGCTTCATGTCTAATGAAAGGATAATATCTATTTCAAATAATTTAAAATGTTCACGCTAGACCATAGTATTCAGTCTAATTGGATGACAAAATTTCAATGAGAATGTAACTAATAGACCATTAGATGGGGATCATACTGATTATAACGGAATCTGATCACTTTGGTAAATCATACAGTAGAAAGTTGAACTTTCACTCGATTTTGATTGTGACCTATCGATTTTCATGAAAAAAAAAAATATGACAATTCGGTATTTTCCAATTAAATTCACGATATTTTGGACAATCACTATTCAGTTTCATGTAAAAATTTCATTTCCAATGTTGTATCTGCTTCAATACAGTTTTCATTAGAAAAAAAAATCGAATGAGTCGTACTCATTGTAGATATTGCAGGAAATAAAATTTTATAGAATGGCGGATTTTTCATTTCTAAAACATTTAATGGATTATTTTTCTATTGTAAAATTCCAAACAAAAAAAACAATTAATCTTTCGCGACTTTTTCATCTGAATTAATTTTAAGCGGTCGAAGTAAACTTGACTTCTCTTTGTATTGAAATGAAGCCCTCACATAAAAAAGTCGATTTTGTTTTTGTTCTGGTATCTTCATTTAAATGATTATGAACTGAATATCTATTTATATAGAAATAGAATAGACATGTTAAAATTAAGACAGTTTTCATTTCTATATAATCTCACGTCATATGTAAATTATGACAGTTGAATTAGAAATGATTTATTTTTCTTTGTCCTCATTAAAAAATTATCACAATATTCCAACAAAAAGTTTTGATTTGTCAACACCGTTCGTTTGTGAAATTTCTTGATGATTTCTCCTCGGACTGAGTTTTATTTTGATAATTTTCCAAACAAACTTTATTAAACGTTGAACTTATCAACTTAAATTTCTTTCAAAAAGTGTAAGGAGCTCAAACTGTCCATCAAAGTTATTGAGATTCTCATCACAAGGAGATTGGGGATTTTTCAACATATTTTGGAATAACATCTCTCCAAACTATACTGTCAATGTCAACATCAAATTTTCTGTCCTTCTATTTAAGTAATCAAAGATGTGACCATTTGAAATAATCGTTGTGTGCTTCGTTGTTTGTGAGAGTTAACAACCGAATTATCCTATTCATTTAGTATAATTTTCATCAAACTATTGTGTAATGACTATATAATGAGTACCCATGTTTGACTCCTAAAGATGCTGCGATTGCATCTTCATTACATTATTCTTTCACTTAACTCAAACTGACATTACAATCAACTTTTTAACAACAAAGTGAATACGTTCAGTTACATTGTAATATGAATGGTGTCTCATAAATATCAGCTTCCAATGTTCACTATAATTATTAAAGAAACACACAAAAGGAAGCCCATCGCATTCTATGGTTTAAACCCAACGTTCAGTAAACTCTCTAAGAGGGAGATATGCTTTATTGTCAAAAAATTGTTTATAACTTGTTAAATAAGCTTGTAAAAAACTAAGACATCAACACACAAATAACTAATAAAGACACAACTTAAATAAAATCTAAATATAAAGTATAACGATATTATCTTTTAAAATGTATACGCACAAATTTTTATGTGTAATATATATTACATTGTCAAAATTAAACCAGATAATAAAATATGTAATCATTTGTATTAAAAATCAATACCAACATTAAGCCAATACGTGGTATGCTCCGAATTAAATAGTATTAAAATGTAAGCCATTTATAGTATAGAAGGCACGTTTCTAAAACTAAAGTAAAATTCTTTGGGCTAGTTGTAGACAATGTTGAAATGGGAGTTCCTATCCCTATCCACCTCTATATATATGATGCCCATATTGAGCCGCACTCCGATATACCCTTCCCTTCTGAAGTACGTGTGGTGCGACTCAATTTGAGCAAATTTTCAAACTACACACTACACAAATCACCAAGTACGAGTATCAAACTTTGTAAGTAACAATAGACCTTTACTTTGTTTTATTTTCCTTTTTTATTATCAGTGTTATCTTCTCTAAATTAATCTTTTTTTTTAATTTGAAATTCGATATAACTTTTTAGTAAGAGCAAAAACACATAGATTATAATTTCAGGTTGAAACAGTAGAAACATACAGGTAACATGACATATATGAACCTGATCAGATATTACAAGTGAACAATAATATCAAAATAAATCACAGCATTGTTTAAACTTAAGGCAAATGAAGCATATCTATAGAAGGAATAAAAACAAACTATGACTTAATATATCAACATAAACAAGACTTATATAACATTCTTTTACTTTTCACTTCTTAGACTCTTTTGTATATTTTTCATGATGATTCCTCTTGATTTTATGTCTCTGTTATTTTGTATTGATTTTCTATAAAAAGAAATCCAAAAACAAGATAAATCATCAATAAAAACTTATATAACCTATCCAGACACTCAATTTTTTTATAATCAAGAGGTTTATAATCATAATGATGATACAATTATGTATATCAAAAAAAATTCTAACTTTAACCACTAAATTGTATAAATAGATAAATTGAAGTATCAATTTAACTGTAAGTTTGACCATATAAATGTTTCTAACATTACAGTTTCAGCACTCCGTTATATCCTAATTGGGTATAAAGATGTGTGTGCATGTGCAATAGGTGAATATGAGTAATCAGTATGTATGTGATAGGCCAGTAAAATTAAGTCGAAAAAATCCGTTTTGAGGAATTAAGTTCCAGCAAGCTGGAAATCGTTTTAAAACATTTATTTGCTCCTAAATGCGTGTAATCTGAGTTTGCACCATTCCAGGTGATGAGCTTTACTTTTAGTAACCTTAAAACCGCCAATTTATTGAATTATTTAAGTTTTTTGCTTGTAGCTGGAAAACAGTGCGTCGAACGAAAGATGTTATTCTATTTAAACATTTTTTCCCTTTTTGGAGTTTACAATAAACCCTACAACTACTTTATAATGGCGGCGGCTTTCACTATGCGAGTTACAATTTTGTTTTCAACTTTTTCATCAGGAATTTATGAGTAGGGATAAAGCCTTCGAAGTCATCCATTTCTGACAAAGTGAATTGGCATTGGTTTTAATTTTATTCTATGTATTTGCAAATATAGTTGAATGCCAGGAACAAATCTTCATCTTCAGGCTGGCCAGCTGACAATACAGTTATTGCATCTTTTTTTAGGAACTTGATACTGCAGAAGCGATGGTACCTGACCTCTATCAACCAGATCTTTTTCAAGTACCTCTGCACCCTGCATTTGTGAATTCAACTGTTGACACAACTGTAGACACGGTAAATCACCTGCTTAGAGACTTCTTGCTTTCTCTAACCACCAATTCCTGTGATGCCTTTTGGGTTTTTCTCCTTAACATCTTTTCTCCTCCTACTATATATTTTCCTGCCTCTTTCATTAACCTTAATCGAAGCAAGACCTTGAAGTTTTATGTGTTTCTCATCCTGCCTTACTATACTTCTTTTTATATGAAGAATGTTTCTATTCCTCTTTCTTTTACTGTAGTTGAGGCCTCTCTCTGTAATGGTTGATCAAACACTTCAGGTCATTTGTAGATGTTGATCACACCGTATAATCTCTGGAACAACAGAACACGACATTATAACTTTCTTCCAAGTGTAATCTCCTTTTTACTCGCACCATTCTGAAATTAAAAAAAAACGGACTTTAAATTGATCCAAATGTAGTGTAGCAAAATTGCCTGAATTAAAAAACTAAGGCAGTTATATTACGTAGAATTTTATACTCTACAACTTTTACCCAACGAGGCTTTTTCAATAGGAGTATCTGTTTTTTAAATATGTGTTCGTAGAAAGCCGCAAAATGTTAGATTGCACCGAAATACAGATTTTTTGGTTCTTAACATTCGATATCGGTTATTCCACCTTAGCGAATTCAAAGTTTCATATATCAGTCAACGCAGAATTAGTTTCCTCCATTTTTAAATAGAATAACATTTTCCGCCCGACGCACTGTTTCCCAGATACAAGCAAAAATCTTGAAATAGTGAAATAATTTGGCGTTTTTTTGGCTACCAAATGCTAGTGGTCTATGAGTATATATCAATGTTTTAAAAATACAAGTTTAATCATCATTGTATTTATGTGGAATTTGACAAATAAACTTAGCTAGGTTAAAAAAGGCTTGTTAAGGTTATAAATATACAATTCTTTTATTAGGTTTGTTGTTGTGATAGCTATAGCGTAAATGCTGCGTGAGGAAATGTTCATTAACCTGCAAATTTTATAGTTAATCTTTATCTTTTCTCTGCAAAAATACAAGTGTAATTTTAATGATGTTAAGTATGCTTTTATCATATTAGAATGTTAGAATGTTATTATCCATTCCATTACCCATTAGATCAATCAAAAAGGTGCAATTAATGCCGGTTACAATTTTAAAATTTAGAAATTTCGACTAAATCGAATTTCAAATTCGAGAATTGTTATTTTTCACAATTTCTATAGAGAAAATTCAAATGAACGCACAGTTCAATTATCTGTTCAAATATTAAATAGATTTCTACCAAAGTACGCTAGAGCTATCTTAAGCTATGATATCTGCTTCAACAAAATATCTGATATCCTTCAATACTATTTTATATACATATGTATTCTGTTAAAAATGCCTGTATATTAATTATTTGCAGGTATTGGGCTGTAACAAACATCGACTATATTCACCAAAGAACCTCTAAACGCATAGGTATAATGATCTTCATCATATGGTTAGTATCTTTCTTTGTCTGCATAGCCCCACTACTTGGATGGAAAGATCCTAATTGGGAGGTGCGACTTAGAGACAAAAAATGTATAGTTAGTCAAGACATCTACTACCAAATATTCGCGACTGCATCTTCCTTTTATCTTCCTCTATTAGTTATCCTTATACTGTATTGGAGAATATTCCAGACAGCACGGAAACGGATCAGGAGAAGGCAGGCATTGAGTAAATCCAACGAAGAAGGAGCTAAGAACCCCGCAGCAGGGGGAATTGCTGGAGGCCTAGCTGCAGCTAGCGGTACAGGTAGCTTACTAATTTTGTGTTAAGTAGGATCTCATTTACATTATTAATACAAAATATTTTCCATACATATTTCCTACATTTATATACTTGATATTGCAAACTTGGTGCCTTGTAGCTTTTTTCTGTTGTAGTGTCTATTATTATCCTTATTTTAGTAAACATGTGAATGTTAATATTAAAACAAATAGCTATTACAAGGAATATACCTTTCTGATACTGAAAATATCAACTCAATTTCCGTTAAGTTATTGAAATTCACTTGAATAGATATGAAGTAAGAGAAAATAAACATATAAGCATCTGGAAAAAGCAGTCAGCAGCAAAAAATACATATATTATCGATCACGTACAAAAAGTTTTCTATTTATATCATCTGTCTATAACAATCAACAACAGATGAGAGAAAATATTGTTTTTCTTTACATTCCTCCATTGTCGTAATTTTTTGAAAAGAAAAACTTCTCATTTAATAATTTCCTACAAGAATATTAACTGAGCTGGATTTATTTTTCAATTTATTGTGTTTACACATACAAGCTTCTTAATATGCAGTGGCATGTTTCAGTTATCTTTTATACTATTCAACATCGCCAGTGACGATTAACTTCTACATCTGTTTAATTAAATGTGTTCTGGTTTGAAATCCGTTGTTCAGTAAATCCAAAAAACTAAGAACGTGCTCAAGAAATATGAACGCGTTGAATTTATATTGTATATTATGTGAAGCTTCCTCTAAATATTAGATAGAAAATATTTTTTTACTGTAGCGTTATTCCAAGATATAATACCATACAAAACGTCTCTTTAGCTAGTAACATATTGTGGGATCAATCGATTTTACTAGAATGATTGCTAACAACTTTTAAGGAAGCTTCAAAGTCCACAGATAAAAATAGGTTCCTTATTATAGAAAATTGGGGAAAAGCCAATTTCAGCAGAAGTGGATTCCATATATCCTTCCCATCCTACCCACATAATTCACCATACTCATGATATTTCGGCCATTTTGGTTCTTTGAGTTTTAAGTACTCATATATATTCAAATAATACATATTCAATATGAGTTTGACCTCATATTCTTGGTGGTTTGTATATAGATAAAAGATTTGTTGGTACGCCTTATAGTCTCGATATATTGCTTTCAAAATGTATTCCTTATAATTAACCAAATATAACTATATGAAATACTAAACGTCGTTGTTTCAATTCTGCAGCATTTGCTAGTGGAATTTTATACACTATTTTTCAAGTTTTTCTTAAAAAATAATAAATATGATTCGATTTTGTTGAACCAGGAACCATTCAAAACTACATATCCTAACAACCCAGCTTCTAAAAATGTCATTTCGTGAGTAACAAGTCATAGCCCTAGAGAAAGGTAGACCATACCAGACCAAATATCAAATTTGATTATAGGTCTTCACGTATCCAGTGAAGCTTCAGTCACTTCAACATCTCAAATTATTGCAATTTATCACTAAGGTTAAACATTACAATGTATTTCGACAGAGTGAAATTTTATCTATACACACCTCACTTGACTTTATTCTTCGGTCGATTTCCTTTTAATTTAATTCTTACAATGAATGACTTAAATAAACTCGCATCAGCAGAAATACTGTCAATATTTTCAACTAGAATAATTTTCCACAATTGTATTTTTGTTTATTTTTATATGAAAAAAAATTAAAAGTGAAATCATCAATGAGGGCCTGTGTATGTTTTGACGAAAGGTCAAGGGTATATTCATATACCTGACAGAGCTTACGTCAATACATACTACGTTGTGAGAGCATCGAAACAATTTTATACCTATTGAACCGAAATGTAGCCATGAAAACACATAATTAGATAACTTTATGGCACATTTAACTTGCCGTTGGTACTTTTTATCCATGATATAAATCACCATGAATGATTGCAGATCGACCGAATACTGAAAACCAAATAAAGTATCAATACTCCATTTATCAAGATCTAATAAGTGAATATCATTGAGAAACTGTAGCTATTTTCTAAATAATTCTTTTAATACCACTTCAAATTTGAAATTGTCCTATTTTGATGCAATAAATAACTCGTTTCTTGGCTAACTGACACTGACACTTCGATTCAATTAGTCCCAATCATATTCCGAGTCCGAGATATTTCAACCTAATTACAAACTCATAATGTATATGAATTTTCTCTACTAGACACCATTCAAGTTAGTCAATAATATGGATGATGAGTACTGAACCATTTATGTAATACTTTTATATAAACAGTTGGTATGGGAAAAAAGGTCCCTACGTTACGGTGCCGACAATATTCATTTTCTCTCGTTCAAGGCACTATACTGCGCATGTTGACACATGCAAGAAACATGTTTATTCACTGATTTACTTTTCTTGAAAGTTCCGATTAAGAAAAAGAATTACTTATTAATAGCTTCTTTGTCGTTTGTTTAACCCTACATCATTAATATTTTAACTCTTTCCTGTCCATTCAACATACTATCAAAGTTCTGTGTCACCAACCTGCAAAAAAAAGGCCACTAATACTTTTATTATTTCAATAAGCAGACTGAATCTTGATAAGTTAATGGAAACTGAAATCATTAGAACTAGTAGGTACTATTTTTTACGATGATTTCATAGCTGTGAAACTAATAATGACAGCAGGAAGCAGTTTTCACTATTCCAGTTGTTCTATAGAGCAAAATACCTTATGGGATAAGGATTTGTTAATGGAACTTTTAGCCTAGAAAGTGAATTCAAAAAACATATCAATTAATCTTTGGTAAGTTATAGAAAAATGTGTAGATTAATCATGTATGGCACATAACACCCTTTGGGCGTTCTCTATTCTTCAATATGATCATTTTAACTTTAAACAATCTTGGAAAGGTACATTCATTTTCGGTCCAACGAATATTAGTAAGATTCTCTCAATAAATTGGACTGAGGTTTTCTGGTGATTTCTATAGTTTCATCTACATGAAAATGGATTTATCAGCGAAAGCATAAAGTTATAAGAAGTTAAAGGATGCAAAATATGTATACCTATCTATATTGATCGTCTATTTCATTTTTTCCTGATGCTTAGTGAGACCTGTACACAATCCTTCTTCATCCGAAAATTCTATTAAATTTTAATTTCAAAACCTGGCACAAGTAGGCGTAATATTAACAATTCAATAAATATTATATATAAATATTATATATATAAAAATCTCGTCTAAGTGAATTTTAAATTCGTGGGAGAAATGCAAAATACAATTAGAATAACTGTTCTTGATTAAACTCGTTACATCAACTAATTAATCACTACGGGGATGAAAAATTAGTTCAGCATGGATTGGAAAGAGGAGTTTTCCTAAAAGTATTTTGTATCTAATAGAAATAGAAAACTCATTTTCAACGCACCACAATTTCAAAATAATGCTTAGAGAAATGGAAGCTTTTTTCTCACTGAGAAATTAATGAGATACCACTATTTGTCGTAACGACTATTATTGAAAAATCGCACGATAAATATTTTGGGAGTGACACACAAAAGAAATTAATTTGAATAGTATCTCAAAGAAGTTGATTATTTAGAAAATTACGCACTGATCTTATCAAACTTCACTCAAGCCAGTGGTGTACTATGTTGGCCAAATGATGATCGTCCTATAATAGAAAGTCAATTAAATTATGAACAGTTACAAAAATGGGTAGTATTAATACAATAATTTTAAAAATAAATATAGAATACTTAGATGAAGGTGCGTGAGATAACAAGAGGACTCGACCGAAGGAAAATGCTATATCGGAAGAATATAAGGCGGCGAGACAAGAGCTGCGTGAAACCAAAGCTCAAAGAAAGATTTACTGCTGAAAAAAGTTATGTCAAGATATCAATGAAGGCGCTATGAAATCTTTGCGCAAGAAGAAAGCCCCGACACCGGATGACATACCAAACGATGTGTTGAAAGTGGTTGTTTGATATAACCTTAGTTTGCTGTTATAAATATTTGATTCTTTTTTGCTAATAGGAGTTTTCTATTCACGAAGGGAAGTTGGGTGCTATGTCATCAGCAAGTATAATAGCGGCCCTTCGCTGTCATTATCACCTCGACCTGTGTATGACAGATACAACCGGAAAGTTGTTGAGAGTAGCTTATCAGGTCTAGATTACAGTCCTTGATAGAAGTGTTTAAAGCATGGCTTCAAGATAATATAGAAAAAGAAAAGAGTGGTCTACCATAGATGCGTTACAGGAAGTAGTAGAGACGGACAAAGAGATGAATTCGGCAATATAGTGTGACACGCTTTACGCATTGGAGTACAATTTCCACATACCATATTTTGAACAGTTACTTGAGGAATATATATATATATATATATATATATATATATATGTATATATAATTATTCAGTTATTCCGTTGAAACTTCTTGCTTTGGAAAAATAGGCAATATACCTGAGAAAGGCAGAGGTTTTCAGGGTGAAAATAACACAGGAGAAAAGGACTCGCATGATAGAAAAATGGAAAAATTCTTTTGAGCTAGATCAAAGAGGAAGATGGACGAAGCGATTGACACGTGCAAACTTGGATAGAAAGGCACAATGGCGCAGTTTTCACACTATTTGCAAATGACAGGACAGAGGGGTTCTTCCAAATGCCTCTAATGCGAAGAAGATCAGGATGATGCTCTGCTTAAGTTTTTTTACTTATGAACGGTGAACAGAGAGGAATTGGAGTTGCAAATCGGCGAACTATCAGCAGACATTCTCATGGTGAAGATGTTAAGAGGAGAGAATCACTGTTATCTGATTTATCAATACATTAAAGGAGTACTGCGCATCAAATAGACTGACCTAAACTGGACCTGCGATTTCAACAAGACAAAGGAAGGAGAGAGCCCGAGGAGTGAAAGATGGAACCTAGCTCGAAGTAATGTATTAAACAGATCCACGATGGTTTGGCGGAGGTTTGATGAACTTACGAGCACAAAAATGCTGCGCATAAATGCATTTCCGCTGCGGAAAAAAATTCAAATTTGTTGTTTGTACGTCACGATAACCAAAATTCACTCGGAAGGTTTTTAACCTTTGAACTTTTCCTTATTATGATTGAAAATCATTCATACGTTACTAGTTATGAAAAACTCTATATTTTTAAGCAGTTCAATTCATGCATCCAAAAAAAACTACCGTTTTTGTTCTTTGTGGGTCATTTTCACTCACTCCATCCGAATCTATTTAAAAAGTGTTGAATACGCTCAGGATGTTTCTACAATAAGATATTGATATCAATATTTTCTACTTTATAGTTAAATTGTGAACAGTGCTTAATCCTTTTTTTAATAGATATTTCCACTTAAAGGTCTCCTCAATCTTTTTTCGCCATGTTGTATTTTTTCTATGGCACTAGTTTTTGTAAATTTGATTTCGTGATATAATTCATAACTTAATCTAGTATACTTTTCAATGGATTGGCGTTTTTGCCTAATATTTGTTGGATTAAATGCCAAAAAGTTAATCGAAGTCCTTTTCTTATCCGATAAATTCCAATCTTGTTCCCCTAACCGTAAAGACCAAAATGAAAATCAATCAGATTAAGTGCAAAAGATTTCATCTAAAAATGGCACATTATGAGGCAATTAACTTTCAAAAATTGAATGCTGCTTGATAAAATTTTCTAATATATTTTCTCTGCAAATAGTTAATTTATTAGCTACAGAACGAAATATATTGTTTTACTCACCTCAATGTGCACATATCAGTTAATAATAGTCGATGAATATTAAATTAAATTAAATTTCTACTAAGAAAAAAAATTAAGGATTGTGTATAAGTAATAATTTCAGATTTTGATTAAAATAGCTATTCTACTAGTGTTTTCCATGCCAGTTTTGATTTAATTCTCGTACCCCATCTGCCTAAGCATAATTCAAATTTTATATTTATTATTATTATTATTATTATAATATATTATATTAGGGCATCAAATGACGTGGGTCAACTGTGATAAACGTAAATCTTTCGAAGTATTCAAAACTTTGCAGAATTCCATTGTAATAAATCACCTCGATATACTCTGGAACACATATACATATCGGCTTAACTATTGAATATTCATCTATTGCGTTTCACATAACATTACTGATAGACAGAATTCACAAGTTAGACCAAGTTATACATCAAAATGTAGGTATGTTTAGAAATGTCCAATGGCTCTTTCTCTCCCTCTCTCTCTCTCTCTCTTTCTCTCTCTCTCTCTCTCTCTCTCTCTCTCTCTCTCCCTCTGTAGTGATGCAATGAAACTATTTGTGAAAGAAAAACTATTGTAATGTTTTTCTTATTTTATTTTTTTGAACTATTTATTACAGTGCACAGTGCAACTATGCATTTGGTTTATATACCTGAAATTTAGTATTTCCCATATTTTTTTGGTTAAGCTGTTCTTCTATTGTTCTATTTAATTAAAAATTTATACCTTAGATATCTTATTAAAACGACCGTCCATGGAAAATATCCTTTTTCAAAAAAAACTACTTTAAGTATTTTGATGAACTAAAATTAATAAACCATCTTTATTACGATAATTTAACTGTATTATCATAATTTACGTTTATGCAGCTTGAACTTACATTGACTTTTCAAGTTTTTTTGTGAAAAACACGAGAAAAATTTTAATTATATTCATTATATATATATATATATATATATATATATATATATATATATATATATATATATATATATATATATATATATATATATATATATATTAATTCATAAAGAAATCTCTCAAAATCGCTCAAAGGTTTATAGTTTACATTCAATTAATAATTACCTACGGGCTCGTGCCAGATTACGAGAAAAAAAATTTTCAGTTTCATTCTTTTAAATATTTGTTTATACTTTATGAAAGTATTATTGTCTTCGATACTCATGAATTGTAAAAACCAGAAAGTTAATAATGAAATAAAATTCAGTATCGGGATAGCATTAATAGCACTATGAACAAAAATCGAAACGTTCCTAATTTTCAGAACAAACCTTATAAGGTTCAAATATTATGACCGGGGATTTACGATCTTGGACTCGGAAATATTCCTAAGAAAAATTTATTGTAAATAGAAGGGTACTTACTCCTCTTACATGGAAAAGAGGGTTTTGGTTTGCCTAATAACCCTGTATCCCTTTTATACGGCTGCTCCTATCAAAAAAGTGACCTAAGTAAAAGTTGTTGGAAATAGGGTGTGGAATCAATTTATTCATTTTACGAAATAATAGGGTTACAATTAGAAAAAAAGTTTTTTCTGGGCCACCGTGAACTTCAAAATTAAAATTTAAATACAGAAATCGATTCCTCGTGAAAAAATAATGGGGTTTAACGCTCAACTTTTTTTCGTACGGCTAACTGTCTGACCGTATAACTACAATGTCCACACTTTGGTATTTCGCAGTGTGCGGTAGGGTGAATTTATACACACTGTATCATATTTACTCAATTTATTTCCACACTTGCACTAGATATACTCATTATTTATAATAATTAACTATTCACTACTTATATAATTCATTTTAAATTGACCGGTTACTTTTCAATATTTCGATCCGTCTACTATGACATTGAATTATATACTGATTTCTCCATGCTAAAAAAGCACGTATTTATAGAATAAAAATTTCTTGAATAATTCTAGAAAGTAAACAAATAAACAATAAAATTAAAAGGCCCTCCTAGAAATTGGTTTTTGAAAACAATATAAGCAAATCGCCATTGTCAAAAAACAATTTCAAACGGTTTCCTAGAACTAGCGCACTCACCTAACTTTAAACTCTCCCATCATAATCGGACAGGACTGACTTTACAGTTCATGTCATATACACTCTGAATGTAACTCCGAATTAGATTTTTGTGACTAGCAGAATTACGGCCATCGGCAAAGGCATCGCTTTTATAAATAAAACTAAATCGAGCATGGTATACAAAGTAATGAAGAACTCGAGCCTTCCGTCAAACGTTTAAGGTGAATTGGTTAATGAAGTGAATACTTTCAAAGTGTTCTATTCATAATTATACGAAAAACTGATACGTCTAAATCCCATAATAAAAATGTTCAGAAGAATGAACTTTTGCTTTTTCTCCATTCATGGTACTATTGGAAGTGAAATTGGTACGATTTTAAATGTGAACGTTTCCAAAAAATAAATGCCATCCATTTCTGCAAACTTCAAATTTTGGTTTAATTCCTCTCAACAAATTGTAGCAGTATCAAGGAAAATAATTAAACAAACGATATGATTTATTTTAAAATGAAGAATTATCTTCCAAAACTTTTCTCGTCCGCTTTAAATTATCTATTATAGCAAATAATCTCTGATACATCTTTATTTTCTCAATTCAATGAAATGAAGTTTGTTACGGTTCTAGAGAATATCACGAAGTGTCAAATAGTAACCTATTTTATAAACAGATTTTATTCAAGTTTTAAAATTCTTTTTATTGCAGGTGGCATAGCAGCAGCTGTGGTAACTGTTATCGGACGCCCTCTACCTACAATATCTGAAACAACTACTGCATTTACAAACATATCTTCGAATAATAGTAGCCCTGAAAAAACTTCATTTGCTAATGGACTGGAGGCGGATCTGCCGACAACTGCAGAATGTAGTGTCGCGTATCAACCGCATCAGTATCCCATTAAAAGAAAAACAAGGGACGGTATGGACTCGAAGAGGGAAAGAAAAGCTGCGAAAACCTTGGCAATTATCACAGGAGCGTTTGTTCTGTGCTGGTTGCCATTTTTTATTATGGCTGTTCTATTGCCAATCAATCCTAATCTATTTGATAAATACTTAGTATCAATTTGTCTTTGGTTGGGATATTTCAATTCAACACTTAATCCTATTATTTACACGATTTTCAGTCCAGAATTCAGACATGCTTTTAAAAAAATTCTGTGCGGTAGAAATTATGCCAGACGAAATAGACATTTTGGTATAAGAAATTTTCAATGATGGAGGCCAAGTGGTCGCTTACCTTCAGATGCAGATCCGCCAGTAGCAGCGAGGTGAGTACTATTATTCATTTATAGCGTTTTAATCAACTGATTATCCATCAACAAACAACAAAATAAAAGTCGTCACTGACCGTCATGTGTATCTGTGTTAGATCGGTTCAAAATGTCACTCAACTCGAGCAAGCATTCTATAAAAATAGACGCCGAATTTTTTTCAATACTTGGAAGTAGGTCTACCGAAACAGAATCAATTATGTTGTTTGACATGGCGCGGCTCTGGGTCACTCTTTAGTCACTGAAACCCATAATGCTTTCGCCTAAATGATTATCAAATGCAAAGAAAATTCTTTACATCTACAAAAAATATTCTTCATTCTTTTCTCTTAGCTTTTGTTTGTCTTAGATATTACCAAATAAATATATTATGATTGTTTCAAAAGATAAATGAAAATATTAAAGATACAATTGGTCAATTTTGTCACTTATCCTCAATTTTTGTTTAAACACTTCCATGTCAACAACTTTGTCAATAATTTTATTCCTAAATACCTTAATAACTACGATAATATCTACTACAACGTCACCAGAATACTATACATATAAATATGATTATCTATTGACGCATTTTTGGCACTTACATTATTCTATTGTATAGGTACTATTGTCCATTGTTTATACTACCTTTGCTATACTCCAGAAGGCAGTGATGCATAAGTTTTATGCTTGTTTCAGATTAGCCGCAATAGTTGCAGCACCTGCAGTTGCGAGCGGATCAAGAAATGTTACATTCAAATGTGACTGATCCGAAGGTAGGAGATCACTTAACACGATCTCACCGAATATAGACATGGATAACAGCAGTACAAGTAGCGAAAACAGGAGAGTTATACTTGAAATGCAAAGTTTTTAAACTGCGATATTTTAGTTTCGTCTTAATTTAAAATATAAAATAGTTATTTTCCTAACAAGTGCGGAAAGTGATACTTTCCCGCACGCGACTGCAGTTGTCCCGAACGACGCGGAGCGGAGTTCGGGCATGCGGTCAAGTGCGGGAAAGACACTTTACACATGTGTTAGGAACATTATTTTTTCTACGACCGTATATACAAAAAAGCATACCAAACCATTTTTCAAAAATTATTTTAATCCAACAAACATAACAATATAAAAAACTGTAACTAAAAACTACTAATTATTATAAATATTAATATTGAAAACACAATTTGTTGCATTCTGTAGACTAGTAAGAATTGCCGATCCAGTGGAGTTATTTGGTTTCAACTGGAGGGTAGATAACGTCGATGAGGATGGATGGCATCGGTTGCAGGTCGATAAAGATGACGATGACGGTGACGGCAACGGTTTTAAGTCAGTTGGCAGGTAACAGCTCGGAATTAGTTTCATTTGCAGCCTTCAAAATGGCTTCGGGAAGTTCTTCCTCGGTTGATGATGAATTAATATTATTGTATCGGATTCGGTTTAATGTGGTTTAATTTAGAAGAAGATTGCACTTATTCGGTCACTTCCAAGACGTTTGGAACAACTTTGACGTTTTAGTAACAATTACATGGTTATATAAAAAATATCTGTATTATTTTATATTTTCAAAAAATTAAAAATGCTACAAAAAGCTAGAAAAGGTTTAAATTTTGTTTGATGGACTATTTCGTAAATATTTATTTACCTGTAGTAACAATAGTTATAATCTCAAAAGTGAAAAACTATCTAATATGGTCAAAATGTGCATCATTTTACTTTCCCGCACTAGTGCGGGAAAGTGACACTTTCAAAACTAAAATGCGTGCGGGAAAGTGGGTTAAAACGCACGGTCGTAGAAAAAAAATATATTAGACTCACAAAACGGGAAAGCGGGTATCCTTATGACTAATTACATTTATATAAATATATCAATATCTAATTAATTACTATCTTCAAACGCTTCAATATCTGTTTGGCTCAATTGACAGTTTGTAAAAATGTAACTACATATAACTCAGGATTAACTTCAACATATTTATTTAAATAGAAATCATCAATCATTTACATTTTTGTTAATAGTTTGAAATAGTCCTATGTTACTTCATGAAATTTTCATTCTACTCATATCGATTTTAACCTTGTTTGTATCAATAAACAGAGAAGTGTAGTTTTGATCATTAACAGCAGAAAGGCGCGATACGTAACATGTGAAAACACTTTCACCCTAATAAAGGAATTTTGTTTGCTCCGCTGTTCACTACTAGTTCTAGCTTCAACTAAAACGTGAATTTTCTCTTACGCTCAATTTTGCACGAAACAAGGTTTTCACTTCACAAAAATAGCTGTTAATAACTCTTGTTATCAGCAAGGATTTCACAAGCAGTGTCTGAAGTAATTTTATGTGGAACATTCTGTGGAATGGTAGTGTTTATCTACTCATTTACGATTGAAGTACTACTAACGAATAGAAGTGTTTGTTTTGCTGAAGGATATTTTGAATGGAATCAATATATTTTTCATGCAAAAAATTAAAAGCAAAGCATCTAAAACTGTAAACTTTATTCTTTTAATGAGAATGTATTATACTCAAAGCATTCTAGGTATTCGAAGATTTCTAATATCTATACACGGGTTCAAAGTTTTCCTAAATGATTTCCATATCGAATACTGGACTCGCAAATATGCACGATCGAACACACAATCTCATAATATAAACTAACAACAGTTATTGAGTTTCAAACAAATGAGCTCATTGGGAATATTTGATATCCACCGTTTTATTCCACTATATAAATGAGCGTTAAACAAGTTTCAAGTGACCTAAAAAGCTATGGTCCACCAGAATAGATAGGTCAGTATATTTCAATAATTACATATCGCAAACTTGATATTCGGAAACTTTTGGAAAACTCTCTGAACAATACCTATATAACAAACAACACTAGAAATAAACGATTTTTAGAACGAAATGAATATTTTAGCCAATACTTCAGGTTTGAACATAAAATATATAAAATATATATATATATATATATATATATATATATATATATATATATATATATATATTTCCGAAATGATTATCGATGTAATAATTTCATGTCCATTACTTCATACATTTATTTGTGATGTAAAAACTTGTATATATGTATATATTTATGGGATATATTGAACTCTCAATTTATCTATGTACAATAAATATAAATATTTTTATATATTCAAAATATTTGTAACCTCTATCCAATATTTGAAAGAACCAGGTTATTGTAAATAAACTATGTTATATAAGAAATATATGTAAATATTTTGTATATATCTATTTTAGAATATATTGTGAATAATAAGTATAAAACATCAACTATCTGCAATAATGTTATTAAACGTTAAATGTAAAAAATCTCTATATCTATTAAATAATATGTGGTTTTATCTATCTCGATATCTAGTTAAAATTTGTGATGTACAATCATTTACATGGGGAAAATGTTGATCAAAATAACGTTTCTTTTTCCATAAACAAGCTTTGAATCGTACTATCAAAGTACTTTTTTCATCGGATGCACAATAATTTAATCAAAAACTATATCAATTGGTGACTTCACTACCTATGTTAGCTTACAATGTGGAAACTGAACGTTAGCTGTTGTGATCTAGTTATATTTGCATTAAAAATTTAATTTTAATCAGTCCTCTGATTATATTCTGCGAAACTACCATAAACACTTTAGACAATTATTGATACCATTGAAAAGATTTTTCAATATATAAGAGAGGTGTCATTTATTATCGAATCTCGTTGGAAAATATCAACAACGATAACCAGGTAACGACGCTTGTCATATTAAATAAGTTCAGACTGGCTTATGTATGTCTGATGCTGTGAGAACTTATGACTAGCACTGTTGACTAGCACTGTATGTCTGTTAACTGTGATACATCCAAGACCATTCCTCATGTACCCGCATTGCAGTAAAATTATTTGTTCATCAATTATTCGATTTTATTAAACTTTCAGCTATATTGATCTTGAAAACATTTTACAGATATAGAAAATTGAAAACAGTATACATTTAATGCAATCAGTATCCAAATACTCCTTACACACAAATAACTATTTGAAGAAAAACTGCTTAATGAAATCACCATTTACACTAAGTCTTCTAAATCCTCTGAAATAACCAATAAAACTTGCAGCGATACCATTTGATTCTTACCGTTGTTTTGAATGAAAAATCACGATATTATCGCCTGATATACTAGTACGGTTATTCCTCATCTTTTATTTGCTATAATCTAGTCACATCTTCAACTTCTCAGTTTTCTAGGCAATGGAGAGTTACATAATTACATACTACATACTATACGTATGAAGTACTTGGCGATTAAACATTTGAATACATATTACCTACAAAATCTGTTAACTCTAATGAAAAAATGCCCTATCTTGATAAAAATTAGCTTTTACAAAAGTTCTGGAAGTTTCAGAAACGGTGTATTGAAGTAATGATAATAATAATTTCATTGCTCTATACGAATATCCTGAAATTCGAGATAATCAAACTTCCTACTTAATATGAGAAAACAAAGTGTCAATTTCCATTTAAAGGTTCCATACAATTAACAAAATATGGGAAACAACCGATATTAATTCTTAACTTTTTTATATGCACACGTAAATCATGGTTTAATCGACATAGGTATTATTGATTAGGAATATTTGTTCTCCTTGTTTGTCACATCATGTGTATACATATTGATATTTGCTCTTTTGTTTAAATAGAAATCGCAATATATTTCACCTTAGTTCGTCACTCTTGTGGGTCAAAAGTAAATCATTTCAAAACAAAGATAAAAACGATCTATTCTGGTGACATCAACAAATGAAGCTATTTGATGAAATTGATAGAAGAATTCCTTTAATGGAAAGTGCTTCTCAATGTAGTCCTGCACGCAGGTTATAGTAAATACTATGTTAATTTTTTTATTATATCATCGACATTCTTTTGAGCCCAAAGATTGTCGAGGATTAAATTATTCATTGAACTAAATTCATTAAAAACATAAAAGATACATTGATCAAATGTATTCATGAATTTAGTTTTTTAT
Source organism: Diorhabda carinulata (assembly GCF_026250575.1). Taxonomy (NCBI): domain Eukaryota; kingdom Metazoa; phylum Arthropoda; class Insecta; order Coleoptera; family Chrysomelidae; genus Diorhabda; species Diorhabda carinulata. Next base: position 31,794,872 of record NC_079460.1, on the reverse strand, counting down.
GTTAAGTATCCCAAAAATGTAATAAAAATGAATATACAATAATCATATCTCGTTTAGTTTTTTCTACTCCTTTTTATACTTCAAAATCGCATTGATCCAGTAGGTCATAAACAAAAACGCTCACATGAATGTGCCAATAATCTACTAACTATAATAATTAATTTATTATAATTAAGGTATTTTATCTCATGAGATTCTAGTTATTTTTATCAATTTATTGTTAATTTGCAGTATAATATGTAACAGGTAAAGCGAGTATAAAGTTTTCTATTTCAGTTAGATTCAATTTTCTTTTTTCGCCAGATAATTTACGGTTTTTATCAAACATATAGTTTATAGGTTAGTTATAATTAGTGAGGTATGAGAGCTGACCATTACGTCCCATTGTCACCTAATGTATATAGACTTATGCTTAGAAACTGACAAGCTTTAACCGGTGAAGCGTGCTTACAGTATAAACCTGAGTTCGCGACTCACATCTCAGTATCAAAATGTATCATTTCGAGCATGGTGCCGTAATTGAATACTGAGCTAAAAGAGTTGATCACAACGTAAATTTGGTGGGTACATAAGGTAAATTGCATCATTAATTCGAGAATGGAAAATGTGGTACTACCGGCTGATTCCAAAATTTAAGCAGCACTTTCGTGATTCAATTGTGACATAAGGAGTAATCATTATAAAATTATTTTTAACATTATATTATGTCCTCATTATTCTATTGTTATAACTCTAGTGAGATGTAAGTTTTCGAATGGGTTCCTGTACAGTAGGGATACTATATGTTAATAAAACGTTATAACAAAGACTTCCAACTAATTCAGTTTAAAAAATAGAAAAGAAAAAAACACAAATAATTTAGATTAAATTCTATATTCAATAGCAACGCATTTAGATCCAATAATGCATTATCTTCATTTGCTTATTGAAGGAAATTTCATTATAGTATGGTTTGTGCTAAAATAATGAAAAAAAAATACATCAATGAATCACTTACTGTCTAAATTTGATATGTAAACTATGAATGTAACACAAAATCTTAACAAAACATATAACGGAGGTGAATATATGATACACAATCAGTCTATATTTATGTATGACAAAAAATGGAAGATTCAACATAAACTACACTAGAATCTGCAAGCAACTTTCTTAGATGTGGAGTGCTCTCCAAAAATATCATTCTCGTTTACAATTTGCGATAATATAGCCTTAGACCAGATTAAATCTGACAACACATATTTCGTCCAGTAAACTATACCCAGTAAACAAGCAATGGGTAATAGCTAAGCACGGCCGCAGTAGGTTTGGTTATTATATATCTTTAGAAAAATAGAAAAATAACTATAACCACTATTTGCAAATATTCATAATGAGGGAAAAAGGTCCATTATAAGGATGTAGCAAATTTGAAATTATTATAAAGGTGAAAAATCCAAACATTAATTGAAAATATTTATTTATCCGTATCAGAATATATTTAGTTTTAAAAATAATTTGAAATTGATAGTTATTGCAAATGATTACCAAATTTTCTAGAATATATGTTATCGAAATGAATCACCACTAATTGATCAATCGGTTTCTGAACCTGATCAAATCAGACCAAGTGATTTTACCAAACAAATGCGAAGTATCAAATTGGGCAATGGATGATGTTGCCCTATTTATTGGAAATAAAAATTGCTACTCATATGGATTCAATATCGGCATAGTTAAATTAAGTATCGTAGATGATTTGAGTTGTCAAACTTGACAAATCCTATCACCGAGCTCCTTAAAATATGGTTAGATGGAGATAGAAACTTCCTTGCTTTGTCAGCGATTAATTGTAAATTATGAAAGTAATAATAACATTGTAACTATGGGCGCAAATCTTAGGGTCGAGGATTGCGAAAAGGTAGCACAATAATAAAAGTTCGATAACTACTGAAACTTACAATATATACATAGGTACCATACAAGAAATATAGGCGTTCGAGATTTGATCACTTCGCTGCCCCAAGACATGAGATTCACTTCAATACAAAACGTTTCTCCTGAGTTCGTGTAAGAAAGGAACAATAAGAAGATAGAGAGATATAGTTATGTTGGTTGTTCTTAAAACATTTATCATATATATCGGAGAGGATTAAGTTAATTGGATGCTATTAGGACATTAAGAAAGTTATAAAAGGAAGAAGACATGGAATTACCGAGAAAGTAGCTTGAAATTCCCTGTGTCAGGTATCGGTCAATCAGGGGTCAAAAGATTATTGTTTTATTGAGAAAGTTGTTGGGAGAAATGTGTACACGTATTATGCCTTTTAAATTTTCATAAACTTAAAAATATGTATTTGCATAGAATATTGAGAAAGTTATAATTATAATTCATATCTATTGTAATTTATATTCTTATAACTTTCATTCCGCCTAAGCAATATCATACAGTGTGGTTTTTATTTCAAGCATCAACATAAGAAATGATCCACAATAAAATATATACGTATACATATTAAAAATATATAAGAATTTAATTGGATTAAATAAATATGATTGTATTAACCAATGATAAATTCAAAGGGCAATCCAAGAGGATAGTAAAAGAAAAAGTAACAAAATGCCTAAAAAGTGACAGATTTAGGTAAACAAAGTATCAATCTGAAAATATTTGGGTATCATTTTTATAATGAGACGCCAAAATATTGAAACACATAAAAGTTAATGTAATTAGAAATGATAATAGCAGTTTGTACGCAATTCTGATTATTATATTAAATAATTGACATACGATTCATATTCTCTACAGAAATTATCAACTAAATATTTTTAATAATTGTGTTGATTGGGGGGTTTACATTTAAAGCAGCCAATAGGAATTGGATATACATCATAATTTTTTCCACATTATTGCTCTCAAACAAGTGATCGTGCCGTACTACAGTGCTCAAATTAGAATTTGTATAAGATCGGAACTACAGACAATAGTATTAGGTCTGATCATGTACTAGTAAAGAACTACATGCATAAGTAAAGAAATTTACTTATAGAATAAATAATAAGATATCAGAAGTAATGAGACGACAAATGTATAAGTGTAATATATGATATTTCAAAGAGTGCTCCAGATCAGTGGTGGTCCCATTTATTATTTCAATACATATTTTACTACTATTAGACTATTTAACTATTAGCATGAAACTGCTACTTCCAACTTACAGGTTTAGTCTACCCGTTATTAGCAGTAGATATTTCATCTCCACCAAACTCAACTCCCCCATTATTACCTCCATCTAATAGTGTACTACTTGAACGTTCATTGCTGTTAAATGTTTCTCCATCAAAATCGGATCCTGATTCTTCTAGAGGTCCTCCTGAACAATCATCTCCTACTTCGATAAATATGTATATAAATTATTTTAGGATAACAATTGAACAAACATACCTTCGGAATAGTCTGCATATTTTGTACATTCATCCTGTACTATAGAACAAATATTTTTCATTGTTCCATTAAATCCGCCTATAAACGGCCAATTTCTATTCATCAGAGGAGTTATAAGATTCTGCAGTTTTCCAAACATTTCACCTATTTCTAGAATAATGAAATAAGCTGATTAGTGAATAAGATTTTGTTTTAAAATGTGGTTTTATGGTTTGTTAACTGAGAATGTTCCATTTATCAGGAAATGGTATTTATTTATTCCAGCTTCTACTTTTTCTTAAAAAAAACCATTTTATGGTGAAAATTGACATATCGTCTGCATCATATTTGGTGGATAAATTTCACATACATTAAATAAATATCACAGTTTCCTAACGTTTGTTGTATTATTATAAGGAATAAATTTTGTTATCAGCTTTTTTAATGGCAATAAACTATGTATATCCTCTATTTATGATTCATCTCATTATTTGCTCCTCTTTGAAAAGTCAAAGAAGAAAACGAAAAGAAACAAATAGGTAATCGAATATTCCTTCTGCCATGATACTCCATAGGCTCAAGAGATGTCATTTGAGACCCACTCCAATGGAATGCCATGCTATTCAAATCCAAACAGTTACAGAAGAATTCTTATAATTACAAGAGAAAGAACAATTTTGTACATACAGCAACGTTAGTAACTTGATGGAACATTTTCATCTGAATCCTTATTCAGTTGAATGCTGAATTAATTGAATTAAATTCCGTCACTTCCAAATGATAACCGTTTTTATTATATTTCTATAGGCTCTGCAGTTCACTGGAAAAAGATTTTTGCAAACCCGATAGTTCTTCTGGACTCTATGACAATTTGGGGAAATTTTTTTTCCGCTTTATTACTTGATTCAATTTGGTAAGAGGTATGAACTGATGAACAGAGGCTTTCAGATATCAAAGAGATAAATTGTTTACATTAAGAGATGCAAAAGTTGAATAATGTGCTTGAGTTGACCTATTTTAATGGATTCTATATTTCACAATGGACTCCGAGCCATTTCCTTCTATACAGACACACGCTTCTTCGAAACTACAATGAAATACGAACTTGGATACACGTTATTTTTCCAGTCTCTTCCCGTTCTAATTTTGAAGTTTGGTTCGAATATTCCTGCCAAATAATCTAACATTTTTTTTAATATTATCAACTGTCATTTAAATATAGACTTGTTGTATATTATAGAAACAGGTACCTAACCTTAATTTGCTTCCTTTCAACAAATACTTTTCGATACACCGAGATGGCTCTCCTCACCTCTATTCTCCGTAGACGTGAGGTAAAAATTACAAAAATATATTTTGTTTATTATAAATATAACTGTTTTTCAATCAATCATTAGGTAGTTTAATTGTTGTAGTGTTACTACGTTTCTAAGGTTATATCAACGACTGAAAAATATTTACCTGTATATTGTCCGCCATCTACAATTCTGTTTATTGCATCGCGTACTGCGAAAAAGATGTTGACCATTCGTTTGAAAAGCGGTATAAAGAAATCTTGATTTTCATATATAATTTTATTTATGAATTGTAATAATTCGTTAAATTGTTTGGACACAAAACTTGATCCAAAGTTAACACCATCGGAAATTATGGAAATGATGTTTCTAATTCCAGGCAAATTGGGTATTTTATTTAAGTTTAAAAATTTCACGCCATCTTCTACTGAATTTCTCAAGTTAGTTGATAAATTTATGCCTGTTTTAAAGACAGTTTTAGTAATTGTCATAAGACGATCTCCACTAAAGCCGATTATATTAGAAGTTGTCTGTAATCCAGATATTAGCATGTCAGCTAATGTACTAATTATATATCCTAAAGTAGCTGAAAAATAAATAGATACGATAATTCAATAATATCTTGGGGTTTGGTTCCAATTAACATGGTTTCTCCACAACTTAGTATTTTTCATTTAATGAAATATATAGGTACAAATTAAAAACTAAGAACAAAAAGAAAACACGGTCGAGTGATAATTATATTCGGAGTAATGATAGGAATCATTGATAGAATCAAAGAAACAAAACATTGTCTGTTTACTCTTTTCACTACGCCTCAATATTATCCCTATCCTCCTTAAATTCAAGATATATACAAAAATATTTGATTTTATGTCCCACTCAAAGAGTTATGTTTTTTGGGACATTGGTGGTAAAACTATTATTTTATTTATCACCTTTTCAATTTTGAGTTTTTGTATAACGAATCATTGTTAAGATTCAATCCTCTAGATCATTATTCAAAATCGTGTCAAAACTAGAAAACATTCACTTGTGATATTTTTAAGAAATTTTGATTTCAAAAGACAGAATCACTATAGGTATATAATAAAATATTCTTATATACTCACATTCCACTGCTCCAATTGCTCCAGAAACTATTTCAGCATTCAATGAATTTATTTTTAAAACTGCATTCAATAATCTTGAGATGACTGCTGCTACGACCGTTCTAGCTATAGAAACAACTCTATTGATAATAGAGAAAGGAATTTTCAATGCTTTGAATTGTAATGTTATTAGGTTCCAAGACAAGTTCACGACCAAACGCACCATCGTTCGCACAAACTTAATTGGAGCCTCTAGGACCTCTGTCAAAAATGATGGTATGTCAATGTTTACTGAACTTTCGACGGAATAACCTGATTTACCATTTCCGCTTAAATTGTTATTTCCTATAAAAAAAATGAGAAAAAAAATTGGATAACTATTCATATAGGCCAAATAGTTTGGTTGGTATGAAAATATATCACATAAGAAGTCGGACACGGAAAATTTCAAATATCCTAAATAGCTAAATTAAAAAGAAGACGAGGATCATTGAGGAAAACAGGGACATGTAAAATGTGAGAGAAAAACAATTCATTTTATTAAAATAGACCAAGAATTATGTATACTATCATAAATTTTATAAAAGGCACCTTACCTCCTGCCATAATAGATACTGCTTTTTCAATTGCTTTTTCCATGTTGTCTCCAAGTGACGAGATGCTGTTAGCAATATTTCCAAGTAATAAACTTACTGAGAAACTTTGTGATTCTTGTTTTTGTCCATTTCCTGTCCTGTGTACTTAAAAAAGGTCTTGAAAATGATCATGTCAAAAAATTGAAAACTATCGGAAATCAGTAAATAATAAAAGGAAATGAAAATTATTCTTCCAAATTGCATATAGCACCAAAGTAGACACCTTCTTTAATATTATACTCACCATAATGAATACAGAATTCATCAAATATTTATATTTCTTGCATTGATTTTCCTACACCTATAGATAGCCCAACTTAGAAAAAAAATTCATAGAAATTGAGGAAGTATCTATTATGAAAATTGAGCTATCGTTCTCAATCAATTATAAATTAATTATTATTAACTATCAATTATTAAGCCCATTGATTTTTTTTCAAATACTTGTAGATATTTACCTCCTTCTTCTCCATTTGTTCCTCCTCTTCCTAAACCTGCACTACTACCACCCATTATATCTGATAGAAAGCTACCAACTCCACCTGACCCAAAGTTGAGCCCATTGTGTGAAACATCCCAGGAGTTTGACGACTGTAATCCTTCCCCCAAACCAGACGATCTGGCCCGAACTGATACTAAATGGAATATGAATTAATTGCCAACGAATTACAAAAAATATTGTATATATCTGCATCTGTTACTGCGTAAATACTTCTTCATGTATGTTTTGTATCGTAAAATAGATGCTAATGAAATCTTGAAGAATTCCTATTGATGTTTTGATGAGTGTGGGTTCAGAAGTTAAGGTCACAGATAATGATACATTTTAATGAACACCGACTGTTTGCTGCATACAATAAGATCTTTCCTCTCTCACCAGTTTATATGAAATATATATAACATATTAATTAACTCACTAAACAGTATTCATTTGAAGGCTTCATTAATTGAATTGATACGGTTAAAACATTGAAGTTCCTGGAGACAAAAAACAAGAAGCTGGACAAAACTTTTCAAAACCTCAGAATAAATAGTAATCTAATAAGATCAAACGTTTTAACAAGAATAATTATATATAATCAGATTTGCCGCATTTTGTAAGTGAGTATGTTTTTATTGAGGTCCAACTGACCAAGGCTAACCTGTAGACTTGTTCGAATGTAGATAAAGTAGAGTAGATATGTGATCCAACCAGGTACCTTTCCTCTATCTATGTCCTACCTCTTCCGAAACCCTTTCTTTTAGAGGCGCCTGAACGTGTGATGGTTTTTGAACCATATGTATACCAGTTAATAAGAGAGTTTTTGCCTATATAAAGACACTGTCACAGGTTTCTCAGCCTATGAAACAGCTCATCTGCTACTGGGATCTATACTAAAGAGATACTCTTCTCTTGCTCAATAGCCTCGTCGAGAACAACTAATACATCCATTTTTATAATACAATTTGATATCAAAAGCTCCGTATATGTCCAGAAATGCACACATTGTGGTTCTTTATTGTACAGCGTTTGTATTGTCTGTTATCATACTGATTTTTTAAGTAGTCCATTTTCAAGGTTTTTATGTAGTTATCCACTAGTTTCTGTATCGCTTTAAAACCATATTAGACAAATAGATATAAATAATCAAGGTCCAGTTTCAGTTTTAAATGATATTAGTATCACCTGTATTCTCTTTCCATGTATATAAATCATTGATCGATAATTTTCCGATCTAGTGAACAAAAAATGAATGTTAAATTTGAATCCATCCATCCAGATGGTTTCCTTTGCGACTGGTATAATTATGCTTTTCCAGTCTCAATATCAATCTTCTGTTTTAGCGCCGACTTCCTCATTTAATTGATATTTGTATCATTGGATCTTTCTTACAAGAATAAAAAAAACACTAAAAATCGCTGGGGCCATATCTGGAGAATGTGGTAGGCTCTGAAGCAATTCGAAGTTCCATTTTATTGCATTTGATAATTATTTTTATCGATTTCTGAAGTAGTGGTGGATAAGCAATACTCCGTGTATACTTATCTCAAGACACAGAATACATAGCTCTTCTAGTCTACTGTTGCGGGTCTAACCTAGGCAGATAACTGCCTGTGTGATTCAGGTGTGTAGTGACTAGTAGTGAATTCAGGATTTGTTTGACAAAAAAATCCTTTCTATTTTTCCTAAAAGTGTTTGTTCAAATTCAAATAGTATACATGTGAAATAGTGTGAACACACTTCTGGTATAACCACCTCTTTTGGGCGCCTTGGTCGTTGGACATCATCGAGGCTTGTACACTCCAGTCAAAAATATTATATAAGTCAAACATATTCCCCAATGGTATTTTTTAGTATTAAAATACAACGCTAAATTAGCACATGGAAATTCTATTAATGCTCAAAAAGCTCATAGACTGGTGACATCAAAAAAATCATAGCAAACTATTGGAGACAACGAGTTCAGACTTTCAAAGCTGTTGTTTCAAAATATAAAAATATGATGTTTGGTGTCCTCCTCAATCCGACAGACTCGGTGGTATATATTATATTCGATATTCGACAACAAGATTTACTTGGCTATCTTCTTAGTGTATTTGTCTTAAACATTATTGCTAATCGTCTCCACAACATCCAGGGAAAGAACCGTGGTAGTCTTGTTTATTTATTTATTAATTATTTTCTGATGTATCATATTAAATGATTATCTTTCGCTATAGATATTTGCTGTTACCTACTAACATTATTTGAATCTCCAATATTAAATTTCTCATAGTTTTTGGTGTTGATAGTATATATAGCTAGTGTAAGTCGCTAGAAACAGTAGTTCGTAAGATATTTTCTTAACGTTTCTTAGATATATTAATTTTTTGTTCACTTCGTGTGTTTTTCACAATATATTAGAATTTCTAGGATCATAACATGCTAGAATTATTGTCATTGTTATTATATCCTCGATATCACTGATCTTCTGATGATTCCAAATATTATTAAATAAATTCTAGATGTCCCGAAAAAAACTGAGATATATTTGTAGGTATATATTCATTAATTACGTGTTACTTATGGAAAAACTTTCTATATAGAAAAATAACAGTTCCATATTTCTATCCAGTATATTCGTTATGCAATGTACCTACCAAAAAGAGAATATAAACTCTTCCTCTTATCTTCCCCAGATTTTCTTGGAAATCAGATTTTTCAAGAAGGCCAATGGAAAGTCTCCTCTTGAAATATTTGATATTTGTCAAAACACATAAAAATTATCATATCCATAGTGCCACCACTATTATAAATAGTAGTAAGTAAGACACTACCTGTGTCCTTATTTCAAGTGAACCATGCACTCGATGATTAAGTAGCCAAATATTACACAAAAGTGTATCAATTTATAGAAGAATTGTGTGACTGAAAATTGCTTAGCAAATACCGGTGCAATCACAAAGATTGACACGCAATAAGTAAAGAAAAGATCGTAGTCACTACTGGTAAGTGAGAATTCATAGAAAAGAAAATCCATGATTCATTATACTAAAAGGAGAAGTATAGAAAATGAGTACTGATTGTGTAATTTAAAATGCATTTCGGTTACAAAATAAACATTATGTTGTTAATCACTATAGTACCAGCAAATGTCTTGAATTTTATATGACAATCAAATATGCAATATTCCATAAACAATGAACTCTTTAATGTTTTCCTATTAGGGCTATTTAGTGTTCTGTATAGTTGTTCCAATATCAATCCAAAAATATGTACAAACTCTTTTTTTATATAAAATTCTGTGATATGAAGGAAATATTTCTAAGAATGTTTGTTAACTGAAGCAATCGTCAAATTGTGATTTAATACATATATTACTATAGTATATATAGTCTAAATACAGATGCCTCAACGTTGAATATGTATGGAAATATTTTCCAATGCAATTTTTCAAATATTAAATTTAAAGATTCTAGAAAAATTATACAATTAATGTTAAGAACTACTGTTACCTGTTGCTATATGTAGTAAGTATGAAAATAATATTGACTTTATATAACTTTTCATTGTGATGTCCCTTCGCGAAACTATAATGCCATTTGAGGGTTTTTTTAATGTAAATAGTTGAAAATATGTACCTGGCTTTTTATTGGTTACAGATAAATGGTAAGGAAACTCAAACTAATTACCTCAATTATAAGTAAAAAATTGTAAACGTGTATTCGCTAGATAATGAGATAAATAACACAACGGCAAAAACATAATTTTCCAACATGATTAAATGTTGAAAGTTGAAGATAAAGTCAAGGTTTCTTTTGTTCGAATATTAACATTACAACTTTCATGAATAAAATGTATATATTATTTTTCTCAAATGAAATTACTCAATATCTTTATTTCTGCTCCGTTCTTCATTCATCACATATCTCTACTTTTCTCAGTTACCAGTGCAATTTGTATTCTAATAGTATTTTCCATACACTGCTTTTCGTTGATCATGTACTCGTAACTCAAGAAGACTTAATTTTATTACATTGGGTCACTACTATCAAGAGCATTATGACCGATGGGACCAAGAAATGGTGGTAATCAACCGTGGGACATTTTTGACAGTAACCGGATCCAGATTTACATATTCGACAAAATGGACACCTAATTAAAAAAAATGAGAACCAACAAATACTTTAATAATATCAATGCAGGAGTAGACTCATATATGAAGCTTCTGCAACGAACAGTTTAATTCATTCATTTACTGTGGAGCTGTTTTAGTACCCATCTACACAATCAGCAAATGAACGTGATAAAGATCCGTACAAATAGCATCAATAAACAACCCTGGTGGCAACGGCGCCTAAAACGTTCCATCGATACTATTATGAGCGAGCTCAGACGCCGAACGGATGATGAGAAATTTCCAAAACCGTCTAAAGTCTAAACGCTTAAGAAATCGCATAAAAAAGTACTCAAGAAAGTAAGTACTTACACACAATATCGAGAACATCAACAACATTTGCATGAATATATTAATCTGCATCAGCGCGAGACACATTAAGTGCACAAAAAAAAGGAATAGAACAATATATTTCATAGCAACCAAAAAGTAATTTACAGAAAAATTGGAGCTACGCCTAATAACAACATCAACCATCCTATGCCATCAAAAAAGACGTTGGAAAAGTATTGGTCCTCATTATGGTCAACCTCCAGAAACGATAAGCGAAACGCCTTTCATACTACAAGAAATCACTGACGTAATCCAAAATACTAACAACAGCTTTGCATAATACATAATAATGGCTCAACACTCCTAATGGGGTTGCACCGCGAACATCCTCTCTAGGTCCTCTTGTTGGTAGATCAGTCTACGTAATTTATAGTCTACACCTTCTAGCTTATTTCTCGCCAAAACTTTCTATTTCCTGTCTTTTTTCTGTTAGTTTATAACCTCCAATCTGCTTAGGCATCTTCCACCTCTTTTTAACCAATTTGTCCTAGACCTGCTTTCTCTTTTTCTTTCACCGGGATCCCATTGCATCATATTGTATGCTGCAAATTTTGTTCTTTCTCTCCATATATACCCCAACCACTTAACTCGCTGAGCTTTAAGTTTTCAATTATTAGTTTTTTAATTATTGATTTTTTTTATTTATTCAAAGTCCTGTTGAAAATTAATTAAGAGTGTTGCCAGAGCTAGTACAATTGTACAATTTTAGTACATTTTACTGTATTTTATACGCTAGTACATTTTTCCTTTTTTCTAATACATTTTCCCTGGGCTCGCAAATATAAAGTACTTTTATATTTTCGTTTAATAAAATAAACTAGAAATTGTACTAGATTGTAACAATAATTAGAAAACAGAGCCAAGTTGATTTATATTTAGATCGCGAGATTTTTGTACTGCGTTGCTAATTTTATCGGTAAACTTTATATAAATTTTCCTTAAAATAATAATTGACACAGTCTATAACATTTTTGGAAAAAAAAAATTTAATTTAAACTTATGTTTATACATCTTTCTATAATTTTATTAAATTTGTTTGAAGTTGGTCCAATCTAGTACATTTTCTAGTTCAATTTTTACATTCAGCTTTAAATTGTGGCAACACTGATTGGATGTACTCCATCCGTTATCGACCTTGATATTGAAGTATACTAGGAAAGGATAATTCTCCTCTAAAACTAACTTGAACAGATGTTTTAGAATAGATTATAAATTAAGGATAAGTGTGAGGATTGGTTAAAATTCCTTTTTTCGCCACATCATAACGAAATTAAATTTCTTTATTAGCAAGTGATCGCTTCAGTGGAAGAAAATATAATTGTTGGCAATTACCTACTCAGTAAATAGTTAACAATAGTTGGTGAAAGCTAATTATCAATTTTGAAATATTATAGAAACAATAAACAAAATAAACTAGACGAAGTAATGATAAAATTAAACTGAAGCAATTATTTTCAATATTTACGTCATAATTTGTTTACTCTAGAGCCGAAATTAATGGTATTCTTATCCTAATTGGCAAAAACTGAAGCTAGGATGATATAATACGCTTGTTGTTATACGCAAGTAACTTTTTATTACATCAAATTCGACTTAGACTTTTCAAACAAGTCGTTTATCACTCCATCACATATATTAAACCAATGTTATTTTAACAATGTGCATCTTTAAAGGGAACAATTTCAATCACTAGAATCCATCAATTTAAATAACCCATAAGGACGACATAAAAAGTGCTTTGCCTTTCTTTTTCATTCCATTTTTAGAGTTTAAGATGTGGCGAAATCCTCAAATAAAACAAATTTATCTGGGAATTTTGCGAAGAACTTGAAAAGGATGAAGATTGAATTTCATTCTATTTTATCTTTGCATTATTCGATTTGATATTTTATATTAACCATAAGCTGTCGTGGGCATACTTGGGTAAATTATATAATTGTATAATATTTAATGCAGAAACATAATAATCATAAAATATTGTCAAATTGAATATATCCTATAATGCGGACAGTTAAAACGGTTATTTTTTTACGCATACGTAGAATTTTTAAGGAAATCCGCGTATTCAGGAAAATCCAGCAATCAGTATTTGTGTTGCCAACATAAGTTTGAGACTAAATGATTAAATACCTCCGAGCTATGACGTGCTCCTGAATTATTTTTCATTATCCAACTAAAGACAGTGACCGTGACAAAACTTTGGCTGTTTTTGTACGTACCAAAAACAAATACAGAATCAACTTACATTCGTTTTAAAATTAGAACTTAGTGTAACATCAACCCTGATATCAATTTAGTTTTAGAAACGCAGCATCAACATATTTTATAGGGATGTTTTTATCCATTTATTATTGCAATATGTTTGATTTCCTAGGTGTCCGTAGTTTGAAAAAATAAATTTTGATATTTACTACGAGGCAAGACTTATTCAGGACTTTCACTTTTAAACTACCTCAATTGAAAAGTAGATGATTTTTCATATTAGTTATGTTTAGAGATTTGAGGTTGGCTACAATGACAATATTTAAGTAAGCTATAATGTCAAATTTTTGTGTGTCATGAACAGCTTGGAAATTATGTTATCTATAAATAAATTTATTAAAGTATTAGTAAATATGAGTATGCTAAAAACTTATTCAATATGAAACTAATAAGTCAAGATCTCGATAAAAATGGAGAGGGGTAAGTACAACCCAGAAGTATTAAAGGTTATGTCACATGTATTTAAACACCTGCTGAAATATTCAAAATGTATATCCTTATGTTTAAAAACAAATACGAACTATATATACTAGCTCATAAGAATTAAATATATTAAAATTGCGTTTAAGATCTTCATTTACAACAATTTTAAATTGAAACATTCCAGTATGTTCAAATTTTTATTAGTCACTTTGCTTTATTAACATATTTCTTTCCATCCCAGAAATATGTTTACTGTAATGATTGTACTCTAAATTATAGTACGGTTGTGCTCATCCCAGAAGAATCGGAAGATATGTGGCATGCTTATAATCTCATTGCTGAAGGAGATTCTGTAAGAAGCACCACCATTAGAAAGGTACAGACTGAATCTTCAACTGGTTCTTCGTCTTCCAACAGAGTAAGAACAACATTAACCATTTCAGTGGAGAACATAGATTTTGATACACAAGCGTGTATGTTAAGATTGAAAGGAAGAAATATTGAAGAAAATCAATATGTAAAGGTATGTTCAATCAAATACCTAATCAGTGATATGATATGATAAATATATTGATTGCTCCAATTCATTTTATTACTTTACAGATGGGAGCTTATCACACATTAGATCTCGAACTGAACCGAAAATTTTCACTCAAAAAACATGAATGGGATTCTGTATCTCTAGAACGCATAGACATGGCATGTGATCCAACAAAAAGTGCAGATGTGGCTGCTGTCATTATGCAGGAAGGTCTTGCACATATCTGTCTAATTACTTCTAGTATGACTTTAGTGAGAGCGAAGATTGATGTTAATATTCCCAGAAAGAGAAAAGGTTTTGTCCAACAACATGAAAAGGTATCAACTGATGAAGTCAAATAGATATAATTGTAATAATTAATACTGATTTGGCCCAAACATTATGTTTTTATATACAATAAATAAAAAAATGCAAACAGTGTCCTTAGATAAAACTGGTTGACAGGGTTTCAGAAAAATTTATGGATTTTAGGGTTTAGCTAAATTCTATGACAATGTCATGCAGGCTATTCTCAGACATGTTAACTTTGATGTTGTTAAATGTGTACTGATAGCATCTCCAGGATTTGTGAAGGATCAATTTTATGAATACATGTTTCAAACAGCTGTAAAAACAGACAATAAAGTGTTATTAGATAATAAACCAAAGTTCATGTTAGTTCATTCTTCTTCTGGATTTAAACACTCTTTACAAGGTAACAATGTTGAAACTGTTATCAAAAATTTATTATTTAAGGCTGTTTGTTGTTGCAGAGGTGCTCCAAGATCCATCGGTAGTTAATAAAATATCAGATACTAAAGCTGCAGGTGAAGTGAAAATTTTGGAAAATTTTTACACTATGCTGCAATGTGAACCATCAAAAGCCTTCTATGGTAAGAAACATGTAGAAGCTGCTAATGCTGAACAAGCTGTTGAAATTTTGCTTATTTCGGACAACTTATTTAGGTGAGTAGCTCCAAACTTATATATTGTTTCATATCTTTATACACTTTTTATAGATGCCAAGATGTAAAGCTGCGCAAGGAATATGTGGATTTAGTTGATTCTGTCAGAGATTCTGGTGGTGAAGTGAGAATATTTTCAAGTCTTCACATTTCAGGAGAACGTATGTAGTAATTTTCTTTTAATTTATCTAGGGGCCATCACAACTGGCTTTAAGTTTTTGCTATTTCCATTATACAGTTTTTGTAGATAATGTTGATATACATTTGTAATAGAGTCATATATGGACGTTGTTTTAGAACTGGAGCAATTAACAGGTATTGCAGCCATTTTAAGATTTCCGATGCCTGAATTGGAGGAGGATACTGATGAAGAAAATGAATAATCAAGTTGTTATCTCTGGCTAGATAGATCATCGTGAATTTTAATTTTTATATCCAGATTTTTATTTAAAGCAAAAGGAAATACAATTTCAAAATACAAATTGCAATATGACTCCTAAAATATTCTGTTGTTTTTTGTATAAAAATTGAAAAGCAATGATAGAAATAGAATACGTTTATTAATTATCAACAAAAGATATTTGAATAATAAAATAAGCAGGCATTGTTAAAATTTATGTGTTAATCCAAAACTATCCTATTTTAATCTAATTTGAATAATAAACTTTATAACATCCACAGAAATAGTGTAATTTGAAACCACAAAGAAAAAAACTATTTCACAACTTCTTTTTATAAAGATTTATTAATTGATTTCAGTGAATTGTATTTATATAATTTTTATTATAAATTGTTATGAATAGTTCTTTTTAATCTACAAATAAAAAAATAGAAAGATTACACTTACATTTTTTACAATATAAATGCAGCTTTTTTATATTGTATTAATCTTCTCAGTTAACAATATATGTTTCCATTGAAAGATGTGTTAAAATGAATGAATCGGAAACGTGACAACTATTTACTTATAATCAGAGCTTGGCAGTTGAGTAACATGAGGAACCAATTGACGACAAAAGTGCATTTATTACAATTATGCACTGTTTAAAATAGTTTATCCACTATGGTTGTGCAACATGCCACAACACATTGTACCTATTCTATTTTATTATTTATTTTATTAGCACTGAATTTAAACTCCGAAAGATATTAAATTCATTGAATAGTAAGAAAGACTTCACCCTTGTATAAATCGTGCTAAACGTGTGAATGGTTGAGTGTTTTTATCTGTAAAGTGTACAATAAATTACTTTACACAGTGTAAACCATAAACAATAGTATTAAAAGAAAATTTATTGCCCACTAGTTTTATATAAGAAAATATAAAAATTCATAATTTAAATAATAATAACCCCAAATCCAACTGAAAAAGACTGCCGAATCTAATTAGAGCTATGCTGACGCACACTATATTTTTCTCCTTACAATTCGGTTTTTCGAAGAGGATATGAATTAATATTCATATAGTTGTTCAAATAATGGTCAAAAGGTGGAGATGATAACTGAATCAATTCGTCTAATTACTCACCATTGAATATAAATACAAGATGATCCAAAATTATAGCATTGATTTCGAGGACTGATAATTCATCTAAAAATGATACACAACCCTTTGATTGGCTGAAATAAAAACCTTATATTTTTGTAGACATCTGTCAAATAAATTGAAGAGTGAGATATTAGAATAATATTGAAATTGCGATATTAAGATAATTAATTTCATCTCACCGCCATTCTATACATACTTGTACATATGTAACTCAAAGTTTAATGGATAGAAGATTGTGATGTCGAATTATTACAAGAGCACTCTTATGTCGAAAAGTCAAGGATACAATTTTTGAACTAATTCCATTGGATTATCAGTTTTAGAAAAAAAGTACACCAAGAAATAAATACTCTGATTTTTTGAAGTACTATCAGTACTACATAATTCTACACCACCAGTTATATTAATTATTTGAGGTCATTCCAATAATCAAGTAGTTGAAATTCTTGATTTGAATCGTTAAATAGAAAGATTGAATCATGTATCCAATTGAGAATATTTTGCATTGTAATCTATAAAGCTCACGACTAAGGAATTTAACTTCTTATACGGTTGATAACAATATTAAAGAACTGTTCATTCTTACAACGCCAAAATCAACTATGTCTCGAGACAGTAATGGATGAGATTTGCCTAGGATTTTATATAAAATAGTCGTAAGAGAATACTGATATTCTAGTTCTTGAATGGGTTTCAAATAAGAAACTGATATCTCTTTTCCTAAAAGAATAATATTATGATTAGTCATTCGAATTTTTTATGATAAATTTAAAAGTAAATTATTAATAGTATTTACGAAGCCATATAATCCAATATAAAACATTTTATTATAATGTATCAGTTAACCACTAAAATAATATATGTCATATTGATTAAATTCTCAAGTGATAAATCAACAATAAAGAGTAATAACCTAATGCGGGAAAGTGGGAAAATAAACAGGATTTAAGTATTGAAATGATGAAAACGGTAAATATTTTGAGAGATTAATTGATAACAATACGAATTTTGAAACGAAGTCTTAAGAGAAAAATGAGTATTGTTGTCAGACATGATATTTATAAGATATAACAGAAAATTGATCAAGTTCAAGGAATGAAATGGAATCCATCAAATTATTCACCACTATCTTCTCAACGGAATTAAAAATCATGAAAAGTAATAAAAAAATCAAACGAACATATGAGAAAGGGAATCAGACACAATATTTTAATTTGTTTATTTTGTAATAACTACAAATGTAAATTATACTAGAATTTGCTATTTACTACCTATGTTCATGTCTCAATGTTTACACTGTCGGATAAAGATGATAGCCTAGTCTTCTTTGGACAAGATTTCATGTTAGAGAGCTGCAAAGAAACAAAAGCAAACTCTTGGAATTCACTTTATTTATTATGAAATAAGAAATATGACCAAAATATTAAATTTGATAAATTATAAAATATATCAATAAAGTGTTAGGGATGATAAATATACTGAAAAAATATTTATTCACGAATTAATTTTTCATTCATCCGAAATTATACAATGTATCAATTGAACAAATAAAACAAGATATGACCCCAATTCATTAAATTCGGTAGGAGTGAACTCACCTGATAATAAAATTCGAGGTAAATATTTATAACAGATTTTTACTTAATAAGATGATATATTATTTGATAACCAAAACACTAACTCCGAAATAAAATAGTGATTAATAACAGAAAACAAAAGATGTAATCTTATCAAATTCCATCATTATATATAAAGGATGAAATATTTGGATACAGTTAATAAAGCGTGTCAATTTTGGAAGAAACCATTCTCAGAATCCGATTAACATGGTCTCAGAACTTTGCTTTATTATTGTAACTTCTCTTGTGGCTGCAATCTCAGGTCACGGTATGATGTTAATACCGCCTGGCAGAAGTTCACTGTGGAGAACTCACCCCGAAGCTCCTATTAATTATAATGATAATGAAGTTTATTGTGGAGGAGCTTATGTAAGTAAAAGAATTTACTTCATTACTTCTAAGCTCGTGTCAAATAATTCAAGTAAAGAGATCTAAAATCAAGAACATATATATATATATATATATATATATATATATATATATATATATATATATATGTTCTTGATTTTAGATCTCTTCTGTTTTAAAATCAGTTTTTTTAATAATTGTTGGAAGATAAACTTTCACGTTTCGACACTGACAATTTGCGTATTTATATTAATTAATCAATTGATCACCTAATCACTAAATTAAAATAAGAATAAAATCGAAATAGAAAATGTTCTAATAAGAAAAAATTAATTTTTCCTTAGTCCTTACATCTTAAATATGTAGCAGTACTTAATCAATCATTTGTAGTTTTATTAGAATTTACAAAATAGAGCTACAAATTTTATTTAAATTATTTAGGTCTTTTTTATCCTTTGTAGCTTTTTCGTTTTAATGAATGTGAACTATTGCTAAAAATTCTCTTTTTCGTGTATTAGATTCCGTTCCAAAAATTTTTGAATCTTTATAATTCAATTTATGTTTTTTTGATATTTCATGGTTCGTTAACGTTAACCTTTTAGTCTATTTTCTAAATATTGAGATGTTTGCCCCATGTAGACAGCGTCACAATCAGTATAAGGCACTTGATATATAATATTACTTGTTTTGTTTTTTGGTGTTTTAGATTTCAATTTAGTGAAATATTTGGATAATGTACTATCTCCTTTATGACTTGATTTCGTTATAACGAAACTGCACAAACTTAACATTTCCCTTCGACCGATTGTTTCAAGTATTCAAAGATCTCTTATCCCATTATCTAATTATCTGAAAAATATTTTGAAAAAAATGTTATATCAAAACAAATACTGTCCTTCATGACATACTAATATCATATTTAATGAAATAATTCGATAATTGTTGGGAAAGTTCTTGTACATATGGCGAGGGAAAAAGCTTTATGTTTTGTTTTTTAATAGATTGTAGTATCTGTTTATCTTTTTCCTGAATATGTTGTTTATCATTTTTTCCGGATAATTATTTTCTGATTGACTGAACATGTCAAATGATTTTCAAAAAGACCAAGTATAATTTTTCAAATTCCAACAGCACATTAATTCTCAATATTTAAATCGAACAGTGTTGAAATTACTATTAGCTGTTGGCATCTTCGGATCTTCTAGCGAATCCTAAATACTAATTAAACTACCTCGAAATTAACTTTTATACCTGATAGTTATAGATAGATTTTCAATTGCTTCAACGTTGAATTTTAGGTTCAAAATACGTTAAATGACCAAAAATGTGGAGTCTGTGGTGACAGATATGACGCTCCTCATCCTCAAGACAATGAAAATGGAGGAACTTATGGTCTTGGTATAATTGTAGGAACTTATCAACCTGGAGATGTTCTAGGTGTTTTAGTTACTCTCACAGCTAACCATTTAGGATATTTCACGTACAGGTATTCAATAAATAAATGTAATTACATATTACGCCAGCATATCTTGTTGAATTATATCTATTCTGTGCTATTTCAAAAAACGGGTATTTAAATAGATCTTTGTTTCTCATACTTGCAAACATGCAAATGTGATAGTCTACTTTGATAAATGAGTTCATGAAATTAGAATCATCATTATCTTTAAAATTGAAAAAATAGATTTTTGGAAAATCTGACTAGAAGCTGTTATTCAATTTCTAGAATTTCTCATATTTTTACAGAATATTTTTTTAACATTATTCTACTAGATATATAAAATAATGCGTAAAAAAGGTCAGAATAAAAGGTAAAGTTTCAGTATTTTCAACTTCTTATTTATTTTTGAAAGATGCTATTGTCCAGCCAAGAATTCTCGTGCAAAATTCCATAATTCCGCAGTTTGAAGTCGTCTCTTACCTTTCTACTTACTTAAGAGTATATTTCTTTCCTATTGTAGATTATTGCGAACTGATTTGGTTTCTCACATTACTAGACACGAGAAAGCAATCGTTTTAACGTCCTAAACAGGTCTTCGAGTGAGACGCTCTTTATACCCCTATCTTGTATTTTATTTAAATTCGAGATGAGTGGTTATTCTAACATCAATTTTTCGTTTCTTCATGGAATTAGCGAAGTACGTTGTATCCGAATTTCTTTTAAAGCGATAATGCTGAAAGTGTTTTTCATATTTGTAACTACATTTTTTTTAAATAATTACCAATAAACATATTTAAATAACCCAAAAATTTAAAATCTAAGTTTACCTATGCAATTCAAAATATTTGTTGTAATAAAAATTTAGATATTTACACAACATCCTTATTTAAATACTTGATACTTAAAGTCATCCGTTTTATAAAGGAAAAATATATTATCACAACAGCCCAATATGAATCATTCGTCAAAAATATGATAAACCATAAGTAAATTCAGAATTTTAAAGTAAATATGTGTTATGTAATTGCTCTACATTTTCAATATCTGAGTATTTACAGTCGAATTTGATTCGTTATATACATTATTGAAACTATTTTCTTATTCGTTAATCGTTTTATTATGTTACTCTTGACTCTATGTAGAAATTGTTAGAAAACTGTATCCCTTTCATAAGAAATGGTAAGCGAAAGTGATGTTTCACATTACATCATTCAAATGGTACAGTAATTCACGTAACCCATCTGTAAAAAATATTTGAGGATCTCAATGTATGTGTGGTATTACTAAAGATCAAGAATTTAATCAAAACCTGTGATACTACATTTGTTCTCCTTACATATAGTCAAATATTTCTCATGATTTTATCATCCGTCGTATGAACAACTTTTTTTGTTCATATTTATCATTAAATTCCGAAAGTGATATTACCTGCTTATATATAAATTATGTAGTAGTTATGCAGAAATTATTTACAAAATATATACAAATATTTGGTATTCGCAACACCATTTTTCCCATGACTGCACCATTGTGGACGCCTTAGGGATGATTATCGATGTTGGGTTAAATCTGCATTTGGCTATATTTATTGGATTAGGTTTGATATTTTTATTATGATTAGTCTTTCAACCAATAAAGGGTTGTACGTTGGTGGAAATGCCTATATATTAGTTGGTTTGGACACGTTTCTCTCTCAACCACTCATGATAACTAATCTCATCTGCCCGTTAATATTATCTATTCTCAATCTGCAGATAGCTGCTTCTCCTGATTATATATATATATATATATATATATATATATATATATATATATATATATATTGCTAGTTTCGGAGAGGGTGTTCAAAGCTTAAATTTTGATTTTTGCAATAATTTTTTATGTTTTCACAATTTCTCTTTGAAAATTGGCAGTTTTACGTTTTTTGACATCAGGAATCATAATTTGCACTCTAATTTAACATTGCTAATAGAGGGCGCTAGTTACACTTGTAAGTATTTCATCCATTATTCTATTTTTTTGTTTGCCTTACATTCTCTTCGATAATTCAATAATTTTTTTCCTGATGTAATTTTTCACTCTTTCTCCTTCTTTTCCAATGTTTTCCTCTATGCCCCTTTTTTGTTACCAATTCTTCCATTTTGTTAGTATATGTCCATTATGTTATATCTTTTAGTGAGTTTTCAAAACATTAATCTCTTTTTTCAATGCACTTTTGGTAAGTTAATTTCTCTTCGTTATTTTCATCCTGTATTTATTATTGACAGGCTAATATTGTAATTAAATTAATATTTTTTGCCTAAATTGCAGTTTATGTGAGTTACCCGATCCAGATTTACCTGAACCAGGTGAGGAATGTTTCGTCAATTTGCGTCTTGAAGATGGTTCCAAAAATTTTCCTATCAAAAGTGATTATTATATTGTACAAAATCAAGTTGTACTTCCAAATATAACTTGCCCTCGATGTGTTTTAAGGTGGACGTACAGAACAGGTATATTTTGTTTACTCAGTATCCGTAACTATATTGGTATAAATCAACTTTCAACAGAACTACTAATTTTCTTGATGACTGCAAATTCAAGAATAGACTATTAATTTGGAAACATTTTACTTGGTGTTTTTTAAACAAATAAATTATTTAATTATTATTAATTATACTTTTGACAAAAAGAAGTTGATTGTTCTATAATTTGGAATAATTTCATTTTTATTCTCAGACTTTTTCGTTTTTATAAACCCAATAAACATGTAATTGCAATTATGATATTCCTTGAATTGTTAAAGTATCAAATTCAATGTTCTCTTATATTCCAACATCAAATTAATAATTGTGAAAGCTCCATAAGCGATAATATTTCTAAATTATTACAGGTAATAATTGGGGTATCTGTGAAAATGGTACACAAGGAATCGGATGTGGACCTCAAGAGCATTTTAGATCATGTGCTGACATCGCTATACTTCCATAATTTTATCAAGTCCAACAAATAGATTTTGTTGATTTGATCAGATTAAATGCCAATAGGGGTACATAGCCCTAGGATTAATTATATTCCAGTTGAAAGATAGTCTTATCTATTTATCTAAATATAAATTTTGCATAGATTTAATTGTCTAAGATATTCGTGTTTGATATGTAAGTATTACATGCAAATAAAAAAAAGATAAAGAGAACTTTAAATCTTCCATCTATTTCTTTATTAACTCCTACTACAATGTGCTTCAGATTATTTAAAGAGGGAAGACTACTAGTAGTTGAATATATAGAAATGTGAACGTCACGCCAAAAACATCAGCATAATTAAATTATAAATTCTCGAACAAATTGTCATTGTTGTTCTTTTTTACTCATTTTACGCAAAGTTGTAACTATCATTAACAAAAAATTGTGAGAAAGTTCCATTTGTTAAGTCATTGTGTAGAAAATAGAGTTTTTTCAAAAGTTACTCTTAATTGTGTGAAACATTTCTGGCGCTGCTCGAACAGGATCATTCGAACAGAAACATCTACGTTTCCTGGTCAACTTCAGTTGTTTAACGAAAATTCATCGGACCCTTCCAGAGGATATTGACATGCTGAGGACATCATTCGTAATCATATTATAAGTACCTATATTTCCTTAGATTTTATTTATGAGTATTTTTAACGAAAATTTACATTTATTATTAGTCGAAATAAATTTAAATTCTGACAATTCTTCTTATACAAACAGTTCTCTATATTTTACCCAAAAACCTTTTTCTGAAGAATCTCGAACATTAATTGTAAAAAGAAAATGTCAGTAAATAACAGCGGTACGGCGAACCTTTGTGTTACTTTACCTGAATTTTTTAAAGAATATGATAATATTTCCCCGTTCATGAAGTCTGTTGATAATTTACTTGCATTCTCAGTTGATCAAAATCTAACTGCATCTCAACAATTTATTTTAAATGCAAACATTTTCTCTCGCATTAAAAATGGACCTAGAGATTTTTTGAATTATTCAAATAAAACACTTTGGATTGACATAAGACCAGCTTTATTATCTAAATACGGTGATCGACGATTTAAAGATATACTAGATATACAACTATCGACGACTATACAAAAACTTGACGAATACCACCAAAGAGTCTGTAATAACTTGAATAATTTATTACAATACATAACTTTTAATGATAATGGACAAGCTGTAAATTTTGAAACTCCTTATTTTAAAAATATTGCATTAAAAAATTTCTGCACAGGTATAAACGATCCCTATTGCGAATATCGCACTTTCAGATAAATTATTTAAAGGAAGCTTTCCAAAAATGTACTGCTTACGATAACTACAAAAACCAACAGCAATACTTTGTAAAAGGTCAACAAAATAAGAAAACCTTTTCGTCTATAAAAAAGGTCAATTCCTCTGCACCACAATCGAATGTGTGACCTAATTTCCTGCGCAATAATACTCAAAATTTCAATCATCAATCTCAACCACATTCCAATTTATTCAGAAACGCTCCTCCCAATAACACAAATTTTCATAGAAACAACTTTTAATCTAATAATTCCAGAAATAATTATCTTTTAATCGTTCTCCACCTCATGGAAGCCCCACAAACTCATAATAACACCTATCACGCCCCGATGAGTAGCGTACAAACTATCAATTCTCGAAATGAATCCATGAGTATCTCTTCTATCATTTCAATTTTAATACCACTAATGAAGAACCCGAACTTTCTGAGAACAATTACGAAAATTATGAAGAGGTAGATGGTTAGGATTTTCAGATAAGTCCGATTCCAGAATCACCTCCTCCGTAAAACTAAATAATAGGACATTTCCTCAATTTCCAAATTTTATTTTACTAAAAACGGGTTTAATATTGATCGATTCTGGAGGCTCCAATAGTATTATTTCTCCAAAGACATCTACGTACGTCAACCCTTCAACCCGTCACATCAATACGAAAAACCTTTTCTATTAACATCCATGAAAATAACTCTAAGTATTTCTCTAACATTAAAACACCTTTATTTGTCGAGCTATGTATTGATAAAACAAACTATCGATGCTATAATAGCAGAGTGGAGCAAAGGTTTCGATATTTTACTCGGAAACTTTGATTTGGAACGTTCGAATGCTTTAATTCATTATAAAAATATAACTTTACCGTTAAGAAAATCTAATATTAGAATTCCTTTTTCAACTTTACACAATAAAATTCCAATCGACATATTTCATGGTGACATACTACTCCCGAATATAAAAATGGTTATGTAGATAATATCATTTTATCATGTCCATTGAAACTTAATACTATACATGTTTAACGTCTTGATAATTATGAGATTTCACATTTTTCAGCAAACCCAACGATGATAAGAACTCAGCATTTAAATTCCGAGGAAAAGAAAAAATTTTTAAATCTTTGTAGAAAATATAAGGTAAGGTATAAAGGTCTCTCGATACTACGATGAAATATGTAACAGATAATCCAGATGACACTGGTAATAATTAGACTATGGAGTCTTTTTCATCTTTTATTTAGCTCAAGGTAATTGAAAGGTAATCCTTTAGTCATCAAATCAGCTTGTTGATTGTTACTTTTAATACATATTAAATTCAGAAACCTCTTTTAAAATGCTCAGAAACAAAATTGTACTTTAAATCCAAATGTTTGACTCTTCTATTGTTAAAGGGATTTTTAATTATTGCAATACATCCTTGATTATCTTCGAAATAAGTAACTGATTTAAGATTGATGTTAAAATCTTTAAAGAACTTTTGCAGCCATAAACCTTCTTTTATTGCCAAACAAAGTGCTATTAATTCTGCCTCTGTTGTCGAAAGTGATAGACAATTTGTTTCCGACTTATCCACATAAAACTATTGTCAAAAATCTTAAAAATAAAACCTGACACTGATTTTCGATCACACAAGTCACCGCCCTAATCAGCATCTACAAAACATGTTAAGTGTGTAGGTTCTTGCTTTCTTACATACTCTAAGCCTAAATTTGCGGTGCCCTTAAGAACACCCGTTGATACATTTTTTAACCTTTGAATCTAATTTACCTCGACGCTCTTTTGGAAAGTGGCTATATATAACTCAAACAACCAAAATTCTTGATCTTCTTGTGTATTTTGCTCCAAGCTCTGCTGTACTCCTTGCTCATTTACTGCATAATTTTCTTGTCTGTAACCTCCTCTTCCTCGACCTCTGTAAAAACCTCGGACCTGACCTCTGTAACCTCCTCTAAATTGTCCAAATCCTAGAACAAACCCTGATTCATAAATTCTTTTATAAGCTCCTCTTGTACGACCTCTCCATGCTTCATTATTACTCTGTATATTCTGTCTCTGGTTATTTTCATTTGAAATAATTTTTCCATCTCTTTCTCTCCAATTATTTTGAGGACAATTTCTCTTAAAATGTGTCATCTCTCCACACTGATATCAACCTTGCTTGTACAAATTTTCCACAGTAGCATGAAAATAACATTTTGTGGTTGGTAGAAAATAAAACTGCATAATGGGTTATGAAGTTTTATTTGACGTTTTAATTGTTTTGATTCATACAAGTGTATAATTAATAAATATTTCATATATTATAAAAACATAATATGTACAGACAAGAAACGATTAGTGTAATGCTGTATTAATAAAAAAAATGTTACACAATAATTAGGTAAAAAAAATTAAGGCTTGGAATATAGCTTAGGATCACAAACTTCGTAATTTGATATTCCAGTCAAGATGCAAAATATTGAAATATTAGAAAAAAAATAACAAACCCAATGTATGATTCATTTTTAATTACACAAAACTTTTGTAACAAGAGACTACATGTTTCATTATCACCTCTAAAATATCAGTCCATCAGGATAATGTAATGTGCCTTCGCAATTTACCATCAAATGGCATAAGTAATCTGCGTTATAGTTGGAAAATAGTATACCGCCCACTGATAAATTGATCTGGATAGAGTTTCAGCTTAATAAATACTTGATATAATGAACAAATAAACCAATTAAAATACCGTGAGTGCAAATTATCAAAAAACACAATTTTCCAATATTATAAGAATAATAATAAATAAAGTACTGGCTATTCAGGAGAAGGTAAGACCTAGTATTTCTACAGTTTTGTTGATAGTTGCATCCAACTCTTACATATGTTTAGAAGTCGGGAAGTTTTTGTGGCTGAAATCATGGTAAGAACACATATAAATAATTTTAGAGATATTAAAAAAAAATAACAACGGAAAGCAAATTGTATCAATGGCATACCTGGATATTATAGAAAAAGATATAGACAAAAACAAGTGAAAATTAAAAACAAATATTACTCAACTCGTAACAACAGATTCACAATTTTATTTTCTATACACCAAATACCACAAATTGAACAATCTTGACTGAAAATCATTCCTTACAATTCAAATTTATTTTCTGAAGACACACAATTCCACCTTACATCTAACAAATGTGTCTTAAGGCTAGTGCATCGTTTTTAATAACCAAATTTATATATAAACATCTTTAAGCGAAAATTTTTAAAGAGACTTACAAAACAGGTAAAATGTCGATGCAGGTTTCCAGCGGCACTTTTATTTTGTTAAAAATATCTATTTTTTGTTACAAATGGCAAGCTGCAAATCAACATCGAAACTAAGTTTTACCAAAAACAGCCCTGCATTTGTCTAATCTAATCATTTAACTGGAATGACACTAATAAGAAACTTTTTATTGTTTTTCTCCATGGACAGAATAGTGTACAGCAAGCAAGTACATATCCCCCTTTTTTATGATACTTCAAGTTGATTTATTTATTGGCACAAATAAAAAAGTTTACTTACATATAAAAATGATTTCACGGAAACAATACCACAATGAATACTTAAATATACATAGAAAAGGCACATAATCTAAAATGAAAAAAGGTAAAAAACGACCAAAAATTCTTTGTAAAAAAGTGGCAAATATTATTCAGCCAAAAATATGATTATTCTGTAATGAACAATATCATTAATGTACAAATTAAGTAAAATTTGTTCGACAAATGCATACAACAAAAAAAGTAAAAACTTTTAATAAAGCGTTAACAAAAATAATACAAATATATTAGATGACTTTTTAACAATTCTGTTTAATTCATTTTTTCTTCACTTAGATAACTAACGCCATATCTTTCTTATTTGGAAGATTTACTTTCTTGCCTTGCCACAACGAATTGTGAATCGTAAAAGCATCTATCGTTACAGTTAGATGTTTAGTATGAACTTGGGAGAAACATTTTCCACCAGAATTGTATCTGAAAAGAAAAACAGTCATCAAGTACACTTTAATTGAAAATATTTCGTTTACAATACTTTATTCTATTAATTCAATTACATAATTTCAGACAAGCATTATCACATATAAAAATCGCCAAATACCATCTGTTCTGATTTATGTACTTGCACACCTATAACCGTATGCTAAGAATAAAGTGCGTTGATAACAATATCTTTATTCTTGTACTTCTGAATTTGAATTCAAAAAGGAAATTGGACTAATGTGCCTCAAAGTGAGAAATTGAAATAGACTGAAAGACCATAGAAGAGATAAATTCATGTAGACATAAATAGAAACCCAAAGAGTATATTAAACAAATTTGTACACGTTGTCTATCACACCAATCTTAAAAGACAATTACAATATAGAGGGTAAAGGAATTTACAGGGTAAAGAAGCATATGAATATAATAAATTCAATAGCCTTTCCAGAATTTATAAGGCTGCAGATCATTGGATATAGACATATACTATGTAAAAACTTCTAGTTAAGTGGACTAACTCATTCAGTACTATTATAAAAAAACTTCAATAGTGAACTATAATTATATGTAAATAGTCGTCCTGGAATTTGACTTACAGTATAATTTTTACATGCGCACTTTTCCGTAATACTTATGTGAGGTTAGCTTAAAATTACAATTTATTATGTGGGTTTTATCAGATACAATTCAGGCAACGACTTTAATTCTAACATTCGATGGTAATTTAAACAAGGAAAAACCACTTACTTGAAAAATTTATCAAACATCTTGTCGTTAACCTGTTTAGGCCCCGTTCCATATAATTTATTAATTTCCTCCCGTTCGGGGCAATAAGAATAGAGAGCTCTAAACTGACATCCTGCGTCACGGAACAGTATTAAAAAGTGTTTACTTTCGGACCTATTAATTTCTTCGAGAACTCGTTTTTTCGCTTCTTTGTTTACTGCTCCAGGAAAAACACAATATTCCACAGCATTTAACATAATACTTCTATTCGATTTGGTGGCAGGTTGTTTGTATAATCTTGGACCTAAAACCATCGAAAATCATTAAACATCGTATAAATTCTGAATTAGAAAATATGCACTACTTGAAAAAACATAATCTCAACATCGACTTTAATTTGGAACAGCAGCATTTATCAATAATACTGGTTATTAGAAATTAAAACAAAATTTTCAATATAAATGTGCCTTTTCCAATTTCCATAATCTTCGACTACAATTATTCTCGTTTACGACACCCCGATCATTTTTACAAATCTTTATGCCTTCCAGAAACATCATACTCTTGTTTAACTTATTTCATTAAATTGTATGCAAATCATAAAAGATGTGCAGCCACATTCTTTACTGCAAGTAGCGTTTTTAATATACAACTTCACTATAAGCAAGAATGAATAGTTGAGTTAACATAAAATGAGTAACTGGATATTTTGAGATTGTTCCCCATCACAAATACATTCTAAAATTTACCATTATAATCCATCATACTGCTAGGTGTTGAACTGATATCACTGGATCCGTCGTCGAACATTCTTCTACCTTTACTCATCAAACCTGGTAAGCTACCTGGTCCAGAGGGTGATGGAAGATGTCTCATACTCATACCAGGAGACGGCACTCTTCTTGGAGGTGTTGCACGACCTAAACCTGAATCAGTGTCACCGTACCTGTATGCTAGACTATCTTGATCGGTACTTGATCCTGAAGAAAATTGAATACATTTATATATTATAGAAAGAAAGGATTCAAGAAACGCACAAAATATTAGCACTATTTCAATACCTTTAATAGTTGGTGTATACAGATACCACCAACAAAAGAAAATATATTTCAGTGTTTATCAATTATTTCTAAAAGGTTTTATATAGCCACCAACAAAAATAAGAAGATGAAATTGATTAGACATTTTCGGAAATAAAAGATTATAAAGTGTTAATCACACTCAAGTAGCTTAAATATTTCCTTTGAAGTTGGGAATTTGTCTATAAATCTATAATTGATAAAAGATAATTCCAAATATATATTGATTATAATGAATCGTCATACCTGAGATTTCTTACTAAACAAAGAATTCTATGATTTTATATTTTGAAAATAAAACTTGGTTGCGAAGTTATGGTCATAAAGCACAAACAAAATTGCGTTAAGATGAAAAATAATGAAGATACAAAAGAAAATACAAAATGGATGAGGTATATTCAATTTCTTTTCTAGAGTGAAGAAGTATTTAAAGAACTACCCAACTTATAATAATGAAAAACTAGGTAGCGTAATTGCTCTTATACTAAAGTAAGGATAGAAGAGATGATATCCAACTTAAACAAGAAGCACAGAAAGATATATATATATATATATATATATATATATATATATATATATTTGAAGAAAGGAAGTTACAGTATCTGACGAGGAATAAGAGAGAATGGTAGATGCATGAATTTGGTATAAGGTAGTTACACATATTTTTAATAGAAATAGAGTTAAAAAACATGACGCAAATCAACGATTAAAACATTCTGTGATACATTGATTATTACCTATATTTTAATTTGTTGTCTTATTTATTTTATATTATCTTGTTATAGATATTGTACCTTTTCCCAATGCATTCAAGATTAGTGTATATGATAAAGGTAACTTAGAATAGTGAGAAGCAATTACATTACATATTAATTACATTTTTTAATCCTTTGGAAAATCACCATAACTAAAAATACAATTTTAATAATCTTAATCGGATAGTTTATTCTTGTTAAGACGATTATTTGAAATATGACAAAATAATTTCGAAAATTAAAGCTATTTCAAACTTAAAAAAATAGCAAGCAGAAACTGGCAAAATTTGAACCGAAAAAATTATATTTATTTATTAATGCACAGAAAGTGTAGTAACCACCAAAATCATAGAACAAGAGCCCCAACTTACATATTAACGCATATACATTGCGTGTGATACTGTGAGCTAGTAAGAACATTGGCAAATCATATGTAGCATTCTGAAGATTTATTTATATTGAAATGATAGAAACTAATTTTTAATTCGAAATGATAAAAGTCGCTGTAACGATGACAACCCGTTTTAATAGATATAATCAACATCTAGTAATATTATTAGAATATAATAAGTTTGTACATGTAATTTCTAATACAACTTCTAGTATAATCTACATAATATAGACAAGATCCCCAAATGTGTTGGCTACATCGGAGGTATCACAGGTTTAACAGTAAGCCAGGTGTTTTGTTTATGATGTCTATGATCATAACTTACTAAACTGAATAACTCTTATTAAAATTATTTCAACAAAATTAACAATAACATTGAAAAATAAGTTCGACCAAATTTTGGTTAAAAAAGATCATCCTTTGTGAATATATCATGATTTGATACCATAAATTCGCTGGAACTTATTATTAATGACTAGAACATAAAAAATCCATTAAACAGTAACTTCAATACATAAAGATTTGAAAACTGTAACAGTCACGTTACAACAGGCGGGAATATAAATAAACTATAACCAAACAGCTCTTATATTTACAACCAAATAAAAACACCATCACCAGCTAAGAATGAACAAAATATGTATAATTTACAAAGAAGACCATCAACTTGTATAATAACTAAGTATTTCTATTCTTTAACTGGCCACTCAAGTCTAAATAATATATCAAGAAATCGCTTTCGTACACACAATGATTCACCAATAAAATTTTTATAAGTCATAGTGCAGATAGGGAAACTTAATAGCAGTTTTTATGTAATTTGTTATATAATTATTACACACCCCGTAGCTTCAAATATGTTTTATACCTTCGACTCTATTTGTTCCTGCACTTTTCTTAATAATTATCTTGTAACATCATATTTAGTAATCATTTTGTTGATTGTGTGTATGATTTATTGACAATCATTTCCGAATTCCAATATCAAGTATATTTTTAAAATTCAAGATAATACAATGTGATAAGTTCATCCCCACACTTTGTAGTTATAATAGAATAAAGCTCATTTTCTAAAGTTATTATACAGGTGATGTCACCTTTGCGGGAGAAGTACAGCAGGGAACCAATCAACCAAAAAAATGAAACTGTGTGAAATAAATTTAAAAATATGTAAGAACATCATGCCCCACAGCTCAAGACATCTAGCATTATGAACGTAGAAAATACCTACAACCAGGCGGAAAAGATCGTGTCTTACCGTACAAATTCATCATAGAGCTAGACTTGCGCCCTTTAAAGTTTTGATAAGCCGAATACTTAGGTCTGCCGCGTACCTGAGCAGGAGAGGGGTCTGTAAAAATATCGTTAACATACATACACTACTCGCCAATTCGTTTTGTACTTTGTGATTTTGATAAGACTCCATTTCTGACTACAACCATTCCCCTTTCGCTGCGACAACACAGATTTTGAAGCAATTTTTGGTAATCATTTTACAAAAGGTGTTTATATATGTATATACACCTTCGGAATGACTAGAGTAAAGTTAGTTCACTGAAAAAATGTTTTTACAATTTATTTATTGAATTTCGAAAAAGACATATACATTTACACTCGTTTTAGTGCTAATACTGTAATACCTAGAATAATGGGTACAAAAAGGGGTGTCGGAATTATGAATAATAATGTACATTTTTGCAAACTACAGAGGTCTTATATCATCCAATAGAAAATGTAGATGAATAGAGCAAAGTAGAACACCAGCAAAAATCGACAAGAAATTACGTACAAAAACAATTCAAATAAGTCAATTTTTAGAAAATCTGTAACTGTAAGGATATCAGTATACCTTCTGGGTAATCTGTGAAGAGTGTATTATATGACGAAAAAACAATATTAACATGAAATTTAGAACTTAGAATTTCGATACATCAATATTTTGTGTACTTCTTTCCGTGATCATCATATTGATAAGCTCTTTGTCTACTGCAAGTTTACAAGTGATACATTACATATTCTACCCCATTTTGCTTAACTTTCCTGGTTAAGTCAGAATCAACTCCACAGAATTAATCGGTTTGGAAATAGTTGCAAGAAATCTATTCAAAATATTTTTTGTCTTTTATTTTATTATTTGAGCAAAACGATTTGTATCTTCAACACTATTCTCATGTTTTAGTACAAAATAAAACTATAAAACATTTGATGTAGGTTAAAAATGAGATTTTGATTATTTTAAAGGGATATTTCAATATAGATTTTAGCTATGTGAATTCGAACAATAATGAAGAGTCTACAAAGAAAGGTAATAAAAGTCAAACAAAAATATGAAGTGATTTTCTATAATATAGAAACTAAAAACTCACCTGCACCAAAATCTGTATTGTACAGCATTTTCTCGTCTACCCTGCATTTCAAACACTAATTTTTCCAAAATAAAATGAAGTGATCCAGCAAAAAAATCAACAGATGCAGAAGAACCAAAAATAAAATTGAATAAAATGAAGAAAACAATAGATTGTACATTAAGAGTAGCGTGCTATTTGTACCAAAAATCTACTTTCAGTTCACATGTACAACACCTGAAAGCGTCTGTGCAGAGTATTCTGCAAACGCAACACAACATCCTATACTTACCACGACTAGTCTTATAGGAACTTCTTCTTCCTAGCGTTTGGTTGGCGCTATGGCATGGCGAAACGCCTCTGCTATCATCCGGGGAATCTGAAATAAACGATCACAAAAGACACACTAAGCTTTCTCATAAAAAACACATACATATAGAAAATATATATAACTCCTCTTGGTTATTTTATAATGACGATGTATTTATTTAAATACGCCCGCAAACTATGCTGTGAAAAAACGGTGGGCTTAACTAATGTTAAAATCCTCATTTATTCGGATACTATTCAGGATATAGCCAATATGCAGAAATGATTGGTAAGTCTCAAATTATAATTAATAGAAAAAAAGAAAATATTAAGGTAATCTATTTCATCTCCAATTTTACCTGTAGTCAGTCAAATTCATCATATGGTAAATCAATATTTCAAATTCAAACACACATTTAAAAAAAAAATAAAAAACAAAAGAACACACCTTTATAAAGCATGCCACTGCTCATGCTTCTGTCTGCTAAGCTATCTTGGGAACCTCTGTAATAGTCTCGTTTCATAGTGGAAGAGGTATAAGCTAAATATTTAAATTAAAATAGTAAATAAATATGCAACATAAATAATGTTGAAAACATAATTTAGTAATAATAAATGTAAAAAGCTAAAGCAAATAGAAAAACGAAAGTACCATCATATATCAACAAGGTATCCTAAGAGAGTTGTTTTATGTTTTATGATAACTCCTAAGATATAAATAAAGTTCAACTGTACCCTAAACAATTGTATCTCTTTTATTATTCAGTTCTAGAAAATAAGTACATGAAGAAATATCTTTATTTTTTGACGTACAATCAACTAAAAATTAAGAAACCTAATTCTGAACTACCTTGTATATTGGCAGCATTGGAAAATGTTTCATATAAAAAAACGGATGCTGCGTATGTATGCAATTCTTTGTTAGTGAATTGGCATTCATAAAACTTAATACAATAAAAACGTACCTGTGAGATTGGAAGTTGAACCTTTTTTTCCTCGACTCGACATACCTTCAGCCATTTGAACAGAGCCACTATCAATATGTATAGTTTTTGGTCGAGGTCTAGTACTGGCTTTGGGTCGCATTTTTGGTGTAGGCTTCAGTGAATTGAGTTCAGACCTGTCTAAAGTCTTACCCTACAAAAATAAATGTGAAATATAATCTTGGTAAAAATATTTTAGTAATCTTCAAGTTTTGCCAAATTATGTACACAAAAAAATTTTTTAGTGAAAATACAGCTAAAGGAGTATAGGACTAAAGCACTATTTATCAGAAACTAAATAAAAAATGAATGCCGCGCTTGATTATAACAATAGTTATATAATATTTCAATATGTACGTCTTTCAAATGAATAATCTATACTCTCATAGTGAAGTTTTTTGTTCAAAGTGTATAAGGTATGTAAATTACACAAGATCGATTATTACAAATCGGATTAACAACAATTAAATGATGTATTTAATATGGAGTCAAAATTTAAATTAAAATAAAAAGCCACAATTGTTTCACATTCAAAAACTCAAATTACCATTGTTGGCAATATATACCAGATTCACACGAAAATAAATATTATATACATATGCTTTTTACCAACTTATAAATATCACTATTAATTGCAGAGCTATTTTATTATTTCTTTTGTGTTCACAACAGTATTTTTCTGTAACTTTTATTTTTTCATTATTTTTTATCCTATTAGTACAAAAATTTATAATTACCAGAGACCAATATATGAACGACATCGTGAAAGGTTCACATCAAAGATTTGAATAATAAAAAAATGTGATTTAATTAAATCACGATCATTCAAGATACTCCAGGTAAAGAATGACAACACTGACTAATGTTTAGAAACCAAGCATCCCTAAAGTGCAATCCAAAAATAAATCATAAAATGAAGAGCAAACTTTAAAAAGGAACTATTAGGCCAGTCAATCAGAAATTGCTTTATTATTTAGCGTATTTAGCAGTTAATTTGAAGAAGTACTAATAGAGTAGACATCGATTACGTTTACTAATATATTGAAATCTATTCCCTATGATATAACCTGAACTGCATATATAAAAAAGTAAGCAAGAACGTTTCTAAAATTGTGTAAAATATCATTCGTTCTAGAAATGGTTATATATAGATAAATATAAAGTACTATTTTATTTCCTCTGGTAAAAATACAAAAAACTCAATCCCTAAAATACTGTATTGCTAAGCATTCAGACCTAGGCTAACCAAAGTATACCAATACTTCTATGGTTGAGTATTATTTCTTGTGTTACCATTATCCATTACAATAAAAATATCAAATACAGCATTTACTTTGTATTCGCCTCCTCTAGTATATGGATAGGTTATAGACCACAATTATCGGAAATATATTTCGTAACTGGTCTAAACTTCATATGCACTACTATATATCATAAGGGTAAAAATAGATTTCTCCATATGCGTGCATTCCATGTTTGTTACCAAATAGATCTTTTAATAGCTGCAATAGGTAAACTGTATGAAACTCTTTAAAACGTGTTTGACTTTATTACATATCAACTTTGAAAAGGCACGTCACCAAATAATGTAAAAGTATTCCACTGCATTCCAAAGTGATAGGTATAAGAATATTATACCCAATTATGATTTTTCTTCTTGAAATTATGGCATAAGTTGTAATAATTCCATTAATGATTTTATCAATTGCCTGAACTTTAATATTGAGTGTATTTGCTTACTAATAACGAATAACATTTATCAGTTGAATTAGGATATTCATTATTTTACCTACGCCTGCAGAGGAAACGAACCGAAAAAAATTGCGAGCTTTTAACAATTCCATGAATAAACTGCTTTATACAACACTATAACTAGTTTCGGATTACGTATAAATACAAACATATATTTTTCATAAACTAAACATTGCATAAAGCAAGTACCTTCATCAGTGTGAGGAATACGCTTGATTTTATCTTAGAGCGTGTTTTTGCGAAAGCTAAGATAATTATTTAAATTATACGGGGAAAATTATAATAATGCGTATGAAATGTTTAAGGAAATTAAAGTATTTAAATGAATAAGGAGTAATCCTATATCCGTCTAAATAGTTTTCCGATTACTTGACTATTTTTTTTAATCTTAGATAATATAGTAAGCTACCATTAAAAGATCCATAGATGTCATACAAGACTTTTTTCTATGCCTATAAAAGGGCAATATAGTCATATCTAAACTAATTAACACAAAAACCTTGACAAATCATATCACTCAACTTTTCCCAGGAATCATTATATCTATTGATAATAACCACATGAAAATTCTTACAATAGTTTTTTAGTTTATCGCAAATAGATAGACAGACGTGGCAAATGACTTTGTTTTATAATATGTAGTGATAGTGATCACTGATATTCAATTCCATATATCGATTGAAGCATGGCAAAAAATGTTTCTCTACTGATATATGTAAAATGATAAGAGATCTAATTATGACTTTTCTACATTTTATTTTTATTCAAAACTTTTGACATACATGGATGGACTGCAATCAACTCCATTATTTACGTAATGATAGTACATGTGAAATGGAAAATGAATTACTACTTTCCTTTTTTTTTAGTATAAACTAAAACTTACTAGTGAGTCAATATTTAGTACATATTTATTCAACAAATTTCAATAAAGAGCACAAAACACTAATTATTTTCTTCTTATTTATTTATTTGCCTTGTTCATTGGAATTGATCAATTTAATATCAATCTGATAAATATACATATAAATATATATATATATATATATATATATATATATATATATATATATATATATTATATATATATATATACAGCATTATTGATTGCATTTTAGTGAACAAATGTTGACAATATTTTGTATTCAAACTAATTTTTATTACCTATATCAAATTTTGGAAATTTTATTAAAAAATAGTTCATTAAGGTAAGATTCTGATTATTTTGATAGTAGAGAATAACAAACTGCTATTCACAGATGTCGTTCACACATTTCATTATTATTTGAATAATCATAGAGAGAAAAAAATTAAATCTGTTATTATATAAGAAATATTTCATTACAAAAGTTATAATATTGCGAGGATCTCAATTAATAATTCAAAATTGAGACAATAGCTTAGAAATTCAAGCGGTAAGGTACTTAACCTTGTATAAAAAGCTCAACTAATTGAAATATTACACACTGCAATTCGAGAGTAGAGAGCAAAAAGCCACACTGCACACTACTTACGTTAACAAATACTGCAACACATGATTTAGTACGTCGAACCTAATATTTCAATAAATTAGATACAAGTCCAGTATTGAAAATCAATCCTATAGATGAAGGATAAGTGAGGTGTTTCCATTCAAATGATATGAGTAAGATGAATCATTATAAATGACATTTTAAAAAGATATTTTTCTTAAAATGGTTTCTTCTATTATCAGAGCCACATATAGTATGCATAGAATTAAATGCACAAGTACTTTCTAACGTTCAACTTATTTTAAAAATATGGCTATGGTTTTTTCAGAAATTTCTTAAAAGTTTGTTTCTACTTCCAGATAAATGATATGATGTGAACAATTGAAAAGTTTAAAAAAGAGAAAGAATATGAGCATACCTCTCTTTCGGCCTCCTCGAGAGCCTTCTTAAGCTTGTACTGTTCTAGAATAGCTTGGCGTCTAGCAGCTTGTTCTTCTTTTTTTCTTGCCTTTTCTTCCTCTTTCAACTTCTCCATTTCTTTCTTAGCTTGAGCTTCTGCCTCCTTTCTAGCTTTTGCCTCCTCTTGTTGCTGTCTCCTTTGCAACGACAACAGCATGATCTTCTCCTTCTTTCGTTCTCGTTCATAGTCCAAATCCTATTAATATTTTCAAATAATAATTATCTTTATTGGATCATAAACAATGAATCTTCAACTGCACAAAATTAATCCTCAGCGAATTTACAAAAAATTAATAATAATAAACTAGAATGACCAGTTAAGTGAATTCTCTAATTGCCAGTAAAAAATTCAAGCAGAGATGCCTCAGAGAAGACATGATATCGTAAAAATAATACAGAATGTTGGCATCATTAGTTTCGGAATAAATAATTAAAATGTACGGAAATTGTTATTTGAAAACTTCTATCAACATCTTGTAGTCACAGAATGAGAATAAAGTTGATACTAAGCTATTGTGGCAATTCATAAAAATAACCTACGGGATCGGGATTATTGAGGTCGTTTCCTATAATTATAGCACTGGCGGCATTGACTTTTTGCCTTTCTTGACTAGCTTCTCGTTTTGCCCTCAATTTCTCCCTCTCTTGTTCAATCAGCATTTGTCGTCTCTCCTCTTCACTTCTCTTTGCTCTTTCTTCTTCTAATTGTTTTTCCAGATGCCTTTGTTTTTCTAACCTCTCTTCTTCCTGGAAAATGTTTATATTATGTTTAGTTTAGATTACACTCTTTATAAAAGAAAATATTTGATTTTTTTACCTTTCGATCACATATATCTTCGGTAGATTGAACAAAACTCCTTTCCTTCTTTGGTGACATCCTTTTCGTTCTTAATGGAGGTTTAGGTCGTTTCGGTTGATCATTATCAAAACTAATATAGAAACCTTTTTGATTAGTGGGGTCATTTTCAAGACTACTAATTTCGGTTAAAGGAACAGATTCTATCGTCGGCGGCGAAGGAGTAGGTTGGAATGAGTTCCGTGTAATCGAGGGACGCGTAGGGGACGGTATTCTGTAAGTTCTACTACCTGACGTTATATTGAGTCGATTAAGACCTAAAATTGTAATATTTCATTTTACTTACACAACTGTGAATATTTGTTTTAAAAAGTGAATGGAATAGATATTAAATACCTTCACTAAGTTTATCAGGCGTAGAATTTCCAATAAATGATATATTTTGTGGTTCCATATCGTCCGCTGATGGTGCAGGAATAGGTGCATGCGTTATACTACTCTTTCTTTGAGGTTCCTTTGCTTCAATTTGTTGCAGGCTGACTGGTGCTCGTTTACTTTCATCTAAAAGCTGAGAAATTTGTCGATGAATATTACGGTGTTGCGGCGAAGCTGATGGTGTACTATGCGATGTGCCATAGTTAGTGTGATGTTGTTGACTCAAGGTAAAGCTATTGGAGTGGTGAAGCATATGGTCACCGTCACCACTTCCGTTTTGGTACTTGCTGTCAAAAAAACGTGGACTTTCTGAATAGCGAGTCCCTTCTTGATACCTAGTTTGCTCTTGATATCTGTAATAAAAGATAATTCACACATTTAATGCTTCGGAAAAATATATATCGCACCTCAGTATAAAGACCTTAACTATAATTTCTATGGAATTATTCATTTTATTAAAGTAAACTCTTATCCATGTAAAATTATCCTATGCAAAAATTCTAGACGCAGTAATATTTGCTACAATAACTATTCCTACACTTATTCTAAAACAAATCACATATGACAAGAAGCACAAAGAATTCTAATACATTATTCAATACTCTTTGAGGCAGGAGTCTCTTTAATCAAAAAATTTATACTCACATAGAAACCAATAAACACATTTAAAATATTTCCAATTGCCAATTTGGAAGAACTTTCTTATTATAAACACAGAAAAAATTTTCTATTACCTCACATCCAGAAAATGTCAATGAATGATTTTCAGTGTTGAGGCAATCCAGCTCCTGGACAATGTGAACTTGAACAGGAGACTCAAGAGGACCAAACCTTTCGAGCTAGTTTAGTGTATAGTGTCAGTGAAAAAGCGAAGCATATCTTGGTTAGTGTACACGATAACATTAGAGTGAATAATTTATAGAACAAAATGATTGCTAAAGAGACAGTTAGTTAAGTTTTCAAGTAGTACATTAAGTTAGAATCAAATTACTCATTTTGATGATCGTAATTGTAATAAAATTTCCCCCGAAGGGATAATTTTATATACGAGGATATATTGATATCTAGTTAGCCTAGACCAGTTCCATACTTAAACAAAATACTGCGTTACCATAGCAACGAACAATTACTTATTAGAAGTTTTAGTGTAAAGTTTGACGTCAAAAAAGTAAACCAGAGTTATGCAATAAATTAAAAAAAAAGATGTCCACCGAAATTGTGAAAATCGAAAAATTTGAGTATCGAGCCATCATCAAGTACCTGTATTTATAAGGTTTAAGAGATAAGCAGATTTTCGAAGATATGCTTAATACCTTTGGTGATCAATGTACTTCGTATGCGACCGTGAAAAATTGGACTGCAAGGTTCAAAAGAGGTAAATTTTCCATTGAAGGTGATGACCGATCGGGAAGGCCATTTTCTGTGTCAGTCCCCGAAAATATCGATGCAGTTCATGACATGATTTTGTCAGACCATCGAATTGGGCTAAAATGGATATCTGGAGCACTAAATATTTCATACGAACGCG
The DNA here is from genome assembly GCF_026250575.1 of Diorhabda carinulata. Lineage (NCBI taxonomy): Eukaryota > Metazoa > Arthropoda > Insecta > Coleoptera > Chrysomelidae > Diorhabda > Diorhabda carinulata. Next base: position 31,753,026 of record NC_079460.1, on the reverse strand, counting down.
TTCATCACATAGTTCACGTCAATTTGGACATGAGAAAAATTGCTGCAAAATGGATCCACAAATGTTTGAATGTTGACCAAAAGCATGCAAGGGTAGAAGCATCGCATTTGGTCTGTGCTCGATTTTAAAACGATGTAAACTTCTTAAACCGAATTGTTACTATGTATAGTTAATGATTGACAAGCAATATACTCACTGCATCCTCTCCCAAAACATTTCCTCACTTATTTTTATATAAATAGTACAATTATTTTGGATAATGGTGTTATTAAAAATTAGTAATCCTATTTAATGATTTACTGCAAATATTGTGATTAATGTACATTTAAACAACATTCGCAAACACTTACCTATCTGTATCATGTAACAAAAAACCTCTACTATCTCCATGACCACCAGTCTTGTTCCAAGTTCTCAATTCCGGTTGATGATATGACTCAATTGGTATTGGAGGTGGTTGAGTTTGTTGCGCCCACGTCCGTCTCTGAGGTGTGATTTGGGGAGCTGGCGAAATGGTTGAGGACTGATCATGCAAAAAGAATTGACCTTGCCCTCTGGGTTGACCAAATAAAGTTTGAGGTATATGTGGTGCGCTCGAGGATGTTTGTAATGGAGGCGCGTAAACTAGAACAAAGCAAAGACGTTTCAAAATTATATTTAAATTACAGCTTTAAAATTTAAAAACAGCTTTCAACCATACAAAACAATTATGCAAATATTTTGATCACTCACTTAATTATTCAACTTCATACAATAAAATATAATATTTTTAGGATCACTCAAAAAGTAGATATTTTCTTTAGCTTTAATCTCTATACAGATATTTCTTACCTGGTGGTGGTGGCTGATATATTTGAGGTTGGTAAGATTGTTGCGAAGTGTACTGAGGTATATGTTGTTGAGACTGTATAGTCTGGTACTGTTGTTGTTGTTGAAGAGCATGTATCTGTCTCTGTTGTTGAGCAATTATATTTTGTTGTTGCAGCTGGTTTTGTTGAGAAGCTAATCTTTGCATATCTGACTGTATATCGTGAAGACTAGAGTTCATTCTAAAAAATAAATAAAAGATTTTTGTACATTTTTTCAAAAATTATATTATTATAAAATATAAAATAATGTATGAAATACAAAGTGTAAAAATCTAAGCTTAGTATTAATTCAAATTTCATTTTTTTATATAAATATATGTATATAAAAGTCTGAACTATAAATAATTATACTTACTGAGCAATGGACTGCTGATATTGTTCCAGGTCCATATTCTCCAAATCTGGAGTTCTGGTTTCTGCAAAGGTAGGCGTTTCATCCGACCACTTTCTATCGATTTTACTAACATCTTCATTGATTTCCTTAAAATACAAGTAAATTATAAGATCTTGATATTAAAAATTTTTTTGTGAATATCAAGTTGAGATATGATGGCAGCTTCTTTATATTCACTGCAAATATATTAAAGTGATATGTAAACCTTATTAAAATCTCCATATTCTAATGTAAATAAAAACTGACATAGACTGATGTCACAATAGTCGTAATTTAAGTATTTCTATTATCTTTGAGACTTTTCTTGATTCAAAATATTTCCTTAATGTTAAGCATTAAATTTACTGTGTGGTGTTATTGCAATATGTTTTATTAGACTGACATTTTGAAGTTAGAAATGAATATTATTTCACTGTAAAATGTTATTGTATTCTAAATTAGAGATGTTTTCAATATTAACATTCTAAATTAAATGAAAAGTATATTTGAATATTCATGAATAGTGAATAACCCAGATAATTTATTAGTATCATAAAGATGCCAATGTATACATAAATTTCCTTAGATTTGTACAATTCAGATGCTCAATTGAACGTGAAAAATCTAAAAAATATTAAATATGTTTCAAGGAAAATAAACAATTCATATTTTTTTAGATGAACTTTTTTGATTTTAGGTCTATTTTAACAATGAAAGTGTTTTGTTAAAGAAATTATTATCCTCAATTATTTTCCCATTCTCAATTGTAAAAATTCAAGTTTTAATATAGGACAAATAAGCAATTACCAATTTCTTTATACATTATATATATATATATATATATATATATATATATATATATATATATATAATATATATTTATATATTATATATATATATATATATAGAATTAAAAAAATTAGTAATTGCTTGAATTTGATATTACAAGGACTTTCTTATCATTTATATATTACTCATAAACATTTTCAAAAATTCTCTTTTTTATATTTGATTCTGTGTGAAGAACTATTTATAATGTAAGTTTTTTGATATTACATGCTTAATTGAAACTGTTTTTATGGTGTTGATATATTTTTAAATCAGAGTTATTTGTATTGTTTGAAAAACACATTGTTACAATTTTTGTAGTAGATTGTATTTTGGAATTCTTGAGATTGGTCATCTGTTAATATATTCATCGGGGTTGTTTGTCAAAGCTAAGGCCAAATTGTCAAAAATCATTTCTATTAAAAAGAAATTATTTATAATAACAGACCTAAAATCAACAAAATTATTCAATAAATGTATGGAATTGGGAAAATAATACATTTATATATATATATATATATATATATATATATATATATCTATATATATATATATATATATATATATATATATATATATATATATAATTTTTCAAACGCAAATTCATAATATATGCTGCTGAGTTATAAATTCGAAAGTAAAAAATATATAAAAAATGTACAAAAGCGTGGTTGAATTGATGTTCTGAACCACTAAGAGTGTGCTAAAAAAATACTATCATAAATCTGAAACAGTCCAAAACAAGAAACTAATTTTTTTAATATGAATTTGCATTTCAGACAATAATTTAAGTTTACAAAAATTACATATTAATGTAATGTACATAGTTTTTGTTCAATAATGGAAAGTTTGATTATAATTATAAAAAATAATTAATCTAACAATACTGGTTAGAAATATATGAGTGCTGCATTAGACGTCACGTAAATTATGAATTGAAATAGGCAGTTTTACAAATTCGATGAAATTTCTGTGAAGAGAAAACTTACCTGGGAAGAATTGATTCTCAAATGTATGTTAAGAGACTCTGTTAGGAGACAATCATTCGATTTTGAAGAGAACAAAGTTTTCCTATTATCTGCAATTGGACTAACGCGAGTCTATTTATCCAGATTGCACCAATACAACAAAAAATATGTTAACAATGGGATGGAGTAACAAAAATTTGTGTATGATGGTGCGAACTAAATAACATCAAACAAGTGTTCAAAAAAGTGAACTGAATGAGATTAACTGTCTAGGAAAACATAAATAATATAAAAATATCATGTTAACGAGGGTTTTGCTTTATTTGCTGCCCGAATCAATTCTTATTGTAGTATAATCCACTAAGAGCACATTTTGTAATAAACTTCCTATTAATGAACAAAAATTGATAGATTAAGAGAATAATTACAACTAAGTTCAAGCTCAAATCATTTTTGGTAACACATCTAATCAGAATATGCATTCAGCAAATAACTACAAAAAGCAAAAATCAAAACCAAAACAAAAAATACCTGTAAGGTAAACGGCCTCTGAGGCTTTGGTGAAGGAGAAGTAGATTCGGATGGGGGACTTTGAGTTTCTGAACCCTCTGCCGAGATATTAGACCCGGCATCATTTGTTTTAAGTAAATTACCTCTTCCCTGAAAGTTAGTTACAAATAAATTACCTTCACCGGTGCACATTGAATATACTATGTGAAAGTTTTAGCTCACTGATGGTGCAAAATTAAACTTAATAAGTGCACAGGAATATTCAGGTTACAATGATGATTTAGATTTTATAGTATGACATAATAAAATAACTTTAAGTTGCAAAAAAGTATGTACATGGTTATATCTAGGCATAACATTAGCGTTTAATTAGATCCATACAACTGCTAGAAAATAATAGAGAATATGTCCTATTAATTTTTCACTTGAATTAATAATTTGATTTAATTCAGTATTGTTTAACTCTGTTGCATTGATGGTATGAAACTCTGTATTCATATCACGTACAGGAAATGAGTGATCAGAAATCTAATTTTAAAACAGATTTGTTAAATCCATATCACTTCTGCAGCATGTCGGAGTTATAGTGAAAATTATTCCCCATTTTACTATAACTCCAAAAAGGTATGGCACTATTAGAAATATAAGAAGGAAAAGTAAAACATTGAAAAAACAGCTGTTATATCATAACTTTTATCATAACTATTATTATCAATTTATTCAAGTTGCTGAATATAATTATTGTTTATAAGTAACGAATTAAGTTCAAAATATGTGGGCAAATTTTTATCAAGGTGGTTTTCTGCATTTACAGTGGAGAAAAAAGGCCCTCTTATAAATTTTTACCTACACCTACTTCCTTAGACCATTACTTTGCACTTGTTAAGTCATGTTCCAAACTAGACTAAGTTAAGAGAATTTAATTTTACTTTAAAAGTGTCTTTTTAAATTTATAGGTTCGTAACTAATTACAGAGGTATTCATTTAACTTTCAAGTTTGTAACTGTAAATACTGTAACTAATGAAAGAGATTTTAAATAGAATAATTACTTTAGGTCAGGATTTAAATGACATGCACTCAATCTACTAGATCAAAATGTATTTATCTAAATCTTAAGAAAACTACTTTTTTTTAATCATTCATACAAATAATACCTAACATATGTATATTGCAAAAATATAATGGCTATAGTTAGATAACATTATAATGATGCAATTAATATAAAACTAGAATTGAACTATGTGTATACAAATGCCAGGTATCATTTGTGAATTAGTGGTATTTTATAAAACAAGCACAACAAATGAAATTCCAAAAAAAAGGTCAAACGCAGTCTTACCAATTCAGTTAGCTAAAAAAGACATACACATTACCGAGGAGCTCTAGTAGGCTTGAGTATTGTATAAAATTAAAAAACTTTACTAAATAAAATATTCAACATTTTATACAATACACTTACAAACGAATATTTTAATGGTTTATGTAGTTGCACAGTAATTTTGTATCACTGTATAAACCTTGAAAAATAATGTCCGGAATAGTGTATAATTGATCAATAAATTCTATACTGTGTGTTTAGTAAACCTGATGTTCTCAATAAATGTAAAAGATTTTTTGAATTACTCTTCAAAAAGGAACAAAGACCCCTTAGACACACAATTTCCATGTGTTCTTATCTTAAAGCTTGGTGTTTATGTATAGAAGATTAATATCTAATACATGAGGAGCTATAAGTTAGTTGACAAGCAATAAAGGAGCTATCCTACTCTAGCTAATAGAAATAATTAGACTTAGTGTCGGTAGAACTTGGACACTTATCAGACGCTTCTGGTAATATCAATTCAGCTAACTTTGAAAAAATATCACCAAGTAATACCTATATATAATGAAAAATTTACCTTTAATCTTACATTTTTCAGTTTAATATTAGATTTTTTATTAGAATAAGTCAACAACGTAACATATTTATAGGAGAAAATTTAACAAAAAATGAATTATTATATTAGTTTTCAAAGAATAAAGAGGTTTTACTTAGATAGATAGGCAACACTGTAGAGTGGAACTGAAGGGAAGACTTCAAAACATTACCAAGAAATACTAAATGAATGTAAAACTCGACCAAAATATTTTCATAACAGGTGCTTGAATAAAAACGTCTGTAGACTTCTTTGTCACTTGATGTGTTAAAGGAAATCTTTAATCCATGTCCTGCTATTTTTATCAGGTTTTGTTTGTTGAATTGAATTTCATGAATCAGAATATTACATGTATTTGATGTCATTTTTATAGGATAATCCACTAATATAGTGTATAGTATCTAAATAACCATTGAAATATTCTACGTTATGTTTTTACTCAGCCAATACTTGAAGAGGAACAAATTATAGTATTCCAATACATAAACACTTATTGATGTATAAAACAATAAAAACAATTATATAAAAGACATAGATACATAACTAGTTCCACTTCTGATATGACAATTTTTAAATAATATACAAGTCTAAATACACAACATAATACTTTGATGCATATTAAATCCAAATCATCGATGTAATGATATAATATTCAAGTATATGATTTTACTTACTTTGGCTACTGCTTGAAGAAAAGCTGCCTTTCCAACCTTTTGACGTTGTTTGTTCATAGCTATTTCCATTCGCCGCTTTTCACTTTCTATGTGTCTTCGTTTTTCTTCCAATTTTAATCGGATATCACTAAGTTGTATATTCATTGAGTTGGGAGGATGTTCGTCACCATTTGATGCTGTCACCTGTTGATTTTGTGAGCTTTGTTCTTGCCACGTCGTGGTATTGGGTAGAGTTGCGAAAGTTGTTTTCTTTTCACTACCTACAATTTAAACAATCCTTTTGATAGCTCATACAACTTACCAAAGTGAAAAATTCTCACATTTGAAGTTTGGCAAATTGTCGAAGACAAATCTAATCTATTTCAGGATAGGAAAACATTAAATCAATACAACTTACCATTGCCCATTTTTGACAAGAAACTGGATTTCTGTGGATATTCTTCCTTATCGTTCATATAGACTAGTTGTATACCCTTATGCTCCCCCAATTGTTTCTGCTTGCCAAGTTCAGCAAAGCTCATCCTTTTGGTTATGTCACCATCGACCAAATCTCTAATAATATTTTCTTTGTTTACATTTGAGCTTAAATTTCTTAATGCTATATCATCACTACTAAGTTGCCTTTTTAATTTATATTTTTCTGTACCGTTATCTTGTTTTTCGTCACAACAATTTTCATAACCTAATTGAAAAGAGCCTCTCGCGTCTTGATACGTAGATCTAACTGGGGCATTTTCTATGGCAGTTGGAAAAGTTGGAGCAGAAATTTTTCTACCTACATGCACTGCCACCTACAATGAATAATTTTTTTTATATATATTTATTTACTATTTCACGTCTGTGGTCACACTTCAACATACTGTTCGCACAAAAAGGGTCAAAAGTGACCATCATTGGTTTACAGAGGTTGAAATAATGTTGGTGAATATAAAATAAAGGAAAAGAATGACCATCGCTATCAAACCAATGGCTCCCACTAGAGTCGTTGAAAGAAAGAACGAATGAAAATTATTCTTAGAAATATGATTTTTGGCTCCCTTGTCAATAACGCAATAATCTGAGACTAATGGATTGGATGTGTGTGTCTAAGAGAAGTTCGAAATCATTTTCCAATCACCTTGCATATATTGATATATTCGGTTAATATTATTGTCATTTGATCAGTTGACCACCATTTTATTCCGTATAAGTGCGAATTGGTCAGGGCGGTGAATTTTAGATGATTCTCTATATATTACAATAAGCATAATATCAAGTTAGATCTAACTAACCTCTTTATCTGGATTTCTTCCAATAAAATTCAAATTATCCTGACTACCACCAAAATTCTCTATTGTTAATTGTGAGTCTTCTGAGGTAGAATTTCTTCTACTTCTTCGTCCTGCATATGTACTCTTCCTATTCTCTTCCCAATTACTAGGTCTACCTGCTGCAATTTCCCCTCGTTCGTCTGCTTTACTATCGTTGTTCTGCTTTTCTTTGCTTACCTAAAAAATGAAAAACAAAACATTTTAATTCTAGTAGTGTTTTAGTTCAACAATGCGACCAAATTTTCAGAGTTCTGAAGTTCAAAAATGATACCCAAAATAGTCTATCTTTTATGGATCACTATGGACGACCTTATACTAACGGAAAGCTTCATACTATATAGAATGCCGTATTTAACAATAAAGAATTCCTCAAGCAAAAACACAATTGAAAGGTATAATGATGGCATAATGAAATGAAAGCTTCTTGTGCAGTTTTTTGGACACCAGCTTTTGAAAAGTTTATGTTTGATAATATTTTTGCTTCTTCTGAAATATGAAAAATATGGAAAAAAAAACAATTTATAGAATACAGACAGAGCATGTTGAATACAACAAATATATAATTCCGAACGTTAACAACAAAGTGAGTTTGTTTAACATTACAATAAGATTTAATGTGGACCGTTAGAGTTAATTTAATTATTTTTTGGAAATCAAAATTATAAGTTATTTTTACCTTTAGGCGAACAGGAATTAGTGGTTCGTCTTGCACGACAGATCTAAGTGTTGGTATATTTTTGCCTCTATGTACAACAAAAGATTCTTCAGACCCACGTCGCAAACTATCTTCTGTCATGTCAGATACGCTGTGTTGAAGTGAATTTGTTTTTCTAAGAGGTTGATGAGTAGGTGTCGATCTTGATACTAAAAATAAAATTATATTAATTTTCTAATAAAATTTCATTTGATAATAACAAACCACATAAAACACAGAGATGATTGATCTATGAATGGTATATGTTGACTAAATAAAAGTACTTTTCAGAGTTTCAAGTTTGCAAAAAATAAGTATTTGACCAATACAATAAAAACAACGTTCAAAATAAAAAAATATGAAATTGATTACAATGTTAAGAGTTTTAGTCAGTTTCATTTGAAAAAATGTGGTTATGCATACTCGTGATGATACAGACCAAGCTCTATATTTTTTTAATGTGAGATTCAATAATTATTTAGACGGTTTTTAACGACTGAATATTTTGCTATTAGTTTTCTTTTCTTTTTTAAATAGTTCACGTATTATTTGTTATATACTAAATAAAAAAATTTTTATGGTTAGTTTCAATAGATTATTCTCAAGAACTTGCCAGAGTTCATTAAATATTTCTTGTCCATTCATTGGATTTGAAGTTGGTTCTCTCATAATAAAATAGGTGCGTGCTCTCCTTGGCAAGTATATAATATTTAATTCACGCTATAAAATTCAATTGGTTCAAGAATTGAAGGATACGGACTATACTAATCGACTGAATTTTGCGAACGAAATGATGCAGGGATTTAACAACTTTGAAAACATACTGTTCAGCGACGAAGCAAATTTTCACCTGAATGGTCATGTTAATAAGCAAAATTGTCGGTAGTGGGCAGTCGAGAATCCGAGACGAAAGCATGAACGACCCCTGCACAGCCCAAAGGTCGTTGTTTGGGCTGCTATGTCTGCTAAAGGAATTATTGGTCCTTATTTTCATAAAGATCAACGAGGCTAAACAATCAATGTGAATAGTGACCGTTACTGCGATATGTTACGAAATTTTCTGGTGTTATATTTGTTGCAAGAAATGTGTAATTCAAGGTTTGCAGAAAATTGTTTTTTTTTGGAGACGTACAAGTAGTGGCAGCAGCATATAAATAATTTACCATTTAAAACAAGCCAATTTAGAAACATATATTTCACCATTTCAATAACAATAGAAAAATCCATTTAAGATTTTTGTGGGCAAATTTTTAATGCACTTTCATTATTGTTGTCAGTATTACATTTTCTTTATTTATAAATATCTTTTCAGTGTACGAATTAAACAATATAATGATTGATAACGATGCACATCAGCTTTATCATCTACTTTGCGATAACCGATTTAGAATAGTATTTACTGATTAATCTTTAGTTATTTGAACTATTTCACCTATTATTAATAATAATGGATCACATTGTGGTTCTCACCATTGTTATAGTTAATATCAATTATAAACATTATAACGTTTCCGGTAATATTTGATTGTGTTGACTAAAATATAACAATTAATTAATTAATTAATTTTTAGTACCTCTGATCAGTATAATCGTTTATACAATACGCGAGAAAAATACCTTTCATTATTTTAACTTCAGAATAAGAAGATTGAAAAAAAAGAAATTTAACAAATTTTTCATTGAACTGATGAATCAGGTTGACGGACAGGATAAATAGTATTTACTAGATAAGTGTGTTCCAAGTATTTTGATGTTTGTGATAGCTAAGAGGAAATGAACGTGGCGCCACAGAATATAATAAAATTATTTGAATTTAGTGTATTCATTTGAACATATACTTAATGGAATTCAAGAAATTCAGACTTAAGAATTTGCCAATTAATAATATTGATTTATCTACAATTTGGAAATTTTTATAAAATAAACGTTTATATAAATTGTTAATATGCATTTTTTTGTTTTGAAAACACAATAGTTTGCTGGCTGTCTAAGAGAATTTTTCATTTTTTCTACGGAAATAATTGTTAAAGGCAAAAACTTTAATCGATCGTAATTGAATACTCTATCACAAGTGAAAATCTGCAAATCCTATGTATTATATATACATTGCAATAGCATTTTTAAAACAATTTTAATCCGTATCTAATAAATCCTAGTACTATCAAGTGTCATAAATTGTGTTAAAGAACAGAAAAAGGAAACCGTATATTAGACTTTGATTTGGAATAGCTATGTTCCACGAAAAAAAAAACCTGAAAATGCTTACAGTTAACCCTATTAATTGTGACCCTATAAGTGGATTTATGTTTTCATTTTTATTCCAAATTCTGATTTTAATTTAGCGTTGCTAGTTACATAGTGTTGCTTTGGCAAATCAAAACATGATTTTTTCTTTCAAGGAAAATTGAAATAATGGTTCAATTTTGTATAGAAAACTTTTGTTATTTTTCGCACTTAATTAATTCTCCAGAAAAATGAAAAATACCTTTTAAACGAATCAATAAGCAACGAAAAAATTCGCCTGGGAAGGAAATCACCCGTGAAGGCTAACGTTGAATGACTTAATAATTTTAAGCTTTACTCAATAATAATGCATAAACGGCTCCGTATAATTTTGGTAAAGAAGCACCATCAGAGATGACTACAAGGGTTTTCAGAATTTCGTTATGGTCTTGCGTCCGTCGGTGGTGAATGTCGAGAAGGTCGGCCAAAATTAGTTGTCATTCCGAGAAACATCATTTCTAAGTGCAACAGGATTAAAAAAGATCGGTACGTGACTTTCAGACAGATAGAGGTGTCTCTTATAATATCGTAGACTGCAATACAATGCATTGCATGAGCATTTAGGCTTGAGAAAAATATGTTCCAAAGGGATTCCGCTTGCCAGCTCCAATGAAGCGCAACATGAACAACGAAATATTTAAAGATAAACATCGAATTAATGCTTCATTGTCCGTATTCACAAGATTTATCGCCTAATGATTTTTTGTTTGTTCCCCATTTCCTCTCATTTTCCTCTCATTTGTTTCCTCTCCTAAAGAAGACTTTCAAAATCATATTTGTACGATATCAGCTTCAAAGTGGAAAAAATGTTTCCAGAATTAGTTTGAGCGCATGCAAAAATGTACAGACCTTAAAGGCGAATATTTCGAAAAACAATAAAACACTTTGTTGCGAATTTGTTCACTTCTGTTTCACTTTTTGTAAAAATTGAAAAGGCAATCCTCGTATCACCTAATTAAAAAATGAAAGTCGAAAACAGAGAAGGTGATTGATGTACTCCACAAGAAATAAAAAAAGTAGTACCTATATTATTTGTAGTTGTGATTAGGATGCCAAATGATTGGTTTCATTTTCATAATTCTATAGCAATAGTGCACAAATCTTTACTCCATTCCACCAAAAAAAAAATGAGCGACAGTGTAGTTAATTGTCTCGCCTTATACTCTCAAGACCTTTCGCTCGAGTTCGAGAAACCGACACGAACCAGAGCGGCAGGAAGGTGAGGGCGAAGGGACACGAGCACACTGTCCTCATTCTCGCATTCGCGTTCACTCGTGGAATAAGATTAAAAGTATAACTAAGGAAGAAGCTATTGCTTTTTCACTTTCCTGCACGTCTAGGGATATAAGATAAGCATATTATGAGCAAAGTGAAACCCATTCTCAGTCTTCTTATTGCTTGCTGTCCTTTCCCTCTGTTAGAGCAAGGAAGTCATTAGTCTAGATTGGTTGTTGTATAAATTGTTGTATCCTCATATATAGGTTCCTGTTGTAATTTATGACAGAAATTCAGTAGATTTTGGATAAAGGTGTGTGCAGGATTTGACATTGACTCAGAGAAATATTTGTCTACTCTATATTTTAGGCTACAAAGAACTTGATATTGTTGGTTTATTTTATACCAGGAGGACAAATTTGATGATACTTGAGTATTGACGCATTGCAGATAATGTTGTGGTATATTATCTATAGTTTTGACTCGAGATCTGTTTGTATTGCTTGGTAGTTCAATGAACACATTACACTACACCAAAAGTTTACTCGTGTAGGTTTCTTTTATAGTACGTGAATTTTCAACATGGTAGGAATCATTATTTTCCAATTGAAGATGCCTCTGGTACATATTACATAAGAATCGTATAAAAAATTGGCTTTACATTTTGCTAATTTTACAAATATTAGTAAATTGATTGAAGGTAGACATGCTTATCACAACACTAACACTAAACGCTGTCACTTTGTCAACTTTTACATATTTTTAATTCACGATAAAGCGGCCGTGGCTTATGTGGATAAAATATCAAGAGCATGCAATTATTGTCTGTAGTCATATTCAGAAATACTTGCGATAGATCTCATTTCCACTCAAGTTTGCATAAATATTATATTGGACAGTAGCTATAGCAATGTTTTAGAAATTGTTTTCCTATAAGTGGTTACAAATAATGTGGATCTATATACCATTACATAAAACTTTTTGGTTGACGTAACATTTTTAAATTAAATAAAAATTTCCAAAGCTAGACTCACATCTGTCAGTCAAAGTCTATAGTGAGCAAACACTTCTAACATATACCTACGCAATGTCAGGGTCAGGAATGTTTGCCAATTACCTACGTTACAAACAGTAAAAGTATATTACTATATTTTTTGTCTCATCCATATTTATTTACATCGATTTTCTTAATGACACGCAAACACTATTCACTGTTCATTTAAAAAATTAATACATACAAATCATGCTAAGTATTAAACTGTGGTTTAAAAATAACTTATGATTTATAACATGCGAATTGCAAACTAAACCCAACAAGCCGCCTTATTCCCAACTGTTCAATGAAATGTTGAATATATATATATATATATATATATATATATATATATATATATATATACCGTGGGTCTGTATGCAATACCAACTCTTTTCAATACATATATCAAGCTTGCGAAAACCTCTGTATTCATCAGGGAATTATTACGGCATAATGCATTTTTCATGAAATTTTACATTTCATTTCGTTCAAAATGACAATAACACATAAATATTGATTGCTACAGTCCAAAAATCATAACATTCATAAATGGTTGGCAAATATTTACATCTAAATACTGGATACGTTCAAACCATCACTAGAGCTTTTGGCTAAGTAGCTGTCAAAAATTTAAAATCATTTCCCAAAATCAAACTCGATATGGCGAAAGAATATAACAGAAGATTCATCCTCCTAAAATGTTGAAAAACGAATATTGTTCCCACTTCGTATTTTTGTTTTATTTTCATTTTGAAGATTGTTTTCTAAACCAAATGAATTAAAAATTTCAGGAAAAATGTAGAATAGTGCAATTCTCGTTTATTTAACTCCCTGATGATGAATATATAGTTATTCGAAAGCTTAGAACATACATTAAAATGAGTACTTTGATGTTGGTGCTTGCTTGCAACAGTCCCACAACAATAACTAGAATTTTTGACGAAAAAATATATCAAATAGTCAAAATAAAAATACCTGAAATACTGTTTTCATTTTATAAAAAAATCATATTATAACATTTTCGATTTGTTTGTAAAAATTAGTTGTATAACACATTACCTTCACAAAACACATAAATTGGAGTTTTTTCATTGCAGTTTAATCAATATTCTGATAAGACATTTATCTTAAACTGATAATAATGGAAAATAAAATCATGAAAAGGCAATGAATTGGCGAAGAATTGATATTATATATTTATTATGTTTGATAAAAATAGTCACTGAAATTCCTAATAAGGATAATATTACTTATAATTAGAATAGTCCGAGAGCCGGTAGCTGAAAATGGAACGTAAAAGATTGAGAAGAATTATTACTACAAAAAAAAATGTTAAGTAGCCGGAAACGATGCCATCAGATCCTTAGTCTCTTTACTAGGGAACTACTTTCTACGTTTTTGGTAATTATTTATCTCATTAGTTAAAACTTGATTTTAGCAGCAAATGAAAGCTTGGATACAACAGAAAGTTTTAATTGTAAAGTTTTTCTTAAGATAATTTACTTATTTTAAAAAATTTCGCAAACGAAATAATTGATCCTCATACCCGTTGACTAAGATGCACGTTACCTTTCCTTGCATAAATAAAAGTGAAATTTTATGCGTTTACTATATAAAAATGAGTTTATGGTTCATTTAATATATATTTGAAAATAGAAAAAAATGCTTCAGACACCAGTTATGTCGTTATTTATTTAGAAAAAATATAGAATATTACGAATATCTCAGTAAAAATTAATATGGAAGCGGTTTAACCGGAAGAGTTAATTTTCACTATAGCGATGTTTATATATTGTATATTTTTAAGTGAGAATGAAATAAAAATTCAACATGTTTTTTTTACGTGGAAGAACAAAGAAGAAACCTAAGTTATATGAATATTATCATGAAACCTCCGCTCCATAAAATGATTTGGGAGTCGTTCTTTACTTTTAAAACATCGTATGTGACATAGCTAATGAAGTAAATGTTGCAACCGAACGGGTATACAATATTTTCACAAAAAGTTATATATGGAAGGTGGGAGCTAAACGTCCGTTATTGTTGCAGAAAAATTAGCCCAACTGTTCCATGCTTTGGGGTTAACCCATGGGGTTAAAAGGAGATAATATATTACAGTAAAGTAATTTCCCACTACAAAGTTACTCTTCCGTTAAACCACTCTCCTAGAATGTTCAGAGCTTAAAAGATAACATTTGATAATGTATCTTGAGAAATAAGTTTTAGTAAACACTTATGTTGTCCATAATCGAAGCTATTACACAAAATTCAAAAACTAGTTACCTAGTAAAGTACCTTGCTAGTGGTATTGTTTTCACCTTTATAAGTACTAACTTTTTTAATGATATATTTCCTTTCCCCTGAGGTATGTAATTTATAGAGGTATACTTTTCTCTATTATTATTTCAAAATAGTAAATAATAAAAATAATGAAAGTTTTTGGATACTTTATGGTGTACAGATTTGGAAATGATTCAACATTTCATTACTAAAACAACACAGGTTTTACTAGGATTTGAATAAATAAAACTATTTTGTTTATCACCTGAAACTCGGTAGAATTCATTAAAAACTATATTTCAATTTTTACATGATATTCGGGGCAAAGAAGGTACAAATTCAGACAAATTATGACAAACAAGGTCTACTGTAGATGTTACCGTCGTTATTGCTTCTAAAAGGGAATTATTAATTATTGCGTGTAGTTATACTCGTACGTCGAGAGCGTCACTCGTATATATTTCTTAAATCATCAAATGCTTTCTGCACAACATAGTGGTAACATTTGAATTCCCACACAATATAAGTTTTTCATTTTATACGATTTCGCTGAGAGATTTTCTTTCAGTTTAAATTTATCTGGAAATTTCAACGAACCAATTTGGTAATAATAGTATCAAATTATATATAATTTTGGAAAAGTAAAACATTTTATGAATATTCAAATTCTCGTATAACCAGTGTTTGATTCGTCTTAATTTAAAGAGTGTTAGTACATGCGCAAACATAAATGTTAAATTAGATGTGATCACTAGAGCTACATATGATCTGAAGATACGATCGTCGATAAGAGGATAGAAGAAATAGATTACCTTGAAAAGCACTAGGATCTGCGGGGTCATCAATGCCGCTACGCAGATCCGGAATAGGTACCATTACCGTCTGCAGGAGATTACGTTTATGCATCACACCGTGGGCATTACTCTGGGGCAAACCCTCTACGGCCACATCGGTAGGTTTTAAAAGGAATTCAATTGTAGTTAAAACGCAATTCATTCATTTCGACTACTCTTAATATCGATATAACAACGTTTTTAATAACACAGACTTCATATAAAAGATTTTTTTATGAAAGAATGTAGAATTCGGTTATTTTAAAAGTTACTGAATACTTGAAAAAATGGGAATAAAAACAATTTTAAATATAAACGATTCGTTGACATTGAGAATAAAATTATTATAAATTTTTTTAACCAGCAAAAAGAATGTCAAGCGATATAAAAATGCCCCCAAATTATTTTTCCAATCAGTGTTAATTTTTAAGATACAGGTTAAATGATGGCTCTTTACGGGCAAGGTTTCTTACTCCAACTTACAATGTGCTTAATTATATATCTGGAATTATAACCGAATCAACCTTTTTATACTAAATTACTTATTATATTCATTGTATTGTCCCGTTAACTATTTTATCCCGACTCTTTGTAAGTAGTACATTTGCGACAACAGACAATTGGAAAACGAAAGAGCTGGGAAACATTGTCAGCAGTTTTTCTGATCTCCCAAAAAAAAGTTACAGAAACATATCTGATAAAGTTCGAAGAATTCAATTTGATGAGGGTAGCGAATTTAAAGAACATTTCACAATTTCGTAATAAAATAGAACTGAACGATCTGACCATCTCAAAGGAATTTGTCAAAATAATTCGGTATATCCAGATTGAAAGAAATTAGCCATCCAGTTCCAAACTTGAAAATGTGTATTTTCGCCTCTGCATATTAATTGGAGCCTAATGATCCAATTTGTAGTACTCAGGTTTCTTAAAAACGCAAGGATACCCACATGATAGCATATCTCAAAAAATATATCTGGTAAACGAGGTCTGAGAGCTATTTCGGATTTTGTATTTCCCTCTAATTGAGTAATATTCACTAGTTATTGCTCCAAGATTATATAAAAAGAAATGGCTTCAATCTATTGCAAGTATGGTTATTTATTTTTAGAGGGTGCAACGTGCAGATTTTGCTACATAGAGGACGAAACCTTTATTCATATAAATTGACATACATACTTCGTTATTTATATTTATTGATATATAAGAGGTTTCTGAACAACGGTGACAATTAAAACGTAAAGCATGTGGCCAATGAAGGTTTGAACAATTAAAATAATGGCAATTTTTGGAATTTCTGAGATACTGCTTGCAAGACCTAAAATTTGTGGTATCTGGGAAGGAAGTGAAAAAAATGGCATAAAAATTCGGCAATTTAAGGCTCAAATATATTCAATATGCATTGAAATTGCTAAGATCACTGATTTAACTTTCCGAAATTAATTTTTTAAACTCATCAACAGTAATTAAAAACTTTGCACTGAAACGATCCAGCCAAAAATGAACGATAATTTGTGTCGACATTTATTTTTAATTGTATTTTTAGATACAAAAATTTAAATCTTGTGAAACACCCAGAATCGCAATTATTGATACATTTAATTTCATTCATAGTTTTATAGGAACCACCAAAAAACAGCATTCTTATCAGTGCACCGGCATGTTTTGACAGAAATTTCATTAAGTGCTCTATACAAAAGCACCAAAAATTGAGGGATTCTTAAAACAAAGATTGTTTAAATATAGTTACGAAAGGTTTGAATTTTGTAATTAATAACATACATATTTATTTGAAACCCTACATTTTTTTCATCTGTTAATTACAGAATAAATTAACCATCTCCCGTTGTCTAAATAACACTATATAAAATTCTTTTAAATAAAGTCGGTGTTATATATTTTCATCAAAAAAATAATAAATAATAATTTGTCATGCCATCTAAAAACTTCTCTTACCAATGTAATACCACCACCACATTATATTATGTTTATATCGTCCAATCACCAATAAAGCAAAGTAATATAAAAAGCAAAACTAAACACCAACAATAACAACAACGAAAAGCCGAAAAATCAACAGTAAAAGCAGGGAAACGTTTTACATTAACGCATGGGTAAAGTGTAACTAACTGAAATCTAATGATGGCAATCTGTATTCAATGTAGAGTAATTTATTCAAATAAGAAACTCAATAATGACCGCTAGTCATATTCTGACAAAGGTCAGTTCAGGTTGTTGTGGATCAATAGTTCTTATCACAATCAGGTTATCAGAACAAAAATAATACAGTTCAAGTCTCATATGCTTCATTCGATTCGGCTAAATTTTGCTGAATATTAGGAAAACATAAAATTAAGGCTACAACGTCAAATTTATCGTATCGACATAGTTATTTAAACATATATATATATATATATATATATATATATATATATATATATATATATATATATATATATAAAAACTTGAAATCCATATATTTTATCTATACAAATTGCAGATACATATGCTAGAAGACGCTACCAATCCCCTCACAACTCATAAGCTAGAAATTAAAATTGATTCAAGTAATGGATCACTGTTACCGAGGACACCCGATTTATTTCAATGAAAACATATAAAAATTGTTGTTTATGAAACACAACCTGCTTATAGAGAAGTTTGAAAACAGACTGTTGGTACACAGGGAACATTTGAACAATCTATAATGCAGGTGTAAGTAGATGTTTTGTTCTGGTTTGTCTGGTTCCAAACAAACCAATGAAGGTTTGTTTGGAAAAAATTAAACACGATTATAATATATGTATTCTTGTTATCAAAATATTGGAACGGTGCCACTTCTCAGCATTTCCTATTAAAAGTAGAGTCAACACAATAATTCATTTCGGTGTAGGCAAGTTTACTTCTGTAATTTTATAACGATATTTTAATAGAAACTGTTCATTAAAAAATAATCTGGATACAATCGGAGAAGTATTTAAATATCCATTAAAATGATTTGCAATTTCCTTCCTTTCCATTTTAAGAGTAACATCTACCCCCCAGAGTGCTACAAATATTTATTTAAAAAATCCCACTTATAAACATAAGATCCGTTTGTCAGATTATACTATTTACTAGAAAAAGACATTAAGGAAAAGAATTTCTCAAATTGATACCCCATATAATATATAGTCCTCAGATATATACATATTTTTAGATATAAACGAAATGCTGATGTTTACATAGCAAATTTTTTAATGAAGATATAACATCTTGTTGAGAAATATATAGAATGATTCATTCTCACTTAAAAAAAGGATAAAATAAGTCAATAAATAAAAACTGAAAGTGTCAGGTGATTGATAATGGAAATATATTTATTTAGAGGTGTCAGTAATCCCCATCTCATTTTATAAGTATGAGAAATCTTGATATAATTTGTTTTAATTAGTCAATTTGTTGTAAACATAAAAATCATTCTCATTTATACAAATAAATAAAAAAATTGATATGAACAAGAAATTTTGAAAAAAGTAATTTGTGAAGTGAAGTTGAATGTAATAACTCGTGTAACGTTGCGCGTTCCAAAACATTTTATGGTGGTTCAATAATTAAGAACAAATGGTTACATCACAGTTCTTAGAAGGAGTTAGTGGATTTTTTTTTTATTTCTTTATTGTTGTATTAATTGTTGTAGTTTATTTTGAAATAATTTTTATATCACAAGAGGTGAACCCTAATGTGACGAGGAGGTGACGGGGAGTTTCGAAAACAAAAGTATTTGTTCCAAAATAAAATCTTTGGTTGGAATGGAAGACATATAGCTCGAAGGGATAATTTAAGTTTTGGAAAGAGCCTGTATCATTGTTTTTAAGGTTTACATAAGATGAACTGACTATAAACTATCTAAATCGCAAGTAGCACTCAAAATCCGTGTAAGGATTCAGGACAGTTCTATCATCCTATCAAAGAAAATTTAATTGAAAGAAATTTCAACTATTGGTCTGATAATGCCTTAATTACTTTTTTTTAATTGATAAGAAGTCAAAAATTGGAAATGTCACCAGAGTGTCAGTTATAAAAATGACAGACTTTATTTTGCCATTTAATCAAAAACGCAACTATTAACAATTTGAATTTATTATTTACACACAACCTTCATTTGCATAATAGAGATCCTAATGCAAAATGTCTCCATATTAAACAATATTAAATACAAATTTGGGAATAAAATGTAGTAGTTATTAAAATATTTCAACTTGTCGATCGAGGATAATATTCTAAAAATTGTGTGTAGGCTTCAACTGAATTATAAATTTTGTCATTGAAATATTAACAAACTGCATAAACTTAATTGAATATTTAATAGCAATATTCCAACATGTGATAAACCTAAAGGAGTTGTGTGGTGAATAAATTGAATATTTATGTAGTCAGAATTCACAATTTTTCCACATTACAATAATTTCATATGTTCTGGGTGTTTCATTGATGGAAATATTTCAACTAAAATATCGAGATATTCTCTAAATCCTGTAAAATGTGGCTCTGTACTAAGTTACAGATTGATTTATTTCAATATGTAAAACTATTTGTGTTTAGTTATTTTTAGTTTCGTTATTTTAAAATTATTTGACAAATCCTTGTCAGATTATGTACAATGCATTCTACTAAATTATATTAATAGCCATAATCTACGATACTGACGGAATTGTAATTTTAACACAATTTTTCGTTTTTCCAAGACTTTAAATGAGTGACGTAACGTTGAAGCCATTATTGATCGTAATATTTGCTGCACAATTATGTTGATCACATGTTAAACAATCAATTTCCGTAATAGCTGTTCCAAAATACCGACGTATTTAATAAACAATAGTCGATAAACACACTTCCATATATATTCACAAAAAACAGTCGCTACTGCCTTTTTCCCTATCGGAGCAGGTTCGTCCATTGTAATCCACTGTTTTGACTGTTTTTTCGTTTGAAGAATAAACACCCTGTATATATTTGATAAGTGGTATTATTTTAGAGATACAAAAATGATAAGAGCTGAGAATATTTCAGTGTAAAAGATATAAATAGGCGTCATTTTTATCGAAAAACGTGAGATGTTTTTGAACATTATTTAACTTTTTCCATTTTAGTAAAGTTGTATAAAATTAGTCATTTCATGGAAACGTATTAATCTCACGTAGTATTCAATCCAAATGCCCGTCATTAAAATACGCAAATGAATGTACACAATTTAGTAGTGTAACTCAGACTTATATTAAAAAGTATTACTACCATATTTATTTCGATAACCACTTCAGTTGCATACCAATTTTGTTTTTTTATTTTCCTTTGTGGGTTTTAGCAATAGGCAATAATGAAGGTCGTAATAGTCTGTGCACCTGTGCATATGTCACACATTCTTCACAATATTCTCGTCTTTTTTGTCACTATGCTGACAAAAGACATAAATAAAAACAATACTATAGCCAATAGGCCTCCATCTGGGATGTTACATTTTAGGTAAAGTAAAACTGATAAATCTAAATTTCAATTAGATAGGAGAGTGCTTGAATTGCAGTTTTAAAAAGATCTTACCAACAGGATAACTTATTTCTAAACGGAATTGATTATTGATAATTACAGAAACTATGAAAGAAATGCGGAAATAAAAAGTGATGGTAAAAATAGAGAATGAAACAAAAAGAAAATATTAATGTTCTGGAAGAACTTTGAAAGAAATATTTTGTACTAAGTTTTGAAAGTTGAGAAAGCGAACCGTCGGGCTGAGAACATTTGTGACACAACAATAAAAACCCAAATAGGATAATTGGAAGATTATTTCACCAAATAAAGCTATGAAAAGCTGAAAAAAGGATAAAAGAAGTAGAGTTTCTATGAAGCTGATATTCTATTTTATATTTCAAATAAATTTTTTGATTTCGTTGTCAAAAATAATAACAAACCTCTTGATCAATTCGTCCAATCATGATCGTTCACTAAAGTTACATTTAGAATATGAGATCACTTTTAACTCATACTCATTCAACGCAATTTTTCAGTTGAACTAGATTCAACACAGAACCACTCGCGAACTAAGCATCTAGGTATATCAGATTTTAAGTTAAAAAATGTATTGGAATACACAATTGTATACAACATATCAAACCAAGAAAGTTATTTAAATGTGAGTAAAATTGAATTAAAAATACTTTCAAGCATTCTTTTTTACACCAAAAAGCAGCTCGTGCTATTTGGTGTATACCCATTTATTTATTAATGATCTTAAAAAAGTTCTAATTAGCAACTATATAACAATAATAACTAATTAAGTATATGTATGAAGGTCACGAGAATACAACCAATATTACTTGAAACGCCAGAGAATAAGAAAGAGAGAGAAATTAGTTAATATTTTTTGTATAAAAGGTTACTACCATATAATTAATTAATAGTTTCCATATATAGCCAATGTAATTCCTGTAAATCTAGCTTTGGCCAGCAGTATTATTTATTGAGGTGCCCAGTATTTGGACAAAAAAAAATAATGTATATTTCCCCTTACCATCTCTACTTAGGACCCAATAACTTATTTCTACTAAGATACATGGACATACGCGTAGCTAGGCTAGACGGGGCTAGTGGAAAAAAAGTCTAAAGAAAAATAATTTTGCTTAGGTTTGAAAAAACCGAGTCACTACCATAGTCTAGTCAAAACGCAATATTAACTCCTCCAAATACTAAATTGAATACTAAGACAATATGAAAGAAGAGGGCTGATCCCTTTGCTGCACCCCTGATCCTCTTACAATAAAAAATGTGCGCTGAGAACTCATTTATATTTTTTACTTTTGTCTCGCAGTCGATGTTGTTAAGTGCGTGACTAGGTACGTTATTCTGAGGTACAAGAAAATACCATTTCAAAACTTTTCTCCAAGTTTTTCTTGTACCGCTTCACGTAATTTTAAAATTAAATTGAAACATTGAGCACCTAAAATTGTGGTTCCCTTTTGCAAGTAATCGATTGTAGTTTGTATCTTGGTTTTTTTCCACTCCTTATTCTACATTTTGGTCTCTACTTCACAGTTATGGACTCATTATTTATACTTTGGTAGAAATATTTCAAGATTTTTTCTATCTACACTGAGTTAGGAACTGCCAGCGAAAGTTTTTTCGAATTTGCTTGTGTGCACCTGTGTGTCAATTGTGGTAACCATCGTTTAAAAGATTTTTCATATTCAAATTGACAGTAAATATATTATATACAACGTCTTGTCAGTTTATAGCGAGAGTCGTCACAAAATCGGTTACAATGTGACGTGATGATAAATAATTGTTTTGATTTATAAATGCATCAGAGGCGGAGCTAAGGGATCAATCTAGGTATTCTTGAAATATGATTCCCCCCGACTTTTAAACTGCGTTTTTGGGATAAAAATGTTGTAAAGTGGTAATGATGAGAGTTTAATATTAGCACTCTACTTGAAAAATATTTTTATATATTTTTATGAGATTCATACATTTGTGTTTATAATAGGGTATTCGACAAATTTTGAAAATCTGGTTCAACCTCTAGATTGACATTCATAATTATTATAATAATTTTACAATTTCATCATAAAATTTGAAACCAGATCTTTAAATTATCAACATTGTATAGAGTTTTATCTGTTATAAAATGTCTTTAAAAACTTATAAGCGGTATATAGTACCTGAGTGTACAAATACTTGTATGTACATCGAAATCACCTGAAAAACTATTTATTCACGTAGGTACAACTTGCTAGTAGAGATCCAGGGACTTCAATTTATATTTGTGAAGATCACTTTGATGTAAGTATAAATTGTTATTTATATTCTTCTAAATTTATGCTACATATTTTGTAACTGCATAAAAATAAAATTACTGGTGCACTGATAGCCACAACAAGGAGAATTAAATAGCTATAATCGGACCACATTTGGCCGTTCACTGTTTAGTGACGACTCTCGCAGTTGATCACGTGAAAAAATTTTTAAATTTAATCAATTTCTTTTATTAAATATTATAGTTTGTAATGAATAATTAGGAAAAGAAATGTTTGTTTCAGGAATTTTTGATACTTTTAGCGATGAATGAAAATCGATATAAATTTATTTTCCACCAATGTCAAATACCCTATTTTCCTTATTACATTAATTTGAATTGGATTTTATTCGTGACACATTTGTTTAATATAGAGCCATTTTTGTACACTTCAACCTCGTGTGTTATAAACAAAAATCTTGTTGTTTTGTTCTACTTGCTTCCTGAATCCATAAAAAAAATCTCGCATATATTGAGTTTCTCAGTTTTTTTCACATACAAAAAAATGATGAATAACCTGGATGACTTATATATCTAAGAATAAACAATTTTCCTCATTTTATTCACAGGCATTTAGTAAAAAACTCAGTCAACCAAAACTTTTTGAGAAATATACAGGAAATTTTGAAGGTTGGTAAAAAATGGATATAATTTTTGAACAACGATTGTATCGAGAGAAATATTTTTCACGAGATATCAAAACTAGACATTATTTCAAGTTATTAGTCGCTTTCACCGGGAGTTATATGAAGGCGGTTTGACGGAAGAGCGACTTTTCAATGGAAAACTTATTTTACTACGAAAAAACATTTCAATTTTCAGCATAAACTCCTTTTAACTGAAAAAATTTAACCCAGCAAGTTTCCAATTTCGTCAAATTATCGAAAAATAATCTTTCGGAAGTTCTGCAAAATACGATTTGTTTTGGTCAGTATCTCTTCATGTATCTGAAATTATTTTCTACCAAGCCATGATTTTTAATTTTGGGAATAGAAAGTAATCGGAAGGAGGCAGATCAGGTGAATATTTTTGACCGTTTTATCTCAAATTTGGCATCAAAAAATCTCAGCAAATCACTATAATACTGGCTAGTTATTATTTTCGATTTTTCTAAATGATCAATGAAGATTGCTCATTTGTAACTCCAAAACAGTGTTGTTTTTAATTTATTGTTGGAACAAACTGTTTCTGCTGCTAACGAGCTAGTTTCTCGATGAAATCC
Source organism: Diorhabda carinulata (assembly GCF_026250575.1). Classification (NCBI taxonomy): domain Eukaryota; kingdom Metazoa; phylum Arthropoda; class Insecta; order Coleoptera; family Chrysomelidae; genus Diorhabda; species Diorhabda carinulata. The sequence goes on along the minus strand of NC_079460.1, from coordinate 31,728,189 downwards.
ACTGTTTTGACTGTGTTTTTGTTATGGGCTCTAATCGGCTACTCAATTTTCATTTATTGACATATCGACGGAAAAACTCTCGATTTTTTAAATCATTTCTGAAATAATGTAAAAACATTCTAACATTCTTGGATGTTCAGCATCATCAGTGTCCATATGATTACTTTTAAAAGTTGATAACCACTCACAAATTATTCCATGCGACTGAGCACTTCCAGGTTATTAATTATGTACCTTTTCATCAGTTTACTCCATTCAATTTCCACGTTAGAAATATTGTTTAAGTAATACTCACAACTATTTTTTTCTCTTTATTTACCCAACAACAAAAACACGTTTCCTCATATTAGTTTTAATATATCCGCCAAATTTATGTAAAATTTTGGTGAATCTCATCAGAAACATGTTGGAAACAGTATAATCACCGTAAAGAAAGTGCCGTCAACCTTTGAAAAGTCACTTTACATCAAACGGCTCTGGTAGACTTAGCTGAAGATATTGTTGATGATTGAGGAAAAAGGTAGTAGATAATTGTTTTATCCAATGTCATATAGAGAAAATCCTTTTTATTTCGCTTCTCAACACTCCCAAGTATGGTTTAGAGTCATCAACCCATCAACACACTTCTTTGAAAGGATGTGAGCAAACGTGGTACACAACTTTCTTTCTGGAGTGATGCATGTCTTTAAATCCTTTGGTATCACAACTGACTATTTTTTATCAGGGACGTTGTTTGTGGTGATTGATTTTAAATTTAAATATACGCACAATTATTTTGAGACATGATTCTCGTAGATGTCGAATCTATCGAATCATTTATTTTTTATTGATATTTTTCTAATAAAAACTTTCACATATTAATCATCATAAAAATTTAATGTTTGTAAACCATTAATGTGTTTTAGAAGACATGCACTTTCTATGCAAATATAAAAATTCAGCTGCATCGTTATGCTTCAGACGAGAAATGACCAATATTCAAAACAAATAATACTTTCGACAAACAACAACAATAACGAGAAGAAGAAAAACGAAAGCGTTTTGCAAAACATAATAACAAAGCTAACACAAAATACACAAAAAGCACAATGTATTAATGGGTTGATTATATATATAAAAATACTTACCAGTGCTATATTTGTCCATCCCGGGATATCGGACACATTTGGCCGGATTTATTTCCATCACATTGAAAAGATCGGCTATAAAGACTAGAAGATTTTGTTTCATAGATCTGAAAGAGGAAAAATCCAATACGTCATTTAAATTGTCCTATTATTGTATAACTCTGATTGGAAAACAAAAAATTAAAACTTCCATTTGTTCCCTCCCGGTTTTTTATGGAAATGAGAGGGATATAATTAAAAAGTTTCTTTATTTGTTACAGAGTGTAAAAATTGATACACATTATTTGTTACTATTACTATCGTAATTTTGTAATAGGTTAGACTATTAAATAACGAGACTGGTGATTTAAAATATTTCAATTTCAGTTCTTGACGAACAGTGCGAAATGAGTTGGCGCGTTGTCCTGATGAAAAAGTTAGGTCTTCACCTACCACAATTCGGGTTGTTTTCGAGTTCAGTAAAAACGTCAATGTAAAAATATTGATCAACAGTTATATTGACAAAACCAATCATCATTGCTATGAATTTTGATTTGCTCATTTTCGCTTTTTTGGCTTTTGACAAAATTGTACTATTCCAATGTATAGATTGGCGATTTGTTTTAGGGTCATAGGTAAAAAACCAAGATTCGTCACACATTACCTTTTCTAATAAGTTTGAGTCATTTTCAATGGTATTCAGAATGTTAATAAATATTTTCTCGAGCATCTTGTTGTTCCAATGTGAGGATTTTAGGTACCAGTTCTGTACACACTTTTCGCACGTTAAAATTTTCATGTACAATTTGCCGCACACAATCTTTGTTAATTCCCATAGATTCAGCAATCGCAAGTATACTTGGCCGACTTGAAAGGGCGCCGCTAACGTGAATCATCTTCAACATCTTCTTGTCCATCGTGAAAACACTTAAACCACTTAAGAACAACTAGACGCGACAACATTTATTGTCATACAATTGTTTCAGTTGCAGTTTTCCCCAGTTTTATGTGAAATTTCATAAGAATCCGTTGCTAGATTTTTATGACGGCCATTTTTACGACAAAACAAAAAAACGGGCCCCTACAAACGAAAGGACGGCTACACTGGTCTGTCTGCAGACACGGTAGATCACATTCCGAAGGAGTAGGCGTATGCGTACTTTTTCTGTAGCAACGTTACTCAATGGTCACATCTCGTAGAAAATTGTTATTCATTAATCATTATTTTGAATTAAAATTTAGACTTTAGACTTAGTGTTATTGGTCAATAATAATTAAAATGTCAAAGAGTGATATTTATTTTAGATAAACTTTTTCTCAAATATTATTCTTCTGTCTCCAATTATTTACTTTAAGTGTTTCCTTGTTTATCTTCACCCGTTTGCATTAGTTTTTAGTGGTAGGTCATCATCACTACCGCGTCCAGTTTACGATTTTTCTTTAGACAAGATGTAACAAGATGAAACAACAAATGTTATGAAAGGATGAACATATCAACGCTTGTTGGTATCAGTCTTCAAATAACAGAACATCTCATTCGAAATCATGATCTCAAACAAAATCTAGAATTCCTCCAAGTGTACATACAAGTAGTTAGTTTTAAAGACCTCTTTTCAGTATTTTTGAAAAAATGCAATGGTTTTTCAGTACCAATATTAACCTATCAAATCCCATCACTCCGTTTCATTGGATATTTATCCGTCATATTTAAATCTGATATGTTATATAGTTTTCGATTTTGGTATTTGGTTGATTTTTAACATAAAAGTCAACTGATTTTTTCCTCGAATATATTATTTAAAATACAAATATAATACGAAAATTTGATAAAATATTATATTGACTCACTCTCTCATATAAGTTACGTCCTCTGGCATGAGATGGAAGATAGAAGCTGATAAACACCTGCAACAGAAATCTTGTACTAGTTGAAGATTGTAGATGCTATCTTGAACGGATGGAACATGGGATATTCTAATATCGGTCCAATTCAATTCATCAGGGCAGTAATATGCAATGAGGGCCGCTAATCCTACCCCGTCACACAAGTCTTTTAGCTCTCTCAATTTTGGAAATTCGGGCACCTTCAATTTTTCTCCCTGCATAAGGAAAATATAACAATTAAAAATGAAATGATGCCGTTTAAACTTACACTCACTTCTCCCCCGTTTGATATTGTACTAATTTCTTGTTCTATTCTCATACGTAATGCATCACAAGCGTGGGATACCCAGAGTAGTAATTGGTCTACAGCGTTGTCTGATATAGTTGGAGCTGAAGTTTTACTGTGATTAAACCTGTGGACAGCAGAAATAATCCTATCCACTGTTACTACTTCTTTCGTATATAGGCTCATTATCATTTCTATAACAGCCATATGAGCAGACTGAAAAAGATTTTATTTTGTTAAATGTTGAATTTTAGGTAAATTTTTTAAAAGCATATCTCACAATTTAAAATATGATTTATCTGTCTCGCTCAACTACATTTCCAGAAACAGTCATGTTTTCCACCATTTCAATTTGACGCAATTGATACTTTAAAACGATACTGATCTCAACTGGAAAATGAACTTATTGAAAACCTCATGGATTCCTACCAGCAATGAGGATGATTGTAAATAAAATGGAAATAAGTGTTACTACGACTCACTTTATTGATGATGTTATGACTTATGCAAGTTCTAATATTCGCAAATTTGCTGGATTGTAGAAAACTATAATAATATTTTGTTTCATTTCAACACATCTTGGACACTTGCTAGACCGATCCGCTTCCAGTGATTCATTTCCACTGTAATGCAGTTTATTTACATTTGCAATTCTAATTCTATACATATAAAAGGATCATGTGAGTTAAATTTCTAGGTAGTAACGGGGTCTACCATTTGTTAACATGAGTCAACAAAATATCTTATTCACTTTCATGTTATCTCTTGGTATTACAGAAACATCTCGTATTACTTAACATGAAATTTAAATATATGATAGTCAACCAATTTCTGCTTACCATACGAAGAGGATTTGTCTGGATTAACGTCGTCTCCGTAAGCTGCCCATCTTCATTACCAAAAACTCCTTTCCTAGATAATGTTTGTAAAATGGCCAAATGATTAAGGTTATGATAATTGGGATCCGAATAGATGTTGCCGAGGGCCAAGCAGTAAATATCGGCATTCGCTAGACCCCCGGCAATTTGGGGTTTTAAATGTTCTTGATTCTGAAAAACATATACTTATTTATTAAATAAATCGAGAGCAATCTGATATTAATTTCACTTCATATAAATCATTTTAGAATTATTTGGCTAATACATTTACTACATGATGGGACATTTAAACCAATTACAAGAATATTTTTATCCCGTATGTTCATACCCAGCCAGCCAACGAACGTTATTCAATAGCCGGGATACTTGGGTTGAGTTAATCATTCATTAAACAAATTTGTATACCAGGTGACTTTCACCTAATCTCATTAGAGGTTAAAAATAGAGTAGTTAACTAACTACGAGACCCTGTTTCTTTAGGGAAAGAGAAGAGAAGTATGAAGTATCTACCCTAAGAAAGAAGATAAAGTAGCACCCATCCGCGGAATCTGGACATGTTGAATGTCAATTTATCTGCACTTTATAAACCAACAGTGTTTGACAGTCGATAAGTAACGTGACCGATACAGAGGGTATATAATATAATATAAGCCATCCATGCAAGTAAAGTGTGAAATTAAATTATGATGGTTATGTTACGCAGAAAGTTCATATTCAAAGGTAAACTTTACATCAACTGGCCGCGAAATAAATAAACGTGAAATAGTAAAATATTTAGCCGCACTATATAAAGAATGGAGGAATTTTTCTACTACTCAACCTATAGCAAATAATTTATTATCATGAAACCTAACAAATCTAGAAACTATAAAAAGTAAAATATTTCTGTGAACATGTTCAGATCGTGAAGAATTATTTAGTCTAGTTCTTATGTTTCTAAATAAAGAAAGCTGTTATACTATCATCATCTTATATGATGCACTCAGATACATAAAAACAAAAAGGAAATTGTTTATGATTATAATAAAACGAGAACTGGAGTCGCCAGTCATATCAGTTACTCAATTTATCATTAAAATAAAATGATAGAGAAAGACGAATTAGCGCAGATTAGTTTTGCAACAATTAAATAAAGAATTATGACAAATTTCACTACTTGGATTTATGCCTATAAGAAAACAACAAATTCTACCAGCAGAGCATGAACATCGAATTAGTCCGGTTGGTCTCCTCAATATTGAAATAGGAACATGTTATATTTATTATCAGAGGGTTTATAAAAAATGTGAAGGGTTAAATAAAACAGTTTGTAATGAACACTTATATGTATAAGTTTTGAGTTTTATAAAAAAATCTCATTAAAATTTGAACAGATTTTCATCCCTAGATTTCATAATTATTCATTACTTTTGTACTATATTAAATTTTCACCCAAGTATTATTGAATTCGAAGTATATTAATAAGTTTTCAAATCAAATATTGTAACGTATTGAATTCATATTATTAGACTTAAGTAACGAGGGTTTAAAAGGATTTGATAATTTGTCTTAAGTACAAGATATGTATAAGTAATAATATGTAAAAGTGTACTCGGGTATTTACATAAGGTTTAAATACACTCCTGGTGTGAAGTAACTATTCGTTTTTTTAACTGATGTGGTAAGTCAAGGTCTTAGTCTTCATCCAATGGATGGAAAAAATAGCTATGTACATACCAAGGAAGGAAAATGGGTAGTTTGATACACTAAACTAAGCGGAGGGAAATAATATAATTGGAGGGAGGAAAGGCATTGTCATCGTGAGGTATAAATATAGTTTTTCTACTACATCTTAACAAGAAATTTCTGTGGTAGTTAAGTAGATCGAACATAATGATGACCTACTTGTCAAATAAGGTTATACCGAACACAATGTTTACAGTTTACTACACTGTACTTACAATTACATTTTCTGTCGCTAGTGCAATATCCGAAGACAATAACTTAGCTATCGAAACGCGTGTATAACAGTGTAATTGTGCGTGTTGGTGTAGTGGTAGTCTAAACAGTATGCGTATCACCATTGATTCCAGAAATTCCAATGCTTGGTAACATTAATGACGCATTACCTATTTTTAGTTGTTTTAATTTTACATAAAAAAATCAAGGGGTGATAGCATCGATTGTACGTCATCTTGGTAACAAATATCTGTTATGAATTATGACAAGAAAATTTAAAAATGAACTCAAGCGAAGCCGAAGATGACATTTGAAAGGATTTGGCTGAATACGCAAAATTTGTAGTGAATCTTCTTAATAAAATCAAAAGCGAGTTATTCAAAAGAATATGACGATTTAAGATATAATTGAAAAAGGATTAAAAAAAAATTCGCCGACGCAGGAAAATTCCACCATGACGTAAAGATCGAAAATTATGTTCATCCTACGTATGATTTATCTCACGCTTTAAACCTTGTACACCATGATAACTTGTCTGTAAGTAGTAAATATTACCGTACACAATAATGGCGGCTATATTTGGTTTAAATTTGAGTTTCGCGTGATTTCTATCAGTTTGAAAATTAAACGAAGTATTTTTGAATTAATTAAACTGAATGCCTTGGAGTTCACAAATTTACTTTTCTCACCTCGTGATCCCGATAAAATGGGTCCTTCAAATTTTCTGGAATTTTGTTGTTGAAAGCTTTGGAAAGAAGCCATTTCATGGACGCCTTTTGCTTAGCCTGTAACAAAAAATAAACATAATTAAATGAATGGAAAATAGTTAGTGAAATAAGGTAACATCATAATTAATGATCTATTTTTAATTTATCAAATGAATGAGCAAACAGTTATGTTAATTTGATTGTTGAAGATGAACGAACACGGATATCTTGAAAATATTAGAAGCACGCTATAGATCAGTGTCTTACTGATGGTAGTATAGCAATGGATCCAAGACTACAGCAAAAACTAAACGTGACTGAATTCTTTGAAGATAATTAGTAATCGCTCTTACCACTTTTATGCAAGATGGACTTCGGTTAATACGAATCTGTATCCAAACAACAATAAAGTTTTAGTTGTGAATTAGGGGCCATCTATAAATTACGTCACACGAGTTTTAGGACTTTTGAACTCCTCCCTCCGTCGTTGTCATAGATTGTCACATTTTTATAATCCTCCACCCTAATGTGACGTGGCAGATTTTTTAAATTTATGCACGTATTTAAAAATAATTGAAAGAAAACAGCTATATTCATTTTTCATTCAGATTTCTATTGAATAATCTAAAAACTAAACATTAAGTCCTATTTTTCAGATAACAAAAAAACAAACGACTAGTGTAAAAACAATAGAAGACTAAGTAATTTAATTAGTAGTAGTATGGCACAAAATATTTGACCCCTCTGCCCCTTGTCACGCATTGTCACCTTTTAGTGATACCCTCGCTCCCTATTAAAATGTGACGTAATATATGGATGACACCTTAGGGTTTGACCTAACCTAACCGAATCAAAAATAGAAATAATGCTGTAGATATGAAGTACTTTTCAGTCCTTTCCGCATCAGATTAAATAATTTTTTATGTTTCCAGTAACTCTTATAAGAAGCACCCAAAACCACGAATATATCGATGATTTAGTTTTGCAAGAGAAACAAAAAAACTCTCTCTCTCTCTCTCTCTCTCTCTCTCTCTCTCTCTCTATATATATATATATATATATATATATATATATATATATATATATATATATATATACTGTCAAGGTTAACATGAACAAATTATCTACACTGTTTATTTCGAAAGAACATTTACAGTCGTCTTTTAACGCAGAAAAAAAACAAGAAATGATATTTTCTCATTAGGAACAATGGATGAGTCGTGGATCCATCACTATGATGTAGAGACCAAATCACAGAGTAAGCAGTGGTTCACAAACGTCAAAAAAATTCAAGTTTCAACTTTCAGCAGGAAAACGTATTTTGAGATGTTGAAAGCGTAATTTTTGTAGATTATTTGGAAAAAGGTGCAATTACAGGTTCTTCTTATGCCAATTTAGTTCAAAAATTACATGACCGACAAAAGAAAGCCTCCGGGACCACGTACATAAAGGTGTTTCTTGCATTAGAATAACGAACCAAGTCACAAGTCATCAGTTAAGCATCTGCAATACTATCCATCTTTTGCTCCTAACGATTTATGTTGTTTTCAAAACTTTTGACGAATGAGAATGTGTTAACCTGGAGATTATATTCAAAAATAAAATATCTGCCTATTTATTATTGCAATTGGGTTACTGGTACAACAAAGGGATAAGTTAGTTCTAAGTAATGTGAACGTTTTTGATGAGGTTGCATTTGTAATTCTTTCCGAGTGCTTACTGAAATTACAGAGATGAGTACGTGACAACATTAATAACAAGTAGTTAGGAATAAAATCATTGTGATAATACTATGTAACTTGAAATAAAAATAGGTCTCATAGTATTTCATTGAAACATAAAAAAAAGTTACATATGAGTACGAAACAAATTATGTCATCTTGTGAGAGAGATGAAAGAATGATTAGACAAAATATCGATTCGATGAATGTTGGATTCGTTAAAATTTTACAGCTCTCGTTGGAACTTCGATCAAGAGGCGCGTCCGTAATTAACCTAGAAATATTATATGTTCTCGATAAAAGATAAAATAAAATTGAAAATTCACGGAGATTATCCATTCTATATTAAAAGTTTGATGACTACTTCATACTAAAATCGTGTACAAACCATATGAACGAAACAAAGATTGAAATTATACAAAACTGTTTTTAACTAGGCTTGAAGTTGAAAGCTGAAAATAACCATCGATTTAATGGTTAGAAATTTATTTTATCTTTAATTTGAGCCAAGCCTGTAGTGCTGATATTACAGAAAACACGTTTTGTTGATCGTAAAAGGCTTAGTTAACAGAAAGTCAGTACTGTATTCGATATTTTAAAGAGATGTATCTTCTAAACTATTTCCGAATTATTAAATGTAAAACATTAGGGTGTAGTTGCTTCACGTTCTTCAGTAGAAATTTATTTCTTCAGTAAAAAATATAAATGTAGTCAAATATTATTTTACTACTTCAGTTTATTTGATTTACACTGACACCAAAAAGAATTTTGCGAGATATTCATCGAGTAGAAATATAGCTTCTTAGTAGACTTATTTACAATTTTTTCATATTATTGTACCAGATCGACAACATAACGAGTTTTTTGCGTTGATCCTTTCTATAACAAAGGTATCACCATACGGTCTAGTCAAAGGTTGAGTAAAATCGATGTAGTTTAAGGTCATTATATACTAGAGGAAAGCAACCAACTCTGGGATGTCTACGTAATTGTTGTTGTGCACTCCCTTGATGAACGTTAAGTCCAACTGCAGCCTGTTGTTTGATGCATTATAAATGCTTTCTATGAAATGTAATTTCATTCTTATACTACAAATTATTTTTTTTTATGGCTACAAAAGTATTTTTTAGATATTTGAAATTATAATTTATTCCGTTGTAAATATGATAGCGTCTAATTACTTCCACCTATTTGTTAAAGCTTCTCACTAAAATTTTAGAGTATTTCCGCAGCTGGGTGTTTATGTTTATGAATAACACTTAATGCGATAAAACAATTCCAAATCTTTCTACAATGATACTTAGTATATCGACTAAAAATTTACTAATTTTAGACTTACAACACCTTTTGATACAGTGTTTCCTATCGGTATGTTTGTTAACTTACAACCTGATGATGATATTAAAACGATAGTGCCGGTTGGATGGTTATATGAAAGCTTCGAGACGCTATTCAATAATTAATATTTGTAGAGGTACTATCGATTCAAATTATCAGGTATACTTATGATTCTATATTCAACACGTTAATCCGAAATTCTTGCTCAATATCAATGATTTCAATGAAGATTTCTCTCATGTGCCAAAGAAATTGCAACGGTATGAAAATTGTAGCGTTTGTTTTTATTGTTAACGAAAGCGGATTTTTTTGTCAAATAATGAAAGATGTCAAAAACTGACATTCAATGTTATTGAGTGATAAGATATTAAGAAGTTGAAAGTTTTCAGGTTATTATTTGGAATAGTTTTATTTTAGTGCTCTCCATGTGCTTATCCATACTATGTAAATTCTTTTATTTTTATAAAAAACACTATTGACATTTTCCATAGAAAAATTTTATTACAAAAATTTCTTGTTTTATGTTGAAATAAAGTAGAAAATAACAGAAAACATACTTCAAAGAATTCTGCATCAAATCACGACTACATTTGATAGAAGGTAGTGCCTTTTTGCAAGGAAAGGATGTACGTTCTTGGTGAAAAGACTGATGCTCTAAAACCAATAGATATTTTGAAAGACTGGGCGTTCAATATTAACATTGTTTTGTCAAAACACTGTGAAATGTTAACACTAAATCATTGATGAATGAGTATCCCGGAGATTACCATATTATTCTCAATCCATTTGGTGACTTCAGTTCAAATCGTGCCGAGATGCCAAAAATGCTAAGCGAAAACAACTACAGCTAGAGCCAGAAAAATGAAAATAAAGCTTAGTTTTATTCATTCTATCTAACGAGATAGACGGGCATGGTGGAGAAGGTCAAAAAAAAATCTATTTTAAAGAAGTTACTAACCTATTGCATTTAACAATTATTATTATTTTGATGTACAATTAGCTTCGAAAAAAGTACTTGATAGATAGTATATATATATATATATATATATATATATATATATATATATATATATATATATATATATTATTATGTTAAGTGAGTACAAATTTAGAGGATTAAGTTCATCGTTATTTGATCAAAAATATATATTTTTTCATAAATAACTTTTTATGGAAAACTAGTCTTATTTATGATTTAGTAAACAGTGACAACGAACTTTGGCGTAATTTTTATGTATGTAGTGAACTCCACTAACAATGTTCAATTGCTCATAACGTATTCTAGCCATAATAGGAATCTAAATTTCCGTTCAATTTCATTATAATTCACATCATTTATGTGTTGTAATAATTAATCAACTATTGTTTTTGGTTTTCATGCTTCTAGTGGACAAATTAATCGTTCATTGATACAAAGATTTTAAATTTCAGTTTAACGTGCCTCGACAGCACATAAACAAAAAATATAAAAATTATACATAAATTATATGAATTACGAGGATGGTCCCAAAAGTACCTTTCCTACAGATGGCGGTAGTACTTGAAAAATACCACTGTATTAGAAAGTACACAATCTATACAGCATATGTTTCAAGTTTGAAGACGCCACGTTGTTTAGTATTTGATTGGCACCCATCAATAGTGAACGTTTTCAGTAAATTTGTGAAGGAGGAAAAAATTGATCATCGTTATGTGATACAATACTTTAATTTGAAAGGTTTTAGCCCAACCAATATAAAAGATGAACTGGATATTATGAACAATCAAAACAATGGACTGAAAAAGAAGAACCGGCTCCAAAGAAGGCTAATACCGTTCTATCTGCAGGCAATGTCATGGCGTCGAGTTTTTGGGATGCGCGTGGGATAATTTTTATTGACTACTTTGGAAAAGAAAAAACTATCAACGGCGAGTATTATGCGAACTTATTGCAACGTTTGAGCGAAGAAATCAAATAAAAACGGCCGCATTTGGCTAAGAAGAAAATGTTGTTTCATCAAGGCAATGCACCAACTCTGTTATTGCAATGGCCAAAATTAATGATTTCAATTTTTGATTTGCTACCTCATGCACCCTCATGCTAGATTTAGCCTCCTTGGATTATTTTCTGTTCTCAGACTTAAAAAAAATGCTCAGTGGTCAAAGATTTTGCAACAATGAAGAGGTGATGTCGGCGTTAATGGTTATTATGAAGAGCTGGACGATTCTTATTAAAAAAAGAGTATCGAACTTATTGGTTATCACTAGGAAAAGTGTATGAAACTAAAAGGAGATTACGTTGAAAAATAAATATATTTTTAATCAAAATTTTTGTGTTTTCTTTGTTGGGTCAGGTACTTCTGGGGCCATCCTCGTATATTTTCTAATACAGCTTTGTAACTATAAGAAACTTGATTTTCGTTGGACAATTGAGTATTTATTTGAGGTTCCTTAAGGTAAGTATTTTCTGCAGTCGGTAAGGATGTGCTTGACGGATACAGGAACGTGACAAGTTAGGAATACGATGCTCTGATAGAATGTTTGGTTAATACGGAGTCTTCTTATTACCACAGCTTCTTGCTTACTAACAAATTAAGGGGAGGTGAGAAGTAGATGAATGGATATTGTTATGTACTGTTGCTCCATATATCAAGCCTCTTATATGAAGATTGCCTCCACAATTCCAATTCATAAACTAAGTGAAAACTCATTTTAAAAACGCTGTGCTTCATAATATTGTATTATTGTATGAGGTGTCTTCGACCCATACGTAATGATTATGAAAATTTATGATGGATACTGTAAAAATGTGCCTTATCCATGAACAATAGGTTATTCAGAAATTGATATCGACTGTAATCCTTCTACAAAATGTAATTCGTTAAGGGAAATCTCGAAATAGAACATCTTGAACACGTTGGATGTAGTGAGAGTAGGTTTATTAAGGTGTTTAATTCTGGGTATTGAAAAATTTCAATCAGAATATCTTGTTTTGTCCTCACATTACTAATTATCCTGAGATGACGAGTATTGACTGAATTTATGTGTGGACTTTCAGTATAGGTTAGGCGTTGGAGAATATATACAAATACAGAATGATAATAGATCGTCTGTTTTGGATATTTTTCAGCAGATAATTACCTTTTATCGGACCATTCACTCAATGCATATCAGCCATTTCAGCGTTTATACATATTATAAAATATGTAATAATAAATCAAACAAATTAACGAATAATAACTACAAAGATAAAAGTTAACTTCAATTTGTCATATTAGTTTACCAACATTAAAATAAACTTTTAGCAGACACGAATAAAAAGTGACACCAACCTACGATTATATTGTAATTAGGTATCACATATGATATCATATTTTTTGTTTTTCAAATCAACTGGTTCTAGAAAAAAGATTAAGATATGTTTTTAAATAAGCAGGAAAAATACTGTTCTCAACTTTAAGTTGAGAAAAAAAAATCAATATAATTCACCACCTTGTAAGGGTGATAGCTCCGAATAGGATGGGCCCAGGGAATTTCGGTACACGTTTTTAATGAGAAAGTTACACTATAAGTACTGGGAGAAAAATATTTTGAATTTCAGGGAATTTAAAATTTTTCTAAACCACCCAAAAAATTATCTTTTCGAAGTTTCAGAAAATATTCGTTTGTCGATGTCATCACCTCTTCCAGTTCCACAAAGTCATTTTTTAAATTATAGACTAAAAGTAATCGGAAGGTATGAGATCAGGTGAATATGGCAGATCAGGCAATAAGCCACAACGCGTTTGGCTACTTTTTCTTAAACAAACGCAAAGTTTTTTCACAAATTCTACATCAAATCGTATGTCAGAAAATCAAAATAGTATTGGGCCTTATTGTTTTTTCTTTTTTTTGATATCTCTGAAATCCAAAAAAATTGATTTTAGGTTTGGTGGGAAAACATTGAATAAAAATTTGCAACCTTTGTGATTTTCGGGGTAGATGTTACCCTTATCTTACCTATCAAATTATTTTTTTGGCGTTGTTTTCTTTTTTCGATTGTACTTATCATTTTAATCGCTTAATAAAGGAGAATAGATTCCATGTTATTGTTTCCATTTCACGTATGTTTAAGCCGAATACGATTTACGTTGAACACGGACCTGTATTTTAGACATCGACATTCCATTACCTCGAAGCCATGAAAGTGGTTTTGCAAAAATTCTCTCAGTATATACATACTCAATAAAAATGAATGATTTAGTTAATGGCACGTGTTGAATCAGTTGTTTCATCGACTGATAATTTATTGATGTTTGACAATTAGAAAACAAATAGACAACATGTAGAATACTGACAATTCAACTTAAAGTGTTATTCAAAAGAAATCGTATTCTTTGAACACTAATGAATGAACAATAATCGATTTAACAATAGAAAGTAACATAAAGATGATAACTTCGAAAATAAATTACGTAAATGCCCAGAAGAAATAAGATTAATGAAATAGATAACATATTAACAGAATGAAATAATGTCAAAAATTATTGCAACAATAATAATGGTCTCGCAAATTACTTAAAAACAATGGCACATTGTCAATAAACATGCTTAAAGAGATTGTTTAACCGCTGAATATAGAACAGTGTTCATCTGAAGTACGTTTTACAATAGATGGAATACTAAACATGCATTGCAACTGAAATGAGGTTTATTAAATATATGTGATTATTGATTAAGTTCAAAAGGGTGAACAATTTGCTTGGGATCAAGGAGGAAATTAATGTTGTACAACTGGTGTGAAAGAATAAGCCACGATATCATTGAAATATGAGCGCTAAAATATTCAATGGATCAATTTGTGTTAGGCTCACACTTTAATGTACCTTTTTTCATTCTATAGAAGTCATAAAAAATATACTGAAGTCGATGTTCCCGAATGACTGGAGTGAGAAAGTCCATCGTTTTTAAATTATTGCGGGGAAGAAAGATAGCAAGTCAAGTGGAACCTCCCAAGAAAAGTCCAGGCAGACCAGGAAAAGTCCTTGATGAAGACACCAAAATTGTAATTCGAAGAAAAGTTCAGTATTTTTATTTTAAAGAAGAAATACCCACCCTAGATAAGCTTTTAATGGAGCTTGGCCAGGATGACAGTATTCCGATGATAACTGAAAAACTTTTATGGACCACTTTGAGAAATATGGATTTTGCCTGGGAAAAGCATAACCGTAAGGCACTTTTGATGAGAGGTGGATTAATGAAGGTTATACAGTACAAAAAATGTGACAAAACAAAAATATAACCAGTGCTCGCCAAGCTTTCATAGAAGGCCTGTAAACGGGTATTAAGGTGCCTTCAGGTGAAGGGAAAAGACTAATAATCGTCCATATTGGAAGCGAAGAGGGATTTTTAAAAGAAGGTTTGCTAACCTTTCAGTCGTGCCATACGGGAGATTACCACGAGGATATAGATTCGGATGTTTTTGAAGATTATTTTGGTGAAATGATAACATATCTTCCGGCCGTTTCAGTAGTAGTTATGGATAACGCAAGTTATCATTCTCGACGCATAGAGAAGACTCCAACTTCATCTTGGAGAAAATAAGAAATTATTGAGTGGTTAACCACGAAATGATGGAATTTGAAGATAATTTGATAAAGATATTGCAGAAAAACATAGTGTAACTGTGCTGCGCACACCGCCGTATCATTGCAAACTAAATCCTATAGAACTTATATGGACGCAAGTGAAAGGATTTGTAGCAAGACACAACACGACATCAAAATGAAAAACGTAAGGCTACTGTTTGATCAAGCCATTAAGGAGGTGACACCAGAGAACTAGCGGCAAGCAGTCCAGCGTGTCATTAATTAAAGATTAGAAAATTCCTCAGATGACGAAGAATATTTTAATTTTTTATAATTTAATTTCTGTATAATGTATTTTTTGTATAATGATCAATAAAAAATAAGTGTACCTATTACTATGTACATAATGCACAATTTTTATTCTGTTAAAATAAAATTCTTTCCTTTTTACGAGTATCCTACCGGCACGCCTTTGGCACAATATTTTCAGTGTTTGTGAATGGATAACAATAGGCTAAACCTATTAATTGACCTCAACCCAGGTGGTACTACCTGCACTTGATAAAAAAATTTTTTGCAATTAAATCAATGCCAAACTATGAAAGTGGCTTAAATATTCGTTGGGTCACTCTGTGATCCCTTTGCATACCTAATGAGATTTCATCGCTCTATACCTTTCTGAAATAAACTATAAATGATCGAAATTTGAGAACAATAGGTATTTCAGAAAGAAATCGCATTATTCATTTTAATCAAAAACATGTACTAAAATGTATGTTATTTGAAGTTTGATATTGTTTTTGGATATGTATTTCAAGCTTTCGAATAATTACGTATTCATCACTGAAATTATGGTCGAAATCTAATGTTAAAATATGAACATATAAGGATATTAAACAAATTAAAACTACTTACAATAAATAAAGGAGAATTGCGGTATTTAATATTAAGTTCGTATGCGTAAGAATATGAATTCTGGAATCTCTTAGTCACTTTTTCCTTCCTTCAAGTTTGTCGTATTATTATTTCAATGCAATTTGCGTTTCATTAACTTTTTATTCAGAAACGAAGCTTTCCCACCTGGCTGTTTCGTAGCATTACTGAATGAAAGTAAACATTGAAATACGCACGTCCCAGATAATAACTATCGAAGAAGGAAGACTCACTATGGTTGTTACTTGAAAACTTTAATTTTTTTATTATTTATTAAAATTTTTTCAGTAAGAACAGCAATGGTCAACAAAAATGGAACAAGCGGGCGGCTGGTTGGAGCATAATGATCTACTTAATATATTAGAAACTGCCAAATTCGTACATTTGGCAATTCGCTTATATGCGCCGAAAATTCTTTATCCTAACAATGTTTCATAAAAATACCCAGATCTTGTATCAACGTAGTTTTCAATTTAGAAATTGAATTATTGATTAAACCTCCCTCGTATGGAATTTTTTTTATCTGAATCATAGTTACCATAAGGATACTCTTAGAAAATATGAATAAAGGATAATATAGAAACCATTGTTTAGTGTAATACATCCAATTTGATTTGGTATATTACCCTGATTTTGTATTTTCAACCAACGTATTTTACGAGGCGTGGAAATTATATAACGAGAATCTTTCCCTCGCTTGTACTGGTACTACAGTTGTTCAACTCACAGTACATGTTTGAACCCGTTCGCTGTTATTGTTCGTGCTACAGAACTTTCGTGTGGAATGTGTGTAGATAACATGTCAGCAAAATGAGTGATGCAAAAAATTAACAAAGAATAGTGATTAAATTTTTGACAAAATTATGGGAGAACCCAGATCTAGCACCAAAGAACTTCTGGCTATTGCCCAAAATAGAAGTGTTAACGAAAGGTAATTGCTATGAGTCAATAGTCGATCAACCAACAGATAATGACGGTTTTAAAAACATTAATAATGGAAGACTTCTTCTTGCTACTAGAAGTAGGAGAAGAAAAATGTGTGGCAGTCCCGGGTGAAGGAATGACTGCTTGAAATGTAGCACTTTTTGTAAATACAAAGTTTATAACTAGATTTCTTTTATTTATTTGCCACGCCTCGAATATTTCGTTTATATTTTTTTAATTACTCACAACATCTCGAAAATGGTACTGTGTACTATAAAATTAATATTGGTGTATCAGTTGTTTATTGTAAACCAAGATAAATTACAAATTGTAACATGTGTAGACTATTCCAATGCTATTTATAGTACACACATCGATGCATTAACGTAGTATATACTTCGCTTTTGATCTAATGACCTGATCCAAGAAAACTGAAAATTGTTACATGTTATCAATAGTTCGAGACATTACTGTAGTTAGATACTCATACTTAGTAATATGAGAATACAGTTCCTAGAGTTTATTGTTTGTAATATTATATTTATATTAACCGGTTGAAAGTAACGTACAATGGAAGATCAACGGATCAAAGTTTCAAAATATAGTAAGTTTTTTATAAACGTTTACCTTTAGAACGTAAGTTTAAGAAACAAAACATTCACCACATGTCAAAGCAGTTTTTTATTTTGAATGTTTAATTTATGCTCTTCGAATAAAATAGATCAAAATGAATAACCGTTCAATGATGAATCTCTATGCTATCTAAAAAATATTATTCACTGTGGAATGAAATCATTTTTACGACCAAATGGTATAAGTTTATAAAATATATGATTTCCACTTGTATAAGGTTAATCAAATTCGGAATTAAAAAATGATGAAAAATGAAGTTAGTCATAGTCCAGGAGCTATCAATCTAAAAAGTCTTTCAATACGTACACACATTTTTTATGCAAATTAAAAGTTCAAAAGTATACAAATAAGGTTTGCATGGATTTTAAAGTCCAGAAAATTGAAAAAATACAGGATTGTTTGGTGATAATCGTTGTGTACTCGTAATGTGTTATAATTCTGTTCAGTAAAGCCTCCCAACATAAACGTGTTCCCATACTTTACAAATGCTTTCATTCCCATAGGCCAGATTTAGATGAATGGATCAAAATAATTTGTTAGTTATTTTAATGATATATAGGCGACAGTTACGAAGATGTCTCATACAAGGTATTCAAGTAATAATTTTTTTTTTCAACATCTTGTTTTTTAATGTGCAATTTCATGTTGACGCTCGACGCTGGCTTAGAGCGTCCATTGAGGTCACGAGTACAATTTTGTATTGTAAATAAGTAAAATTAAGTATTGTTTAGCTTTCTAAATCGGGTATTATAGCAAAAAACCTTAACCTATATTATCTGCTTTTCACTAGTGTTCTGAAAAGTGCAATGAACTACGTGGTAAATATTCACTCAATGAAGCTAAACATTATCAAATAATTATTGAATAAATTCTTTATTGGCAGAGGTGGTAAATTTTAGCGTTTTCTTTTCATCGCTTTGCTTGACTCTTTTATATTGGACGTTGTAACCTGATTTGATGCTCTAAGCCAGCGTCGAGCATCAATATAAAATTGCACTTTTATGGTTTTGATGTATTTATATTCCTTGTAAATATTGAAAATATACAACTGAGATCTAAAATATCCTTCACATCAGACCTAAATGATAGTATATAAGTACTAGTTCAACATCCAGTGCAGCGCTTACCTAACTTTTCAGTGACCATAATTATATCTGAACCCTTAGAACAAGACATTGAATCTTATCACAAAATTATGCTGAATTTTAAGGGTACGTCAAATGAGCCAAAATACTTATACCAAACTGATCTTGTAAGAAATTTAAATATTTCTAAAGAAGCTTCAGAATTCTTAGTATCAAAACTGAAGGAAACAAGTTGGCTTTCCTCAGACACTAATATAAGTAAAAGAGATAAAGAATTACGACGTTATTTTTCCTAAAAAACATGGTATTATCTTTTGTTCAAATATCAAACACTTGTTGATAAAAACTGGACTTGGAACAATAAGAACCAAACGATTGGCGTTTACTCAATGACAGTACAAAACAACCTAAAATGTAGAAGATATAAGCGAAGAGTGAGGAGAGCGTATGTGTCATGGAAGAGCGCTAATTTCTGGGATGCGAATATTATGTCTCTAATGTTGGTCTCTTATACGTCATTTTCCAAAGTCGGCACGTCAGAGAAGAGCTTAAACGAAGTTTTTTACAACGCAATGATGAATTTTTTTTAGTAAAGTTTTTCTCTACATAGTTGGAAGTCAGAAACTATACGCCGTATATAGTCAGTGAAGTATTTTCTAATGATATTCTAATATGCTTTATTACATTTGAAAAAAAAATGAAAATTGAGTATACTTCCTTTAAAATGTTTGAACCTTTAAATTTGTTTATTTCTTTAAATGGAATTAGGGTATAATAAAAACATTGAGAAGTTGTGTCCTTTAAATAAGTTAGCAAAATAATCTCAAATCTACTGTTTCCAAAGTTTTATTTAATTATACAAAATACATTTGTGTGCGTATTTAGTGTGTGCTTTTGAAAGAAAAGAAAAAAAATCATGATCAACGTATTTCAAGAAAAAAACTAGCTACTAGAAATATTTTATGAAAAATGAATAAGGCCAAGTAAACCTGTAGAATTATTCAAGTGCAGCAGCTTAACGACTCCTCAACTTGAATAGAGAATTATCTAGAGCTCCAGATTGATTCTACGGGATGAATTATTGGTTTAGAGAGAAACTTTATATGACTTATTCTATAACGAGACTTAACGTTTGACTTTGTATTATTAATTTGTATTGTAATTATTACAAATAGAGAGAGCGAGGAAGGGAGCTTATTTAAGTAAATCCGCACTGATGATAGAGAATGAAAGAACATTGGTAAACCACTCTCTACTCTATTCTGATTGTATCTCCATGACGTCGAAGGTTCGAGTAGTGAGAACAGCAAAGGAGAAAAATTAAAAAATTTAATTATAATAGCAGGTAGCGAAAGATAGAGTGTGTAAGCCGATGATCATTCTCTATCCTCCAATGGTACAACTTCACTTACTTCCCTCTCTCTGTATCTTTGATATTAACACCAATTTATCAAAAATTTTTTCATATAATTATATAAAATAAATGGCGCCTTACAAGAGGAATATAAGATTTTATTTTGAATTCAATGCTTCGTACGATTATAATCCGATTACAAATATGAAATATTATATGATACCTGCAAATATACCAGAAACGAAATGCAGTCACTTAAAATGTCTTCGTTTGAATTTTCAACACTTTGGAATTCAGTTTCGAAAAATCGACTTTTTTTATAAGTTATAAAACTTAAAACAAATTCCAATCGGATTGTGACAGTACAAAGTATTGATATTTCTGTAAATTAAAAAAAATTATTTTAATTAATTTTTTGTTTTGTTTACTTTTCAGTTCAATGTTTTTATTTGCAGAACTAAGTATAAAGGTTTTGTAAAATTTCAATGTAATAATGACCAACAAATTTAAACATCACACTTTCAAACGCCAACTTTCAACATTTAATATTTGTATTAATTTGTAATTGTATTAACACAAATTAACTGTGAGCAAAAATTGAATTCGGATAGTGGAAGGCTGTGTATAAACTTTTAGCAAAATACGATTATCGGAAGTGTTTCGAAATGTAATATCAAATTCTAAACCATACAAGCAGATACAAAAGTGAGCTAAGAAAAACGGGATGATCATAAAAACGTTTCAGAAAAAAGTTGACAAGAATCTTATTCACTGCAATATTTGTAATAAATGTAGATAACATTGAAGACATAGGAAATGAGATATTTGCAAAAAACCTATTATTATCTTTAGTCTTGTATATGTTAGACTAGAAAACAAAACTTGATACAATTTTTTGCATGCCATAATGAGGTCTTTACGAAGTTTCGGCTTATTATCCCTTTTTCCGTAAAACTCCTAATACAAGCGGACTATAAGAAAATTTTTGTACGAACATGTCTATGAATTAAACAAATTTGAGACTCAATTTATTATATATACATATAAATTATTACATTAATTTATTATAGAATAAGAATACACCTAGAAATATATTTCAAGCAAACTGTGTTGCATAACAATCGCAGTTTTTTTATAAGTACCATGGAATTACTCAGTCGAACAGATATTTCTGTAATGATACAATGTCAATATGAAGGTCGGTACGTAGGATGTGTTTTAAACTAAAAACATTACAGCATTCATTTGAATAATTGTGAAACAACATTTAATAATGTCATTCACAAATGTTTTGCCAATTATAAAACGCAATTCCAAATTTTCTAAGAATTTTTTGAGATCAATGCTGAAGGACTTTCACAGCAGTTGATTGAATTATTAAACAAATTTAAAAAATCAACGGCTTACATTTGTTCAATAAAACTTGTGTGAGGGTGAAATAAAAATGGAATATTTCCAAACATACTGTTTTCTTACACATGGTATATACAATAACAATAAAAAAGACAATAAACGATCTAATTAGTCAACCAAATAAGTGACAGAAGCACAGCTTAGCAAGGACGATATTTTAATCGCCTCGTCAAGCATAACCGATCATGTGTAAAGAAATAGTCACTTCTATCATGCGAATCAAATATACAAAGGGACATATTAGTTTTTTGTTAACAGATGCATCATACAATAAGTTGACAAGGTTGGAACATCGAAAGAATTTTATTCAACTTCCGCCAAGAATTTTTTCGTAAACAACACGCTTACTTTCCTCTTCCAAGTGTTTCCAGTAAAGTGTTGGGTAGTAGAGTTTAAACAAGGCCGTACGAACTGCGAAGACCAGAATAGCAGTGGTCGACCAAATGAGACGACTACTCCAGAAATATTGACGAAAATTCACAAAGCAGTACTGGATAATTGTCGACTGAAAGTGCGCGAGCTAGTAGACATAGTAGGCATTTCAAAAAGTGCGATGCATCGCATATTAACTAAAAATTTTGTCATGAGAAAGCTATGTGCAAGAAGGGTGCAGTGTTTGATCACAATGGAACAAAAACAGCGTCGTGAAGATGTTTCCATAGAGTGTTTGGCAATGTTTCACAGAAATAAAGTCGAATTTTTGCGTCGTTTCATAAGCATAGAAGAAACGTAGGTCCATCACTTCACACCCGAAACAGAAGAAAAATGAAAACAATGGACTGAAAATGAAGAACCGACAAAGACTGTTCTATCTGCAGGCTTGGTCATGGTCAGGTTTTTTGTATTATGCGAAATTATTTCAACGTTTGAGCGAAGAAATCGATCAAAAACGGCAGCATTTGGCTAAGAAGAAAGTGTTGTTTCATCAAGACAATGCACTAACTCACACATCCATTATTGCAAGGACGAAATGAATTGAAGTTTCAATTACTACCTCATGCACCCTATTCGGCTATATTAATTGTTTTGAAACGTAAGGAGAAAAACAGCTGACACAAGAGAAGAATGGCAAAATACAACAAAGCGTATATAAACTAAGAATTCTAATTTCGTAATGACCTGAATGTTACTTCTTATCAAACAGTAATTACGAAAAAATATTTTCTCATCTCCCAGAAACAATTTAAAATATGTTCATTAAATTTTATGGTTTTATTCAAAAACGCAGTACAAAATATCGGCAGACAATTATAAAACCAATGGCAAATATAAAAAATCTTCGTTCAAATTTAGTTTATAATATTTGTTGAAAATCATAATTCATATCAATTCATTACCTTTTCCCTAACAAAAATAGTTATTTTGCATCTAAAGTTCATGGTTATAAATTCTTATACACTCTATATCTCAGTATCCTCTCATTCGGAGTCTTTAACCCGAACTAAAGCCAACACTAGCGAGCGTGTAGTTGAACATTTCTGAGGGACACCAAATGAGAGGTTATCACACCACTCTAATGAGATACAATAACATCAAAACTAGTCAGCGGTTACGCTTCTCGCCTTGCATTTTTTGCGAGCCATTAGAGATGTCAATATCGAGAAAGAAGAATAGCTGTTTTTCCTGGCTCTTCAGCATTCTTCTATATGCAATGCTTGTATCTTCTCTGACTTCTGTTCATTAGTATTACACCTAGGTACAAATATTCCAATTTTTACATTGTCACACTTTCTTAGCTTCTTTCATTACATTTTATTCTTTGCTACGATGGCTATATCACGTATGCTGTGACTTGACCACCTCTATTTCTTATTGTCTTCTATTTATTGATATTCCTTGTTACATAATCGAAAGCAAGATAAATAAATTTGCTGATAGTGCATCGCTTCGTCTCACCCCTTTATTTATGAGACATTTTGTCACCATATTCTGTTCTTACTTTAGAACTTAAGGTTTCCTTGGTAATTTCTATAAATAAATTAATTTGAATGGGAATAATTATAGTGTAATAAAAAAACGGAGATGCATTATTTATGAAACTCTGTCATGTAAAATATATATTTTTTTCTTTAACGTACAGCAGACCGTTGATTTACATATGATTTTGCTTAAAAGAGTTTATAGCTCTTGAACGTAACAAAACCTTGTATCCAAACCTTCAAAAATATGTGACCAATCCGAATTCGGTATAATAATATAAAATTGTTCTTATGCACACATGGGAAACCGAAGAAAAGACAATAGAATATCCCCGCACGTGACTAATCTTTATTAGCTTTCCAATTGAATAAATAACAAAGTGTTTCTATGCACCAGCTACCTCTGCTCAGTGAGATTTTCTACCCCTCGGTTGAGTTATTTTTAACCATTACTATCTACGGGAAACTGTTCTTAAATTATTCTAATAACTACTTTGCTCATCTGATGTTTACGGTACGTCAGGTGCATTACTAACATTAAATAAAACAAATCGTCTAGCTAGACATAGCTTCGTTAAGCACAGAAATTCTGACCATAGTGGCGTGAGTAAATGTTATACAATAATCAGAAAACCAATTAGGATTCATTGCACTCGGAAAGTAGCGCGAGGTATTACCTCCTTATAATGCATTCTCTAATCGTTTTAGTTGTTTTCAACATCTGTTTTATAATTTCAACAAATATTATTACTAACCATTTACTTTATATTGATCTGAATGATCAAAAAAGTTTCTGTAATTGTTACTATATTACTATAAATTTTTCATTTCTAATCAACACTTTAAGCAAATCAGACAATTCTAATTTGGGGATATCATAAGTTCAAATTATTTGATTGGTTTATTTAAGAATATTATCATAAAACGCGTTCCCAATTTTATTGCAGTCGGTATTAAATAAACAAAAACCAAGGAAATGACACGATTAGAGTGCAGAAAATATTTTCGAAACATGAGGTGAGCCGTTTCCCAGACGCCATCGTCTATTTATACAACATACATCTACCTAAATTTATACTCGTACCAAATGACAGAAATAATGGAATAAATCTTTTTCATTCCAATTGCTACAAGTATTGATTTCTTTTGTTTTATATGGTATTTTGTTCATTGTCATACATATATTGTAGGTAGGTCAATTCATAAAAGCGGCTCTATTAGTAGTATATATAGTATCAATTAAATAGTTCATAGTTGCATTGGAATTTGTAAAATAGGATTATAAATTTTACTAAAATTGTATATGGCTTTTTTATCATTGGCAGATTTTTTGTTCCTACGTTTGTGATCCATTTCTATCTTTTTCTTGTATTTCTTAATTCCGTCGCTAGAATTTTTATAATTAATTATATGTTTTTTTATATTTGATGGTTTGTTAATGCATTTTTATTTTCTTATCGTATTGATGGTCTTTCAATCTATTTTCTAAATACTGAGCTGTCTGTCCTATATGTACAGCGTTACAATCATTACAAGGTACTTAATATATAATATTACTTCTGATGTTTAGTTTTTGTCCCTATTTGTTTATTATTTTCATTCATTCATTATGTCATTTATCATTTTTTTCTGGATAATGATTTTCTTTTAATCCCGAATTTTGATGCTTAGCTATTCAAAAAGCAAAAGTAGATTTAAAAAAATGATTAAATAAATAAAACATACACTCAATCATAAAAATTAAAAAATTATTGAAACGATATCAAACATGTAAATGATAAAAAAGACCTAAATAATTTGAATAGAGTTTTATAGATTTCAATACCAATAATATAATTGATTGCATATTTGAAATATAACAACTAAGGAAAAATTATTATTTTTGGTTAAAACAGATTTTCATGTTGATACTCGTGTGCTCATATTAATATAACTATGTAAGTTGTCATTATCAAATCATATTTTAATGAAGACTGAAATTTTGAATTGATTGGAATTGGAAAAAGAGTCTTGTCTTGTTTACAATAATTATTAATTGCTGGGTAATTTTAAAATATTTAAAAGTTTGATTTACCAACAAAACCTACATGTGATCAAACCAACGTTACAAATTCATTGAAACCTCATTCAAATTTTACTTCCTTCACTTGTATATGGTTTATTTTGGTCAGAAAGTTCTTCAATAACCAATAAATATTCATCATTCAATTGACTTCAAATCGGGATGGAAATGGAGCAATCTCAATACGCCGAGGTCCGTATAGGTAAAAAGATCATCACTTTCATAAATCTTGAACAAAGGAATGTACAGCGTAACATTCTGGTTTTTACATTTCTTCGTTAAATGGAATGTTTCGGGACCTTAACAATTCCCGTGTAATGGTTTTTCTTGTTTTGTAGGTTGGATATGTCTATTTTAATTTGTTTATCAATATTTAGTTGGCAAATAGGGTATTACTTTTTCATTTACCCATGTTTAGTAACTATCAAAATTCATCATTCTGATAATCTCCAGTGTTAGAGCTTGACTTCTACCAACAAGGAGCGCGTTTGGAAAGAGGTTTTTTGTCCATATTTGGTTGAATCATTCTACCCTTTTAATTGTGTATGAGAAAAATGAATGTTAAGTTTTTTCCATGACTTCAATAAGACACCTTTTTTCTCTATTTAAACTGCAATTGTGTTAGAAATTTTATTAATCAATATCGACTGGATTGCCGTAGTTAGTTTCTCTTCACTTCATTGGTAGCCCATTTTGTGCAATATTTTTTATTAATAAACTTTAAACTTTGGAAAATTAATGTTCATTCTGCATTCATATTTAATTACTCAGAAGAAGTGAGGCCTCAATATTATTAAAATGTTTTATATTGAGAAATTGAGCATATCCTAGAGATGTATATTATAGGAGTTCCATCTTCTACTATTTGCTCAAAAAATAAATACATGGTTTATAGTTTCTCGACCTGTGAAAACTTTATTTTTCACCTGACTTTTTTATATGGTAAAATCACTTTTGAGTAATATACAAACTAAAATAATTTCAACTTTTGTTTGAGACTATACCAGCGATAAGAAATGCAATATAAAAATGAGCTCTCTGCATTAACTAGATAGTACTAGGTACTAGTGCATCCTTAATAAATTTACTGAAAGGACGACTAAAAATATTTGAAAACTGTTTACAATTTCTGAATCACGTATTTGGATGTTGCAACCGTCGATAGTTGAATCTATGATTAGTACTTCTAAAAATATCCATAATAATTCATTTCAATTAGACACAATAAAGATTTCCAACACTATTAGATTATGTACGGTTCCACACATTAATTATTAACTAGAGCTAAAAGTCATCAAATGAATAATATGATGTTAACAAATACAAGCACTGAAATAATTCGTATCTAAACCCATCGTATAAACATGTACCTAACCTAGTCGGAAAGTTCTTTTAATTTTTGATATTCTAAATTTTGGATAGAACCAATTTCGGGTTAACAAAATAAAGTTCCATATATCTATCTTCCTATAATAAAAACCAAATACTATGATTCCCTCTCTCAAAACAATTTAAAAATATCTCTGGCTCTTTTATATCCATTAACATCTTTCAATTACTATACTTCCTAACTTCCAACGTCATCAAATCCAATTAAATTCTACCATGTCCCATCAAAGATAAAGATGGGAAGTAGCTTTCAGCTGATGTTATTTTTAGGAAAAAACATAAAACAGTAGTTCAAGTGAAAAAATTGTTTGGTGTAAACCAAAAAATAAACTAAATTGTTTTAGAATAGATAAGAATACAAAAACACGACACATACCATTAACATACCTAAGAGGTATGTTAATAAATTGTATACAGATACTTAATTCAATAGGACTAGAATGCACTTACAATTACAATAGAACTATCGATGAAAATTTGTGCAACTAATTATTAAAAACTAATTTCCAGCAGCCAGATGAATATAAAAACCATGAACATAAATATAAAACCACAAACTGTAAAAATTCAATACCTCATTACTTTAATCACAGCGGTAAAATTCGCAATCTCCGACATTTAGACTCCCTAACAATCAAAATGGTGTCTGTATGTCATTCCGCCACAAATCAAAACCTACGTCTACAATATTTTTTCAATTTGCTGATAACTCTCCAGAAAAATTCGATCAGGATTTAAATATCATCGATATCAACATACAGGAAATATTCTTTTACGTCTCGTTGCCCTGACCTTCTCAATCCTTACAACGGTGAAAATGATTTTTTTTTGGATACAGGAGCAACCATCTTCATTTTCAACTCCAAAAAGGCTGATAGGTAGGTATGAATTGTAGTGTATTATTTCCACAAAAATCTGCCTGTTAATTCTTCTAGTCATGTAATCAAGATGCTAAATTGTACATTTTGGGTATAGGTATGACTCAACCATTTATGGCAGTTATAAGTAGGTAGAAATGGATTGATGTGTTTAACATCTGGGGAACGGGATTAATGTTTTTATTTCATATTAATAACCAAAAGGATTATTCAATAATAATTTAGGTGAAAGATAAATATCATTGTATATTTTCTATAATGTAGTTGTCCAATTGTTTATTTTTGCTTACTGATTTCCTTTTTCTATTGAGATTAATTGAGACATTTTTTAGAATCAATTGCAAGAACTAGTTCCTCTATCAACACCTTTACTGGTAACAGCCCAATAGAGGGAACAAAAAAACCTGTTAAAGTGTACACAAGGAAGCGATTATTTCAAACCCTTGTTGAAAAACCTCGTAAGTATGAATTCAAAATGGCAATATTTTTATATATAATTGTAATAGTTGTAGTCACAACTATTGATACTGTCCATATAATAAATTTAAATTGAACTTGAAGTCATGAATTTATATAATTTGTAGGTAGCTCCTCGAGTATCCTGTATGAACCATCAATATCGACTGATATGGAAACAGATAACAGATAAAATGTCAAAAAACAAAATAAAAATTATAATAATCATCCTGTGTTTCAATATTCCATCTATCTATATCTTATGTAAACCATTTAATTATGAAATTTAGATGGTCGGACGTGGTTGTCACATAAATTGTAAATGAAACCAAAATATTTTACAAAATACTTCATTTAAACAGCATTTTATTTTCAGGTATTTATATTTTCTTGTAAACAATAATATTTGAATTTGAAACGTTAGCAAAATGAAATTATTTTGTATAATACTTTTGTTTCATTCACACTTTGATGCGACAACTAGCTTCGAGCATTTAGAATTACTCGAGTTATTTTTAAATTTCCCGCGAAATTAGCATGGATATGAACCTTAGATCAAATCTTTGATTAAAGAAATCTTTTTTCTTGGTACAGAGCCAGTTCGAGAGATGTCGCTAGGATCGAACTTTGTCATCAAATTTTTACACAGAGTGGCAGATCTATCGAGTATATAATCTTAGGATTATGCGAAATGAGCCGACGCATTGTATTGGCGGAAAACCCATAACTTCTCTCAATACCTACAGTTATAGCTAACCGACAGATCGAATTAGATTACCTATTTTCGATATTGTCAACCGTTTATGATGTTGAAACTACTCTGATGCGAATGAAGACTACGGTTATACTGATTTGTACACAGACACTATATTCATAATAGAAGATTCCATTTCATTGTAATATCTGTTATATTTGTTGGATATGGTATTTGAATGATATCATGATATCCTTTATTCAAGACAAGTTAACCATATTTCAACTTCCGTGCAGGGCATTGTCCTGTAACCGATTGGACTAATTTATTTTTGGGTCCATTCAAAGTCTTCTCTATTCTGAATGCATCTAATGTCTAATCTGGTACAGGCTCATCTGCATTTTCCATTTTTTTACTACTTAAACAAAATGTGTATTCCTCTTATAAATTTGACTTTAAGGTTTAGGAAATCACAGTCCTTTTGGTACTTTTTTGATACGAGAAATCTTATTAATTAACAAATTACTCTTTATCACTATTATAGTCCAGTCAACTACTGGCTGAAATCGAAACATTTTGCATGCCTTTCGCATTAAGAAAGCGATTCTAAAGAAAAAGTCCTAGAGCTTGTTTTGTTACAGTTTAGGGGGCATAACCATAATTGATATAATAAGTTTAAGTATGGAACGTTAATCAAATATAAATCGGAGAAGACTGTTTCATATTTCAATCCTACCGATTAGAGTTCAAAGAAACACATTACTGAAATAAATAGTTAGGAATCAGTCATGCGTTAATTTAATAAATTCTAAAGGATAATTGTATGAGGCAATATAATACAAACAATATATTCTATACGACTTATACAGTGTGAACAATGTAACATAACATATATTGAAATCAGTTACTAATCGGCAATATAAAGAAATGTTTACAAAACCATTAGATTGGACTCAAATTCTCTGAACGGCATGACTAAAATAGATGAAAGGGTTTCGGTTATACTAATATGAAGCCTAAGAGTTTGTTTCGTTGTACTCGTTAACCTTAGAAACTACTGATTCGATCGGAAAATTATTTTAGACCATTTACCGAGGAATGTTATAGGCTACGTATGACGGAGTTTTTCTTTTTATAAATTTAAAAAGACTATCTCTTAAAGTTAATAGTAAAAAAATGTATTCTTAAATAATGCACTTAAATAACACAAGGAACGTGCTCCTAGGAAAGCAAAAATCCAATAAGATCAAGGACACAATGTCTTGAGATTCTATACATATAATCTTTGTGGAAAACCTAACCTAACCTAACATAACCAAAACTAGCCATGACAATGCCCTGTCCATTTGTACGTTATTATTATAGAAAAAATTGGCCGAACTGCGTTACAATTTATTTCCTCATCAGGTACATTTACTTAATATGACTCTCTCAGTTGACTTTCTGTTTACAAACTTAATTTAGTCTAGGAAGCAAATGTGAGAGAGTTTTTAAATGTATTATATATAAGGAGTATTTTCGTTAAGAGATAAATCGTCCGAATGAGAATAGATTTTTTACTGGAATAAATTGGATATGGAAAATCTTTCGAATGTAAAATTGGCTTGATAATAGACAGAATATCGTCATATATAATACCTTCCTTATTTTTTGTACTGTATCCCATTGTTCTCGTAACAAAAAACTATCAGTCATTTTCATGATTGCTAGGTTCTCCCAATAACAATGGTGAAACAAATGGAAGATATATGTTGTCTTGGCTGACCATTTCAGTAAAACCATTCTACAGCTTTCACGAAACACATGTGGTACCCACATGGAATACAAAATAATGAAGATAAGCACTATTTAAATAATCTACGATGGGTCTTCTCGTCTTTGAAAATATATTTAAATAATAATTTGAAAAGAAGCATAGGACGTTGAGTAAGAATTGACGAATTTTCAAGTTAAGTAGTTAAAAAAAAGGTAATGTGATAGAGTATTTCATCTACTAATTTTAGGATTAAGGTAGGGTGACACATTTATTTTCTTTTTTTCGGGGTACATAAAAAAGTCAATATGAGTAAACTAGTGTTATTAATTCTGACAGTTTCTTGATTTTACCTCATGTTGTATTCGATTTGAAGATTGACATCCATACAAATTTACGTTACATTACAGTAAAACTATGTTTTAGTGTCAAATTTATTTATTCAGATCTATTTTAATATTTTATTTAGTCGTATAGTGAAAAACATTATTTTTAACTTTTGAGAAGTATTCTTTAGGTAATTTCAAGATTTAATTTGTGGTATACGAACATTTGCAGAAAAGTAATTAAGAGTTAAAGTCGAGAAATAAGTTATGACCGGTGTGCAAACCAAGAAAGAAAAATAAACTCTAACCATTAATCAAGACACCTGCAAAACAAAGTAGATGTCTTGTGGAGTTTATGTCACTATTGAACAAAGTATAATTGGTGGAGCTAAGAAGCAACTGCTTCACATGCCCTATCCAATGACCACAAAGATTCGCGAATAATAACGATCAGCCCTCCCTAAAGCAAATCTTTACAGGGGACGGAACTTAGCTTATTTTCAGATAGCACCGTGTAGACTCTACTACGTAGAACAACACGTTTATCCATTCTCTTGAAGAGTGAGAGACTTGAGAGCATTACACCTGGGAACCTGTGAAATAGTAGACGAAGATCTTTGTCAGCTAGATCCTTTAGGGGTTGAGTATCTACCTTAATTCAATTACCTTCAAAAGAAAATGAAAAAAAAACAATTACATGGGAGCATACAGGTTAAAATAAGGGGTTAAATCTAAATATAGAGGGTATCTCATAAATAATGTCGATTTCCACACAACTTGGAAGACTAGTCTCTAATTCAATTGAAAATACAGTTAATGCTTTACTTTCTTCTAATAATTGTCTATTTGTTTATTGATGACGTAGTACGTTTTAATAATGAATAGTATAGAGTGCGATAAAT
This sequence comes from Diorhabda carinulata, assembly GCF_026250575.1. Taxonomy (NCBI): domain Eukaryota; kingdom Metazoa; phylum Arthropoda; class Insecta; order Coleoptera; family Chrysomelidae; genus Diorhabda; species Diorhabda carinulata. Next base: position 31,696,064 of record NC_079460.1, on the reverse strand, counting down.
ATGAAAGTGTTCAGACATTATTGCAAACAAAAGTTTAAAACAGCCGTGGCAACAAGGAAAATATATGGAATTGAAAGGGAAGACACAGTTAATAAACAAACAGCAATGCGTTCGTGCCCAGGTCGTCCACTTGCGTGGGATATTGAAGTTTCAAAGTATGCAGTAGAAAACCAATCTAGTACCAGCACTCGTCAATTATAGGACTCCCTTGTATCTTCTAGAGATACCATATATATTTAAAATTATAAAATCTATAAAAGTTGTCAAATAGTGTCACATGAATTAACAGAGATTCGAGCGAAATGTCGAGTAGAGGTGTGTAAACAGCTTCTTGCCCTGCCAAAAGATCGGGTTCTCTTATAAGACAATGCTCAAACACATACTATAAATTTAGGCGAAATAAGATCGAAGATTTTGGTGGCATTGAGCTCCTACCGTATTCAGCCTTCCGTCGGATTACTATTTATTCAGATCCATGGCAAAATTCTTGCGCGGGAAAATATTTGAATCCAAAGATGTTGTAAATACAATGCGACAATTTTACCAAGATCTAGAAGAGCTTTCTGAACGTTAGCTTAAAACCATAGACCACGATGGGTTATACTTTGAATATAAAGGCTTTCTTTTTGTATGATTATTTAATAAATGAAGTGAAAGTTGGAAACCGATATTATTTATAAAACAGCCTCTATATTGCAGAGCCTCCTTGGTTATTTTAAATGGTCTTCATACAAGTTAAATCGTATATGAGAACGAGAATAATAAATAGGTTAGAAAATTATGCATTCAGTTAACATGAAAACTAAGCAGTAGTGTGGAAATTATATTTAGAGAACTAGTTCCGAATAGTGACATATTCTTTTAACACTTTTTCGTTACAAGTACGTGGATATAATAGTCCAGGATCCCTGGCTGATTTTTGCATATGATTACTAACAAGCTAATTTTTCGTGCGTAGTTTCGTTTTGAAGAGACGCCCAACTTTATTCTGTGCTATAATTCTCGAATGTGGTTGGTAACAGAGACAGCAGGTATAAAATATGTTGATTTGATGATTCTGAAAAAAATTATTCCTTGCCAGATTTTTTTGCTTTAAATCTAAAGATAATTACCTCAATTTTCTGAAAAAATTTTTGTCCGACAAAATTTTAGATTTGATCAAAGAGTCCCCCTCCTTCCAACATGTATTGATAGTGAGGTCGTCAAAACGATTACTAACCAGCGGAATTTTTTCTTCTAACTTAATTAATATTCATATAATTTAATGGTGACATTGTCCTACAAATTGCATGGTACGCTACCCCGGTCCTACACTTTAAAGTAAGATTAAAGATTAAAAGATATATAAATAATTACTATCAAGCCGAATCTTCGTGAATAGCTCCATTTCTATGAGACGCCCAACTTTATCCTCGGCGATTACTTTCGATTGTGGTAGGTAACAGAGACAGCAGGAAAAAATATGTAGAAAAGAAGTACATATTATATTTGACAAGTATGAAAAACCCAGTATTAAAGATTTTTTAACATGAACTGAGAGGTGAAGAGGACACACAGTAATACGTAATACGTAAAGAAAATAAACTTTCCGCAAATTTCGGCAAATTATTGAGGAGCAACAACTTTAAAGAAAAATTCGTTAAATTTTTAATTGAAGATTGGACAAGGGACGAATTTGTACCATTGATTATAGGAAAGACGATTAAACTTAATTATAATCAATGTTACACTTATGAGGTGTCTAGTGAAAATAAAATAAAAAGAGTTATCGACTATGACCTCTCTTGTTATCATGAAGAAGCTGATACCAAAATTGTATACCACATTTGTCAATTTAATACTAACTATCGTGTGCAGATACATTGTATAGATTCTGATATACCTATAATAATGTTGGCAAATTTAAAGTATTTGAAAGATCAAATTGAAATAATTATTAATTTAAGCGCGAGTAAGAAAAAAATGTACTTAACATAAATGAAATTCATGCCAACCTTGGAGAACAATTATCTTGCTCAGTCACCATATGCTATATTTTTACAGGGAATGATTATAATCCTGCTTTCTTTCGTAAAGGAAAAAAGAAACCTTTCAGTATTTTAAAGAAAAATAATCATTTTCAAGAGGCTTTCATTCAACTCTCACGAATTCAAAATACATCACTAACAACAACGAAAGAGGTAGCTCAAACTATCGATGAGTATGTATGAAGAATGTATTCATTAAAAATAAAAAATGATATCAATAAAGGACGGTATGAGTTATTTGAAAAAGGATATAAATCAAAAAATGAAAATGAAGAAATTTTAAAACTAAAAATCGTAGGATATGATCCTTCGAGTTTGTCACCAAACAAACAAGAATTGTTGAAACAAATCAAAAAACTGCATTCATCAGCAATATATGGTGTAATGCACACATGCGATGCCCCACCGAAAAATTGCCAGAAAATTTTGGATTGACAATAATTGACGGCAAATATCAATATTATTGGTTTGATGGCCCCCAAAGTCCATCTTTTGAAGAATTATCTTCTGACATACAAGGTATCCTATTAATACTATTGTTGTTTATTGATTCATTATTTATTATAAAATAATTTACTTAATTTTTTTATGTCATTACAGAGTCGGATATCACAAATGAGGACAACGAAATGGATGAGGATAGAAGCGATGTCAGCAGTGAAGATTCATCAGATGAATCTGATGAGGATTAGTTTTTTCAGTGAATAAACAAATTTCTATGCTCATCTCACTAAAAAATAAAATTATTTAAAAGATGTCTTCACTGTTGTTTGTCTTACAAATAGGACTATTCTTGTCGGACTACGGACCCATACCTGTTTATTTGTAGGTAATTATTTCCTTTGAGCAGAGAACACACTACTCTATTATCGACTCGTATTTTTGTCCTACAGTTAGTTTTGTGGTATTAATAATTTCTGAGTGTAGCGTACCACGCAATTTGTAGGACAATGTCACCGTTCAATTATATGAATATTAATTAAGTCCAGGGATCCTGGACTATAAATCAAGTATATAAGTATAAATTATTGATGTAAGTTTCAAGTCAATTATTGCGGAAAATTATTTCGATATACCGAGTGCGATGTGTCAAGAGTACGAAAATAGATAAAAAGGTAATAAAACATTCCGAATATCTCGAGCATTCTCTTACCACCATCTTCATTTTCTTTTTGGTATTACCGCGATGGTTTATGAAATAAGACAGAAATGTAATGGCTCGATAGCTACTTCAATAAAATAAAACACACATATTTTTCCGAAACTATGAGGTTTTTAAGAATTCAAATTTATTGTGCCAAAATTTTTATACAATAAATTCATATTTGGGTATTATTTGATAGGTAAGTCAGGTTGGCGTGATTAAATCATTATTTTTAACTAGAAACTGATTAATATGAGGTGTGCTCAAATGAAATTCGATATTTCCGCTTTGAAATAACGTAATCTAGGAGCGCGAATGTAATGTATGGCATGGATGTGAAACTGTCATTGGCATCTTCTTTCTGGGTCTAATGTATAAATCAATGACTCGTCATTTGCGACTTGACTGTTGGTATCATTTTACGCGCCCAAGTCATGTGTGCTAATTATAGTAATGCAAGTTCACGATATGTAGCATTAGGATCTTCTTCAATAGTTTCTCGCACTGTATATCTTAGTTGACTTTGTTCACCTTCGACCGTATTTAATTTAGATAAATTAAAGTTCAGCGATATACAATGACTAAAGGTGGAGTTGGGTCGCCAAATATTAAATTAATGTTGTTGACTCACTGTTCTTAATTAGTTATAAGAGTTCTTATACTGTCAAAAATGTCCAACTTTAAGACAGCAATAACAGTTTTCACCTGGAAACACTAGTGTTCTAATAAATGATAATGACTGTCATATAAAAAATTATAATCTTTTGTTTTCAGTTCGAAACAGGTAGATAAAGTGGAAATAAACATATACCTTCATTCAAAAGTTTGGAAAATATTTAATAAAATGCAATCTAAATTGATTTCTATTCATTCAATTTGTATAGAAGCGAATTGAAATAAATATAAAAATACAGCATGAGGCATAAAAGATAAATTTCAGCTTAATCGAAATTATTGATATAGGATTTCTCGGAAAGTACAACCCGTGTTAAGGGAGATCACCTATTAGCTGATTGTGGATCCTAACCCAGAACGAGATTTAGATCACAGTTTCCGAACCTCACGTTCAATTTTAAAACAAGATCTACAAGAAATTCTTATTTTTGTTACTTTTTTTACGTTAATTATTCAATGTTATATCTTGTAGTTGTATAAAAGATTCTAGATGTTTAATAATTGTTATTAAGCAGTTATCAACGATTCACCCCCTCACTTAACTCACTTTCGCACTTAACTTTGAATCTAATAAGCTATTTTTATGCTAAAATGTCGAAAAGTATAAAAACCGTAAACCTCAGTAAACTATCAATGACGCTATTCATGAGAATTCGTAGTAGACATCCATTTAAGGGGAATAAGAAACAAAAAACTGTTGATAAATGAAACAACCCATCAGTTGCTCGCATTTACCCACCGGTCTACTAATATATAAAGGATTCTATAATATGACTGCGACCGTAATCCCGTTAGTTTCCGAACAATCACATCATGATCGGGTTAAACCGATCATAGTTTCCGAAAAGTCCTTATGCCATTCGTTCTTAGTAATTATATTGATAATTGATTAAAACAGTCTTTCCAGGAATTTATTACGTTTACAAAATATAGCTTTGATAATGTTGTTGGGTAATGAATCTAAAAGTTATAAGATGAGCATGAAAAAATTTCGAAACATTCCAGTTTTTAGTTTTTCCAGTTCTTGTAAAAGTTGCCCAAGTCACTGCCGAAACATACTCAGTACATGACAATACCATCACCATGTTCAATAGTAGTACTGTACAGAAGACATTTCTTGATGTTTTTTTTTCTATATTGAATTGCGAATTTTGCCGAAACATCTACCTTATACTTTTAAACTCAATACCACGTTAGTGGGACACGATGGATCAATCAGAACAACGGTCCCTGTTCGCTAACTAACCTAACTATGACTTCACGTAACACAGATTTTGTATAAAAATTTATAGTCGCATTAATGGCCCATATTTTTGTTATATACTGTAACTTTCTCTACTGCATATATTTTCCATTTCGATATTTGATAAGCTAGTCTCCTTGCGGAACTATGCCAAAGTGATAATGTCGATTAATATCAACCACACGTTGATTTAATATCAAAACAAAATAAAAGTATCAGTAATTAATAGATATTATATAATACCAATAAGAAACGCCTTTGGTGATACTAGAAGCAATTGTTCGATATTACGGAGGCGATAAGATTAGAAGAAATAAGGTGTCTTGTGTCGTAACACATGCAATGCTTATTTTGGCTTTCTTTGTTCGATAAAAAGGAGCGCGTGTGGGCGCGTACGAACATATGGTCGATAATATTATTTAGCGATTTGTTCTGCCGTTCGATAAGTTAATGTGACGAATAAAATTATTGGATTTCTTAATATGATTAATATGAAGATGATGACCTTTAAAAATGCTGTCGGTCCAAATAGATTTCAAATATAAACTTGAGCAGGTAGATAGAAATAATAGCTTCTTTTATTTGGAAAATATATAGAAGAGAAAGCGCTCGTTGATTAGGATTTACTGTCTTTTGTGCCTGCTTAGACTTCGTTTCCCTAATTATTGTAAGCATACAATTAATTGTAGAAAAAAACATAAACAAACCAGTAATAAAACAAGCTTCTAGCAAATTCGCAGCTCTGACACATTCATAACTATTTTCGAGGCTGATCCCTTTGTTTAACTCTATCAAGGTAGCAGCGTCAAATTAGCAAAAGCAATAAAAAGATATGTAGCTTTTTTGTTGCTATTTAGTTGCTGAAACCGCGATTTTGTTGCTTAAGCCGTTCGCGAAAAATCGCAATTACTGCTAAAATCATTTAAAGGTAGCATAAAATTTTCATAAATCAATAAATATCGAGTCAACTAGTGAACCAAATTTTTTGCTAATTCGTTGCTGCAACTAAGTACTACCGAAAATTAGAGAAAAAAAAGACCGGACGAATTTTTTATACTGGCAGTAATTTTCTTGACACATACTAGCTTGAACTCGACTAGTTACACGAAAAATGGAGAGAAGATTTAGTTGCTACATTTAAAAATGTTCAAATGAACTTAGAGAATAAGCAACGAAACCGATTTTTAAATGTGGTCCTTTTGAAATAATTTTTAAACGGCATTACCTATCAATTCCAAAAACTAATCAGCTCTCAACATCAAAAAACCACATCTATCGCCGACAAGTTCGTCAAAATTGGTTCATTCGTTCGTGAGTTATTGTTGTCGAAAAAAAAAACCGAAAAACGTGTTTTGCTGGTCGGAAGGATCGGCCGATTTTCAATTTCCATTTTGTTGCTTATTCCGGCCGATTTTCAGTTTTCATTTGGTTGCCTATTCTTTAGGCTCATTTGAATATTGTTCAATGAAGCAACTAAATTTCTTCAGCACCTTCCATTCAACAAGTCAAGTTCAAGGTAGCATATACTCGAAAAATTCTTGCTGAGTGCAAGGATCGGCCGATTTTTAGTTTCCATTTTGTTGCTCATTCTTTAGGCTGATTTGAAAATTGTTCAATGTAGCAACTGAATCTTCTCTCCATTTTTCGTGTAACAAGTCGAATTCAAGGTAGCATGTGTCAAAAAAAATACTGCTAGTATAAAAAAATTGTCCGGTCTTTTTTTTAATTTTTGGTAGTACTTACTTGCAGCAACAAATTTTGGTTTACTAGTTGATACGATATTTATTGTTGTATTGAAATTTTATGCTAGCTTTATTTGAATTTAGTATTAATTTTGATTTTCGCGAACGACTTAAGCAACATAATCGCGGTTTCAGCAACTAAATAGCAACAAAGAAGCTACAAATTTTTCATATTTTTTTTATTGATTTTTGCTAATTTGACACTGCTACCTTGATATAGCTACTTTGTTTTGCCCCTGAACAGTTACAGCGAATAATTGGCATATGTAGTTTTATTTTTCAATCTAGTCTCCATTAAGGTTAAAACATTTTTCACACTGATGTTCTAGTTTTTCAAATACTTTAAAAGATTATTTGCTAGCGTGAACCGCCTTTGTTAGTTGGGTTCAATAATATTTAGTGGCAATGGCAATCATACGACATTATATTAGAAAGCAATGTTAAAATATTAGAATATGAACGCATCGAAGCTATCGATAATGTAAAAGATCAACTGGACGACTGAATATGTTTTTGGAAAAATTTAGGTATTCACTTTTGATCTGTATTAGCATATCTAATGTGTCTTTAATTTCAAAATATCTAATTTATTTCAATGGAAACTATGCCTATTGACAAAGATATAATTTTTATTTTTTAATGTAGTCTCTTTCAAGGTTAGAAGATTTTTTCCATCGTGTCCTAGCATTTCAAATGCGTCTCGAAAGAGACTCTTCAACCTCTGCAAAATGCTGATTTACCGCACATATGACATTATCCGAATATAATCGTTCACCACGCAATTGTTCTTTAGATTTTAGAAATAGTCAGTAATCGCTGGGAGCCAAATCTGGAAAAGTTAAAAGAGCGAAGAACAATAATTTGTTGTAAAATATCGCGTAAACATGTATTCAGTATTATTTATCTGTAATGTTTTTATTATTTATTTACTTTCTTTCTAGTCGTAGGGTGAATTTATAAACACAATTCTTTTACTCTCTTAATTTATTCAAACAATTTACACTACACTTAACTAACTCATAATAATTAATTTATCACTAACAATTAACTAACTTTCATTTACAATTTACAATTCACTTAAATTCTTCGGTCACTTTTCTAAGTCGTTCCGTTCACTCTGAATATTCATTATAAACTAACCAAACTGCGCTAAACGAACTCATTTATATATCCGAACGAAGTTCTAAAAAATTCTAGAAAATAAAGAAACAAAGCAAATAAATAAATAGACCTTTAGTTCAAAACAAATATTGTAAAACAGCTATGATAAAAACAATTCCAGGTATACCAAACGTACATCAACCGTGCCACGCCTTCGCCGAATGTTAGAATTCCACTACAACAGGGCAGGACCGGCTCCAGGACCCATATCGCGGACTTGTTCTTAACATATCTATATTACACTATAATGTTCCTGAATTGCAGCAAAACAATTGGAATGACAATTCGAGCAATAAATTTACATGGCTTCTGCTTTTTATTTGATGATCTCCAAAAAAATTGGCCACTATGAAACTTGAGCGCTGATTATTCAGCAAATGTTATTTAAAATTTTTATTATTACCTCCAAATGACGAATTGAAATTGCAATTAACTATACAGCCAAACTAAGAAAGCGCAATATTAGAATCGATGATTTCATTGTTTCTAGCATGACTTTACCATTATCTGACCGTTGCGGTACATTAAAATAAATTGGAAACGATGATACTCAAGATTTATAAAATCATTAAAACAATTATTGTTACATAGAAATGCGGGTGATTATTTTTATTGCTCTATCATAATTCGTTATATTTTAGGTTATTACCAAAACCAAAAATGATCTTGGCCTTCATGGAATTCTACAAAATGCCCGAATAGGTGAGAGGTAAGAAATTCCAATTTTAATTTTTCGAGGTTTAACCCTATTTGACAAAAAACTAACTTCTAACATCATTTAAGTTTTGAAAAATCCAGTATACCTCCTAAAGGCAAAAATAAAAAAAGCAATTGAGAAAAGTTCTTTGGAATCAACAACTAGGCACATACAGCAAATTTTTAAATTGAAATTGTTTAATACGTTTTCGCAATTGTCCAAACGTTTTATTTGTTCTCTAGTAATTAATTGATCTAACTTGGCGAATTTTCATGTTTTTTTTAATCTTTCACTAACATATATTATTGACGAACTATTTAACTTTAACTATAAAAAAATCTATTATCGTAACGCCTAGGGATCTAGAAGACCAACATATCACATTTATTCTCTCAAATGATCTTTTACCAACATGACTATTTAACCAATTCGCAAAAATTTATACAGAATGAACAGGGCAACCGTCATATGTAAGAATGCTGATTTAACGTTTCTTCAATTAAGAGATATTCGATGATTCCTGGCTCGTCCCATCTCTTTCCTCAAGTGGAAAAAAGTTTAAAAGGTCCTAAATTTTTTTCCAACGAGGAGGAAATAAAAGCTGTGGTTTGCAGAGCAAGAAGAAATATTTTTTTTTGAAAGGTCTAGAGCTGTTGCAGGTCCGCTGTAATAAATGCATCCAATTAAGAGGAGAATGTGTTGAGTAATAAAATATTTTGACATTGAAATTTTGTTTGGTTCTATAGTAGGCAAAGAATTTTTCAATATACCCTCGTAGCTCTAACATAAACGTATTCAACCAGTGAGTAATAAATGACGATCAGCATAACTAAGCAGCTCGCTTAAATATACACTTAACGGTACCGAGAATACGATATAGATTTTTTACCACTACAGGTGGATTCATGCAACAGCAAACATACTAAAATTCATTAAACTTCAAATCATTCTCTCATCAACATTCAGTATTGGGGCGGTATATTCAGAGTTCCACTAAAGTACGGAGTAAAATAGTTACTGTTCAACCGATAAGAAAAGTATGGGGATCGTATAATTTCAATATCTGTGATAGAAACAATTCCTCAGCTTCGTTATTTACAAAAATTGAACCAATATATGTACAAATTAATCCAATAACTGAAAATAACAACAATTTGCAAATAACCACATCGACTGGGCTAGTCTGCCTACAAAGACAAATGAATTATGTTTAGTTACGTCATGCTGTCGTAATGTCCTGTAATATTATTAATATTTTCAAGGTTCGTTAATTTTATAAACTGGTCGACTACATCATTATTTGGTACGTCTCATGTATGTTAAAATAAACTACGGAAAAAGAAAAATTATCGACAAACAATTCGTGCTTTTTTATGTTGTTCCCACTTTTTAATGGGCGACGTTTCTCAAAGCAGAATCAATAACAAGAAAAATTCGATTAACCTTGCAACATTCTGATACTATTCTGGAAACGATAAACGACTTTCGTATTTTTTAAATACAGTTTAAAAGAAATTACACTAATATTCTTACGAGAAATCTGTTCATGTTGTTTGCAATAAAAACTGGAAAACTACCTTTTTTAGTAACCAGCCCAGCTTTCTCTTTTACATTTTAGTTGTCTAATTAGTACAGTCCTTCATTTACGACTTCCAAAGAAAAAATTTGGTAAGTATCTAAATTAAAGTAACCACATAATACGAGGGCGGTTCAATTATGATCGAGACAAACGCCGTTGCGCGTGCCTGTATATTTTGAAGGTCGCGCTTTGATTATATGTTGGTTCCCTTTTTAACAGTGTGGCATAGTTCTGCGATTACCAAATCAGTTCGTTGTTGAATACCTAAATAGGTCTGCTGTATTTCAATGGGCCAAATCGTTCAAAGATGGGCGCGAAACCGTCGAGAATGAGCCGGATGATCGTTGACCGTGAACAATCACACCAGACAGCATTCGCCGTGTCGAACCACTCATTTTGGAGGACCGTAGGATTAATGTTCCCAAACTGTTAAACGAGCAAAAATTCATGCCATTGAAGGTTTGTGGCCGCTTGCTGACGCACATGGCTGTCCTAGTTGCCCAAAGAATTATTCGATACCGACATCCAAAAGCTTCCGGAGAAGTGGAAAAAATGTGTAACTAGGGGAATTAGCTAGAAAAATTTTTGTGAATATTTTCGATAATAAATGTGTCAGAGCGTCTGTCTCGATTATATTTCAACCACCCTCATAAATCAATTCACTTATAGATAAGTGTTTTAGCTCCTAAGAGCTACAAAATAAATATCTTGTTATAAAATCTCCTTCATTATGATACTTTGTAAATCCCGTTTATATGTTTTACAAATAAATTATCTTTGTAGCACCATAGTTCAACTTTTTAAAATTATCCCCATATTGCAATATTGAAAAAGCAAATAGCTATTTGTGATAGGATGTTGGTGAATCGTTTATTACTGCTAACAAATAATTAAATTGCACATCTAACCTATCCAAAAGGTCTATAGGTTTTGTGGGTTGATATTTACACCGACAACGGCAGGCGACGTTTGGCAACTGATAAAAATCTGGTCTTGGATTAGGTTCCGCGATCAGCCGATAGATGATCTATCTTATCCAGGATCATAACACTTAACATGTTATTCAATTAAATAAGTTCCTAAAGCAATATTTGAAATATTTGACTTTTATTATTAAAAATTTCAACCGAAATACAAAACAGTATAAGTTATTTTAATCGATCTCGTTCCAGAGGGGGTAGATCACTAAAAAACGAGTTCAAAATTTACTTATAAACTAGACCAACCCAAACTCCAAAAATCACGGCTGACATATTTTGGCATATTATCACGTGCATCACGCCACACTCGCTCCACGTTTTGGGTGTATGCACCGGAATCAGGATCCACGAAATTATAAGCCTTGAAACCTATAATATTAAATAATAGAAGTTCATAAATTTTTCATGGATACATATATAAGCTTTCAACGATTGACCTAACCTAACCTATGCTCATGTGTTATTGCTGTAGATGACCGCCTATTCCGATATGATTGGATAATTATTGACATTCAATATGCATACGATAATGCGTGGTATGACGGAAAATATGTGTCTCCCCACCTTTAAAATATTTTAGAACAAAAAACAACCTATATGCGGGAAAAATTTTTTAAGTAAGTTTCGAGAAGAGCACACTTCTAAATTTTTTTATATCTTTTTATAAATTAAACAAGAATTTTATGGAATGAATATGAAATATTCCGAGCTAAACTAATTAATTCGCCCTACTTAGAAACTACAATAACTAGAAACTTTAGAAAAATTAAAAAATCGAGGAAGCGCCCGAATTTTAACCGATACTATAATGCGGGTACACTTTACTTTCTTAAAATCGTAAGTTAAAAACAGTTGAAACACTCAACCACTTTTGAAATATTAACTGACCTCCTAACCTTATTTAATATAAATAATAATACTAATATTTGATAAATAACAAATACATACTTTTATACAGAAATACACATTTGATTGAATTGTTTTTAATTAAAAACTTATCTCCATTACTAAACTATTTTTAAATTCAAAAACGATTATCAAGAGAGAGGGAATTAAAAGTACTACGAAAAAATATTTTTTTTTGTTTTGAAAGCCATTAAAATATTGATCAAATTACTATCCTCATAAAATTAGAAATTGTTTATTTTATTTTCGATTGCCAACTTTATAAAAAAGATACCGGCTTTACAAAGCTTCATTATAATAATAAGTCTTACTGTGTATGTAACAAGTGAAACTCCTATGACATTTTGATCACTTTTTAGATATCCCCCGTATACATTTAAAGCACTAACCGACGCAACTGTCAAAACCATGGCACACACAATTCTATGTTAAAAAATAAATGCACAAACCCAAGTAAATAATCCAAGTCACACGTAACGTAATATTAATACTCTTTTTAAAAGATTCATTATTTACGTTTTATTTAAAAACATACATCAAATACAACCGATTAAAAAATACGATACATAAGCTTCTTGAGCTTCACGGACTCATACTAGATTAACTCAGTTTCCTATGGAACTACTAAAGAGAGGGGAGCTTACTTAAGCATTGTGCTTTGTTGCCAAGCGTTTTCATAATTACGTACATAATCAACAACTATACAATAGGTATATGTGGTGATCTAAAAATTTGTACAGCAATTACATTTGCGCTAAATGCATACTTTTTTCACAAGCTTAAACTCCAATAAACAGGAAAACTTTTCGTAATCTGACATGATATGATACAAGACCTTTTGATAATGAACATAAAAAAGCTGTTGTATTGCACGTTGCTGATCTTTGAGATCTTTGGCAACCTCATAAATAGTGGAAAAAGCTTGTTTGGGGCAACTTAATGAAACATCAGTTTACTATTAACAAGGAAACTGTTTAAAAAAATAATTGGTGCGACTATGGGAGAGCAAATGGGAAAATTCCGATGAAGATTATTTGAAGAAATTTAACATATAACATATTTAGAATATGTAAGAAATTGAAAAAAAATATAAGTTCGATTACGCTAAATTCACTTCAATTTGTAATTTGTATTGAAAATTTTGTTAATTTTATATCGACACACAAGTTAATTGGCTTTGTTTTCTTTTATTATAATCTACCTTTATGCTTCCAAGTTTTTAGTTGGTAGTGGATGTTATTAAAGCATTTCTTAATTTCTTACTTATTGTAGAAAAAAAATTCCAAAACGATCTTTATACAATTATTGTTAGAATTCATAAATAGCTATTTGCCTTATTTACCTGCAAGTAGAGTAGAACGAGGTATCTTTGAAGATAGAACAAGACCTTCTGGATTTTTCTGAAGTTAGTTAATTGAATTATACATCGTTACTCAAATATTTTTTTAAATGTTAATTAATTGTGAAGATTCTAAATTATTCACAAAAAGGGAAGTTGAAAGATTTAGTCGAATAAATCTAAGAAAATATAAGTTACAAACTTGATTTCTGTAAAATCCTAGACATTAGTGATTAAATAGGTAAAATTTCATGTGTTACAAATTATTGTAAGATATGGGGTCCTCTTTAAGAAGCAGCAAGGATGCCCAACAAAAAATTAAATAAGTTGTAGATGGCGGAATTCAGAAGAGAGCTGGAAGACTGAGTTCCAGAATTGATAAGAGATCACTATGCAAGATTTATTGGACAGGTTTGCTACTGTAGATCGATTTAGAGAGATTTGACGTTTGGGCTGAGCACTATAAAAGACCGTTGTAACAAGGACAACAGTGAGGACAATCCCAGAAAGAATATAAAGTTGGCAAGTAGTAAGAACGTTTCTAGGAAGAGCTTTAGGTATGAAAAACAAAGAATAATGATGGCATCGATCCAGTACGGAGAACCGGTGACGGATCCGTAGATACCAGGGCACTGGTTTCACGAAAATTAGCGATTACTATGAATTATAATACTGAGACTGTTATAGGAGCATATGACGGAAAAAGTAAGCATTGGTTCTAGTATAGGTAAATATAGTGAGGTGAGGCTACAGTAATGGACTTGGGGTTGATCTGTAAGCCCGATGAAATGCGGCTGGAGTCAATCAGTGGATGAAATATTTGTGGTTAGGTTGGGTTGGGTTGGTTGTGGTGATCAGAAATATTTCTAAAGATCTTACGAGAATATTTTATGGCTTTGAGTTGACTGTGAAAGCAGAGCATCACAGGGGAGCAGTTAAGAAAAGTTATCAGATGAATTTTATAAAACGTCGTAATTAAAAGTGAAAAGTTAAGTCCTAATTTCTGGAAAATACTTGTTTTCATGAATAAATAGTATAAAACCTGGTGGGCCATTATTATATATTGGAAAAAAGTTACATAAAATATTTTGTTAATTATATTGTTTTTAAAACGATTACTTATCAGTTCATAGACTAATCTTTTATTGTATATAATAAATAATTTCTATATAGCAAATAATATTTTTTTACTCCTGGAAATCTTATAAAATATCAAGACTGTTTTAATAGTATCTCAAGTGCAACTTCTGACATTACAGTACTAAAATCCCTCATGTTAAATAAAAAATTGGATGTTCAATACAAAATTTATGCCACAGACGTACTGGTATAAGAACAGTGATTCCTTCACAATTTATAATGTTATATTCAGAAAACTTGAGGCAGCACATTGGTCATGACTTATTTCATTGGCGTAGAGAATTGAAACGAGTGTTTGATCTAACTAAAGTTGTACGACAATCCACGAAGCCGATTTAGCTTACGCAGCAGAAACTTGTAGCTCTCTTTAAGATCAAAAAGCTATATACTCCGCAACAGCTTCTAATACTTTACAAGGCCCAATATTACTTGCATATTTGTAGCTCAGTTCCCAAGCATACCCTGAATGTGCTCGACTAAATACAGAAGAGAGCTGTTTGACTTCTAGGCGATCCAGAAACTTGGACAGCTTAGAGCATAGAAGAAAAATCGCCGACCTGGCTCTGTTTTACCGATACCACCAAGGCAAATGCTCTTCTGATCTGTCTAAAATAACCCGCCTAGAACAGTTTTTGCACAACCTACTCGACAGGCAGATGTGGCTCATGAACACAGTTCGCCTTCAGACGCCCTCCAATTTATCGGGACTCATTTCTTTGGGGAAGTGCAAGCCTGAGGAATCAACTACCAAGGCACTTAAGTGTTAAGTGTAAATGGGTTTACCTTCTTGTGCCTGCTTTTTACATAAAAAAAGAGAAAATGTATCTCTAGAAACTCATTAATGTAATTTGCACCAATTAGAAATCAAAGAGCTTTTTAAATATATTTTCTTAAAAATTCAAATTATCTTCTAATAACCCAATAATTAGCATTATATCCCAAATATTTCACTATAAATGGCATGATGTAATGCCAACAAGTAATGCCAACAAGTCAGTTTTAAATCGAATTCAACATTACCCTATAAAATCAAAACACATAATATTTATGTGTTTTGTCTGAATATGTTGGATATGTATATATCACTATCAGAAACTAATATTTTCAAATTTTTATTAGGTATTAGTTCTGAGGTCAAAGAAACTAGTAGATACACTATATACAAATTAATCTTCCAAAATCATCATTCATTTGGTAAAATATACGTCCAATTACAAAAGATATGAGAAGATGCCTATGTTATAAAAAATTTGTATCCTAATATTCACTTTCTATTTTCATTCATGACATGTCTTGTCCTGGAAGGTGATCTAGTTCCCAATGATATATATTATATATATTTACAAACAACACATAGTCCAAGAAGTATCTTTGTTTATCAATTTTTTATATGGTTCATTCACAAAAAAAATGTTAGTCTCTTTTTAAAACTATCATCAAATGAATCATTCTGCAATTGGATGATATAAGAGTGAATTTAGTTTTTATAAATTCACAATAGTAACTAATATCACATTTGAAAAAGCTCCTTTTTTTGTAGGTTAAGGATTTTCAGCAGTGAAAAAAATTTATTTTTCCCTTCTGTTTCAGAGGTTTGTTTTTTTGACATAAATTGTGAAGGAATCATTTTATTGTAATGAAATTGAGTTAGATATCATATTATAATTTTGAAACTCCACAACTTTTTCTCGGAAGACCAAATTTCATACTTCAAAGTACTACTGAAAAATCTTGATGTGCATATTATTTAAATGCAATATAAAATAGATGTTGAACCATTTTCAAATATGAAACATTTATTGATTCTAAATTTAAAGACATTTCAATATTGACAAATGATCATCTAGATAAAAATTAGAAACTCAAAATATTCCTAGTTGTATTACTTTAGGATGTAACCAACTCAAAAACTCAAATTAATGTTTAGATGCTTTTCAGGAATAACCCAATAGAGAGTTTTTGAGGATAAAAGTTGTTCACAAAGGATTAATATACAATATACAAAGAACCATATTTAATACACATCCAAAACCTGAATACATAAAATATTAATTCATTTTCATTTCTCAAGCTACTTGTAACAGTTTGTAATGGATTATTGTAAATAAAGATGTTTTCAACCTTAACCTAGATTTATAAACATTTCTTCACATATACTGTATGAAATTGTCATGCATTAAGAAGTAAAATTTATTGGTATGTTAGTAAAAATCTCACTATTTGAGATGGGAAACCTTCATTAAATTTAGAAAAATGTTTACAAAGTTATTTAGATTTTTAGAACCTTAACCAAAAGGTTTTGTACTATCTAAGATATATGAAATAGCTCCTACAAAAGTTATTGAGAAATTGCATCTATATGTAATTTTTATACTGACAATACACACAGGATTCTCACAAAAATCTATTTTGCAATTTGAAATCTCAGCATGATTGTAGATTATTATAATTTGTTTTATTGATATTTAGCTATAGAATTGCTATAGAATCAAAATGAACTAATTCCTTACTGTATAGCAATATTAATAATGTTTTCACAAATTTGTAAATTCATGTACTTTTCTTAATACACTATTGATGTATTCCGTGCCATACTAAATCATATGAAAATTCATGTCATGTGTACAGTTTGTACATTTCAGTACAAAATTTGATAGACAAAATAGTTTTTATTTTATGAAGTACTGGACAAGGACTCAAAATTATTTGTTACTCGTTTGTGTGTTTACAGATAATCTAAACTCGGAGTTACTGATTTATCTATTAGTGTTTCTAAAATTTTTATATTTGATTAAAATATGTTACCTTCAAGCTTCGAAACCCTATTTGACATAAGGTTTTTAAGAAAGAGTCAGAACTGTTGGCAGTCATAGATTTGTCATTCTGTACTAAAATGTTTTTTCACTACAAACAGGAATGATAATAGAAAAGGCTAAGATTCGCAATTACAGCTTATCCTATTCCTCTGTTTCATGTAAATTTATTGTAATATTCAGGGATTTTTTACCAAACCTTCAAACCTTTATACTTCTAGAAATTTTAGGTTAATTATATGATACATTGATTGCAACTAAGTGTTTGAAATGAGTGACAAAGTAACCACTAAATTTAAATACAAATATTTTTTGCTCAGAAAAATTGATAGAAAAATAAGGCTATTAGAGTAACTAACTCTAAAATTTTTGGAAATATTATAATCTTTAGTAAATAAATTAAAAAACAATATTGAATAAATTTTAAATGGGCTTTCTTGATTATTAATTAATCAAAATGTATATTCCCTTCTCCATTATAATTATTTAATATTAATAATGTTCTGGAATAACATCAAAATATTTCTATAATTTATCCTATACCAAATACATTGATAACCTTTTCCATAAATCTAGTAAAAATAATTTAACCCTGAATAATATGTTGTAAAAAGCAGTCTGAATAAGTCAAGTTTCATGAATGAAGAGTTTTATAAATAGATATTATGTCAAAGGACAATTTAATGTACAAGCTTGTGTGTGTTACAAAACTAAATATAAATATTGGTTAACTAAGCAGCTAAACAACCTTCACATAAAAAATATTATTGTACAATTACTTAATATAATTAGAGAAATTGGGCAGTTTGATTCCTTTAGTACAATGTATTAATGGTTTAGATTGACCTAGATGAATGACACAATGCTGTTAAGGTTTTGATCAATATATAATTAAATTCTTTGGATATTCCTTTAAACAACCACTTGTTACTATTTTGGCAAAATAGCAAAATAACTTCACAGTCAGAAAAAAATCGTCATGCACACGACAGCTGATTCAGAGAAAGATATCTCAAATTATATAGTGTACGAGGATATTAAATTCTATAGTACTTATTTACAACCAAAATATAAATTATATCAGTTAATACAAGGTAAAAAATCATCCTGTTATAAAACATACATAAACTTACCAGCCTTGTGATGAATGTATCATCCATGTCGGTTTTCCTTCTTTCTCCGCGGTCCATTTCATCCGGTAAATTCTCGCCACTTTGTACGTTATTGACACTAGAGTTTTTTGACAAAAACTTTGATATGACACTCCACATTTAAGTTTCCTATGCAAATAAATATTATTTTCCCCTCGATGAATATCATCGTCCAACCTACACAACTACTTATACCGTGTAGTTTCATGTATTTAAAAATATTTCGTACTTCGTTCTATACAGATTATTAACTTATAAACGCATATTATCACTTGTATCGCATTTTCGAAGTTTATTTTTTATAAATTCGTTAATTTGACAAAAATTCTATCCGTCTCGTCATAATGAATGAAAACTACAAAACCGATACTAGCGACATCCTGGAATATTTACGAACTTTTGACAAATCGAAGTCTATTTCTAAACCGCGGTAAGTTTAAAAAAGTTAAACTCATCTATAAATAAAATGTGAGCCAATCTTTATCTATTGAAAAATTGTATTATTATATTACGTGTCCATGAATGAGACTATGTTATTGAAAGCAATCATATAATTATTGTAGATACTAATTGATCGATAAACAGTGGCGAAATAATTCAAGATAACAGTATAATCGTTGCTGATATTATCAATATTTGAGATAATATATATTGTTCAGATATAGGCGGAACTTTATTTTCTAATGTTGCGGTGTAAATTTGGGGGTATGAGAATTTGATTATCATAAACGAATGAATAAAGTGGAAATGTTGTATGATTCACATTATACCTATATATTAGGCAACTCAAAATACAAGTCGCGTCACAAAAGCAAGTGGAGACTAATAGAATATTTGATCATTTTTTCTATCAGATTTCGGAAAATCTTGTCAGATATGGGATAATTTAAATAAGAATATTTAACGTGGTATAATTAAAAACACAATACACTTAAATGAAATCAGTTGAAACGAATAAATAGTAAAAATTCCAGAAACAATATGATACAAAAGATTAGAGCTACATAATAATAAACCCTGCAACCCCTTAGTTAGGTTCAACGGTATGGGCGGGTATGTATTACAGTAATCATTGTATAAATAATTCTTTATACAATTCTGTAATGTAAACATTAGGTGTCATCATGCTCTGTAAATGTACAGGCGCTAGCATAGCCATTTGGAGAAAATGATAGTCGGTTTTAAATATAAATAGAATAAAGATCCTGTTACATAACAATCTTGCAATGTTTTCGTTAGAAGGGACATGTTTAATTCTTTTTGTTATCTTACTTCTTACTTAGCTGTTCATCAAAGACAAATTTTCTTCATAGTTCAATATTGCATATTCTCAAGTTCTTCTATTTCAGTGATGAATTCATATATTTTACATTTTTTGTGAGAAGTACGCGAAGGTGAAATAAATATAGTTTGAAAAAACTGAAAAACACCACACTTTTAAAGCACATCAAACTAAAAAGTTGAAAATATACTATAAAGTATTCGTTTTAAACGAGATCCCCGAATTGTTTCTGAACGCTATTGCGGAAAGTTATTATAAATTACTATTTTTCGCTTTCAGATTCTACTGTATTATTTTATTTAATATGAAAGATCGCTTGTGCAAGAATTTGCGTCGGCTTTTATAATATCGCATTGAAAATAAATTATTCCATAGTTCCTCTTTTCTACGTTTCATACACTTTTCAGTATATTCGGAAAAAAACTTTTCCCAGTGTATTATTTTGTGCCATCCACACCTAAAATTTTCACCGCCATTTAGTTATGAACACGATAGTTGCTAGTAGTTCTCTGTACTCACACTAATGAATAACGTTACCTATTTACCAATTTTTTTTAATATGTAGGTTGGTATAATGCAGATATAAAATGCAAACACAGAATACATTCATTTTATTATAAGGCTATAGAAACATTCTAAACTTTACATTTACGTATAATTTATCAACTTTACATTATATCATTTACTATAGAAGTAAGTTCTAAAAACGATAAAAAGCAGTTTTATATTGCCAATCACAATTTTATCACTCTCCTCTAATTATTTAATCTATATGTAGGTTATTAAATTAAAATTATTTCCGTCTTCACCACATGTATGAGAACAATAAAATTCAATCCATTGTAATGTTTATTTGTTGTTACTGTACCATACACTTTTCTTTAATTTTAAATTGAATAAAGTTAATAAAGGCTCCTATCATGGAAATATTTCAATTAAAGCTCCCAATGATACTGAAGTGTCAAAAACATAAACATACAAATTTCATTTATCAAAAATTCAAATTTGAATATATTGTATTAACTAAATACCACTATTACATAAGGATCATCAAATATGGTCCTTTTCGCTTCAATCTGCTCCGTTTAGAATTCTTTCATGTAAAATATTGAAAAATGTAATAACCCTTCCCCTCCTTTGATTTCCATTCTAAGGTACAATTTTTATATATATATATATATATATATATATATATATATAAAATATATAATATATATATATATATATATATTATATATTTTATATATATATATATATATAAAATATATAATATATATATATATATATATATATATATATATATATATATATATATATATATATATATATATATATATTAAAATTCGACTCTCGGATATTGGAGATTGTGTCTAGAATCTGTATTAGTGGAAATCCACGGCTTAAATCGAAAGATTGAGTGCTTCATTAAATTTATAGATAAGGTAACAACCGTTGTAGAATTGACAATAAATGCTATAAACTCATGATTGTCGCCATTTAATATTTGGGCAATATTGAGAACAGTAATCATTTGAAATATTCAGTATCATCAGAACATATAGAAACATTTTCTATTCTTAATTTTGTATAGTTGAGAGTGAAAGATACTTTAATTCTTATTCATATATTAATCTTATCTTATCACTATTGGTATATCCACATGTGCCCTATTTTAACTATCATTTCTTTGCAGGTGTTTTATTCTTATGCTTTCGTTTTAATCTATTTGAAACCTTTCTATTTATTCTTTGCAAGTCATCCATATAGTGAATCTTTCTCTGAACTGAGAATGTATCAATTGATACAATAATTTAAGAACTACTGTTAATGATTACAATTTCAGTACTAATTTCAATAAGAAAATAAATTAGTTTGAGAGGTACAAATATATAAACACAATATGATGTCCTAGATATAAAAAATATTTACATTTGTACAATAATTCCAAAATTATTAACTTAATGGCATCCACAGCTTTTCACAACCATTTTTTTATATTTCTTTAATATGACATTCTGGTCATCAAGGTAATACAAAACAGAAATAGGATTTAGTTTTGTTGGCGCACAGCATGGTTTTGGAAACCTTTGAGGATTCATCAAGTGTACTAAAGTTTGTACTATGGCATGGTTGGTGGCATTCATATGTGCATTTAGTGGAAAATTGCACTCTCCTGCACAATAAAAAGCTGGATAACCTTCTGGTGCTATTATCCAATCCTAAAAGAGCAAATTTATAGTGTAAAAGAGGTACTAATAAAATCAATGAACATTTATAAAAAGGTATGGGTAGAAACAAATTCATGATTCATTCAAACTAAATTGATTTATCGGTGATACAATATGCAAATTAAGATATCATTGTATTTGAGACTCAGCAATATAAATATCTTTTATGTCACACTCCATTGATATTCCAATAACTTATGTATTTTGTGGAGAGTATATTCAAATGTTGAATTCAATCTGTCTAATTTTTGTTGTAATGTTCTCCCAATTTTCGATTCACTACTTGAGTATATGTTATATTTTGGAACGTTACCTTTGTCTTCTCTTCATTTAACTTACTGTTAGTTTCCTTGGGATTATTGAAGAAAACTAATAATTTATATCCCATGCAACCATACATATACACGGTACTTAGCGATACGCGATTCCAAACAGTGAATATTCCTCTAATAATGTGCTGGCCTCAATTTTTGTATTGGCATAATCATTATCTTAATACCAACTATATCTATGATTACAAATATACCTAACTATTCACTCATCTATAATCAGTCAGTTTTTGTTGTCGACATACTATAATTCTTCGTTTATGCTGAAATTGATGTAAGCGAGTTATCCCAATCTTAACCATCAATCATCGATATTCTATAGACTTGTTCAACTAATCCCAATTCCGTCAACGAGTATTGGAGGAAGTTTGTGAGTTTTTTGGACTCATTTTTTGTTTTTTAATATTACTTGTTGGTGTGGGCAATCACTGAGAACTTGTGATAAGTTAATAAAGATTATTATTCAGGATTACCTACTTTTGTGGTTTGTAGAAATTGTGTTTCTTTCCTTAAACTATATCTTTAACGTATTGTATGTTTTGTAGTTAATATTAAGAATATAACTTTGGTTTCAGGTTGACTATATTTTAAAAACATAAAAAAAAGATAGATAAACTATCACTCAATAAGTCGTGCGGCTGAGAAAACCACATTTTTTGCCAAAAATCAATTTTATTCATTAATGTAATCTCCTTCAAAAGCGATACAATCATTCCGACGCTTCTCTAACTTCTCGATGCCGTGCTTGTAAAAGGATTTGTTTTTTGCTCCAAAATAGGCTTCAGTTGTAGAAATTACTTTGAGCTGAATTTCATACATTTTTTCGAGAACAGCGAATAGTCAGTAGTCACTGGGAGACCAGACCTGGACTAATTCATTCAATTTAGTAATTGTTACCATCATCTTGTGAATCGGTGCCTTGTCTTGGTGGAACAGTGTTTTTTTTTCTTCGACATATGAGGTCGTTTTTCCTTGATTTTTCATTCAAACGATTCAACAACTCTATGTAGGATTCGCTATTGATTGTCTCTGCCTTTTGGAGATAGTCGATGAACAATATTCCATGCGCATCCCAAAATACCTTCCCAGCTGACTGGACACTTCGGACGTGGTTCAGCAGCTGCAGTCCACTGAGATGATGATCGTTTTGATTCCGAAGTAAAGTGATGGATTCATGTTTCATCCATTGTCACATATCGACGCAAAAAATCTGATTATTACGTGTAAACATGACCAAACACTGCTCTGAACCATCTACACATTGTTGTTTTTGATCAACTGTGAGTAAACCAGCGCTCACTTTGAAAAATTTTTCATGGTCAAATGTTCATGTATAATTGTAAACACAATGCTTTCTGATATTTTTACGGCCTCATATATCTCACGCAATTTCAATTTACGATTAGTTATAACCAATTTGTGGACCTTTTGTGATGTTTTCTTGAGTAACCACCTCCATGGGACGACCAGTATGTTCACCATCATCAGTATCTGTACGATCACGTTTAAATCAGCAAACCAATAACAAATGGTTTTTTTCGATGAAGCTGAGTCCGAATAACACTTTTAAAGCCATTACTGAGCTTGTACAGAATTTGTTTTTCATCAAGAAGCAATGATAAATTAACACACGAAATTGTTTTGAAAATAACAAAAGTAGTTTCACTTAAATGGCTGTCACTTTTTTCTGACAAATCAAAATGTCATGAAATTTTACATATAGTCTTTTGAAAGTTGGTATTTCATCAACGTTATATGGATTTGACAATAACAGCGCCATCTATGTGTCAATAACACAACATATTGAATGATGTTATAGATCTTTTCTGTATACAAAGTTGACAAAACCACAATAATGACTAATGATAATGAATATGAATGAAATAAAATTAAAGCACTTGAAGATCTCTCACTTTTGTTGCTTTCACATTGATGTTTTACTTACTGTCCATGATAAGTCTTTGAAATTTATGTACAAAGTTTCGATCCTACAACTTCTTCTCAAATCTTGTCTATTATCCATATCAACTAAAAATCAAAAATAATAACTAAAATAATCTGAAGGTAAATGTTACAAAAAGTTACAAAAACAATACCGATACTACATGACAAATGCGATAGTGAATGAGTTCAACAATCATATTTTAGTGCATTATAGTATTATTGATTCGGTTCATTATAATATTGCAATATCCAAATCAATTTCCAAATTTTTTACAAATCATCTAAGACTGTAGTTCATAGACAATCATAATGAAAACAATTTTGTGTCGTGAATCCAACAACTGATTTTTGATTTTTCCGATGTGCCGGTTTCAAAAATTTTAGATCTAGTTATGAACATACAGATTAATTACTATTAGTCTTGATACTAGCCAAAAATAAAACATAGTTTAAAATGAGTTCTTTTCCATCATAGTAACAAATATGCTTCAATTTGTATTGATCTTTCTACTTTCTTCTAACATCAAGGAGGAATATGAGGCAACATCGATGAGAAATTTCTATTGATTTAAAAAATGTAAACTTTCTCCTTGAAGTACAAAGTAGATATGCAACTTATCATTTCCTGGGATTAGGGATAGGAAAACTTGATGCCGTTATATTTGATGGTCCTCATAAACGGTAACTTGTTAAAGATCAACTTCTCACCTTAACGAATGCAAAGTTGAATTTTGATTTGTTAAAGTTCTAGAAAATATTGTTGGAATCCATGAAGTTGAGAGTTAATGGAAGCTATGCTTTCAAATTTTTATATTCTGGGTTGAAAGATGATCCAGAAAATGTGGGTGATTGTAGTGAAGATCAGGCGAAATGATTCGATAAGGACATTAGAACTTCATAAGGTTAATATCAAAGATGATGATATATCTATATTATATCCGGCTACTGTTAGAGCCTTCAGCGAAAGTACACTAAAACCATAAGTAACAAATGTATGCAAATTTTGAAATAAATTCTTACAGCCATGTGCTTTTGTTAATAATAATGAAATCCACGTGAGATAACTAGTAGTAAACATTATAATTTGAAATATATACACATGCCAAAACATAAATCTGATAGACATAATCTGAGGGCCATTTCGGATGGTGCACCCGAAACTTAACTAGGTACCAAGATATCTGAAAATTTGTACTTTTATCCAAAGGATGAGCAGTAGATAAAAACTTAAAATTGATGAAATGAGAAAAATTGATACTCAATTATAACAAGTTTGTTGTCAGTTGAATAACTTTGTTAATAACATTAGCGTGTACGTAGTAACACGTTTTAAATGAAAAATATATACTTACTTTTCGAATATCCGGTCATAACGCCATTAAATGTATCTTTTTTGGTTCTGGCTTCCCTGGTCACCCTTGGTTTCACACTATTAACAGCCTTAAGGAAAGCTACCATAAAGGGTTGTTGCTCATCTTCTGCCTTAACCGTGATAAGTCCAATATCTTCAGGTCTAATTTCATGACCTAGAAATAAAAATACTTATTTTGAAAACTTCACTATAATTTTCTTATGAGCATAGCCGATTCACAACAGGTTGAATCATTCCAATTTGATGTTACTTTGTGCAGTCGTCATGAAACTTAGTTTGGACTAAGTTATTTATGTTTTATATGTTAAAATCAAGGAGAAAAAATAGTGCCTAATGGTCATATTCTTGATAAAATGAAGAGAAAAACTGAGCATATTTTAACATAAAAATTTAGATAAATAAAATGTATTAAAATAGGAAATATTTTTCAAATATTCTCAATCGAACTGAATAAAAATTTACCATTTTTTTCTTATAATTTATAAATAAATCTTCTAAGAATGGGCCCAAAAATTGAATTTAATATGAGAATAATTGTGGTAGAATTTTTATTATCCATATCTAAATCTTTTATATTTTTTCGAACTAAAAACTAATGCAAAAAACAAGAAATTTAACGAACATCCAGAAAGAATAGATAAGAATTGCTCAATAATCATATATTATGAACAAAACTATTTTTTATTGGAATTAATGCGTCTTATAATATCAAAGGCCATCGACACAGATGTCAAAAGTATTTTGGATTACAAATGTTATAAGTTAACGGAAGAATGTAAAAGCAAATCTTAAATTCAAATTTTATAACGTCTAAAATATAATAGATTTGTCTATTTGTTCCAACGACTAGTATTTTTGCCACGAGGGATGAAAGTCCAGAACTTTCCTTTTAGATAGTACTGCTGACAATCGATAAGCAGATGTTTGACGGATAAAGCGCTGTTGCACATAATAAGTGGGTATAAAAATTCTGGTCCAGTATATAATTTGAAGAATTTTCTCATATCATTCGATATCTGTCCAGAGGTTTGACGTTGATTCTCATTTTGCTAATGAATCTGCAATTTTATCGTCAGTAATACCAATATGTATGGGGACCCAGAGCAAAGTTACAGTTACTCCTACATAAGGGAGTTGCAAACAGCATGTATTAAAGGGTGAGGGCTGAAAATGTTTTGGATGGATTTTATAAGCTTATCTTTTTTATAATTTTTGGGTATGGAGTTTAAGGTATTTATATATTTAGTTAACGATAGGTTGGTTTTTGACGAGAAAAAGAGTGGATTGGAGGGTATGGGTAACTGGCTGGATTTTCTTGGGTCTATTAAAGTCAAGGTTTCTCTTATGTATAAATATATAAGTTGGATTAAGCAGGTTTGCAGTGTAGCAAGAGTAAGTGCTATGTTCTTAACCGAAGAGAAGCCTAATATGTATATTAGCATTTTGTATTGTGTTGAGTATCATTAAGTATGCTTTAGACTTCTTAGCTCAGAAGTGGAAATATTCCACCGATGCATAAAATAAATACATTATGTCACCAGTGTAAAGAGCAAAAGTATAGGAGGTTGAATTATGAATCGATGCCTGAGGTAGACCATTTTCTTGTATGAGAGTATTGGACATTTTTCCGATAGATGTAACCTTAAAATGTCGAATCAGAATTATTCTAATGAAAGAGATCATTTTTTTTTTCATATGATAATCTCATAAGGCGTTGAGTTTGATTGGGCGAGGAAGACAGTTTAATGCACTCTCTATGTTACTGCTACTATGTGGAACAGTTTTAAATGAAAATAAGTTGTGTCTATATTTGAATATGTCAACATTTGATAATATAAATTCTGCTTGCCACATAAGTAACACTCCAACAAACCTTTACGGTCAATATTTGGTTGATTTCATAATATTGTCTTCGAATAATTATTCACCATTATTCACGTCGAACCGACAAGTGTGAAATTAGCTGAAAAGGTTCCTGGCTAGGTCAAGTTATATATATATATATATATATATATATATATATATATATATATATATATATATATATATATATATACATATATATATATATATATATATATATATATATATATTAGTATATATGTTTTTCTAATATTTTCATGTTAATAATGAACTAACGTGGCTCATGTCAAGGTAGTCTAAGAAAAATATTCAAAAAAGCATTATATAATATTGAGATTTTAATAACATAACTTATCTATTATATTTCTGTAGCATTCTTATTAAAATATTTCTTTTCATACCGAAATATCTGGGCTTGAAATTATGGCCTCGTCCAGCCCTGTTTAAAATAAATTGTTTAAAAGGAAATGTATTCATACTGAGTAACTGCAATCACAGAATATCTATTATAAAACAAAATATTTCGTTACCTGGTTTATCTAAAGGATGTACTGACAGGTAGATTCCTTTATTGGAATTCGGAAATGCCACCCATGTAGCTAAACATTGTGTCAGGTTTAAACTCATCCAACCAACGAAACCTGCTGTTATATTAGCTGCGGATATATACTCTAATTCTTTCTCGCTAAAATATTAGATTACTATTAGCACTGGCGCCCATAGATAAGAAATAAATTATATCGTACTCGTCCTCACATGCACATAACAATTCCATACAAATTTCTACATCTTTAATTATTTAAATATTAATTTCAAAAAAGTCAAATTAATTTTGAAAGCGAAATAAATTGCGTATCATTATTCATGCAAATATATAGTCGTGGCTTGTCCTATGTATGAAAAAGTAAATACATCTAAAATTGTTTGGACGTACAAAATAATATACCATCAGGAGAAAGTAAATATAAGATTAAAATATACTACTCCTCAAAAGATCTCGGTTTTCTAATCTGCTCAACAAAATTTCAATAGCTAATTACCAATTGAAGAAAATATTTATTGTAGGCGGAATGTGTGTTTACATAAAACCAGAACTGCAACAAACGATAATACCTTATGTGGAAAACAGTTGAATACCGAAAAAATCCAGAAAATACAAAAGTACCCATACAAATCAATGATCGCACGACACTGACTGAAAGAAGACAGATCAAATTTGAAACTTCTGTCGCTTTCATGGTTCCAGTTCTTTTTTAAGTGAAGCAATAAATAATTATTCAATCTTCAATTTTCGATGCGATGGTGTTTAGTCGTTATATTGATTTCATGTTCTTTTCTCGGATACTAGTTACTGAATGTATTACTATAAATCTGTATTGTATATCAATATGATAGAACTCACCCATTCACTGTTCTAATAAGTTGATAAGCAGTTACAGTGTATATTATACCAGGATTTTTATTGCCTTTGCCAGAACTTTTAAATATTCGTAATTCAGCTCCAACTACATCCTCTGCTACGGGCACATCACTTACATTAAACCACAGCCTTTTCCCTCTTTCGTGTCTCACACTTGGTACGTGATCATCTGAAAGAAGACGAATACTGATTATATGCTTTAATGCTCTCTCCAAATAAATTGTGATAATCTGTAGAGTAACTTAATAATAAATTATAGGCTCTGTGAAACTGCGGCTTTTGAAAAATAGAAGAACTAATCAATAAAAGTTTAAATCAATTGTGTATTAGAAAATTTGAGAGCTGTTGGTTGATTCGAAATTGTACCGAAACAAGTAACAATATATAAAATGGTATAAACAGAATAATTCAAAAATGATAAAGATAATTCTGGATCTAATACTTTCCAGAAATACCTATTGTTCTTATCATTCTTGCATCTCATTTCAGATGATGAATACACGGCAGAGCAATTCAGGTTGGTTCTATTTTGTACTTAAATTCGTGTTCTTTGAGGTGTACAAATATTCTTTGTTTGTGTAGGTACCTGGTTTCTAAGAAATTAGGAAACTGTTCAATTATAATTTCAAATTTTGTTACTTACTCCGTGTCATTTTAGGCTGAAAAGATGCAACTTTGTGTTTCTTTAATAAATTTTTAAAAAAATTGTGAGTTTCTCAGTTTGAGCATAGATTCTGCTTTGAGGGTTGTATTTATATCAAATGACAATATCTTTTTTCCAAGGGAAATCGAATATGTATTTCCACAAAATATATTATTATCTCCCTAGATGCTAGAATTTTAAATTCTTCTACTGATTTAATTTTGTTTTTAATACTTGGTACGTACTTTCGGCTAGGCTTTACGTATTTATCATTGTGAAATGTCTATACCAGTTTTCTGTATTTTTCTCTATTTCAATAATGATTTCTACCTTCCTTACCCTGCTCTACTTGTTTTCACTGCTATTCCTTATACATGCTTTAATTATTGTCTGGTAAGTCACAATTGCATTATACATGAGCAATTATGAACAGTCATTGTGGTAATATCTGCTTATAATGCCCAGCGATTATTGTGCAAATATATTTTTCATTTCTTTTTCAAGTATTATTTATCACCAATGGTCGTTTATGAAAATCCATTACTATTCAACAAATTCTTAAACACGATTCAACTCATAAATTATTTATTATTATTGACATTAAAAAAATATGTAATTTGAAAGGAGGCAATGGACATCATATATCTTCTATATAAAAATCTTCTTTTTAAATAGCAAACATTATTATTTAGTCAATATTCTATCTCCCAAATTCCCATAATTATAAATTGATTTTGGACAGAAAAATTTATATGTAAATTTAAATTATAAAAGATAATACATAATGATTTCTCCCGTGCGCCTCGTATCATCATTATATAAAGATTAATAGAATATCTCCAACTTATGGTCAGAAATTATCATTTCATGAGTATAATATACATGAATAATTATAATCACGTACTGAAATCATGTCTTTCAATAAATAATTTTTCAAGTTTATTCGTAAACGGCATTATAAAAGTTTTATGATAGAAACAAACAAAACAATATTTTATTGAAAATATATATAAATTATAGTAATCATAATGAAATTTATAAATAGGAATTACTAATTCAAAGATTGTAACACAATATGTTTAGTCTAAAAGTTGACGTATATTGAGATTTCAAAGTATAGTTATAGAGTTATAACCAATATATCAACTATTTAAACACAATCGATATGTGGTTAATAAAAATAAAATTTCACAACAAATGTTTTTATTGAACTTCTTATATGTTGATATTATTTTTTTCTAACCGATTCTACGTACAATCCCTAAAAATATGAAACGACATACAAAGCAGTAGCGGATCCAAAGAAAAAGTTTGAAGGACAATCTATTAATATGTCGTAGAAAAAAACGCGAATACAATATATGCTTTTATTGAAAACCTTCAATTAAATTTTGGTTGTCAATCTTTGGAAAATTCCTCAAAACGTTGTACAGCTTTTCTTCCTTAATTGGAATTCCTGTAATCACTTATATACATAATATCTGTTTGCAAAC
Organism: Diorhabda carinulata; assembly: GCF_026250575.1. Classification (NCBI taxonomy): domain Eukaryota; kingdom Metazoa; phylum Arthropoda; class Insecta; order Coleoptera; family Chrysomelidae; genus Diorhabda; species Diorhabda carinulata. Next base: position 31,664,893 of record NC_079460.1, on the reverse strand, counting down.
GAGATTTTTTTTCTATTCTATCTAGATGGGTAATTGGTCACAAAAGCCAATTAAAGATCAGTTTCGATTACTATTTTTTTTTCCTGACATCCATTGCTTATTGTCCCATCAATACTAACCGTCCAAATCTATATAAACATATACCATTATCTTGAGTCTCATAATTCCCATTTCTAAGTATGTCTACTTTGTTTTTTAAAGAATGGATAAGTTTATTTCTACGACCAACACAGAGTGTAGTTAAAGAAAAGTGTATGTAAATATGAGCGATTAGTCCATAATATTAATAATATATGCAGGCAGTTTCAGTGAAATCAACCGCAAATAAAATCTGCACAAAATAAACGCACTATGCATATATGTGTCTATAATCTTCATATAACGATAATTTATATTACTAAAGACTTAAATCTTATATAACAGTAGCAATTGTTATTTCACCGCCTTAAAAAATGTTTAACAATAATTCATAGTAATAGTAAATTGTAATGTGTGTTTGAAAGTTCATTTGGAAGTGAAAAAATAAATCGTCAAAAATCTTTGTCATCAAATGAAGGATATTAAATGCGACATGTTGTTCTTAGGTTATGGAGACTTCATTCCAGCGTCATTGATGAAACGAGATTATACAATCTGCATCTAAGGCAAGAGGAGGAACGTAATAATATCGAATTCATCAGCAATCTGCTATAAAATGAATTAGCAGAATATCAAATAAGTTTAAATAAAGAAGGATTCAGCATCAGACCGGCCTTCACTTTCTTACTTACTTCACTTACCAGCGAACATAAAATTCAATGATTGAATTTTGTCAGAATATGTCAGAACTGGACTATTAATGATTGGTAAACGTTCTGTTCTTTGAAAGATGTATACGAACATAAGTGTTCTAGCGAAAGTAAGGGGAAAATTTGAAAATTGCAATACCTAGTTTTCTTTTGTTACTGACTCTGAAATCTTCTTCCTAAGAAGGAATTTGCTTGGATCCGATGCGATAAACCAAGATTATGTTAAGACTATATTTGACCGACTTCTTATGTTTTCACAAAACAAATTCAAAAACTAATCACAAAATGACAACTTTTTAATGGAGAAAAGCTGCAATTTAAGTCGTTGGCCTGTTAAAACATTTTAATCTTACATATAGGTAGAAGATAAATGTAACAGAAAATTAATTTGGAATCTAACAATGCGAACACTGCTTTATGGAGGACAATTATCACTAATAAAGTCATGCGTCGGAGTCATTACTACTAATTTACTTGTGTCAAATAATATTTTTCAAAAGTGTATAGAAAAAATAAGCCATCAGCATGCGCTGTGTTACTAATTGAAAACAGAATTTAAGGTAATCAAAATGTATAATCAATTTTCTTTATAGTGTAAGCAAACATTGCTTAAAATAGTACCGTGATTCTAAATTTTTAACTATGTTGAATGATATATATGTATACAGTTGGTTTTGGTACATATAGAATAAATAATTTAAAGCGGATTTTATCCTTCCTGCCAAACATACATACAATATTTTTAATGAAACCATCATGGTAAATCAGAATTATGGGTTACTTAGATAGTTTTAAAGTGAGAACTCGAAAGAAAAATGGCCATGATGACGGTGAATATCTAGATACCAAATTTAATTTACAGTAATAACTGATACTGTTCCGATACAAACTGTTATGTTTGATTCACATTTTTTAAATATGTAGGGTGCATTCCACTAAGCACTCACAACCACGATCTTTCCCGTTCCACTTAGTCCAGAGCGTTATAATCGTAAACTCAAGTGGAATGGCTTACGAGGCGTTTTGATGTTTAGAATGGCAAAGCAGAAACAATAAAGCAAAAGCTTTAAGAAGTTATTCTACAATCTGTAAGTCATTGATTTTTTTAGTGAAATGTATAACTAATTCACATCTTCTACGACGAAAGTAAAATATTTAGTGGTACGTCACAAGAATGTATCAAATAATGAGATTGATTCCCATGGATGCAATCTGCGTTGTTAATTCCGCTAATTTTTTCAACGCTCACTTCGATCCACCTCATGACAAGGGTCGTCGTGAATGTTAGTCATGACGTTATGAGTGACGTTTTCCCCGCGACCTCAATGATCGTAGTCGCTATGTGGAACGCCCAAAAGATTATTTTTGACGCCGGAACGCTAAGTGGAATGCACCAGTACTAATATCTGTGTAAGTTCGGTAATAATAATTTTAAAAAAATAGTATGTATATGTCGTGATGATCTTTTAAATGAACCGATTGCGATCTACGCACATCGGTATACATTAGCATTTCATGATTTGGTGAATCTATACTGATAACTGCTATTCCGTTCAAAGCATTAAGGTCGATTTCTAAACGCCGTCTGCCCATTTTTGGGCTCGCGGACTTTCGTTCGCTGTTCGTAGATAGGTTACTACTCTACTTTTAATAAACTTAATGCCGCGTCGTGCGCTGTAACTGGGTATTGCAATCACCTTAACCCAAAAATTTCTTATCAAATTGATATTTATTTATAGATTTTTATGAGAATTGTCTATTTAAATTTTAATGAGGATAAATAATATTTTAGTCTATCTCAACTCTATATATCCATAGGAGGTAAAGAAAATTAACATATTATGATTAGTGAAAACAAATGTGTTTTTTTTTTATTTGCTACGAAGTGTCTATGAACTACTTACGACACAAAACAAAATTGATTCAAGTAGAACTAGCGAACGAAAACGTTGAGCAATTGTCGTAAAACCCTAGCGGTATTGTTTTTTAGCTCATACGATACAAAATCAAGACGTTTTGGAGCGGACTCCATGTTTCCGTACGCTATTAATTAGTGTTAGGTAGCGATAGCGCAGCTGAAATGTGAACAAAAACTGATATAGAGCCAGAGCACTTGTAAAAAATACACCTATCAAATATGAACAACTAACAGAAAACAAAAACGGCTTGACATCGAACGTTCTACACGATTCTGATCGCGATAGGTAGCAGTAGCTACATGCGCTACATTCGATAAATGCGACCAATACCTTCAACAGGAGACGTTGTGGCAACGTTATTTTTGAAAGCTCTTACGCATTTCAATCATTTAATTTGAGAAGAACGATGAACGCAATCGGCAACGGCGAGCGGAACAAAAGTTTATTAATCGACCTTAAAGAAGTTCGCACGTACACGGTGCAGTGCCGAACATGATGACGAATCCTTAGAACATGATGTGCATCCAGCCTATCAAAATGTTCAATTAGGGAAGTCACTTACATTGGTACAGCGCACAGTAGATATTTAAAAAACCATTAACCAATGACATATGTCTAGGCTATTAAGTAACTATCTTCAGTGCACGATTAAGGATAACAAATTTCACTTTTATTTTATTACATTACAGTGTGTACTTTAACAAAAAAAGTTGATTTTCTAAGAGTTAATTCCAATTCATTAGCAATCCATCAATTCGAAGATACGATATTTTTCTCTTCCGTGCCTATCGCAGGAGTCTGTGTGAGAGAGACCGGAACAGTCAAGCTTATAAGTGGGCAATTATAACCACATACTTTTGCGTAAACTTCAACGTTTGACGATTTTCCACAGACAAATGACGATATGGGCAAAAAACTGAAAAAGAGGGTCGACCAATCCAGTTCAACAATCACGATTAAACGAAATATACAGAATACAAATTAGTCAATAGGAAAAAAGTTGAGGAAGAGAGAGAAAAATTCTTTATTGTTAAAAAATTGTTTACAGTTACTTCACAAATTATCTTTGCCAGAAAAAGAATGCTAGGAAGCCACCCAATAGAAGGAGGGGTAATAATCTATAGAAGAGGTTATATATATATATATATATATATATATATATATATATATATATATATATATATATATATATATATATATATATATATATATATATATATATATATATATATATACGGAAAGTTAGTTATCAGAAATTTCTACTTCTACTAATTCTAATTTGACATGGATAGCAGACGACAAACTTAGGAATGACGACTTCCAGTGGCAGTAAAGAGTGAGATTATTTACCGTTAAGCTGCATATGAGATGATAAATTAATCGGAAAAGATTAGATTTATGAAAAACAAACTCGTGGATTTTGTATCACGTACCAACGTTAGGGTACAAGGCTATCAAGTTCCTGGCTCAAACACCCTATATGACTCCATTAGTGTTATGTTTGGAACATTCGAATTACCACCGCTTTCAATCGTTTATAAAAGACTTGGCAGAAAGGCGGCAAGTACATAACCCTATTTCTTTTTTCAAATGAATTTGATGGACTTCCAGCACTTATTTTAAAACTGATATTAAACAAAAAACAATATTTAACAAAAGTTTTTAAGTTATAATTATCAAATGCTTTATGCTTTAATCAAATGTATAATTATGTATTTAAAATACGAATCAGTTTTTATTGAAAAAAGAGCAAGAATAACCAATAGTGTAAATGCTACGGGTTAGGACACAATAAATTCTTTGGGTCGCAGTGTATTACACCCTGAATTACATATACATTTATTTAGAAATTAATGCTCCTACATAATGTTGAAAATTATCTGAACTATCGTATGTGTACTAATTTTGTATTTTTATTATAAAAAACGGATACTTCCATATAAGTACTTGAAAAATGCGCAAAATAGTATAAACAAACCTCGCAAAAAGTAGTTTAGCTAAAATTATACAGCTCGCTCATACGTATTGGTTTATTGATACTACATTTGTTTATTAAAGTATATTATGTTATTAGTAGATTTTCTATTTGTTATTGTAGGCAGTTATAAAAATTTTCAAACTTGAATTTTTCATAATAAATCTAAAGTGCAACGAATTAAGTAACTAATACCTAACTTGAATTAATATAAGATAGTGCGTATTTTTACTTTCGTGTTTTATATTTTCTACATAACATTATACTTACTAGAACTTTCAAAAGTCATAATAACATCACTTTCGTGGATCTGATGCTGTTCCTCACCACTAAGATAAACTTCGGTATTTCTTTTTGCCCTATTATTTTCATCATTATCTTGTTCCATCAAAGTTTTATAAATATCAAGAAGGAACCTCGGCGCTGACCTTTTTAAAGGACTTTTACTGATCTTTCTAGGTCTCTTAGGCAATCCTAAGAGACTTAAAATTTCTAATTCCATTTCTTTCTTTTCATCTCTAGTCATAGCTCGTTCCATTGCAGTTTGATCGAGCCCATTATCGATATAAATTCCTGAACGTGAACACGAAGATAAATTCCAGAATGTAACAAATAAACAAAAAACCAACACAGGCTGCATGTTATTTACCAACTTAACACGCCTTCCTACGCGATTGTTTAGACGTAAGAGTGAGCGTCTGTAAATTAAGTCTCGCAAGATTGAACTAAAGCATGCTTAAGCAAAGTAGTGTGGGCAGGTAGATATTAAACAGGTTGTTGAAAACGACGTTGTTCGTACAGGAGCGGACTTGTTTAATATTAAAATATTAAATAAAGGTTTAACTGAACAATCTGAAAACAATTATTTTTATATGTTAGAAACAAATCACATCATCAATAATAAAATTGTTTTATAGGGAAACTTTTTATGACTACCGATATTACTCCGTTATAGCAATTAAATATTTAGAGTTTCAATTTCGATATTTTAGATAAGTAATTTTTATTTTAGTGTTACTTTCTCACAAATCGGCTTTATATAGAATGTGTATCGGTTTTTAATCTTATAAGCTTCTATTTCGCATAGTGACCCGTAACAGTTCTATAAACCACTTTGCCTCCTAGAGTTAAGTTATCAAAAACAACCCTTTTCACAGCAGCGCATCATCATCAATTACTTATTTATTATTATGAACTCTAACCTCTTTAAGTTATCTTGCTATAAATTTTGAATATGTTTAGTCTGTCTGTAAGTTTTATAGATTCCACTTAAACCCCATTGAAGTATCATCTTCAGTTAATTATTATTAATGTGACAATAATGAACCATAAATACCTATATTTATTTAATTTTATAATTATTATGATATAAGATAAAAACTAATATATAAAGAAGCCTATGAAACTAATATTTTGTTCATTCAACTGATATTCGTCTAGTCCGCTAGTCAGATTGGTGTAAGATTAGTGTCTTTAAATTATTAAATTCTCAGTTTGCTAAATAAATTGTTTTTAAAAAAGCAAGTTGGTGAATCGAGTTATTTAATTCTAGCATCCTTATCTCTCCTTATCTCTCCTCACATATCCATTGAAAATGTAATTTAATGTAATCAGATTAATATTTTAAAGAAAAGTAATTTATTTCATCGCATACACCCCTAGTGATTAGATCTTCGCTATGGAGAACAGTTTTTGGACGAGAAAACCTTTGTTTATCATCAATTATCACTTTATTGATCATAATAAAAATAAATAGTGTCGAAAAACACGTTGTTTGTATTTCGATTACTCTAATAATCCGGATAATTGACCATGTATCAGGTATTAAATATAAATTTCTTTAATTTCTTAGACCTTTTATATATGTTCATGTTTTTAAATCGTCTCGATTTTAGGTCTCTTCTGTTATAAAATTAGTTTTTTTAATAACTTTCTTTCAATAATTTTTGAAAGACTTAATTAATTATAAACATATCAAAAGGTCTAAGAGAAATGTTCTAATGAGAAAAATTAATTTTTCCTTAGTCCTTACAATCAAATATTACCATTATGAAAAATATATTGATAAAAAATTGAAGAATATACAGAAATGCCTCGAAACGAATTTATAAAAGCTATAGAACTCGCACTAACAACAACGTACAAATATGAAAATGAAATATACAAACAAATTGATGGTTGTGCTATTGGAGCTTCCTTTTCAAGTATTATAGCACAATTGGTAATGGAAGATCTTGGGGAAACTGTCCTAAGAAAACTTGATATAAATATTCCATTCTTTTCCGATATGTAGATGATTGCATTACTTCCGTACTAAAGAATCAAATTAAAAACATAAATAAAAAATTCAATTCTTATAACAAAAAACTCCAATTCACAATCGAAATCGAATAAAAAAATAAAATCAATTTTCTTGATGTCACATTATATAAAATTAACAATAACATAAAAACAGAATGGTATACGAAACCAACTTGGTCATCAAGATATTTGAACTTCAATTCATGTCATCCTATGTCACAAAAAAGATCAGTCATAATAAGTTTAGCTGATAGATTTATCCAACTATCAGATCCTGAATTTAGATGCTTAGCTATTCAAAAAGCAAAAACTGCATTGAAAGAAAATAATTATTCAGAAAAAACGATGAACAACATATTCAAGAAAAGAATAAACAGACACTGCAACCAATTAAAAAATAGAACAGAAACGAAACATCAAAACATAAAACCTTTTCCATTATCATATGTACAAGGACTTTCCCAACAACTATCAAATTATTTTAATAAATATTATATTAGTATCAGTCATAAAGGACATAATACGTTATCCAAATATTTCACTAAATTGAAATCTAAAACAACAAAAAACAAAAAAAGTAATATTATATATCAAGTGTCTTGTACTAATGGTGACGCTGTGTACATAGGGCAAACATCTCAGTATTTGGAAAATAGACTAAAAGGTCATCAATACAATAAAAAAAATAAAACTGCGTTAACGAACCATGAAATATAAAAAAAAACAAAAATTAAATGATAAAGATTCAAAAATTCTTGAAACTGAATCTAATATACGAAAAAAGGAATTTTTAGAAATGGTTCAAATTCATAAGAACGCAAAAGCTATAAATGATAAAAAAGACCTAAAAAATTTAAATACAATTTTTAGCTCTATTTTGTAAATTCTAATAAAACTACAAATAATTTGATTGATTAAGTACTGCTACATATTTGAAATGTAAGGATTAAGGAAAAATTAATTTTTCTTGTAAGAACATTTTCTATTTTGATTTTATTCTTATTTTGATGTTCATGATGTATTGATTAATATAAATCTGCAATTTTCCAGTGTCATTATCAGATTTTGATAAAGACTTAAAGAAAAGTGGAAACGTCAAATTTCATGTTTCTTCCAAAAATTATTGAAAAAACTAATTTTAAAACAGAAGAGAACTAAAATCAACATTTAGATGAATTCATATATCAAAAGGTCTAAGAAATTAAAGAAATGTATATACATATATACGTGCCACGTAGAAAAAGAATAGTACTCTCATTCATACAAAAAATCCCTGGGAACCATTAGTTTCATTCGTGTGGTTTGAAAATAATTCAATTTATTATTCACAGATTATTGCTATGAAGCGCGATATGATAAAAAATAATTACTACTTTCATTTCAGATATTGCAGCTTTTTTCATGATATCAATGGCAAATCGTAACTAATGATGAAGAATATGAGGATTTGGTTAGGTAAATTTTTTAATGAAGGTATATATTTTTTCAGTTTTTACCAATACATACTTAGTACAGAATTACAATCTTTCTTAAGAACTGAACCTATTGGGTAGACAACCATTCAACAATTGTTTCAAGTGCTTAATTGAAGTGTGATTTGGTAATTTCGGAAGTTAATAAATATGATACAACCTTACATCCTTGCCCTCATCAGAAGACAAAAAAGGTGAAATGAAAAACTTATAACTTGATGATTATGAGCTAGAACAACTTACTATTCTTCCACTTCACCAAAACAAAAGAAGTTTCATTTGAAAAATAAAACAATGATTATATATTTTTAAAAATTTATTTGAATTATGTATCGTAGCAAAACCTTTTGTTTATTTATCATGATCAAAATTAAAAAGTATAATATTCCAATAATTTTTTGCGAATTAATTTATAATGAAATTAATTATACCTCTATTAAATCTTTACATAGCTTAAATTAAATATCTGTCATAGGAATTACCCGAAACATCTCCCAAAAACCTTTCAATGGTAAATAATACTTACAACAAAAATAAAATATAATGTAAGATAAATAAAATAACAAATCATTTTTCGTTTTATTTGATATTTTGAACAAGTTAAAGAGTGATTATTTTTTTGAACAGACTATGATTTACTGGCTGGTGAAAAATTTTGAGATAAATGATATTAAATCTTCACTTTGACTTTGTTTTTCAAATGCTGTAATAAAATTGTAATTTGAATAAACGTCAGTCTTCATACTTTAACTTGAAAATACCTATTTTTTTGAACACCTTCATTGTAAGAATTCAGCCAAAAATATATCTTCTAAGCAATATATAGTATGCCCATAACTTATCAATGGAAATAAAAAGTCAATTTTTGGAAATAACAAAAGAATAGCAGCCAATTATTAAAGAGAAACATCAAATCTGTTTGAAACTTCCCAGCTTTATTACTCTTAATATCATATATATTTGCACAGTACTAAGAGATTGGCTATAGTTTACATTTAAAACTACAAGCAAAACGTCGTAGTAGTTTAAATTCTATTGAACAGCTCTTCCCTTAAAACTACAATAGTAATATGAGTTTTGATTTACAAAAGCTTGTACAGTGATATCAATTATAATGAAGTCTTCTCTACAAATATTGAAAGGATTTCATTTGCGAATTTGGATTAGGACATGCATTTTGACGAATGGGGGGTAAGAAACCAATTACTGATATATGGAAGAAAAAATATATGTAGCAAATTATTCATTCTTACTATATACTTAAATTCTTCTATTCTGTGGATATTTCTCTACTATTCATATCCACAATTACTAATTTTTTCACTTTGGATGACATTGTTTATCTATCAAATTTGAAAAATTCAAGAAGTTCAAACATATAAAATGAAAGATAATTAATGCTCTCCACTGAAAACCCTCCAGTCTAACTATCTAACACAATTTTGTTTGGATAGAAAGAAAAGGAGTGAATCTAAAGTTTAATCCGACAAATACATGGCACATTTCAATAAAACATACTAAAGAAGTTGACGATAAGGTCTGCCAAATGGAAAATCAAAAGGAAAGAAAAATTTACTATAGCAATAAAATAAATTGGAAAGAGTAATGAGAAGTTGAAAGTACAAATAGGATCTAAATACCTTACGTGAAAATAGTATGAGAGGTTTGAATTATTATTAAGCCCAAACACCACAATTATTTGATGTCACATCTTTTAAGTGCGCAAACTAATTCTCGAAATCACCAATATAAATTTATAATTCAAACTCAAATAACTTACACAATGAAGTATATTATTTTGCTCCAGATTTCAAACATGTTATTTCTTGTAAACATATCATTTAACTGTGATATGTAAAATGTTTAAATTCATGAATATGACAGAATATTAATAAAATTAAATTATTTAACATATTTTTCCATAAATTTTTTATGAAATTCTGATCTTAAAGAGTCATTTATAAATACATTTGTCTTTTTTTCTGGTTCAGACTTGGCACAGTTTTTAAATACCACATCATCATCCCATCTCCTCTTCACTTTGTGATCTGTTTTATTTGATCCTGCTGAATAATGTGTCAATAGAGGATTTCCACTTAAAATATTTTCCATTCTTATTCTTTCTTCCTCTTGTCTTCTTTCTATTTCTTTTTTTGCAGTATCTAGAGCTCTTTCCTTTTTAATTTTACTCAATTCTGCAAGTAAAGCTTCAGTATCATCATCAGCATCATCACCATCACTTGAATCTGAATCTCCTTCATCAAGGGGGTCATCTGCATCTAAGCTAGCAGCTGGGACTTGGTCCAATTTTAATCTTTTGCTGTGCTCAACTACCCTAACTCCTGGTCTTTTTTCTCTCTCACGTTCCTCAAGTTCTTTTCTAAAATCTCTAGCCCTGGTTTCATCAATTGTTCCTTGTCCATGTTCCCTAAAATTTCATAGTTACTATTTGTGTTACCAAAGGAGTAATTAACTTATATGTAGGCATACATACCTATATTTTAATTTAGTATGTCCTGGTAAATCTCTACTTGAATATTGTCTAGAAATAGCACTAAGATCTTTTTCATTTCTTCCTTGACCACCTCTTGCTGGTTCAAAAGTTGGACGTGCTGCTGTAGTCATTTGGCTATAATGGATTAACTACCGTTTCTTACTTAATTTTGGAACTGAAATGTTCGAAGTATAATAAATTAATGGTAAGTGAATGTACCCTTGTTACTGTTAATTAAATTAAAAACTACACTAGATTGAATAACTTTAAATGGATGTACGTATTATTTACATTCACACTATAGACTATAGTGATTTTCAGCAGATAGATTGTCATGTCATTAGTGGCGTTTTTCAGCGGCATTTCATGATGTCCCTGGATATGGTTTATCAAATAACTATACACAAAACTGTTTATATATTATATTTTATTAAATGTTCTGTTTTTTTTTATTTTTAGTAAGTTTACAATTTTCACCTAATTAGTATGATGTTTTTTTATAAATCTTTTTTCCTCTAAAGAACTAATACAGTGTATTTTTAACTCTAATTTCGAACGCAGTCGCTTCACACAGAACATATCCATACCCTTAGGTTATGTTCTGTGCTGGAATGCCAAGAAATCTATGGCCTATATGCAATTTATATTGTGGTACTTTGCACAAATCAGAACCTATAGAGCCCGGCAATACTTGAATTTTGATAATTGTTACATGCATCAAGCCTGTTAACTATACTACAATTAAAGAGATAATCTGTGAAAATTGGAAAATTTAGTCAAGATTAAGTAATTACCGTTTTTAATGTCGTTACACAGAACACAAAAAAGGCGACACTAGCGCCAAGCTGGAACAACTTTGTATGTGCGGTTTGTTATATGCTCTAGTATTGTGCAGTTAATTTATCAAACATCGTTTATTAAGATTTGTTAATGTATTGATAAATATAGTTCATTGTTATTAATCTGAGTGAAGTTGAATTAACAGCTTTCTACTTTGGATACTAAATTTCAAATAGTTGAAAATCAACAGCATAATATTTGTCTGATTTTGGTTAACCTTAAATAACAACACGTGTTCCGGCAATAAGCTTGAGAAAGCATGGAAGATACTCTTAAAACTAAAAAGAAAAAATCTAAAGAATTGGATGTAAGCAAAGTACAAACAGAAAACCATTTCTCACTCAAGTCATCGGATAAATTACCTAAGCTTGATGCTTCAAATTGGCCTCTTTTATTGAAGCATTTTGATCGTTTAAATGTAAGGACTAATCATTACGTTCCAATAACATCTGGATCATCTCCATTGAAGAGAGACATTTCAGAATATGTAAAATCTGGATTTATTAATCTTGATAAACCAAGTAATCCCAGCAGTCATGAAGTAGTTGCTTGGATCAAAAGAATTTTACGAGTAGAAAAAACTGGACACTCTGGAACCCTTGATCCAAAAACCACGGGTAAGTTGATTGCCTAATATTAGAAATTCACTGACTATTGTATTTTTCAACAGGTTGTCTTATTGTTTGTATTGAAAGAGCAACCCGTTTGGTTAAATCCCAACAAGCCGCAGGTAAAGAGTATGTATCAGTTTTCAAGCTTCATTCAGCAGTAGAGTTCAAGAAAGTGGTTCAATCTCTTGAAAAGCTCAAAGGTGCATTGTTTCAAAGGCCACCTTTAATATCTGCTGTTAAAAGACAGTTAAGAGTTAGAACTGTGTATGATAGTAAATTACTGGATTATGATGAAACTAGAAATATGGGCGTTTTCTGGGTAAAATGTGAAGCAGGCTCTTATATCCGTACTATGTGTGTTCATTTAGGATTATTATCTGGTGCAGGAGGACAAATGTTGGAATTAAGACGAGTAAGATCAGGAATACAGGTAATATGTCATTATTATTTGAAAATATATTCAATAGAAGCAAAAAATGAATACATTCTATAATGTAAATCTTGTAAAAATTTTACATCAGGATTTCAATTTATAGAAAGATTACCCAGTAGTTATTTCTACAGTATCTAAAGTTTCAATATTTTTCAGATCTTAGGTTTCAACAATTTTTTTTTTTAATTGTAAGCAGTGATAATCTACTAGAAAGTTTCAAAAAATCTCACATTTTCACCCCAAAATATTTAAATTGAGAAAAATAATTATAAATTTTTGTACAAGTCCAGTGGAAAAGTTTAGTTTTTTTTCAATCAGAAATTCTTTATAGCTTGTTATTTTTTTTCTTGTTTGCCTTTATCAATCGAATTTTAGTAATATTCAAATGTTTAAATGAAATTCATGAATATTAGAAAACAATTATATTGACATATGTTATGTCACCAATTAGATATTGTGGCCAACAAACATCCTATTCCTATTGAATTGTTGGAGCTAGAACATATTAAGAACTTCCTCACCACAGAATCTCTTATTCTACCAAATTTACTAGTTTGTAGCCTATATCTGAGTATTCTAATAAAAAGGAACCAAATCATAATGTAGTTGAAGATTGAATTTTTCACAGTGGTCCTTGAAAAAGTTTGTAGATGTATATCGTACAACATTTCCTTAATCATTCATGACAAAACAGCTCATAAGATATTGTATTAAACGCTACTAACACATACTATTCCTTGGGTTTTGTTTCAATCAGAAGATTTACTCTTCCATCACTTTTTCATTCCTTTTGGTTAAATTTAAGGAAAATGTTTTTCAAGAGCATTGTATTAGTTCCAGTTGTCTTTGCGCTGACAATGGCTACATTCTAATGGAAGCTGACAACGCTAACGTCCATGATCGTCTAAATTCCCATTCCACTTCTGTACAAAGCTGTGGGCTTAGTAGGCGACAATTATAGATGGAACACACATCTTAAGCAATGTAGTTTTATGATATGACAGCTTATTGGGCGCCTGTAGTTTATAATAAATGAAGCATGGTTTGAGATTTAACATCCCATTAATTTTTGTCAAAATCGTCTTCATTTTTGCTTATATATGTTTCTAAATTGTATGAAAAAGCTTGTTTTGTCAAAGCCCTCTCCAACATATTCATATTTCATGTGCGAAATGGGGGCGATGTAATGTTACTGTTACAATTGTGGCATTGATTGGAATGCACCCAATGTTGAATACTAGTGTTAATATTTTATAAACTTTCAGACACACTACAAAATACACAGCTGCATTTCAAATCCTGGGTTCAAACTGGCCATATATATCATAATTTAGATACTTCCCTGCTCTGTTCTTCCATTACTGTCTAGCTCTTCTTCTCTTTGAATAGTATGGCAGTATATCACACAACATGATCACTCAAATGAATAGATTTTTCATTTTTAATTCCCCATGTTTTCTTGACTATACATAGGCATTAATATAAAAATCAGTAATCCATGTTTTTTGTTACATTGTTTTTGAATTAAACTGTAATGTTATTTACAGGGAGAAATGGATGACACAGCTACATTACATGATATCTTAGATGCACAGTGGTTATTAGATAATCACAAAGATGAATCTTACCTTAGAAGAGTTATTAAACCATTAGAAGGTTTATTAGTGCAACACAAAAGAATAATCATGAAAGATAGTTCTGTAAATGCAGTGTGTTATGGTGCTAAAATTTTAATTCCTGGTATACTTCGATTTGAAGATGGGATTGAATTGAATGAAGAAATAGTTATAGTGACAACTAAAGGTGAAGCTGTAGCATTAGCTATAGCTTTAATGACCACATCAACAATAGCCAGTTGTTCTCATGGTGTGGCTGCCAAAATAAAAAGGGTAATTATGGAAAGAGACTTATATCCAAGAAAATGGGGTTTAGGACCAAGAGCTAGCCAAAAGAAAATTCTTATTGCAAAAGGTCAATTGGATAAACATGGAAAGCCTAATGAAAATACACCAAAAGAGTGGTTGAATAGTTTTGTAGATTATTCTGTACCTAAAGAAGTCCATGATGAAGCAAATACTGAAGAGCAGAAAAAACGCAAATTAAGTATTTCATCAATCAATACATCGTTGGAGAATGTTGAAGAAAAAACCGAAAAAAAGAAAAAGAAGAAGAAAAAAGATAAAGAAGAGACATCAGAACCAGTGGCTGAACCTGAGTCAGAAGACGCACTAAAAAAGAAGAAAAAGAAAGGAGATGAAAGTATTGCATCCCAATAAATACAAGTGATTTCTAATAAACTCAATATCAACTTGCATTTTTTTTTCAATATTTGTCAAGCCAACTACTACTAAAGCTGAAGAACATGGAGAAGTGACAAGATATAAAAATATTTTTCTTTCCAAAAGTTTTTATTTTCAGTGTCTTAATTTTTTAAATTTCAGTTAAGATGAATTTTCATCAATACATTCCTTGAACATTTTAGAATATTCTTCTCCCCTACTTAATATTTAGATTACTTCATGTCTTAATACTAAAAGTTTTGGTTTTGATGAAAAGAAACATTTTTTTTAATTAATAAGTTAACACTAAATCTTTATTTTTAATCAGGTAGGGTTCAACACAATTTGGACTAGTGGAAATCTGTAAATATTTTTTAAAGATACTGTAAGAACTTATATAACTTGTTTATGTATAATTTTAGATAATAAACTGTTGTTTCCCAAATGTTGTCTATTTATTCACATCTTTCCTTTCTAGGTTTTTAGATATTAGTTTTAAAAGTTCTTTAAGATCATAACTTCCAAAAAAAATATGAAACCGCGGTATTAAATTTTCATCTGATACCTAGTCGACAATACTATATTTTAAATAATTACTTTTTCCCCTTTTTTGGACTAGGATTTAAATTCAATTCTCTATAGTATTGTTAAGCTACTAGCTTGTGCAGATAGAAAAAACTTATTACCCACTGATACTACATTCATTTGGTGGCACTTATTTCTAAAATTAATTGAATGGTAACTTTAACATCAAAATTTTAGTATCAATTAACCTGTTATGGGAAATGGCCCATCTTGACGCAAAATCGAATTTAGAGAGATTGATATCTTATCCAAATATAAAAGGATTTTTATTTCAGTAGTTTTTAATGAGACTATACTATGACGATAAGAAACACTATTTTTTTTTAAATTAAAACAGCTACGTTTTTATATTCTTACACTAAATCCTTGGAATTTTTTCCAGCTACCACCTTACCTTGAGGCACAGTTATAACTTTGTTTTTAAGATGTAAACTCTCAGACTAATCGTTTTTCGGATGAGATTAACACCTGTAGACTTATTATCAATTTATTATTTTAAAAAATAAAACTACTATTCCTAAACAATATTTATTTCTTAAATAACGAAAATTATTAACACATTGACAAAGTTCACATATTAACAAATAAAAATAGATATATGTAATACCATAACACACTGTCACAAGTGTAAATTTTACAATAGGGGAAATTATGGCACTATAGAATAAGCTTGAATATATTTTCTTTATTGTTATACAAAGACACATTTTTAATTAATATTTTTTCATGTACAAGTGTACCACTCGCCCCAAAGAATCGTTACATTTAATAGGAAGTGTTAGTATAAACAATTATTTCTCGGATTATCTGATATAATCATCAAATATTTGGGTGATTCAAAGCTCACAAAGTTAAATTCATATATTGTAATAGGCAAATCCAGTGCACAGATTTATCCGTGATAAGGTTATGGAAATGAAGCGTTACAATTCTAAAGACAATATATAATGAAAAGATATTTTATACTTTTAATCAGCTAAACGAATATACTTTCTCTGAACGTAGTAGCTATGGTATGTTATACATACAGGTTGCATAAATTATACAAACTGACAAGCTAAAATATGTTTTACTGCAGATACAGATGTACTTAATTAATAGTCAATTACCCCAAAATATGAACTCCGCAACCTTTTGACATATCACACATTTAAAAGTGTATATGAAGAAGACTTCTTGCTTGGATGTACTATATAGAAATTAATGTACAGGGTGTCAAACATAAGGTGACCCATATACTTTTCTCCAAACCTGTAAGAGTTATCAAAAAACTTTAATTACATAAGTTGTTTGTATCTAAAAGAATTTTTAGATTATTGGCTTTTGGATTATACAGGGTGTCCCAATTCTTCAGTATCGACATCAACTTTGGAATTTTGAATGGAACTTTCATATTACCCACCGATTTGATTTCCGCACGGTTTAGGAAATATTTAAGGTTATTTGAATTTTTACTGAAAAATCATCATATTTTGACAATTCTGCAAAATAAAAATGAGGCTAACTGGCAACATTTGCAAAATTAATTTTTAAACACAAAACTTAGGTTTATTGAGTTTTCGAGTTGAGATTCATACTGGGTGTCTTTTTTTACTGTACGAGTTCCAAATTTTGTGAATAACAAAATCTCATTTTTTTAATGACACACCCTGTATATTATACCTATAATAGAACGCGCATAAAATATCAATCATTTCATACATACTTGTCCTATACCTATATATAATGGTTGTGGGAGTATTTGACTAATGTAACAATGAGTATTGCAGTTTTTAAAGAAAGTAAATAGAAAATGTTTATCAAAAACAAAAAGCTATAATAATATCGTACCCTTAAACAAATATTTTTATTAGGAATAATTCAAAGAAACATTTTATTTACATCTGAAGAGATTTAAAGTATGAATATGCAACAAATTAATGAAATATACTCATTTAAAATATCCGAATCATATTTAAAGACCGGGATTTTACAATTTATTTTTTATGTATCCAACAATTCCTGCAATGCATGTAGTATACTTGCCTTCATGCTTTGGATTGTCTCTCGTACTGCACCAGTTTGATTGAGATAATTCATTTCCTCTCGATTTTTTTCTTTCGGTTCTACCACTGTATAATTATTTCTATTTTTGTATACGATATTTTTTAAAGTGCTCCTCAAAAAAAGTCCATCGGCGTTAAATCAGGACTCCTAGGAGGACACGCACATGTCACATTTCTACAGTTATAATGTAATGCATAATAATAAGGTGTTTCATTTGAAATTCTAAAGTTGATGTCGGTACTGAAGAATTGGTATAATCCAAAAGTCAATAATCTAAAAATTCCTTAGAATACAAAGAAAGTTTTTCGATAACTCTTACAGGTTTTGAGAAAAGTACATAGGTCACCTTATGTTTGACACCCTGTAGATGGACCTCTTTATACAAAATTTAAAAAAAATGAACCATTAAGGTCAAAAAAAAATTATATTACATTTGGCGTATATATAGCAGTGGATTAGAGCTTGTTGATAAGTTTATGTTTAAGGAATAGTTTGAAGATTATATGAAACACTTAATAAATAATTTTGGATTGTTCCATTCCATAATTTAACACTTGATCAAAACTGTTATTCTGGCTTAGCATGTAATATGATTAGACTGACGCGCGTTTTGAAAAAAAAGGGTAAAAAGTTTAGAGAAAAAGCAGGGTTCTGGAAAAACAAAGAAGCAAAAAATCAAATCGAAGAAACAAATCAAAATATTCACCTAAACGAAATAGACCCGTGTTTCAAAGAAGAAATAAAATATCAAACATAAAGAATTAATACGGTATTTGCTGAAACAAAAAAAGACGAAATATATTCACAACAAAAATTCATCAACTAATTTGCACCGAAATACAGTGAATATACATGGATTTTCACAGATGGATCCTTGAATCCGGAAGACAACAAGGTGGGATGCAGCGTCTATATTCCTTCCCTAAATTACCAATTTTTTTTAAGACTACATAATCTCATTCAAATATGCACAGTGGGAATAATTAGAATAATTAAAGCGATCGAAATAGCGAAAAATAAAAAAATTAATAAAATCATAATTTTTTCCGACTCGCAAAGCGCCATCAAAAGTCTTAGTAATCAAATAACAGGCAAATTTAAATACACCGCGTTAATGGGGAAAAAGTTAATAGTGGACTTGATAAAGGAAAATCACAATATTGTTCTAGCATGGATTCCGGAACACGCTGGAGTCATATGGAACGAAATTGCTGACCAACTTGCACAAATCGCAAGAAACCTTAATGTACCAGCCGAAAATTTTAAAATAGATAAAGAAGACATTTATATACATTTTAAAGAACAAATTAAAACAGAACACAACGAACGGAAAAGCTCATTTGCAAACAAAGGAAAATGGTACAATTCGATCCAACACGAATTCCCGAAAACACCTTTCTTCTACAAAATTCCAATTATAGATAAAAGGCATCTAACAATAATAAGCAGACTCAGAACGGGCCATTGCCGCAACAAAAAACATTTATTTAGAATAGGATGTGCTACTGATCCATACTGTATCTGTGGACAAACGGAAGACCTAAACCACATTTTTTTCGGATGCCCCATTAATCGAACCTCCAATTATGATTTATATAACAAGCTGATTGAACTAAAAATACCTATACCAATTACATTATTCAACATTTTAAACAGAGAAAACTACAACATTATAAAGCTAATCATAAAATTTATCAAAATATACAAAATTGAGATATAAACAAAAATAATAATTATAATACACATATACATTTAAAACTAAATATGAAAATAAGTCAAAAAAGAATCCTTTCTATCAAGACCCTGGTCCTAATTTTCCTAACCGAGGCAACAACACAAATGTGTGAAATGCTTGGCCGTTGCCCCTGAGCGAGAAGAGTTTTAACCTTTGTTGTGATCGTCCTTTTTTTAACATGTCAAGCTCACAAGAACAGAAGAATTGGTGAAAAAAAGAAGGAAAAAAAACCAAAGTCATCAAAAATGAAGAAACAGAAAAAATAGAATCTTTAGTTTATAATAAATCAAAGCGAAAACCAGCGTTGGCCAAAATAGAGAAAACGATTAGGTTAGGGTAGAGAGGAGGAGAACAATCTGTGTACATGAAAAAGTGTCCGTCGAAATAAGTTACATAAAGGTGACGCCACAATAGCAACATCATGGTGAATTTTAGAGCAAACTCCAAATATTATTTACGTCCTGGACAACTTTTCACACTTTTGTACAAGGTATGCTTCAGTTCAATTACAATTGATACGTTCACACCAGCGCCATTCTGGAAGGTTTTTAAACTCTTATTTATCGTATCCAGCTGGACAAATTTTCTCCAATGCGAGAAAACATTTTTGAACATCTGAATACTAAAAAAACAAAAATATGGAAATTTTGTAGGAAGAGTTAATTAGTACAAAAAATCTTAAATTTGAATCATCGGCTTGTAATTATTTTATTACACTTTTTTCTAGATTTTTCAAACATTTTCAAGCACATTTTTACGGTATGAATAAACGACAAATTTCATTATTTTCTCGTTATTCTACACAGTTCAAATTATTCAAAACTGTAAGTAAAAAGTCAGATTTCAACACACTAGGTCCATTTCTTTAGCGACATTTAATACATGTCGGTCATGATTTTCGGTGGTAAAGAAAGACAGTCATTCATATTTTTTGTACTGGACATGCTTCCCTATGTTCAATGAGCTCACGTAATTAATGAATGCTCCTTAGCCTACTTCAAAACCTTTCAATTACTTTAGTGTATCACCTTAAAAAATTAAGACTAATGATATTCTCATAAAACATTAACCAAGAAATTGACTGATACTAATGGAAACATTTTTTGCTACTACTGCATAATTAGTCCAATAAAAACATTACTAATTATAATAGTATTTGAGGTTATTCATTTGCTGATAAATACATAGGATATAGAAATTAAAACAATAGATATGAGTATTCCATGAATTGACGATATAATAAATATTTTATGAATCAGGTTTCAGCCTGTTGCCTAGATCTAATAATTTTATTTTTCAATGTAATTAACTAAATTTAAATATTTATCATTAAAAACAAATATTGCATATAATAATATTTAATAAAGTGAGCTAAATAAAATACCATATTTAGAAATCAAATATTAAAAATGTGTCAAAAAATTTGCTAGATACCTGATTTCAGAATCTTTCCTTTTGTAAAAAGTCCACAATTCGTATACTAAGTAATTAACTTTCTCATTATCTATTATGACTGTGCTTAATGACATAATGTGATGGAGAATTTCATATAAATTGAATACTATGAATTTGACACTTATCATCAATATGTTAATTAACGAAAAAACAATTAATTACAAAAATTTACATAAATTACAAATTGAATTTACAAAAATAATGGAACAAATTATGTAACATGTCATGGTATAAACAAAAATTAATAACAGTAATTTTTTTTTGGCTAAATCAAATTAGAGTAAATATAGTCAGTTACAGAAACATCAGCATGCATAATTTACTAGTGAATAATTTTCAAAAAATAAACTAATATAAATATATCAAACTGCAGAAATCAGAAAGACTCTTTTTCTTCCAATAATAGTGCTCCGAC
This sequence comes from Diorhabda carinulata, assembly GCF_026250575.1. Lineage (NCBI taxonomy): Eukaryota > Metazoa > Arthropoda > Insecta > Coleoptera > Chrysomelidae > Diorhabda > Diorhabda carinulata. Next base: position 31,643,545 of record NC_079460.1, on the reverse strand, counting down.
AAATATAATCTATATTCTAGAATTAAGCAATATTTAAAGTGCTTCTAGTGCATTTGTATTGAGACAAGTTATAGAATAGCAAATTTTTCATTACCTACGTTCAGATATAATGTCGACGCAATAAAATGATGATGCTATTAAGGAAAGTACTATAGGAATTACACTGCATTTCCACTTCTAAAGAGAAGTTGTCAAATCTACTTTTTATTCTTTTTGTAGAGATGTAGGGATAAACAAAATCCAATGGTGAAATACATTGAGGTTGACAAATAATATTTCGGAAATATATCTGTAATAAATTAAAATTGAAATAGAATTTCCTAATTCAAAGTCACGCGTCTCTGTAACTGACAAATCAACTTAACACTAGGCTGACCATTATGAATTAATTTAATGATAGCTCACAGCCCACACAATATTAAAGACATTCACGTATTTATAATATAATTATTTTTCAAAACAAGAGTATAATAAAGACATTTCAATATTAATTGTAATGTCTTTGGGCGTTAATATGAATATATAAAAAAATTTTCTAAGTAGCCGAATTTTTTAAACGTATGTTGGGTAAATATCTAAATGTTTAATTATTTACATATTAATATCTTGTGCATATTTAGGCGTTTATATGGAGTATATAACTTACACTAACTAAAAATATTTCACTATTTTCTGTTCAAAATGTCATAATATTCACAAATAAATATAATGTTCAATTTCAATCTATAATATACTAGGTACTTTAAGGACTTGATAATTACTTCGTCAGGTATATGGTAAACCTTCGTTTCCACTGGATGAATATATAATAACTTTTACATTTCTTCCTATCACTCTAAATATAAACACGTAATAGTATTTTTAGATTATGAGGGATAAATTTCACGAGTATGAACGTACAAGTGAGACAACACTCCAATGTAAGAAATTTATTTCCTATCAAGCTATGTACGCTATTTTTTCTACGAAGTCTGATGAATTACGCTTATTTTCTAAATATTTGTAATTAATTTTGCACAAAATTAGTTGAAATTAGGAACCAAAAAGTATCTTACAAAATATATGTGGAAAAGTATAATGACTACATACAAAAATCAACACCCAGTTGTATGAAATTTAGCTTGAAATTGATATATGAATACGTACTCCGTATCAATACTGTTTGTTTTATTTATTCTGTAATTTCTCTTCTCTTTCAATACAAGTGCAAAGTACTCAAATATTTATGCACAACCGTGAAATTGAATCTTTTCTGATTATGTAAGAAAATTTTGTCCACTGAATCAACCAGAATTGGTAGTTGTCATTTGTGGTTCCCGTTCTCAATTTAAGTGAAACTCATTATTTTCACTGGACCAGTTGGAAACTGGGAATTCGAAAATCAAATTTTTCACATATTAGAAGCACCACTACAGACTTTGCAACAAAATGCTGTTTCTAGTTACTTATCTGTTTCCATCACAACAGTTACAGGTAGTAAATTGTATTTGTTTCATGTTAATGTTTTTGTTAAGTTTATCATCCAAACTAGACATAGCAATACGAATCTACAACTGTAATTAGTTTCCAAAATCAAAGTAACATTTTGCAACTTTATGGAAAATCAAAATAAATAGTTTAAGTTGTTCCATATTTCTCCAGTGGAAACATACAATAACGTGTGTGTTGTTCAAAATTGTAAGTATTGGTTAAGAATAATTAAAAAAAAATGATTTCTGTAGAATATGTTTAGAATTCTGTACATAATCATAAGCAAAGGATCATTAAGCCTTTAGTTAGCTACATGCAGAATAATTTCTATTGAATTTAAAGGCTCTCAAATAAACGATGTAGAGGGATTCTCCCAACATATTCACTGTTAAATCTACTATGACTTGAACTTTATAACTATATAGACACTGAGTAGGTATTGATGGAATCAAAAACTGACCAAGCAATTTATATATGTTAACTAGAACGGTTTTTCTTCAGTCAAATATGTGCGTATTCGAATGAGTACCTTTAAGGATTAAGAAAAAGAGTAGTTCTAATGAGATTTTGATTTATCTTGTAATCATTATCAAGTGATCCTAGTATATAATTTAAAACTTTCATATGTTCATAGAATGATAAACTTAATAGTTGGTATATAAAATTCATTCCAACTGGAATACTGGTTAGAAATGAGAAATACAATGCTAAATATTTTGTGAATTCCTAACTGTTGTGTGAACTATTAAAGGTCACATTTATTTATGAAATAAAAATTAACATCAAGGACTAATCTTATACTAAAATTTAGATATAACGTGTTGAATTACTGTATTTTTTATGTCTATGGAATTGGTTAACGGACTTTCTAGATTTCCTCAACTTTGTTAATAAAAGATAAAAATTATTGGTGTTTAATACATTTAATAAAATTAACTCATTAAATTTTTCTATTTATAATGACAAGCACATATTAGGAATATCTGGGATTCATAGGTCAATGTGTAGAATGGTGTTCAAAAGAATTCACGAGAACATAATTTCGAAGGGAAAGAAATCAAACGTTTCAATAGATACGATTAGATATACACATTGTATGTATTCAATAATTACGAAGATATACTCTTTCTACTGAAATCAAGCAATGGACAATATTGACATATATTTTTTCCAATATTTTGTCTCATTCAATATATTAAATATGCTAGGAATATCCAGAAAGTCTAACTACTAAGTCGATGCCCTTTGTAGTTCCGAAATTTTCAGAAATGTAGAATATATAAATAAGTTTTGTTTGGATATTATACATAAATGCTATTTTGTTAGTAATTAAACTGTGTTTAATAATGTGAAACTATGAAGAAATAATAAATTACTAATTTATGTTGGCGAGTAATGGACCATATATATATATAAGCTATATATAGTATTTCTAAATACATTTTGAAGACATAAAAAGGTTGTCATTCCAAAGCTCACTATACAATAGTTTTCCTTTTCACTATTAATTCGAGACGTACTAGTTTATAAATATTTAAAGAAATACTTTATAAATATATTATGTTAGCAATAATGCTAGAAAAATGAAAACAAATTTGCGTACATTACTTACTCAAGATAATTTTGAAGAGCTGACAGCTACATACTGTCTACTGAAAGAATGATTTTGCATTGACACGAACAAAATATATTAATTAGGTAATCACAATTATTACGGATATCGTATTTTTTAAGTTAGGTTAGATAATTGAATATTTAGTTCTACCTAGTGTTAGGTAGCATAAATTGAGTAATTGTTTACTACGTATTACTTTACTATTTTCTATAATTTCGAAGAAACAAAGGGCATTAAACTGCTAGATGCAATTCTACTGATAAAATTACAAATCTAGCTCTGCCAGTCTTGGAGTTTTTTATAAAAGTATAAAAGTGTCACGTACCATATATTTAAGGCTTTCCATTAATTATTGATTTAGAATTTATATTTTACTGCAGAGTTCTTACTAAATGACCACAATAAGACAATATAATCCAAAAAGCTAAACTGTTCTCTACTGTTAACTACTTAATTTACAACCAAAGATAAAATATTAGTTTTGGAAATATAAAATATTAAAAGGGAAATAATAATTTTAATAATAATATTCAGTTAATAACATATTTCTAAAATATCAAAACAAAAATAGGTTAAATTATCTAGTCAAAGTTTGAAAACAAGTAAAACTTGTCAAATAACTAATTTTTTCTATAATAAAGATCATTAATACATGGAACATGTATTATAAAAAGAATTTAAATATTGATATAACCAGAGATTATTAAATTCAAGTGCTTTATTAAATTATTAAATAAAAATTCTTTTATAAAATATATGCATAATACAGAAAAACAAGATAACCACACATTTGAAATTATAAAGAGAATACCTATTTATGTTAACGGAATATATGTAATATGCCAGAAAAAAACTGGAATAGCTAGGATTATATTTAAACTAAAACTATTTGTTGATTGTTGGATAAAATCGTTCAAGTATCAATGATCTTTATCAACTAAATAACATACTGAAGGCGAATTTGATTCACTTAATATACTTTTAATACTTTCAGGCTGTACTAGAATTTTGTGAGGCACCAGTCACGGCGCTAAATAGCGCCATACTGTTTCTTTTAAAACTGCCCATATCGTCGTGAGGCCAAAGCGTCTCTCCAAATAAAATTGATAAAGAAGAACATAACTTTTTATAATTTTGACGTAGAACCTCTTGATATTCCACCTGTTCCGAGTTTATAAGTTTGCTGTTTATTTGAAGCGCTGAATAGCATATTTTCAGGAACTCTCTGCAAATATTATTATACATATATATATATATATATATATATATATATATATATATATATATATATATATATATATATATATATATATATATATATATATATATATATATATATATATATATATATATATAATGAAATCAAAAAATGTTTTGAATTCATTAAAAGGATTTCAAAATTGAAAGTAGTCACTCCTTAATTTTCTACAAATTTATAAGTAGGAAATAAATGAAATATATTCACTTAATTTTAAAGTTAGGATTAAAAAGCATAAATTAAAGCATATTCTTCTCTCACATTGTATATATATATATATATCGTATGACCTTAAAAAAAATTACCAGCAATTATTGGAAACGTTTTGAACAAGGCCAGGTATTGAATAAATCACAATTATTATTATTGAATGAATCACAATTGTTATTAAAGTTTTATCCAATTTTCCATTTCTATAAAATCCTGAATTTTAGTTTTCACGATTATCAAAAAATGCATAATTCAAAATAGACTATAATAAAATTATGCAAAAGTGATTGCCGATCTTCCAGTGATCTGAATTCAATAAAAAATAAATACGTTACCTAAAGATATCTTTCAATTCTTCAACTTTTTCATCTTGATACATGTTACTAAGAGCTGGATCCAAAAAAACACTAGCATATGCCAAGGGACCAGCGTTTACTTGGACACAAACACTACCTTGAAGTCTTAACTGTAATTTCTTGGCATCAGTTGGTTGTGTAAAAACTACATCTTCTAATTCCGCAACTCGACTTTGCATTTCATCTATAGCCACTTCGATGGGAGTTAACTCCGTTTGTCTCACCCCCTTTACCACAATTCTCTTTTTAACATAAGGGAATGAATACAAAGCTGAAAATAAAATGTTATCAAAACCACTAGTAAATTATTATTTAAAACAACGTGAAACAATAGGTAGTATCTTTCAGAGAAAATTAAAGCTTTGAGGGTAATTTAACTGAATTTACTATAATCAGTTTTTTAAACTCTATTTTCAGCAGCTTCTCGTGAATAGTAAAGTTGAAATTTCCAGGGTACCGTAGCTGGGATCATTTCATTATAGATTTTTCAACTTAGATAATTCTTTAACAACCAAGGGCCACATCATCTAGCCATTGATACACATCAAATATATTAAAGACGATGGCCCACAAAACAAGTAATCAATATATTTGTTTATTACAAGCTATCCTAATTTCACGATAAACACTGTGTGGACCAAAAGAAATTATCCGTGAATGCTTTTTTTAAAATAAAATGAAATTACAAAGGATCCTTCTTTAAAATCACCTTTCAGTTGTTGCTTCTCATCATTAAATGTGAAATCATACTGCTATTAGTTGATTTATTATTGGTAAAGTGTGTCTTAAATCCAAACCTCCAAAACATCAAAACGATTTGTTATAGTGATATTGGAAGCAAATTAATTATAAATTGTAATTAAGAAGCAATTTTGAAAGTGTTTAACCAATTTTATTCATAGATTTACTTACTAGTTAATATTGTTCTTCGTTTCCACTGATCTTCAGGATTTCCTCTAGCCTTGCCCTCTTTTGTAAAAGGAGTTTCAAACATAAAACAGTTAATATCATGGTTATGCTCAAATTCTGTAAGTCTATTTTCGAGTTCATGCTTTTCGAAATACGGTGTAACGTGGGTAACTTGTATATATGCTAACTTCGGATCCAACTCGGATTTATTCACCTTTAACACAAGGAAATTATTTGTTCATTTATAAATATAAAATAGATCAAATAAAAATCTACTTCATTCAGTACATATTTGTAATAAAGGCGTTGAGAATATGGCGTCTTAATGTGGAGCAAAAATATAATGGTTACACAGATTATGAAAGGTAAGGTAACCAAAACAATAGGTACAGAAAATTGTTCCCATACCCTATATTTTTAGTAAGAGCCTAAAATGTGTAACAAAGACGGGTCAGTTAACTCCTAATTATTTGATAACATATAAAGGGTAACTTTTGGTAAAAACGTTTATAGTAAAACAGAGCAAAAATAAATTCAGTCATTACTACGTAAGCTTTACAAATACATAATAAAATTTGAAATTTCGTTAAAATATTATTTTAGGCATGCTGTATGTTAAATTATAAATAAAATCAGGGAGGCAAGCAAAAAACACTATTTAGCTTCTCTATATATTTTTCATCATTATTTGAGATACTGATATTTTCATTTTTCATTGTCATGATTCTGAACTATAGATAATTAAAGACCTAGATTGTAGATTGTTTGGGGAGTCGGTTTGGCTTTACAGCCACTCTGCACCTATACCTAGAAAATATTTTGTACAAGACTCTACATCTCATTGGTCTGCTTCCAAAATATTCCTCCCAAAGGAGGCTATTTTTGGAGGGTTTTTGTGTCCCTCTTCCCAAGGTGTTAATACTACTCCTTCGAGGTACTTAAGCCTATTAGCGAAATAAGCAGAACATTCACAGAGTAGATACTCTGCTGTTACTATGGCTTACTCGCAGAATCTGCAGTTGTCGTCCTTTGACAGACTTATTATCTTAGGGAGATGTTTGACCAAGCAGTCACCTCCGAACACCAGTTTGATATCGTTTTTGGTTATCAGGAGAAGTTCTTCAGACTACTAAGCCCATAGAGTTATGAATCTTTTGGATTATCTTAGGCCTGGAGTGATTCTCCAGTAAGACTCCATCTGATTCTTTAGCCATCCTTTCAATTCGTTATTGATGTGGCATCTCATAAGGCTACAGTAGGGCTCTGGTTCTAGGTATTGTTTTTGTTAGCTAGTGCTTTTAGAGTTTGTTTACACTCCCACATTAGTGTGGACGTTCATTCAATAGCTTTCAGGACCCTAAATTCCGCTTCTTTATCTGAGAGAATTTGAATATGCTTTTTATAGAGATTTCCATCCGAACACTCCTGAGTACATTTGTTTATTTCTAACAACTCTACCTGGAAAATCGTGAGTCATGTTCCTAGCGCTAGCTTCAAACCGTCTATGGACCAAAGAGATGCATATCGAGCTCGCGGAAGATTTTTATTGACCCATGATTGGCACTCGTTAATTACCACTTTGAATGGGATATTTTTGTCTATCATGCTGTACATTTATTGGTCACTGTTTTCTAGCTTTATTAGTTCTAGAATTCTTAGGTGAGCTGTCAAATTTCCTAGCTTCATTTTTACTGTCTAGATTAGCCAGTGGGCGTCGCCTAATGCCTTTTTCCTCATTTATAAGGCAAAGACAGTTGACATTGCCCCTGTAATACCTAGACAGATTAGCCTTCGAATCTTGTTCAGTTTTTTCTAAGCTATTGTTTGTTATACCATCTTAGGCTTAAGCTTTTATCTCTTGCAAATTAGCTTGTGTCAAGTCCATATAGCGGCAGTGGCTTCTTTGGAAATTATCAATTTAGTTCCATTAAAGAATATATTAGTCTTCCTTCTTGTAAATGGGACTAGTGTTGTTTTACTGGGGTTTATCGAGAGTTGTTCTACATCACCAGTTTTTGATTGTCAAAAGCTTAAATATTGTTCTATAAAAACTTCGTGATATTTCTCCTATATAAGCAAATGCTATTACCTCTTGTATTTCAACAACTATTATTCTTTCTTGTTATGCTTAAGTAATCAAACTTGCTTAGTTGTTCACAACCATATCCAGTCATTGTTGTAACTACTCATTAGTATTTTCTTTGTTAAGTTGGAGTCCCTGTAATGGTTGGTGATATTAATTCTGAACACACACACCACTCACAATTGCACTACTATCTGACGCATATTTGGATATGTATATATATATGGTATTCAATGAAAAATTACTCATTTAGTATTAAATGTATATTTTTAATATCGATATATTATGTATATTGAATATGTATATTTTTATTATAGAATAACTTACCGGTGTTGAATCCTGGATCATTTTAACAACATCAGATCCAAATTTATCACAATATTGCTTATACAACCTTTCAGAAATCTCACTCAAGGAGGTAACTTTAGGTTCTTTGTATATGTATTCTGTTCCACTATCTTCTTCAAAATATGCTTGACCATAAAACCCAACTCTATAATATCTACCTAAAAGTCTTCTACCACTTCTATTTGTTTCAATAATTTTTTCATAGTTATCTGCTAGAGCACTATAACATTTTCTCAACATGTCATAGTCTCTCTTTTTCTCATGGATGGGTATTATCAATTTGTATAATTCACCTAATATTTCGTAACGCTCTGCTTTGTCAATATATTCAGCACACCGTTCAAGTTGCTCTTGTAAGATGAATTCTGTATACTGAATATCTTGAACGCCGGAATCTAATTTTAAACCTTTTTCATCTTTTGATATATTGGATGATATTAATTCGAATTTTTCGGCACCCCAGTTTTGAATATTTTTCAGTTTTAAATATTCAGCCATTAAAGCAGCAATGTGTAGTTGACAAGAGGCAGCCTGAAAATTGTTAGATTATTTGTATTACTCAACACATCCGTACCTATCTGTAACGAACATGGTATATAAATTAAACTTGATTTTAAGAAAAAAATTTTTAAATGAGTATTACTATTAATGTGAAATTTGATCAACTACCTCCGAATAATTTCCATCTCTGATATGGTGTCTTGTCATAGTCTCTAGCCATGTATGTCTTAATTCTGGAGTGGATGCATAAGAGCTGGCTAGGCTGTGTTGCAAATCGACAAGCATTTCAGGATCATGGTGATGTTCTCTCATTTGAACTGTTGCCATTAACACTGTTCTTACTCTTTTAGTTAAATCCTTCACTTCAACAGGAAAGCCTTGAAAAATTAAATTATTTTAGCCCATTATTAAATTATAATCACTTTTTATACGTTATACTATATTTGAAAAAATGTTTTATACATCAACATAATTTATTATGATTCCCACAAAGTTACAGTACTTGTGTCAATGTACACACTTACTTACTAATTTAAATTAAGCAAATATGTTTTTAGAAATTTCAGACGTAAAAAAAAGTTTAACCTTACAGAATAAAACTGGAAATGTATCTAAAAGTTTTATTCTATATAATAGGCTCTAAAAACATTTGCTCGATTTTTTTTCAGATATGATGGAGATGAGATTTTTTTATTGGAAAGTGTACACTCAAAAATTAGAAATTACGTATCCTAGAACCTATAAGGATTGCGCGACTTAGTGTGAACCAAATGTATAAATGTATCACATACTTTATTGAAAACTTACCTGTTCCTTTCATCGCCTTGTCACTTGTAGCATAACTGTTAATCAAAGACAAACTTTCTTGAAAACGAGCATTGTTCAACCCCACGATATTACCCAACATCTGTGAAACTGATATGATTACTTGCAAATGGACTCTTGTAAGACCTTTACGACCCGTGAATTCAAAGTTGCTTCTCATTAACAAATATAATATGGCACAAGACTCTTGTCTTACAGATGATAAGCGACTATTACAACACTTGAGAAGCTCATAACATAATTTGCCACAAAGAATAGCATTTCCTGAAAAAAAAAAAATCTATTCACATATTGTGTGATATGTCATGAATGAAACATAAAACAATGGTAGTAACATACTGAAGACACTTTATTACCACTACAACAGCTCTCACGACTACACTGTATAACACACTTTTTGATAACTAAGTTATCGTTTTCAAGTGAAAGATAACTATTTAGAACGAGCTTCAGTCTCAAAAAACAATAATTTGGTTAACGAAATGTGTGTAAAACATTGTAACTGCAAGTGTTAGTGTGATAGTGGCAAACAGTGTGTTCAGTATGAATATCACAAACATTTTCAGAAAGTCAACTTATTAATGGTTGAAAAAATCACTAAGATAAACAAATAACATGACATTAAATATAACTAATTTGAATGTGATACCCAATTATGAACCATGTAATTAAATTTAATAGATTTTCTAGTAAGACATAAATTGCTATAGCTACAGAATGTTTTCAAAAGTTAGTTGTTAATGTATCTGTTATTCTAAATTTACTGATTTTACTTTTATTGCGTGTGTGTTGATGTGCCATTGATTTTTAATGAAAAGAGTAATTAAATAATTTATTACATAATATTATCAAAAGACGAGGAAAATATATATTAGCTAACACAAAACCGATTGCAGCTTTCATATACCAGAGCTATAGTTTAATTTAACAACACATTAAATCTCTCAAGTGGAGCTAAAGGACATCATGTAGGTAGATAGAGCAATTTCAAATGCATAGCAATAATTGTAACCAGGTTAAAAGTAAAGCCCAATTTATTTATTTGAAAATAGATCTCCAACAATTCCAAAGATACTGCCATTTTTGTTCCTATTTTGGCTAGAATTTACACACTGTAGGTTTTAGAAGAAATTGTTTTTTAATATGGGTAAAGGAACATTGAAACAGTTATTTCACTCAACTGAAATTAACAAAACATAAAAACCTTTATTACCTCATTTTTTGAATATTTTGACAGTGATTTGCTGTGCACTAATTCAGTCTTTCTGCAATAAAAGTATATATCAAAGACTTGATATTAAAAAATTTGGGAATTCTTCTGAAGTAATTTCAGTGATTATCGAGTTATATCGAAATCAATATTTAAAAAATCTGAGAGGTTTGTACAAGTACTGATATTTGGAAAGGTCTATGTATTTCGACTTGCTAGAATTGAACATGTGATATTGAGATGGCATCACTTACATCTATTAAACTCAGTATAATTTGAACAATATGGCCCTTTTTATCCAAGTTATTCTATGCAGAATATACTGCTCTATATTTGTAGAATGTCCAATGACATAGAATTAATTGAACCGTAAAGTTTCAACACAGATTTAGATTTTACAATTAGAAATGAAACATAGTACCAACTTCTAAAGATTTGAAACACCTATAAAAAGTAAATACTTGCCTTGGAACAGAATTACTGAGTAATTATTAATGAACGCTCGTAATGCAGCAAAAACGTGCTTCAACAGATTTTCACTTTGTCCAATTTGAATGAAACTTAGATATATATCGATAATTTTCTTCAGTACTTCATTATCAACGTCAGACTTCAACAATTTTTTTTTGAAATGCATACAATACAAGCCCATACAATCTAAAGTTATTAGTCCAATTTCCGTGGCTAAATACTGTTCAAGGATTGCTTGTTGTTGTCGTCTTAGAATTTCATTTTCTAAAAAATAAAATAGATACAGTCATTGACCTTAGACTCGTATATTTTTGTGACTTAACTCAGTGGTAGAGTCTAAGAAACAAACAAATAAGATATTCAATGCGACTAAAAAAATATGGGACCATGCACTATGTATTTAGCAATTTGATTTGCTATGAAAGAAGGACATATTTTTAGGATTTGTGACTTCTATATACCAAACACAGTATTACCTGAATCCACCAAATTTTCTCTAGGTGTGTGAATAACCAACGTTCCAGTATTCTCGTGATTCAATTCTGATGGATTCATTCTTGCAGGTAAAGTATGAGCCTTTTTTGTTTTAGGCTTTATAACTTCAGATTCACTAACTTTTATAACATTAATATTTCTCTTTCCTACATATCTGAAGCAATATAAACTCAGTTCCATTACAGTAAAAAAGTTCACTACATCGTGATCAGAATAATTTTCCCACCAAAATGTAAGTTGATCTTCATTAAGATACTTAACGATAAATACAAATATCAACAAAATATCCTTTACTTCATGTGGTTGTAATTTATCATATCTTAGTATATGAGATGTAGTTCGAGTGTGACTTTTTATTTCTCCGTTTTTGAGACTCTCATCTTTAACTATGGTGGTTTCTTGAGAAAGTGTCGATTGGGCATCACCTGATATTGCAGATATATCAGAATCAACACTCAGAGAGTTTCCATTAACCAAAGCTAAAAATAATAAATAATTTAAATAGGTATTTAATAAAAAAAATACTTTATAAAAATAGATGTATTTTATTTAAGAGCTTGGTATTACAAAAAATAATATCTATTTACTGTAACTGGATTTGTACAAAAAATATATTTTTTGAATTCCCAAAAAACAAATTTCTAACAATGAGAAACTTGTTAGACGACTTTAACTTCTTAACATGTGAGAGTATATTAAAGTGCAAATCATCAAAAAATGCTGAAGCTAACTGTCTTGCCTTTTGATGTCTTCTAATAAAATATTTTAGATGACAAATTTCAGTATGGCTCAAGTGAAAAACTAAAGTACCTTGAACATAGACAAATGGAAGTTTGAAATTATTGTGATACAAAGTTTACAAAACCAATTGACTCCAAAGGAACCGCTCCTCCTGGCAAAGAGTAACCTCAATAACTAAATTGTGAGCCATTGGAGATCACCACTCTCAGTCCTTAATATTTGAGTTTAAATAAAATTTCAGTTTTTTAGGTTATTCATCAAGTTGTTCTGGTGAATAGAATATATATCAATATATGGTAAACTATTACTTACAAACATCGAATGATAAATGCAAGGTAATAATATTTCAATTTAGTATATTGTTAGAACTACTATAGAATACAAGTGTGTATTAGGAGCCCAGCTGGTTTGGATCGCTCCGGCTCCACCTCCCGAACCGAAGTCTATTATACACTTCAATCACTGATAGAATGGTGATGAAATTTATAAATTATGAAGTTGAATGAAAAGAAATAAAGTGAAGTGAATTTCAAAAGCACAGCCACCTAGACATTAGAAATGGTTCTGAAGTTATATGAGCCGCTCAATGCACACATCGATTAACTCCACTTAAATCTTAAATTTAAGTGTCAAAGCCCTAGGTGTAGTCATAACTTTTTATATTTATAATAACTTTCCTGAATAATAAAGAATAATTGAATAATAAGTAATTTATTTTAGAAGCCATTTCGATTAACTCCATACTCTAATGTAAATCGTTTCAGTAACGTTGTATCTGTTCTGGCCGTGCATCGACGCTTATTTGTTTTTAAACAGACGAAGATGTTCTCTCCCTCTCAATAATATTGGTAACAAAATCGCATCGGTAAACAGATAAAAAGAAGCACAATGCAAACGGTAGTTAGTATAGCAGTGATCTCGTACGCTGAATGTTACTGTGTACTTCTTAGTGTTTTCAACATTAGTCCCAGATTGTTTTTAAAGAAATAAATATTATACCGTTATAATCAAGATAAGTGTAACTAATAATTTGAGTGCGGAAAGCAGTGATGATTCTTTGATACGATTTATCAACAGAATGTCTGGTCCAAGAAGACGTTAATCGTTTTCCTCGGATTCATCGGATTGCAACAGGACAAACCCAACAAACACATTAATTGGGAGGAAAAGAAGTCATAATCCTGTTAAATGGATACGAAATTTACAAAAGCATAATAGAATAAAAGGTTTTGCATACAGGAATAGGGGAGGAAAATTAATACCTGCAAAAACATTTGTCGATATACAATGCAGATGCCGTGAAAATTGCAATCAAAAAATTATTTTGGATGAGAGAGAGGCTGCTAAGAAAGAATTTTATAGTTTACATAGTCAACTTGACCAAAATATTTTCTTAAGAGATTATATCAAAGTTAACCGTCACAGGACTTCCAGTAAATTGGCTTAAAATATGCTGGATAAAGTTAGAAAGGTCCAAACCCTATTTAATACAATTCAAATATGACTAGAATGAAGATACAGAATTTCAAGCCATTAATATAAGAAAATCTTTAGTGGGTAGACCTCAAAGTTTGAAAAATATAGATCAGCTTTTATTATAGCAGGTAGAAGGTAGAGCTGTGACAAAGGAAAAATGGAGAGACATGATGGACCTGCTAAAATTCATTCCTCCTGTTAAACACGAATACTATAAGAACGTGTCAACAAATGGAAATGACGAATCCTCGGATACAGTTGATGAAGAAGACATTATTTATAATGTTGCTGAATCATCTCAAAGAATAATGCCGCAAACATAAGCTGCTATGAATTAATTACAAAAATTATATTATAACCGAACTGCCAACATTCATTTTTATGGAAAAGCTGTGATAAAAATGTATAATAACTAACTTATTCTGTAATAAAAAACTTGAACATGTAAAGACTAAATTTAACTTTATTACTTTTTTCAGTTGCCAAATCGATTAACTCCACCAGTCACATAAAAACTGTAACATTACTGATGATTGTTTGTTGGCTATTCTTTCTTATTAATTTTATATACGGTTAGATGAATGCAATTATGCATTCTACATTATATATTTGAATTCATATTATCAGAGAAATTTTTGAAAACAATACATCACATTACACATACATTACATCATCACGTTTCTCAACTTTTCGTTTTATGGAGTTAATCGATGTGTGCACTGAGCGGCTCATATATGAATTATAATGATAAAAAAAATTTAGATAAACATTCTTATACATAGAAAGCACTTACATTGTCCAGCAATAGCATCAAAAAACACAGAATTTCTTATGTGTAAAGGGCTATCTTTATCTATATGTAGAGTAAATCTGTGACTTCTTGGTGTACATTCACTACCACTCTTTCCAAATAGAAAAGAGCTACTTGATGACATCCTATTCACTACACTATAATCTCCTTCTTCATCTGATTCACCTTTTACATCTAACCTATTCAGATTTTCCAAAACTGCAGCTAACCATGGCAAGTAAATCAATGCTATCCTACTCATTTGTCTTTTATTTTTATATCTTTCATCTAATTCGTGTTTAGCTATGAGATTTTTAAGTGTAGTAAGAGCAATTTTTCTTATGTGCGTTACTTCGTTTAAAGAAGCTTTTACTTCTTGTAAGAGTAATCCAACTAGGAAATGGTGCTTACAGAATTCTTCTGATAATGTAAAATCTTGAATATTGTCTGGAGATCTATTCCTTGGGCTTAATTTGCTATACTGTATTGGTAAATTGAATGATATGTAATGTTCGTGGTTACATATTATCTCCAAGAAGTTGAATTTGTACTCTTGAAGTATTCTTGAATCGCCAGGATTGAATTTATCGATGTAAGACTTGATTAGTTTGAAGATAAACCCTCTGTCAACAAGCGAAAGGCATTTCTGAAATTTAATATAACATTAAATACATAGTTTAGGGAAATTTATAACAATGCATATTGATTTTAGGAATAAATATTCAAACAACGTTATTTCCGAGACATAGTGTGAATGTTTGTGAATAAGCAGGGTAGCATATTTTAGAGGTATATTTCACTGAAGTTTGAAATGAAGATTTCAATTGTTTTCAATATGTTACTATATGCTTTCTAAATTTTAATCCTCGAGTAATTTTTTTATTTTGTGCTAAAATATGCCCAAAAATATAATTTTCAAAATAATGAACCACAATATTGGATGAGGTTTTTCACTGCTAGAATTGTAAGTATAGTGGATTTAGAGAAGAATTCATGGATCAAAAGTAAAGCACATTATCCATGATATGAAATAAATGGCACATATTTCTGCCAATGTCGATTGTACATCTTATAATAAAAAATATAGTTGCCTTAAAAAAACTACCTCAGCAACAGAATCAATTATCAAAAGTATTTCCTCAAATATAAAAAATAATCAACTATATATTTCATCAATTATTTTCAATCAAGTTTCAAAAAAAAGTAAATTAAAAATTTGGATTTGCTAAAAGATAAATCACGACAACTTACCTTCAGAAAAAATGCCATATTTTTGTTTAGTTCTTTTGTTTCTAACGGCATCTCTTTATACTTATTGTGAACATAAGGAATGAGTACTTGCATTAAATGTTCTATTCTTTCCAAAAAATCTGCAGAAAATCTCTCATGTCGATGCATCTGCAAATAAAAATTGACTGTTTTGCTCAAATTTTACTATTCAAATCACATTGTATCAAAACTAAAATTCTGGCTATGATCAGCTTTAAAAAAATGCAATATGTCATAGCTGTTCTTCGACTTTTCTTTAAGTCTTTTTTTAGGGAGCAAGAAAAAAATTAATTTTTCTTATTAGAACAAAGTTCTAAGTTGATTTCATCCTTATTTTGATATTCATGATGAAGGTGATCTATAAATCAATATAAATAAGCAAATTGTCAGTGTCAATATCATAATTTGATAAAGGCTTAAAGAAAAGTCAAAACGTCAAAATTTATCTTTCTTTTAAAAATTATCAAAAAAATTTTAAAACAGAAGAGACCTAAAATCAAGAACATTTAGATGCATTAATATATCAAAAGGTCTAAGAAATAAGAAATTAAAGAATCTATATATATATATATATATATATATATATATATATATATATATATATATATATATATATATAAGATCAAACCAGCAATTTTATACCTTTAAAAACTTTAATAAACTAAATAGGGTATCTACAAAACTGAATTAAGCAAACATCACCTAAGCAACAAATGAAATGAAAATATCCTTAGTTTTATCAAGTAACCTGTGAATTTGACATTTTCATAGTTCAAGTCAGAGTGATTAGTTATTATCTAGACGTATTACAAGGAACGAGGAAGCAATAAGGTGGCTCGAGATGGTGCTTCATGCCCAAAAGTCGAAACGAGTTGATTGACACTGCAGTTGGTATAATACACGTCGAAAGTCATAGAAAATCATGACATGAAAATGTTCGCGATTTAATCCCATCCTGACCAAGATTAATGTTTCGAGTATTTGTAAACAACTCAAATATCACTCGTATGACACTTGAATACTTTACCATTAAAAATGTCAAACTTTATGATGGCAATGTCAGATTTGATATATTCACATCAGTGTTACCGTATCTCAAAAAAGTAGCAACCCTCGGACATAATGATACAAAAATAATTGAATGCAAATAACCTCCACAAAATTTAAACTAAAACATGTTTTTACAAATATATAAATACCTTTATTCTTCCAGAAGTAAGCAAATGCTGGGCTAAACTCTTGTTGATGATTTCAAAAAAAAAATCAGAATGATGCATGAACTTATTAACCACTAAAAAGTCAGTATTATTTGGATGTAGAATTACTGGAAGATGACGGCACATTTCTTCGTGTACAGTGGTATTCTTCCTGCTTTCAGGAGAAACGAATACATATTTTACATAAGCTTGTAATATTTCTTTACGTTTGACATCATATATCATTGTCACTAGATTTATCAAAACTCTAATAATATTTATACCTATTTCTTCACTATTTGTTACAACTAAAAGTGTAAAAAGTTGGTTAAAAAGTGTTGGCAAAAAAGTTATGAGCGTTGTTAAATGAATAGCATGTAAAGCTTTTAAAATCTTGCATGTCTCCCCTTCGGATGGTATAGATGTTGGTTTAGAATCCAACAACCGTTCAGCGAGATTAAAAAGATTGAATAGGTGTTGATCTTTTGTATTTATAGTTGACACTAAGTTAAAAGCTACAGTAAAGATTGGTTTTTGTCCATCGATCCAATTGATTTCTGGTCCAGCATTCTAAAATTAAAGAAATTTTATTCATTATTTTTTATTCTCAGTTAATTATGAAATATAGGCATAAGTCTTCACGTTGCAATAAGAAAAAAGAAGCTAAAATAAGAATATTTTTTTCTAACCTCATTGCTATAGAAACCATGACAAATTTGTCAAAACATTTTTATCCACTTCAATCGTCTAATTGAAATACAATAATATAAATTCTTCCAATAACTGTGATATAGACTGCAAAATTGGAAATTGTAAATGAAAGAAACCAGCAATTTCTTTTGTGTCGATGTATTTCTGTCAAACAAACCGTTCTTATGAGATGCAGGTAATAAATTTCAAATAACTCATAAATAGTATAATGCTGAGAGATCTGAGGTTTCAATCAGAACTAAGAGAATCGTATTTTTTAAATTTTATAATAGTAAAAAATAATTCTGAAATAGTATACAGGGTTAAATAAAACTAATTTTATCAGAGTATAATGTTCTTCAGTAGAACAAATGGATCTAGACAAGAAGTCGTTGAAAGACAGCGATTCATATTATACAAGAAATGAAAGAAATTACACATTGTTCTGACATACCGGATTGTATATCTTACCACAAACTATAAACTAGTTGCCTTACAAAAAGTCTTGAAAGAATTTTGTAGGCAAGAAGGTGAACTGGACAGTCATAATTTGTTTAAAACGGTAGATGAATATAAAGAAGAAGCAACTGTATTTCTTGTCTATAATTTACTATAAAATTTACTACACTTTACATTTGACAACATTAAATCGAGTAAACTCAATGAGCCATAACACTAATAACAATTGTAAAAATGTAATGAGATTTCATGGAAAAGCAACAATTTTTTTTAAATTTCACACTGAATGAAAAATACGTATGAAATAGTGGTTTCGCCTAATTTCTGTAACCAAATAATTGAAATTATTAATACTGATTTCTGCTTACAACAGAAAACAAATGCTCCTGAGCTATTTTAATATAGAGTAGATAGATTTTTTCTAAAGCGAACTGGAAACTGAAAATTAATACCAATAAACTACAAACTGGTTTGAGGCTTCAATTAAATATTTCCATTATGGAGGTTACATATGTCTGAGGATTTTTTTTTAATAAATGAAATGTGGATAAAATTCTCACTATAAATGTGTATTTAATTATTACTCAAATATACTTACACCTTTACCTAATCCAAAAGGATGTATTGTTAAATATCCTGGCAACAAATTGGCTGCTACAGGTATGATTTGTGTTTCCACCGAAAGTCTTCCTTTTTGTAATAATGGTATCCATGCATAACCCACACAAGTTTCTATTCCATTTTCTCTTTTCTTTGTAATATCACAGGAAATATGGTAAAAAGTAAATAATAAATGATGAGAGAAAAGTATATTTGTTGGAAGTCTGATTTTAATTTCTTCGTACCATGTAGGATAAGTGTTATGGTGCAGAACGGCACAAGATGTTTGTGATACCAATAAAGGTTGTCCAGGTCGACCATAAATACACTAAAATTAAAAGACAGGCAGATTTAATGTTCTGTATATAATGAGAAGTTGAATTATTTTATGTAACAATAAAGAATATATGAAATATACTACAACACTATAAATAGCAGCGAGACTTTTACAGATATAATTATTGTTTAACTGGTGGAAAAAGTATTTACCTGTAAAGCTTTAGCTTCTTCATGATCAGAATCTCTAAGTTCTATAACACAGGCAATATTTCGAGCTCTAGCAAACGTTTTTTGCATATCAAAATTGAGACTTAAGGGGTATACATAAAGATGATTGATAACAGTTGTATATGGATTAATATCCTTATCAGATAATCCTTCTAATTCAGCGACTTCTATGGTTGGTTCATTAGTTGGAGGTAGTGGAAACGGTTTTAATGGTGCTAAGGAAGTAGATAATGTATCTAAAATATAAAAAAAATCATAGTCCATATTTCATATATAAGAAACTAATTGGTACACTGTGTTATTCATTATAGATCACATGTCTGTCTCTTATTACTATTGCCCACAAAAAACAAAAATTTTGTGTTATTTATCCCGAGTTCTGTTAAAATATGTTGATAAATAATACAACCAATTAATTACGGCATTATTTAAGATATAATGGATATAGTAAGTTACCTTTAGAAGTATCATATATTATTTTGTTATATTTGAAAGGAATTAGGAAGCATTTTCCATGAAAGGTCTCAAGCGACTTGACTTTTGCTGACTAATAATTATGGTCATATTTCAAAAAAACATTGACAAATTATATACATAAACCTCTCCCCTGAATCATTTTATCTATCTGTAAAAAGCATTTGATCCATTTAGAAGTGGTAATAATAGACAGTCATAGTGGAGGACTTTGTTTTAAGATATGTAGTCATCATTTCAGTCTAGACCTGTGTCGAGCTAAATTGTGGCAGTTATTTACCCAAACAAACAAACCATTTGAGTGCCGTAGCTGTTAGTTAAACTAAAATATGATAAAAATGCATACTCAGACGGTAGTTTATAACAGGCTCTCATTACACTATCGCATTTATCAGTTCTGGTAATTGAAGAGACTTATAGCTTCTACTTTTAATAGCATAAGAACTAAATTCACCTTCAACCACATTTATATTAACCTTTTTTTCCATTTATGATGGTATTGGTTAAATCAAATAACAGAAAAGCTTACTTGGTGGAAGATCGTTTATGGCAGACATCTTAATTTCCAAAGAACCAGGAATCACAGTAAACTTATTGAATTTGTCAGGTTTTCTATAATCTGAAAGTAACTTCAACAATTCTTCATCAGTCATTTTATTTGGCTCTTGTCTATAGATGGCATGAAAATCTGAAGTAGTATCTAGTTCATTACTATATAACCTAAAAATAATATAATAATGATACATTGAAACATGCTATAATTTTAGAATGTATGGTATAAAGTTATGGATTCCCAATTGAGAAAAATGATTTAGAATTAAGATTGTCACAGTGTAGTCCAAATCAAGTAATAATAATGAAAAAATTTTAAATTTAGTCTGTTGTTGACTGATTGAGCATTGCTAGAGTGGTTGACTAGAGATATTCATTGTATTTTTATTGTGTAACATGTGATTCTATAGTACTTACTGAATTTATCTACACCCCAGCAAGGATAACTAACAATGGTCATATTCAAAAACAAATTAGTAAAGCTGATAACACACTGTATGAAGTAATTGTTATTATCAATAGTATTTCCAGAATTCAGAAGATTTGAGGTTTACCCAAAAAATTAGAGCTTAGTCCTTACCTAAAAACAGGTCTAGTGGCCCAAGCAAAAGGCATTCTGTATTTTCCTAGTCGTTGACAACACATAGCGATATTTTTATAAACTTTTTGACTAACTCTAGAATCTTTATTAGCTTTGACATATGGTTCTGATGTTTGTCCTATTCCACCTTGCAAAACTTTTTCTATCCTAATGACTAGAAAAATATCTGGATGAGGATTTGTAATGCTAAGTAATGCCTGCTGAGGGTACAACAGCCATTCGGAATGCAAGTTAGCAGGAAGCCCCAATTTTACATTACTGGAGTCATGGGTGATACCATTATTAAAAGTACTTCTAATGTTACTGCTGTTGACGTCAAAGTGGAAATTTTCAGTTAATTTTCTACCATTTTTGGCATCAAAGAGGCACAATGTTGTATGGTATGGTTCTACTTGGCAAAGATTTTCTTTATCATCAACAACTTGTAATTTTAACCTAAAATACAAAATTCAAATTGAATTAAATAAAAAAAAAAGTTTTTTTAATTTTGAGATTTGTTTAAAATTTAAATCATATTATACGTAAATTTTCCACACCATTCAATATGATCATTACTGTGCTAAGTACTAACATTTAGTATATTTAAATTAATGCTAATGAAATGAACCAAATACTAACCTAATATTTTCAAACTTCAGAAATACTCTATGCCCGAATATCTCTTTGTATGGTTCTATTTGTTCTTGACTAGAATTTTGAGATTTTATATTCATAGCTAAATTCGGATGAAGTTCAAATATTTTATGACGATTTTCTTTCCTTAAATTTGCTATACTATGGTCAGTCTCTCTGGCATATTTCATTAATTGAGGATTCATACTCTGTTCAAGTCCTTTAAGTGTACCAAAGGACTGAATTTGAGGTGAAGGCGGAGGAGTACTGCGTTCTGAAAAAAATCATTAAAAGAAGGAGGAATAAGGAGCAATAATGTAGATAATTATATATAAATAACTTGAATATCATGTCTAATAATGAAAAATTATTTACAGTGATAGTTATGCGAAAATCTTCAGTGCCTGCATCAAAATAGGGAGGACAACTGCAAAAGTATACAGTAATTAGCAAGCTTATAGGCGATGGTGATACTTCAGATACATTGAAGGGTTGATCCTGTGAGAGGCTGAATCGAATGAAGGAGGCAACTTGAACCAAATCATGACAAGATTAAATTGTTAATAGATGAACACATACAATTACATAAGAAAGCAGAAGGGTATAGCTTCTAGAGCAAAAAATTAGAAGAAAACATAACCATGAAGAAAATAGACTGAAAACAAAAGAAACAGAAAACTACAAATGAAGCAGGTGCTGTAATGCATATGAGTAAATAATGAATAAGAAACACACATCAGTGTAATTGAAAGTATGAAGAAGTACCAAAAAGACCAATCCTTATAAGATAAGAACATTGAAATATGAAATCCACATGAAACCCATAATTTCAAGATAATATCTCTCAATATAATATAAAGATCAATTATAATTATCAACAAGAAATTCAATATATTGAAAGAAAACACCTATGTGAAAAAAGAAAACCAGGTTTTGTGAAAGTTGGTAGGAAACAGTGAAGAAAGATCTAGATAAGTAGAGGATCAGAAACTGGAAAAACCTTGCAAAGGATAGGAAACAATGAAAGCACAGCAATAAGGCGAAAGGACAGAGAAATAACACCTAGTATCATATTTGTAGTTTTTAATAGCAATTGAAGGTTTTGGAAAATATAAAATCCCATTTTGCTCACAACAAAACAAGTTGATTCTTCAAAATCACTTAGTTACAGTATAAGTTAGTTGTTGATGTATACCTCGAATAGTTAATGTTCTTACCTCGCTCCAAACTAGCCGCACGTTTTTCTTCTTGAATTTTGTTTTGGTGTAAGACTGAACTTAATTTTGTCAACCAATCTTTGAAATCTGCTTCATTTTCCGATGCTAATAAATATGATTTGTGACCAGAAGTCATTCTTAATTCAAAGCAAAATCGGCCACGTTTTGAATTCTAAAATGAGGTTATACAAATGTTCAATAATTACTATTTTCATTTAATACCAGATTACAATTATAATTTTTATTTATAAAAAAGAATTATTAAGTACAAGATATTGATTTACTTTGAGTGAAATTATCCACATATGCCATTGTTTTCTCAAAAAATGTATTTCATGTTAAGAATAGAGATGCATCTTGTAAATTACAATTGCAACTAACAGAAAGTAAGCTGTATACTAAAGTAAAAATAGCAAATGGCCAAGATTGGTATCACCTTATTTATATCATATATAAAATATTACCTTAACTACGTCTGTACAAAAATCCATTACTATAGTAACTTTTGCTTCACCTTTCTTTTCATCTTTATACATTTCTAAAATGTATGTGCCATCTACTTCTTGTCGCAGATAACAGTACCTCCTTTTGAAACTTTTTGAGCCAATGTTAACAAAAGATCTTTCAGATCCAATTTCTGGTCCCTTCAATAAGAATCCCTCTTTTGTAATATTATCTAATCTAGGTTTTAGATCATCTACAGCATCTGTGTCAATATCAATCTCATAAATTTCTTCTTGAAATTTTTTTTCTTGAGGTTTTATTGGAAGATCGGCGTAACTACCAGAATAGGCACTATATTTGTAATGAATTAAGTTCCAATTACAAGAATAATTTTTAATGCATTGTTTTGTAAGTAAATTACAATTTTCAATTTCTTCCGATGGAGGAAAGGTTGGTGATAAAGTGCGAAATCTTCTAGATAACACGACTTGCTAAAAATATACAAACACTTTGTTAGATTCAAACATCTCATGTCTTTAGTATGGCAAACGAGCAAAGTTTTAATATTAAAAAATCATTGAAAAGCTATAACGTTGAAATCAGAAAATAAAGAATTTCATTTGCATTTTTTAAATGGCAGTTAAACTCTGGGTTGAATCTGATAGAAAGGTTGAATCTGATATACAGGACTATCGTAATTTTTAAGTACAGCTTCATTTGTAGTTCTATTAGATATTCATTCCAACTGAATTTTTCTCATTATTCATTATTGGCTACTCCGTAACTAGTAAGGAAGCTCTAGAAAGATGTTGGGGTGATGTGACATTCAAGTTAATAGTAACAAGACTCATTTTTTAATATCTGAAGGTTAGTTTATACCTTTGACAAAATTTATCTCCAAATTAAACAAAGAAGCAGATGTTTTTTGTATGCTCTTAGTCACCATCTTCAAGTTCATGATTTCTACTGAGTGGAGTAGTGTTGATATGCAAGATAAATATATCAAATAGTAGAAAGGTTGTACCGTTTCCCTTTTTATCATTGAAAATACATACTATAGGTGTAGTCAAGCAGAAATATCAACTATGTGTATGAGTACAGAAGCTTTTACATTCAGGCTGCATCATTTTGAGTTAGTTATAGAACATTTTGGCAGTCCACAGTGTGTCAACATCTAAAATCTTAGTTTCATGAAGACATCATGATGCCACTTTATCTAAGGAGATCTAATTGGTAGTTTAGCTCATTTACTGTCCAAAACAATCCCATTATTGACAAATTTAATGAAATAACTAGCCAACTGATCAATTTAGAGTGTAAATAAAGCTGGTTATAATGATTTATATAAGAAATCACATAATATATTTGTTATAATTGTTTAAAATAGAAGTTTCTGATAATATTGGTTAAAGCTATATTAAGAAATGATAAATTAGATGTAATTTGGAAAAAAATTTCAGAATTTTTATTTTTTTACTCACAGATATGTCATCTGGTGGATACAATAACAATTCTCTCTCAGGATCATTTTGGAGAACTGTTTTATTTTTGATGACAAATTTTTCAAAATCTAGTGGCTCTACTCTGAGTGGTTTGTTCTGAAAAAGGATGAATCTAATAAAAAAAATAATAAAATACATAAAAAGTGTATTCCCAATTATGTTTAACAAAAATTTCAACTTCACACAGAATTAATTTAAACAAGAAAATATTTTAGTCCACTAATTTTTACTCATTTCTAAATTCACAACCTCTAGTACTCATATCATAAGTTACAATTTGTAGAACCTTTTTATTTGAACAATGTAGTCACTCTATTTTTATTATGTTCACAAAAATTACTAGTATTATGTTTTATGATGAAGCATCATAAGTTTTGTACTATAATTTATGCTAAATTACAGTTAAAATAAGTTTATAGAAACATAGATAACTACCAAAATATACCTAGGAATAAGTAAATAGTGAAATATATATTAAATTAATAATTAATTAAAAATATTTTTTAAAATTGTATGGAACTAATTTCTAGTATACATTTAAATTTATTAATGTAAAAGTGCATGGTTCTTCTTATCAATAACACTGTGATAAAATGTGAATCATTAGTGTTAAAATATCAACATTATTCCTGTTGTGATAAAAAATGCTCAATATTCAATGAATATATGAGAGATATTAATGAACTTGACACCAACTTTTACTTGGCTAGGAATTAATTATACACCAACCATTGCTGTATACTAATAAAAACTTTTGTGTTATATAGAGTGTGCCATCTAATTACACATACTTAGACATAAGACCCACAAATTTAAATTTCCACTAAAAAATATATATAAATAGTTAGCATATTTTGTAAAACCTCAGTGTATTGTTCATCAACTAAATACTTTCATAGAGAGACAATAACTAGTGATGAAATATTTGAATTGCTAGATGAAAAGATAATTCAAAACTTAAATAAAATATTTACATAATTATTAATTATTAACAGTGAAAAATAAAAAAAAATGTTATTACAAAAATACTGCAATATATATATATATATATATATATATATATATATATATATATATATATATATATATATTTATTATGTTCAATTAGTTTCTATATAAATATAGCATGATATATGTAGTCACTTGTTTCAAAATTTGGGGCGTCCAAAAAATTTGTGATGAATTTAATTATAAGCCAAATATAAAAATTATTAAAAACCTATATAACTATAATTGGAAATTATTGAAATATGAAGATAAACACAAAATTTTGTATGCATTGTATATTCATTTTATATAATATTGGTCAAGCACAATGATTATGAATTGGCCAAAACATTGTTTTGATGTAAAAATATAGTTCTTATATACACAACCTAAATTGTGACCAGTTTTTATATATGAGCACTATAGTTTAATAACAAACTAGTGAACCACTGTAGGTGGGTGTAACATTTAAAAATAAAAAATTACTTTAAAATAGATTGGTTAAAACTTCAACCGCAGTTGGATGGTTTTCGTCAATCACAAATGTATGTAAACTTTTCAGACTACTTACTTGCACAGCGCTTTCTCTAACAACTTGTGAGACAGTTTCCCTTAGTTGAGCTGCAGTCCCAGGTTTTGTTAAACCACGGGCAAACTTCCTTTCACTCATTTTTGAGACTAACCAATCGTGTTGTAAACAAATAATATATATTTGACGTTATTTAAACCCATTTCGTTTAATTTCCACCCAATCGACCAAACATGTAAAAATCATTGCAGTACTCAAAAATCAAAAGATGGGAACACCACGTCGTTTACATCGGTCATTAAAAATACACACAACTTTATAATGTTTGCATCAATACTTTATGCGTTATAAGATGATGATGTACAGCCAACAAAATAAAATTTAAATGTATTTCAAGGTTTATTTAAATAAATTATATACATATCCTTCCTATATCGGACCGTTTCACTAACGTCAATTGTCAAAATATGTCAAACCTCATAAATTTCAGATAGCCGATTTCTAGTAGCAGTATTTATATGAAAATAGTTAAATAAATTATTAATTCCACCTAAATCTTATAAAATATCAAATGAAACAGTAAACCAATATTGAAACCAGTTTCTATTGATTGGTCGTCGTTGGCTATCCTGTGATCAAAATTCAAATTAAACAGTGCACTTCCATTATAAATAGAAATAGATATTCCTAACCTCAAAGATATTTTTACAATATAAACGATTCAATCAAATTTGGAGTATTTGTCAAATAAGGTATTATTTAACTAGATTTATTATTATTTATATTTAAAGTGTAACTTTTCAACTAATTAAAATATGCGAATGACTAATATTTGAGGTTTTATCTGTAATATCTAAGTCAAGGTTAAATTTTTTATTTCTTATCAGTTTTTAAAACATATTTATGATAAAAGTTCACGATTATGCTTTTTTTCTCTTCTCTTTGCTTGTTTACAAAAATTAATTCATATAATCCAATCTAATTGTAATTTATTGTGGATGATTTTAGAGTAACTGGCGAACGAAATGATGTTCTAAATAACGACCTATATTACAAAATCTCCCAGGTTTGTAAGATGGAAGACGAAATAGATGACAAAATATTTTACCAAACATATGTTTCCCACATGAAAATAATGTCTCGAATAGCATGGAGTATCCCTTTAAAATTATCTCATATCACATTCACATCCCACATTTGGAAATTGTTGAAAATATATGTAATGAAACCGGAATTCATCATTTTTGGAGCTTTGGTGTTATTTGTGTTAATTTATATCCAAGCTGTAGATGAATGGAGTCGTAATTTATTAGGTAGATTCCAGTCTAATATTGGAAGATCAGCAACCAGATCCAAAATTGAACGGCTCAATTTCTTCAGCAACACAGATGTGGAAAAGTCCAGCTGGCAAATGAAAGTAGGTGCAGTTGCTGCTTATGCTGTACAGGGAAGGAGACCAAAAATGGAAGATAGGTTTGTTATAAATGATAATATAAATAATACAGGGGTTGCTTTATTTGCTGTATTTGATGGTCATGGGGGAGAATTTGCTGCTAACTATGCCAAAGAAAAACTTACTCAAAATTTACTTGACAAAGTTATTGAAATAAAAGATATAATATCAGGTCAGCCAATAAAAAAGGAATCAAAAGAAATTGAGGAAGAAGAGAAAATGGATCCTGAAAAACCTATCACTCCTATCCAACGTAGAAAAAGTTTTCGCAGAATCAGTTCAACTACTGATGAATGTAAAGGAGTCAAGGAAATAACTGATGTTCAGCTACTATCAAAAATAGATAGTATTCAGCCAATTAGTAAAAGCTCAAAACCGTTGAAAACAACCCCCAGCTTCAAAAAAGTTCCTGTTACCAATTATTTTGATAAATTTGGTACTGTGAATTATGAAAAGTTATTAACTGATGAAGTTTTAGCAGCAGATGAAACTTTAGTAGAAATTGCAAAAAAAAGTTTTGATGTTGCAGGAACCACAGCTTTAATAGCTATTCTTGAAGGGACTAGACTAATTGTAGCAAATGTTGGGGACTCGAGAGGAGTAATGTGTGATGCAAAAGGCAATGCTATTCCATTATCATTTGATCACAAACCTCAGCAGATGAGAGAACGTAAAAGAATCAAAGCTGCTGGGGGTTTTGTTACCTTCAATGGAGTTTGGCGAGTAGCTGGAATATTAGCTACCAGTAGAGCTCTAGGAGATTATCCACTAAAAGATAAAAAATTGGTTATTGCCGATCCAGATATTCTAACTTTTGATTTGAAAGATCACAAGCCCTCTTTTATAGTATTGGCATCTGATGGATTATGGGACACATTTACAAATGAAGAAGCGATCAATTTTGTTAAAGAAAGATTAAATGAACCTGATTATGGTGCTAAAAGTTTAACTTTACAATCATACTATAGGGGCTCATTAGATAACATAACTGTCGTAATCATCAATTTCAAAGATAATATTTTTAGCAAGTATACAGCTACAGCATGATCATAAAACTGAAGAAACCATTTTATTGGAGAATGAATAAATTAACACCTAAATAATAATACTTCAATACTCTTGAATATAGTTTTGAAAATGTTTCTGGTTTGTTTCATTTATATACATTTTTGAATAAGCATAAGTTTTATTTTGAAATTATTATGAATGTTAGAAAAATCTATTTTTTTGGTAACTTTATGAATCTGCCATTATGTGTCATTACAAAATTTATTTGAAAGTTAATCTGTCAACTTGATAAATGATTGTTAGATCATCTAACACTACTTGATAACTTTGTTGTATTAATAATTTATTTCTAAATTTTCAACTCAGTTTGAAGATATGACATACAGTTGGATTAACTTTTATATATAAAACATAATCGAATTATTTATAGTACAAAAAATGTTTTCACATTTACAAATTATGATCTGTGACTAAATATTCTTACGAGATTGTGCTCACTTGAGCAGCAAGATAAAATCTTGCTATATATGTATATTGTATCTTTACCAAATTTCGACTGAACTGCTTACAGATATTTTCAGTGGCGATTATTAAAATTTTTGTGATGTCAATGAGCCTTTTATATATACAAATGGTTCAGAATTATGTACTTTAATTTCTAGAGTTGATAATATGTTCAAAAACAAGAGTACTATTTCAGGTATACTTTTTCTGAAAATTGATGATAAGGGAAGTAAAAACCTTAAAAAGGTTGAATTGAAACATAATTTTTCTAATAAATATCAAAGTTTTGATTACTGAGTTTAAATTATGGGATATTGAGTTGATTAATTTTATGTTATCACCTACCTAATCCCATGTAAATATAAGGTAATTTTGGAAGGTTAGATTCGATTAACAATAAAATGCATGTATACCTCCTATTTTAAATAAATTGAAAACAGTTATATTTATCAAATTACTCTTAGAAAAGAAAATAATTTCTTAAAACTAAC
The DNA here is from genome assembly GCF_026250575.1 of Diorhabda carinulata. Classification (NCBI taxonomy): domain Eukaryota; kingdom Metazoa; phylum Arthropoda; class Insecta; order Coleoptera; family Chrysomelidae; genus Diorhabda; species Diorhabda carinulata. The sequence continues at coordinate 31,613,692 of NC_079460.1, read as the reverse complement.
AAGAATTAATGATACCTTCCAAAACCTATTTATATGGGATGCACTAAGTGGTGACATTACATTAATATCTTAAATTAAATGTTCAATTCCAAAAATATTTTGAAAAATAAACTTTCCAATTCAACCATTTACAGAGTTCTATCTATCTTAGTCTTCAGTTTTATCTAAAAGTGTACATAAAACTACCATTATTTTTGGACATACACTCAGCTCTAGAAATGAATTTTTATAATTCCGGATCACCTTGTATATAGATCTAATGCATTTTTGTGATAATTACAAAAAAAACAATATAAAAAGCCAAGTGTGATAGGAAACTAAGCATTAAGTTTTGATGGAGTGTATTTTTTCTTGCAATTGTTTTTTTTTAATATAGTTATACATTCTTTATAGAAGCTAAATGCTTTGGGCAATTTAAGATTTCACTTACCTTAGAAATCTGGAAGCTTACTCGATATATGATGATAGTTTATGTCGAGTTAAAAATCTTCCGGATTCGAAATATACAGTGTTTTGGGACTTGATGCAAAAAATTGGGGGATTGAGTAGATGACGTGAAAATAATGCTGTGACATCCAAAAAATTTTTCTCATATGGCCCCTCGTTTCTGAGTTATAGACATTTAAAGTTGCGAAATCAGAACTTATATTTTCTAATTTATATATCAGAACATTATGAATGTTTAATGGATGATTACAAATGTCCATGTAGTGTGTTTGATGAAATAAATAATTCTACACTACTATCTGAGGGCCAGGGGCGGTTCATGCCCAATGGTTAACAATTTGCAACTTTTACAGGGACAACCTGTAAAATCTAAAAATAGGAAAAATGAATCTATTTTTTAACAAAAAGGTACTCTTTGTTTAATTGGATAAAATTTATGGCTTAGGAGATATGTAGACCATTATACATGCCAAGGAAACTGTTCGCACTAGAGACATTTTGAAGAAAATTATCATAAATTGTAATTATGTAATTGTAATTAAAAATACCTACAGGAGGTATCAAAACATAATCAAAAATCAACATCGATTTTGCGTTAATGTGTGTAATGGGTAATAATTTATCAGGTCCATATGTGTTTGATAATAACCTGAATGGTCAGCGCTACTTAAAAGTTTCTCCAAAATGATTTTCCTTCCATGTTACATGATATTCCTCTAAACATTCACAATGGAGCCCCTCCCCACTTCTAAAATTGTCAAAATTCATCTTCATCATCATTTAATAGGTGGATTGGTCAGGGAGGTCAATTTGCATGGTCACCACGTTTCCTTCAATTAAATACAATTTAGTTTTTGGGATATCTAGAAAGCTGGGTATATGCAACACCGGTAAACACAAGGAACGATAGAATAAACTTCCACTGTGATGATATAAGGCAGAATCTTGGAATGTTCTTCCAATTTTAAAGAATTATCCTCCGTGGACTCCGGAAATGTGTAGAAGTGCAAGTTGTCCACTTCTAACATTCATTATAGTTTTTTTTTATTTAATAAGTTTTAGGCTATCCAACTAAATTTTTCTATATTTCAATTTTTTCCTTATGTAAGTAACACGATACTCGATAGTATGCAATTAGAAATGTTTGATTGTGTTCTAATGGCAAGTATTTTCAATAAATAATCACTATTTATGATAATTTCTTCGGAATGTCTTTATAGCGATCGATTTCCTTGGCATGTATAACGACCTATAAATCTATATAACTCCGAAACCATAAATTTTATCGAGTCAAACAAAGAGTATCTTTTTTGAAAAATCGATTGAACAATTAATTTTTGCTATCTTTAGATTGTACAGGTTGTCCCTGTAAAAGTTACGGATTGTTAATCATTAGGCCTTCAGATAGTAGTGTAGAACTATTTATTCCGTCAAACACGGATATCCATTAAAAATTCATAACGTTCGAATGTATAGTTTAGAAAGTACATTTGAATGAGTTCTTATTTCGAACTTTAAAGGCCCATAACTCAGACACGAAGGGTCGTGTTAAAAAATTTTTTTAATGTCACAGCATTATTTTTACATCATCTACTCATTTCCGAATTTTTTGCATCAAATCCCGAAACACCCTTTATATGTATTGTAGTTGTGACAATTCTCTCGTTAATTGTCGCTGGAACTGTGTTATCCTTTTAAGGTAAGCCAGAGAGTATATATACACATTTCTATTTTTCTTTTCAAGATCGTGTTAATTTTGATTTTCACATATTTGTGCTGTGCCAAAGATTATTGTGATTTTAAATAGTTATTTCTTTGTAAATCGCTGTGAAATAAATGTTGTGGTTATTTTTATTGTTTTATTCATTCAGAAATGGTAACAAATGAATATAATTTTTGGTATAAATAAAAAAAACCAATAATCATATACATACAAAAATTATTAATAAAGGATAGTGAATGTATGTACAACAAATAAATGCAGATCATTTTCATTCAATAAGCACTTTTATGTGGTAAGTATAATTAATAAATATATTAAAATCATTTACAATGGCGAGCTTCAAACGTGGGAATCATTAAAGAATCTCAAACTCGTGGTCGGAATCAAAAAATCTGTCGGTGGGTTCTTGAAAATCTGAAAAAAATAAAATTTATAATCTTTACTTGATGAAATTGCAGACTGGTTTTAAGGAACTTGGTGTGAAAAATATCTTTGGTGTTTGGTCATTAATATGGCCTCAAGTTGAAATGTTTACCCTGTCGTAATAACTAACAAAATCTAAATAAAGAAGTAAATTTAAAAACTGTCATAAAAAATGACTGCCAGTATTATCATTCCCACAAATGTTTTCACTGCCTTTAAATTTCCTAACAATATCTCCCTCTCATCCATTATCAGGAAATAAGAAAATTGACTAGTGACAACTTCCGATGCGCAACGAATAGTGGAATAGCAAGATTGATATCTTACAAAAACCCTATTCTTCCTAACCTATTTCTGTGAATTGACCCCAATGGAGACGTTGAAAAATCGAGAAATTGAAATTTCTAAATGCCATTTATGCAGAAAACTAAGATTCGAAATTTGGTACAACTATCATCTATACTTACGCGAAGATTGGGGGAAGGGAGAATCATCTATCATATGGTTTGTTTACAGAGCTTCAATTTGTCAGTTCATCTCAAGAGTGTTTTGCGACTTTAATAATGGATCGAAGATTCTGTCACTGGTGTTTTTCAATTAATCTTTATGCAACTACAGTTTTAATTAACTTTGGGTGGAGAATTTTGTATTATCCAGAAATATAAAACCTCCGACATTTCAACTTTTTTCTAGTATGCTTGACAACCTAAATTAGTAATTAATTTATAAACTCATTACAATTATTAATAATTTAACAGCTGTCATCTAACGTCCATACATTGTAATGTAATAGTATCTTATTGATATAGGTAGAAAGTTATTATCAGATATGTGAGCCAATGTAATGATTAAGACTTCCTAGATACGTATTTTTTGCAACGACTGTTTGGGACCATGAATTTTGGCCATCTGCTACCGATGTTCGTAAATTCAATTCTTTTATGTTGTAAGGAGGGGTTTCAAACCACTGACTAGTTTCGACGTTATTACGTCTCATCAGAGTGGTTTAACAACCCTCGTTCGGGCTTGAGACTGATGACGATGAATCTGCGAGCGAAAAATCAGATTCCGATATCGACATTAATGAAGATGTAGATTCTGGATGATTTTTCTATATTTTCAATAAAATATTATATAATAAAAAATTTCAATAAGAACTGATTTTTTTCAAATAATTAAAAAAAAATATTTGAAAATTTTTCCAAAATATTCATTTCTTTGAAAGTAATTTTATGAATGATTCAATGAAAATTGATAATTTTGGCGTCTATATGAGGTTTTTATAAGCTTGATTGCCTTGGAAAAACGACTTGATAGATTTACGAATTTTTTTTTCAAAGAAACTATAGCTTTTACGAAAAAAATTGTAAGGGACTTATGTATTTGTAAAGCTTTTAAAGTGTCGACAGGGCTTGCATGTGAATTATCACGTGCTCCTAGTAAAACATCTATTTATATCGACTTTTTTTTTAATATTGAATTCGAAATTTTTCAGTTTATTATTACTATTTTTTAAATAATTTTGATAGAGAGGTTTTAGCTATATAGAGGAACAACACTGGAAAGTGAAATCAAATGGTAGATCGCAAAACACCACAAATAAACAACAAACTAGTTTGAAACTCAAATATTTTTATCATGAGTGTTAGTCTAAATATCTATGGATTTTTACTAGATGATGTGTTGACCAAATTCTCATTAAATGGGTGCATCTAGGTAGTCTTTAATCTGTGGCCAAATTAAACTATATCTCGGGATAGGAACAAACTTTCTACATTTAGTTCAGTAAGAATTGAGTTACTTCAATTTATATTCTCGTTGGTACCGTTAGAACAGAATTTTGAAATATGCTTTATGCATACTATATATTCAATGAGTCAGATTTCTATGACAAATTGATTGGTAAATGATCACTTTTAACCCTATGGGAGGAGAATTTCCATGTAATATCAGTAATAGTCAAATTAATCTTATAATTGTGAAATATTCAATAAACGTTTCTTTCATGGTGGGATAATTCTATTAATGTCACTAACTGAAGGTATTACCTGCAAAAGAGGCAGCTCCAGCGTCCACGGCGTTTTCTAATACAGGAGACCATTCTGTTGGCTTATTGTAACTAATTTCAAACATTGGTTCTGTTTGTGGATTTAATAAATCTGTTTCTACTTTTAGACAAAAATCGTTGAAATCCGATTCCGTTTTACAAAAGAAGCACTAAAAAATTATAACATTCACAACCTCATAAAAAGAAGTAAACTTTATCTTTTACATGCACTACATTTTTCAGTGTTCTCTCACTCACTTTCAAACGCTAATTAAAAGTTTTGTGCCTATGAAGATTGTAAAATTCAATGTGCTATTATAATATACAGAAGTAACGATAAAAAATAAATGATATAATTACCATAGCTATTGATGGATCCATTTTGACTATATTTATTCTAGATGCATATTTACAATGATAAGTTGTGTCTGCTTCTATTTGTTCCTCTGTTTCCTTGTTTTCTACAAAGCAAGTTTTTTGGGTATGATGAGGATCTAAATATATTACTTCTTTGCCCACACAACCTATGAAATATAGAGCAACGTTTGGCTTACCGCCAATCACGCCCAGACTTTGTTTAAACTGGAAACATTTCTAAAAAATAAATAGAGAATTTTTTACTGAAATTCTCACTTCTTACCAATGAATGAATAACTATATATATATATATATATATAGTATATTATTTTAGTTGCAAGTTTAGCCCAAAAAAAGTTTACTCTGATTTAATTAACACAAACAAGTGTAACTAGCGCCCTCTATTAGTAATGTTAAATTAGAGTGGAGTGCAAATTATGATTCCTCATGCCAAAAAACGTAAAATTGCCAATTTTCAAAGAGAAATTGTGAAAACATAAAAAATTATTGCAAAAACCAAAATTTAAATTTAAACTTTGAACACCCCGTATCTCGGAAACTAGCAATATTTGCATAAGGCATGTTGAGCAGAATCATCATATATATATATATATATATATATATATATATATATATATATATATATATATATATATATATATATATGACTGTTGGCAATAGCCAAATAACACATTTTGGAAATAACTTCAAATTATTGGTGACCTTACTTTTATGCCTGACAGTTTGTACTGTTAAATAGGAAATATCTTACCTGTATTCCACTAATGTATAAAGGATTGATTTCAGTAAGTCCTAACCGTAAAGGCACTATAAGTAATAAAGGTTTCCACTCAGAATTTGTTAAATTTGTACCATCAAGTTTTGTTTTTGATAAGCATAATTCCTCTGAAATAAAAAGCAACATTTAAAACTTCATACTCAATCAATGAAATGTCTTAACATTATTGCTTAGCGACAGGACAAAGTCACAGTAAGTACAGAAAAGTATTACTTGTAAATCGGTTTGGCTTTTTGCCTACTTACTAGGTGTCACCTTATATGTCTATTTCTCTAAGATCACATTTGTTACTAATGAGAGTGACAAAATAAATTAGAATGAGCAAACTAAAATGAATACATTTTTGTTACTACTTATTGTTTCCTCAATAACAGAACAAATTTTGTAGTTAGTTCTTGATTATTGAACATACTTTATATTTTATTACTGTTATTATACTCAATAAATTGACTTACTTATATCTGATATCACTACAGTATTGTCTAGAGCTACATGGATTGCTAATCTACTCCAATCATCATACTTCACCAATTTCCTACAACATATATCGGTTTAAATATGAGTTGACATTTCTTGCGAGTAGTTATTCCTAGTTGGTTAATGATTTCTACCCTCACACCTACAAAAGTAAATAGACTATATGGTGAGTAGAATGGAGTAATTGTAGATGGAAGAATACTACCAACACATCTATATTTTTAAAAACACCAAATGAAGCAACATTTTTTATGGAGAAGGAACAGATAATTTCCTGGCTAATGCCACAAAGAACATTGAGGATGTGATAATGGTCAGCTTTATTGCTAATACATACCATCTCTCACAATTACAAGGAGAAAGACCATGGTTTCTATCATTGCCATATTCTCAGTTCCAGTCTCTAATAAATTTAATGAATATTAACAAGAATGAAAATACCATTGATCTGGTAGCCCTTTGTTCTGAACTGGTTACAAGAAATCTGTAATAACTTTGTAAACACCATGTAGAACATTACTCCAGGTTCAATTCTGTGAAGGTCATCCAAAGTTGGTTTTTATAGCAGAAAAGATTTTTGTGCATTAAGTGAAAATAAAAAATCCTTGCAAGATAAATCATGATACTGAAGCAAATTTACACATTAATATGATAAGTATCAATGTATGTCAATAAAAAAAATTTGCTCTTGTTAAATTTCTGATTAAAAATATTGTAACTTCCATTACTTTTTCAGTTGTTGCACACACTCACTCAATAAATGCTCAAAAGAAGAATCATATGAAAGATGTTCACTACAGCACATAGCCAGAAAAGTAGATGATTGTTGCTATCAAAGAATAGCATACTCTTTTGTTTTCATATTATTTTCAGGTGGAATTTTCTATACTTAAACAAGAGTAAGTTAATTCCAACCGAATACTACCAATACTAAGGTACATAAAAAGCAGTAAATTACTTGAGAACTTGTGCAACAGTATTGGGCCCAAACCACTGTCCAACTTGTTTTCCAAGGGAGGCTCCCATTAAGGCTATTTGGTGAATAGAATAGGGGGCTTGTCTTCTTTCTTGGAATTTTTTTAATATTCTCAAATAGGTATTATCTTTGCATTGTGGATCCCACAACCAGTCTCTTCCCAAATGTAGAGATACCAGAGCTTGTGCCAGAACCATCTGACCACATCTTAACATACAACCCCATCCTTTATCTGATGTAAGACCTTCATTTCCACCTATTGGTATAAAATTTTTCCTGTATGTTATCCATATTTTTGAAACTATGTCTTGTCTTATTTTATTTATATCTGAAATCAAGAACATTGTACACATATCTATTGTATTAAAAAATATTTGTGGAATATAAAATATTAAGCTATAGCCATTTCTTGTTAACAATTGAATTAAAATTTTTCTATAAATAAAAACTGGAGGAAATAAAAATATATTTATGTTAATTAATATCAATTGTATTCTTGAGAAATGAGAAGGTGGAACTTTATTTATTTGGTGTAGGTATGAAAGAATTGTTAAATACCTTGGACTGCGCTATATCTCTTTCCTAAGATCCAAACTGGCTCTGTAGTTTTAGGAATATCATTTGGTTCCAAAGTTGCTTCCAAACAAGCTTCAAACATACAGTCCATTATATCTCTAGTTGCCACACACATTTAAATGATATATATTTTTTTAAATTCTATAGAATACATTTATTTTGGAAACATCACTTTAATTTCATTGTTATTTTTTCACAGTTAAATAATATACGCCATATTTATAAATTGACGTATTTGACACTGTCAAAAATCAGCTGATGAGTTGGGAGAGCAGGATTTTTAAAGATACATCATTTCTAAACCGGTTATTTAGATAGAATTGTTTTTAAAATATTTATTATCGGTTACAATTCGATAGCTCGCAACTCCCATGAAGCTTTTTTTAAAGGGAAAGGAAAAAACAACTACACTTGGGTGTACCTTAAACCTATAAATCCTGGATATTTAACTAAAAAAATAACTATATGATTCTCAAAAGAAAAAATATGATTTAATTAAGATTTTGATGTTTATGATTGGGTTATGAGCTATTGCTGGAATCAAATATCGTCCATATGTGGGTTAACATAACCTATTAAATTACAATAATATAATTTGGGGAACCTCAGTCCATGGATAATCAAAATTAAGTTTATACAAAATTATTCATTCGGAGGTGTATTTTATCGTTCGGATATCCGTAACATTTTTGCTTCCTGGTCTTATACTACTATATATTTGATAGTTTTTTACAGAAAAGTCACGGTATAAGCCATAATTGACCCTTTTTGCACAATAAGGAAATGAATTCCTGCGAGTATCTCGTGTAATTGACAAATAAGTCGAAGGCAGGTAAATTTTTTTAGTTTCTTTGATTTTAGTCTCAATTCTAATTTGAAAAAATCACATTTGCGCATGCCCACTCCGATAAAAAAAGAACATTGGTCATGATCTTGTCCCTATTTTGGTAGGCACACCCATTAGCGTAAATTATAATTTACTTACCATTTTCAGTGAATCTCGAAATGTAATCAACGACCAAAGACGCAAACATGGAAACAGAAAGACTTTCAACTTCACTAAGCCAATAACACAATACATGATTAGTTTTTATGTTCATAATTGTAAAATTGTGGCAGCATAATTTGGTTTTAAAGTACAAAGAGCTTGAAACTTGAAACTTTCACAACTTGCAATTCCATCATCAACACTACTGCCTCTTCATCATAGGCCAATTTCATATCACTCGCCTTTTCTTGCCTTGCTCTATCTTTTTTAGCAATTTGTATAGCAAAATCCTTCTTCCAAATTTCCTACTTCATACTGACAACAAAGATTGCACCTATCTTTTTTCGGTTAATGAATGGCAAGATTTTTTCTTGAAACGGGCCATCGAAGGTTTTTCGACTCATAGATTTTTTATTTTCAGTTTCACATCTGGAAAGATACTCCCTAAACAAAGCCGTTTTTGAGGACACATTTTGATACAAGTACAACTTGACGATGTTTGGCGACAATAATGGGATGGCAACAAAGACAATTCATCAAAAAACTGATTTAAAAATTCCTCACAGCTATTTTTCTTTTCGCGTAAGTGAGCCGCCCTATAGCATGTTCAGCCGTCTTAATCCGTGAGCTGACTTGAAATTCTCCTAGACGAAGAGAAGACATTCGTTTTCTAGTTATCTATTGTTAAACTATAAAATATCGAAAAGTTTTTTGATAAATTTTCATTTTTTGTGTATCTTCTTTGGCTACATAAACTTTCGGAAAGCTGCCTTTTTTCGGAAATATTTGAACAGGAACGTTGTTTACTATTTTTACAAAGATTGTTATTACAAGGTGGGTCCATTTTTCTTTCGGGTTTAGGGGCAATTTGTTTGTATCTTCTTGCCTTGCCGTCTTTTTTAAATCGGGTATATTTATGTTCTCTCTAGCGAAGAATTTTATTTTTTCCCTTTCACAGTTGTTTACAAGATTTCATTTTACGTTTATAAGTCACATTTTCTTCATTGCTGCTATATGATCCACCGTCTTCATGTTGTTCATTTTCTTGAATCGATTTCCAAATCTAATTCACTGTTCCTACATGATATCATGGCTGAGGCTTTTTCCTTAGTCCGCGTGTCTCCTAACCTGGGGATGTTTATTCTTTTATTATCATCTGTTTCGTCCTCCATAATCTCCAAATTTGTATTATTTGGTACTTCATTAAATTGCATGTTGGTTACACTATGAGCCAAAGCTTGAGAAATATTGTACGTTTCACTTTCTGTGGTGCATAATTTTTCTCGTACTGATTGCGTCTAAAAAGAATTCTTCGACGGAATCGACAGTAAGTAGAGTAGCTATTATCTCATTATTATTAATATTTTCCAAAATGTCTTCAAAACTTTGCAAATAATTGTGAAAGATTTGAGGCTCAGGGTTGGCCAACGAGTTCATCTGGAGGCACAGTTTCTAGCACAATCGGTTGATTTTCTTTTGAACTACTAGACATTTTTCTCCTACACAAACCAAAATACATACAAAAGCAACATAACTTCAAACAGTTCATATACGGCTTTAGCCATTAGCTCCATATCATTACAGCAGACTTCTATCAATCACTCCCAAAGGTTTTATGAGTTGTAAACGGAGCATACACTATTTTCTTAGTCTCCTAGGTACATTTCAAGAATCACACCTGTCACTTTTCAAATTACTAGTTAATATACTAAAACTAATTGGGCACTCACTTGCAGACGGTAAACACATTTCATCAAGTAATCTACTTCGTTTACGTACATTATATTTGATTTTGTTACTAATTTCAAAAAATTTTAAAACATTAACAACACAAAACAAACACAGTGTGTGTTACTTTTGGTTATGACAAATGTCAAAATCTCGTAAACTACACCTGTCACTGTGGGATGCGATGTTTTGCTTTAATCTGCAATACCTTTAAGTTGCACATGTAGAGGGAGTATGTGGTTTAGGTATATGGTTGATCTGTGGCTTAAGTGGTCTTAGATTTATGAGTGTGGTATACGAGATTTTTCATTTTAAATATACTTACATTGTCGTACAACTGTGACTGTGGAGATATTGCATATTAACCTTTTATGTTATTATTTTATATGTAATATATGAAAAACAAATACAATTTTTAGTTTGTGAATCACACATAATTTTTACAACTACCTTCTGCATCTGGATGATGATGTAAGATTAGCCACTTAGGGTCCGTATGTATAATTTTTGTTGTCAAATGACCGGTCTTTAACAATTATATTTTTCAATATTGAATGCTTCCGTTCACGGAAGCCTGTACTTGTATTTGCGCTGGGAATTGGTTGATTTTCTTTGTCGAGCTTTTGTTGGTATTCGATGGCAAGTTCTTCTGCCAATTGGAATAGAAATACCTTCCGTAGTTTCTTTATATAACACCCATGTATTTATCCCGGCTCAATCCAAGATATTGAAAAATACTTGCAAAGGCAACTCCGAGAGTTAAATTTTACCGATTAATTTCTGACCATTTGATCGGTCACGTCTACGCCAAATTTGTTGTCATTACAAATGAATTGTCTCCGGTGTTCGGGTGTCAATTTATTCAACTGAGAATTATAACTTTCTTGGTTTGGCTTTGTAAACTGTCAACATACAATTATTTGAGCGATAGAGTTTGGTTGAGAAAAGTGCCTTGTCGTCGTTTTTCAGTTTGGCCAGTCTTTTCAATTTACTCTCATCTTAGTTTTTTTGCTAAAGTTAGGCTTGTAAAAAAGTTATCCGTGGTTATATTTGTTCCATATCCTACAAACAGTTCTACTAATTTCATAGTAACAAACTCTCCAAGATGAACTGAGGTTTCTCTACTTTCATCTTCTTTTAAATATGGAAAGTCATACATCGGATGCTAACCAAAATTTTATACTAAATTTGTTCAGTTTATTGGGCATGTATTGAGTGAATCTACACCTTGCTTTCGTAGGAAACAATTGTTCGTCAATAGTAATATTTAGTCCTGGTTTATAACAATTTGACTGTTTTCATTAAACTTGTACCAAACTTCGGAAATTATTGCGAATTTATCGGTTTGTAACCGTTGTCTTAGTTGATTTCTGTCGTCAAATAGAATGAATATCATAATCTTAATTTTTATTACAAAGAAGTGCTATATCTATATTCTAATGCATCTAAATGTTCTTGATTTTGATAAAGACTTCGAAACGTCAAATTATATCTTTCTTCAAAAATTATTAAAAAAACTAATTTTAAAACAGAAGAGACATTTATAGCATTAATATATGAAAAGGTCTAAGAAATAAGATATTAAAGAAATTTATCTATATTCTTAGCCTCATATGGGCCGCGTGCATACAGAATTGCAAAAAATGTATATAACTGCAGTATCTATACAGTTCCCATTCATATCCCAACACTCTAAATGCCTCTCCTGTGCATTTTCTTATGAGTTCGATTATATTCTTATCAATTATCACAGATGCCGTCCTAACTATAAAAATATGAATAAACAACACTAAACGGATAGTCGAGCGAAAACTGTGAACACTTGCAAGTGCCGTAAACCATTTTCTGGAAGGCACTTATCAAACAAACTATTAAAAAATGTATAATTCGTACTACCGGTCAAATGACAGGGTTTGGTAAGTAAGACACTACAAATTTTTCTCAGAAACAACAATAAAAAAATAAGTGAATATTGAAAAATTTAACATACGAGTACATATTATATATGAGGAAAAGTCGTAAAGTTTAAATACGAATCACTTATGTTAAAAGTAGGAAATTCCAATTTAAAATTTAAAAACGGTCATTTTATCGGTCCTGGTAGCAATAGTGGTAATAATGATAAGAACCATTCAAAAATCATATAAGCATTATTGTAATGTATCTATTCAGAATTATTTACAATTTATTGCAACGATATTATTGACTACCTTGTACACACAATGAAATTATTAGTGATTAATAACCATGTTTGGTAAGAGGCTGATTTTTATACATTTTTAAAAAAGATTTTTATCAGGTCTTCCTAAAATATATTAATCTTACTGGTTGAGGTAGGGCGTACCTATAACTATTAGATACATTTTTTATTCATGTATGCTATAATGTGCAAATAACGAAGATAAGCCAATATAAATACGAGGTCTGGCTATTAGAGGACGCCCTAGATGGGTGGGGTAAAAAACGAGTAGTGCGGTGGGTATCTAGATATCTTGTCTATGCACGTCCCAAAGCACGTTTCCGTCCCTATTATAGTATTTGGGCAGTAGCGGTTTGAAGCGAATGTTTTTTTCTCTTACCAAAAACCATGTACTCCTACTGAGTACTATAAATTGTTGCAAGAGGCCTATGGGGACAATTCTCACTCTCGTGCGCGTGTTTTTGAATGGTGTAGCCGCTTTAGTGAAGGCCGAGAGAGCACTGAAGATGACCAGCGTCCAGGTAGCCTTGCGACTGTTTCAACTCCGGAAACAGTGACCAAAATCAACCAAATTGTGCGTGAAGATCGTCGAATGAGCATCCGGATGATTGCTGAGGCTGTGAGCGCCGATAAAGAAACGGTTAGAGAAATTTCACACGAGGAATTACACATGAAAAAAGTCTGTGCCTAGTTGGTGCTAAAAAATCTGACTCCTGATGCTCTTACGTCAACAGCTCTGCTCAGATTTCTTTGAAAGGTTAGAAAAAGATCTGCTTTGAAAGGGACCCGATTCAAGTCGATGGAACCGGTAAAGCAAAAAACAGCAGAGCTCCTAAAGGCCCTCGCCAAAGATGACTTCTAGCACTGCTTCGATCAATAGAAAAAACGTATGAAAAGGTGCGTGGCGAGAGGAGGGTATGAGAATATATTGAAGGGAAGCATTCGAATGTAGAATATAATAAAACCCTTTTTCGTAACCAGTCTCGTTATTTAATAGACAGAACTCGTATATGGTTCCAATTATCTGTAAACAGATCTATCCCTAGACTATTCGTGAAGTTAATCTAAGATATTTGTTTTATTTGGAACGCAGACGTTTTAAAGATAGCGATGAGACCGTAATCACGGTCTTCCGTCATCGTATGAGGTGACATAATGCCTTTTCGGAAACTAAGAACAAGTAAACATTACGACCTGAATGTAGAAAATTAATCCGAATAATGTTCGGAAACTGAAAGAAGGTAACGGGTCATAGCCATATGATAGGATCCCTTCTAATATACCAATGGGTAAAATTGATCAGCTGAACGGTTCTTTCGTTTGTTTCTTTTAAAAAAATTATTAATTCTGAGTATATGGTTTTTTACGATTAGGTACTTTGGCCGTTGTGGTTTGCGTTCTTTGTAGTTTTTGGATTTCCAATAGAAATAATAGTTTTTTAGTATTAAAATCCTTGTATATGATAGAGGATTAACGGGTCGATTCGTTTGTTGCTCAATAATAATTATCAAACTTGTAAAATGTATCACTGTAATATCATAGAAAGACTATAAAGAAGAAAATATGAAAAATTAACGCATGAAACTAAAGTAATTTTTTATAGGTTGAGATTTAAATGTAAAATTTTTACCACAAACGGAATGCGATGTTTGGATAATCTGATCAAAATCTTATTCTAGGTTAGAACTTGCAATCAGCTAATAGGTGATCTTCCTGACCAGTAAATTCCGCATAAGAATCGACATAGAGCAGGCAGTTTACCTCTATATCTAGTTGCATCCCTGAGGAGTTATAAGGATTTAAAATAGGCATTAAAATTTCGAAAAAAAAAAAATAATTTCAACATAAAAATATAAAATTTGGTACACTGTATGAGACTGCTGAGGGCATGAAGTAATAGTAAGTAGAAGGCAATCGCACCATCCTGGAGTATCAATTGGAGGTGACCTTACTTTGAAAAGTTTAATGAGGAATTCCAAGAGCAAAAAAGTTTCAGAATCAAATAAATATGGTATGTATAAAAATAAGAAACTTCTGTGAAATTTTAAGGTTAGGTCACCCCTAAATAACCCTCCAGAATGGTTCGATCGCATTCTACTTACCATTACTTAATGTCCTTAACAGTCTCATACAGTGTACCACATTTGGTATTAAGGTGAATTTTGGGCTCCCTTATAAGCCTTTGCTCTGTGTCGATTCTTATGTGGGACAAACTGTACATATAAAGATAATATAAACGTGCTAAAATTGTACATTCTAGTGTATCTTAATAATATAAAATAACCCGATTATAGAGTTGAATGCAATCGTAAACCCCTTAACGCGTTTTCACTAGGTAAGTACATAGCCGATAATAATATAAATGAACCTACCTGCTTTGAATTTTTTCTTAAATGATTGTTTCTTTGTAAAAAAATTACTAAGTTTCCGTCCCAATGTTCTATATGTTTTACTATCATCAGGACTCATTTTTTGTAGTTTAGAATAAATCCAGTAAGAATAAAATGTTATTTGAAAATTAAAACATTGCAAAATTATCATACAGACAAGGATTGATAATGGTTTGAACTCGACACTAGTACTGAAGCGTCCGAAAAAATATCACGAGTTATGCGGTAATGTTTTCATAATTGTTTACTAAACAAAAGCGAATGAATGCTAATGAATTTAATCAATTTACACTCAGTACCTATGTCTACACTGTCACTATTGTATATTATAAAAAATATTGGTTTATATGACCAGCAAATATACGTACGCGAAAGAATGTTATACTCATTTGCCAGAGCCGGACTGGCAAATGGTTGTAAGGAATAAATGTAATTGAATTTTATCATTGAATCTGTAATATTAATTGAATAATAATGAGAAACGAATCTTCGAAGGAGAAGCGATACATAAATAAAATTGGATATCATATATCGTAAAAACTAGATAGGCAATAATACCTACTTATCATTTTTGACAAGCATTTTTTCCTCTACTTTTTTGAGCTTTACTGAACTGTCTGTTGCTTCCCTCGTTGCGTTTATAAGGCATAATATTTTCTAAGAATTATCTTAGATAGTTGTGGTAGGCGAATTTTAATTGAAACATTAGATACTATCTTATTAATAAATGTCTCTTTACTTCATTCATATCGGGTACAAAAACCATCCTACTTTCCATTTTGAAATGGATATAGCACGATTCACCAGCAGGGAAGCCAAGCCAGAGCAATGACTTTCGTTTGTCTGATATCTTTCAAGCAGGTAGGTAACTCCTTTTGCCAGTGAGTCGTCTGTAATTTATGATTCTTCATTCTATTAAAAACTAACACCACTGACTAACGAGATTGTAATTTCTGAAATCAATTTCCTAGCGGAGGTTGCACTGCCCACCGTATTCCATCGAAGAATTGAAGAAATCTTGTCCAAACGTTTACATTTTAGAAGAAGCTAAGTATCAATATGAACACGCAAGGGCTTCTCTGAGCTCTCTGAGTTTTATCCATTCATACAAATTAACCCGTATTCCGTTCACTGTTGTAAGGAAATTAATCGGGTTACAGACATGCTAGGATCCTTCCTACAATTCTACTGTAGTAGGTTGTTTGTTTTTGTTTTCGTGAATATTAAAAAGTTATTAAACCTTCGAATATGGTTATCTATCATAAATTCTTATTTGCAGCGTAATCGACAGATTACAGAAGGTTGCGATTTTTTTACGTGTTGGTAAGCTGCTAATAACTGCTCAGTAATAAAATTATTAAAATACCTGAAACCCATTACACAAACTGAATTAGTGTGTATACACATAATAAACGTATTAAGTTATAACGCGCGAAAACGTTTTTGTAGGTTGGGCTGTAAATTTTTACTAAAAACGGAACGCGATGCTCGGAAACTGATCAAAATTTCGTTATCTACCCGATCCAGGATGACAGTTTTCGAAAAGCTCTCTTATAACCTACGTGAACCTTCAGGTCATCAGTCAAATAATAAAATACCAATAATAGCACCCGCAATAATAAATCGTTCAATTATGAATAAAAAAATTCTTTCATCCAACGGGTCTATTTCATTTGATATTTTTTATTCTATAAAAAATCAAATAAAAATTAAAGTATCCTAACCCATTTCTGATTATTTCTATTTATTTAGTTTATCAGGTATTAATGAAATATCTGATGGAATCAGCTATCTATAGATGTTTTTATAGTATGTACATAAAGAGTTATAGGTATACGCTCGATTGTGTTTAATAAATTCTTTCAATATCAATTTACAGAAATCCTAATTCAACAAAAGTTTACGTATTAAATATCCAATAAATATTTTACCTTTTAGCTCCTGAAGATATTATTGTGATTTTTGTAATGCTTGTGTGGAACAATAAAGTTTGAGTTTGATAGCTATAAACACACACATTGATTATACTAACACGAATAATATTATGATCAATAGTCATTGTTAGCATTATTGAAGGAAAGAAAGAGATCATAATTATTTGTAGAAAATATGTTAGATTTTGTTCATTAAAACTATCAAATTGATTGATTTATGCATACCATTTTCACACACAATGTGTACGTAAGTTGGCTACATATGGGACACTAAGTTATTCTTTACAAAAAGTTTGCATTGGTCCAAAATCCAAAATGCAAACATCACATATCAAAATTTAGCAATCATATACGAGGTTTATCAAAAAAAGTGATTTTTGGTCAAGAGTAAAATGTTTAAAGTTGAAAATAACTTTAAAATATTTCACATAGTTTAATTCCATTAAACAAATATTTTCTTCTGTGAAAAATTTTTAAATTTAAGTTCTCATATTAATTCATAATTAATATAGAATTCGATGGCGTTTTTTTATATAGTGATACTTATTCGAATTAAGCTTTGATAACATTGCAAATCCAGTAAAATATCCGGAATCATATTTTAAAATGTGGCACGATATATAAACACTTTGCTAGGTATTTTAATAATGTTTATACATATCGAACTGCAAGAAGCATATTTCATATTGAGTAGTTATTTTCAATTTTACACAATTTTATTTATAATAATTTCCAATATAGTCAAAAATGAAAGAATACATTATTATACAATATTCTAATGATAATGATGTTCTTTTACCTGAAGTTGACTTTAAAAAGAGGAATTCTGGGGAATATATATATATATATATATATATATATATATATATATATATATATATATATATATATATATATATATATATATATATATATATTAGCAGACCCGGCCACGCGTTGCTGTGGTTGAGTGATTTGATTTGAAATAATTCTAATGACAATACAATTGCTCCCTCTACTGCTTGTTCAATGAAATTATAATGGCATCGAGTTGTTACACGTTCTTCACAATTGCCCATAAAATAGATTTGAAGAAATTTTGGATCTTCATTTGGCATTGGCATCAATGATCCAATTATATGATATACCTGACCTTGAATTTTGAATGTTGTCTCAAAATTCGACCATTAGATGACAAATCACAACTTTGGATGCTCCAAACGACGTCATTTGGAAGCAAGAATTAAATTTTCGTGTCTTACGCAAAAAGAATTTTTATTCATTTGAAACGCCAGAATGAAGGGATTTCAAAGGTTCAGGTGGAGTAGGGAGTGGTGACAATACAACTTTTCCTGATACGCAACACATGCCGGGTGTTTCATTGCGAAATTTTAACGCCTGACAATAATTGCATCTTTTGTCCATCGTATTTTCTTGTCAGCGATTATCACGCTGTTCTCGTGTGCGAATTCTTTGAGATGCATTTCTTTCTGCTCTCTGTTCGACTGATTCATGAGCTCTTTCAACACGTGCACATCGAGTCTTCTGGCTACGGGCATTAAGGTTGGATTTTTGGGCGGCATTTTACTAAAAATAGTGATTGAATTTCACTGTTCTCTGAATAACTGTGTTAGAAGTAAAAATCAATATTCGAAGTAATTCACGCAAGGAAGACACAATGAAGAATTATTTGAGGTGCAAATGACAAAATTTTACAGTTCTCTGTAAAGAAATTCGCTTAAGGCGCCATTTGTTCCAGACTAATGGAAACTACGATTAATAACAACAATCAACGTTGATGATCAGTTTATTGAGACCATTAATTATTTGAATAATAAAGTTGGATCAAATTACATATATACATATATATATATATATAACTATCAATTTATATTTATAGTTCTATTTTGTAAATTCCAATAAAACTACAAGTAATTTAATTGATTACTGCTATATATTTAAGATGTAAGGACCAAGGATTTTTCTTATTAGAACAAAAGGTCTAGTTTGATTTTATTCTTTTTTTGATATTCATGATGAAGAATATAAATAAGCAAGTTGTCAGTGTCAATATAATATTTTGATAAAGACTCCAAAAATTATTGAAAAAACTAATTTTGAAACAGAAGAGACCTAAAATCGAAAACATTTAGAAACATAAACATATAAAAAGGTCTAAGAAATAAGAAATTTATTTTTTTGTTTATATAAGAAAAATGCATTTCCTTCAGAATTACGAAAATGAAATTTTTAATTTAATTAATAATTTTTTATAAAATAAGCATTCCAAACAGTTGAATTAGAACTGTTCAAGTTAAATGCACATTTGATATGATTAATTTCAATTTTTTTGTATGTCAATCAAAATTTTTATAGAGATATCATACCAGTGCTCATATTTAAGAGCTTTCCATTTTCAGTATCTCAAATTTTTTCCAAAAATTTCATTCTTTTTGGAGTTATTAACCTTGAAGGTTTTCATTTTCGGTGATCGTAAAAAATAACAATCATTCATCGGCCAATGAAACAGTGCTATTGATGTCATTGAACAATAAATCTCTTCGTTTTTTAATAGCTATATTTGTGTTCTATATGTTTTTATTCGATAGTTGAAATATTATAGTTATTCTTGAAAAAAGATTAAAATGCATTTTTTAACTGAACAATGCAAAGTTTCAATCGTTTAATTACTTAGAAAATATCAATTATAACAAATCTTTAAAACAAGCTGCTTAGTCAATACATCGATTTCTGAGGTAACATTGGTCATAAAATTTTTGAACCCCTGGAAAAGGTTGCTTTTACCTCTAGGAAAAAAGGTACCTAAATAGCCAGTACCCAAAAATAAGCTGTGCTACTCTAGAGAGTTGAAATGGTTAGACCAATATGAATTTCAATAGAGCTTGTATGTATGGATTTGGAATTCGTATACACTGCGACTCAAAGGATCTATTGTGTTCCCCTTTCATGCTGCGATACTGGAGAACCCAGTGTTTACAACTTATCCATCAATCCCACTCCTTTTAAAACGTCTAGAATGTGGGATGGCTTTAGTTGTCAGAGATCTTCGTCTCCTATTTCATACGCATCTAGGTGTAGTGCTCTGGGGTTGGTTAGTGTCATTGGTTTTGCTCCTATCCTCCTACTTTCTTTTCGAGTGCTTTTTCCATTGTTCTGTAGCTGATACCACAGAAGGGTTCGGGTCCCAAGAAGGACTTATTAGCCCCTGCTTTAGCGAGATTCTCAGCTAATTCAATTCCCTTCACATCAGTGTGTTCCAGAGTCCATTGTAGAGTAATTTTAATTTTCATGCCTAGCTTGTTCAGTATTGCTAGGCAATCCCAAACGAGTTTGGATTTTATGAGCTTAAAGCTCTAATGGCTGCTTGACTATCGGAAAGGATGATGATCTCCTATTTGCGTCTCTAAATTGAACTGAACACATTCTTCGATTGCATAAATTTTTGCTTGAAAAATGCTTGGTGTGCTGCCCAGGCTTTCAAAGTGCTTGGTTCTCCTATTCAAGGTCCGTCTGCTGTTTTTGATCCATCCATATACCATTTAATTGCATTTCTTATATGATGTTTTGATCCCACTTATTATTGAGATGAAGTTTTTGTAAAAGTTTAACTTTTTCGATGCATCGTCCTGAGGTATGTCTCAATGTTGGTCATTATTAAGGAGGGGGTTTTCTTTAATGATTCCGTCTCATATGTGATGATTGGTCTCACAATTGCCAATTCAATTTGAATAAGACGACGATCAATAGATTAAGAAAATTATATTAAAAAAAATATTGTATTGGTTTTGAAACAACACAGATATAGGTGACCTTTATAGGCAACACTGTAAGGCGAAACTGAACACAGACTATAGTTATCCAATTAATAAACTGGTTTGAAATTTTAATGTTCTCATCACGTTGTACTCGTGGTGGAAATTACTCTATTATCATAAATCAATTTCTTTTTTCATCATATAGTGTTAATCAAATACTCATTGAAGTTGTGTATCTAGGAGGTCTCTAATCTATGACTGAGCTATTTTTGTAGTTAACCAAAATCACATTGTATTTTTATTAACGTTATCGGAATTGAATTAAACGTTGATTTTGCAACCAAAATCACAGAATCTCTACAAGCTATTCACTATCAATTTTCAACACACATAATATATCGAGGCATCAATCATTCTTGATTATCTTTCTGAACATGAAGCAATTCACTTTCCTCTATCCTCACTTCTTCAACACGAGCAATCTGGGAAGGTTTCATCCAACAATTTTCTAATGTTTAGATATTTTATACAGAATTTATTCAAAATATTTTTTCTTCTATTTTTTTTTTAACTTTATTATTGTAATTGAAATCTATAATAGGCATTTTCAAAAATATATACATATATGGTTTAGTAGTTAAAATGTCAGAAAACATTCAGTTCCATGTAATTTTGTAGTATTAAACTTATTTTTGGTATGTCCTTTAAAAATTAATAAAAATACGATTTTGATCTTATCATAACATAAGCAATGCTTGAAATTTACTTTTAAACAATACTGTGTGCTGTGAAACTCATAATTTTTGAGGTTTCAACTGTAATCTATCAATAACTTCTTGTGGCATACAATAAGTAGGATTAACTTGTTTCACAGAATCATGTCCTAAAAGTGATAATGCAGCTAATCCAAATATTGTATGGAAAGGATCTGGAACATCCCCAGGTCTATCTGCAAATCCTCCAGTTTCAGTATCTTGACAAGCCAGAATAAAATTTTTCAATGAAGATGCATTTATCCAACAAAGCCTTCCTAGAATAGTTAGTGATGATAATACCCACCATGAATAACAAACATCTGGTAATTTCTCAGGTCTTCCATTCAAACCACCAGATGGTAATTGCCTTTCACACAACCACCATGCCAGGGTATCTCTATCTACAGCATCCAACCTGAATAAAAATACCCATATCAACATTTTTTTTCAATGTGATGATTCAAAATAAATGTATAGTAATCATTTATTTTATAGTCCAGTATCATTTAATTCCATGTTACATAATGTGTAAAGTGAATTGACATGGTGAAAGCTTTTTCTCATTTAAAACTAAATATTTTTTGGTGTTTATTGAAGAAGAGAAGAGGTTTTAAATGGAATAAATAGATAAGGATATGAAAAATGAGTAGATGTGAATACAATTATAAAAAATATTGCTTTTCTATCTAATTGTTATCTAATATTTATTTTACAACTTACAAACATTCCTACAATTAGGTTAAAACTCACAGCCATTACACAAAAGTAAATAAAGATCAAAAGGTGAATTTTGTTTGTCTCTAAAAATATTTATTAATTTATCAATAGCTACTTTCTCCCTTCAAATATGTTTGTACAAGTACTTTTTTTATTCTCAAGTACTTTTGGTAGGTGCTTTTGAGTCTTGAGTACTTTCTTCCAATGTTCTTTCATATGTTAATTTTGTGAATAGAAAATGTCCACTGTGGGTCTAGTTCAATTAAACTGTAGTTTAGGTATGATTACAGCATTGTTTTTAGTAGAATTACAAACAAGCGATTATTTCACTTAGTGCAGTATCTCATTGCAAATTCCTTCAATTAATGATACTTCTGATTTTTTTCATATAAAATGTAACAGAGATTATTTGATCCATCTTAATTTTTTTTAATAACAAATGAACAATGAAAAATGGCTGAACCTGTGAACATATGTCAGGTTTAAGTGAACCACTATAAAAACAGAAAAAAATCAAAATGTGTGTCAACTACATAATTCAAACTGGTCTTATTGTTTTTTAACACATAATGTATCCAAAACAAGTTACAAATTTTAAAAGAATTACCTGTTAGTTATTGATAAAAATCCAATACAACAGTAAATAAGACCTGCATGACTTTCTGAGAGTGGTCTAGATCCAAAACCACCATCAAAATTTTTACAAGATAACACAAACTCAACTGCTTTGTCAATATCAATTGCATCCATTCTATTTAGTAGTGATAAAGTAGCAACTGCACAAAATGAGAACCGAGTATCTACTTCCCCCCACTTGTCTCCTGAAAAACTACCATCCCGTAATTGGAGACTTGCTATATATTTTACTACACCATCTACATCAATAGCTTTAAGATTATTATAA